>NC_090378.1:68174685-69374685 GCF_036365525.1 Heterodontus francisci
ATTCCACGGTAGTTGTTGCAGTCACCGCGGTCACCTTTGTTTTTATAGAGGGTGATGATATTGGCATCGCGCATGTCCTGTGGTACTGCTCCCTCGTCCCAGCACAGGCAAAGCAGTTCATGTAGTGCTGAGAGTATAGCAGGCTTGGCACTCTTGATTATTTCAGGGGTAATGCTGTCCTTCCCAGGGGCTTTTCCGCTGGCTAGAGAATCAATGGCATCACTGAGTTCCGATTTGGTTGGCTGTATGTCCAGCTCATCCATGACTGGTAGAGGCTGGGCTGCATTGAGGGCAGTCTCAGTGACAGCATTCTCCCTGGAGTACAGTTCTAGGTAGTGCTCAACCCAGCGGTCCATTTGTTTGCGTTGGTCAGTGATTATGTCCCCTGATTTAGATTTGAGGGGGGCGATCTTCTTGATGGTTGGCCCAAAAGCTCTCTTCATGCCATCATACATTCCTCTGATGTTTCCGGTGTCTGAGGCCAGCTGAATATGACTGCATAGGTTTTGCCAGTAGTCGTTTGCGCAGCGCCTGGCTGTTTTTTGTGCAGTGCTTCTGGCTGCTTTAAGTGCTGCGGATGTTAAATCGCTGGGGGCTTTCTTGTAGTTCAACAGTGCAATGCGCTTAGCGGCTATGACAGGTTCCAGCTCTTCATTATGAGATTGAAACCAGTCTGTATTTCTCTTCGCACTTTTGCCGTAGGTGGTCAAAGCTGACTCATAGATGGCGTCTCTGATGTGGGCCCACTTGGTCTCAGCATCCCCTGTGGGAGTGTTTTGAAGGGCTGTTACAAGTAAATTTAGAAATTTTTGTAACAGCTGTGGGTGAGAAATTCTGCTCGTATTGATGTCGTATTCAATGATGAAGCATCCACAACCCTCTGGGGTAGAGAATTCCAAAGATTCACAACCCATTGAGTGTAGTAATTTCTCCTCATTTTAGTCCTGAATGATTGGTCCCTTATACTAAGTCTCCGTCCCCGTGTTCTAGATTCCCTAGCCAGTGGGAACAATCTCAGCTTCAACCCTTTCAGAATCTTCTATGTCTCAATTAGATCGCCTCTCGTTCTTCTAAATTCCAGAGAATATAGGCCCAACTTACTCAGCCTCTCATCATAGGACATCCCCCTCATCCCAGGGACCAATTTAGTAAACCTTTGCTGCACTGCATCCGGTGCAAGTATATCTTCTCTTAAATGTGGAGACCAAAACTGCACACAGTATTCCAGGTGCGGTCTCACCAAATCCCTGTACAATTTCAGTTAGACTTCTTTATTCCTGTATTCCAATCCCCTTGCAAGAAAGGACAACATGCCATTTGCCTTCCTAATAGCCTGCTGCACCTGCTTGTTAACTTTGTGCGTTCCTTGTACGAGTACCGCCAAGTCTCTCTGAACATTCACACTTACTAGTTTCACTCCTTTTAAAAAATATTCTGCTTTTCTATTTTTATGACCAAAGTGAACAACTTCACATTTCCCTACATTATACTCCATTTGCCATCTTGTTGCCCACTCACTTAACCTGTCTATATCTCTGCAGCCTCTCTCCGTCCTCTCCACAGCTTACCTTTCCACCCGAGCTTTGTATCATCAGCAAACTTGGATACAATACTCTGTGCCTTCGTCCAAGTCATTAATATAGAGTGTAATTAGCTGAGGCCCCAGCACTGATCCTTGTGGCACCCCACTATTCACTGCCTGCCGACTTTTAAATGTCCCATTTATGATCACTCTCTACTTCCTGTCTGTTAACTAATCCACACTAATATATTACTTTCAATACCATGAGCCCTTATCTTGCCTATTAATCTTTTCTGTGGCACCTTATCGAATGCCTTTTGAAAATCCAGGTATACTACATCTACTGGTTCCCCTTCATCTACCCTACTAGTTACATCCACAAAAAGATTCTAATAAATGTGTCAAACAGGATCTCCCTTTAGTGAAACCATGCTGACTTGTACAAATCAAACTATGATTTCCAAGTGCAATGTTAAGATTTCTTTAATAATAGTTTCCAGCATCTTCCTGATGACTGATGTTAGGCTAACTGGCCTGTAGTTCCCTGTTTTCTCTCTCCCTCCTTTCTTGAAAAACAGTGTAACATTTGCCAACTTTCAATCTGACAGGACCATTCCTGAATCAAAGGAATTCTGGAAAATCATAGCCAGCGCATCCACTATCTCTTTTAGAACCCTAGGATGTAGGCCATCTGGTCCCGGGGACTTGTCAGATTTTAGTCCAAGTTTCTCCAATACTTTTACTTGGCTGATATCAATATCCTTAATTTCCTCACATTTTAGACCCAGGTTACTGCCTGTTTCTGGTATGGAACTTGTGTCTTCTACTGTGAAGGCAGACACACAATATTTGTTCAACGCCTCTGCCATTTCCTCATTCCCCATGATGATTTCTCCTGTCTCTGCCTCTAAGGGACCAACGTCTACTTTAGCTACTCTCTTCCTTTATATGTACTTGTAAAAGCTCTTACAATTTATTTTTATACTGCCGGCTAGTTTACTCTCATTCTTCCCCCCCCCCCACCTTTTATCAACTTTTTTGGTGGCCGTTTGGTTTCTAAAACACTCCCAATCCTCCGACGCTACTTTTTTTGCTAACATTGTAGCCCTTTTCTTTTAATCTAATGCTGTCCTTAACTTCCTGAGTGAGCCACAGATAGGTCTTCTTTGACAAGTTTTTGTTTTGAGTGGAATGTACTTTTGTTGAACCCTTTGAGTTGTTTCTTTAAATGTTTCCCACTGTTCATTTACCACCATACCTTCCAGTCTATTTACCCAATTAACCTCCACCAGTTCTTCCCTCATACCTTCGTAATTGGCTTTGATTAAGATTCTTGTTTGTGATTGAAATGTGTCACTTTCAAACTAAACATGGAATTCAATGGTATTATGATCACTATTTCCCAGCGGATCTTTTACTATAACATTGCTTATTAACCCTGCTTCATTACATAATACGAGATGAAAGATAGCTTTATCCTTAGTCAGTTCTACAATGAATTGTTCCAAGAAACTGTCACAAAAGCGATTTGATTGTCCCAGTCTATATGCAGATTAAAGTCCCCCACAATTAATACATTACCTTTTTTACATGCTCCAATAATTTCACATTTAATATTCTGCCCAATAATAACTACTATTGAGGGGTGGGGTGGGGGGGGGGGGGGCTTTATACTACTCCTAGCAGACTCCTGCTGTTCCTAATTTCCACCCAAACTGATTCTGCTTCATGATCTTCTGAGGCCAGATCCCTTATTAATGTCCTTATGTCATCAATTACGATCAGGGCTACTCCTCCTCCTTTGCTGCTCTATCGCTCCAAAATATTATGTACCCTGGAATATTCATTTTCCAACCTTGATCTCTTTGTAATCATGTCTCGGTAATGGCAATTAGATCTAGATCATTTACCTCTATTTGTGCCACTAGTTCATCTATCTTAGTAGCAATGCTTTGTGCATTCAGATAAAAGAACTTTAATTTCATTTTTTTACCTCTATTCCTGCAATGACCTTATTTGCCAATGTACAATTTTTGTTAAACTTTCTGTCCCTTCCTGTCCCATTCTGTTGTGAGTTACCCACATCACTATTCTGCTCCAATGCCCTGACCTCTCTCTTTGGATTTCTAAATTACCCGGGTTGGGCTCGGGTCGGGTTGGGCGCGAGTAAAAATACATTCCATTGAAAAACAAAAGCTCAGTGTGAAGGACCCATCCATGGCTCACTCAGGAAGACGATAGAATTAGATTAAAAGAAAAGGCTTACAATGTTGCAACAAGTAGCAAGTCTGAGGATTAGGAGTGTTTTAGAAACCGGCAGAAGGCCACCAAAAAGTTGATAAAGGAAAAAATAGAATATGAGTAAACCAGTCAGTAATATAAAAGCTCTTGCAATCTGTTTTTATAGGTTTATCAAAAGGAAGAGAGTAGCTAAAGTAAATGTTGATCCCTTAGCAGCAGACAGGAGAAATTATCATGTGGAATGAGGAAATGGCAGAGGCATTGAACAAATAATGTGTGTCTGTCTTCACAGTAGAAAACACAAGTTCTGTACCAGAAATAGTAACCTAGGGGCTATAAAGATGAGGGAATTAAGGAAATTCATATCAGCAGAAAAGTAGTATTGGAAAAACTTAAGGGACTAAAATCTGACAAATCTCCATGAGCTGATGGTTTCACCCGAAGATTCTAAAAGAGAAAGCTGCAAAGATATTGGATCCGCTAGCTATGATTTTCCAAAATTCCTTAGGATCGTTCCCAAACCTATCAGATTGGAAGTTGGCAAATGTTGCACCACTTTTCAAGAAAGGAGGGAGAGTGTAATTGGAAAAATGCTGGAATCTATTCTTAAGAAAGTCTTAACAATGCACTTAGAAAAGCACGGTATGATTAAAACAAGTCAACATGGTTTTCCAAAAGGGAAATCCTGTTTGACAAATTTATTAGGTTTTTGAGGATGCAACTAGAAGTGTAGATAAAGGGGAACCAGTAGATGTAGTATACTGGATTTCCAAAAGGCATTCGATAAGGTGACACACAAAAGGTTAATGGGCAAGATAAGGGCTCATGGAGTTGAGGGTAATATATTAGCATGGATAGACGATTGGTTAACAGACAGGAAGCAATGAGTGGGCATAAATGGGGTATTTTCAAGTTGGCAGGCAGTGAATAGTGGAGTGTCGCAAGGATCAGTACTGGAGCATCAGCTATTTACACTCTGTATTGATGAAGAGACAGAGAGTAATGTATTTAAGTTTGCTGCTGATGTAAACATAGGTGGAAAGGTAAGCTGTGGGTAAGACATTAGCTGCAAAGTGTTATGGATAGGTTAAGTGAGTGGGCAACAAGATGGCAGATGGAGTAAAATGTAGGGCAGTGTGAAGTTATTCACTTTGGTCATAAGAATTGAAAAGCAGAATATTTTTTAAAAGGTGTGCAACTGGCAAGTGTTGCTGTTCAAAGAGACTTGGGTGCGCGTGTATAAGGAACATAGAAAGTTTACATGTAAGTACAGCAAGCAATTAGGAAGGCAAATGACATGTTGGTCTTTATTGCAAGGGGACTGGAGTACGGAAGTATTGCTACAATTGTACAGGGTTTTGGCGAGACCACATTTGGAGTACTGTGTGCGTCCATATTTAAGAAAGGATATACTTGCATTAGAGGCGGTGCAGCAAAGGTTCATTACATTGGTCCCTGGGATGAGAGGGTTGTCCTATGATGAGAGGCTGAGTAAATTGGGCCTGTATTTACTGCAGTTTAGAAGAATGAGAGGTGATCTCACTAAAACATTCAAGATCATGAAGGAGCTTCACAGGGTAGATATAAAGCTTATTTCCACTGGCTGGGGAATCTAAAACATGGAGGTAGTCTCAGGATAAGGGGCTGCTCACTTAGGACTGAAGAGGAGAAATTACTTCACTCAAAGGTTTGTGAATCTTTGGAATTCTCTACCCCAGAGCATTGTCGATGCTCCAGTGTTGAATATATTTAAGGCTGGGATAGAGATTTTTGGCCTCTGAGGGAATCAAGGTATATGGCAAGTGGGTGGGAAAATGGAGTTGAATCCTAGGATCAGCCATGATCATTTTGAATGGCAGTGCAGGCACGATAGGCCATATGCTCTACTCCTATTTCTTGTGTTTTTATGTTCAGCCCCAGGACATCACTCAGGAGTTCCTCAGGGCAGTGTCCTCTGCCTAACCAGCTTCAGCTGCTTCCTCAATGACTCCATTAAGGTCAGAAGTGGGGATGTTCACAGATGCTTAATGTTCAGTCCCATTTATTACTCCTCAGACAATGAAGCACTCTGTCCCTGTGTGCAGCAGGACTTGCACAACATTCAGGCTTAGGGTGATACGTGCCAAGAAATGAGATCTCCAACGAGGGAGAATCTAATCATCTGCCCTTGACATGCAACTGTATGACCAGAACCATAACTAGATCAACCATATAAATACTGTGACTACAAGAGCAGGTCAGAGGCTAGACTTCTGCAGCACATAACTCATCTCCTCCCACCCAAAGCCTGTCCATGTACAAGGCACAAGTCAGGAGTTTGATGGAATACTCCCACTTGCTTGGATGAGTGTAGCTCCAGCAACAATGGAGAAGCTCAACACCATCTATGAAAACACCCATCCATCTGTGCACCATGGCTGCAGTCTGTACCATCTGCAAGATGCACTGCAGCAACTTGCTAAAGATTCTTCAACAGCACCTTCCACACCCATGACCTCCACCACCTAAAACAAGGGCAGCAAGCACACAGAAACAGCACCACCTGCATGTTTCCTCCCCCACCCCCAAGTCACTCACCATCCTAACTTGCAAATAAAGCACTGTTCCTACACTGTCACAGGGCCAAAATCCTGGAACTTCCTCACTAACAGCACTGTGGGTGTACCTACAACACAGTGGTTCAAGAAGGTAGCTCACCAACACCTTCTCAAGGGCAACAAATGCTGGTCTTGCCAATGATGCCTACTTTCCATGAACAAATTAAAAAATCTGGATTATATAGGTGAAGGGAACAGGAAGCAGCCAGTGCTATTATGGTGTGGGTCAAGAGTAGCCTTGGACATAAGCCTAATGCTAGTAGGATAAATACAACCTCCCTTCCTTTAGAAGGGCACTACTACAAGACAAATGATCCAATCAAATTTTAAAAAACATGCATAGTATTACATTTCAATTAGGCAGACAATGCCCTACAGTGTTCAGCAGTCACAAAAGGCTTCAAGTGAGCTGGTAGACATCATGTGATCACATTCCAAGAGCACCTAGACTTTGGAACCTGCAAGTGAAGAAGCCCTCACAATGCTTGAATGTCACAGATAGAAGCATTGGAAATGAGCAGTTACAATTAGACAGGGGAGTTAATTTTCACCTTAACTGCTTTGAGTGTTATTTGCCAAAGATCATTTGTGGTGGATCGTACCTGATTTTTATCCCATTGTTTTCAATCTTCCACCCCTGCAAAGGCTGCAGTCTGACTTTCTCGATCCTCTGGCTGAATAGGTTACCCTCTCTGAATTGCAAAATTATGGAGCAGCCAACAGATGCAAACATTTTCCAGAACTTTCTATGGACTGTAGATCAGAACCCTATTTAATTTGTCCAGACAGCAGTATCTGTTTAAGTATTTTTATTGTAGAATTTAAGTGGAGGCATAAATGTCATACTATCCATTGGCCACTGTTTAGGATTTTCTTCATAGCATCTATCCACTTAATCTGCTTGCTCCTTGAAATAATGCTGGCTTAGTGAATATAGTGCAAAATGAATGCATCATGGTTACTGCTGGTTTATTCAAGATTTACCTGCATTTCCCTACAACTGTGACTACACTTCAAAACTACTTAATTGGCTGCAAAGCACTTTGGTACATCCTGAAGTCATGAAAAGGTGCTATAGAAGTCCAAGTCTTTTTATTTCCACCTTGCTGATTCTCAGATTGAACTTTCACTTAAACCTCCCCATAAAAATCAATTGCAGAAATAAATTTAAAATATTAATACAGAATAAACTTAATAGGAATCCTGAGAAGAACAAAATTAAAAGATTCACTTTTTTAATGAAAAATATCAGCTCAGTTTTTGCACAATTTCATTTTGTAACATGCATCTTCAACATGTTGTAGGCAAGTCTTATCAAAAATATCAAGAAAATGCAACATTTCATCAGAACTATGACTCAGCAATAGAGGGACAAAGTTTTATATTCAAGCTGAAATTTTTGCTGCAGTGATAGAATAGCATACAAAAGCTTCAATCAATTACAGTCTTGTAAAGACTGCAAACCCGATAAACCCCATCACAGCTCCAGACAGTGTAAAACCACTACCTCAAATATTTTAAGCATTCCATCATTTTAATAATTTAAAAAAGTTGTACCAAAATGGAATGAGTCAGACATAATTAGATTCTTGGTATATTTATTATTTCTTTCGCCCTCCACAATAAAGCTCAGCAACTGTACAAATCAGGGAACTGTACAAGTTTTACAGAAAAGGACTGCAAGGAAACTTGAGTACTTATTCAAAAAATTCTCTCCAAATTCTATGTAGAAATCTGGCAAAAATATAAAATGTATTTTGAGCCCAGATAGTCAGAAGAATTAACATATATATATTAATATATATATTAATATATATAGATATATATATAAAAAAAGACATCACTGATGTCAATGACCAAATTTATACAAACCAACCCAATTAATCAGGTTTTGTTTAAAATATGCCTCAAGACCAAAGCTGGGTTATTATATGTTCATTAGATTTGTTGAACATCCAATTCAACAGGCATCTGGTGTCTCGATGAGTCAGTCAGAACAGCCAAATTCTCAGAGTCTTCAGATTTCAGGTGTAGGCTTGCTTCTGAAATGCTTGCATTGTTTCTTTCATTTCCAGAGTCATTATCAGCTTTTAGTCTCTTAGCTGGTCTTTCACAACTTGATTCAGACTCGTCATCTTCATTCTGTGCATTTATCAATTTGACATCGCACAAATCATCATCTTTCTCACAGCCATTTGTGCTCATTTTTGCATGCCCAGAAACTGCAGAATTATTGACAGGTCCATTGTAGTTCAATCCCTTGATTTCACCATAATCGTGCCACTGATCTGATGTTTCAGCTGGACCATTAGCATTTGTCCCTGCATCAGATATAACAAAAAGATTTCAGTTGGCTCTTCATTCTATTACCTGCAAATATTTTTCAAAAGACAAAACAAAAATTGTTTTAACATTGCACCTCATTCAAGTGTATAATTTTTGAGTGTAGAATACAAAAACATGAAAAATTTAAAAAGGGCAAAGCTGTACCATGCACTCAACTAGTAGCATGAATGTTTTGGTGGGCTAGAGGAAGGATGAGAAGAGCACTGCTTCAAGAAAATAAAGCTGGTGTGTTCAATTCTTCCATCCTCCTTCATGTTTAGTGTACTTGAAGCAATGTTGGCTTTATACCCACACATTAGGTTATAACCTCTTGTATCATTATAGTTTAAGCGTAATATATTTGAATTCAGGGCTCTGATTCATATTTGCAAGTTTTACTGATTATTTTGGTCAGCTTTAGCTAGTTTTCTAGGTAGGGATGGATGAATATTTGTTATCTTTATTAAAAACTTTGATAAGACAACTGGAGCTCTCTTTACTCCTTATCTGCTTTTAAATATATTTGAACAGGATTTTACTTATTTGATTTTATGCAAATGTTCTAGATTCAAGGGGAAATGCTATAAAATCCAACTTTTACAGTAAAATGAATTTTATTTGTAAACACACTGCCCAATAAATGTATATTTGATATCAGTTTTGTTCTCAAACTCCATAAAAGTCACTGTATTAAGGTGGGTAGTGATAGATCAAGCTTTGTGTCTAAATTGTGTTGAATAAATCAAAATGAGGCTTGGGAAGGTCCAAGATGGCCACCTCATTCTGCTATTTTCAGATTCCAAAGAATATGTTAATTCAAGGTGACTGATCACCCTTCATCCCAGGGATCATTAAGCTTGAAAAGGGGACTACCAGAAGAACTATTACACATCATGTTTGAAAAAATCAGTATGCAGTATTTTGTCGATCTGGAAGTTGACATGCATTCTAGGCATAAGGGACATTTTAGTCTGTTTGGAGGGTTGGGAAAGAGGAGAAAGTGAGTGCACTTGATTGTGTTCTAACTTGGTAAAATGGACTGACTACATTCACTATTGAGTCAACGAGACCTTTAAACGATTAGGCCCCTTATTGCTATCATTGTCCATAATCTGTGCTGTTTTGTCTACATATTTCTTGCTGAATATCTATATAAATCGGGTTAATTAATTCAGAATCTAAGCCTAGCTTGGGCATGGCTTGTTGCTGGAACTGTTTTCGACAATGGGCTGGAAAGAACTGAAGTGCAGTAGGCACTAGCGCTCTATGATTCAGAGTCCAAAAGGATAGGCATCACTGCAGGAGCAGAAAACTGCAGGGGTGCAGCTTCTGATTCACAGGGGATGCGAGGTCCACAGAAGTGTGGCGAGATGACTGCAAGACGAAATGGTTCATTAAAACAGCCCAAATTACAACTCATCTATGGCAGTGACTTGTTCCACCATTCTAGTGAAAATAAATTTAACACACTATGCATCAAAGTCCATTTTTTGAATAACACTATCATCCGTGTACCATAAGTTACAGCATGCTTTAGGATGCTGATCCTTAAGATTACACTTCAAAGTACCACTAGGTGACCATTCCCACATCTTATGATACAATGTCTGCACCTCCACCATTGTGTTATGAGTGCTTCCATTTTTGTTAAATTTTGAGAATTTGTGTTTAAAACTGAAAAAGACTCAATTGGATGGGTTTTTACCAGGGGCACTGAGAGGTGTGGCTTTGAAAACAAACAGTTACTGGAAGGCATCTGTTTTCAAATAATTACCCAGCAGGGGTTGTTTTTGACTTGGAGAAGATGTTTACAGAGAAGTGAAAGGTCAAGATTTAGAGAGATCAAGAGGCTTGACTTCTGGAATGTTTTGGGTTTCACTTTGAATTGTTTTCAGACAGTTGGGGATGAACAGTGGTTTGAAAAGCAGTCGGAGAAGACTTGCCAAGAAGAACAGACCACCCCAACCCAGTCTGTTCCAACAGATTGGAAAAAGCCTGCCAGTTTTCCATCTCTCAAGGAGCTGTAAAGCAAGAAGCAGACCGAAACATGACTGCATTCCTCCACCGTGTCGGAAACCTCTATTGCTGCATTTCCTGGAAGCCTACCCAAACTGACCTTCAATGTCGCCTGTAAAGGACTGTTCTAGGAAGATCCTAAAGACAGTTGTCTATATGCATTTGGGACTCCAAACCAAAAGAGAGGACATATTTAACCCAAGTATCTTTTTTTTTTGTAATAGAGCTCTAAAACTCAAATCCCTTTATTTTTCCAGTTAACCTGTGTGTGAGAGTGAGTGAGAGGCTAAGGTAAAAAGGGAACTTTAATATTTCAATCTGTGTGTTTATGCTTTACTTCATTACTGGCTAAGACTTGTTTTATAACAAACTGATAATTTTGTTGCTTAAGGAACCTGGTTGGTATGTTTTATTCTGGGATAAAATGAGTCTATGATTGACCGTATCATTAAGTGGGAAAAAATTTAAATATATGTTGTGACCCTTGGAGAAGTGGAACGAGAACAAACAGTGCACTTCTCCCGCCTCGGTCGTAATTGACTGAAATCAAGTTAGCGTTTTGCAAAAATCAAAACATTGCTTTCCATTCAAAAACATATCAAATTCACTTTTTAATGTTTACATAGCTATAGGTTACTCACCTAATTAAAAAAAAAAAGCCCCCAGGATTTACATCAAAAGAAAACTCCATCATACTTCCCTGAACCCAGAGAGATCCAGAGCAAGACAGTAAGAACCTTGGTATGCAGGAGAGCAGCACATTCAGGCAAGGAAGGACAGCACATTCGAGTAAGCCATCTTTTATCTTCTTTTGTTCATTTACACACAATGGTAATTTTTATTAAAGCACTGCACTTTGAGGAAGAGTCAGCTTGCAGGAAAGGCCTAAAAATGCTGTCAAATTGAATATAGGTGACACTAACAGCATGCAAAGAGCAATATTTAATGTAAGTTACAAGATTCTGTTGAATTTTAAACAGCTTCTAATTACCAACTGATTATTACCTATGTTATACTGCAAGTTATAACAGCCTCTAGTTATCATCTGTTATGTTGGAAAATATATCTATTCTAATTACGTACAGCTATCAGGCAGACGTACGCACTGATTTTCCTGATCTTAATTTGAGTTTGCTCTGCCATGTTAAACAAGATAAGCGAAAATGTTTAAACTTTGAACATTCACATGCTTAGTTACTAACATTTTGTTATAATTATAGAATAGGAAGGAGGAATGAGCAGGTGCATTTGTATGAGTGTCAAGGAATCAAATCAAAAAAGCACCCAAATCACTATTTACACAGATCTCTCAAAGTCACAAATCAATGCTGCCAGACACAGGACCACCGCACCCCCCCAACAACCTCCACCCAGGGCTAAACCTTGGATCTCCCCTCACTTCTGACAAATATCAGGAAACCATCAGTAAACCAAATTTTAGGTTTTTCACTCCAGGGATGCTTCAGCTTCAAGAGCTGAGAAGATTAAGCACAAACTGATAGACATTTAATATTATGAAGGGTTAATAGTGATGGATTGGTCAGCACGATAATAACGTGAGGGCACTCATAATTGTAACCAACCTCTGGAGAAATACTTCCCTACATTCTTTTTGGAATTATGAATACTCTATGAAAACAGAAATATTAAAAAGGTAATAGGCAGCAAACAGGAGAATGGGTTGAGATTAGGCACCTCCTGTATCAAAACACCAGTGTAGGCTTGATGGGCTTGAATGGACTGATCTGTGCAGTATTTTTCTATGATTTTAACATCACAACCATGAGATAAAATGTCCTCTACCCCAATTGGATTATTTAGAGTTGGATATCCAAATATTTAGAAACAAAAGCAGGTATCACAGTGGTTGTTTAAAATTCAAGATCAAAAATTTTACATCAGAGTTCATATCATGATATAGTTCACATGAAAACCAGACTGCACAAAAATAAACCTCACCAATAATGTGTTTCACATGATAACCATGTAATGTGATGGAAACAATGAAGTTATCAGAATCATATTCCATGTATTCAGGTAATTGGGTATGGCATAGGACTTCTGGTGACTTGTTATTACACCAATGTTACTCCTCGACTGATCTCGTGATTTTAATACGTGGGAACAATGTCTGGTTTTAGATCCTAACAGTAAGAACATCTTGATGCTACCAAGACAATATATTTCCTGAAGATTATACCTTAGATCAAGGCACTGGGCACTATGGGCAGGGTACTGAATTTCTTTTGTATACATCTGATGTTTGGTGGAGGCAATCCTTAGTATACGTACACTCAGTAAAATGCCAATAACTGCAAGGACATCTGTACACGAGAGTTAAATATCTGAAAACAAAATAAGTATTGATTTCTACTCAACTATTCATGCAGGCGTTTAATATTTTCAAAAAACCTTCTGCTATGTTCAGCCAACTTCAAAATGTAATCCTCAGACATTTCATTGTTTCTGGTCAACTTATCAGTCATGGTCTCGGGCATGAAAACAAATGCAGATACACTCCAAATTAGTAAGAGCACAGTTAAAGGAAAATGAAGCAAAAGATAGTCCTTCACCTGGTAATTCTCCAGCATGGAAATAGGAACACAAAAGGAGTCCAGAAAATGACCCAAGTAGCTTGAGACAAAATAAACTGATTTTAAGATGCAAGCTCAATGAAGGACAGCATTTGATGATATCTCCTGCTTAGCTACTATCTGCATAGTATACTCGCTGAGATTATACTGCTAAAATATAGGCAACTAAAGTGTCGTATACTGAAGAAAATATTGATCCTTTAAAAAAAAATGACTTCAGGACAGTGAAGGGAATAAACATATCTGATAGCTTTCAGATTGCAAGTGTTTTAAGATGACAGAAAGTTAACAGTAAAAGCAATGCATAGCAATTTCATATCCCAATACATAATCAAAGGACTGAGTCTTAAAACAAGACAAGACAAAAAGTTAATGCACAACTCACCATTCATGTTACTTCCTATTGCAGCGGTATCTTCCCTCTCTGTCTGACTACTGCTACTGGTCGAGGTGGTTGGAGGAGGTGAAGGTGCACAACTGGAAGCTGTGCTCTCAGTTTCATCCAGGAGACGGTCCATATAATCCCTAAACCAATTTCAGATCTGTTACACAGAAGTCTGACAGGCCATTTCAAACTGGCTTCAACTTCATACTGAATCCAGTAGAAGTGTATATTTAAAAGAAACATTTTCTGTGCCATGACTTGCTTTTTTCTACCATGCACCAACAACCCCCCTCTCCCTGCCATATCAACCCCAACAGCATGCCATCCGTTTGTTCAGTACAGTACCATTTCTTTATAACTAAACCAAAACTGATTTAAGATGTGCTCAATGGACTCAATGCTCCTTCAGGATTAGGTACTGATCTTTTATAGCATCTACCATAATAGCTTTTCGTCTCTACAATATCTTAGCATGAGTGACGCCCTATTTTCAGATGATTTTGAAAAATATTCACTTTAAAATGTTACTCAAGTTGATACCAATAATTTAATATGATCAGAATAACAACTTTAACAAATAGATATGCAGTGGAATTGCTCTACAATGAAATTAAAGATATTGGCCAAAAATTTTGATACATCGGGGTTTCTGCTGCAGGCCTCCTGCTGCGATTACACTCCTACTCAAGCCTCTCCTTTTCTGCTCTCTGACTCCTTGTCAGTGTGAGAAAGGAAGTCAGAACAGACTGGTCTCAGTACTGGGACTCCACTGGTGGATTATTCACGAAAGAGGGAGGAACACAGTTTGCACTCGTCTGCACTGAGTCTGCTGCTGGAAGGCACAGACTGTGAAAAAGGGAGTTTGGTAAGTGAGTGAATATTAAGCGTTAATCTCTCTGAAGTCAATTTTTTTTGTTTAGTTTACATTTAGCAATTAATTGAAATTACTGTTTAAATTAGGAGGCAAGTTAGGTTTCTTACAGTTTTGAACAGGAGTATATGAGCTCTCAGAGTAGCTAGAGCCAGTTAAGTAGGTTGCTAGCTTAATCTGGTCTGAGTTCTAGCAGAGCATTGTTTTCAGAGAGTATAAATTCAGGGGACTCTCAGTGCTACTTGTCTGTTGTTGGAGGGCACAGAAGCATGAAGCAGAGAGTTTGGCAAGTGAGGGAGTTTGGAAAGGAGGGAACTATAAATTAAGGAAATAAATTAATACAATAAAGAAAGCAGGACAGGTGATGTGTCACAGCTGCAGTAAGTGGGAGCTCCTGGATGCCCTGGCAATCCATGGCAACCACATCTGTGGTAAGTGTCTGCGGCTTTAGGAGCTTCAGTTCAGTCATTGAGCTGGAGGCTGAGCTGCAGACACTGCGATGCATCAGGGAGTGGGAAGTTACCTGGATACTTTGTTCCAGAAGGCAGTCATAGCCCTTAGGACAGGGTCATCTGTTTTGGTCAGTGGCCAGAGACAGAAAGGTGTAACTGCAAGTCAGCCAGGTAAGGGGATAGAGAAGGTGACAGTGGAGGAGCCTCAGCCCTTGCAACTGAGCAACAAGTTCAAGGTTCTTGCAGATTGTATGGACAACTGCAAGGGCTGTAGTGTGGATGAACAGACTGACCATGGCACCATGGTACAGGAAGCTGTTCAAGTTTGGGGGGGCGGGGGTTGGGGAAGGACCAAAAAGGAAAGTAGTGGTAGTAGGGAACAGTATAGTGAGGGGGACTGACACTGCTCTCTGCAGCGAAGAGCAAATGTCCAGAAGGCTGCATTGCCTGCTTGGTGCCAGGGTTTGGAACATCTGTTCGGGCTGGAGAGGAATTTACAGTGGGAGGGGGGAAAATCCAGTTGTCGAGGTCCATGCAGGTACCAATGACACAGGCAGGACATGGAAGGAGGTTCTGCATAGTCAGTATCAGGAGCTAGGCACCAAATTAAGAAGCAAAACCTCAAAAGGTAATAATCTCAGGATTATTACCTGAGCCATGTGCAAATTGGAGTAAGGCATATAAGACTGGAGAAATGAATGGCTGGCTCAAAGACTGGTGTGGTAGATGTGGGTTCCGGTTCGTGGGGCACTGACACTAGTACTGAGAAAAGTGGGGGCTGTACCGTTGGGACGGTCTACCCCAGAACCATGCTGGGAGCAGTGCTCTAGCGAGTCGCATAACTAGGGAAGTAGAGAGGGTTTTAAACTAAATAGTGGGGGCAAGAGATCAAATTTGGGAAGATGTGGTAAATCAAAGAGAGTACAGGCAAGGCAAGAGAGAAAGGTATTAATATGGGAAAAGATAAAGAGTGTAACAGGAAAGGGACAGTGAGTACAAATCTGAGAGTAAATCAGCAGACAAGGCTAGAGGTTACAAAAATGATAAAAGGACAAAACTAAAAGCTCTGTATCTGAATGCACATAGCATTTGAAGCAAAACAGATGAATTGATAGCGTATGTAGAAATAAATAAGTGCGATCTGATAGCCATTACAGAGACATGGCTGCAGGATGGCATAGACTGGGAACTGAATATTGAAGGGTACATGACATTTAGGAAAGACAGGGAGCTAGGAAAAGATGGATGGGTGGTTCGGTTAACTAAAGATGATATTAGCACAATAGAGAGGGATGACCCAAGTTCAGGAAACCAGGATGTAGAAGTGGTTTGGGTCGAGATGACAGCAAGAAGTCACTTGTGGGAGTGTGACAGGCCTCCTAACAGTAACGACACGATAGGATGGGGTTTAAAAGAAGAAATAATGGGTGCTTGTCAGAAAGGTACAGCGATAATTATGGGGGATTTTAATCTACATATAGATTGGAAAAATCAGATGGGCAAAGGTAGCCTAGATGAGGAGTTCATAGAATGTTTTCGGGATAGTTTCTTAGAACAGCACGTACAGGAACCAACCAGAGAGCAGGCTGTACTAGACATGGTACTGTGCAACGAGATAGGATTAATTAGTGACCTCATGGTGAAGGCGTCCCAAGGCAGCAATGATCATAATATGATAGAATTTTACATTCAGTTTGAGGGAGAAGAGTGAGACTAAGACGAGAATTTTAAACTTAAACACGGGCTATTATGAGGACATGAAAGCAGAGCTAGCAAAAGTGAACTAGCAAAGTAGGTTACAGGATAGATCAATAGAGATGCAGTGGCAGACATTTAAGGGGATATTTCAGAATATACAGAATAGATACATTCCGAGAAAGAAAAATTCCAAAGGAAGGACCCACCATCCGTGGTTAACTAAAAAGTTAAAGATAGTATCAAACCTAAAGAAAAAGCATATAATTCTGCAAAGATGGGTGGTTGGCCAGAAGATTGGACAGAATATAAAAAAACAGCAAAGAATAACAAAGATTAATAAGCAGGGGAAAATTACAGTATGAGAGAAAGCTGGCGAGAAATATAAAGATAGTAAGAATTTCTATAGATATTTTAAAAAGAAAAAAAAGAGTTAACAAAGTGAGCATTGGGTCCTATAGAAAGTGAATCTGGGAAATTAAGGGAAAACAAGGAGATGGCAGATGAATTGAACAGGTATTTTGCATTGGTCTTCACCATAGAGGATACAAGTAACATCCCAGAAATAGCTGGAAATCAGGAAATGGATGGCAGGGAGGAACTCAAGAAAATTACAATCACCAGGGAACTGGTACTCAACAAATTATTGGAGCTGCGGGCTGACAAGTCCCCGGGTCCTGATGGACTTCATCCTAGGGTCTTAAAAGAAGTGGCTACTGAAATGGTTGATGTGTTGAGTTTGATTTTCCAAAATTCCCTCGATTTGGGGAAGGTTCCATTAGATTGGAAAATAGCCAACGTAACTCCTTTATTCAAAAAGGGTGGGAGACAGAAAGCTACAGGCCAGTTAGCTTAACATCTGTCATAGGGAAAATTTTAGAGTTATTAAAGTTATAGCAGGGCATTAAAAAAAATTCAAGGTAATCAGACAGAGTCAACATGGTTTATGAAAGAGAAATCATGTTTATCCAATTTATTAGAGTTCTTTAAGTAGTAAGATGTGCTGCGGATAAAGGGGAACCGGTGGACGTACTGTACTTAGATTTCCAGAAGGCCATATCTGATAAGGTGCCTCAAAGGTTATTGTGGAAAATAAAAGGTCATGGTTTAGGGGGTAACATATTGGCATGGATAGAAGATTGGCTAGCTAACAGGAAACAGAGAGTAGGGATAAATGAGTCATTTTCTGGTTTGCAAGATGTAATGAGTGGTGTGCCACAGGGATCAGTGCTGGAGCCTCAACTTTTTACAATTTATAAAAATGACTTGGATGGGGAGACCAAAGGTATGGTTGCTAAATTTGTTGATGACACAAAGATAGACAGGAAAGTAAGTTGTGAAGAGGACAAAAGGAGGCGACAAAGGGATATAGATAGCCTAAGTGAGTGGGCAAAGATCTGGCAAATGGAGTATAATATGGGAAAATGCGAAATTATCCATTTTGGCAGGAAGAATAAAAAAGAAGCATATTATCTAAATGATGAGATTGCAGAGCTCTGAGATGCAGAGGGACCTGAGTGTCCGAGTGCATGAATCGCAAAAGGTTAATATGCAGGTACAGCACGTAATTCGGAAAGCTAACAGAATGTGATCATTTATTGAGAGGGAAATTGAATATAAAAAGTAGGTTATGCTTCAGCTATACAGGGCATTGGTGAGACCACATCTGGAGTACTGTGTACAGTACAGGATTCCTTAAGGAAGGATGTAAATGCGTTGGAAGCAGTTCAGAGAAGCTTTATTAGACTAGCACCTGGGATGGGCGGGTTGTCTTACGAGGAAAGGTTGGACAGGCAGGGCTTGTATCTGCTGGAGTTTAGAAGAGCAAGAGGTGACTTGATTGAAACATAAGATCCTGAGGGGTCTTGACAGGGTGGATGTGAAAAGGATGTTTTCCTCTTGTGTGAGAATCCAGAACTAGGGGTAACTGTTTAAAAATAAAGGGGTTGCCCATTTAAGACAGATGAGGAAATTTTTTTTACTTTATTTTTTTATTTAGAGATACAGCACTGAAACAGGCCCTTCAACCCACTGAGTCTGTGCCGACCAACAACCACCCATTTATACTAACCCTACAGTAATCCCATATTCCCTACAACCTGCCTACACTAGGGGCAATTTACAATGGCCAATTTACCTATCACCTGCAAGTCTTTGGCTGTGGGAGGAAACCGGAGCACCTGGCGAAAACCCACGCGGTCACAGCGAGAACTTGCAAACTCCACACAGGCAGTACCCAGAATCGAACCCGGGTCCCTGGAGCTGTGAGGCTGCGGTGCTAACCACTGCGCTGCCCGAGGGTCTTGTGTCTTTGGAACTCTCTTCCTCAAAAGGAAACAGAGTCTTTGAATATTTTTAAGGCAGGGGTAGATAGCTTCTTGATAAGCAAGGGGGTGAAAGGTTATTGGGGGTAGGTAGGAATGTGGTGTTGAGGCTACAATCAGATCTGCCATGATATTATTGAATGGCAGAGTATGCCCGAGGGGCCAAGTGGCCTACTCCTGCTCCCAATTCGTATGTTCGTATATTACGTACATAGATGGCTTCCAAATTCAAACAAAGACATAGAAAGTAAATGATGCTGCATGCCCTGGTCTCCAGTTGGAGAGTAAAACAGCAGCAGACCAATGCTAGATAATAATACAGGAGGTTATTACAACATTTGTCCTGGGAAAAACCGGGTCAGTTTTAACAATACAGGTGCATCTCCAGAAGGAGCTTAGAAAACCAGGAGCACAATGAAGTTGAGCAACAATACTCAATATACCACAGTTCCACTTTGACACATCAAAGTAAAATTCAATACAATTTTTATGAGGAACTGGGATCGGACCAGAACCTCTGCAGGACATTTAGAAAATCATAATACAATCAAGCAGACTCACAGTTTTATGAAAGTAAAATCCTGTTTGTCAAATTTATTAGAGTTCTTTGAGGATCTAACAAGCAGGGTGGATAAAGGGCAACCAGTAAATGTAGCGTAATTGGATTGCCAAAGGCATTCGATAAAGGTGCCACATAAAAGGCTACTACACAAGATAAAAGCTCATGGTATTGGGGTAATATATTAGCATGGAGAGAGGACTGGTTAACTAACAGGAAACAGAGTCAGGACAAATGGGTCATTTTCCAGTTGGCAAACTGCAACTAGTGGGGTACGACAGGTATCAGTGCTGGGGCCTCAACTATTTACAAACTACATTAATGACTTGAATAAAGGGACAGAGTGTATTAAAGCCAAATTTGATAATGTGGGAAAGGGATCTCGATAGGTTAAGTGACGATGGCATAGTGGTAATGTCACTAAGTTAGTAATCCAGAGGCCCAGGCTAATGCCCTGGGGACATGTTCAAATCCCACCATGGCAACTGGTGGAATTTAAATTCAATTAATTAATATCTGGAATTGAAGGCGAATCTCAGTGATGGTGCCAAGAAGCTATCATCGATTGGTTTTTACAACAATCTGGTTCACCAATGCCCCTTAGGGAAAGAATCTGCCATCCTTACCTGGTCTGGCCTACATATGACTCCAGACTCTCAGCAATGTGGTTGACTCTTAACTGTCCTCTGAAATATCATAGCAAGCCACTCAGTTGTCAAGGGCAATTAAGGACGGGCAACAATGCTGGCCTTGCCAGCGATGATCCCACATCCCATGAAAGAATAAAAAAAAGCGAGTGGGCAAAAATTTGGCAGATGGGGGTATAATGTAGGAAAATGTGAGGTTATTAGGGGTGGTGCAGTGGTTAGCACCACAGCCTCACAGCTCCAGGGACCCGGGTTCAATTCTGGGTACTGCCTGTGCGGAGTTTGCAAGTTCTCCCTGTGCCCGCGTGGGTTTTTGCCGGGTGCTCCGGTTTCCTCCCACAGCCAAGTTGATAGGTAAATTGGCCATTGTAAATTGCCCCTAGTATAGGTAGGTGGTAGGGAATATGAGATTACTGCAGGGTTAGTATAAATGGGTGGTTGTTGGTCGGCACAGACTCGGTGGGCCGAAGGGCCTGTTTCAGTGCTGTATCTCTAAATAAATATAAATTATCCACTTTGGTACATAAAAATCTGAGTGCCCTCGTACATGAATCACAAAAGGTTAGCATGCAGATACAGCAAGTAACTAGGAAGGTAAATGGAATATTGATCTTTTTTACAAGAGGGATGGAGTATATAAAAATAGTAAAGTCTTGCTACAACTGTACAGGGCATTGGTGAGACCACACCTAGAGTACTGCATACAGTTTTGGTCTCCTTATTTAAAGGAGGGATATACTTGCATTGGAAGCAGTTCAGAAAAGGTTTACTAGGTTGATTCCTGGGATGAAGGGGTTATCTTATGAGGATACGTTGAGCAGGTTGGGCCTATACTCATTGGAGTTTAGAAGAATGGGAGATGATCTTATTGAAACATAGAAGATTCTGAAGGGAGTGACAGGGTAGATGCTGAGAGTATGTTTCCCTTCGTGGGGGAATCTAGAACTAGGGGACATGGTTTCAGAATTAGGAGTCTTCTACTTACAACGGAAAAGAGGAATTTCCTCTCTGAGGGTCATTAGTCTTTGGAATTCTCTACTCCAGAAAGCATGTGGAGGCTGGGTCATTGAATATTATCAAGACCGAGTTAGATTTTTGATCTACAAGGGAGTCGAGGGTTATGGGGACAGGCAGGAAAGTGGAGTTCAGGCCACAATCAGATCAGCCATGATCTTACTGAATGGTGGAACAGGCTCAAAGGGCTGAATGAGAACTCCTGTTCCTATTTCTTATGTTTGTTATATTGAAGTTTGCTACATCAAGCCCTCCTTGTACCTAAACACAATCTAGTGCACCAATTTTCTTATCAGAGGTTTATAAAACATAACTGGATCATGGAAGGGAAAAGGAATATGCAAGTTTAAAATGCACAATAGGATGCACTGATATGATGGGAAAAGCCAGCAATACAAAACACATTTGCCAATGCAATGTTAGAAAACAAATTGACATTATATAACCATTTACTGCCAGTAATTCCAGAACACTTACGTAACACCTGGATGAAGATTATATTTCTTTTTTCCGAATCTAGTCTGCTGTGCAAAAAAATCATAACGCTCAGACTTCTTCCACATGTAATAAAATGCTACACAATCCCCTACTGACCGTGTTCTCACCTGAAACATGCACAATAGGAAATAAACATCAGTAATGAAATATTTTGAAGTATTTTAACCACCTTAAAAATTAACATACAGACTGAATTAACAAAGTTACTTCCTGTAAGATGACCTTTAAATGTCAAGTTTGGTTTGCTTTCGTCTTTTGCCCCAAATTATTTTCCTGTTCGACTATTAGTACATATAAAATGTTTTATATCTAACTGTACAGAAAGCATCTTGCACATGAATTATCTTTGTGTCTAATGCATTTCTTAAAATTTTTGGTTCAAGGCCGGAGTCTGCCTCAAAAGCCTAGGCTTCGATGAAAATATACACAATGAGCAAGCTGCAGAGTCTCTAACCATATTTTCATGTTCTGAGAATGTGCAGTTTTCCTAGCATGCACTACTAGGTTTCATCTGAAGCAGCAACATTGCATCCCCTCACCTTGGAGGATTTGAGTGTTTCACTGTTTTTTTCTAAATGGCTTTCAAACAAAAACTAGAAACTGAACTTACTTATTTCAGGTAGGTCTCAATTAAAATATTTTATATTATGAAGTATTCACTTAGACAAACCCTCTTAGCAGTAGCTGTAGTTGCTTTGTTTTCCTGCCAACAAAGGTTGTTAAAATCTCTCACCCCAATGACTTTTGGGGGCCAAGGGATTTTTTTTTTTCTTAAAACTATAAAAGCTGGAAAACCAACAATTTTTAAACTTTTCATTCATGGAAATTTATTTTTATTTTATAAACTGCATAAGTCAACAAACTTATCAATAGTGTACTAATTGCTATAAAGGCAGAACGCAAGACAAAAACCATTGAGAGAAAGCTGTGGTGGGCATGCTTGATAGCACATAAGGGACTCCGATGTATTCCGGAAGGGGATGCGGTATGATGGTCTGAAAACAGTTGTACCTGTTCTTCTAATCCCTTTACGTCAAAAAGCTGCTAGAGTTAGCTGGCTGTATTAGTCAAGCAATCAGCAACCCCTAATTTCAACAGCCTAATTCAAATTCCCAAGCGCGCCACCCCCCCACCCCTAGTCCAATTGGAGTCCAGGACTACCTGCCCTAGTTCTCCCCTCCCACTCCTAGACACCTGATCAGTGCTCACAAATCTGCCTACATTCCCAATGCTCCCTGATCTGTCATAATTGCCGAAGATCCTTAAATTCCCCAATGCGCCGAGATCCCAAGACATTTCCCAGAATGCCCTCCCAGTGCCCCCAGATCCTGAAACTGCCGTCCCCTCAAAATACTGGTAGACGCCTAGACCTCATCCTCGTACTGCTAAACCTGAAGCCTCCTTCCCAATGTTCACAGATTTCAGGGCCAACCTCATTGCTGATAAGCAAGTGTGCCTGTGGTGCTACTTAGCATATAACCCTTGTTCTTATTAAAAACTCTAATTCACCATGAAAATCACCATAAGAGATCTTTTATTAGTTAACTATAAAACTGTACTATAAATAACCACCTATTGATGGATGGCAGCAAGGTCACAAGTTTATTCTACTGCATGAAAACTTATTTTTTAATACAAATAATTATATAAAAATACTTTCTGGACGTAAATTTGAATGGAGGACAATTACTGTTGTTTATACAGGACCCACAGAATTCCATTACAAAGGCCTCTAATGAATGCTTTTGTTCTGCTGGCAATGCCAGGAAATGTATATGCACCAATAAATATCACACCTAGAGGTTCACAAATTCATACCCATTTCATTTGCAGAACTACTCCAGTGGAATGCCCAGCAACAATAATGGAACTGAACATGAATACTATGTGTATAGGGGTTTCTCTGAAATCATGTTGCAACTTTGTTTCTGGCTGTAGCTTTTCC
Source organism: Heterodontus francisci (assembly GCF_036365525.1). Taxonomy (NCBI): domain Eukaryota; kingdom Metazoa; phylum Chordata; class Chondrichthyes; order Heterodontiformes; family Heterodontidae; genus Heterodontus; species Heterodontus francisci. The sequence continues at coordinate 68,198,371 of NC_090378.1, forward strand.
TCAATGCCACTTTTCCTCTGGAGGAAAACAGTGAACCCATCTTTCAAAGTGATCTTGGTACCTATGCAATATATTAGCTGCCTTGTTATAATATTAAATGGGGCATGAAAATTCACTGTTTGCTAGTTGGCATTCCAAACACTGGCAACATTTTTGTAATTAGAATTTTCCAATGCATTAACATTTAATCCTAGAGTTCAGTTCAGGCTTACAAGCATGGATGTTAGATTTTATACCTTGTTAGCCTGGATCAGATGGAAATCTTTCCCATATGCCTTAAGTCCCTGTTCAAAATTCCTACATTCTTCCTCACTCCAAATTGAGAGTTCTTCTACAGCAAATGAAAAAAATTTTTAGCAAAAATGATACAGACTGTGATACAATTCACAAGCATTAAATACATTGGTGCTGTAATTTGGGTAATATTTTCAGCAGTGCTGAGATTTAGCACTTGGCTGATTGACACATTAAAAAAACCCAGAAAGTTCTCAGCCAAGCACACAACTTTTATTTACAGACATTCCATCCAAGTTTTTTTTTGAAAAGTTATGAATTAAAAGAACAAGCTCCCCAGGTCACAGTGACACATTTCCAGGCCTCTTTAGCTTTCAGGTGACCCGCAGGCAGCTCTCCAGTTGATTTTTTTGCCCCTTACCCGTGGAAAGCTTCTTGGTTCTAAATAACTATAAAGTACACAAAAATTGGGAACTCAGTGATGTTTGATGTTTTTGGCTAAGGGCAGTAGCAAGGATATAAAATCTATATCTTGCTACTTTTGGTACGCCAATGTCTCCTCCCACTGTGCTGCCCTCCTGTCCTAGTAAACAATACACTACTTAAAAGTAAGTGGCTACTGTTGAAGCAAACTGACCATGGCACCATGGTATAGTAAGTAATTCAAGCGGGGAGGGTAACAGAAATGTAGTGGTAGTGGGAGATAGTATAGTCAGAGTGATAGGCCAGAAGGCTATGTTGCCTGCCCGGTGCCAGGGATTAGGACATCTGCTTGAGGCTGGAGAAGAACTTGCAATGGGAGGGAAAGGATCTAGCTGTTGTGGTCCACATGGGTACTAACTACAAGGACAAAACTAGGAAAGAGGTTTTGCATAAGGAGAATGAGGAGCTGGCACTAAATTAAAAAGCAGAACCTCAAAAGGTAATTATCTCTGGATTATTACCTGAGCCATGAGCAAATTGGAGTAGGGTAAATAAGATTAGAGAGTTAAATGCGTGGTTCAAAGATTGGTATGGCAGAAATGGGTTTTGATTCATAGGGCACTGGCATGAGTACTGGGAAAAGTTGGAGCTGTACCTTTGGGACAGTCTTCACCTGATACGTGCTGGGACCAGTGTTCTGTGAGTCGTATAACTAGGGCGGTAGAGAGGGCTTTAAACTAAATAGTGGAGGCGAGGGATCAAGTGAGAAAAGATATGTTAAATTAAAGGGAAAGGGCAAGGCAAGAGAGCAAAGTAGCAATAAGGGAAATAATAAATCAGAGCGTGGCAGGAAGGGACAGAATGTACAAAATTAAGAGTGTGCAAGCAGCTAAGGCTAGAGGTTGCGTAAATAGTAAAAAGTCAGAACTAAAGGCTCAGTATTTGAATGCACATAGCATTCGTAACAAAACAAATGAATTGATAGCCATTACAGAGACATGGCTGCAAGATGACATAGGCTGGGATCTGAATATTCAAGGGTACATGACATTTCGGAAGGAGGGGAAAGTAGGAAAATGTGGAGGGGTAGCTCTGTTAATTAAGGATGACATTAGTACAACAGAGAGGGTGACCTTAGTTCTAAAAATCAAGATTTAGAATCAGTTTGGGTAGGGATAAGCAATAGTAAAGGTAGGAAGTCACTTGTGGGTGTAGTTTATAGGCCCCCCCAATAGTAACCACACAATAGGATTGGGTATACAGGAAGAAATTACGGGGGCCTGTGAGAAACGGACAGTGATAATCGTGGGTGATTTTAATCTACTTATAGATTGGATGAATCAGATTGGCAAAGGTAGCCTGGATGAGGAGTTCATAGTGTGTTTTTGGGACTGTTTCTGAGTGCAGCAAGTTCTACAGCCAACCAGAGAACAGGCTATTCTAGATCAGGATTAATTAATGACCTCGTAGTAAAGGTGCCCCTAGGTAGCAATGATCACATGATGATTGAATTTTGTATTCAGTTTGAAGGAGAAGAGTGGATCTAATTCTAGTGTTTTAAACTTAAACACAGGTAGTTATGAGGGCATGAAGGCAGAACTGCTGAAGTACTGGGAAATTAGGGATAGGTCAGTAGGGATGCAGACATTTAAGGAAATATTTCATAACACTCAAAGAAAGACTCTAGGGGAAGGACGCACCATTGTGGCTAACTAAGGAAGTTAAAGATAGTATTAAATTATTAAATTGAAAGAAAAGGCGTACAATCCAGTGAAGAGTAGTGGCAGGTCAGAAGACTGGACAGAACATAAAAAACAGCAAAGAATGACTGAAAGAATAAATGAGAGAAATTGGAGTATGAGAGAAAGCTTTCTAGAAATATAAAAATGGATAGCAAGAGTTTCTACAGGTATTTAAAAAAGAAAAAAAAAATAGTAGTAAAGTGAGTGTTGGTCCTCCAGAGTGACAGTCTGGGGAGTTAAGAATGGGAAATAAGGAAATAGCTGAGAATGTGAACAGATTCTTTGCATCTGTCTTCACTGTAGAGGATACAAATAACATCCCAGAAATAATTAAGATTCAAGAGTTGAAAGGGAGGGAGGAACTTAAAACAACCATCACCAGGGAAAGGGTACTGAGAAATTTATTAGAACTAAAAGCTGACAATTTCCCATTGGTTTCATTTTTCCAAAGTTCCCTAGATTCTGGAAAGATCTCATCAGATTGGAAAATAGCAAATATAACTCTGCTATTCAAGAAAGGAGGAATACAGAAAGCAGGAAACTACAGACCAGTTAAGCTTGACACCTGTCATAGGGAAAGTGATAGAATCTATTATAAAAGGAGGTTATAGCCGGTCATTAGGAAAATCTCAATGCAATCAGGCAGAGTCAACATGGTTTTGTGGAAGGGAAAGTGTTTGATTAATTTATTAGAGTTCTTTGAGGAAGTAATGAGCAACGTGGATAAACGGGAACCTGTGGATGTGGTGTACTTAGTCTTCTGGAAGACATCTGACAAGGTGCCACATCAAAGGTTATTAAACAAGATAAGAGCCCATGGTATAAGGGTAACATTAGCATGGATAGGAGGATTGGTTAGCTAATAGGAAAGAAAGCAGGCATAAATGGGTCATTTTCAGGTTGGCAAGCTGTAACCAGTGGATTAGTGCTGGGGCCTCAACTATTTACAAGCTCTATCAATGACTTGGATGAAGGGACAGAATGTATGGTTGCTAAATTTGCTGATGACACAAAGATAGGTAGCAGAGTAAGTTGTGAAGAGGACATAAGAAATCTGCAAAGAGATATAGATAGGTTAAGTGAGTGGACAAAATTTGGCAGATGGAGCATAATGTGGGAAAGTGTGAACTTGTCCACTTTGGCCAGAAGAATAGAAAAGCAACATATTATTTAAATGGAGAGAGATTGCAGAACTCAGATGCAGAGGGATCTGGGTTTCCTCGTACAGGAAACACAAAAAGTTAGTATGCAGGTGCAGCAAGTCATTAAGACGACAAATGCAATGATGTTGTTTATTGTAAGGGGAATGGAATATAAAAGTAGAGATATTTTGCGAGTTGTACAGGGCATTGGTAAGACCACATCTAGAGTATCGTGTACAGTTTTGGTCTCCTTACTTAAGGAAGGATATAATTGCATTGGAAGCAGTTCAGAGATGGGTCACTAGGTTGATTTCTGGGATGAGAGGGTTATCTTGCGAGGAAAGGTTGGACAGGTTGGGTCTGTATTCACTGGAGTTTAGAAGAATGAGAAGTGATTTTACTGAAACATACAAGATTCTCAGGGGACTTGACAGGGTGGATGTTGAAAGGATGTTTCCCCTTGTGGGAGAAATTAAAACTAGGGGGCACAGGTTAAAAATAAGGGGTCTCCCATTTAAGGCAGAGATGAGGAAAATTTTTTCTGAGAGTCATGAGTCTCTGGAACTCTTCCTTGGAAAGCAGTGGAGGCAGGATGATCGAATGTTTTTAAGGCAGAGGTAGACAGATTCTTGACAAACCAGGGAGTCAAAGGGTATCAGGGGTAGGCAGGAAAGTGGAAGTTGAGTCCACAAACAGATCAGCCATGATCTTATAGAACGGCGGAGCAGACTCGAGAGGCTGAATGGCCTGCTCCTAGTTCGTATGTAAATAGTCAAGAGTTATGTTCCTTTAAAAGCTACAACAGATGGTCAAAGAGGTCATAATTATTTCTATAAAAAGCTTCCAATGTTACTGCACATTTAATTTTCAAATATCCTACACCCAGTTAATAAAAAAACTAGATACATTAGTATTTACTGCTTTGGCTAAGGTAATACATGCTTGGAGGCTTCACCCAATTATTACAATGTTGACAATGGGATTTAAGTATAATTAGATAAGGACCACCCCCCCCCCAGCTCTACCAAACATACATACTTATCTTAAACTGTTTGAGTAATTATTTTGAGATCAGCATGGCCAGTTCAGTAAGGATGGAACTCATGAAACTTAAAAAGAAAAGTATGCATAAAGATATATTACACATTAACTCAAAAAGGTTACTGCTGCAACTAGAAAAATAAAACCGCAGCTAAAAGAAGTAGAAAGTGATCGCATTTCTCAATTCAACTTTGGGAAAAAATAACACATGCAATTAAAGCCAAGATATGAACTGAACTCAGAAATAGGGATAAATGTAAAAGGGACATACTGTCTAATTTTAGAAACACAGGAATAAGAAAAAAAAATGCAGAAAAACTTCACCTAACATCCTTCAAGTGGATGAAACATAGCAGAACATCTCTTCTGACCAGATTTACCTAAAGCACCCGAAAAACAATCTTGAGGCCAGTCTCTGGGGCAAAGACACATACTTTGGAAAAATTAAGCATTTGTTGTCTTTCTCCCCAGCAGCTATATGAGAAGATAATTATGGACACTCAAAGGCATTAAACACAAAAGGACAGAAGTTCCTGTCAGACTGTACAGGAAGCATAATATTTATCCAACTGATCTTAAATACAAAGAATTATTGCAAAGCCAAGTTAAAATGGTTACTAACATGCTAGACTGTCATGCTTTCAACTGTAAAGGAAACACCACCACCTAGTGGAAAATTAATATGCTTTTACCTCTGGCTGCCTTCACATTAAATCTCAATCTTCTCAGTGCTTCCTCTGTATCAAAGTTGCACTTAACCAACTCATACAATGCCTGAGAAAGATAAAGATTAAAGGAACACTCATATCTGTGGATTTTTCTGCATTAGTAACCAAATGTTATAACATTTTATTTTCTTATAAGCTTTACTGTCTGTTAAGATATTTTGAAAGGTTCTCACCTAAAACAAAGTTTTAGTTTGTAAAATTAGTTGGTTTGTAAAATTAGATGCATGAAAACAATTTTTGAGTAGTAACCCATGGTTAAATGATTGTGGGTATTCATTTACGACCATATTTAATACAATTCAGCTAATGATAAAACTTCACGTTTTAGTGTGTGTCAGATTTGTTTAACATATAGGTATCAATGTAAAATAGATAAACTACAGTTACACGTTGATATAGTGCAACATGCTACTTGTGCAATAACCTTAATACTTCACTTCAAAAAGCTATCTTCTCCTTGGAGAAATATCCAACAAGATGACACCCTGTGTTATCAGCTTCTTTCGTTACATAAAACAAAAAAGGTTCTACATCATAATATAATGTCTTGTGGTCCAAAAATAACTTAGCTTGATTAGCATTGGTAAAGTTTATTACCAGTAGGAAGGTTTACATATCTGTGTAATCAAGAAAAGTTTAACTTTAGTTGTAGGTGTTACTAGCATAAACACAGTAAATTCTACTATACGTAGGAATTATTCTAAGTTAATTAAGTAATTAAAGTAAATTAACTAATAGCATAAGTAACAATGGCAGTACAGGTGTTATGTTGCAGCAGTGGTACGTGGGAGCTTTTGGATGCCAAGGTGATCCAGGACAAACACGTCTGCAGAAAGCATAAACAGCTATAGGAATTCCGGATCAGGATTATTGATCTGGAAGCTGAACAGCAAACACTGCACAACATAAGGGATGGGGAGAACTACATGGACACTTTGTCTTCCGGAAGACAGTCACATCTCTTAGAACAGGGTCATCTGTTTTGGTCAGCAGTGAGGGACAGGAGGATGTGACATGAGCAGTGTGGCAGGTAAAGGGATTGAGCAGACAGTAGTGGAGGAGCCTCAGACTTTACAATTGTTAAACAGGTTTGAGGTGCTCTCAACCTGTGTGGATGAAAGCGAGGTCTGCAGAGTGGAGGAACAGACTGGCCATAGCACTGTGGTACAGGATGCCTTTCAAGTGGGGGGGGAACAAAAAGGAATGTAGTAGTAGTAGGGGGATAGCATAGCGAGGGGGATTGATACTGTTCTGTGCAGCTGAGAGCGCGAGTCCAGAAGACTGTGTTGCCTACCCGGTGCCAGGTTTCGGGACATCTGCTCAGAGCTGGACAGGAACTTGTGAGGGAGGGGCAGTATCTAGTTGTTGTGGTCCATGTAGGTACCAACAACATACATACGACTAGGAAAGGGGTTCTGCTTAGACAGTATGAGGAGCTAGGCACCAAATTGAAGAGCAGAACCTCAAGGGTAACAAACTTTGGATTAATTACCTGAGCCACGTGCCAACTGGCAGAGGGCAAATAAAATTAGTGAAATGAGTACATAGCTCAAAGACTGGTGTGGGAAAAGTGGGTTTCGGTTCGTGGGGCACTGGCACCAGTACTGGGGAAAGTGGGGGCGATACCATTGGGATGGTCTGTACCTGAACAGTGCTGGGACAAGTGTTCTAGAAAACCATATAACTAGGGAAGTAGAGAGGGCTTTAAACTAAACTGGTGGTGGGGGGGGGGGGGGGGGGGGAAGAGAAAAAAAGAGGGTGAGGGATTAAGCTTGAGTAGATGTAACAAATCAACGGGTAGAGTCAAGGCAGGAGGCCAGAATACTAATATGGGAAATGAAGGTCAGAGAATGGAAGGAAGGGACAGAGAAAAAAAAACCTAAGAACACAACAGGCAAGACTAGATGTTACAAAGATAACAAAAAGACGAAACTAAAGGCTCTGTATCTGAATGCACGTAGCATTCATAAAGTAGACAAACTGATAGCGCACATTGAAGTAAATAAATATAATCGAAAGCCATTATGGCGACGTGGCTGCAGAATGACAAGAATTGGGTCCTAAATATTATGGGGAATATGACATGCAAGAAGAATAGGAAGCTAAGTAAAAGGTGGAGGGGTAGCACTGTCAATCAAGGATGGCACTGGTACAATAGTTAGAGATGACCTTTGTACATCCTGATCTATCAGTTTGGGTGGAGATGAGGAACACTAGAGGAAAGAAGTCACTAGTGGGAGTGGTATACAGGCCCCCTAACAGTAATCACAATGTAGGACAAAGTATAAAAGAAGAAATAGGCTGCGTTTGCTAACAATGCAATCACTAGGTGGCGCTGCACTGGCACAAATGCAGCCTGTTCAACTAAAATGTCACAGTCTGTGACATTCAGGCAGCTGCCAGGACTAAAGATGGCACTGCTCAAATGATCACACAAAGGCAACGTAAACCCATGGCAGCACACAATGGCTGGAGAGAGAGAGAGCGACCGAGTGGGGAAGCAGGGACGAGTGGCTAGAGAGAGCAGGCGGGCGAGGGGCGCGGGCGGGGAAGCAGGGCGCAGGCAGGCGGGGAGGGGTGGAGTGGGGGAGGAGGAGAGCGCACCCAGACCCTCCACCACCAAGGTCTTCGGCCGCTCTCTCTCTTCCTCCACGTTACGTGATGACGTCATCTACGCATGCGCCAACCAGTCCTGGCAATGCAGAACACAGCGCATGCGCAGAGAACAGGAGCCCGTTTGCACATGTGCGCAGGTTGGTGCAGTCGGATGACATCAGCGGCCAGCTGCGTTGTCAAGAATCACTTTGGAAGAAATATTGGGTGCTTGTGATATAGGGATGGCAATAATCATGGGTGATTTTAATCTACATATAAAATGGAAAAATCAGACTGGCAACACTAGCATGGATGATGAGTTCATAGAATACTTTCGAAATAGTTTCTTAGAGCAGCACGTTCTGGAACCAACCAGAGATCAGGTTATATTAGACTTGGTATTGTGTAACGCGACAGAATTAATTAGCGACCTCAGAGTAAAGGCACCTCTCGGAAGCAGCCACCACAATATGAATGAATTTTACATCCAGTTTGAAAGAGAGGAAAGAGTGGGTCTAAGACATGTATTTTAAACTTAAATAAGGGCAACTATGTGGGCATGGATGCTGAGCTAGCTGAAGTAAACTGGGTTACTAGGCTAGGAGAATAGAGAAGCAGTGGCAGACATTTAAGGGGATATTTCCGAATACTCAGAATAATATTTCTACTATCTGTGGTTAACTAAAGTTAAAGAAAGCATCAAAGTTAAGGAAAAAGCACATAATTGCACAGAGATGAGTGGCAGATCAGATGATCGGTCAGAATATAGAACAGGAAAGAATGACTAAAAGGTTAATCAGGAGAAAGAAATTAAGAGTATGAGAGAAAACTAGCTAGAAATGTAAAAACAGATAGCAAGAGTTTCTACAGGTATTTAAAAAAGGAAAAGAGTGTTGGTCCTCCAGAGAATGAGAATGGGGAGTTAATTGTACATTATAAGGAAACGGCAGATGAACAAATATTTTGCTTCTGTCTTCACTATAGAGGATATAAAAAGCATTCCAGTAATAGCTGTAAATCAGGGAGGTGAAAGTAAGAGAGGAACTTGGTGAAATTACAAATCACCAGGGAAACGGTACTGAGCAAATTGATGGAGCTGTGGACTGACAAGTCCCTGAGTCATAGAGTTATACAGCACAGAAACAGGCCCTTCGGCCCATCGTGCCCATGCAGGCCATCAAGCACCTATCTATTCTAATTCCATTTTCCAGCACTTGGCCCATCGCCTCGTAAGCTATGGCGTTTCAAGTGCTCATCTAAATACTTCTTAAATGTTGAGGGTTCCTGCCTCTACCACCCCTTTAGGCAGTGTGTTCCAGATTCCAACCACCCTCTGGATGACATTTTTTTTCCTCAAATCCCCTCTAAACCTGCTGCCCCTTACCTTAAATCTATGCCCCGTGATTACTGACACCTCCGCTAAGGGAAAAAGGTCCTTCCTATCTACGCCTCATAATTTTGTATACCTCCTCAAGTCCCCTCTCAGCTCGAAGGAAAACAACCCAAGCCTATCTAGTCTCTCTTCATAGCTGAAATGCTGCAGCCAAGGTAATATCCTGGTGAATCTCCTCTGCACCCTCTCCAGTGCAATCACATCCTTCCTATAGCGTGGCAACCAGAACTGTACACAGTACTCCAGCTGTGGCCTAACGTGCACTTTATACAACTCCATCATAACCTCTCTGCTCTTAGTCCTGATGGGCTTCATCCTGGGTCTTAAAAGAGGTGGCTAATGAGGTAGCAGGTGTGTTGGTGTTAATTTTTCAAAATTTGCTGGATTCTGGAAAGGTTCCATCAGACTGGAAAGAGGCAAATATAACCCCTCTATTCAAGAAGGCAGGTGAGGGGGGAACACAGAGAACAGTTAGCTTGACGTCTGTCATAGGGAAGGTGCTAGAATCGATTAAGGAGGCTATAGCTGGGCACTTAGAAAAACTCAAGGTAATCAAGCAGAGTCAGCATAGTTGTGTGAATGGGAAATCATGTTTAATCAATTTATTGGAGTTCTTTGAAGGAGTAGCATGCGCTGTGGATAACGGGGATCCAGCTGACTTACTGTACTTGGATTTCCAGAAGGCTAATGACAAGGTGCCACATAAAAGGTTATTGCGCAAAGTAGGAGCTCATGGTGTAGGGGGTAACATAGAAGGTTGAGTGGCAGACTGACAGAAAACAGAGAGTATGCATAAATTGGTCCTTTTCTGATTGGCAGGATGCAACGACAGGAGTCCCGCAGAGGTCTGCGGCTGGGGCCTCAACTTTTTACAATTCATATCAATGACTTAGATGAGGGGAGCGATGACTTGATATCTAAATTTGCAGATGACAAAGATAGGTAGGAAAGGATGTTGTGAAGAGGACATAAGGAGGTTGCGTGAGTGGGCTAAAATCTGGCAGATGGAGAATGTGAGAAATTGTGAAGTTGTTCACTTTGGCAGGAAGAATCAAAAAAAAAAAGAGTATTTCTTAAACAAAGAAGCACTGCAGAATTCCGAGGTGCAGCGGGATCTAGGTGTTCTAGTGCAGGAATCACAAGAAGTTAATATGCAGGTACAGCAAGTCATAAAGAAGGCTAATGGAATGCTATCCTTTAAGAGAGGAACTGAAAATAAAAGTAAAGATGTTATGCTTTAGTTGTACATGGCATTGGTGAGACAACATCTCGAATACTGTGTGCAGTTTTGGTCTCCTTATTTAAGGATGTAAATGCGTTGGAGGCGGTTCAGAGGAGGTTTACTAGATCGATACCTGGAATGAGCTGTTTGTCTTGAGAAAAGGTTTGACAGACTGGGCTTGTTTTCACTGGAGTTTAGAAGAGCGAGGGGAGACTTGATTGAAGTATACAAGATCCTGAATGGCCTTGACAAGGTGGATGTGGAGGGGATGTTTCCTTTTGTGGGTGAGTCCAGAACTAGGGGGCACTGTTTGAAAATTAGGGGTCGCCCTTTTAGGACACAGAGGAGAATTTTTTTTCTGAAGGTTGTGCGACTTTGGAACTCTGCCTCAGAAGGTGGCAGAGGCGGGGTAACTGAATGTTTTTAAAGGCAGAGGTGGATAGATTCTTGTTAGGCAAGGAAATCAAAGGTTATCAGGGGTAGATGGGAATGTGGAATTCGAGACACAAACAGATCAGCCATGATCTTATTGAATGGTGGAGCAGGCTTGAGGGGCCGAATGACCTACTTCTGCTGCTAATTCATATGTTCGTATGTAAGTATAAGCTATTAAGATTGCCACCTGCCAGTCAGTCACCTTTGTATTACGGTGACAAAATCTTTCTTTGCAGTGTTTATTTAGTAGCAATGCCCTTACATTCAACTAATAAAGACCATAAATGCTACACTGCATACACCCCAATAGTGTCTTGTCAGTGAACTTGAGGATAATTCAAATTTAAACAATTGATTAATATGGTTAGAAATATTTGCTCGCATTTCAATGAGAAAGAAAAATTCTATGGGGAGGACCCACCATCTGCGGGTAACTAAAAAAGTTAAAGAGAGTATCAAACTTAAAGAAAAAGCATATAACTGCGCAAAGATGGGTGGAAGGTCAGAATATAAAAATCAAAGAACTAAAAGATTAATTAGGAGGGGAAAATTAGAATACGAGAGAAAGCTAGCTAGAAATATAAAAACAGTAAGTTTCTATAAATATTTAAAAAAGAAATGAATTAACAAAGTGAGAGTTGGTCCTATAGAAAGTGAGTCTGGGGAATTAATAATGGAAAATAAGGAGAAGGCAGATGAATTGAACAGGTATTTTGCATTGGTCTTCACCACAGAGGATACAAGTAACATCCCAGAAATAGCTGGAAATCAGAAAATGGAAGGGAGGGAGGAATTCAAGAAAATTACAATCACCAGGGAAGTGGTACTGAACAAATTGTTCGAGTTGCGGGCTGACAAGTCCCCGGGTCCTGATGGACCATCCTAGGTCTTAAAAGAAGTGGCTACTGTGATAGTTGATGCGTTGGCTTTAATTTTCCAAAATTCCATAGATTCGGGGAAGGTTCAATTAGATTGGAAAATAGCCAACGTAACTCCTTTATTCAAAAAGGGTGGGAGACAGAAAGCTACAGGCCAGTTAGCTTAACATCTGTCATAGGGAAAATTTTAGAAGCTATTATTAAAGACATTATAGAAGGGCACTTCGAAAAATTCAAGGTAATGAAGCAGAGTCAACATAGTTTTGTGAAAAGGAAATCATATCTACCCAATTTATTGGAGTTCTTTAAAGTAGTAACTTTTGCTGTGGATAAAGGGAAACTGATGGATGTACTGAGATTTCCAGAAGACATTTGATAAGGTGCCACATCAAAGGTGATTGCGGAAAATAAATGGTTTAGGGGGTAACATATTGGTATGAATAGAAAATTGGCTAGCTAACAGGAAGTAGCAGGCATAAATGGGCCATTTTCTGGTTGGCAAGATGTAACGAGTGGTGTGCCACAGGGATCAGTGTTGGGGCCTCAACTTTTTACAATTTATTTAAATGACTTGGATGAAGGGATCGAAGGTCTGGTTGCTAAATTTGCTGATGACACAAAGATAGGTAGGAAAGTAAGTTGTGAAGAGGACAAAAGGAGGCTACAAAGGGATTATAGATAGGTTAACTGACTAGGCAAATATCTGGCAAATGAAGTATAATGTGGGAAAATGTGAAATTGTCCATTTTGGCAGGAAGAATATAAAAGCAGCATATTATCTAAATAGTGAGAGGTTGCAGAGCTCTGTGATGCAGAGGGATCTGGGTGTCCTAGTGCATCAATCGCAAAAGGTTAATATGCAGGTTGAGCAAGTAATTAGGAAAACTAATAGAATGTTATCATTTATTGCGAGGGGAATTGAATACAAAAGTACGGAGGATATGCTTCAGTTATACAGGGCATTGGTGAGACCACATCTGGAGTACAGTGTACAGTATTGGTTTCCTTATTTAAGGAAGGATGTAAATGCAGTTCAGAGAAGGTTTACTAGACTAATACCTGAAATGGGCAAGTTGTCTAATGAGGAAAAGTTGGACAGGCTAGATTTGTATCCTCTCGAGTTTAGAAGAGTAAGAGGCGACTTGATGGAAATATACAAGAACTTGAGAGGTCTCGATGGGGGATATGGAAAGGGTGTTTCCTCTTGTGGAACAATCTAGAACTAGTGGTCACTGTTTAAAATAAGTGGTCATGACTCTTTGGAACACTCTTCATCAAAAGGCGATGGAAGCAGAGTCTGAATGTTTTTAAGGCAGAGGTAGATAGATTCTTGATAGGGGGTGAAAGGTTATCGGGGTAGATGGGAATGTGGAGTTGTGATTAGAATCAGATCAGCCATGATCTTGTTGAATGGTGGAGCAGGCTCGAGGGGCCTACTCCTGCTCCTAATTCCTATGTTCATATGCAGGGTAAACATGGATATGGGCTGCTTGGAGCAAATAGCTTGCTTCTGTGTTGTAATTTTATTTGCCTGGCAATTGCTTTCTGGAAAACAATCTCTCTGGGGCAGGTGCTGGGGACAGAAAGAAGAGAGAAACATTGTATTAGTGTTTTCAGCAAACCATCCCAGCAAAGGATAGAGTAGCTGTCAGCCAATGTGAGGAGTGCACATAGCTTCATTAGGTAGAGGGACAGGGTGCAAAGAGATGATTCAAGACTTAATTTGGAATCATGACTATTAGCAGGTGAGCTAGAAAATGACTGGATACTGACAGAGGACCAGGACATGATGCTGGATTCAGCAGGTTACGATAATCATGTAGTAAACAGCAGGTATATTTGAAAACTTAAAATAATTTTTTTCCAAGATTGTCTTACATAGGAATTTAATTCACCCAGAAATTCTATTAATAGATATAACTTGTCTGTATGTGCTGCTGCAATCATTTGGGAATTGAATTTGCTTCATATTATAAATTTAAAGCAAGGTCTGATGCGAAATTCTATTTAAAGACCAAAATGGCATTTTATGAAGGAAGTAGAGAGAGACAATGCTTTGGTAACCAAGTAAACATTATTCACATTTTCAACAACAAGCTAAAATGTTACATTCATGTATAAATTGCTCAACTGTAACAGATAAAACAACCACTTTCAATTTCAAAATGCATGACAAACCTGCTCATTGTCTTTTATATGCGAGCCTTCTGGTATTGCATCCAATCCTTTCTCCTCACCTGTGCGCTTACTAGCATCACAAAGAAATTCCACCACTTTATTCTCAGGCAGAAAATCAGGATTCCACAACAACTGGTCTTCATTCTCATATACTAGACATAGATTTTTATAAGATCCATTAGTGCACAGCTTTACCTAAGCCACATACTTGTGTTCGCTACGCATCTTTTTCTTAAAAAAAAGGGCACTACTTTTATAAAGATATGACAAATCCTTACGACTTACACAGGAAACATTAGGCGAATTAAAAGCAAACAATGAATAGTCTTTCTTTTCCATTCAGTATTTTTTGTTCAAGTGGCAACTCATTATGACAGTTTTTCATCCAAGTAACTACTCTTTACGTGCAAGCCTAGACAAAAATGTCAGCAGGCTCTTTGACAGGTGGGGCTATCAGTGCCATGTCCAATCCTTGTTCACACACATGCAGTTTTCAGGAAGTTGGATAACAATCAGGAGAAGCAAACTATGCTAACTCCATTCTGGCCCAAAGATACCAAGGCTTATTGCAGCACCCCATCACCATCCTGGCAGAGATGAACTAACACAAACCAGGGATCAAACCTGAAACCCCTTCTTGGTCACATGACTCAGAGGGTCTATGTAATAAATACCCAGGTTTAAAACAAGAAAGCTTCCAAGCAGTAGGATTAATCTTGAATTGCTCTAGCAAAGTCAGTGCAGACACGATGGACCACATGGCCTGCTTTCTTGTAGAATCTTTGACTTTTGTTATAAAAGGTTGACACACTTAGTCTCAGAGTCTATGTAACTCAGAAGTGGTAAAAATTTGGTCACTCTTACTCCAAACTGCCAAAGATGGCAGCTAGAATTCTCATGTATGGACATCAAATGTGAACAGAACTGAACACAGTTGTGATGTCTCCACAGTGGAATAGACTGCCACTACTCAAACATGGCGACAACTGTGGAATCATACCACAACAGTCATTGTTTAATGTACAAATTCTATGTAAAGTTGGAGAAGTTCACTGTGGATTACCATCCAGAAGGCACGATTAGTACCAAAGATTGTTGCTGTGCCTTCCAACCCTCCCCCATCCTGGCAAAATAGTATCTTCCACAACACATGGTTCAAACAAGTTGTTAGAGTATTGTGTTATGTAAACAACACAAAGGAAACAATTTCTGGAGAAGTAAATTTCTCTTAAAGGTTGGAGTTGATTTGTTCAAGTTGGAGGCTAAAAGACTTGTTCAGAATGTTTAAGGGGAAGTGTGAAAAAGGGAGTTTGGTAAGTGAGTGAAATTAAGGGTTAATCTCTCAAGACTAGTTTTTTGTTTTGTTTACATCCAGCAATTAACTGAAAGGAATTTCAATTAAGAGGTAAGTTAGGCTCCTTGCAGTTTTAAACAGGGGTACTGTTACAACCAGGTGAGAAAGGGGTCTAGGGTTCCCTTTCAGCCTGCACCTGGTCTTACCGTAACAGGGTTTAATTTTCAGCTCCCCCTTGGTAAATCCTTGTTCACCACTTTCCAATTATAAAGGCAAAGAAACCAGCACAAACAGGCTTTCTTAGGTTTAAAGAAGAAAAGTTGAAATTTATTAAACAAACTCTAATTCGGTTAATGCCTACGGATACACGACACGCCCACACTAGCATACATACGCGATACACACATGCAAATAAAGACAGAAAAGAGAAGAAAAATAACGTAAAAAGTTTGAGACAATATCTGAAGAGTTTTTGTCACGGTTCTTCGAGCTCATTGTAGAGTCCTTGATTGTAGGTAGATCTTGCTTTTCTTTGGGGCCCAGTATTCTTCTTAAACCTTGTTCACTGAGGAGACTTTTCTCTCTTGGGGTTCATGTGTCTTCAGTGGATTCAGAGGCTTGTGAGAAAGAGATGGGAGCAGGCAGGAGAGATCTTCTCAATTTAGGAGCAAACAGTCTCAGTTCAAACTGTTTGTACAATTCAGAAAAACCCAGGTGACCAAGCAGGTTAGTCATGTGACTAACTGGTCTGACAACGCCTTGGACTGTATCACTTTAGCAGTCTCTGGAATGCTCCTCTTACACACAATAGCTGGTGATCAAGGTCCATTTGGGTTGAATGGGTCAGGGAATGGTCCTTTGTCCTTCCAATCACTGTCTGTTAATATGCAAGTGTCTTTTCCAGCCACGGCTGATCTAACAAGTCCTTTCTTCACTCCAGTAACAGCTTAAAAATCAACGCTCATGACAAAATTAATTCTTGGCAGGTGGAGGCCTTGCATGATACCTTCACACCCAGCGGAATGAAATGCGATTTGAGAAAAGGCGCATTTCATTAAAAGGGTCGAGAGAAAATAGAAGATACAGCAAATAAAAGCACGCACTTCTCTCATTCATTCACAAATCATAAAACATATTAAAATCGCCCCTTTTTTGGCATCCTAATGAACATGTGGTTCTTTTTTGGGGAAGTTTCTCTTCCATTTGCCCATTTCCATGGCTGCCTAGGGTTTTTGTTGCTGCTCAGGTAATTTTTTCCCAAGAGAGTCAGTAGCAAGCAGGTCTATCCTGAACTCTCCCAGTGCTTTGCCGAGTCATGCAAAGCTTTTGACTTTAGGGAGATGGGTGGTTCTTTTTTCCCTGACTGTGGAGAAGGATTCTTTGCTAATCTCTCCTTTGTACTCTGGGAGGCTCCTGCCTGCAGATATTTGTGCAGATTCTACTGCACTTCCCTGTGGCACTTCAACTAGGTGAGGCATCACCCTCACGGTTTCTCTGACCCCCTAAAGGTCTCTCTTTGTCTCTGCAGGTTCCTGTAAATGCTGTTAGCAACTCTGGTGGGGTGCTTCTAGTGTCTGCATTTACATAGGAGGATGTGGGGTCTAACTTTTCACATTTTCTGGGGTTGGCTGACCGGACAGTAGGGGTTTTCATCCAGGATTTCTCTCAGACTTCCTTTAACCTATCCTCTTGGTCACTTTATCCCCTTCTCTTTCTAAACTTTTGCCAGCCTCGTGCCTGCCTGTCCCCTTTTGTTCTCGGCGGGGGCCCTTTACAGTTCACCAGCCCTCTGCAGGAGGGTCCTCCTAACACTGGTACAGGACTTAGGGGTGCAGGTTTCAATATAGGTTGGAGTTTCCTCAACCTGGCACATGTGGCAACTCCTGCACTACTCCACCACATCTTTGTGGAGTTTTGGCCAGTCAAACTGCTGTCGTATGCAGGCTTTGGTCTTTTGTATTTCTGCACGTACAGCCACTGTAGTCTTGTAGACCCTTAATATTTCTCTCCGGTACCTCTGCGGCACCACTAACTTGCTCTCAGTTCTGTGAGGAAAACTCCATTTCCTCATCAGCAGGGAGTCCCTCTGCTTCACTTTCAGACTGGGCAGCCTGTGCTAACTTTCGCAATACCGGGTTGGATCACTGAGCTTCACCTAGAGAAAATTCATTTAATTCATTCCCGGGGGTCCCCTAACTTCCCAAAGAAAGTCTGACAGACAGACAGACCTGGTCATCTGCCTGCAGTGTCAATTCAGTCTCCTCTGGGGGGAGCTGGTTTGATCATGGCTTGATCCACTACACATTCAGGGAAACTGCAGGGGTCCGTCTCCTGCCAAGGCCCTGTCTCTCTGACCTCCTGTGGTATTTCTTTCGCTACTAGGGGGGCTACCACCAGATCACTACCTCGTAACAGGTCAACCCCATCCACAGGCAAACTAGAAAACTGGTCTTGAAACTAGGTTGCACTTCAGATGCACCCAAATATACAAGTACAGGCATACATTGCCCTCCAATAACATTCACCACCATTATGGCGTTCACTGCACTCTCTGGGGGAAAGTTCAGGCCTTTGCCCAGTAAAATAGATTTTGTGGCCCGCGTCCCTGAGAATTACTATGTGCTTGCTTGTCCCACTCGAAGGGTATGGGTTACTCTCCCTTTAGACACAAAACTGATAACCCTCAGGAACGCTATTAAATTTTCCTGCACTTGCAGCAGTAGACTGCCTGATTCTCACTCTTACTGCAGTTAAAGCCACAGCTTGTTCTACTGTGCTTTCCATCAGGTTCCCTTCTTCACTGAAATAAAAGCAAAATACTGCGGATGCTGGAAATCTGAAACAAAAACAAGAAATGCTGGAATCACTCAGCAGGTCTGGCAGCATCTGTGGAAAGAGAAGCAGAGTTAACGTTTCGGGTCAGTGGCCCTTCTTCGGAACTGACAAATATTAGAAAAGTCACAGATTATAAACAAGTGAGGTGGGGGTGGGGCAAGAGATAACAAAGGAGAAGGTGCAGATTGGACCAGGCCACATAGCTGACCAAAAGGTCACGGAGCAAAGGCAAACAATATGTTAATGGTGTGTTGAAAGACAAAGCATTAGTACAGATTAGGTGTGAATACACTGAATATTGAACAGCAGCAAGTGCAAACCTGAAGAAAAACAACCTGAAAAAAACAGTGGGTAAGCAAACTGAACAATGAAATGAAATAAATGCAAAAAAAGATTGTAAAAAATGTAAAAAGGAATGTAAAAAAAGGAAGAAAAAATAACTAAAAATGAAAGTAAAATGGGGGGGCTGTCATGCTCTGAAATTATTGAACTCAATGTTCAGTCCGGCAGGCTGAAGTGTGCCTAATCGGTAGATGAGATGCTGTTCCTCGAGCTTGCGTTGATGTTCACTGGAACACTGCAGCAATCCCAGGACAGAGATGTGAGCATGAGAGCAGGGGGGAGTGTTGAAATGGCAAGCAACCGGAAGCTCAGGGTCCTGCTTGCGGACTGAGCGGAGATGTTCCGCAAAGCGGTCACCCAGTCTGCGCTTGGTCTCCCCAATGTAGAGGAGACCACACTGTGAGCAGCGAATACAGTATACTACATTGAAAGAAGTACAAGTAAATCGCTGCTTCACCTGAAAGGAGTGTTTGGGGCCTGGGATAGTGAGGAGAGAGGAGGTAAATGGGCAGGTATTACACCTCCTGCGATTGCAGGGGAAGGTGCCCTGGGACGGGGACGAGGTGGTGGGGGTAATGGAGGAGTGGACCAGGATGACTGTATCGGTGCAGTTTCCTGCTCCCGCCCCAAACTAGAAAACTTTATCAACTTTGCTTCCAATTTCCACCCTTCTCTCACCTTTACATGGTCCATCTCTGACACTTCCCTTCCACTCCTCCATTACCCCCACCACCTCGTCACCGTCCCAGGGCACCTTCCCCTGCAATCGCAGGAGGTATAATACCTGCCCATTTACCTCCTCTCTCCTCACTATCCCAGGCCCCAAACACTCCTTTCAGGTGAAGCAGCGATTTACTTGTACTTCTTTCAATGTAGTATACTGTATTCGCTGCTCACAGTGTGGTCTCCTCTACATTGGGGAGACCAAGCGCAGACTGGGTGACCGCTTTGCGGAACAGCTCCGCTCAGTCCGCAAGCAGGACCCTGAGCTTCCGGTTGCTTGCCATTTCAACACTCCCCCCTGCTCTCATGCTCACATCTCTGTCCTGGCATTGCTGCAGTGTTCCAGTGAACATCAACGCAAGCTCGAGGAACAGCATCTCATCTACCGATTAGGCACACTTCAGCCTGCCGGTCTGAACATTGAGTTCAATAATTTCAGAGCATGACAGCCCCCCCATTTTACTTTCATTTTTAGTTATTTTTTCTTCCTTTTTTTACATTCCTTTTTACATTTTTTACAATCTTTTTTTGCATTTATTTCATTTCATCTTAGTTTGTTCAGTTTGCTTACCCACTGTTTTTTTCAGGTTGTTTTTCTTCAGGTTTGCACTTGCTGCTGTTCAATATTCAGTGTATTCACACCTAATCTGTACTAATGCTTTGTCTTTCAACACACCATTAACATATTGTTTGCCTTTGCTCCGTGACCTTTTGGTCAGCTATGTGGCCTGGTCCAATCTGCACCTTCTCCTTTGTTATCTCTTGCCCCACCCCCACCTCACTTGTTTATAATCTGTGACTTTTCTAATATTTGTCAGTTCCGAAGAAGGGCCACTGACCCGAAACGTTAACTCTGCTTCTCTTTCCACAGATGCTGCCAGACCTGCTGAGTGATTCCAGCATTTCTTGTTTTTGTCCCTTCTTCACTGAGTGGGTGTGCCCTGATTAACCCTACAGGTTTTCCCTTTAGTTTCCAGCAGTCAGCTTTTAAATGCCCTGCTTTGTTACAATGGAAGCACACAGGTCTCCAGGTCTCATTCTTGCTCACAACGCCTTCCTTTTTGGCTGGGGGAGGGGCCCCCGTGTCTCCTGTTTTCCTTTATCTCCCAGGACTGCTTGGGCTCCTATCACCTTCCCACCCTTTGTCCTTTTCGGATTTGTGGAGGTGAGTAGGAAAGGTTCTCCCCGGGAAACCAACTTATAAATTAAAGCAAATTCATTGGCCAGAAAGGCTGCTTGCCAGGGTCTCTAAACCCGCTGCTCCTCTACATGGGTCTTTATGGAGAGTGGGAGAGAGTGTTTAAATTCCTCTAACAGAATTATTTCTCAGAGATTCTCATAGCTCATCTGTACTTTAAGAGTCCTCAGCCACTGGTCAAAAGCCAGCTGCTTACTTCTTTCAAACTCCAGATAAGTTTGATCAGTTTGCTTCGAGGATTCTAAACTTTTGGCGATAGGCTTCAGGTACTAATTCATACGCCCCGAGGATAGCATTTTTGGTCAGTTCATAATTTAATGAATTCTCATCTGGCAACAAGGAATAAACCTCATGGGATTTCCAGTTAGCTTGCTTTGTAGAAAAAGAGACCAGGTCTCAGCTGGCCATTTTAGCTGCCATGCCAGTTTCTCAAAAGATGCATTTACATCTTCCTCATTGAATTATGGGATTAGTTGAGTTAGTTTTAAAAATGTTGTACCCAGCGTGAATTACGCTCAATATTGGCCATACTTTCACTGGGGTTACTGTCACCCCCTCGTTAACTCAAGCCGCTTCAACACTCTCTCTCCACATTCCTTTTGGAAGATTCTTTCTCTTTCCTCTCTTGCTTTCTCTCTCTCCTCTCTCTTTTTCTTCATGTTCCTTCTGGAAGGCTCTTTCTTTCTCCCTCTCCTGCCTCCCTCTCTCTTTTTGCCTCTCCCTTTCCTCAAATTCAAGTTTTCTCTGTTCCAATTGTAGTTTTGCCAATACCCTGTCGAAGTCTGCTTCGAACCCGGTTTGTTTCTTCAGATTCAAGGGAAAAATGGTTGGCCACTAGTCTTAGGAGTGCAGACTTTTTAGCCTTGCGACGTGTAGTGATCCCAAACTGCTCAGCCATTTTCCTCAACTCCTCCATAGACAGTGCTTTTAACTTATCCCAAGTTACTTCACACTGGCTTGGGAAGCTACTAGCTTCAGTTGCAGGCATGTTAGTATTCAATCACACACAACCACAAGAAAACCTGAAATAAAAGCAAAATACTGCAGATGCTGGAAATCTGAAATAAAAACAAGAAATGCTGGAACCACTCAGCAGGTCTGGCAGCACCTGTGGAAAGAGAAGCAGAGTTAACGTTTCGGGTCAGTGACCCTTCTGCGGAACTAGCAAATATTAGAAATGTCAAAGGTTATAAGCAAGTGAGCCGGGGGTGGGGCAAGAGATAACAAAGGAGAAGGTGTAGATTGGACAAGGCCACATAGCTGACCAAAAGGTCATGGAGCAAAGGCAAGCAATGTGTTAATTTCAACACACCATTAACGAAACGTTAACTCTGCTTCTCTTTCCACAGATGCTGCCAGACTTGCTGAGTGGTTCCAGCATTTCTTGTTTTTATTACAAAAGAAAACCTGTATTGAAATCTTGCTCTTTTTTGCTTGGGAACGATTTGGCTTCCCACTTCTCTGAAATGCTCCTCTTACACAATACCTGGTGATCAAGGTCTATTGTGGGTTGAATGTGTCCGGGAATGGTCCTTTGTCCTTCCAATCACCATCTGTTTCTATGCAAATGTCTTTCCCAGCCATGGCAAATCTGTTTAATAAGTCCATTCTTCACTCCAGTAACAGTTTAAAATCAATGTTCATGACAAAATGAATGTGCCTCATTCTTGACAGGTGAGGGCCTACAGAGTAGCTGTAGCTAATTAATTAGGTAGCTAGCTTAAACTGGTTTCTGAGCTCGAGCAGAGCTGACATAGCATTGTTTTCAGAGCATAAATTGAGGGGACTCTCTCAGTGCCACTTGTCTGCTGCTCAGAGCGTTAAGGGCGTTTGGTAATTGAGGAAGTTTGCTAAGGAAGGGTACTATAAATTAAGAAAATAAATTTGAATAGAGTGTAAAATGGGAGTTTGGTGCGGGAGGGAGGGGCTCCTTCCTTTCTTTCTTCTATCTTTTTTCAGCCTCCAGTAGCTGCCTCTCTCTTCGGTAAAGGGGAAGAAGCTGATTGGTGAGTAACCGGTAAGTTATTTTACTTCTAATTGCAAGAAAACGTTTTTTAAAAAGTTACATTATGCAGGTCAGCTTGGCCAAGTGGAACGTATGTCCTGCGATAGGCGAGAAGTCATGGCCGCACGTATCCTAGACGAACAAATCTGCAGGAAGTGTCACCGACTGCAGAAGCTTAGCTCTAGGTTTTGGAACTTGAGCAGCGGCTGGAGTCACTGTTGTGCATCTGCGAGGCAGAGGACTACGTGGATAGCACGTTTAGGGAGATGATCACACCACAGGTTAGGAACATGTAGGCAGTCTAAGAGAACCAGGCAGGCAGTGCAGGAGTCCACAGTCTACCTTGCTTGCTAATCGGTTTTCCATTTTAGATACTGGAGAGAGCGATGGTTCATCGGGGTAGTGCAGCCAGAGCAAAGTCCGTGGCACCATGGGTGGCAGAAAGAAGAATGGAAGAGCGATAGTGATAGGGGATTCGATAGTCAAGGGATCAGACAGGTGTTTCTGCGGCAGTAAGCATGACTCCAGGATGCTGTGTTGCCTCCCTGGTGCCAGGGTCAAGGATGTCACGAAGCGGCTGCAAGACATCCTTCTGGGGGAGGGTGAACAGTCAGAGATCATGGTCCACGTTGGTACCAATGACGTAGGCAGGAAGAGGGATGAGGTCTTGAAAGCAGACTTTAGGGAGTTAGGAGGGAAATTAAAAAAAGCAGGACCTCCAAAGCAGTAATCTCAGAATTACTCCCAGTGCCATATGCTAATGAGCACAGGAATAGGAGGACTGATCAAATGAACACGTGGCTGGAGAATGGTGTAGGAGGGAGGGCATCAGATTTCTGAGGCAGGTGGGACCTGTACAAGATGGACGGGCTTCACCTTAACAGGACCAGAACTAACATCCTCGCAGGGAGATTTGATAGTGCTGTTCGGGAGGGTTTAAACTAGCTTGTCAGTCGGATGGGAACCTGAGGCGTAGCTCAAATTGGAAGGATGTAAAGCCGGTAGCAGGAGGTAGAAAAGTAGCAAGTGACATTAGAAGGCAGGCAAAACAATCAATTAGGCTTAGAATGCAGAACGTCAAGATGACAAGGTTAAGGGCACTCACTTGAATGCACGCAGCATTCGCAACTAGGTAGATGACTTAAAGGCCCAAATAGAGGTAAATGGGTGTGATCTAATTGTAATTACAGAAACGTGGCTACAGGGTGACCAAATCTGGGAACTGAATATTCAAGGATATTCAATATTTAGGACAGACAGACGAAAAGGAGGTGGTGTTGCACTGATAAGGGATGAGATCAGTACATTCGTAAGGGAGGATCTCAGATTGGAACAAAACATGGACGCTGTTTGGGTAGAGCTAAGAAACAGCAAGGGGCAGCAAACATTGGTAGGAGTTGTTTACAGGCCAAACAGTAGTGCTAGTGTGGGGTATAGTATTAATCAGGAGATTAGAGAAACATGTAGCATGGGTAAAACAGTAACCATGGATAATTTTAATCTGCATATAGACTGGGTAAACCTAATGAGCACTCATGCTGTGGAGAACAAATTTCTGGAGTGTTAGGGATGGCTTTCTAGCGCAGTATATTAGGAACCGACTCAAGAATAGGCTATTTTAGATCTAGTATGATGTAATGAGAAAGGGCTAATTAATAATCTTGTTGCAAAAGAACTTTTAGGGATGAGTGACCATAATACGATAGAATTTTACATCATGTTTGAAAGTGAGGTAGTTCAATCTGAAGCCAGGGTGGTAAATTTGAACACAGGAAATTATGAAGGTATAAGGGGCAAATTGGCTGAGGTGGATTGGGAAAATACATTAAAGGGTATGACAGTACATAGGCAATGGATAGTCTTTAAAGAAATATTACATAGTTTACAGCAACTATACATTCCTTCAAGGCACAAAAACCCCAAAAGTAAAGGCAGTCAACCGTGGATCACAAAGGAACTGTAGGATTGTAGAAGATTAAAAGAAAATGGTTGCCAGAAATAGTAGTAAACCTGAGGATTGGGAGGATTTTAGAATACAGCAAAGGAGAACCAAGAAACTGATAAAAGGAGAATAGAATATGAATGTAAGCTAGGAAAATTTTTTTTAAAACAGACTGTAAAAGCTTCTATAGGTATGTAAAAAGGAAACATTTGGCTAAGACAAATGTGGGTCCATTACAGGCAGAGTCAAGAGAATTTATAATGGGGAATGGAGGAATGGTGGAGAAGCTAAATGGATTACTTTGTGTCTGTCTTCACTGAGGAAGATGCAAGAAATCTCCCAGAATTAGAGATCCAACGGATTAGGGGGAAATGAGGAATTGAAGGAAATTAGCATTAGTAAGAAGGTTGTATTGGAGAAATTAAAGGAGCTGAAGGTTGATAAGTCCCCAGGACTTGATATTCTATATCCCAGAGTGTCGAAAGAGGTAGCTATGGAGTTAGTGGATGCATTGATCATCTTCCAAAATTCTATAGATTCTGGAGCGGTTCCTGCAGATTGAAAGGGTGCAAATATCACCCCACTATTTAAGAAGGGAGGGAGAGAGAAAACAGGGAATTACAGACCTATTAGCCTTATATCAGTCGTTGAGAAAATGCTAGAATTTATTCTAAAAGATGTGATGAACAGACACTTGGATAATAATGATCTGATTGGGCATAGTCAACATGGATTTGTGAATGGGAAATCATATTTGACGAACCTGTTGGAGTTTATTTTGAGGATGTTACTAACAGAATTGAGAAAGGGGAGTCGGTGGACGTGGTATACTTGGATTTTCAGAAGGGTTTTGATAAAGTCCCCCACAGGAGATTGGTTAGCAAAATAAAAGTACATGGGATAGGAGGTAAAATACTGGCATGGATTAAGGATTGGTTAACAAGCAGAAAGCAGAGAGTAGGAATAAACGGGTCATTCTGGTGTTGACAGGCTGTGACTAATGGGGTACTGCAGGGATCAGTGCTTGGGCCCCAGCTGTTCACCATATATATCAACGATTTGGATGTGGGGACCAAATATAGTATTTCCAAGTTTGTAGATGACACAAAACTAGGTGGGAATGTGTGTTGTGAGGAAGATGCAAAGTGGCTTCAAGGGGATTTGGACAGACGTATTGAATGGGCAAGAACATGGCAGATGGAATATAATGTGGAAAAATGTGAGGTTATCCACTTTGGTAGGAGGAATAGATGTACAGAGTATTTCTTAAATGGTAAGAGATTAGAAAGTGTAGATGTACAAAAGGGACCTGGGAGTCCTTGTCAATAAGTCACTGAAAGCTAACATGCAGGAGCAGCAAGCAATTAAGAAGGCTAATGGTATGTTAGCCTTTATCGCAACAAGATTTGAGTAAAGGAGTAGTGAAGTCTTGCTTCAATTGTATAAAACCTTGGTTAGACCGCACCTGGAGTACTGTGTGCAGTTTTGGTCCCCTTACCTTAGGAAGGATATTATTGCCATAGAGGAAGTGCAACGAAGGTTCAGTAGACTTATTCCCGGGATGGCAGGACTGTCCTTTGAAGAGAGATTGGGGAAACTGGGCCTGTATTCTCTAGAGTTTCAAAGCATGAGAGGTGATCTCATTGAAACCTACAAAATACTTAAAAAAGGATAGACAGGGTAGATGCAGCTAACAGGTTTCCCCTGGTTGGGGAGTCTAGAACCAGGGACACAATTTCAAAATAAGAGGGAAGCCACTTCAGACAGAGATGAGGAGAAATTTCTTTACTCAGAGGGTTGTGAATCTTTTGGAATTCTCTACCCCAGAGAGCTGTAGAAGCTCAGTCATTGAGTATGTTTAAAGCAGAGATTGACAGATTTAAAAATACAAATGACATAAGGGGATATGAGGATGAGGATAGTGTGGGAGAAAGGCACTGTAGTGGAAGATCAGCCATGATCGTATTGAATGGCGGAGCAGGCTCGATGGGCTGGAGGGCCTGCTCCTGATCCTACGTTCCTTTTTAATCTGGTTGGGACAGGGAGTATGTTGCTCATAATGTGTGTCACTCATTTGGATCAGTGAAGTGAAGGCAATCAATAGTACTGACAATGTAATGAATTACAATTACAGACATCAAGATAGTTTACATAGGGTGAAACACACAGCACGTATGCAGGATTGATCATTTTCAAATCAATGCTCCAAGTGTGAGAAATCAAATGCTAGTATTACAGACATATTCTTCCTTACATAAGTTAGACATAATTGTCATCTCTGAAACCTGGTTAGATAATAGTGGTAGATCTGAAGAGTAGTTGAAAAGTAGCACACAATTACGCAAAGGTAGGCTGCTTCACAAAAAAGATGGGGTGCAGATTTATCTTAGTTTACTAGCTCTGTATATGTTCTAAAATTAGAGGTCTAAATGTAAAACTTTATACTGTCAAGAAGCCATTAACTGGAACACAGTTCATAATGCTGAATCCACCAGAATAATTGTTTCCCCCACCCACCACAGACTTACACATTTCATCTTTGAACAAGCAAACTTTAAAATTTTAAAGACAAGCTTACCCCTTTCATTCTCTTTGTACTTATAAAAGCCTACAGGAACTTCAGCCTGGTATTGGGAGCCCACCATGATCTCCTGAAAAGCAAGACCAAGCATCTTTATGATCAGTATTTAGAGACTGTCATACTAAGCAATTCCTTTTAAGTTACTGTTATCTTGCACTTACAAGGCTGGCAGTCGGCAAGATACAGTAAAACATGGGTCTTCCCGCCTGCTGGCCTTGGAAAATCTGACAAGTTTACTTTGATATTGTCGCTGGCTGCAGGGGACCCATGAGTCACAAGTCGGTGGCACTAGCACCACACTAGAATAATACAAAAGCACCTGCAATTAGCTCAGATTTTAAAAAGTTAATAGAAAATGTACACTAAATTCAGTTTATGTAACATCTATAACATTGTTACATTTACAGTTATCATTTAAGAGGAGTGTGATAACATATTCAACTTTATTTTCCCAATAATAAAAGTAAACATATGCAGCTGCCTCCGAGGTAGGAAAGAGGGAAAATAATACAATGACGAATAAAAACGTTGCCTACTGCCGACTAATTAAAACCGAAAATGTGACCAGGAACAATGCAAGTTACCAGTTGGACACAGATTAACGAATCAGGTTACTGGACAATGTTACCTACCACTTGTCAACCCAAGCCTGGTGGTCATCCAGATGTGTTGCAGATTGGTTTGGGCTGAGTCATCATCAGGAGTTACAAATCGAACTGAACACTGGAAGCATCAGTGAACAGGCTCACTCTTCAATTATCTTCCCTCTATCATAAAGTTAAGAAATAGCGCAAGATAGTTGACCTATGGATGCTCCCCTGAAGCACTCCTGCAGTGATGACATGAGGCTCTGACAACTACAGCCATCTTCCTATCAGGTATGACTCCAGCCATTGGATGTTCTTCCCGTTGACCACTGCCAACAATTTTGCTAGGGCTCCCTGGTGCCATACTCTATCAAACGCTGCCTTCATGTCGAGGGCAGTTACTATAACCTCTCATTTGGAATTTAGGCTTCTATGTCAAGTTTGGATCATGGCTACAAGGAGGTTTGGAACCAAATAGCTCAGACAGAACCCTGAAGTGCAGTGTTTGTGAGGTCATTGGCAGGAAGATATATTTTGGTGGCTTTGATGACACAACACGATAATCAGATGAGAATTAGAATTTATGCCAGTTTAATTTTCACAAGAAGTTGAATTTTGAAGCAACTGATGACAGTTAGTTCTTCGCAGATGAAGATCAAAGGAAAATTCGGCTCTACGGGTGCTGCCATGCTCACTGGTGGCTAAACAGTCCAATTCTAGATCTGCAGGCTCTTCAGCATTTGGGGCACAGGAATTCTTGACCTGGGGGAGCCTGGACAGAAACAGCTTCCTTCCATTTAACGTTTCTTTCCTACAGTTTCACATCTTAAAGGACTCAAATCTGGACATAGCATTCCTGATTGCCAGTTGTTCCTGGCAGAAGCTTCCTGCTCCCACATCCGTTGTTTGATGTCAGCCAAGGAGAGTTGTTTCTTCAGCTTGTCCTTGAAATATTTTTCATGGAGCACCTCAATTCCGCTTCCCAAGGCAGTTCCTCATACAAATGGCTTCTGTCAGTAAGCAGGGCTGTGCCGTCAGAAGATCGCAGCGATGCCTGCGACAGGTGGGACGGTCCATAAACTGTCTTCAAGGACACATAAGATCTCATGTTGCCGCTGTCTGTGGAACTGTTTTCTCTGCCAGTGCTTGCCACCAGTCATTTTGAATGACTCGAAGCTTGGTTTGTAGAGTACTGCAGGCTTCCCTATAAGTGACTTTTGCAGATTGGTCAACTGGTCTCAAGAAGTATCATACAGCAGGAGCATTTCTTTTAGAACAAAGCTTGGATTCCGGAGTAGTTTTTGTCAAACCAGTCCACGTACTCTCATTGAGTAACCGACCACTTCCACATTTGTTTCCTGAAGAACCAATAGCAGCTGCTTCCACTGTTCACCTGGGTCTGTTTCAGATTCTGGGAACATGCTACTGTTGAGCTTATTTCCAGTTTGCTCTCAAGTTCCAGCAGACCTAGTCAGTGAATTTGGAGTTTCTTCACTACTGGGCCCTTTCTCTTGGGAGGTGGCTTAATCTTGAGGGTGACCTTTGCTCGGACCAGTCTGTGCTCAGTGTAACAGTCGGCACTGGGCTAACTCTGGTGTGAAGTGCATCTCCAATGTCTCATTGGCAGACTAGAATATAGTCTAAGAAGTGACAATGTTTTGAACGTGGACGTCTCCAAGTGCTTTCGAATCTGGCCTTCTGCTGGAACGGGTATTGGCGATACTGAGTTTATGTTTGGTACAGAATTCTAGAAGCAAACGACTATAGTTATTGCAATTGCCGATGCCGTGCCCACCAGCACGCCTTTCCGGGATTCTTGGATTTAGCCAATTCTTGCACTAAAATCTCCAAGTATAATGAGGTGATCACTGGCATTGGCCTCATGAAGGAGGTTGTGCAGATTGCGGTAAAAGCGTTCTTTCACAACAAGATTAGCCTGCAGCGTGGGGCCATATACACTGATGTTGGTGTCAAACTGGTGGTTTTGAATCGGCAATCGACTGCCGATTCGATTAAAGCAATTACAATAAAGAAAAACACCATGGGCTGGATTTTGTGCAGGAGACAAGGCTCCTGGTGTCGGGCCAAAAAGTCGGGGACAGTGCTGCCTCTGCATTTTTTCAGACCTCCGGAGTGATCCTCCAGTCTTTTGAGGTCAAAATTTGAGGAGGGAAAAATCCCCATCCCTTTAAAGACTTTATCGGAACGGGATCCCACCTCTGAGTGCTACTGGCCAATCACATGGCTGGCAGCATGACCAGGAGCCCAGGCCCAGCGCTGGAACCCCAGACAAGAGGTAGGTGAGGTGGGGTTGCTGGGGTCAGTCCGGAAGGTCCCGGCACGGGGGTTGGGGGGTGTGGGCATTCGGTCCGGGGGAGGAGGGCACAGTTGTTCCCGGTGGAGGCCCTCCATGGACCACAAATTGCCCAAGAACGAGGGAATCCTCCCCCATCCCCAAGTCCGCAGGGAGGGCGCCTTGTTTCCCAAGGCTTGCTCCTCACGTGGTAAGAGCACCACCACCCCCTCTGCCATTGGTCAGATCCCAGCGGCGGCAGGAAGCAGCACTTATTTGGCCTCTGGGCAGGAAGGTCTTCGTCAGCCTAATCCACTCCCAGGAGATTCGGAACCAGGAATCCCAGTGTCAGGTTCTGTGGCAGGCGACACTGCCCTGATTCTCTAGGAATGAGAGCAAAATCCGGCCCGGATCTCTGATCTTAATGAACTAACTGAAGGTTACAGACACAAAAGCTACACATGGTGTGATAACTACTTTTTGTCCTAAAAAATCAGACACGGCCTCTCCATTTAAAAACACTGAAGATGATAGACAAAATCAGAAGGATGGATTTCACAAAGTTGCGAAAAGCCTTTCAGCAGCCTGCTAGAATGTTTCATCAGCACAGCTAAGTGGACTATATACTGAAGCATCATGGGAATTAAGGCATGCTGCATATGCTCAGACTCCACAATCTAAAGTCGGCTCTTAGAATCATAGCATTGAACAAAAATATTGACTCCAAATCCAGGCTTTTGAGAGGCACAAAAGGAACTTAATGGATAAATTTAATTATGTTTATTGTGAAGTACGTTTTTTCAAGTTAAAAAATGTTTATATCCTTATTTTGGACATTAGAAATTACAATTACTAAAAAAAGGCAGTTGAAAACAAATTTTCAGAGATCATTTTATGCAAATTTTAGGAATTTATGGTGCCCAGATTGTGCAAAGTGATATACTTTCTCTAGAAGTTTGCACTACTGTATATGATCCAGGTTGCTACAGGGAAATGTTACCCCTTTAACAATGAAAATACCCATCACATCACTTACTGGAATAAAGGGTACTTATGAGTTTTCACATGCCCCACACACCAAGTTTAATACATGATAGATAGATGTACAGTGATACCAAAAGCACTACATTAGTTCAGTGAAGGCATCAAGAAGAAACAAAAGAATCATCAGCATGCTGGTCCCATGCACTTAGCACTAATGGAGGCTAGAAAGAAAGTCAGCCAGATGGTGCACTGCACAGGAAGCAATGAGAAGAAAATAATTGGGGGAATAAAAGATATGGTTTATGCCATCAGAAACACATCCAATTTAGCAGTATATTTAGACCACATAGGTACTAAGGGGAAAATATTGAAACCTTTTACCTTTTTCCAGTCTTCTGAGGGCACATAATCTTCATCATCTTCAGATTCTTCTTCCCCTTCATTGCCTATGAATGTTAACAGGTCAATTTTTTGCCCAGAGTTAAGATATGGAATGTATAAAGAGTTCTCATTTATAGAAACCATTTGAGCATTTCAGTACGAGGTGTAGGACTTACAACTTTTGTTTTTGAACATAAATGCTTTTTTGATACTTTGCATGAAACTTACTTCTGCCCTCTTGCACTTATATAGATGCCATAGTCCCAATCTATAAAGGACATTCACCACTTTGCAATTTTAACTGCTAATACATCAACACGGTCTCATCTTCAATCATGGTACACCTTCCTCAGGACAGAATTACATAATTTCCTGTGAACTCAAAGGCGGACCCCGCGATGTCAACCTTTACAATTTTGACTCAATTGATTTAAAACAAATACTCAAAGTCTGATTTTTCCAGACATAGGCCAATCATTTCCCACATTGTTCTGATCTGCAATAAATTTGGAACAAATATGACTATTAATAGGGAGAGAAAAGAGGAGAAAACAATGCGAGGGTTACTTAGTTTTTATATTTTATGTACATCCTCTATAAGTGAACAACCTAAGGATGAAATATATATCAAAAACATCCATATGAGTGAATCATAGATATGTATCTATAGTAATAAAAACAAGAAATGCTGGAAATACTCAACAGGTCTGGCAGCATCTGTGGAGAGCGCAGAGTTAGCGTTTCAGGTCAGTGACCCTTCATCAGAACTGGCAAACATTAGAAATGTAATAGCTTTTAAGCAAATAAAGTGGGGATGGGGCAAGAGATAACAAAAGGCAAGGTGTTGATCGGACAGGGTCACGGAGAATAACTGACCAGAAGGACACGGAGCAAAGGCAAACGGTATGTTAATGGTGTGTTGAAAGACAAAGCATTAGTGCAGAGAGGTTGTTAATGGACAGAAAATGAACAGCCCTGGCCCAAAGCACAAACATGAAAAAAGTGGGCAGGCACATGGCAAGAAAAATGAATGATAAAACAAATGGGCCATACACGGTTGAGGGCCCTGCCAACCACAGTGGGGGGAATCCTCGGTTGAGGAAAAAGGAAGACATATCAGAAGTGCTGTCATGGAATGTTGCATCATAAGAGCAGATGCGTCGGTGACGGAGAAACTGGGATAATGGAATGGAGTCCTTACAGGAGGCAGGGTGTGAAGAACCGTGTCCGGCCCATTTCATGCATCTCTACTCTCACCTCTTCCCCTCCCTCACAGAACCGCGACAAGGTTCCCCTTGTCCTCACTTTCCACCCAACCAGCCTCCACATCCAAAGGATCATCCTCCGCCATTTCCATCACCTCCAGCGTGATGCCACTACCAAACGCATCTTCCCCTCCAGTCAGCATTCTGAAGGGAGCGTTCC
This sequence comes from Heterodontus francisci, assembly GCF_036365525.1. Classification (NCBI taxonomy): domain Eukaryota; kingdom Metazoa; phylum Chordata; class Chondrichthyes; order Heterodontiformes; family Heterodontidae; genus Heterodontus; species Heterodontus francisci. The sequence continues at coordinate 68,230,972 of NC_090378.1, forward strand.
CTCCATGACACCCTGGTCCACTCCATTACCCCCAACACCTCATCCCCTTCCCATGAAATCGCAGGTGGTGTAATACCTGCATTTTTACTTCCTCTGTCCTCACTATCCAAGGCCCCAAACACTCCTTTCAGGTGAAGCAGTGATTTATTTGTACTTCCTTCAATTTAGTATACTGTATTCACTGCTCACAATGTGTTCTCCTCTGCACTGGGGAGACCAAACGCAGATTGGGTGACCGCTTTGCGGAACACCCCCGCTCAGTCCAAAAGCATGACCCCAAGCTTACGAGTGCTTGCCATTTCAACACCCCCCCCTTCTCTCATGCCCATATATCTGTCCTGGGCTTGCTGCAGTGTTTCAGTGAACATCAACGCAAGCTCGAGGAGCTGCAGCTCATTTACCAATTAGGCACGCTACAGCCTGCCGGACTAAACATTAAATTCAATAATTCCCGAGCATCACAGCCCCCCACTCCCCCTTTTATTTTCAGTCATTGTTTTCTTTATTTTGGTTTGTTTCATCATTCATTTTTCTTACCATATGGCTGCCTACCGTTTTTTTCATGTTTGTGCTTTGGGCCAAGGCTGTTCATTTTTCTGTCCATTAACACCCACTCTGCACTAATGCTTTGTCTTTCAACACACCATTAACATATCGTTTGCCTAAGCTCCAAGACCTTCTGGTCAGTTATTCTCTGTGACCCTGTCCGATCAACACCTTGCCTTTTTGTTATATTTTGCCCCATCCCCACTTTATTTGCTTAAAAGCTATTACATGTCTAACCTTTGCCAGTTCTGATGAAGGGTCACTGACCTGAAACATTAACTCTGCTCCTCTCTCCAAAGATGCTGCCGGGCCTGCTGAGTATTTCCAGCATTTCTTGCTTTTATTTCAAATTTCCAGCATCTGCAGTATTTTGCTTTTATGCATCTAAAATGTTGTGTTTTATTTGGTGGTGTTTTTTTTTTTTAAAAGGACACGAGATGTTGTCTGAAAGCCACCTGTGCTGAAAATCATGTGCTTTGGACTCAGTAAACAACAGAACCCTTGGTGAGCTGGAGAAAAATGGTGACAGAGAAGTGACATGTCAAGATTTATGGAAGTCAGGAGGTCGACTCTGTTTGGGGTTTGGATATTGTTTTCAGGGCAGTTGGGGGATGTGAACTATTTGAAGACCGTTGGTGTTTTCCTGCCAAGAACCACCCAGCTCACCTCCTTCTCTACCTCTGACGAGAGAGAGACAGAGAGAGACAGAGACAGAGACAGAGACAGAGACAGAGACAGAGACAGAGAGACAGAGAGAGACAGAGAGACAGAGAGAGAGAGAGAGAGAGAGAGAGAGAGAGAGACAGAGAGAGAGAGAGAGACAGAGAGACAGAGAGAGAGAGAGAGACAGAGAGAGACAGAGAGAGACAGAGAGACAGAGAGACAGAGAGACAGAGAGACAGAGAGAGAGAGACAGAGAGAGAGAGACAGAGAGAGAGAGACAGAGAGAGAGAGACAGAGAGAGAGAGACAGAGAGAGAGAGAGAGAGAGAGAGAGACAGAGAGAGAGAGACAGAGAGAGAGAGAGAGAGAGAGAGACAGAGAGAGAGAGACAGAGAGAGAGAGACAGAGAGAGAGAGACAGAGAGAGAGAGAGAGAGACAGAGAGAGAGAGACAGAGAGAGAGAGACAGAGAGAGAGAGACAGAGAGAGAGAGACAGAGAGAGAGAGACAGAGAGAGAGTGTGTTTGTGTAATTGGGGAATTTAAAAAGGGAACTTCCATATTTCAATCTGTGTTAATGCTTTGATTCATTATTGTTAAGTCTTATTTCATAATAAACTGATAATTTTGTTTATCAAAGAACCCTGGTTGGTATATTTTGTTCTGGGATTAAAAAACAGTGTATGATTGGCTGTACCAGTAACTGGGTAAACATTTAAATACATGTTGTGACCTGTGGAGAAGTGGAAATAGAAGACAGTGCACTCCTCCCACCTCAGCCGTAACCTTGGGCCATTACTATGTAGACAAATGGTAAAAGTGAAACCCAAGGCATTTAAAAAAAAAAATAATACGTACACGGTCCAATTTAGTCATGGAAAATTGATGCCAGTTTATCAGAAGACATTAAAATGGTTATAAAAGGTGATTTAAATCAATTAAAACATAGAAGTACAGAAATATAGAGGTTTCAGTCAATGATTTCAAAAGGAAATTGACCACTTGAAGGCAATAGACTGGCAGGGCTCTGCGGATTGAGTGGGGAAGTGGGACTGACTAGCCCTGTGGAGGGCCGGCATGGACTCGATGGGCTGAATAGCCTCCTTCTATGCCGCAAATGACTGACTTTATGGTTATATGAGCTGCAGTGATAGAATGTTCAGAAATAAAAGGAATAACGTTTATAGTGCAAGTTTATCTACCTAGTAACTCTAGTACAAACTCAAAGGTTATCTCAAATTAAAGTAAGAAGCTGAGAGTTAACCTGAATGTTACAAGCAAGTCCTCAAACTTGGAAGAAAATTCAGGGGCATGGAACTCCAAAATAGCAATGATAGCAAACTTCAATTTAATTTGACAGCAACCTCTGTATGAAATTTAATTATCTAGCCTGAAGTTTATGCTGTAGATAATATTTTAGTTAAGCCATTGAGATAATTGTTTTTCAAAACAGTAAACACATTCAGTCTGCCACTGTGGCATTGGTGGTTAATACCCAGTTCTTATTGTCCACATCGAAAACCTGTTGATAGCAATCATTGGGCAAAGTGAAAACTAAATTCTCACATGCTACTGATCTTTAGCCAACTGTATTGAGCACAATACTCCATTATTAGAATCAATGTCACCCATTAATGACACTCCAAATTCAACAAACGGGTAGTAATGACACTTATCTTGCACTTGAGGCGAAGAGTTTACTCAAACAGTTCTCAGCTATGGCAAAATCTCTTGTTACTCCAGCAATAATGGAGGCTGAAATAGCTATTGAGAATATCTTTGATAATGGGGGAAAGTGCTCAAGTTGGCTTCTTGTACGTACATGCACAAAAAAATATACCTATGTCTAAGTATTTACATCTGCGTGGACGGATCATTTCCTGTACATCTTGTGAGGTAATCAATGGTGCAAGGTCATCGTTAGAAGACAGTGTTTCATCATCTTGTCCATGTGAGTTCTTTGGCACTTCTTGCTATAGAAATCATAAAAGATACCTGAAACACAGCTCAGTCAATTCATTAAAGTCTGATGGAAATAAGGTCAAAAATAAAAGTCTGAATCTACAGAATGTTTATAAAGGCCTTGTGCAACTTTAAAAACTTTGGATGTACATGATAGAAGCAAACTGTAAAAGGGATATGAAAGCATAATTCATAACTTTTAATGTAAATGTTGTCCTGATTAAAAATGGCAACTGTAGAAGAAAGTGAATTGTGTGTTATGGCCCACAGAATTGAAGTCCATAACAGCTGAGAGAAGAAAATTCATTGCTCATTATAGAAAAAATGCACCACATAGGAATTCAATTAACAAAGGATAGAAAAAGTTTATCGTGTTTGCATTCAAACTTAAAGTTTGAAACTACAAAGATTTTATGAACACTGTGTATTAATCAAAATTGAAAACCTACATGACAATTACCACAGTTACTCCAAAGGGTGTATGAACAGGGCTGTTTTCTTATTAAGAGCGGAGGAAGAAATATAAGTAAAAAACACAGATGCAACAGTTCCAAGGAACTGCAGCATGTTGTCACTATAGCTTCAAAAATACAATACACTTTCTGCCCGCTTTTACTTCTTAATTCTTCAGTTGTACTTCTATATTCTTTACTTGTCCTTTACAAATGGATTCACATTTTTCTGTTCCAAACTTCCTGTTTTCAGCTTTTCCTTTATAAAAATACATAGATATAGGAACAAGCAAAGGTAATCATACTTAGGATAACTGTCTGCTTTTCCAGAGATTTACTGTAACTATCTCAACGAGCTGCAGTGCCAAAGCACAAAAGGTAGGGGAATGTTGCAACGGATTAAGTATAAGACCTTGATGATTGATGGAATATGAATTTTGAGACTCAGCTCTGGGTTGAAAAGAACAGTGAGCCTGCACACAACCAAAGCAAATAAACCAGGATGGAGGAATGGTGTCAGTGGCAGGGAAGCAAAGTCTGTGTTACGACCAGGTGAGAAAGGGGTCTAGGGGTCCCTCTCAGCCTTCATCTGGTCTTAGCGTAACAGGATTTAATTTTAAACACACCATGTTTTCAGCTCCCTCTTGGTGAATCCTTGTTCACCGCTTTCCAATTATAAGGCAAAGGAACCAGCACAAACAGGCTTTCTTAGGTTTAAAGAAGAAAACTGGAAATTTATTAAACTTAAACTCTAATTCGGTTAACGCCTATGGATACATGACGTGCCCATGCTAACATGCATATGTGATACACACATGCAAATAGAGACAGAAAAGAAAAGAAAAATAAAGTGGAAACGTTTGAGGCAATATCTGAAGAGTTTTTGTTACGGTTGTTCAAGCTCACTGTAGAGTCCTTGATTGTAGGTAGATCTTGCTTTTTGTTGGGGCCCAGTATTCTTCTCAAACCTTGTTTGCTGTAGGAGACTTTTCTCTCTTGGACTTCATGTGTCTTCAGTGGATTCAGAGGCTTGTGAGGAGATAGCAGCAGAAGGAGAGATCTTCTCAGTCCAGGAGGAAACAGTCTTTTTCTCAGAGTTCAAACTGTTTGTCCAATTCAGAAAAACCCAGGTTGCCAAGCAGGTTAGTCATGTAACTAACTGGTCTGACCACATCTTGGCTCTGTGGATTGTATCATCTTAGCAGGGCCTGGAATGCGCTTCCCTACCTTCAATGTCTGGTGCTCAAAGTCCATTGTGGGTTAAATAGATGAGAAGTAACCTCTCTTGCCCCTGTTGGTATGTAAATGTCTTGCAGCCAAGTGTCTGGCTGCCCTTGAAACAGGCCTTTTCTTCCCAGCAACAATTTGAAATTTAATGTCCATATGGCAAAATTAATATGCCTCATTCTTGGCAGGTGGCGGTCTAGCATGACATCAGGCAGTGCCCAAAAGCAATGATTTTAATCTTCCCAATGTTCATTTGGAAGAAATACTGGATCATCCATGAGTAATGTCAGACAGGCAGTCTGATCGAACAGATATGATGTCAAGGCAAGTGCGGAGGCAAAGTTGGGTATCAACATACACATGAAAGTCGACCTGGTCAATGATGCTAAAAAGGGGCAACATATAGAAAAAAAGGAGCCCAGGCTGGATCTTTGGGGAAGTTTAGAATTAACCATGCAGGGATGTGAAAAGAATCTGCTGGTAGTGATGAACTAGGGAAGGTAGAAATGAACCCAGGCAAGGGCATTCTCAGAGCTGGACCATAATGGGCAGGTAAAGGGAGGATGAAGGAGTTGAACTTGGAGAGGCTGAGAGGGGCAAGCAGTGATACCATATTTGAAGCCACAGAAGATATAGTTGGTGACTGACCAGGGTGGACACTAAATTGATGAGGTTTGAACAAAGTTATGGGCGAGGTGCACCCAGAGTTAGCAGGTTACAGCACATTCAAGTGCCTTAGAGAAGAAAGCAAGATTAAAACCTGTGCATGCATTAGAAAGGACACACAGATCAAGGGTTAGCTTTCTCAGGAGGGATGTGGGGAATAACTATAAAGGTTATAAATGATGGCCTATGCCCAACTATTGCTAAACATGCAGTGAGAGTGGGGGTGGAAAGGAAAGGTAGTGAGAGGCAAGAGGATGGTGGGAGGAATTGGGTCTTATGAAAGTTGCGCTTAAAAGATAAGGAAGAAGCTGCAGAGTGAGTGGATGGGAAAAGGTGGTAGGGAGACGGAGGGCCCAGAGGGTGAGAAAGGAAGTACAGAGGAAGAGGAAAGGGAGGCACCAAATGAAGCAGTCATGCAGATGGTCTCAACTCAGATGAAGAAATTGATTAGCTTTTTTGCACTGGATATTAGAAGGGAGAACGGAATACACTGAGAAGTGCAAGAACCGTAGAGCAGTAATTGTAGGGGATTTTAACTACCCCATTAACTGGGATAGTTTTAGTGTGAAAGGAATTGAGGGAGCAGAATTCTTGAGGTGCATTCAGGAGAACTTTTTTGCCCTGTATGCAGCAAGTCCAACAAGAGAGGGCACAGTTTTAGACTTAGTTTTAGGAAAATGAAGATGGACAGGCGGAAGGGGTGGCAGTGGGAGAGCATTTTGGTGGTAGCGATCATAATTCAGTCAGTTTTAACATAATTATGGAAAAGGACAGAGATAGAACAGGAGTTAGAGTTCTCAATTGGGGCAAAGCCAATTTTGCTAAGCTGAGGAGCGATTTAGCAAAAGTGGACTGGAAACAGCTACTTGAAGGTAAATCAGTGTCAGAACAGTAGGAGGCATTCAAAAAGGGAGATTCAAGGGATTGAGAATAAACATGTTCCCACAAAGAAAAAGGGTGAGACGGCCAAATCTAGATGTCAAGGAGCCGACAGGGCAAGATAAGGATAAGAAAAGGAAAGCTTATGTTCGACACCGAGAACTCAATACTATAAAAAGCCGAGGAGTATAGAAAGTGGAGGGGTGAAATCAAAAAGGAAATTAGGAAAGCAAAGAGAGGGCATGAAAGAATATTGGCAAGCAAAAATCAAGGGTGAACCCAAAGATGTTTTATCAATACATTAAGAGTAAGAGGATAACTAAGGAGAGAATTGGGCCCATAAAATACCAAAAAGGTAACCTACGTGTAGGAGTGGAAGATATTGGTGTGGTTCTTAATGAATACTTTGCGTCTGTCTTCACAAAAGAGGGAGACGATGCAGATATTGTAGTTAAGGAGGAAGAGTGTGAAGTATTGGATGTGATAAACATAGGGAGAGAGGAAGTATTAATAGGATTAGCATCCTTAAGTTGATAAAATCACCAGGGCCAGATGAAATGTATCCTAGGCTGTTAAAAGAAGCAAGAGAGGAAATAGCAGAGATCTGACCATCATTTTCCAGTCCTTACTGGATATGGGTGTGCTGCCAGAGGATTGGAGAATTGCTAATGTCGTACCTCTGTTTAAAAAGGGAGTGAAGGATAGACTGAACAATTACAGGCCAGTCAGCCTAACCTCAGTAGTGGGCAAATTATTGGAATCTATTCTGTCATTTAGAAAGGCACAGGTTAATCAAGGATAGTCAGCATGGATGTGTTAGGGGAAGATCTTGACTGACCAACTTGATCAAATTTTTTGAAGAAATAACAAGGAAGATAGATGATGTAGTGCAGTTGAAGTAGTCTACATGAATTTTAGCAAGGCTTTTGGCAAGGCCCCACAAGGCAGACTGGTTAAAAAATAAAATCTCATGCAATCCAGGGAAATGCAGCAAGGTGGATACAAAATTGGCTCAGTGGCAGGAAACAAAGGTTAATTGTTGACAACCATTTTAGCAACTAGAGGGCTGTTTCCAGTGGCGTTCCGCAGGGCTCAGTACTGGGTCCCTGCTTTTTGTGGTGTATATTAACGATTTGGACGTAAATGTAGGGGGCATGATCAAGAAGTTTGCAGACGACACAAAGATTGGCCGTGTGGCAGCTAGCGAGGATAGCTGTAGGAAGATATTGATGGTCTGGTCAGATGGGCAGGAAAGTGGCAAATGGAATTCAACTTGAAGTGTGAGGTGATGCATTTGGGGAGGTCAAACAAGGCAAAGGAATACACAATTAATGGGAAAATACTGAGAAGTGTAGAGGAAGTGAGGGACCTTGGAGTGAATGTCCAGAGATCCCCGAAGGTAGCAGGACAGGTCAATAAGGTGGTTAGGAAGGCATATGGAATCCTTTCCTTTATTAGCCGAGGTACAGAATACAAGAGCAGGGAGGTTATGTTGGAACATTATAACTCATTGGTTCGGCCACAACTTGAGTACTGTGTGCAGTTCTGGTCACCTCATTACAGAAAAAGGATGTAATTGCAGTAGACAGGGTACAGAGGAGAATTATGAGGATGTTGCCAGGACTGGAAAATTGCAGCTATGAGGCAAGATTGGATAAGCTGGGGTTGTTCTCCTTGGAACAGAGAAGGCCGAGCATAGATCTGATTGAAATGTACACAATTGTGAGGGGCCTGGATACAGTGGAGGTGAAGGATCTTAGCAGAGGTCAGTAACGAGGGGGCATAGATTTAAAGTGACTGGTAGAAAAATTAGAGGGGAGATGAGGAAAAACTTTTTCACCCAGAGGGTGCTGGTGGTCTGGAACTCACTGCCTGAAAGGGTAGTTGAGGCAGAGACCCTCAACTCATTCAAAAGGAGTCTGGATATGCACCTCAAGTGCCATAAGCTGTAGGACTACGGACTAAATGCTGGAAGGTGGGATTAAAATAGTTGGATTGTTTTTCGGCCGGCACAGACATGATGGGCCAAGTGGCCTCTTTCTGTGCCTTAAACTTTCTAAGATTCTAACGGAAGGGGCTTTGAGGTAGCAGTTTGACAGAGATAAATTAAGTGGTATTGCCATTCTGATGGTTGATGAGAACACTTGTGCACAAAGTAAAATTGAGTCAGTGGCCCCGAGATCAAATAAGATTACGAGTTCAAGAATGAGTTATTGAGGATGTTAGAAGATAGCTTCCCCCAACCTCACTCTAGAAAAGCAGAGAGAGAGCTGTGGACAGCAAGGAAAGTGTTCAGAGATCGCTATATAATGAGTGAAACTGCTGCAGTAGTAAGGTCATGTGAAATAGCAAGCTGAAGGGGCTAGACTTGAGTGTTTATATTGTTATGATCCTGTAGTTTTTTTTTGGGAAGAACGCAGTGTGCCTTTAAGGCTGGGAAAAGGAGCCGTGCTGCTTTAAGGCAGCAGGCTCCAGAAGCCGAGTCAAAGAATGCATTTTTGTTGCCCCAGGATACAGCCATTCGGAGACTGTGATTCAAAGGGTGCATTTGCGTTGCCTTGGATACAGCCACTCGGATGGAGGTAGAGAGATACATTTGTTGCAATTTAATTTTGAACTGGCTTATAGTGGGAACAGACAGTTCTAACAGGAGAAACAGACAGACAACTGTGTGTTAGCACCTGAAAGGAGTGCTCTCAGACCATTTAAACTGAAGGAACAGAATTTAGTCTGTTTCTTTATTATTCTCTCTCAAAATTCTAAAAGCTCAAGCCAAAACAGAGATCTCTGATAATTTAAACTGAAGGAAGTTAGACTATGATGAGCTTTTATCCCTCAAAAATTCTAAAGCCAAATTGATTCATTAAAAAGTGTTTGCAAGTTGTTAATTGTATAAATTCATCGCTGGAGAAGGAGCAACAATTTCAACTTCTGAATTAGACTACAGACTACTCTATTGTTGAAGAACCCTTTCCCCCCCATCGGACGGCAACGAGGACTTCAAGCAACCTTGGACAGTTCCAGATCTGGCAGGAGCGTAAATCTGCAAGGATTCTAATTTTTTCTATTATAAATGTTGTTTATATCTTAGTAGTGTTTAAGAACTTAGTTTTTCTAATTAAACAGTTAACTTGTTGATTTAAAGACACCTGGTTTGGTTAGCCTCATTCGGGGACTAATAGATGGTACAATTTGGCTGGGTCTTTCTTTAATTTGGAAAGTTTAAAATTATATGTTAGGCGATCTGTAGAGGGACGGGATTGAATTAACAGTGCGTTTCTCCACCACAATCAGAATCGTATATTTTGATTGGGGGCTTTGACCAGAGCGGTTGGTCCTAACAATAAGAAGAATGAGGTTGAGCAATGACGAGAAAAGAGAAATCAGACTAGGATAGTTTTATTCCTCCAGAGACAACCCAAGTTTGGAAAGACAAATCTAGAATTGTATTTCTTGGGTGTTTTTCACAAATGAGCTGGACAGGTTTGAAAAATTTCATAATCACCATTACACTTTACTGAAGTACCAGTAACACTGGAACCACGAACGCTTCAAAAAAATTCCCACCTCTATCTACACAGTTAGCTCTGGTCAGTAATGTTGTTTCCCAAACTTATAACTAACCTGATTTAGATTCAAATCGGGCAGGTCCTCTACCTCTGGAACTTCACTACTTCCGCTATTTTCCTCATTATCTCCTTCATCTCCATCGTCATCGTCATCTGCTTCATCATCCTCCTCATCGTCATCATCCTCGTCATCGTCTTCTTCACCAGGGAATGGAACAGTCTTCCCATAACCATACAAATTTAATAAATCTTGGATTGGCATTTCACCTTCCTAAAAAAAAACATTTGAGATGTCCACTTAAAATGGCTCTATTTTCTAAAAGGTTGACACAAAAAACAACCAATGAATTTCATCAGCATGGCTCTCCAGTCAATGCAACAGCTGCCTACACCTAAACTTGCAATAAGGTTCACTTATCTGTTATGAAGTGAATCAACCTTGGGGGGAAAATATAGGTGAAATGGCTTAAAAATAGTTTTATACTAGATATAGTAGTAAGCCATAGACAAGGTGGTCCCAGATTTGAACCCTAGACTGCAATGAGTTGGTTGGGCTCTGCCAGGGTGTAGCCCTCAGATGGTAGTACAACAGACTTTTTATTCATTCACAGGATGTGGGCGTCACTGGCAAGGCCAGCATTTATTGCTCATCCCGAATTGTCCTTGAGGAGGTGGCGGTGAGCTGCCTTCTCGAACTGCTGCAGTCTACATGGTGCAGGTACTTCCAGGTCTTTGACCCTGGAACAACGAAGGAATGGTAATATATTTCCAAGTCAGGATGGTGTGTGACTTGAAAGGGAACTTGCAGGTGGCGATGCTCCTATGTGCCTGTTGCCCTTGTTCTACTGTGTGGTAGGGCTCACAAGTTTTGGAGGTGTTGTTGAAGAAGCCTTGACAAGTGCACTGCATCTTGTAGATGGTACACCCTGCAGCCACAATGCACTGGTGGTGGAAGGACTGAATGCTTAAAGTGGTGGATGGCATGCCAATCAAGTGAGCTGCTTTGTCCTAGATGGTGCCATGCTTCGAGTGTTGCTGGAGCTGCACACATCCAACCAGGTGGACGGTATTCTATCACACTCCTGATGAGTGCCTTGGAGATGGTGGAAAAGCTTTGGGGAGTCAGGTGGGGAGTCACTCACTGCAGAATGGGAATTGTAGCACAGTCGTAATGTGACTGGACTAGCAAACCAGAGCCCTGGTCTAATGTTCTGGGAACATGAGTTCAAATCCCATCATGGCACCTGGAAAATTTAATTTCATGTAACAACTGGACTGTCGTAAAAACCCATCTGGTTCACTTAACATCTTTTAGGCAAGGAAATCTGCTATGCTTAGTGCGTCTGGCCTAGATGTGACTCCAGAATCACATCATTATAGCTGACGCTCAACTGCCCTCTGAAACGTCCTAGCAAGCCAGTCTGTTTGGGACAATTAAGGATGGGGAATAAATGCTGCTCTTGCCAGTGATGCCCACTTCACATGAATGAATAAATAAAAGCAGCCTCTGACCTGCTCTTGTAAGCACAGTATTTATGTCACTGGTCTAGTTAAGTTTCTGATCAATGGTGATCCCCAGAATGTCAACGGTAGGGGATTCAGTGATGGTAGTATCATTGAACATCAAGGGAAGTGGTTAGAGACTCTTTTTGGAGATGGTAGTTGCCTGGCACTTGTGTGGCACGAATGTTGCTTGCCATTCAGCAGTCCAAGCCTAAATGTTGTCCAGGTCTTGCTCCACATGAGCACAGATTGCTTCATTAACTGAGATGTTGCAAATGGAACTGAACATTGTGCAATCATCAGTGAGCATCCCCACAACTGATGGAGGGAAGTTCATTGATTAAGCAGCTGAAGATGGTCAGGCCTAAGACACTACCCTGAGGAACTCCTGCAGCGGCATCCTTGGGGTGAATTGACAATATTGGACTTGACAGTGATGTGTGTCTACATCTGAATGACTTTCCAATCAACATCTAGGCTCACAAATGTACAACTTCAGCAAGGTACAAGAGGGATGCCAGTATCTTCCCAAATGGCCAATGCCTTCAGTATAAATGAGTGTTACAAATTTCAAATCTGCTCTTGATTTCCTTAGGTTCAATATGTCTAGTCTATCCCACAAGTGAATACCATTTCCCCAGGTTAGTTTTACTGCCTACATCAGGGCGGCACAGTGGCGCAGTGGTTAGCACCGCACCTTCACAGCTCCAGGGACCCGGGTTCGATTCCAGGTACTGCCTGTGTGGAGTTTGCAAGTTCTCCCTGTGTCTGCGTGGGTTTTCTCCGGGTGCTCCGGTTTCCTCCCACAAGCCAAAAGACTTGCAGGTTGATAGGTAAATTGGCCATTATAAATTGTCACTAGTGTAGGTAGGTAGGTGGTAGGGAAATATAGGGACAGGTGGGGATGTTTGGTAGCAATATGGGATTAGTGTAGGATTAGTATAAATGGGTGGTTGATGTTCGGCACAGACTCGGTGGGCCGAAGGGCCTGTTTCAGTGCTGTATCTCTAATCTAATCTAATCTAACATCCAGTCATGCAGTAGGGACTGGTACTAATAAAGCCCCATGTTAAATGAACTATACTCACTACTGCTGTCACGTGCACTTCTTCAATCTTCGGAGGTTAAATGACTGTTTAATGAGACACGTCAAATGCAAATAAATAATTTTGGATTTTACAGGTTGTACCACCCACAGGAATGGCGAGGAAGGCTATCCCTGTCCTCCCAATCCTCCTCCCACTTTTACCTGGAGGTCCAGCTGAGGGGCCACGTTCTCCTGCACAGCATGCCTCTGGTCAACACCTTACAGTTCCACTCATTCCTCTCCCTACAGGCACTTCAGATTCCCCATCTGAGCAGCCAAAACCCATGCTTACCCTAAGCCTATTGCCCTCTCGCACCCATGCCTCACACTGACCCTCCAAAAATGCTGTCCTTCCCTCCTCTGTATACAAGCAATTATCACTCACATCGCCCCGCTTACTCTCCTTGCAATAGAGAGAGTACACAATATGGCAAGAGGCAAGGAAGGTACGACTCCAGATAGGCACTTTGTCAGCCACTGAATTAGTGTCCACCTGGTCCACTGGGAAGGAGGTTTTATTTCATGAGGCTGCGGATGTCAGCAGTAACCTACCATGAGAACCTGAGCCTCCTGAGGAACTGGCACTCAAGACATGTCGCAAGAGCTGACCCTCTGACTGTAGACCCTGCGTTGGGATCTCACCTCCTTCTGGTCAGATCTGAGAATCTATCCCATCTGCTATGTGGGGGGGGGGGGGGGGGGGGGGTGGTCATGCAGGCCCCCACCTGCTAAGAATGAGGCACATATTTCGCCACGTAAACATTAAAACTTAAAATTGTTGCTGAGAAGAGGGCCTATCACAAGGAACTGCCTGGCTCCTTGCCGGAAAGACCTTTTTTGCATACTAGCAGATAGTGTTTGAACAAAGGAACCAGTCCCGATACACAGAAGATGTGGTCAGACCAGTTTAGTCACATGACTAACTGGCTATTGGAGTTTTTTTGAATTTGAACTTGCCAGAGATTTAAAACTCAAAGCTTTTTGCTCCTGGACTGAACATCTCTCTCCTGTCTGCTCCCATCTCTTTTTCATGGAACTGAAGACCTATTGAAGACAGATGAAACCCAAGAGGGAAAAGTCTCCTACAATGAACTAGGTTTATTATTCTTAAACCTTAAATAAAAGCAAAATACTGCAGATGCTGGAAATCTGAAATAAAAACAAAAAATGCTGGAAATACTCAGCAGGTCAGGCAGCATCTTTTAACTTTGTTTCTTTCTCCACAGATACTACCAGACCTGCTGAGTATTTCCAGCATTTTTTGTTTTTATTTCAGATTTCCAGCATCTGCAGTATTTTGCTTTTATTTAAGGTTTAAGAATAATACTGGGCCCCAATGAAAAGCAAGACTACCTACAAAAGGACTACAGTGAGCTCAAAGCACCGTAACAAGGAACTCTTCTGATATTGCCTCAAACCCCTCTACTTTATTTTGTCTTCTCTTTACTGTCTCTATTTGCATGTGCATATTGTGCATGCACGCTAGCGTGGGGCGCGATGTGTAAAGTAGGCGTTAAACGAATTAGAGTTTAAGTTTCAATAAATTTCACTTTTCTTCTTTAAACCCAAGGTGGCCCATTTGTGCTAATTTTTTTGTCTTATGATTGGAAAGTAGTGAACAAAGATTTACAAAAGGGGAGCTCAAAACAGTGTGTTTAAAAAAAAAAACCGCTACAATACGACCAGGTGAAGGCTAAAAGGGACCCCTAGATACCTTTCTCACCTGGTCGTAACAAGGGGCATGTGGCTGAGAAGGCAGCACCTGCTGCTGAAACAGTTGGCAGCAGTGTGGCCTCTGCTTGACCCTCAGCAGAGGTGGACGGTAGAACTACATTAGCAGTTCCCATGCCGTTTTGAAGGATGGGAGCAGGGAAGGGCAGCTGAAGGTGGGTGATGTGCCTTCCAACAAGTTGGCAATCAACTGTCTCGCAGTGAAAGTATTCTCTGACAGGAGTGCTTTGAACAGCAGTTTCTCACCTGGCCATGGCTGGAACTCTTCAATGTAACTGATCAAAGTCTTACCAGCTTGACAGTTTCACTGAAGAAGTTCTTGCCGCTGTGCACTTGCCTTTTTCAGCCTGACGGTTGCAGAAACAGCGTGGAACTCTTGCACTGTTGGGACAAGAAGGAATCCATGTGCAAAAAACCCCCTGCTAATTGCCCTTTTAAGCACTTCCTGCCAAAACCAAGGGGGTTCCCTGCTCCAGTTGCAACTTGCCCCTGGGAAAGCCGGAAAAGGGCGGGATTCCTGAACTGATGTCATTTTCTGCAATTTTCCCATGCAACACGCTTTCAAACCTGCTTCCACAGGCCTGGGAAAATTCTACTCCATATGTTTTTTGCCTATCTGAACAGGAAGTCAACAGTTTGACCTCTAACTTTCTCCCCGTCTTAGGGTTAGCCAGTAAGGCTTCCAATTAAACCGATTGCTGCCCTGCCCCAAGAAATAACCTATTGCTGTTTTTCAAAATGAATAAGATCCAGAACCAACGATCCTTTATGGCTCACAAGGATTAAGCTCGAAATGCATAATCACCCAATCTCTTGTTTGAAATAGGTTAATGGCTCTTATGGTGTCAGGCTGCAGTGATACACAAGTAGCACCACTCCATAAACTGGTTTGTTTGGCTTAATATACATTTTCCAGCCCTCCTGGTCAGAGCATTTGACCCGAGAGCAAAGTTTAAAGTTAATGGTTTAACATACTTCATCTAAGATCGCTGCATGATGAAATAGGTAGAAAATTCAAAACTTGATAAAAATGGGAAGTTGGAAAAAAAGTGGATACATGGGGAAAAAACTGCAATAAACTTTGCATTTTGATGTGTGTGTACGCATATCTGCTCCAAAATCCAAAGTTGCCACTATTTTCCCACTTGCCCAGACATTTTTATATATGCATATATTTGATATTTCAAAGCCATTTGAAATTAAAAATTCTTTCTTCAAACAACAGCAGATAACAAATTCTGAGGTATTCACATGTGCTATAGAAAAATTAGTGGAGCTAGCCTGATTAGGCAGCTAGGAGCAGAACAACAGAGATCATAGGAGCATCAAGAAAGTAGTGGCAGCACTAAAAGGACCAAGACCACAAAGTTGGGTATGAAAATTAAGTAGATCAAATGCAATTGCCATGGTTATTAGGTTGTATAGCAATGAGAATGAGCGTAGAGCAATATTAACAGTTCTTATACACAGGTCCACAATACAAACCATCTAGCAAATCAGCATTCTTGCAAGAACTGCTGTTGTCGAAAATGGAAAAAAATTCTCACTGGCATAGAGAACATTTTGATGTCAAGGCATATAGTTGGGACAAAGTAGAATTTGTAATGTTACATGCAGAGAATGGGTGCGGGTTTGCGGGTGGGGGGGAAGCAAGTGAATGATGCTCCAATTATCAACACAAATATCCTCACTTTCAGCACAAAAAAATTAAACTGTATTAAAATCAGTCCTAGTATAATGTTCAGCTAATGTCTTGCTAAGTAGAGGCAAGTGAGGATTTACAGTCTGACTAAAGTGTAGCCAAGGACTCATGATCATTGTTGTTTTAGTCCTAGAAATAATTTCATTAACTTTAGTCTTGTTTCAAGAGCTTAGCTTTTAGTCTCAATTTACTTACGCAGCTGTCTTTAGAAATTTTGTGCTAACTTTAGTTCTAAAATTTATAGTCATTTATTCTTAGTTTTGTTAAAAATGATCAAAAAATGCAGTTTGTACTCCTTGTATTTTTGCTTGCAGTTTTAGGATTTCCAACCCTTCATAAAAAAAGGGTTCAAACAAAACAGTCATAATTGTTTCATTTCTCACAATACTTACAAGAAATCCTGAGGAAAAATAAACTAGCGTTCAAGTGAAAATAAAGAAATTTTGCTTCAATATTCAATATCTATTCCAGGTTATAGACTTTCTTTTGACATAGAAATAATTTTTATTCTAGACCAGTCTCTCCCCCAATTTTAGGCTTTCTTCATTCAAATTTTAACTTAGCTGATGAAGTTACAACAATTATTCAACTATTCAGAGTGAAGCAATACTATTCAAATTTGTCAAATGTGCATTTTATACACCTCTACGTGCTCTGAAAAGGCCTGCATCCGGACAAAATTAATCTGGCTCAACTGCAACTCTGGGGACATTCACCTGAGTATAACTCCCAATTTCCCCAGTACAGACTGTATGATGAGCGAGACTATTAGATGGGAAGTGATTTTGAGAACAATTTGCTGGAACCATCACAGCTGCCCTGAAGCATGCACTACTGATGGCATAATCAAATGTATATATAAAAATCAGCATGTCAATGTGCAACTTTGTATTCTAAGTGATACATCACATTATTAGCAAACTATAGCCAACCTCTCTCAACTTTAAAAGAATCCTATGAAAAATATCAATGCGGACACCAGTAACTAAAATATAATTGTTCAGGAGAAAAAAAAAGTTATTTGCCTTTATTTTGGTTCCCATAAGGGATCTGGACTTTTAAACATCAGGTAGAATTAATTCTGCAACGCATTGGAAAAACATTATTTCACAATATTAAATGCACTAGAAACCCTAACCTATGTTAAATTCCACTAATGGCGCGACTTAATAATGTTGCTATGTTCATTCCATACAAGTGATAACATATCAAGGGCCATTCAACAGTCAAACGTCCAATGCACTGGTATTTGAAAAATGCTCCCCGATCACTATAATGGACATAATCCTGCCAAGTCCTCTTCACTAAGATCTGGGGACCTGTGCCAGAATTGGTGAGCTAGTCAAACGGCCTGATCTAGTGATACTCAATCATATCTTTCAGCCAATATCCAAGACCGGAGGTGGCAGCACAGTGGCAGTCAAGAACAAGTGGCTCTTGGCGCCCTCAAAATTAACTTTGAACCCCTGAAGTCTCATGGCATCAGGTCAAACATGGACAAGGAAACCACCTGCTGATTAGAATCTACCGCTCTCCTTCAGCTGATGAGTCAGTACTCTTCCATATTAAATACCACTTGGAAGTAACACTGGGGGTAGCAAGGGCACAGAAATACCGTACTCTGGGCGGGGTATTTCAATGTCCAAGAGTGGTTCTGTAACATCGGTACTGACCAAGTTGGACTGGATCTGTGGCAGCTGTTGTGAGAACCAACGAGGGAAAAACCTACTTGACCTCGTCCTCACCAATCTACCGGTCACAGATGCATCTATCCATGACAATATTGGCAGGCGTGACCACCGCACAGTCCGTTTAGAGGTGAAGTCCCATCTTCACACTCAAGGCACCCTCCAACGTGTTGTGTGGCACTAACACATTGTTAAATAGGACAGATTCACAGCAGATCTAGCAGCTCAAAATCGGGCAGTCACGAGGCGCTGTGGGCCATCAGCAGAAGTGTACAACATTACAATCTGTAACCTCATGGCCCAGCATATCCCTCATTATTACTAACAAACCAAGGGATGAGCCCTGGTTCGATGAGTATAGAAAAGCCAGGAGCAGTACCAGGTGTAAAATCAGAAAGTGCTGGAAATATTTAGATCTAGTAGCATTTGTGGAGAGAGAAACAAAGTTAACATTTTAGGTTGCTGACCTTTCATCAGAACTGTACCTCAAGCTACAACATAGGACTACAAGCATGCCAAACAGCAGAAGCAGCAGGCTATAAACAGAGTTAAACAATCCCACAACCAATGGATCAGACAAGAGCTCTGCAGCCCTGACAACAGTCATGAATGGCGGTGGATAATTAAACAATTAATGGGAGGAGGTCCCATGAACATCCCCATCCTCAATGATAACAGCACCTGAGTGCAAAACATAAGGCTGAAGTGTTGGCAAAATCTTCAGCAAGGAGTGCTGAGTGGATGGTCCATCTCGACTTCTTCCTTAGATCAACACCATCACATATCAGTCTTCAACCAATTCAATTTACTCCACGTGATATTAAGAAACGGCTAAGAACACTGGATACAGAAAAGGCTATAGGCCCGACAACATCCCAACTGCAGTGCTGACGACTTACACTCCAGAACTAGCTGTGCCTCTAGCCAAGCTGTTCCAGTGCAGCTACAGCACTGGCATCCATTCAACAAAGTGGAAAACTGCCCAGGTTATGTCCTGTCCACAAAAAGCAGGACAAATTCAATTCGGCCAATTACCGTTCAGTCTACTCTCAATCAGAAAAGTGGTAGGTGTTGCCGACAGTGCTATCAAACAGCATTTACTCACCAACAACCTGTTCACTGATGCTCAGTTTGGGTTCCGCCAGGACCACTTGGATCCAGACCATATTACAGCCCTAATCTAGTCATGGACCAAAGAGCCAATTACCAGAGGCGAGTTGAGAGAGACAACCCTCAACATCAAGGCAGCATTTAGTTGAGTGTGGCATCAAGGAGCCCTAATAAAATTGAAGTAAATGAGAACCGGGTGGAACTTTTTACTGGCTGGAGTCATATTTAGTACAAAAGGTGGCTGCAGGCTAAACATCTCAGCCCCAGACATTGATGCAAGAATTCCTGAGGGCAGTGACCTAGTCAAAACCATCTTCAGCTGCTTCAATGTCCTTCCCTCCATCTTAAGTTCAGAGGTGGGAACATGCGCTGTGATTTCCACAGCATTCAGTTCCATTCACAACACCTCAGATAATGAAGCAGTCCATGCATGAAAACACCAAGATCTGAAAAGCATTCAGGATTGGATTGATAAGTGGCAAGTAACATTTGTATCACACAAGTGCACAATGACCATCTCTAAAAAGAGAGATATTCTTCAGCATTACCATCCCCAAATCCCCCACCATCAACATCTGGGCATGTGCATGTCACCACTTGCTAGAAACTTAACTGGAACAGTCACATAAATACTATAGCTACAACAGCAAGACAGAGGCTGGGTATTCTGCAATGAGTAACTCACCACCCGACTCCTCAAAGCCCTTCTACAATCTACAAGGCACAAGTCAGGAATGTGATGAAATATTCTCCATTTGTTTGGCTGCATGCAGCTGCAACAATACTGAAGAAGCTGGACACCATCCAGGACCAAGCAGCCCACTTGACTGGCACCTGATACACCACCTTAAAACATTCACTCCCTCCATTGCCAGCACATTGGTACACACTGCAGTCACATCGACAAGATGCAATGCAGCAACTTGCCAAGACTTCTACGACATTTTCCAAACCCTTGACCTCCAATGCCTAGAACAAGAAGGGCAGCAGGCACATGGGAATGCCACCACCTCCAAGCTCCCCTCCAAGTCACACGTCACCTGTTCCTTCACAATGTGGCAAAATCCTGGAACCCCCCCCCACCACCTCATAGCACCGAGCATACCTACATCTCACAGACTGCAGCTGTTCAAGAAGGCTCACCACCACCTTCTCAAGGGCAGTCAGGGATAGTCAATATGTTTTGGCCTCACCAGCAACACCCACATCCTGCGAATGAAGGAAAAAAACAACAAATCTTTTAAGAGCGTGAGCATAGATACCATATGTCTATCAGGAGTAAAAAAAAAAATCAGACTATAGTAGATGATGCAACCAGGATTGAGTATTGTTTACAGATCATGTAACTAGGCATCCAGATGAGACAGCTCCCATATCAACAGACGCAAGATGTTGTGGTGTCAGTATTAGAAATATTTAGGTACCAAAATAAATTTTGGCAAGTTTCAATTCTAATTTTATGCCACTGTTACATACTTTGGTAAAAGTGAATAAAACTATTGATTCACATCATTGGCATTCAAACTTGTAGAGAAGTTTAATGGCACATAGCATATGACGAGCAAACAGAGTAGAAAAAATTCTATTAATTATAAGGAGGTGACAATCAGCAGGATTCTCACGACTTGAACTGCTATACAGACATGAAGTGAGTGATCCATTAATGCCAAACAAAGATATCATCAGGGAAAGCCACTGACAAGGATAGGAATGCAGGGGAGAATGTGCTGCAGTTGAGAGCACCTACAGGAAGGAGAATTTGTGCAGTGCCACCAGAAAACCTGGTTCAACCACAGTGTCAAACACTCCACAAGGTAGGCCAGAGTGTGCTGATGTTGCTGCCAATGAGAGCAAACTGCAGGAAAAGGTAAGATAGCTTAAATCAGCCATACATGTATCAACACTATCACAGGAAAAGGCTGAAATTTTCCCTCACCTCTGAGGAGATAGCACTATGACTCATGTCCACTCAGAGGATGGTGACATCGTAGATCCATTAGCAGACAGCATATCTAGCTCTTGATGGGCTAGATTACACAGTTCATCTATTCTCCAGAGAACTGGCAAGCTGCAGAAATACTGATATGCCTCCAGTCGCTGCTCTCTAGGAAGCCAAGATAAGCACAACAGCTTATCCATGAGTTAAGCAACAGAAATCTCTAGTCCATGCAACAATGTTACACAACACGAGGGAACACTGGAAGACGTCAGTTGCTGTTCCTGGGTCCTTGGGCATCACTCATGTGCTGGTCCACTAAAAAAAGCCAAGTAGTTTCATGCGGATCATCAGAAACTAAAATATCTGACAGGAGCTGATGTATACCCTGTGGCTCACACAAGGGATATCCTGGAGTAGCTAAGGTTTTTAAATATATGACAAGTATCTGACAAAAGGCTAAGCGGGGCACACATTGGTCATCTGAGTTTATGGCCACATTGTTTGGGATGAAAAAATGCAATGTTCCAAAGACTTTTTAAAATTCATTTTCAGGATGCAGCAGTTGTTAGCAAGGCCAGCATTTGTTGCCAATCCAGTTGCCTGAGGTGGCGATGGTTGTGTGTTGCCTCCTTGAATCGTTGTAGTCCATATGCTGAAGTTGCTCCCTCATTGACGTTTGGTAGGGAGATCCAGGATTTTGACCCTGCAATGATGAAAGAATGGCCATTTATGTCCAAGTCAGGATGATGGGTGACTTGGAGGGAAATTTGAAGGTGATGGTGTTCCCAGTCAGTTGACGATAGACTCTGTCGTAACAGGGGTTAGGGATTAAACTCCAACATATGGAGATGTTCATTATCTTTATTCGGCATGGAATGAATACCCCTTCCATGGTGCCAATATACTAATCTGGTAAAGCAAAGTAGTTGCAACTTTACCAACAGATAGTCGATTGCTCCTCAGCCATCATGCAGATGGGAAGAACGAGAACCCCAACCAGGCAGAGGTGGATGTCACTACACGAAGGACCCACCCAAGAAACTGCTACGGACAATCCTTGGATTGGACAGCTATCATCATAGGCACATCCCTAACCATAACAAATAGACACATACAGGTTCGTCCTCAACAACAGCAATATTAATGAATTCCAATTGAAAGGCCAAGCTTCATCAGAGACTCTGGTATGTTGATGCAGAGAATGCATTTCTAACAATGAAAGGCCTTTGTGTACATACCAACCAAGGTTATACCGGAAACTTCTGGCCCACATGAACTCAAGATTGGGGCTTTGGCACTAATATTTATCAGGTGGATGATATAGGGAGTAGTACTTGTCCAACATTCAGAGCTACAATTTACTGCCGCAAGAAACTATATAACCATCGACTGAAAAGGAATGCTTGAGGTTCACTCGACCTTTGTAAAAATTACAAATATGCAGATTAGTTTTCTGTTCTGAGGAAAGGTTATGACCTGAAATGCTAATTCTGTTTCTCTCTCCACAGATGCTGCCTAATCTGAGTAGTTCCAGTATTTTCTTTTTTTATTAATGTATCTATTAGCTTGGCTAAATTTCACATACGACAAACACATTTATACAATGGAGCACTGCACTGCAAAAGTAAAACAAGTGATTCAACATTGTTCTGGCTTGCAGATTGAGACAGCTGAGGTACATTCCAAACAAAATTAAAGCAAAGTCACAGTTCTCATAAATGCTGTCAGCTGTACTCATGAGGAATTTTGGTCTTGGAGCAGGTAGAAGGACTTAAAGCAATGTGACAACACTCTTGTCCTCTTATCCTTCTCAGCTCCTGTGAAAAAAACCTCAATTTCTCAAATCTCTCTTCATAAATCATCAGATTACACAGATGAGAGATTAGAATCAAACATTGAAACTTTTTATTCAATATTCTGAATGGAGTGCCCAGCATTGTGCACAATACTCCAATTGTGGCCTTACACAAGCTGATAGTTACCTCATCCTTGCTTTTATATTCTATGCCTCTAAATACAAAATCAAAGATTCAGTTTACTTTCCACTATAACCTGATCTACTTATTGCCATTTTTGATGGCCTTTGTACCTGCATAAAATCTCTGCTTCTCTACCCCATTTAAAATCATACCATGAATAACCTCTCATTTATCTAAATTACACCATGTCTGCCACTTCTCTGTCTACCCTCCTAGTCCCTACTTCTCTTGCAGTCTTCATGAGCCTTGAGACAATTCGCACCCAATTTGGTGCGATCAAATTTCAATATTATCCCCTTGATTCTAAATTCAGATTTTTTATGTATACGTAGTAAATAAAAGCTGCCCCAACATAGCTCCTGATGAATACCACTCCCTTCTGTTCCCTCTACCCCTATCCTCACACCATCTCAATGTTCCATGTAACCATATACCTCTTAATTCCACCTACCAGTAATGACTTATCTATCAGACTATTAGTTTATGACCTTGCTGGACTTTTGTTATAGTATATCCACCCTGTAAGTCATTAGAACAGAAAGGGGATTCATGGACATATATGCTGCAAGCCTGCCAAGCGTTACTAGATCTGTCCATGAAGCGCAGGGACAGAATGTGTATGCATTGGTATATCCCTACAATAACCCTGCCAAGTCTGTACTCTACTGGTCTGCTAATGAATCAACTGCTATATGTATGGAAGTAGTTTTGTGGTGTCAGATCAAAAGTATCTGTATGAGCTTTAATCATAAAACTTCATTTGTGAGAAGTGTATCTGGTCATGAGCAGCAAAATGCTGGGAGTAAACAGCCAAGGCCCTCAAATAAATACTTCACCCTAGTCAAACACAACCAAGAAATGTCTGAGATATGCATCAATCAACAGTAACCTCAAACTAGTGACAGCTGTGGCTCAGTTGAGTCAGAAAGTTATGGGTTCAAATCCCACTTCTGTGCAGTAGAGGTTATACTGTTGCAGTTGCCATCTTTCAGATGAGAAGTCAAACCAAGGTCCTAGGTAGATATAAATGATTCCATTCAAAAGGAGAGCAGAGTTCTCCTGATGTCCCGGCCAACATTAATCATTTAATCAATGTCACTAAAACAGATTATCTCACTGTTAATTTGGGACCCTGCTGTGCACAAATTGGTTGCTGTGTTTCCTACATTAAAACACTGGCTACACTTGCATCAACTATACTGTCACAGCCAAAAATCACATTTTTTACTCCAAACTGCTGTTCCTTTCAGCACTTTAAAGCAGTGATTGAAACAAAAACCATGTCAAAGAGAAGGAAACAAATAAATATGGGAATAGGGCAGGCTCATGGAATTAAGACAATTGCTCATGTGGAGGATGAACATGAATTTTTTTGGGCAAATGGCTTGTTCTTACACTCCAATTTCAATGCTATTCTATGTATTACACAGCAAACATTTCCTTTCTCATCAGTCTGCTAATAACCAATTTCTTATAAATTCCATATCTAATCCATAGATTTTCAAATTTGGGCCCATTTGCAACCCAATGAAATTCTCTGCATAAAACTTACATCTCATCACAAATCATTAATAATTTTAACAGATCATCACCAAGGGCACTGAACATAAAGCACAGCTTGCATAAGCATCGGCAACCACCAACTGTGTGAAAACAGATCAACACAGGGGAACCAACTTCATAAAAAGCAATTTATAATGCTGTTTGGACAGCTTGAATACTTCAATTATAGTATTATTTTTGTAATCGCTGCCTAGAATCCATTATTCTTTATGTACTTTATGCATGTTCTATTTCACATTTCCAATTCTAGTTAATATAGTGACAATTTGACCCTCTACTTGAATTTATAATCTATCCACTATCTTTATTTCTGTGATTGAGTAAATACAACCATTAAACAAAACGCTGCAAGATTAAGACACTACATAATTGACAAGATTATTTAAATGTGGAATGAATATGAATTAAGCACTTTCCCACACAAATATTCATTAACATTTACTAAAAAATCTTTGACATAGGTTTCTGATAAAATGACATCTAAGAAAGATAGGCCAGGTTGAAGTTTTCTTGCATTTCCCTGAACACTTTATAGTGCTTCAACTTCTAATTTCAGCATGGCTTTAGTACACTAGACGTGGAAGCTTTATGCTTACTAGACAGGAAAGCTTTATGCTTACTTTTCTGTGCAAAATTTCATAGCAAATAATTAGAATTAAGGGGGCCATGAGTTACAATAAACACAGTTACTTAGTTTGATTAGATTATGATTAGATTAGATTAGAGATACAGCACTGAAACAGGCCCTTCGGCCCACCGAGTCTGTGCCGAACATCAACCACCCATTTATACTAATCCTACACTAATCCCATATTCCTACCAAACATCCCCACCTGTCCCTATATTTCCCTACCACCTACCTATACTAGTGACAATTTATAATGGCCAATTTACCTATCAACCTGCAAGTCTTTTGGCTTGTGGGAGGAAACCGGAGCACCCGGAGAAAACCCACGCAGACACAGGGAGAACTTGCAAACTCCACACAGGCAGTACCCGGAATCGAACCCGGGTCCCTGGAGCTGTGAGGCTGCGGTGCTAACCACTGCGCCACTGTGCCGCCCTTGGAAAGTGGTTTTCCTACAATTTTCTTCCCCATTAAAAATTATGGAACATTATAAGAGCAGTAAACATGTATTTGCATGAGAATAAGTGGATGACTTATTGTAGCCGGTCTCAACTGGAAAGTCTACCAAAGGTCAAACTGTTTAATGTAACACAATAAAAGGTAAATAAAAAGTGGGTAGAATTACAGGGTTTTAAATTCTGACACTGAAATATCTGCCACTAGTAATGTAAAGGAAATGTGGGTAGAAGTGAACAATGAGTAAAACGATGAGTATATCTCCACTTGTCTTTTTTTTTTCCAGTCTTCACACATGTAACATTAAGGGCATTAGGAAGCTGGAAAGAGAGATCAGTTATTCCATCCATCAAATTTGCATTCTTACACAATTAGAGAATTTAGCAGCAGAACCCATAACTTTTTAAATCTAAAATTATCACCTACCCTTTCAAGATCCTCAATTTC
This sequence comes from Heterodontus francisci, assembly GCF_036365525.1. NCBI lineage: Eukaryota > Metazoa > Chordata > Chondrichthyes > Heterodontiformes > Heterodontidae > Heterodontus > Heterodontus francisci. The sequence goes on from NC_090378.1 coordinate 68,256,766, forward strand.
TGAGCTGAAATTGTTGTCACCTTCCATCATTTCCTCCTCCTCGAGTGTTCGTTCATCATCAAAATCATGTACAAGCATATCAGCAGATGGATCAAAATCATGGTCCTCTGAGCCTGCTGAACCCCCTGTAGAAGGCATTTTTTGGGAGGGGGGAGTGGGTAGCACATGTAATGTTTTTGACTTTTCAGCAGTTATATACCATCTTTAAACACTAGAATGGGCTTTCAGAATATTTAATACGATTACAATTTTGATTTTTGCATTCCAACATTGATTTGGTTCTATAAGCCATAACTGCACAGTTCTGGCAGCACAATTAACTGATAGAATTTGCAGAGAATTCATCAGATTACATGCTAAATGCAAAAAAAAAATGCTTTTGGAATCTACATTTTTAGGTTTACATAGAATCCTCCATTACTATTTACATTCATATGCTTTAAGATATATGCAGTTTACAACACTAATTTCCACAACACTCTGCAATAAAACTAGCTTTACTATAAATATACACCTCAAGGAAAGTTTACATTTACTATACCTGGGCTCGAGCTTCCAACGGAAGGCTGTAATTTAACAATAAAACGTAAAAAGGATTCAAAATAAATTCACTAGGCAAAACATCTCAAAAACAAATGCAATTTTTCCACATCAAATGACTTAAATAGCATTTTATAAGTTACAAAAACCACGGAAAAACTCCCTTTAAGGCGAACACTTTTATCTGTATTCATAAACCGCTCCCCCGCCCAAAATGATGCTTCAAAGCTATGATAGATTTATGAAGGATAAAGTTAAACGCCTGACTGCAATGCCACGGTTGGAAATTGCAGGGGGTGGGTGCTCGAAAAGTTTACTTTTATATGAAGCTGGCGGAATTTCTCGTCAGACCTGAAGCGGAAGCTTAAGAAAAGCTACATAAACTTTAAAGTAAAGTCATAAAATGCTGCATTTTTTAAACTGGAAACTGTTTCAGGAAAAACAGTTCTCGATTTTTTTTTTTAAAAAGAGGCGAATTCTATGAGGAAAAAAATACCCTAAATAAGGCCTAGCGGATATGAACGGAACTTCAACATGGGGGGGAAAAAAGCGCGCCGCGCAGCCAGGCTCCGGCACAGCGTCCAATATTTCGACAACTTAATAATTTTAAGCCAAAAGAAAAAAAAACACAAAAAGTTTATTACTTGAATATTCCCTCTTTAAAATTGTATATTTTTATTTTGAAAAGCACTTGATTTGAATTCAGATATTAATGACGATAAAATCTGAAAGTAAATATTAAAAATAAGATTTTAAAATTAACTTTTTATTTTTTGTCAAGAGATAAGTCTGGTGACAGATCCGCCTTACCTCCGCCATTTTCTAATATCGGGTCGGAGACTGAGGTCATGACTTGACCCGGATGTAGTCGTCAGCCCGCCTCTCTCCCCAGCCCGCGAGTTAACGAGTTCGCCGATTGGATCCGACAATAAACTGCCTCCTATACACATAAAGTCATATCGTCCGTCCACAGTTTATTTCTATTAATTACTTGCAAATAGCTTTTATAGTCTGACTGTCAAAACTATTTCTAAAATGTCTGCTATAAGTTATAATGAGAATATGTTGGTTTCGTTGAACAGTGACCAATCAAATCGAAGTTTCTTGCAAATGTGGGCGGAGAAATTGGGCGCAGTGTTGTAACTATGGTAACGGTAAACGCCCTCGCCCCTGACAACGATACGTCGCTTAGGAATAGACCAAGCGGCTTCCAGTGAAAGCTACCGAGCGGGATCATGATAAAGCCATCCTGTTAGTCCGCCATCCTTTTGGAATCGCAGGAAAATCACAATGAAGAAAATAAACCCCTCATTAACGTGAGTTTTGTGGCACATTTCACATTGTGGTAAATAAGAAGTGAGGGGTATTTCCTGTCGGGAGTTTGCTTCCAACCTCCTGTACGAAGGACGGACCCATGGGCCTTGGCAGCCCGTTGGTATTAAGTGGATGTTGGTGGTCCGTATAGTATAAGGTTTGAAAGGGTTAATGTTTGAGATAGTGTGAGGAATACCTCCCATCATAATGATGTAAGAGATAGCATGTGAGAGAGACTGGAGGGAGAAGCAGTATGTCTTCAGAGGAGTCACACAGACTTAAGTAAAGCTGTATATTGTTAAAATGTAATAAATGAGTTAATGTTAAAATCACTGAAGACTCAGTAATCTCTCCTAGCCAAACTAACCAAATGTACAAACCGTGGAAGACTAACTAAACATACAATATAGTGAACAGTGGTGGTTTTTACCATACAACACCCAGAAGAATTTGAAAAATACCCTAAAGAAAGCCAACCTGGAAAAAAGGTGCCAGAACTTGAGAAGAGGCTGTGAAAAAGCTCCCAAGCTACTCTGTGGATGAAGGAGGCATGGAGAGTTGGGGAATCAACTTGCAGAGGTATTCAGGCTGCACCACAAAGGCAGGTGGTCTGTAAAAAACAATTCTGGTTCAGTGATCGCAAGCTTCGAGTTGGAGAGCCAAACAACAGTCGGGGATCTGTTGAGCAACCCATGAAGAGGGTAAAAAAATGTGTCTCTAATGGCAGTACGCAGGCAGCACCAGGAAAACCAAATGTCCTTAGCGAGGGTGGATCTGGGGTTGGCGCCATTACACGTGGCGACTGCAAGTGAAAAAAAACCAAAGAGGTTGCAAATACTTAATAGAACAACAAAGAACAAAGAAAATTACAGCACAGGAACAGGCCCTTCGGCCCTCCAAGCCTGCGCCGATCCAGATCCTCTATAAACATGTCGACTATTTTCTAAGGGTCTGTATCTCTTTACTTCCTGCCCATTCATGTATCTGTCTAGATACATCTTAAAAGACGCTATCATGCCCGCGTCTACCACCTCCGCTGGCAACGCGTTCCAGGCACCCACCACCCTCTGCGTAAAGAACTTTCCACGCATATCCCCCCTAAACTTTTCCCCTTTCACTTTGAACTCGTGTCCCCTAGTAATTGAATCCCCCACTCTGGGGAAAAAGCTTCTTGCTATCCACCCTGTCTATACCTCTCATGATTTTGTACACCTCAATCAGGTCCCCCCTCAACCTCCGTCTTTCTAATGAAAATAATCCTAATCTACTCAACCTCTCTTCATAGCTAGCGCCCTCCATAGGCAACATCCTGGTGAACCTCCTCTGCATCCTCTCCAAAGCATCCACATCCTTTTGGTAATGTGGCAACCAGAACTGCACGCAGTATTCCAAATGTGGCCAAACCAAAGTCTTATACAACTGTAACATGACCTGCCAACTCTTGTACTCAATACCCCATCCGATGAAGGAAAGCATGCCGTATGCCTTCTTGACCACTCTATTGACCTGCGTTGCCACCTTCAGGGAACAATGGACCTGAACACCCAAATCTCTCTGTACATCAATTTTCCCCAAGACTTTTCCATTTACTGTATAGTTCACTCTTGAATTGGATCTTCCAAAATGCATCACCTCGCATTTGCCCTGATTGAACTCCATCTGCCATTTCTCTGCCCAACTCTCCAATCTATCTATATTCTGCTGTATTCTCTGACAGTCCCCTTCACTATCTGCTACTCCACCAATCTTAGTGTCGTCTGCAAACTTGCTAATCAGACCACCTATACTTTCCTCTAAATCATTTATGTATATCACAAACAACAGTGGTCCCAGCACGGATCCCTGTGGAACACCACTGGTCACACGTCTCCATTTTGAGAAACTCCCTTCCACTGCTACTCTCTGTCTCCTGTTGCCCAGCCAGTTCTTTATCCATCTAGCTAGTACACCTTGGACCCCATACTCTAAGTGAAGGGAGTAAAAAGAGTAGAAAAAATGCTGCAAAATTGCGTTTAAAGAAATAAATAAATACATAGTCTAGCAGTGAGATTTCACAAGGAGAAATGGTGACCATAGCGGTAGTAAGCCTGAAAAAGTTCAGGAAACTTTTGATACTGGAGTGAAAATTTTAAAAAGATAGAAAGTAAGCCAAATAGAAAGCCATGGATCTCAAATTCACAACACCAGAGGGGTTTGGACACATGGAAGGACCAAATCAAACTCAAAATTGGTCACTCTGGCGAAAAAGATTTTTGAGGTACAGAATTGCTTCCAAATTAGGCAGGCAGTCTGAAGCGGTGCAAGTTAACTCATTGCTGTATTCCATCAGAGCAATAGCAGATGATATTGCAAGACAAGGCATTAATGAGACATCAGTCAAATTTGATGACATTTTAAAAGCCTTTAATAGCTATTTTATCCTGAGGAGCAATAAGATTCTGGAAAGGGCAAAATTTAACAGAAGGACACAGAAACCAGGTGAAACAGTTGATGCTTTTCTTAATGACCTTTACAGACTAGCTGAAGGATGCAAATATGGAGACCTAAAAGCAGAATTAATATGAGACTATTGTAGTAGGTATTAGTGATGATTCCCTATCAGATTTATTGCTGTCCAGGGAAGACCTCACCCTAGACAAAGCAATTCAGCTGGTGAGACAAGCAGAGAGGTCTGGAAGAACAGCAGAGCAATTCTGAGAGGTGAATAAAGACCTTGGTTTAGGAAACTCCAGTGACTGCACGGGGGGGTGGGGGGGGGGGGGGTGGTGGGAGAGTGCGAGAAGTCATGAAACCTTGCCAGCGCTGTGGCACCAAAAAGACCCACAGGCGCGAACAGTGTCCTGCAAACAAAGAAAAATGCTTTCACAGCAAGAAAGTTGGCCATTTTGGGAAGATGTGCCAAAGTAAAACTTCTATCTTAAAAAGTTCCAAAGAAAATGTCTCTCCACATAGAGCCATTAATGAAGTGAAACAATCTGCTTTGCAAGCAAAATCAGAAGACTTCCTTGGTGAGAGCAATGACCTAATCATGCATTCTGGACTGCAGCTATATATGTCAATGGACATATCACCAATTCTAAACTAGTCACTGGAGCAAGTGTAACAGTTTCATCAGACAAAGAACCGTGGTTATCAATGCATTACCTGCAACCAACAGAAACTCTGTTACATGGCCCAGGAATGACTGAACTGAAAGTCAAAGGAAAGCTGCAGGCAACACACCAGTACAAGGGAAAGCAGATGTTGGAAACGCTGTATGTTCTACGGAATCAGGAATTTTCTCTGTTGGGTAGAAGAGCTTGTATTGACCTTCATCTTATAGGAAAAGTGGAAGACTTTAAGAAACGAGAATCCAGGAGTCATTTCCAAAAAGACTTTCCAAAATTATTTACAGGTCTAGGAAGACTGAAGACCGTATGCAGCATTATGTTGAGAAAAGACGCTAAACCTGTATGTCTTTTCATGCCTGGAAAGATACCACACCCAATAATGAAGCAAGTCCAACATCAATTAGAAGGGATGACCAGGATTGGAGTCATTTCTCCTGGCACTGAACCTACAGAGTGGTGTTCGGGAATGTTCCAGTTCTTAAACCAATGGTTCTCTTCGCATTTGTGTAGACTTCACTTAATAAGGGTGTGGCAAGAGAATTTCATCCGATGTCCTCAGTAGACAAAAGCTTGGCAAAGTTATCCAAAAGTACCATGTTGACATGAATAGTGGCTTTTGGCAAGTTCTGTTGGATAAGAAGTCCAGGTTATTGACAACCTTCATCACTCCATCCGGAAGATTTTGTTTTAATCATTTACCATTTGGTATAAACATCAGTACTGGAAATATTCCGAAGAACTATGTCGAACATTTTACAGGGCCTTAAAGGAGTAATACGCCATATGAACAACAAGTCCATGGTGAATCCATTGAAGAACATGACCTGCAGGTTAGAGCGGTTTTGAATTGTCTACAAGGTGGCCTGACACTTAATGAAAAGTGTGAATTCTCGAAAATGTCTATTCGTTTCTTCGGACACATTGTCAGTAGCAACAGCATAATGGCAGATCCACAAGAGACAAGAGCCTTTTGTGAATTCCTAATTGCTACTTCTGTCCAAGATCTTCAACGATTCTTGCTTCATTATCTTGCTTCAAGATCTTCAACGATTCCTTGGAATGGCTAATCAGTTGGCAAAATTCTTACTCAATCTAGCGCAAGTTACTGAAGCCTTACGGCAGCTATTAAAGAAAGCTCAAGCGTGGTGTTGGGATGCACATCAGGAGCACGCATTTCAAAGGATCAAGGAGATGCTGATGTCGCCAGATATCTTAGCGCATTATAACCCCTAACTGCCACCCACTATTGCAGTAGATGCCTCATCTACAGGGTTAGGGGCAGTCCTTTTCCAAGAACAGCCAGATGGATGTCAAAGACTGCTTTATTGTTCATCTCGAGCATTGTCTGAGACTGAGACAAGATATGCTGTTACAGAGAAAGAAGCTCTCACAGTCAGGTGGGTTTGCAAAAAGTTCAGATTATATCATCGGTTTAAAGGTTGTCCTAGAGACAGACCACAAACCCCTAAGTTTCCTTACTTGATGAAAAGTAACTCACTAGGATGCCTCCGAGAATCCAGAGATTCTGATTGAGACTAATGAGATACATGTATGAAACTGTATATGAACAGGGCAAACTGCAGACGTCTGCAGATGCATTGTCCAGAGCTACTGTTGACTATCCTACACAACAGGATATTAACTTTACTGATAAAATTGTGTCATATTCTCAGTTTACTGCATCACAATGGCTGGCAAGTTCAAAAAATCTCCAAGAAATTTGTCATGCTCCGCCGATACAAGTTGAGGAATGCATCCGAATACGCCAATATTGCTCGCAATGTTGGCTGGAGCAGCATCCCAGTGGTAAGGGGTTGAAAATTTTCTTCGAACATAAAAGGCACTTTACATGGCATGCAGGGCTGCAGGCCATGTGCTGGAAGATGGGATTAGAATAGATGGGTGCTTGATGGCCGGCACAGACATGATGGGCCAAAGGGCCTTTTTCTGTGCTGTATAACTCTATGACTATTGTGGATCATATGCTGATAAATGATGAAAGGCTGGTGATTCCAGTCTCACTCGGGACTGCGATATTGGAGAAAATACACCAGGGCCACATGGGTATCACGAAATGCAGAGCACGGGCTCAGTCATCCATCCGGTGGCTGGGAATATTGAAAGATATACAAGAAATGATTTCAAATTACCAGGTATGTGCAGTGCACAGCCCAGACCAGAGGGAACCTCATTTCGACCCAATTTCCAACCAGACAGTGGGAACGTCTGGAGATGGATCTATTTATGTTTAATGGAAAATTCTACCTTATTGACATCAGCTATTTTTCAAGGTGGATTGAGGTCAAACATTTGTACACAATGATAACTGAGACTGTCATTCGAGCTTTATCGGAGATCTTTGTAACACGTGGTATACCTGACCAGATAGTTTCCGATAATGGACCACAATTTGCAAATGAATACTTAACAGATGTTAAGGAAAGCTGTGAATTCGTACATCTTATAAGTTCCCCTAGATAGCCACAATTGAATGGTGAAGCTGAGAGAGGAGTCAGAACTATCAAAGCACTATCAAAGAAAAATGAAGATTTTCAAACAGCACTCCTGAACTACAGAGCAATTGCATTGTTATGTGGACTCGCACTGTCTGAACCGTTGATGGGGAGAAAACTTAACTTTTTAGGTAGGATAGGAAGTTATGTTTCACTTCCAGGGCTAGAAGTGCAGGATTATCAGAGAGTTCAAGACAGAAAAAAGTCTTACAGAGAGCATCAAGCTTATTATTATAATGGGAAATATCGTACCAGGAACCTACCTAAGTTGATGGAAGGAGAAATGGTTTGGGTACGAGACCAAGGCAGTAAAGGAGTAATCGTCCAGAGAGATGAGAATCAGAGATCTTATTTAGTACATACTTCAGAAGGTACTATAAGAAGAAACAGGAGAAATCTTATTTCTGTTCAGCAAAGATGTCAATCAGTCATACATTTGGATGAACCAGATGTTCAACCTGAAATTCAGAAAGCAACAGATACTACAAACCTCAATGAAGGACATCCAAGTCAAGGAACAAGAGTTCAGAGAAAGACTACTAATCTTCTGCATCTGACAACAGCACAATCAGGGAGAGTTGTGAAACTTCCTGACTGATTAAATCTGTATTGTCAGAGACTTTGGGGAAGATGGGGTAGAATGCAAAAATTAAAAAAAATGAATGTGTAAATATATATATGGATAAAGACTTGAGGGGAGATGTAGTATAAGGGTTGAAAGGGTTACTGTTTGAGACAGTGTGAGGAATACCTCCCACCATGAGATCACATGTGAGAAAGACTGGAGGGAGATGGAGCATGCCTTCAGAGGAGTCACACAGGCTTATGTAAAGCTGTATCTAGTTAAAAATGTAACAAATGAATCACTAAAGACTCCGTAATCTCTCCTAGCTAGACTAACCAAATATACAAACAGTGGCTCACCAAAGATACAAGAGTCTGAGATCTACATTTCAGCTGAACAAGGTTTGCTCTTTGTTAGTGGTCGTAGAGTTACAAGCAATGTGGGAAGGAGTGCACTGTTAATTCAGCCCCACTTCTCCACAGGTCAAAGCTTTTGCTTTTCAAGAGCAAGGATTCTTTACAGAGGTAATACTTTTCTGGTTCTTCTTCTGATCTCCAGACAAGTCAAAATCAAATTCCAATTGCCTGTTTTAGTTCAAATGCACTGGCTTTTAAACAATTCAAAAATGAAATCAAAACCTTCCAGAAACAAGTCACGTGCCATGTCATAAATTCTCTCTTGTCACTCAAAGGGTAGCTTTGAGGTCAAACCCCCTGCTGGTTTCCTTGAAATTACCTAGTTTCCAGTATCTGTTTACTGGTCAAAACCAGGAACCTCTCGTTGACCCTGCCTTCCTTCCAAAAGCATCCATAAAGTTCAGCTATCTCCAGATGTCTCAATGTCCACTGAAATCCTTTTCGGTTTTTAAAAATATAGAATGCCAAGTTTTAATACAAAAAAATGGAAATCCTCGTAACAGTAGGCAGAAATTTCTAGGAAATTGAGATGTGCTTGTCATCTATCTCAGACTGCAATTTATAGTTCTGCGCTGCTTTAGGACAACTACCACTGGGCACTTAGTTGATTTCCAAAGCATCAGGGCTGACAAGTTCATAGAATCATAAAATGGTTACAGCACAAAGGAGGTCATTCAGCCCGTCATGTTTGTGTCAGCTGTCTGCAAGAGCAATTCACCTAGTCTCACTCCCCTGCCTTTTCCCTGTAGTTCAGCAAATTCTTCCCTCTTCAGATAATTATCCAATTCTCTTTTGAAGGCATCACTTGAATCTGTCTCCACCACACTCTCAGGCAATGCATTCTAGATCCTAACCACTTGCTAGGTAAATATGTTAATACTCATGTCACTGTTGCTTCTTTTGCCAATCATCTTAAATTAGTGTCCTCTGGTTCTGGATCCTTCAGTCAATGGGAACAGTCTCTCCCTATCTGCTTTGTCTAGACCCCTCATAATTTTGAACACCTCTATCAAATCTCTTAATTTTCTCTTCTCCAAGGAGAACAGACCCAGCTTTTCCAACCTATCCACAGAACTAAAGTTCCTCATCCTTGGAACCATGCTCATGAATCTTTTCTGCATCCTCTCTAATGACTTAACATTCTTCCGAAAGTGTGGTGCCCAGAACGGACATGATTCTCCAGTTGAGGACAAACCAGTGTTTTATACAGGTTATCATAACTTCCTTGTTTTAGTGCTCTATGCCCCTATTTATAAAGCTCAGGATCCCATATGCTGTATTAACCGCTTTCTCAACCTGCACTTCAACCTTTAATGATTTGTGCTCATATACCCGCAGGTCCCACTGCTCCTGCACTCCCTTTAGAATTGTTCCCTTTAATTTATATTACCTCTCCCCATTTTTCCTACCAAAATGAATCTCTTCAAACTTCTCTGCATTAAATTCATCTGCCACTTGTCTGCCCATTCCTCCAGCCTGTCTATGTCCTCTTGAAGTTTATCACTATCCTCCTCACAGTTCACAAAACTTCCAAGCTTTGTGTCATCTGCAAATTTTGATATTGTGCCCTGTACCCCCATGTTCTAGTTCATTAATATATATTAAGAAAAGCAGGGGCCCCAATACTGACCCCTGGGGAACCCTACTACATACCTTCCTCCAATCGAAAAACAACTGTTCACAACTACTCTGCTTTCTGTCACTCAGCAATTTTATATCCATGCTGCTACTGTTTCCTTTATTCCATGGGCTCTAACTTTGCTGACAAGCCTGTTAAGCGGACTTTCGAAGTCCTTGTACACCACATCAACTGCATTACCCTCATCAACCCTCTCTGTTACCTCATCAAAAAAACTCAAGCAAGTTAGTTAAACACAATTTGCCCTTAACAAATCCGTGCTGGCTTTCCTTAATTAATCCATATTTGTCCAAGTGACTATTAATTTTGTCCCAAATTATCCTTTCTAAAAGCTTTCCCACCACCGAGGTTAAACTCTGGCCTGTAGTTGCTGGGCTTGTCCTTCCTTACACGCTTTTTGAACAAGGGTGTAACATTTGCAATTCTCCAGTCCTCTGGCACCACCCATGTATCCAAGGAGGATTGGAAGATTATGGCCACTGCCTCTGCAATTTCCACCCTTATTTCCCTCAGTATCCTTGGATTCACATGTTCCTGTACTGGTGACTTATTAACTTTTAGTATAGCCAGCCTTTCTAATATCTCCTCTTAATCAATTTTTAGCCCATTCAGTGTCTCAACTACCTCCTCTTTCACCAAGACTTGGACAGCATCTTCTTCCTTGGTAAAGACACATGCAAGGTACTCATTTAGTATCTCAGCTATGCCCTCTGCCTCCATGCATAAATCCCTTTTAGGTCCCTAATTGGCCCCAGTCCTCCTTTTACCACCCTTTTACTATTTATGTGCCTATAGAAGACTTCTAGATTCCCTTTTATGTTAGCTGTGAGTCTCCTCTCATACTCTGTTTGCTTCTCATGTGTTTTTTCACTTCCTCTCTGAACCTTCTATATTCAGCCTGGCTCTCAATTGTATTATCCAGCCGACATCTGTCATATGCAGCCTTTTTCTGTTTCATCTTGCTCTCTCTTTCATCATTCAGGGAGCTCTGGATCTGTTTGCCTGACTTTTCCCCCTCGTGGGAATGTATCTTGACTGTACCTGAGCTATCTCCTCTTAGATCCAAGGAAAAGACATATAAATTTGCCAGGAAAAACAACAGACCTGAAGGTTGGGAGCAGTTTAGAATTTAGCAAAGGAGGACCAAGGGATTGATTAAGAAGGGGAAAATAGAGTACGAGAGCAAGCTTGCGGGGAACATAAAAACTGACTGTAAAAGTTTCTATAGGTATGTGAAGAGAAAAAGATTGGTGAAGACAAATGTCAATCCCTTACAGTCAGAAACAGGGGAATTTATTATGGGGAATAAAGAAATGGCTGACCAACTAAATGTATACTTTGTTTCTGTCTTCACAAAGGAGGACACAAATATCATATCAGAAATGTTGGGGAACACAGGGCTTAGTGAGAGAGGAACTGAAAGAAATCAGTATTAGTAGAGAAATGATGTTGGGGAAATTGATGGGATTCAAAGCCGATAAATCCCCAGGGCCTGATGGTATGCATCCCAGAGTATTTAAGGAAGTGGCCCTAGAAATAGTGGATCCATTGGAGGTCATCCAAGATTCTATAGACTCTGGAACAGTTCCTACAGATTGGAGGGTAGCTAATATAACCCCACTATTTAAAAAGGGAGGTAGAGAGAAAGCAGGGAATTATACACCAGTCAGCCTGACGTCAGTAGTGGGGAAAATTCTAGAGTCCATTATCAAAGATTTTATAGCAGAGCACTCAGAGAACAGTGGTAGAATCGGGCAGAGTCAGCATGGATTTACGAAAGGGAAATCATGCTTGACAAATCTACTAGAATTCTTCGAGGATGTAACTAGTAGAGTTGATGAGGGGGAGCCAGTGGATGTGGTTTATTTGGACTTTCAGAAGGCCTTTGACAAAGTCCCACATAAGAGATTAGCATGTAAAATTAAAGCGCATGGGATTGGGGGTAGTGTATTGCGATGGATAGAAAATTGGTTGGCAGACAGGAAACAAAGAGTAGGGATAAATGGATCTTTTTCCGAATGGCAGGCAGTGACTAGTGGGGTACTGCAGAGATCGGTGCTAGGACCCCAGCTATTCACGATATACATTAATGATTTAGATGAGAGAACTAAATGTAATATCTCCAAATTTGCAGATGACACAAAACTGGGTGGGAGGGTGAGTTGTGAGGAGGATGCAGAGAGGCTTCAGGGTGATTTGGACAAGCTGAGTGAGTGGGCTAATGCATGGCAGATGCAGTATAATGTGGATAAATGTGAGGTTATCCACTTTGGTAGCAAAAACAGGCAGGCAGATTATTATCTGAACGGCTACAAACTGAGAGAGGGGAATATGCAACGAGACCTGGGTGTTCTCATACACCAGTCGCTGAAAGTAAGCACGCAGGTGCAACAGGCGGCAAAAAAGGCAAATGGCATGTAGGCCTTCATAGCGAGAGGATTCGAGTACAGGAGCAGGGATGTCTTGCTGCAATTATACAGGGCCTTGGTGAGCCCACACCTGGAATATTGCGTGCAGTTTTGGTCTCGTTATCTGACGAAGGATGTTCTTGCTATAGAGGGAGTGCAGTGAAGGTTTACCAGACTGATTCCTGGGATGGCGGGACTGACGTATGAGGAGTGATTGAGTCGGTTAGGATTATATTCGCTGGAGTTCAGAAAAGTGAGGGGGGATTCTTATGGAAACCTATAAAATTCTAACAGGACTTGACAGGGTAGATGCAGGAAGGATGTTCCCGATGGTGGGGGAGTCCAGAACCAGGGGTCATAGTCTAAGGATACGGGGTAAACCTTTCAGGACTGAGATGAGGAGAAATTTCTTCACCCAGAGAGTGGTGAGCCTGTGGAATTCGCTACCACAGAAAGCAGTTGAGGCCAAAACATTGTATGTTTTCAGGAAGGAGTTAGATATAGCTCTTGGATCTAAAGGTATCAAAGGGTATGGGGCGAAAGCAGAAACAGGTTGGATGATCAGCCATGATCATAATGAATGATGGAGCAGGCTCGAAGGGCCGAATGGCCTACTCCTCCTATTTTCTATGTTTCTAAAAAGCAGCCCATTGTTCAGTTACAGTTTTGCTTTCCAATCTTTGATTCCAATTTACTTGGGCCAGATCTGTTGTCACTCCGTTCAAGTTGGCCCTCCCCCAATTAATTATCTTTACTCTGGATTTCTCCTCTTCCTTTTCCGTAGCTATCCTAAACCTCATGATGCTATGGTCACTGTCCGCTAAATATTCATCTACTGTTACTTGATTCACTTGATCCACCTCATTCCCCAGAACCAGATCCAGTAATGCCTTCTTGCTCATTGGACTAGAAACATACTGATGTAGAAAATTTTCCTGAACACACTCTAGAAACACTTGCCCCTCTCTGTCTTTGACACTATTACTGTCCCAGTCTATATTAGGATAATTAAAGTCTACATTAGTATAATTAAAGTCCCCTATTATAACTACCCTATAATTCTTGCACCTCTCTGTAATTTTCTTGCAAATCTGTTCCTCTAAAGCCTTCCTACTAGTTGGTGGCCTAAAGAATATCCCCAGGAATTTAATGGTACCTCTATTGGTACCATTAAATCTAAATCGGGGGACATAATCACTGACCAACGCAAACAGATGGACCGCTGGGTTGAGCACTACCTAGAACTGTACTCCAGGGAGAATGCTGTCACTGAGACTGCCCTCAATGCAGCCCAGCCTCTACCAGTCATGGATGAGCTGGACATACAGCCAACCAAATCGGAACTCAGTGATGCCATTGATTCCCTAGCCAGCGGAAAAGCCCCTGGGAAGGACAGCATTACCCCTGAAATAATCAAGAGTGCTAAGCCTGCTATACTCTCAGCACTACATGAACTGCTATGCCTGTGCTGGGACGAGGGAGCAGTACCCCAGGACATGCGCGATGCCAACATCATCACCCTCTATAAAAACAAAGGTGACCGCGGTGACTGCAACAACTACCGTGGAATCTCCCTGCTCAGCATAGTGGGGAAAGTCTTTGCTCGAGTCGCTCTGAACAGGCTCCAGAAGCTGGCCGAGCGCGTCTACCCTGAGGCACAGTGTGGCTTTCGTGCAGAGAGATCGACTATTGACATGCTGTTCTCCCTTCGTCAGATACAGGAGAAATGCCGTGAACAACAGATGCCCCTCTACATTGCTTTCATTGATCTCACCAAAGCCTTTGACCTCGTCAGCAGACGTGGTCTCTTCAGACTACTAGAAAAGATCGGATGTCCACCAAAGCTACTAAGTATCATCACCTCATTCCATGATAATATGAAAGGCACAATTCAACATGGTGGCTCCTCATCAGAGCCCTTTCCTATCCTGAGTGGTGTGAAACAGGGCTGTGTTCTCGCACCCACACTTTTTGGGATTTTCTTCTCCCTGCTGCTTTCACATGCGTTCAAATCCTCTGAAGAAGGAATTTTCCTCCACACAAGATCAGGGGGCAGGTTGTTCAACCTTGCCCGTCTAAGAGCGAAGTCCAAAGTACGGAAAGTCCTCATCAGAGAACTCCTCTTTGCTGACGATGCTGCTTTAACATCTCACACTGAAGAATGCCTGCAGAGTCTCATCGACAGGTTTGCGTCTGCCTGCAATGAATTTGGCCTAACCATCAGCCTCAAGAAAACGAACATCATGGGGCAGGATGTCAGAAATGCTCCATCCATCAATATTGGCGACCACGCTCTGGAAGTGGTTCAAGAGTTCACCTACCTAGGCTCAACTATCACCAGTAACCTGTCTCTAGATGCAGAAATCAACAAGCGCATGGGTAAGGCTTCCACTGCTATGTTCAGACTGGCCAAGAGAGTGTGGGAAAATGGCGCACTGACACGGAACACAAAAGTCCGAGTGTATCAGGCCTGTGTCCTCAGTACCTTGCTCTACGGCAGCGAGGCCTGGACAACGTATGCCAGCCAAGAGCGACGTCTCAATTCATTCCATCTTCGCTGCCTTCGGAGAATACTTGGCATCAGGTGGCAGGACTATATCTCCAACACAGAAGTCCTTGAAGCGGCCAACACCCCCAGCTTATACACACTACTGAGTCAGCGGCGCTTGAGATGGCTTGGCCATGTGAGCCGCATGGAAGATGGCAGGATCCCCAAAGACACATTGTACAGCGAGCTCGCCACTGGTATCAGACCCACCGGCCGTCCATGTCTCCGTTATAAAGACGTCTGCAAATGCGACATGAAATCGTGTGACATTGATCACAAGTCGTGGGAGTCAGTTGCCAGCATTCGCCAGAGCTGGCGGGCAGCCATAAAGACAGGGCTAAATTGTGGCGAGTCGAAGAGACTTAGTAGTTGGCAGGAAAAAAGACAGAGGCGCAAGGGGAGAGCCAACTGTGCAACAGCCCCAACAAACAAATTTCTCTGCAGCACCTGTGGAAGAGCCTGTCACTCCAGAATTGGCCTGTATAGCCACTCCAGGCGCTGCTTCACAAACCACTGACCACCTCCAGGCGCGTATCCATTGTCTCTCGAGATAAGGAGGCCCAAAAGAAAGATTGTTTCTTAGCTCTAACCAGATAGCTTCTGCCTTTGACCCCTCTAGGACATCCTTTCTCTCTAGCACTATAATTTTCTCCTTAATCAATACAGCTACTTTTACTCCTTTCATTCCTTCCCTAACATTCCTGAACACCTTGCTTCCAGGAATATTTAGTATTCAGTCCTGTCCTTTTTTGAGCCAGGTCTCCGTTATCGCCACAACATCACATTTTCATGTAGCTATTTGCGCCTGCAGCTCACCAACCTTATCCACGCATTCACGTACATGCACGGTAAACCTAATTTAGACCTTATTACATTCCCTCTTACACTGACCCCACCTAATGCCTTATTGTTTCCTACCCTAGTGTTATCTGTCTCTCCCAATTCTCTGTGTACTTTGATTTTCCTCTCTAAATTTACCTCCTGATTCCCACACGCCTGTCAGTTAGTTTAAACCCTCCCCAATAGCACTAGCAAATCATCCCAGAAGGACATTGGTCCCAGCTCTGTTAAGGTGCAACCCGTCCAACCTGTACAGGTCCCATCTCCTCCAGAACCGATCCCGATGCCCCCGGAATCTGAAGCCTTCCCTCCTACACCATCTCTCCAGCCACATATTCATCTGCTCTATCCTCCTATTTCTATACTCACTTGCGTGTGGTACTGGGAGTAATCTAGAGATTACTACCTTTAAGGTCCTGCTTGCTAGTTTCTTTCCTAGATCCCTAAACGCTGCCTGCAGGAACTCATCCCTCTTTCTACTATGTCATTGGTGCCAATATGGACCATGACAGCTGGCTGCTCACGCTCCCCCCTCAGAGTGCTATGCAGCTACTCCATGATGTCCTTGACCCTGGCACCGGGGAGGCAATATACCATCCTGGATTCATGTCTGTGGCTGCAGAAACGCTGATTTGTTCCCCTAACTATAAAATCACCCATCATTATTGCTTTCCCAATCTTCCTGCTGCCCTCCTATACCGCTGAACCAGCCATGATGCCGTGGCCTAGACTCTGACTGGTCACCCCAGAGGAATCATCATTCTCACCAGTATTCAGAACGGAATACTGGTTGGTGAGTGAGATGCACTCAGGGACTCCTGCGCCAGCTGCCTGGTTACCCATTCCCTCTCTGCCGCATACTCTTAAGCTGCGGGCTGACCACTTCTATAAATGTGCCATCCAAGAAACTCTCAGCCTTGTGGATGCACTGTAGTGATGCCAGTTGCTGCTCAAGCTTTGAAACCCAGAGCTTGAGTTTCTGCAGCTGCGACATTCATGCACAAGTGGTTGTCCAGGGCATAAGAAGTGTCCTGGAGATCCCACATGGAGCAGGATGTGCACGCAACCTGTCTGAGCTGCCTATCCCTGCCTCTATTCCTTAGACTCTTAAACTTACTACTTCAAAAAAAGACACCAATCAGCTGCTCCTGACCTGCTTCACACTGCTCCCGACCTGTGTAATACTGATCCCGGTCTGCTTTACACTGCTCCCAAACTGCGTCACAGTGCTCCCGACCTACCTCACACTTCGATCCTGGTCTGCTTCACACTGAACTATAGAACCATAGAAAAGCTATGGCACAGAAAGTCTGTGCCGACTGAAAAAACTAGCCACCTACTCCCACCTTCCAAAACCTGGTCTGTAGCCTTGCAAGTCACAGCACTTCAGGTGCAGGCCCAGGTACCTTTTAAAATAAGTTGAAGGATTCTGCTTCCGCCACCGATCCGGGCAGTGAATTTCAGACACCCACCACCCTCTGGGTGAAAAAGTTTTCCCTCATGTCCCCTCTAATCCTTCTACCAATCACCTTAAATCTGTGCCCCCAGGTAATTGACCTCTCCACTAAGGGAAACGGGTCCTTCCTGTCTACTCTATCTAGGCCCCTCATAATTTTGTACACCTCAATTAAGTCACCCCTCAGCCTCCTCTGTTTTAAGGAAAACAACCCTAGCCTATCCAATCTTTCCTCATAGAAGCAACTTTCAAGCCCTGGCAATATTCTTGTAAATCTCCTCAGTATTCTGTCCACAGAAATTATGTCCTTCCTGTAATGCAGTGACCAGAACTGTACGCAATACTGCAGTTGCGGCCGAACCAGCATTTTATACAGTTCCATCATTAAATCTCTGCTTTTGTATTCTATACCTTAACCAATAAAGGAAAGCATTCCATATGCCTTCTTCACCACTTTATTTACTTGTCCTACCACCTTCAGGGAGCTGTGGAGATGCACTCCAAGGTGTCTAACTTCCTGTACCCCTCTCAGTATCCTATTTATTGTGTATTCCTTGCTTTGTTTGCCCTCCCCAAATGCATTACCTCGCACTTCTCCAGATTGAATTCCATTTGCCACTTTTCCGCCCACTCAACCAAACCATTGATATCATTCTGGAGTCTACAGCTATCCTCTTCACTATCAACTGCACGGCCAGTTTTGTGTCATTAGATTAGATTAGAGATACAGCACTGAAACAGGCCCTTCGGCCCACCGAGTCTGTGCCGAACATCAACCACCCATTTATACTAATCCTACACTAATCCCATATTCCTACCAAACATCCCCACCTGTCCCTATATTTCCCTACCACCTACCTATACTAGTGACAATTTATAATGGCCAATTTACCTATCAACCTGCAAGTCTTTTTGGCTTGTGGGAGGAAACCGGAGCACCCGGAGAAAACCCACGCAGACACAGGGAGAACGTGCAAACTCCACACAGGCAGTACCCGGAATCGAACCCGGGTCCCTGGAGCTGTGAGGCTGCGGTGCTAACCACTGCGCCACTGTGCCGCCCCCAAATTTGCAAATTTCCCAATCGTGCCTCCCACATTTAAGTCCAAATCATTAATATATAACACAAACAGCAAGGGATCCAACACTGAGCCCAGTGGACGCCACTGGAAACCACTTTCCATTCGCAAAAACATCTGTTGACCATTGCCCTTTGTGGCCTGTCACTGAGCCAATTTTGGATTGAACTCGCCATAATCCCCAGAATCCTTTTACTTTTCTGACCAGTCTGGCATGTGGGACCTTGTCAAGTGCCTTACTAAAATCCATATAGACAACATCCACTGCACTGCCCTCATCAATCCTCCTTGTTATTTCCTCAAAAAATTTAGTTAATTTAGTAAGACACTACCTTCTTTTACCAAATCCATGCTGACTATCCCTGATTAATCCGTGCCTTTCTAAGTAACAGTTTATTCTACCTCTCAGAATTGATTCTAATAATTTGCCCACCTCCGAGGTCAGACTGACCGGCCTGTAATTATTTGGTCTATCCCTCGCACCCTTTTTAAACAATGGTACAATGTTCACAGACCTCCAATCCTGTGGTACCTCGCCTGTATCTAGTGAGGATTTGAAAATGATCCTCAGAGCATCCGCTGTCTCCTTCCTGGCTTCCTTTAACAGCCTGGGATACAATCCATCCGGCCCTGGTGATTTATCTACTTTCAAGGATGTCAGACCCTCTAGTACTTCCTCTCTCATTATGCTTATCGTATCTAATATTTCACACTCCTCCTCTTTAGCTACAATATCTGCATCATCCCTCTCCTTTGTGAAGACAGAGACAAAGTACTCATTAAGAACTCTGCCCACATCTTCTGCACCCACACATAAGTCACCTTGTACATCTCTGATAGACCCGAGCCTTTCCTTAGTTATACTCTTGCTCTTAATGTACTGATGAAACATTTTTGGGTTTGCCTTGATTTTATCTACCAATATTTTTTCATGTCCTCTCTTTGCTTTCCTAATTTCCTTTTTAATTTCACCCTTGCACTTTCTATACTCCTCAAGGCTTTCTAAAATATTAAGTATTTTGTGACTATCATAAGCTTTCTTTTTCTGCTTTCTCTTACCCTGTATGCTTCTAGATAACGAGGGGGCTCTAGATTTGGCAGTACCATCCTTTTTCTTTGTGGGGACATGTCAACACTGTCCCCATAGAATCTCGCTTTTGAATGCCTCCCATTAGTTTGCCACTGATTTCCCAGTATCCTGTATCCAGTCAGGATCACCTCTCAGCTTCATAAAATTTGCCTTCCCCCAAATTAGAACTTTTAATCCAGTTCTATCTTTGTCCTTTTCCATAATAATGCTAAATCTAACTGTATTATGGTCACTATCTCCAAAATGGTCACCCACTGCTACTTCATCCAGTTGCGCAACTTCATTTCCTAAAACTAAATCTAGAATTGTGCCCCCTCTCGATGGGTTTATTACGTGCTGGCTAAAAAAGTTCTCTTGAATGCAGCTCAAGAATTTTGTGCCCACTGTGCCCTTCACACTGTTTGTATCCCAGTTGATATTGTGTGTTGACATTTCTTCATGGATGAAGATGTGGGAAGGTTGTACTCATCAGTTGCAGGTGGCTAGTCAGGCCTCCGTGACCAGCAGATTCTCCCACAGTGAGTGCAAGTGAAGGTGTAGTCGCAGCTGGGGGCAAATGGATCTCTCCTTCTCTTCCTTTTCTCTTTCATGCTGGTTCGCTCAGTCTCAAAGGTGACTGTAGCCCTCCTGATGTAGCATCTCCAGGCATCACGATCTATGGCCTGCGCTTCCCACTGGCGATGGTCGATGTGGCACACAGGGAGGGATTTCTTCAAGAAGTTGTTGAAATGTTTGCATGGGGCCCCTCTGTTCCTTTTACCCGTAGTCAGCTCTCCATACAACACGATCTTGGGCAGGCGACTGTCGTCCATCCGGGCAACATGACCCGACCACGCAGTTGGCTTTGCAGGAGGATGGCCTCAATACTGGTGATGTTGGCTGTTTCCAGGACTTCAATGTTTGTAATGCGGTCCTGCCAATGGATCTTGAGGATGCTGCAGAGACAGCGCTGATGTAATCGCTCTAGAAGGCGTACATGACGATGGTATTGGACCCATAACTCGGCACCATACAGAAGGGTGGTGAGGACTACGGCTTTGTACACTTTGAGTTTAGTCTGTGTTCTGAGGCTGTGGTTGCTCCACACTAGTTTGCAGAGTCTGCCGAATGTACTGTTTGCTTTTGAGAGCCGATTGTCCACTTCCTTGTCAATGGTGGCATCAAACGAGATGACGCTTTCCAAATAAGTAAATTGCTTGACGGCATTCAACTCGGTTCCCTCGATAACAATGCTTGGTGGCCTATATTCTTCTCGGTGTGCAGGCTGATGCACGGCTTCAGTTTTCTTTAAACTGATTTTTAGTCCGAAGAGTTGTGCTGCCTCGAAAAAATGTGTTGTTATAAGTTGCAGGTCTGTCTTTCAGAGTCACTTGCTAATTTTCTGCCTCCTCTTCCCTGCTATGTTTTTGTCCTGTCTGAAACTGCCCTCAAGTTCCCAACACCCTGCCAATCTAGTTTAATCCATCCCCAACAGCACTAGCAAACCTTCCTGCAAGGATATTCGTCCTAGTCCTGTTAGGGTGTAGACCGTCCGGCTTGTACAGGTCTCACCTTCCCAGAACCGGTCCCAATGCCTCAGAAATCTGAAGTCCTCCCTCCTGCACCATCTCTCTAGCCACACATTCATCTGATCTATTCTCCTATTTCTAAACTCACTAGCACATGGCCTTGGGAGTAATCTGGAGATTACTACCTTCGAGGTCCTGCCTGCTGATCTCTTTCCTAACTCCCTAAACTCAGTTTGCAGGACCTCATCCCTTTTTCTACCTATAGTCTTGGTACCATTGTAGACTACGACCTCTGTCTGTGCACCGTCACCATCCAGAATGCTCTGTAGCCACTCGGTGATATCCATGATGTTATGAGCTTGGCAGGAGAGTGCACTGACATTTCAGCCCCACTTCTCCACAGGTTACAACATAACAATAAATTTTCCCACTTACTGAAATAGCCAAGATATTCTAATTGTCCCCAGAATAAAGCACACCAACCAGGTTTCTTTAATAAACAAAATTATCCATTTATTATAAACCAAGTCTTAACCAATAATGAAGTAAATATATACACGAATTGAAATCCTAAAGCCCCGTATTGTTATCCTAGCCCTCACGCACATGCACATACATCCAAAAACCGGTTGACCGGTAAAAAAAGGAATTTTTGTTTACAGCTGTTACAACGAAACAGAGGAATAAAATAAAACTGATACTGAAGAGATGGAATTCCATTTGTTTTGGCAAGGAGTCCCAAAGTCGGATAGTTGGCTGCCACTAGGAATTTTTCCAGGTGAGGTTGATGAATAGTCTGTTTGAATTCAACTGCTGAAGGCTTCACTGTCACAGAACTGTTTTTGTCTCCTCTGTTTAAAACAGTGTGTCTTTAAGACTTTGTTTAAAAACAGTGTGCCTTTAAGACTGAGCACAGTGTGCCAGTAGTAGCACCTGTTTCCTGGGCCACAGCAGGAAAGAGAGAAGGCCTCATAGTGTACTGTAACTTTCAACTGTGGATAAAGACTGGTTTCAAACACTTTGAACTAGAGTCCAGTGAAGCCTGCTCTGAAGGAAGAAGCTGTTTATTTCTCTTAGCAGGAAAGTCTACGTTTATCTTCAGGCTCTGTGTTGCCTAAGCAGTGAAAAAAAACTCTGGGGGAAAAAGAACATTTGCTTTCAAGAGGGGCTCTCTGTCGTTTGTTTGTGTTTGTTGGAATTCTCAGTAAAGTTTCTACTGAAAAACTACCAATTTTAGGATCCAAATAGACCTGTGGCTATACTCCTTGTTAAAAGAACTGTGTGACGCCTGCTGCAACTGAAATACTTTGAACGCCTATCCGTTATAGACTGTCAATTCACCTGGAGATTTCAAGTGGCATCTGATTGTTCTAATCTGGGACACCTCACCCACCAGGAACGTAACTCACCAGGACTTACAACCCAGCTACTTACTTTATTCCTAAGAAACTATTTTTAAAACTGGTTAACCATTGATTTTTGAATGTACGTGTGTGTGTGCATTAGGGTAAAGAGAAAATAAGAAGTTATAAGGTCTTTAGACATAGGTTTATCTTAATAGTGTTAAGATTTAGTTGATTAATAAATAGTTAACTTGTTGTTTAAAGATACCTGGTTTGGTCTATTTTATTATGGGTGCTACTAAAGTGTTTAATTTGGCTAATTTCCGGTTGGTGGGAAAACTTTAATAATATGCTGCGACCTATGGAGTATTGGGACTGAATTGACAGTGCATTACTCCCACCTCGATCGTAACATCACGTAGGTCTTTCATCAGGTGTGCAGCAACAGAGGTTTCAGTACTCACATATTTGATGCAAAGTTCAATTGAAGATGCAACGTTTCTGCAAATATTCAGGGTTTCTTAAAAATACAGGAGGCAAGAGTACCACTTCATACAGGCTTTTGCTTTTCAGTAGCAGGGATTCTTCAAAGAGAGGTAACAGTTATCTGTTTTTTCTTCTGATCCCCTGGCAGGTCCATATGCTGATTCCAACTGCCTCTTTTAGTCTAAAAATCAGCATCTTTTAACAGTTCAAAGTGAAAACAAAACTTTTTTTCAGGCAAGTCTCATGCTACTCATAAATTCTCTTTTGTCACAACACAAAATAGCTCTCAAGTCAAACCTCCTGTCGTGTTTACTTGAAATTCCCTGCTTTCCAGTAAAAATTTGTTTACTGGTTAAACCTTTGTTGAACTTCCTTTTTAAAAAAACATCCAAAGTTTAAAAATATAGATTCCAAGTTTAAACAAAAAAAATGGAAATTCCCTAACAATGACCCTTGCACCAGGGATGCGACATACCATCCTGGAATCACGTCTGCAACCACAGAAACGCCTGTCTGTTCCCCTAACTATGGAATCCCCTACCACTATTGCTCTCCTGTCTTTTCTCCTCCCCCCCTGCACAGCTGAGCCATCCATGGTGCTCTGGTCATGCCTCTCACTGCACTCTCCAGAGGAACCCTCTCTCCCATCGGTACTCAGAACTGGATACTGGTTATAAAGTGGGATGCCCTCCGGGGACTCCTGCACTACCTGCCTTGTCCTTATTGTCTGTCTGGCAGCCACCCAGTCCCTCTCTGCCTGTGGGGTGACCACCTCCTGAAACGTGCTATCCATGCATCTCTCATCCTCACAAATACACCTCAGTGACACCAGCTGCTCCTCGAGTTCCAAGATTTGGCGCTCGAGATTTTGCATTTGGTGGCACTTTCTGCACATGTATTTGTCCAGGACATGGGTAGAGTCCTGGAGTCCCCACATGGTATAGGACGGGCATTCGACAGGTGTGAGCAGCCCCGCCATGCTTCGAATTATTTATTAACTGCACTAAAATTGGAAGTTAAATAAACACAATAAAATGGTTATAAATAGAATGAACAAATGAGTAACCACCTACTGACTACTGATATTTTAGCTTCTACTTAATAGATAGACATAAATGTTAGAGGCAAAATAAAAATCAGCAGAAAAAAGAAAGTAAGAAAATACCCACTAGATACTCACCAACTAGCTCCCTGTGCCATGCCGCTCGCTCTCTCCTCTCGTGCTATTTGTAGCTCTGAAGTCTCACCCCGCCAATCACCTACCTGCTTCCCTGTGATGATCTTGATTTTCTTTCCGAACGCCAGCAGACCGGCGGCAGTGGCAGCAGCAGCTAGCCCCACTCCCCTCTCGCTGATTCCTGGTGAACTTTCCTGTTCGCTCTATTTCTCTCTCTCAATTAAATTAAATTGATTTTTTAAAATTAATTTAGCGTTCCCCGCCTTACCGAACTCCCTTCTTCACGCTCAGTGCAGACAAGCAGCACTCAAAGACCCCTGAATTTATACTCTCTGAAAACAATGATGAATCAGCTTTGCTAGAGCTCAGAAACCAGTTGAAGCTAGCTACCTAATTAACCAGCTACAGTTGCTCTGAGGGCTTGTATACCCTTTTTCAAAACTGCAAGAAACTTAACTTGCCTCTTAATTTAAACAGTAATTTTAGTTAATTGTTAAATTTAAACAAAAAAAACTAGATTAGAGAGAATAACCCTTGAGGTAAAAAGGTGGCGTAGTGGTAATATCACTAGACTAGCAATCCAGAGGTCTAGGCTAATGCCCAGGGACACAGGTTCAAATCCCACCATGGCAGCTGGTGGAATTTAAATTCAATAAATTAATAAAAAATATGGAATTGAAAGCTAGTCTGCGTAATGCAGCCATGAAACTATCATTGATTGTCATTAAAAACCCATCTGGTTCAGTAATGTCCTTTAGGGAAGGAAATCTGCCATTCTTACCCGGTCCGAACTACTTGTGACTCCAGATCCGCAGCAATGTGCTTGACTCTTAACTGCCCTCTGAAATAGTCTAGCAAGCCACTCAGTTGTGAAGGGCATTTAGGGATAAGCCCAAAATGCTGGCCTTGCCTGCGACCCCCATGAAAGAATTTTAAAAATGCCGTCACTTACCAAACTCCCTCCTTCACACTCAGTGCAGCTCCTGAACTGCGTCACAGTGATCCTGACCTGCCTCATGCTGCTCCAATCCCACTCTGCTTCACACTGCTCTGATCCCGACCCGCTTCACAGTGATCCTGACCTGCTCCACAGTGATCCCAACCTGCTTCGCACTGCTCTGATCCCACCCAGTCTGCTTCACATTGCTCTGATCCTGGTCTGCCTCACAGTGATCTTGGTCTGCTTTACACTACTCCTGACCTCAATGTCTTTTGCAGCTTTCCATTTCCTTTTGAGCTATTTGCTGTCCCAGCAAGTGCACAAGCAATTCAAAATACAGTGGTGCATAGTTAGACACATCCTTTTAATATAGAGAAGAGGGATTCATACTGCATAATATTGGTTTGATATTTAAGTGAGCAATGGTTTCAGAATATCTATTAACATTTCCCCATCAAATGTCACTTTTATATTCTGTTACTTTAAAATTATTTTTTTGGTTCTTGTGAAGCATAAACACCAAATGGCCAATACTATGTACCTGTGTATTAACACTTCCTCATCAAGTGCCACTTTTGTATTCTGTTACTTCAAAGTCATCCTTTTGTTTTAGAGTACCATTTGTTTTAGAGTCCATAGGCAAGATTTTGTGGATCGTATGAGCAAGTGATTTTTTTTGACAAATCTCTTGACCAACATTGTTCTGTCTTACCTCATTTAGTTAAACTGTTTGTTACGATGCCATCAAATTTCCCTTCTAAGTGACAGTTACTGGTCATGCTATGCAATTTTACTTTATCCTAAGGAAATAAATTAGTAGTTTACCATCACTGCGACAGCCTCCTTGTCTGATTCCTATCCTCCTTGTTCTATAACCTTCCAACTTGTTCAAAATTTAGCTGCACTAAGTCCTACTTGCTCTTTGTCCCTGTTCTCACTGCATAACTTTCCTTTCTCATCTAGAAATCTCTCCATGTCCTTACCCCATTCTGCCTTTGCAATCTCCTTCAATCTTCCCTCTGTTTCTGTATCTGTGCCTTGTCGAATCTGATTTGGTAGTCTCCCTCAACTTTTCCTATCCCATCACTGAATACCTGAGGATGTTTCAGTATTAACCACTCTTTGGTTAGTGGTTTGTAGTCATTGATCACGTATAGTGTTACTCCAGTAGATGGTTTTCCATTAATTTCATCATTATCATAATGCATTATGATGTTCATGCCTAGGCAAGCCTTCCTACCCAACAGAGGTCGTATAGTTGTGCTTTTGATTAGCTCACATCCAGCTTACATTTATAGTCACCATGTTGGACCAGAATTTGTACTTGTCCTCTAACTTGTCCCACCATAAGATATAATCTCTGACTTAAGTGGTTTCACTTTTGGCAACTTAAAATCTCTGGTTGCATTTTGATACAGGTGAAGGGGGAGGGGGAGACAGGACAGAAGAGAAGGGAGGGTGGGAAGAGAGGAGGGGTGGGGGGTTACATTGTTCACCTGTATTTATTTGAAATCTTAGGTAGTTGCCAGACTCCAGTTTAAGTGTAACTCATTCTGAGTCATCCAAACCAATAACACTGACCTCATTGAAAACAAATACTTCTTTTCCTTTTGCTCTAGGTGACTGTCTGTGTGTAAGCAATTCTTTTTCAGGAATTTTGCTGTGAAATGTTTGCTCTTTCCACTCTTCCAAAGGCAGGGCAAAGTTCCCTCTTGTGGACGTCATATTTCTTCCTGCAGTTTGAGCACTCATGAGTCTTTAGAGATTCTTTAGCATTATCCTGACTTTTTCTACTGCTGCACATTAGGGTTTCCTTGGCATTAAGTACTGCACTCACACTGTGTCCCTTCAACTCCCTGATGACTTTAAGGTTCTCCACCATTTTTTCAGTCACATGACAAATCTCACCCACCTTTGCCAAGGTTAGATTTGCCTCGAATCAGTCTATTTTGAACCCTCAAATCTGCAATTCCAAACACAAGTCAATCTCTCAGTATCTCTTGTGGCGTGAGTGCCAAACTCACACCCTTCGGCGAGTTTTTGCAGTGCTGTTTGATACTGGTCATATGCTTCACCAGCATCCTGCATTCTCCTGTTGAATTTATCTCTCTCAAAAGAAATCTTCTTGCGTGGTTAGCAGTACTGAGAGAATTTTGTCAGCACCAACTCTGTCTTACCTGTATCATCACCATCCTCGGCCCAATCCGACCACGTGGATTAGACTTCAGGTGCTTCTTCCCTTATTACTGTGAGAAATCTCAACACCTGCAGCAGTCTGCGTCTCCTGGTCAAGCTTTGTCGTAGAGGAGTAGTGTTTCCAGGGTCACTTGAATCTCCTCTCTGACCACATCATGGATTTCAAGAGCCTGAGATGGTGGTAGAGCAACACCTGATGCCATCGTGCACATACGTTCATTTTCATGTGTCTTTAAATACTCTGCAGGTTATCGAGATGTCCACCAATTTAGTGAAAGTAGCTTTAAAAAGTGCTACCACCACTGCCACCATGTGTTGATACCTCTTTAAGATAGTAGGCACAGTTGTGATTTGTTATGAAGAGCCCAAACCTTTTATCTAGGTATGTAAAATAACAAGTAAACTCACAATAGTTTCAGGAACTGCAACAGCCTGCTTCTTTACTGAATCAAACTCAGAGGAGAGAGAAAACAAAGGAATTGCCTGACCCACCACCTGATGAGTCACATGATGAACCCCATGACTCAGACACCATGCACTTACAACTAACGTGTGTCTCATGTCACAGCCTCTCCTTTTATATCCTATGGTTATCAGAAGGTGTCCCACCTTCCCATTGCCTGACCAACGATGGCAGTGTCTTAGCTATTTTGGTACTACCATCTGGAACTGCCTCCCTAAATTATGTTTCCTTCCCCTAGCTTTGAAAAGCCTTCTTCATTTGGGTATAGGGAACATAATCTTGAAATTTGTTGACACCACAAAAGTAAATTTGGCAAATAATGTTAAAGATTTCAGAGTGACAAACAGCAGAATGGGCAGTTGGTAGCATATATAAATTAATGTTGAGAAGCATGAGGCAATACATTTTGGGAGAAAAAAACAAATAATAGAAAATACATTCAATGGAAAGAAGCTGATGTGTGTGACCCTAGTTGAAACTATATATAATTGCCTGAAAACACGATAAAGTCAGGAAAAAAAAGCATTTTTAAAAAATAAATATGGGCATAGAATGCAAAAGTAAAGAAGTAATGATAAATGTATACAGAACACAGGTTAGATTACAGTTGGCATGAGTAGTTTTGAGAACTCCATTGTAGAAAGTATATTAAAGAAAAAGAAAGACTTGCATTTCTATCGTGCCTTTCACAACCACCGAATGTTTTAAACCACTTTACAGCAAATGAAATACTTTTTTGAAGTGTAGTCACTGTTGTAGTGTAGGAAACACAGTAATTAAAGCCATTGAGAGCTTAAGGTATAAGCTGTCCAAGGTATTGCCAGGGATAGGAAATTAAATTTATAAGGAGAGACTTTGAGAAACGAGAACAATTTCCACTGCAGCAAAGAAAATTAAAGGGATATTTAATGAAGGATTTTGATGGATGAATAAGGAAGGACTTTTTCTTCTGGTTAGTGAGTTAATTATAAGAATATAAGAAATAGGAGCAGGAGTAGACCACATGACCCCTAGAGCCTGGTGTGCCTTTCAGTATGATAATGGCTGATCTTCTGCCTCAACTCCACTTTCCTGCATGCTTCCCATATCCCTTGATTCCCTGAGAGATCAAAAATCTATCTATCCCAGTCTTGAATATATTCAATGATGGAGCATTCACAACCCTCTGGAGTAGGAAATTCCAACAATTCATAACCCTCTGAGTGAAGAAATTTTTCCTCATCTCAGTCCTAAATGATTGACCCTTTATCCTGAGGCTGTGCCCCCGTGTTCCAGATTCCTGTTAGGGGAAACAACCTTTCATTGTCTACAGTGTCAAGCCCCTTCAGAATCTTCAATGAGATCACCTCTCATTCTTCCAAACTCCAGAGAGTACAGGCCCAATTTACTCAGCCTTTCATCATAGGACAACCCTCTCATCCCAGGAACCAAGCTAGTGAACCAAGCTACTGCCTCCAAGGCAAGTATACCCTTCGTTAGACATAGAGACCAAAACTGCACACAGTACTCCAAGTGTGGTCTCACCAAAGCCCTATATAATTGTAGCAAAACTTCATTGTTTTTGTACTCCTGTCCCTTTGCAATAAAGGCTAACATGCCATTTGCCTTCCTAATTGCTTGCTGTACCCGCATGCTAACTTTCTGTACTCATTGTGAGTAAACCCAAGTCTCTCTGAACATCAACATTTAAGTTTCATGCCTTTTAAAAAATCTTCTGCTTTTCTATTCTTATTATCAAAGTGAATAACATCACACTTCCCCACATTATACTTCATCTGCCACCTTGTTGCCCATTCACTTAATCTGCCTATATCTCTTTGCAGCCTTTTTCTGTCCTCCTCAAAGCTCACATTCCCACCTAGCTTTATATCATCAGCAAACTTCGATACATTACTCTTGGTCTCTTTGTCTAAGTCATTAATACAGATTGTAAGTTTTTGAGGCCCCAGCACTGATCCTTGTGGCACTCCACTGGTCACTGCCTGACAACTTGAAAATGCCCCATTTATGTCTACTCTCTGCTTCCTGTGCATTAAACAATCCTCCATTCATGCTAATATATTACCCCCAACTCCATGAGCCCTTATCTTGCATATTAACCTTTTGTGTGGCACCTTATCAAATGCCTTTTCGAAATCCAAGTATACTACATCTACTGGTTCCCCTTTATCTACCCTACTAGTTGCATCCTCAAAAAACTCTAGTAAACTTGTCAAACAGGATTTCCCTTTTGTAAAACCATGTTGACTCTGTCTGATCATAGTATGATTTTTAAGTGCATTGTTAAGATTTCCTTAATAATAGGTTGCAGCATTTTCCCGACAAATTATAATTGCTAAGTTCCAAACCGCTGGGACTGTTGTAGAATCGAGGGAATTTTGGAAAATCATAACCAGTGCATCCCATATTTCTGCAACTATCTCTTTTAGAATCTTAGGATGTAGGTCATAAGGACCTGGGGACTTATCAGCTTTTCGTCTCTTAAGTTTCTTTAATTTTTTTTCTGCTGATATTAATTACCTTAAATTCCTCACTCTTATTAGTCCCTTGTTTACCCACTATTTCTGATATGTAATTTGTGTCTTCTACTGTGAAGACAGACACAAAATATTTGTTCAACGTCTTTTCCATTTCTTCACTTCCCATGATAATTACTACTGTTACTGCCTCTAAGGGACCAATGTTTAATTTAGCTACTCTCCTCCTTTATCTATACTTATAAAAGCTCTTACAATCCATTTTTACATTCTTTTATAGTTTACTTTCATATTCTATTTTTCCCTTTTCAGCATCTTTTTGATCATCCTTTGCTGGTGTCACACACACCAGAAGTGTGATGATACAAATTATGGACTAACTGAAAAGTTTTGAAAAACTGGCTTTGTCTTTTAAAAATGAACCTTTATTTTAAAAAGTGGACAATGGTCCAAAATGGCCACCAAAGTAAAATGGATTGGCCTTTGTGTATTCAAACTGTCTGACAAAGACAAAGGACACATCTTCAAAACTAAGAGGTCTCAATTGCGCCCCATCCTAAAACATTCCAGAACTGAATGTCTTCTGAAATAAAGAAGGTGTGAAGTAGTCACATCTTGGGCCATTATGCAATCACCATAGGGAGACATCAGAATATCTGCTACTAGGAGGTGAGAAGTAACACAGCTTTACCTTAAAAAAGACAGCCTGAAGAGAAAGAGCCAGAGAGAAAGAGAGAGAAGACAAAGCAACATCTAGCAGCTTGTTTCCCCGCAAGCCAGAAGGTATGTGACCTTCTGTAGAATCCTATATATACACGATACCGCAGTAAACTAGAAATGATCCACCGTCTTCAACTGAACTTTTAATCAAGAGAGAAATCTACAATCATCTCAGGCCTGCACCCGTCAAAAACTTAATTTCCAAGAGAATTCAACAGGTTTATTGTGACCTCCCCCCCCCCCCCCCCCAACTGAAAATCACTTTCCCTTTTTTCCCTCTCTATCTGTCTTTTCTTGCGTGTGTGCGCGTGCTAGCGAATTCGTGAGTGGATGCGGTTGCAACAATGGGATAAGGCATATTGATCAATAAACAACTGATTTTCTCTTTCTTGAAACCTACAAGGAAACTTGTCGCTGTCTGTTTATTTGAAAAATAAAACACCAAGGGGTTAAACCCTAATAACAAAACACTGAACAGTGGGAACTACCCACATCGCATCACGTGGCCATAACACTGGTTTCTAAAGCTTTCCCAATCCTCAGGCTTAATACTATTCCTCACAGCATTATAAGCCTCTTCTTTGAATATACTATTCTTAACTTCCCTAAGCCATGGATGGATCTTTATCGCTGAGTTTTTTAATGGAACATATTTTTATTCTACACTTTGAATCATTTCTTTAAATGTTTCCCACTGTTTATTTACCACTGTACCTTTTAGTCTAATTACCCACACAACCTTAGCCAGCTCTCCCCTCATACCTATGTAATTGGCTTTGTTTAAGATTTTTGTTTTGGACTCGAGTATAGTGCTCTCAAACTTAAACTTAATATGGAATTCAATTGTATTATGATCACTTTTTATAAGAGGATCTTTTACTATGTGATTACTAATTAACTCTGCCTCATTACACAATCGGAGATCGAAAATAGCTTTGTCCTGAGTTGGTTCCCCAATGTATTGTTCCAATAAGCTGTAGTGAAAGCATTCTACAAACTCATCTTCCCGATGACCTTTGTCCATTTGATTAATCCAGTGTAAATGAAGATTATAGTCCCCATGATTATTACATAGCCTTTCTTACAATCTCTATTTCTTGCTTAATGCTCTGTCTAATGGTATAACTATCCCCAAGGATATAAGGATCCCCAGGGACACATTGTACAGCGAGCTCGTCACTGGTATCAGACCCACCGGCTGTCCATGTCTCTGCTTTAAAGACTTCTGAAAATGTGACATGAAGTCCTGTGACATTGACCACAAATCGTGGGACTCAGTTGCCAGTGATCACCAGAGCTGGCGGACAGCCATAAAGGCGCAGCTAAAGTGTGACGAGTCGAAGAGACTTAGCTGTCGGCAGGAAAAAAGACAGAGGCGCAAGGAGAGAGCCAACTGTGTAATGGCCCGGGCAACCAATTTTATCTGCAGTTCCTGTGGAAGAGTCTGTCACTCTAGAATTGGCCTTTATAGCCACTCCAGGTGCTGCTTCACAAACCACTGACCATCTCCAGGCGCTTACCCATTGTCTCTCGAAACAAGGAAGCCAAAGAGAATAGTCTGCTAGGGGGCCAGTGTTTTTTGACTGTAGTTATTCCTAATCTCCACCCCCCATACTAATTCTACTTCCTGATCTTCTGAGTCAATATCCTTTCTCACTACTGTCCTTATGTCATCCTTTATTCTTACAGCTTCTCCCCCTCCTTTCCCATTCTGTCTGTCTTTTTGAAATGTTGTGTACCCTGGAATATTTATTTCCCAACTTTGGTCACCTTGCAACAATGTCTCTGTAATGGCTGGTTCATCTATCTTGTTGCAAATGTTTTGTGCATTAAGATAAAGATCTTTCAATTTTACTTTTTTACCACTACTTTTTGCATGGACTTTATTCGCTGATGCACTACTGCCATTAAACTCTCTGCCCCTTCCTGTCCCACTCTGCTTGACTTAACTCAAATCATTACACTGCTCTATTGCCTCAACCTTTCTCTTTAGATTTCTATGTCTCCCTTCACTTGACCCCAACCTCCCCAGCTTTTAGTTTAAATCTCTACCTACAGCCCTAGTTATACCATTCGCCAGGACACTGATCCCATCCCAACAGAATAGCTCCCTCTTTCCTCCGTACTGGTGCCAGTGCCCCGTGGATTGAAACCTCTTCTTCCATACCACTCTTTGAGCCATACGTTTAATTCTCTAATCTGCTTGACCCTATGCCAATTGGCGTGTGGTTCAGGTAACAATCCAGACATTATTACCTTTCAGGTTCTGCATTTTAATTTGGACCTTAACTCCTCAAACTCTCTCAGCAGAACATCATTTCTAGTTCTACCTATGTCGTTAGTTCCCTATGTGGACTACAACAACTGGATCCCCCCCCCCCCCCCCCCCCCCCAACTCCAAGTTCGACTCTAGCCGCGAGGAGATGTCTTTAACCCTGGCACCAGGCAGGCAACACAACCTCCAGAACTCCCAGTCACAGCTGCAGAGAACAGTATCTGTCCCCCTAACTATACTCCTCCATCACTGCATCCTGGATCGCTGCCTGACTTGCAGTCACCCCTTCCTGTCCCTGACCACTGACCAACTCTAAAATTCTACTTAATCTAAGGGGTGTGACTGCATCCTGGAACAAAGTGTCCAGGTAACTCTCCCCCTCCCCTACCTCACAATATCTGCAGCTCGAACTCCAGCTCAACAATTCTGAGCTGAAGTTGCTCAAGCTGCAGACACTTACTGCAGATATGGTCCTCCAGGAATGCAGTGCTCTCCACAAACTCCCACATGTTGCAGTTATAGCACACCATCTGCCTGCCATGTCTGCCCAACCTTATTTATTTATTTGTTTTGTTACTAATTTAGTAAAGTGAACGAATAGCAAGTTACAGTTTCCTAGCTTAGGGACAAAAGAAAAGCACCAGCTACTGGAGGTAAAAACAAAAGAATAAAAAGAACCATCTCCTTACCCCTCTGCACTGAATTCCCACTTGCACCAGTTTCCTGATTTTAGCACTCCGTTTACCAAGCACTCCTTTTATGAAAACTCTGCTCCACATATGATGAGGGGCCATCAATGTAAAATCGTTACCAAGTGGGGAGAGAGGTTTGGACGAGAAACAAAATTTGCTGGAAATATGTAGCAGGTAAGGAAACAGCTGTGGAGAGAGAAACAAAGTTAACGTTTCAGGTTGGTAACCTTTTGTCAGAACTGGGAAAAGTTAGAGATGTAATAGATTTTAAGCAAGTACCGAAGCAGGGAAAGGGGGTAGGTAGGAAAGAAAAAATGGGAGAGTCTCTGATAGCATGGAAGGCAGGAGAGATTACATGACAACTGGGATGATGGTGCAAGGCATGAGGAAATGTCAACGGGACAAGTAAAGAAACAAAAGATGGGTCAAGAAGAGGTGGAAATAGGAATAGCAAAATCATCACCAACCCTGCTGTCCAAACAAAAGTGGCCAAGTTATGGTCTGAAATTGTTGAACTCAGTGTTGTGTCCGGCAGGCTATAATAGTGCGTAATCGAAAGATGAGTTGCTTCTCTTTGAGGTTAAGCTTTATTGTAACAATGTAGAGCCCAAGGACAGAGAGGTCAGAGCAAGAGCGAGGCTGAGAATTAAAATGACAGGTGACTGGAAGCTCGGGGTCAGGCTTGCAGACTGAATGGAGGTGGTCCACAAAGTGGTTGTCCAATCTGCATTTGGTCTCCACAGTGTGGAAGAGACTGCATCATGAGCAGTGAACACAGCATACTAAATTGAAAGTAGTACAGGTAAATCACTATTTTACCGATAAGAACTGTAGAGAGTTTAGAGCTTTTGTAGAGAGGTTAGGACATTTTTACACAGAGGGTTGATGGAGCATGAAATGCTTTGCCACAGGGTGCAGCTGTATTGTATCCATTGTATCCTCTCGAGCAAAGGTTCCAATTTTTTTTTGCTGAGCCTTCCCTTCAGAGATTCAAGTGTGTCTCCCTCTTTCTAAAACATTGGACAGAATTTTGGACTTCAATGAGGACGTAAGTTGAGCTGTGGTGGATGGGCTGCTCATTATGCAACTCTGCCGAAGATGAAAGTTCCGTTCATGATTTTTGCAAAGAACAAGATGATTTTATTTTCTATGCTAACATAATTGCATTTATAATTTTTTTTTGCATTTATAATGTAGTAAAATGTAACAAGGAACCTTTATACAGTAATAATGGAACCAGTATCCTCGGGTGTAAAATTGACATAATTTTTTTTTAAATGGATCGACTAACATCCTGTTCCCACTAAAAAACAGGGCTGTAGGCAGGCAGAAATCATCCCCAGAAAGTCATTGCATGAGTAGAGTGGCCAAGAAGAACATGAGAAGGATGACAACTACCCTAAGCTGGTGGCAAGCCTCTAACTTCACCCTTCACTAATCCTATGTTCTCTAGCCCAATTTTCTGCCATGTGGCACCTTTAAATGCATTGAAGAACATAATATAACTCAGCGCTTTCTAGTCTGCATCTGCTTTCTACACTTGTGCGATGTTTTGACTGAGATTTTGAGATGTTAGAAGTGTCCGTAGCACATATAATGGGAATCAAGTGGCTACTGTGTAGCCCATCATGATCACATGTACATAGACCTTGCAGCAAGATTCAGATGGAAGAATTTTTGCGGTTTAGCCCTTTAAGGATGTGAGTGTGGGAATATTACAGATATAAGTTACTGTTGCTAAATGTTTCCTACTACTGATTGGGAAAGTATTGTCAGCATTCAGTGGACTGTAAGAAAATGTGAGGTAGATGGAATATATGTTTTGCTTAACTCTCTGTATAATAGCAAGATGGGTATTTGTAGCTTACCTAATCTGGTAAGGTCTCTGAACTTTTTCCTCACTTTCTGGGTGGTTAAGAGAGCAGTGACATACAGCATCCCCTCCTATTATGCACGCTGTAATTGATGTTCCTGTAAACTAAAACCACGATTCTCTTCTCCACTTCCTTCAGCAGAATCAGTAAACTATGATCTGCTAAGACTGCTCCATTTTTCTGTTAATGCTGAAACTTCTACCTTCAGAAATGCTTTCCTCATTCAACTGCTGCTCGAGGCCTTTCAAATTTTGCAGCAGCCTGGATATTCCACTTCTCCAAATCATGAGATCCTAATGGCAGATATTATTCATGGCAAAAGCTCGCTATAAATATGTAAACAGGCCTGACTCCCAGAAGATTCAATGGGGTTTTTAGTCTTCATACCTCTGTTGCTGCCTATTCCTGGAACATTGTGGAGAATGCACCTTGAAACTTTGTCACTGAAGGGTGATATGTACTGGTCTGACATTTTTGATCTATGAAAAATAGCAAGTGGTAGAATTCTAGATTTTGCCTTGGCAAACTTGAGTTGTGTCTGGAGAAAGCATTTTGAGCTATATAACAGCAATACTTGTGGTTATGGCTCTGTCACTGCTGATGATGATAGTGGGAGCAAATGACAAATCAAGAGTATTTCACAATAAGTATATTACACATTAAAATAATTTGGCTTACATGATGGTACCAAAACACTGCAATATGTTTGAATCTTGAATAACGTCTGTTGACTTGAAATTGTAGGTCATCCAAAATGGGAGGAAGCATGAAGAAATTTCCTAGTCATACCAGCATAGGGAACTTCAGTAGACACAGCCACAAAAGCACTTTGAGTTTTATAGGGTCAACTAGTCGCCCAAGGGTAAATGTGCAAGGAGAGAAGATCATGGATAAAGGCTACACCGCTGGAGGAAAACACTCTGTGCAGGTACAGTTTTATGTGATGAATACCTCAAATTGTGATAAATGTGAACACTAGGATTTGTGCCCAAAACTCTGTATAAATCTTATTTGTGCCATAACTGGAGGCTCCAAGTGGATGCCAGACATTTTCTTTCTTTCCTCCCCACTCCACCATCATAGGAGAGGAGGAAAAATACTCGTCTTGGGTACTTCGCATTTTGGTTTCAGAGCAGTATTTATGAAGATTTGAGGAAGCTTATTCACACAATTGAAATGTTTAAGACTGAGATCAATAGAGCTTTGTTAGGTCAGGGTATCAACAGATATGAAGAAATGGCTGATAAATGGAGTTGTAGTACAGATCAGTCACAATCTAATAGGCTCGAGGGGCTCTAATGCCTACACTTGTTCCTATGTTC
The DNA here is from genome assembly GCF_036365525.1 of Heterodontus francisci. Taxonomy (NCBI): domain Eukaryota; kingdom Metazoa; phylum Chordata; class Chondrichthyes; order Heterodontiformes; family Heterodontidae; genus Heterodontus; species Heterodontus francisci. The sequence goes on from NC_090378.1 coordinate 68,293,757, forward strand.
TCAACTTCCATTCTTTTTGCCTTGGTTAGTGTATGTCTAGCAACACACAAAATGTGGAAGGTTTAAAAAAATCACCATTAGAAGAATGAGCCCTCTTCTGGCTCAACTATCCAGAAAGTATGATAGAGAATGGAAAGTTCAGTGTGGATCCACTTGGATGTTCCCAGGGTTAAGGGGATTACAGTTGTGAAAAGAGACTTGGAAAGTTGGAGTTTTTTCCTTGGGAGCTGAAAAAGTTAGGGAGTGCTTTGTTAGACGTCTTCAAAATTATGAGGCATTTTGATGGGATAAATAATTGGCAATGTGGTAATGAGATGACAGAAATTTAAGACATTTCGAAAATGGGTTAAAGCACAAGTAAGAAAAAAACTCTTAGGTGGTTAGGATGTGCAATACTTTGTCAAAAATAATTTTGAATCAGAGCCCATAAATTCTTTATAAGTAAATTAGATAGTTGCTTAAAGTGTTTGCTGTAGAGTTGATTGCCTAGAAATTCAGCCATGCAGTACCCATTTTTTGGATGCTAGCTGGCCAGTATGCTCTCAATATGTTGGTTGGAAGCACACAGAAATTTCTGACTGGAAATGTGCACCTGCCATGGATAAGGTGATGCCGGTAACGTTCAAAGGGCATAATAAGTTATTTAAATTAAGGTCCTGCATGTCTGGCATTCATTATGTCATTGATTTTCAAATGCCTCAGTGCTTTGCTCACCGCGTGCTGAACTTGCAGTGTGCTAAGTGACACTATCCATTGCATGTACCTGAATGTGAAGCTGGGAAGATCAGGGACAGTGCTCCTTCTGATGTCACATTTAAAACATGGGGCGATCTTGCTGATCTGTTGCAATTGCTACCCATCCCCAGCCCCTGACTACTCATCCTGGTCCAAAAGCCTGATCGTTCACCCTTCTTCACTTACCTGAGGGCCAACTTCAATCCTTGATCTGTGCTGAGTTAGCTGATCTCAAAGTGGTGCTTTAATTGGCCACAGTGCACCTGGACTTATCAGGTGAAAAACTGAGCAAAAGTCCCCTTTTTGAAAGTGCACATGTGGATGTCAATTGCAAGCTTCTTGATACTCACTGTCAAGACTTCGTTGTCACTAATGGTCACTTGGGTAAGGTGTCCAGTGATGCATATCTCAGGATGGAATCAGCATCTTAGGAAACTGGGAAGTGGCGAAAATTGGGAAGCTCCTGAATTATAGTTGAATGACTTGAAGTAAAATAACTTTTCTCCTAGCCCACAAGGAAACTGTTAAAAAAAAATTACTTCCCTTTTTGTCCCTTTTCTGGACCTACTGCTCCTTTGTGCAGAGTGCTCCTGACAAGGCTGGAACTGGGTGTCAAATGTGGCTGTCCAATGTTAATGTCAGAATCACATTATCAGACCCTAACTTCTGAACTTTAATGAGGCCCTCGCTGGTTGCCCAGCTCATATTCATTAAAATGATGGGCAGCATGAAGATGGGTGAGAAAGACACTGTAAACTGTCCCCTCCCTCCCCTCGCCAACATCCCATTCTTTTTGGATGCGGGGATTAAAATCAGAGCTTGAAAATTTTACTGAGGCTCCAGGAAAGATCCCAAAACATTTGCAGCCAAAGATAATTAATCCTGCAAGGGATCCGACCTTAAACATAAGCCCCTATAAGTCTATGAGGAGCAGAAGATAAAAACGTTACCTATTTATTGTCCTCCTTTCCCCCCTGGCAGCATTCTGATTTTGCTTCCAATGCATCAAGATTGGCACTGGCAATGTGCCCCTAATGTGCCCCATCCTTTCAATTTTTGATGTGGTTTTAGTTTCATGACTTCAGCCCACTTAGTGTACTCCTGATAGCAGACTAGCTCGATCAGAATTTGGGGTCTAAATCTTTACAAACTGATTTTTATGCTAGTAGCTGTAATAATGTAGAAAAATGAAGCCGAGTATGCATGTGAAAATTAGGTAAATTCTGAAACAGCTTTTCCTCTACAATAATTCAATATCTAGTTTTTAAAATGGAGATGATATACTGATGGAGATAAGTGAGAAATTATACCGTTATATATTTAGATTAGATTACTCAGGAGTGAGGTTCTTTGCTTCAACTCGAAATTTGCATCTTTATGAAGGCTGGAGGAGCATAATAATTGTTGCTATTAGAAGTAACATAAATGAAGTTTAACAAATTATAAAATGCACTATATAAAAAGTAGTTTGAATTTTAATATAAAATAAAGGCTGCGTTTGCTGACAACACAACCACTAGATGACACAGTACTTGCACAAGCGCAACTGCGGCCTCATGCACTGAAACATCACTGTCTGCGACTTTTTTGGCTGCTGCCAGTAGTAAAGATGGTTCTGCTCAATTTATCACAAAAACAAAAACAAATGAAACCCAAATTCCCACAGTGGCTGCGATTGCCACCTCCATCATACCCCCCAATAGTACCCTGCTCCCTCCTGCCATTGCACTTCTCTTTGACGCTGCCTCCCACACCCATCTGCTCGCCACTTGCTCCACGCCTTGCCACTTCTCCCCTCTCGGCCACTCGCTCCCCGCTTCACCACCTCCCTCCACCTGTGGGCCACTCGCTCCCGGCCTCGCTGTATAATCTCCTCTGCTCCCCACTTCCTCCTGCTTCTGCTGCCTGCTCCATCCCGCTTGCAGTCTCCCTCCTTTCCCTGCCTATCTGTCACTCTCTGTCCCCTACTTCCCTGTGCAGGGAAGAAAGGCGTCAATCGCGGGAGGGAGGGAGGACTATAAGCATGAGGGATCGGGGACCAGAAATGGGAGGGAGCAGGGAGCAGAAGTGGGAGGGAGCAGGGAAGCAGAGCAGAGGGGGGAGAAGTGGTGAGGTGGGGAGTGAGCGGCAAGCAGACGTTGCAGTACGCGATGACGTTTTTGCGTGCATGCACGAATTAGTCCTGGCAAACCGGGTGCTGACATAGGCGCAGCACCATCCTGACATGAAGGGTCAGTTCTGTGCCTGTGTGAGTGCTCTGATGACGTCGGCGCTGGGCTGCATTGTCAGGAGTCACTTTGTAAAATAAAATGTTTTCCCTCATTAATACTATCTGTCCCTTTGTCAGCCTCTGAGTATCCACCTTGTTTCTTTGTATTGCTTCTCCTACCTTACTCCACCTAACATAGTAACTAGTGCCAGGAGATGGGAAGAAAAAAATCAGTGATATCAAAGATAAGCTCAGATATTAATGAAAAGAATACTTTTCAGTTTCATTTTGCTTGTATGACTGAACACTCCATAATTTTCATATAAAGCATTGGACGCGAAGAGGTTATTCAGTGTATCAAGCTCATTTCTTCCACAGATCACTTATAATCTACCTCAAAGCATTTTATACCACTTGTTTAATCATGAGGCAAAATTCTGTAAACTTTCTACTTTAACGTAGCAGATATTTGAACAAAACACCAAATTACCTACACTTACAGCTCCGTACTTCAGTCCTAGCCAGTTGCTTTCCACAGGTAAAAATTTGGAGGATATAGAGAATTCCATGGAGCAGTATACCATTAAAAAAGCTAAAAATAGTGTTACGACCAGGTGAAAAAGGGGTCTAGGGGTTCCCTCTCGGCCTTTGCCTGGTTTAACTGTAACAGGGTTCAATTTTGAAAACACCATGTTTTAGCTCCGCCCCCCCCCCCAATAAATCCTTGTTCACCGCTTTACAATTGTAAGGCAAAGAAATCAATGAGACATATTTTCTTAGATTTAAACAAGAAGGTTGGAAATTTATTAACCTTAAACTCTAATCTGGTTAACAACTACGAATACGCAAAGCGACCATGTTAGCATGCATACACGATAAACACACGCAGATAGAGAAAGAAAATGTAGATAGAATAAAGGGGAAAAGTTTGAGGCAATAGCTGGGTGTATTTACAGTCCTTTGAGTTCAATGTGGAGTCTTTGGTTACCAATAAGTCTTGCCATTCGTTGGGGCCTAGTGCACTCTTTAACTTGTTTCGATGGAGGAGTCTTTTCTCTCTTGAGGTTTAAGTGACTTCAATGGGTCTGGAAATTTGTGAGAAAGTGAAAGAGAGCCAGCCAGGAGAGAGGCTGTCTTGTTCCAGGTTCAATTGCAATCTGCAGTCTGTCTTCAAACTGTCCTGTGAGCACAATGCAAAACTCCAGGTTGGCTAGTAGGTTAGTCATGTGACTAACCCTTTATTTGGGAACAACCGCTCCTGCGGTTTGTGGATTTCAAAGCTCTCGGTGGGCGGGGGGTGGTGGGATGTGCGTATACTGCTACCTCTTACACCGACAAGATGTGGATCACCATTGCCCAGACCAATCTCTGTTAATTGATTCAGTGAGCAGTTCTTTTGTCTCTCCAAGCACTGCAAATGTTCTCCTGCCAAATGTCTGGTGATCTCTTTAAACAAGTCATTTCTTCACTCCAGCAATAGTTTAAAATTAATGTTCATGTGACGAAATTAATATGCCTCATTCTTAGCAGGTGGGGGTCTTCATGACAATAGGTAAATGTAATAAATCTATGTGCAAGCACTGATGTAAGAATATTAATGTGTTATTCCTGTCCCTCTGAAGCTTGTCCAATAGGGTATGATCTGCTAAAGGCCTGCTCAGGTCGGGAAAAAGAACCCGACCTGAACCTGACCGATCCACAGCGGACCTGAGCCCGACCCGACCCGAGTCCCTCCAATTTCACCCCGCGCCCAACCCGAGCTGAGCCCAACCCCACTCGACCCCGACCCGCAGCCGACCATCCCTTCACTTACCTGCCGACTGTGAAGCTCCAGGAAGCTGCAGCGCATGCGTGATGACGTCACTTGTTCACTGCGTAGACTCCGTTTCATCCCAGCTGAGGTAGGTTTTTTATTTTTAATACTTACCGGCAGAGCACTTACCGTGTGTGTCCGGCCCAACCTGACCCGACCCAAACCCAAAGGCCTGACTGGGAAGAGGGGCCCGACCCGACCCAACCTGAACCCGACACATGTCGTTGGGTCCTGTCGGGTTCGGGTCAGGTAGCAGGCCTTTATGATCTGCCTTGTGCTTTTAAGAAAAAACAGGAGAAGCCACTTGAATGGCTTAGTATTCTGCCATTAACACTCTCTCTGGGCTAATGCTTTGTCTTTACTACAACTATTAGCACTCCCTTTGCCTTTGTTCCATGACATCTTTTGTCATTTAATCTCTCCTGCCCTCTGCCCGATCACACACGTTCCCTTTTGTTCTTTTTCCCCTCCTCCCCCACTTTCACATGCTCAAAGCCTATTGCATTTCTAACTTTTGCCAGTTCTGATGAAAGGACAGACCTGAAACTTTAACTCTGTTTCTCTCTCTCCACAGATGCTGCCTGTCCTGCTGAGTATTTCCAGCACTTTCTGTTTTTATTTCAGATTTCCAGCATCCACTGTTCTTTGCTTTTATTTTAGAGTATATAGAATTTGGAACCTCTTTGCTTGTCAGACTTTTTAAAAAAATTCTTTCATGGGATGTGGGCATTGCTGGCTAGGCCAGCATTTATTGCCCATCCCTAATTATCCTCGAGAAGATCCTGATTGCTATTCAATGACTCCTTTTGGAAAGTAAGCATGTGAGGACAGGATTAGGCTCATTTGCGATGTATTTCACCCCATTGTTTGAATAGCATGCCAGCCTGAATGTTCATGTGGGTGAGGTATTTGGAAAGTGGCTAGGAACTGTAGCCCAGTACAGATGAGCACCTGCAGGAAAGGAGAAAACTGGAAAAACTAAACCCGAAATAATGTTGCGCCCTACGTTGGATCTGCATTATTACTAAAGTTTCAGTTGATTTATCATTGTTGTGACCTGTATATTACTGATCATGTTCAAATGATATTGCTGTATGTCTGTCATTTCCAGGTGTTTGACGAGAATGGGAAAGATGTGACTCCTCACCCTCTTATTCTCTTAGATCCTACTTTTGCACAAAGCAGGCAAAGTAAAATTTTCTCCTCTCAGGATTTACAATCTTCTGACTATGTCGGCACAATGTACCAGTCGGTTGCAAATGCTAGTTTTGGTGGACCTTTTACCAGGTAACTTTCTCATTCTGCCTTAATGCACATCTTGTTAAATTTTTAAGTATGATTGTGCAATGGGTTAACACATTACCTTTTAATCTCTGGGAACCTGGTTTTGAATGTAGTGCTGACATGTACTAAGTCTCCTCTGTCTTTTGGCTATAAGGGCTTTTTGGGACCATCTTATTCCAAGTAGGCATGAAAGTACCAGTAATTTTGTACATATTGCACGAGCCTCACTCCTGTCATTAAAGTATCACAGTACTGCAGAGACCGCTTATGAGGTTGGGATGAAGGGGAAATTTATTGAATTGTGACATAATTTGAAATCCTATGAAAGGTGATATATGTAAATGTATGTCTTAGCAACTGTTTCAAAGGTCTAGGAGCAGAAAGTTTATGCACAACTGCCTCATTGCGAAGTACATCATAAATGGGGAGTCTTGCCCACAATCCACTTTCCTCATTCACTTCACCTCAACTGGTGTACTCCCGATGAATTTTTTTGACTCTAGCATCATAATGGACTCTCGGGAGTAATTTTGACTTTGGGCGATAGTGTGAAATAGGCCATTATACACCTCTCCCAATTTTCATTTCCAATGGAGTCAAACTATTGCCAAGTCAAAATTTGTCCCTCTGTGTTATACTTAATGCTAAATTAATATCAATGTTATGCCATTTGTAACTAGGGTAAAACTCCACAGGTTTTAAAAGTTTCAACTAATTGCTATTGACTGGTTGTCCCTGATACCTAGTGCCTATGACTGCATCGTACAAAACTACACATAATTTTGCATTAAATTGCTAGTCACACTCCAAAAGATTTCAAGGCTGGAAACTAAAATCAGAAAATACTGGAAAACATTCAGCAGGTCAGGCAGTATCTTTGGTGAGAGTTAACATTTCAGGTCAATGATCTTTCATGTGAACTAGATGTTAGAGATTTACAGATTTTAAAGCAATTGCAGAGCCATGGAAAGTGGGTTGGGCGGTTGGGGGGGGTGGGGTGGGAGAAGAACAAAGGGGAAGGTCTATGATAGGATGGAGGGCTGGAGTGGTTAAATAACAAATGGGATGATGGTGCAAGGAAAATGGGGGCGATACTGAAACAAGTAAATAAATGAAAAATGGGTCCAGAGGAGGTATAAATAGTTATAGCAGAATTGCCGAGTGGGATGGAAGCATGGAACATCTGCCAAAGAAGAAAAGGCTTCTGGGAATGTAGTGGAGAAAGGAAGATAGACCCCAGTGATGCGGTCCATACTGCTGGATGTGTATCTATAGTGAATACCTGCTCCAAGCACCAGTAGGTGTGGACTAGTGCTTGGGATGGGATCCATGGAAGATCATTAAATGCCAGAACAGGCTTGAGGGGCTAAGTGGCCTATTGCTGTTCCTATGATCACCTTTATTTTGTTCTTGTTTCGGATTGCCAGCATTCTCAGTATTTTACTCTCGTTTTATGGGAACTAAAATGTCACATTGCCTGTCTGAGATGGGATTTAAATGCTATTATGGCCACAGAATGTGAACTATTTTACAGTACCCAAACTTTGCTGAAGTTGACTTGGATGTGCTTGATGAAATCACATATAGAGAGCTTTATTCTGAATCTAGCTGTACTATACGTGATTTAGAAGGGTTTACCACTAATTTAGGTTAGGAAAAATGAGGGAATGTTTCATTCTTCAGCAATTTCATCCAGGGTTAGATTTTCATTTTATTTACCACCATTTTTGTGGGTAGTTTTAGGGTGATAACTTAGTAAAATAGACCAGTAACAGATATTCCTTCACTCCAACAGTTTAAAACAAAAACAGAATTCTCTATCACACTAGCACCGCATAAAGCTAGCCTGCACTGCTTAAAGCTAACCCCCACCTTTAAAAGGGGAGGTTAATTGTGTCTGGAGCAGGTCATGGGTGTCATGGTTGAAGGGAAGCCAACCTGGGAAAGAGCGAGAAATGACACAGTAGGGGAGAGAGTGGGCTCCAAGGTTTTTGGGTGCTGCAATGGAGGTTTTTTTGGAAGAGGTGGGAAGGAAGAGAGATGTCCTGTATCCACAGGGTGTTACAGACATACAGTCGAAAAGCAGTGGGAGCAGATAGCTGTGGAGGTCAGTGCCAGGAGTCAAATCCTGAAGACTTGGATGCAGTGTTGCAAGAAGTTTAATGACCTCACACGAGTAGTTCAGTTTAGTGAATGCATCTTCAAATGCTATATACTGCCAACTGCAGCAGTTGCATCTGACACTTCTCAAATTACCACACCTCCATCACTTACCTACAACCAATTTCTATCAATCAGGCTTCACACCTAACATTCATGTGCTTCATTTCACCCTCAGACACTTAGCACTGCTGCAAGCCTCACATCCACATCTCACAGGTTGCATACACGGCCAGCTATTCAACATGAAGACCACTTCAGCCGAACAGATTGCACGAAACCCACTGGCACTCCATGATTTCTCTTGCAGGACAAGATGATGCACAACCAGAGGCAGCAGGAGCTAACTGGAGGAGACAGTCGCACCTTCTTATCCTGACTCCCATGAAGGAGATGCTGCTGGCCATTATTGGGATGACCATTACTGTGGCCAGTGGCAGAGCGGAAAGAATCGAGGATGACAATATCCTCATACCTAATCCTTCTCTTCACATCCCACTTCCTCCTTATCCCACATCCTCTTCTGATCTGCAAGCTACAGTATATGGTGTAAACATGCACCTCTTACTTTCCCCTGCCTCCCCTTTCAGATCCCAAAAGGTGCAAACTGGCCAGGCAGTGGAAGAATGCCAAGAAGAAAGTGATGATGAAGACATCACATCATCACTTAATTTCACACCCTTAGCCACCAACTCAGAAAGACTGTGCATATCTTAGAGGATAATTTAGAGACCAGATCTACACTGGACATGAGTGGGCTGCTTCCAAGGCCAGGGACAAGGATAGTCCCAGCTCATCAGGCAGGGGTGAGGTGGCATACCGGTTCCGCTGCAGAGGACTCAGATGAGGATTTTGATGGGGCAGCCTACAGAAGAATGCTGATGGGTATGCAGAACAAAATTTTAGGTGCATTGGGAAACCAGCCAGAAAGCCTGCAATCACTAATAAGGAACATGGAGGAGTCTAGTACCAACTTGGCACAGGGCTTTGTGCAGAAATTGGAGGCCATCCTTTCCAACAGTGAAGTTGTGGCCAATTCCATTCGCACATTTGTGGACCTAATCATGTTGCAGCTACTGATGACCAATGTCACAGCATCCTTTGCAGCACAACAGCAGCCCAATGACTGAGTGATGCAGTGGAATCTCAGACTGCGGTTATGCAAGATCAGTTTGCTGCCATGCAAACTGAGACTGTTGCCATCATGGCTCTGGATTACAGAGTGCAAAGGGGCTTGCAGGGTGTCACAGCAGTCCAGCGATCTCTACTCTCTCTGGATAACAGCATTCGTCCTCTCACCCCGCCACTTCGTCAATGCCCTTACTGCTGCCTATCAACTAGCCTGCCCAGACTGATGCCACCATGCCAAGGTGGTGCAGTTTACAGCTGGGCCTTCTAGGCCTGGAGCTGCTCGAGGTCATCCTCCAAAGTCCCCTGCACTGAAAGTTAGTGGCCTTCCACCAGTCAAGCAGCCATTGAAGAAGCACTGCATAGGAGCACCAAGCAAAGGCATACAGAAGACAGGCACGAAGGGTGATTAGTTGAATTTTGTATCCAAGATGGCAAAATTTCATTTATAAATTAGGTTTGGAATTTTTATTTTGCAGTGGCTTTTATTTTTGCCTCGTGGCTAAGTGGATGCTGTGATTGACAGCCTTGGTTCAAACATGGACAAAAGAACTAAACTCAAGAGATGAGGTGACAGTGACTGCCCTTGCCATCAAGGCAGCATTTGACCGAATATGGCATCAAGAATCCCTAGCAAAACTGGAGTCCATGGGAATCAGGGGGAAAACTTTCCACTGGTTGGAGTCAAACCTAGTGCAGAGGAGATGGTTGTGGTTGTTGCAGGTCAACCATCTCAGTTCTGGGACATCACTGCAGGAGTTACTCAGGGTAATGTGCTGGGCCCAACCATCATCAGCTGCTTCATCAATGACCTTCCTTCAATCATAAGGTCAGAAGTGGGGATGTTCACTGGTGATTGCACAATATTTAGCACCATTTGCGACTCCTCGGATACTGAAGTAGTCCATGTAGAAATGCAGCAAGACCTGGACAATATCCAGGCTTGGGCTGATAAGTGGCAAGTAACATTCGTGCCACACAAGTGCCAAGCAATTGACCATCTCAAACAAGAGAGAATTTAACCATCTCCCCTTGACATTCAATGGCATTACCATCGCTGAATCCCCCACTATCAACATCCTGGGGGGTTACCATTGACCAGAAACTGAACTGGAGTAGCCATATAAATACCATGGCTACAAGAGCAGATCGGAGACTGGGAATCTTGCAGCGAGTAACTCACCTCTGGACTCCCCAAAGCCTATCCACCATCTACAAGGCACAAGTCAGGAGTGTGTTGGAATACTGTCCACTTTCCTGGATGGGTGCAGCTCCAACAACACTCAAGAATCTCAACACCATCCGGGACAAAGCAGTCTGCTTGATTGGCACCCCATCCACAAACATTTCACTCCCTCCACCACCGACACACAGTGCACCATCTACAAGATGCACTGCAACAATGCACGGAGGCTCCTTAGACAGCATCTTCCAAACTCGCGACCTCTACCACCTAGAAGGACAAAGGCAGCAGATGCATGGGAACACCACCACCTGCAAGTTACCCTCCAAGCCACACACCATCCTGATTTGGAACTATATCGCCGTTACTTCACTGTCACTGGGTCAAAGTCCTGGAACTCCCTTCCTAGCAGCACTGTGGGTGTACCTACCCCACATGGACTGCAGTGGTTCAAGAAGGCAGCTCACCACCACCTTCTCGAGGGCAATTAGGGATGGGCAATAAATGCTGGCCTAGCCAGCGATGCCCACATCCCCATGAATGAGTAAAAAAAAAAGTTAACCACACCATCCTCATCCAGTGCCCCTCCACTGTTGTCCAGCTGGTGGGACTGCTCTCATCTGGTTCCATTCCTATCTATCTAATTGTAGCCAGATAATCACCTGCAATGGTTTCTCTTCCTGCTCCTGCACCGTTACCTCTGGTGTCTCTCATGGATCTACCCTTGACCCCCTTCTATTTCTCATCTACATGCTGCTCCTCGGCAACATCATCCAATAGCACGATGTTAGTTGTCACACGTATGCTGACTCCACTCACCTCCACCTCACCACCACTTCTCTTGACTCCTCTACTGTCGCTAAATTATCAGACTGCTTATCCGAAATCCAGTACTGGATGAGCAGAAATTTCCTCCAATTAAATATTGTTAAGACTGAACCCACTGTTTTCAGTCCCTGCTGCAAAGTCTGTTCCCTAGCTACTGACTCCATTCCTCTCCCTGGCAGCAGTCTGAGATTAAGCCAGTCTATTCACAACCTTGGTGTTACATTTGATCCCAAGATGAGCTTCCAACTTCATATTTGTGCCATCATTAAGACTGCCTATTTCCACCTCCATAACATCGCCTGACTTTGTCTCATCTCATCTGCTGTTGAAACCTTCAATCATGCCTTCGTTACCTCTAGACAATGCACTCTTGGCTGGTCTCCCACATTCTACTTTCCAACAACCTGAGGTCATCCAATGCTCTGCTGCCTGTGTCTTAACTCGTACCAAGTCCCCGTCCCCAATCCCTGTGCTCGCTGACCTACATTAACTCCCAGTCAAGCAACGTCTTCAATTTTAAAATTCTCATCCTCTTTTTCAAATCCCTCTGGCCTCACCCCTCCCTATCTCTGTAATCTCCTCCAGCCCAACAACCCGACAAGATATCTGCACTGCTCTAATTCTGGCCTCTTGTGCATCCCTGATTTTAATCATTCTCCCCAGCGCCTTCAGTTGCCTAGACCGCAAGCTCTGGAATACCTCCCTACACTTTTCCCCCTCTCCACCTCACTTTCCTCCTTTAAGACACGCCTTAAAACCTACTTCTTTGACCAAGCTTTTGGTCATCTGACCTAATACCTCCTTTTGTGGCTTGGTGTCATACTTTGTTTTATAATGCTCCCATAAAGCACCATGGGATGCTTTATTCTGTTAAAGATGCTGTATAAATATATGTTGTTGTTGTAGTGAATATTGGTTAATAGCCTATTCCAGAAATGAAGACAGAGCAGTCAAGAGTCAGGAATGGACCTTGTGAAGGTGAGAAAAGGGTGGAAATTGGAAACTAGGTCAATGAAATTTTCCAGTTCAGGGTGAGAGCAGGAATTGGCACCAATACAGTCATCAATATACCAGAAGAAGAGGTGAGGGAAGGAGCCTGAGTAGGACTGGAACAAGAAATGTTCCACATATCCAACAAAAAGGCAGGCATAGCTAGGACCCATGTGGGTACCCATCACAACACCTTTTATTCGGAGGATGTGAGTGGAGTTGAAGGAGACGTTGTTAAATGTGAGAACAAGTTCAGCCAAGCGGAAGAGGGTGATGCTGCATGGGGATTGGTTGGGCCTCTGTTCTAGGAAGAAGCAGAGAAATTTCAGACTGTCATGGTGGAGGAAGGCGTTGTAGAGGGATTGGACATCCATGGGGAATGGGAGACAGTGGGCTGGATTCTATGCCATCCCGTGGCGGCTTCGGGTTTGGTGGGGGGCTGCCATCGAATCGCGATGGGAGGCAGAGGGCCCTTCGCCAAGTAATTTTGCTGGGGGCGGGATAGGCTACCCCCCCCCCCCCCCCTTCCGTCCCCCAGAGGCCAGTTGAGGCCCTTACGTGGCCTATTAATGGCCACTTAAGGGCCTCTTTCAACACAACCCCTGCAGGCTCGAGGGGTTCCCTCCTCTGGGCAATCTGTGGCCCATGGAGAATCTAGCCGACAAGCCCTCCAACTCCATGGACCCCCCCCCCCCCCCCGCCTGGACTTCATGCCCACACCCCCACTCCCCCTCGCCTGGGACCTTCCGGACTGGCCCCGGCAACCCTGCCTCACTTACCTGAGGCCCAGGGTTCCAGCGCTGGGCCTGGGTCCAAGGCCTCTGCAGTACTGCCAGTAGCCACCGCTCCCAGTGGCATTGCCAATACCCCTGAGCTGCTGGCCCTCTGATTGTCCAGCAGCTCTTGGAGATGGGATCCCTGCCTTTAAAGGGATGGAGTTCCCGGCACTGGAAACATGCCTCCAGAACAACGGAGGACCATGCTGGGGGTAGGTGGGTGGCACGAAAAGGCCGAGGCAAAGTTCCCTCCACCTTTTCGGCAAATGCCAGAACCTCGCTACCGCCACAAGATCCTGGCCAGCGAGGGCCAGGAAACTGGAAGCTGTTGTTGTGACATTGAGCATCAGAAGAGTCACGGATCTAGATGGGAAGAGACTCGACAAGGGGAATAAAAATAGAATTGGGTAGGAAGAAATCAGTTCATTGGGGCAGGAACAGCCTGAAATAAAAGTCTACTAGGGCAGTCTTGTTTGTGGCTTTTGGGAAGGAGGTAGAAGCAGGCTGTATGGGGTTGGGGAACTATGTAGTTTGAGGCCGTGCAGGAAAGATCTCCATAGGAGCTGAGGTCAAGGTGGATACAATGTCTAGTAATGGGGTCCTGGTCCAGGGGGAGGTTGGAAAAAGTGTCAGAGAGTTGGTGTTCAGCCTCTGCTCGGTATTTGCTGCTCACAGTGTGGACACCTCTACGTTGGGGAGACCTAACGCAGAATACCTCCATTCAGTCCGTAAGCACAACCCCGAGCTTCCTGTCACTTGTCACTTCAATTCTCCACCTTGCTCCCATTCTGACCTTTCTGTTCTTGGCCTGCTACAGTGTTCCAGTGAAGCTCAACGCAGCTCGAGGAACAGCAGCTCATCTTTTGACTGGGCACTTTACAGCCTTCTGAACTCATCATTGAGTTCAATAATTTTAATTCATAACTTCGACCCCCAATTTTTTCTTTTTTTTTTCATGTTTTTTTGCTGGTTTGGTATTATTTGCCCTCTCTTCCCCCCCCCCCCCAAAAGCACTTACCTTCCACACTTGATCTGGCCCCACCCAAACTGAACAAAGTGCACAGGTCACCCCTTCCCACCATCACTAATGCTGTAAATTTGACCCTGTTCCCCCACCGCACTAAAAATCTTAAGTTTTTTTTAAATTTTATTTATTTAGAGATACAGCACTGAAACAGGCCCTTCAGCCCACCAAGACTGTGCCAACCATCAACCACCCATTTATACTAATCCTACATTAATCCCATATTCCTCACTTCCCTCAATTCTCCTACCACCTACCTATACTAGGGGCAATTTATAATGGCCAATTTACCTATCAACCTGCAAATCTTTGGCTGTGGGGGGAATCCAGAGCACCCGGCGAAAACCCACGCGGTCACAGGGAGAACTTGCAAACTCCACACAGGCAGTACCCAGAATCGAACCCGGGTCGCTGGAGCTGTGAGGCTGCGGTGCTAACCACTGCGCCACTGTGCCGCCCCACCCTTCCCCACCACAGCAGTGTCTGCTTTCCGCAGACAGGAAAGTAAAGGCTTGTGAATGCCGGCCGCCGCTCGGAAGATCGCAGCCCGAGGGTAAGATTGGAGTCAATTTTATGTAACTATATGCATTTTGCTAATGTGTAAATTTTAATCCGGGTCCCGTTGTCCAGCGGCGGGGTGGAGGCTGCCACAGAGCATTGCTGCCGCCAGGAAGATCAGGCCCGGCTCTCCCGGCGTCGGCTCTGTGGTGGGCCACTGCCGAATGATCTTCTGGCCCACCCCTGCCATGGAGTCTGATGTTGGGAGCTTTGTAAAACCCCGGCCATTGTTCCTCTCTGAGGTTGATGCAGGAGAATTGCTCCCTGAACATCCTAGGCAGATATGACCTCCTACTGAGAGCCTTTCTCCCCCTCTTCCTCTTTCTTTCAGCAGCTTGTCCTACTTTGTGTGGCCTTTATTCATTCTCCCAGTCATGCTGTGCTCCAAGGGGAGTGGCTACTAGTGCTTTCCTGTCTGGGAGCAATTGTTTTGTGCAGAAGCCTTGAAGTCAGCAAAAAGTCCTTTAGCACCTGCCATACCTCCCCCTTGGAACAACAATAGAAAGCACCAAACATTTGTAGAATTGTAGCAACAACCAGGAGAAATCAACCAGAAACTAACTTGCAAGTAGTTGATCATCCCTTTACATAGTACTGGTAGGAGAAGTTCTGAAGAAGGGTCACTGACCTGAAACTTTGACTCTGCTTCTCTCTCCACAGATGCTACCAGACCTGCTGAGTATTTCCAGCATTTCTTGTTTTTATTTCAGATTTCCAGCATCTGCAGTATTTTGCTTTTAATATACTGGTAGGAGAACACTTGTTCAGCTGTGTGAGGTTAAGAGAGGGCTTTGACTAGAGTATTGAGCTCCAAAATGACACCTCTGGCATCAAATCAGTTTTCTCTGCTAATTGATATGATCTTTCTGCTGTGCATCCTTCTAATGGACCTTCACTACACACATGCTGACTCCTGAACCAATATGCATTCAGCCGGATTTACCAAACAAGTGTGGGTGCATGCTGCAGCCACCATTTTCGAGTTCAAAGGGTACTTTTAACACCCAAAAAACAGGCATTAACAGGCACAATTTCTCACCCAGGAAGTTGCTGCAATTGTATTGGACTTTGGTGAGACCATATCTGAGGTACTGTGCACAGTTTTGGTCTCCTTACCTGGGAAGGTATACTTAGAATCATAGAATGGTTACAGCACAGAAGGTGGTCATTTGGCCCATTGTGTCCATGCCTGCTTTCTGCAAGAGCAACTCAGCTAGTCAACCAGTCCCACTCCCTAGCCCTTTCTCGATAGCCCTGCAAATTTTTTTCTCCAAGTAATTATGCAATTCCCTTTTGAAAGTCACGATTGAATCTGCCTCAATCTTACTCTCAGGCAATGCATTCTCGATCCAAATCACTCATTCCTTAAAAAAGTTTTTCTTTATGTTGTCTTTTGTTCTTTTCCCATTCACCTGAAGTCAGTGTCATCTGGTTCGTGACCCTTCTGCCAATGGGAAGTTTCTCCCTATCTACTCTGTCTAGACTCCTCATGATTTTGAACACCTCTATCAAATTTCTCAACCTTCTCTTCTCCAAGGAGAACAGCCCCAGCATCTGCAATCTATCTAAGTAACTAAAGTCCCTCATCCCTGGAACCATTCTCATTAATCTTTCCTGCACCCTCTCTAATGCCTTCACAACGTTGCTAAAGTGTGGTGCCCAGGATTGGACACAGTACTCCAGTTGAGGCCGAACCAGTGTTTTATAAAGGTTCACTATCACTTCCTTGCTTTTGTTCTCCATGCCTCTATTTATAAAGCCTGCTTTCTTAACCTGCCCTGCCACTTTCAGTGATCTGTGTACATGTACCCCCCTAGGTCCCTGTGCTTTTGCACCCTGTTTAGAATTGTATCCTTTATTTTATATTTCCTCTCCTCATTCTTCCTACCAAAATGTATCACTTCACACTCCGTGCATTAAATTTCATCTGTCACGTGTCCACCAGCCTGTCTATGTCTGCTTGAAGTCGATCACTATCCTCCTCACAGGCAACAATACTTCCAAGTTTTGTGTCACCTGCAAATTTTAAAATTGTACCCTGTACACTCAAGTCTGGGATATTAATATAGATCAAGAAAAGCAGTGATCCTAATATCGACCCCTGGGGAACCCCACGATATACCTTCCTCCAGTCCAAAAAAAAACATTCACCACTACTCTCTATTTCCTGTCACTCACCCAACTTCATACCATGCTGGCACTTTCCCTTTTATTCCATGGACTTTAACTTTGCTGACAAGCCTGTTATCTGTCACTTTATCAAACACTTTTTGGAAATCCATGTATACTACACCTACTGGATTACCCTGATCAATATTCTCTGTTCCCTCATTAAAAAAACTCAATTAGTTAAACACAGTTTGCCCGTAACAAATCCATGAAAGCTATCCTTAATTAGTTCACATTTGTCCAAGTTTTGACCCATTTCTAAAAGCTTTCCCACCACCGAAGTTAAACCGACAGGCCTGTAGTTGCTGGATTTATCCTTACACCTTTTTTTGAACAAGGGTGCAACATTTGCAATTTTCCAGTGCTCTGGTACCATCCCCTGTATCTAAAGAGGATTGGAAGATTATGACCAGTGCCTCAGTATCCTCAGATGCATATGATCCAATACTGGTGACTTATTAACTTTCTAATATCTCCTCTTTATCAATTTTTAGCCCATCCAGTGTCTCAGCTACCTCCTCTTTCATGAAGACTTTGGCAACATCTTCCTGCTTGGTAAAGACAGATGCTAAGTACTCATTTAGTACCTCAACCATGCCCTCTGCCTCCATGCATAAATTCTGTTTTTAGGTCGTAATTGGCCCTGTTCATCCTTTTACCACCCTTTTCCCCTTATATGCCTGTAAAAGACTTTTGGATTCCTTTTCATGTTAGCTGCCAGTCTCTTCTCATGCTCTGTCTTTTCTTCTCTTATTTCTTTTTTCACTTCCCCTCTGAACTTTCTATATTCAGCCTGGTTCTCAACCTGACAAATGCATCCTTTTTCTGCCTCATCTTATTCTCTCTTCCTTTTGTCATCCAGGGAGCTCTGGCTTTGTTCATCTTACCTTTCCCCCTAGTGGGAATTTTCCTCGACTGTACCCAATCCATCTCCTCCTTACGGGTAGCCCATTGTTTCATTACAGTTTTGCCGACAAATCTTTGATTCCAATTTACCTGGGCTAGATCCATTTTCACTCCATTGAAATTGGCGCTCTCCCAATTAATTATTTTTACTGTGGATTGCTCCTTGTCATTTTCCATAGCTAACCTGAACCTTATGATACAATAATCACTGTCTCCTAAATGTTCCCCTACTGACACTTGATCCAGTTGACCCACCCTATTCCCCAGAAGTAGATCCAGTAATGCCTCCTTCTATGGACCGGAAATATACTGCTCTAGAAAATTCTCCTGCACACACTTTAGAAACTCATCCCCATCTCTGCCCTTTATACTATAATTATCCCAGTCTATATTAGGATAATTGAAGTTCCCCATTATATCTACTCTATAGTTTTTTGCACCTCTCTGTAATTTCCTTGCACATCTGTTCCCCTATATCTTTCCTATTAGTTGGTGGCCTATAGAATACACCCAGTAGTGTAATGGTACTTGTATTGTTTCTTAGCTCTAACCAAATAGATTCTGTTTTTGACTCCTGTAAAACATCCTCTCTCTCCAGCACTATAATGTTCTCCTTAATCAAACCCCTCCTCCTTTCTTACCTTCTCTATCTTTCCTGAACACCTTATATCCGGGCATATTTAGTACCAAGTCCCGTTATTTTATGAGCCAGGTCTCCCTTATCATCACAACATCATATTCCCACATGGCTATCTGTGCCTGCAGCTCACTAGCCTTATTTACCACACTTGGTGTGTTCAGATACGTGCATGGTAAACCTAATTTAGACCTTATTCCAGTCCCTTTTAATCTACCCCTACCTAATAACTTGCTATTTCTTACTCTAGTGCTGTCTGTCACGCTCCATTCCTTGTTTTGCCCCTCCAATGTTATCACCTGGTTCCTATCCCCCTGCCAAGTTAGCTTAAACCCTCCCCAATAGCACTAGCAAATCGCCCTACAAGGACATTGGTCAAGGACATTCAACTTGTCAGGCCTGTACAGGTCCCATCTCCCTCAGAACCGGTCCCAATGTCCCAGGAATCTAAAGCCCTACCTCCTGCATCATCTCTCCAGGCATGCAATCATCTGCTCTGACCTACTATTTCTGTACTGACTAGCATGTGGCACCTGGAGTAACCCCAGATGAGTGGCCTTGGCTCAATTGAAGAGGATCTTGCTCACCACTCTCATGAAGAGAGCACGTTTGTTTCTTGCCAATCACTCCACCAGTGCCCTTCTTGGTGCCAGTTTTCCAGCCAACCCAAACTGTTGCAGGCGAGGTTGAGATGGTGCCATCTGCAGCCAGGTTCTCTAGGCCCAGAGCCACTCAAGATAGTCCTCCAAAGCAATTTGGACTATCCTCAATGGAAGATCAGCAGCCTTCTGTCTCTCAAGGTGTAGGCACTGGTGAAATGCCTCTTACAAGCATCATGGTAAGGAAAGGAACATGCACAGCGGGCACTAAAAAAATGCACAAGGGTAAATAGAGATTTTTTTTCTCTAAATTATATCATTTATTCAATGAAACTTGTTTTTGGATTTGTATTTGGTTTTGGTATTTATCTTTGTAGTGAAGTGAGGGCAAGGCCAATAAGTATGGAGTGAAAGAAGGCAATCTGATGGTGACAGTAAGAAGAGACTTATGGATTGTGGGACTGTTGGGGAACAGTCCTCCTCATCAAGGAGTGGGTTAACTCAGAGCTCTGGCAGATAGGGGCTCCTGTGGTCACTTCCTGTCCTCCTGCCCTTTCTTTAACCTGCTTCTTGCGCTGCTCCGTCATCTCAAATTGTTGGATCGCAGGTGGTGTATTGGCTGGCTCCTTGTGATGGCAAAGTTGAGGAGCATGCTGCATATGACCACAAATCTGGATACCCGCTCGTGGGTGTACTGCAATGCTCCTCCAGCATGGTGCAGGCAGCGAAAACATAGCTTGAGCATGTCCATTGTTTAATTGATAATGTATCTGTGTTAGTATGTATCCCATTGTAGACCTGACGTGCAGCCTCTACGCGGGTTCCTAACTGGAGGCATATCCCATGCCTGGAGGTAATAACTCTTGTCGCTGACCTTGCAGCAAGGGGGACTGATATGGAATAAAGATGATTCAGAGGACTGGTACAGAATGAAAGAGTGACTGCTGCCAGGATAGTGAGCACAGATCTGCATGATGCACTGCCTGTGGTCGCAAACCAATTGTACGTTGAGGGAGTGGAATCCTTTTTGATTGATAAATACTTTGGGTTGTTGTTGGGAAGCAATCAGGGCAATGTGCATGTAGTCAATGGCATCTTGCACTATGGGGAAGTCTGTGTGCGGGTGAAACCTCATTGTTAATAGGGAAGGAGACGCATATTACACCTGGTGTATAGCGCCTAAGTGACCTCTGTAATATATCGGTGTGCGGTGAACTGTAATATGGTGCTGATATCACTTGTTGCAGCCCATAAAGAGCCCGCGGCGTAAAAGTTGACAGCCACGGGCAGTCGTATCCATGCCCTGGCTTGAGATTGTGGTTTTGGCTGCAGCAGGTGTCCTGGCTTGGTAACAACCTTCTTGGTAAAGCAAAAGTGCCTCATACATTAGAGTCAGAGAATCATAGAAATATACAGCACAGAAACAGGCCCTTCGGCCCATCGTGTCTGAGCCGGCCATCAAGCACCTAACTATTCTAGTCCCATTTTCCAACACTTGGCCCATAGCCTTGTATGCTATGGTGTTTCAAGTGCACATCTAAATACTCCTTAAATGTTGTGAGGGTTCCTGCCTCTACCACCACTTCAGGCAGTGTATTCCAGATTCCAACCACCCTACGGGTGAAATTGTTTTTCCTCAAATCCCCTCTAAACCTCCTGCCCCTTACCTTAAATCTATGCCCCCTGGGTTATTGACCCCTCCATTAAAGGAAAAAGTCTCTTCCTATCTAACCTATCAATACCCCTCATAATTTTGTATACCTTAATCATGTCCCCCCTCATCCTTCTCTGTTCCAAGGAAAACAACCCTAGCCTTTTCAGTCTATCTTCATAGCTGAAATGCTCCAGCCCAGGCAACATCCTGGTGAATCTCCTCTGCACCCTCGCCAGGGCAACATCCTTCCTGTAGTGTGGTGTCCAGAACTGTACACAGTACTCCAGCTGTGGCCTAACTAGCGTTTTATACAGCTCCACCATAACCTCCCTGCTCTTATATTCTATGCCTCGGCTAATAAAGGCAAGTATCCCATATGCCTTCCTAATTGCTTGCTAGCGAAGTTGATATAGAGAAAATCTCCTCTGTTGATATGGCCTCCTGCTGAGTGCCCTACTCCTCCTCCTCTTCCTCCCCTGTGACAGCTTATCCTGCTCTGTGATGTCGTCCTTGCTGCTTCCAATCGTGCTAAATTCCAAAAGTCAGCCCTAACGGACCATCCATGTTTGGAGCCTGACAATTTGTGAATTAAATGAGAACAGCAGTGCCAAAGCAACCAAATCTCTTTTTGTGCAGAGAAAGTGAATACTGAAGAGCACTAGGACTCTGCAAAAAACACTAAGAAGTGAAAAAGTAACCAAAAATAGCAAATCAGAAAATAAGCTGTAAGTAACTCAGGATTCCTTTAAAAAGTGCTGACAAAGGGCATTTTATGCCAAATATTATCATGTTGTGCTGAGCAAGGTCAGCACCTGGCAACTGAATAGCTGGGATGGTCCAATGTGGTGAACGTGGCCTGCATGCAGCACAAGATCCAAATCTGCACAATTATTTTTGCAGCTTTAAATCCTGCTGGCATGCGCTCCTGACAGGAGTGCTACCTCCTGTACCAAAATGGCAGGTGATGCACTTCTAGTCAGAAGCATATGTGCATTTTCTGCCTTCCATTTTGGACTTTAGGTGTTGTTACGACTGACTGCTCCAGTCAAAGCTCCCCAATCAAAATATACAATTCTGATTGTGGTGGGAGAAACGCGCTGTTAATTCAGTCCCGTCCCTCCAGAGATCACCTAACATATCGTTCTAAACTTTCCAAATTAAAGAAAGACCCAGCCAAATTGTACCATCTATTAACCCCCTCCCCACCCCCCCCCCCCCCCCCCCCCGAATGAGGCTAACCATACCAGGTGTCTTTAAATCAACAAATTAACTGTTTAATTATAAAAACTAAATTCTTAAACACTACTAAGATATAAACAACATTTAAAATAGAAAAAAATTAGAGTCCTTGCAGATTTACGCTCCTGCCAGATATGGAACAGCCCAAGGCTGCTTGAAGACCACACAGCCGTCTGATGGGGAAAAAAAAGTTCTTCAACAGTAGAACAGTCTAATTCAGAAGTCGAAATTGTTGCTCCTTCTCCAGCGATGAATTTCAACAATTAACAACTTGCAGACACTTTTTAATGAATCAATTTGTCTTTAGAATTTTTGAGGGATAAAAGATTATCACAGTCTAACTTCCCTCCCTTCAGTTTAAATTATCAGAGATCTCTGTTTTGGCTTGACGTTTTAGAATTTTGAGGGAGAATAATAAATAAATAGACTAAATTCTCTTCCTTCAGTTTAAATGGCCTGAGAGCACTCCTTTCAGGTGCTAACACACAGCTGTCTGTCTGTTTCTCTGTTAGAACAGTCTGTTTCCACTATAAGCCAGTTCAAAATTAAATTGTAACAAATGTATCACTCAACCTCTGGTCCTGACTGTCTGTATCCCAGACAAGAGAATGCACTCTTTGAATCACCGGGCTGAATTTTACGCCGCCCCAGCAGGTTGGATGTTGGAGTGGGGGGCGGTGTAAAATTGAGCGGGATGTTCCAGGAAGCCTACCCGCCCTGCTTCTGCCTCCAGCCAAGTTTACGGCATCGGGCGGGGGATGGAAAATGGCCCACCCACCCAAGGGCCAATCAAGGCCCTTAAGTAGCCACTGGGACGTGAAAGGCTGCCCAGCGATAGCTGCTGGGGGGGTGGGGTGCATGGCAGTCAGGCACAGGGTACCCGATTGAGGGCCATCCCCGCCTCCCAAGATGCCCCCTCCCCCCAAACAACCACCCCAGCCTCACCAGCGAATGACCGATCCCCCTGGTGAGGCAAGCCCAACTTACCTCATCTCCAGGCTCCATGGTGTCGGCTGGGCTGCAGTCCCAGCAGTGGCCACTGCACCCAGTGGCGCTGCTGGGACTAAGAGGTGCCGGCCCACTGATTGGCTGGCAGTTCACTGAGGTGGGACCTCCTCCCTTGTGGGTGGAAGTCCCGCCACGGGACAATTGAAGCCCGGGGACCCGTAAAATACGTGACGGATCCCCGGGCTAGGCGGAAGTGGGTTCACCACCAACTTTCATGTCAGTGGCGAATTCCTGTCCACCTAAGGTAAAATCCAGCCCACAGTCTCCGAATGGCTATATTGTCTGATGCAACATAAATGAGATGCGTGGAGTTCGGGTTGTTGAAGATCTCAAACAGGTTTTTTAACGGCCAACAAGTATAGGGCGGCACAGTGGCGCAGTGGTTAGCACCGTAGCCTCACAGCTCCAGCGACCCGGGTTCAATTCTGGGTACTGCCTGTGTGGATTTTGCAAGTTCTCCCTGTGTCTGCGTGGGTTTCCTCCGGGTGCTCCGGTTTCCTCCCACAAGCCAAAAGACTTGCAGGTTGATAGGTAAATTGGCCATTATAAATTGCCCCTAGTATAGGTAGGTGGTAGGGAAATATACGGACAGGTGGGGTTGTGGTAGGAATATGGGATTAGTGTAGGATTAGTATAAATGGGTGGTTGATGGTCGGCACAGACTCGGTGGGCCGAAGGGCCTGTTTCAGTGCTGTATCTTTAAATAAATAAAAAAATAAAAAATATATACAGTGCAGAGCTATCTATTTACAGGACTTGCCTCTTGGTGTTCCAGTTACAGAGTGAGACTGGCATGTAGTCACATAACTGCATCCTGGTACTCAGCTCATTAGAATACTAAGATCTTAAAGGGACCTCACTGTTAAAGACAATCACACAACAGGTAGTGTCTGAATAACGGGCGCTATTTGCCCCAGTTTCGAAGCCTGTGTTTACTGCTATTCGAAAGTGACATTGCCATTTAACTAGACGCAACCTTCTTTCTTTTCTTCCCCCCCCATTGGTAGTAAGCAAATGAAAAGTGATATTACAGCTACCACCCTCCCTGCAAGAATAATGTGGGTGTTGAGAGGAATGTTCAGCAACTTCATGGCAGTGTCACGTGAGCATGCAGTACCCTGCCAACAGGAGGAAAATTCATCCATTAGTATCAGTATCAAGCGCTCCCAAATCAAGAATGTTATGATTAGATTTAGAATAAAGCTTCTTGTACTATGTTCTAAAAATGTGCCTCAGCCCGAATCTTGGAGCAGCACCACAACCACACCAGTTTGACATTTATCCACTTCCCAAATCAGCTATCCTATCTGAGTGTTAGTGAGTTGAATTCATCCCATCAAGTTTAACCGAAGCATTTCTAAACTGTGGTCCTCAGGCCCTGGTAGTTGGCAACTCAGTTCTTTCAATGTATATGTTTGTTCAGTGCTGGTTTGTCTTGTTTGAATTTTGTGGGCCTGGAGATTTTAGAAAGGTTTCCCTCAGGACACAAAGAAAACAAAACCTTTGACTTTTTTATTTATTTAGAGATACAGCACTGAAACAGGCCCTTCGGCTCACCAAGTCTGTGCCGACCAACTAATTTATGCCATTTATACTAATCCTACATTAATCCCATATTCCCTACCACATCCCCACCATTCTCCTACCACCTACCTACACTAGGAGCAATTTACAATGGCCAATTTACCTATCAACCTGCAAGTCTTTGGCTGTGGGAGGAAACCAGAGCACCCGGCGGAAACCCATGCGAGAACTTGCAAACTCCACACAGGCAGTACCCAGAACTGAACCCAGGTCGCTGGAGCTGTGAGGCTGGGGTGCTAACCACTGCGCCACTGTGCCGCCCTTCCTGGGACGAACCATTGCACCATCAATTGCTCATTAAAAATAATATGTTATTTTGAAGGTGTTATCTGGCTTCTAAGAAATATTTTGGAAATGTCATGGACTCTCTCACTAGACTTTTTTCAGTTGAAACCTGATGCTCTTCCTTGCTACTCAGATGCCCAATAATTTTCCTTTAACCTTTTTTTCTATTTACACTTTTTCCCCTGGATTTCCTTTCCCTCATTTTCGTTGCCCATGTAATATATTATTCTTTAGGAATTTTAAAATGTTTCAGTTATATTTCAGTTTAGTTTCTTCCTGAACTTTTAAATTTGGTTTGTTATTTCCCCATTTTCTCTGCGAAGCTTTATTCCTGGTACTTTCAGAATCTGCTTTATAATTTTCATTTTTAACTTACCCCATTGTTCAGAGCAACCCATTCAAGAGCCATGAGATGCAAATTTCAGGTAAAAAAATACTGGGGCCAAGGCTGTACTTACCTGAGCATTTCCTAATGGCCAATGTTTAACCAGTTAAAATTAAAGCTCTCCTGCACTGATACCGTGATCCATTTTCTAAATAAACATTTCTTTCTCTACTACCCTCCAGGTCCACTTTTGAAAGTGGTAGTATTTCCCGATCAGGTCGTACTTTTTCCGATTCGTTGGAAGACATTGGAGATTCTGGTGTTCAACATGATGTCACAGGTCTACAATGTAAGATTTATCACCTTATATTCATAACTGAATACTTTGTATGGTGTTACAGGTATAATTTTGGAATTTGAATTTGAATCAGTATCAGGGCAGCAGGGAAGTGCTGATGCAGCTGAACGGCCAGATTTTCTCTGAAAATGTCGAGCCATTAACTGTCATGATACTTAATCAAAGAGTTTATTATCATATTTATTCTTTTAGTAAAATGAAAAAATTTAATTAAAAATATACTGGCCAAAATTATTCAACCCTGAATGAGATTGACTATAGTGTCAACTAATGTAAACTGAGAGTTGGTTTTGCAATAAGCATGAATTGGATTGAGATTTCACAAATTTCAGAGTCTTAACTAAAATGAAATTGACTATTCTCAACTGGGACCTAGTGGCCTGGAGTCTATAATTTAGCTGTTGCCTATTTGACAGTAAGTCTCAAAGATGGATAGTAGGAAAGTAAAAATCTTGCATTTACATCATGGCAGGAGGGTGTTCCCCTAATGGGGGCTTAGTGTTATTTGCGAAGAGTAGTGGCAGCTTTAGCCTAATCAGTGTCTCTTGCCCGCTTTTTGTCAAGGCCCACAATAGCAACCAATGACCTGTTTGACGGCCCCTCAGAAATGCTCCAAGTCACATCATGGAGGAATGGGATGCAAACTTGCAATTGTGACTGCTCATTCAATGAGCTCCTGATTTCAATTGCACCATTGTAATCAGATCTTGAATATAGGTCAAACTTTCCTTACGTAAAGCTATAGTGCTAACAATTCTGTCAATTTTTTGAAATTTATTTATACTCTTTTAGTTGATGGATGGAAGCTTGGCTCTCTTAACTATCACTTGCCTTTTTCTGGAGATCCAGAAACTGAAGGATAATGGCATTGAATCTCAGCTCATCAATATTTCACAAATGATTACACTGTGAATGTAGACCCAGATGCACACATAGTAGCAAGAATACAAACTAATACAGGTGAAGGGGAATGAGCTACACATGACAATAGTCACGGGCTATATTGTGTATACTGCTGCCATACATACTATCCTATCCATAAATTGTTATGTACTAATATAAAAGCAAAATACTGCGGATGCTGGAAATCTGAAATAAAAACAAGAAATGCTGGAGCCACTCAGCAGGTCTGGCAGCATCTGTGGAAAGAGACGCAGAGTTAACGTTTCGGGGCAGTGACCCTTCTTCGGAACTGAAGAAAGGTCACTGACCCGAAACGTTAACTCTGCTTCTCTTTCCAAAGATGCTGCCAGACCTGCTGAGTGGTTCCAGCATTTCTTGTTTTTATTATTGTTATGTACTGTTCTTTAATGCTCATGAGCCCTTTTTCAATGTCATGGCATCTTATGGTACTGTATGATCTGTAGTATAGTCCAGTAGTTTAATACTCATGTGTATTTTATGTAGATAGGAAGCAGATTAACATTATATAGTAATGAATCCCCCCCCACCTCAAAAATTTTCATAATTGGTACTGCAAGAGTATTCAAGAGACTCTCAAAATGTTTAATTTTTATTAATTATTTTTCAATATGACTCTGCAAAAGGCTGGACTCTTGTATTCAGTGTGATAAGCATTTATCACTCGAATACATTCCCTGAACTATGCTGAGTTAGCTGCTCGTAGCTAGGGTGACATCAGGATAGCTCGGATGAGTGTTTTTGGTCTAGAGAGTGGAAAATTCATAGAATCATAAAATTTTACAGCATAGAAAGAGGCCCTTTGACCCTTTGAACTGGTGCCAGTTCTGCAAAAGAGCTATTAATTTACTCGCGTTAGCCTGCCCTTTCTCATGTATTTTATATTTTTCTTCTCCATTTCCTTTTTAAAAGCTATTATGGTTTCTACTTCCATCACTGTTTCTGGTAGGACATTTCCTTTCCTAACAACCCTCGACATAAGAACGTTTCTCCTCACTGCTTCTTTTATTCTTTTGTTGATGATCTTAAATTTATGCCCTCTAGTTACCAACCAGTAGAAACAGATTTTTCCTATTCACTTATAAAAATTCTTCATAAGTTAGAACAACCTTAGATCCTAATGCTGATTACTATCCATTGCCCCCTCATATTGTAATTATGATTTCAGATGTCCAAACCCGAAGAGAGGACGTACGGGAACAGCTGACAGAGGAGGATCTTAATAAGATTGTAGATGTGTATCTGACCGAGACTGAAACATTTACCTTTCTGGATCTTCCTGTTGAAATGGTTTCAGTGGATTCAGGAGAAGCAGAAGCCGTCAAGTAAGTTTTTTTTTTTGCACATTTTATAATCATCCTGCCAAGTGGCTTGATTAATTTTTTTTTTATTCATTCGTGGGATGTGGGCATTGCTGACAAGTCCAGCATTTATTGCCCATCGCTAATTGCCCTTGAGAAGGTGGTAGTGAGCTGTCTTCTTAAACCATGGCAGTCCTTGAGGTGTTGGTAGACCAACAGTACTGTTAGGAAGAAAGTTCCAGGATTTGGACCCACCGACAGTGAAGGAACGGCGATATAGTTCCAAGTCAGGATGGTGTGTGGCTTGGAGGGGAACTTGCAGGTGATGGTGTTCCCATGCATCTGCTGTCCTTGTCATTCTAGGTGGTAGAGGTTGCGGGTTTGGAAGGTGCTGTTGAAGGAGTTTTGGCGAGTTGCTGCAGTGCATCTTGTATATAGTACACACTGCTGCCACTGTGTGTTGGTGATGGAGAGAGTGATTGTTGAAGGTGGTGGATGGGGTGCCAATCAGGTATGCTGCTTTGTCCTGGTTGGTGTCGAGCTTCTTGAGTGTTATTGGAGCTGCACCCATCCAGGCAAGTGGAGAGTATTCCATCACACTCCTGGCTTGTGCCTTGTACATGGTGGACAGGCACTGGGGAGACAGGAGATGGGTTACTCAGAATTCCCTGCAGAATTCCCAGCCTCTGACTGGCTCTTGTAGCCACAGCATTTATGTGGCTGGTCAAGTTCAGTTTCTGATTAATGGTGACACCCCCCAGGATGTTGTTAGTGGGGGATTCAGCGATGGTAATGCCATTGAATGTCAAGTGAAGATGGTTAGATTCTCTCTTGTTTGAGATGGTCATTGCCTGGCACTTGTGTGGCTCGAATGTTATTTGCCACTTATCAGCCCAAGCCTGAATGTTGTCCAAGTTTTGCTGCATATGGACATGTGCTGCTTCCAAATCTGAGGAGTTGTGAATGGTGCAGTCAGAAGTGAACATCCCCACTTCTGACCTTATGTTGGAGGGAAGGTCATTGATGAAGGAGCTGAAGATGGTTGGGCCTAGGACACAACCCTGAGGAATGCCTGCACTGATTTCCTGGGACTGGAATGATTGACCTCCGACAACCACAACCATCTTCCTTTGTGCTAGGTATGATTCCAACCAGCAGAGAGTTTTTCCCCTGATTCCTATTGACTCCAGTTTTGTAAGGGCTCCTTGATGCCATACTTAGTCAAGTGCTGCCTTGATATCAAGGGCAGTCACTCTCACTTCACCTCTTGAGTTCAGCTCTTTTGTCCATATTTGAACCAAGACTGTAATGAAGTTAGGAACTGAATGGCCCTGACGGAACCCAAACTGAGCATCACTGAGCAGTTTATTGCTGAGCAAGTGCCACTTGATAGCACTGTCGACGACCCCTTCCATCACTTTGCTGATGATGGAGAGTAGACAGATAGGGCGGTAATTGGCTGGGTTGGATCTTTCTTGCTTTTTTTGCACAGGACATGTCTGGGCAATTTTCCACATTGCCGGGTAAATGTCAGTGTTGTAGCTGCACTGGAACAGCTTGGCTAGGGACATGGCTAATCTTGGAGCACAAGTCTTCAGTATTATTGCTGGAATGTTGTCAGGGCCCATAGCCTTTGCAGTATCCAGTGCCTTCAGCCGTTTCTTGCTATTACGTGGAGTGAATCGAATTGGCTGAAGACTGGCATCTGTGATGCTGGGGACCTCAGGAGGATACCAAGATGGATCATCCACTCGGCAATTCAGGCTGAAGATGGATGCAAATGCTTCAGCCTTGTCTTTTGCACTGATGTGCTGGGCTCCCCCATCATTGAGGATGGGGATATTTGCGGAGCCTCCTCCTCCTGTCAGTTGTTTAATTGTCCACCACCATTCACGACTGGATGTGGCAGGACTGCAGAGCTTAGATCTGATCTGTTGGTTGTGGGATCGCTTATCCCTGTCTATTACATGCTGCTTCTGCTGTTTGGCATGCAAATAGTCCCGTGTTGTAGCTTCATCAGGATGACACCTCATTTTTAGGTATAACTGGTGCTGCTCCTGGCATGCCCTCTTGCACTCTTCATTGAACCAGGGTCGGTTTCCCGGCTTGATGGTAATTGTAGAGTGGGGGAATATGCCGGGCTATGAGGTTACAGATTGTGGTTGAATACAATTCTGCTGCTGCTGATGGCCTGCAGTGCCTCATGGCTCCCCAATTTTGAGTTGCTAGATCTGTTCGAAATCTATCCCATTCAGCATGGTGGTAGTGTCACACAACACGATAGTGGGTACCCTCAAGGTGAAGATGGGACTTTGTCTCTACCAGGACTGTGCAGTGGTCAGTCCTACCAATACTGTCATGGACAGATGGACAGGTAGGTCGGTGGGAACGAGGTCATGTAGGTTTTTCCCTCTTATTGGTTCCTTCAGCACCTGCCGCAGACCTAATCTAGCAGTTATGTCCTTTAGGACTCGGCCAGCTCTGTCAGTGGTGCTACCGAGCCAGTCTTGGTGATGAACATTGAAGTCTCCCCACCCAGAGTACATTTTGTGCCCTTGCTACCCTCCGTGCTTCTTCCAATTGGTGTTTAAAATGGATTCATCAGCCGAGGAGAGGGGGGTGCTAGGTGGTAATCAGCAGGCGGTTTCCTTGCCCATGTTTGACTTGATGCCATGAGACATGTGGCAAAATTAATGTGCCTCATTCTTGGTGGGTGGGGCCCTGCATGACATTCCCCATTTTCTCTCTCTCTCTTTTCTTAAATAATTACATTTGCTACCTTCCAATCTTCAGGAACTGTTCCAGAATCTATAGAATTTTAGAAGATGATCACCAATGCATCCATTATCTCTACAGTCACCTGTTTCAACACTCTGGGAAATAGATCATCAGGTCCAGGCAATTTATCAACTTATAGTCCCATTAATATCTCCAGTACTACTCTTTTTACTAATACTAATTTCTTTCAGTTCCTCATCCTCACTAGTTCCTTGGTTCTTTAGTATTTCTGGGAGGTATTTTGTATCATCCTCCATGAAGACAGAGACAAAATATTTGTTTAATTTCTCTGCCATTTCCATATTCGCCAGAATACATTCCTCTGTGTCTGCCGGTAATGGGCCCACATTTGTCTTTAGAGTCATAGTCATAGAGTTATACAGCACAGAAACAGGCCCTTCGGCCCATCGTGTCTGTGCTGGCCATCAAGCACCTAACTATTCTAATCCCATTTTCCAGCACTTGGCCCATAGTCTTGTATGCTATGGCATTCCAAGTGCTCATCTAAATACTTCTTAAATGTTGTGAGGGTTCCTGCCTCTACCACCTCTTCAAGCAGTGCGTTCCAGATTGCAACCACCCTCTGAGTGAAATATTTTTTCCTCAAAACCCTCTAAACCTCCTGCCCCTTACCTTAAATCTATGCCCCCTGGTTATTGACCCCTCCACTAAGGGAAAAGGTTTCTTCCTATCAATCCTTTCAATGCCCCTCATTATTTTGTATACCTTAATCATGTTCCCCCTCAGCCTTTTCTGCTCCAGCCTTTTCAGTCTATCTTCATAGCTGAAATACTCCAGCCCAGGCAACATCCTGGTGAATCTCCTCTGCACTCTCTCCAGGGCAATCACATCCTTCCTATAGTGTGGTGACCAGAACTGTACACAGTACTCCAGCTGTGGCCTAACTAGCATTTTATACAGCTCCATCATAACCTCCCTGCTCTTATATTCTATGCCTTGCCTAATAAAGGCAAGTATCCCATATGCTTTCCTAACCACCTTATCTACCTGTGCTGTTGCCTTCAGTGATCTATGGACATGTACATCAAGGTCCCTCTGACCCTTTGTACTTCCTAGGGTCCCACCATTCATTGTATATTCCCTTGCCTTGTTAGTCCTCCCAAAATGCACACTTCTCAGGATTAAATTCCATTTGCCACTGCTCCGTCCATCTTGCCAGCCCATCTATATCATCCTGTAATATAAGGCTTTCCTCCTCACTATTTATGACACCACCAATTTTCGTGTCATCTGCAAACTTACTGATCATCCTCCTATATTCACGTCTAAATCATTAATGTACACTACAAACAGCAAGGGTCCCAGCAGCGATCCCTGTGGTACACCACTGGTCACAGGCTTCCACTCGCAAAAACAAACCTCGACAATCACCCTCTGCCTCCTGCCACTAAGCCAATTTTGGATCCCATTTGCCAAATTGCCCTGGATCCCATGGGCTCTTACCTTCTTAACCAATCTCCCATGCGGAACCTTCTCAAAAGCTTTACTGAAGTCCATGTAGACTACATCAACTGCTTTACCCTCATCTACGCATCTAGTCACTGCCTCGAAAAATTCAATCAAGTTAGTTAGACACAATCTCCCCCTGACAAAGCCATGATGACTATCCCCGATTAATCCCTGCCTCTCCAAGTGGAGATTAATCCTGTCCCTCAGACTTTTTTCCAATAGTTTCTCTACCACTGATGTTAGACTCGCCTGCCTGTAATTACCTGGTTTATCCCTGCTTGAATAATGGTACCACATTCACTGTCCTCTTTGCTAATCTTTTCCTTTTTACATACATATAGACACTTTTACAGTCCGTTTTTATGTTTCTTGTTAGTTTACTTTCATATTCGATTTCCTCTTTCTTTATCAGCTTCTTGGTCCTCCTTTGCTGAATTCTAAATGCTCCCAATCCTGTGTCGTACTACTTTTTTGAGCAACTTTATAAGCCTCTTTCTTTTATCTAATACAATATTTAACTTCTCTTGTTAGTCATGGTTGGATGAGTTTTCCTGCTGGGTTTTTGTGCCTCAAAGGAATGTAAATTTGTTGTAAACCATGTATTAATTCTTTAACTGCTAGCCTTGCCTTTCTACCATTATACCGTTTAATGGAGTTTTCTAATTTACCACAGCTAACTTGCCCCTCATACCTTTGTAGTTTCCTTTGTTTAGATTTAAGACCCTAGTTTCAGATTGAACTGCATCACTTTCAAACTTAAAGTAAAATTCTATCATATTATAGTCACTCTTCCCTTCAGTTTACTCATCCACTCTGCAGCCCTTGCTCTCATCCATACAAGTTGAAAGAACATCAAACCTGTTGGACAATTGCAAGAGCTGAGGCTCCTCTACTTCTGCCTTCTCAATCCCCATACCTGCCTCACTTGCAGTCACACACCCCTGCCTCTGACCACTGACCGAATCAGAAGACCCGATCCGGAGAGGTGTGACTTCTGGAAAAAAGTGTCCCGGTAACTTTCCCCCTCCTTGATGAATCGCAGTGTCTGTAGCTGGGCCTCCAGTTCATTAACTCTGAGCCGAAGCTCCTCAAGCCATAGAAACTGCAGACGTTGTTGCCATGGATCACATTGGTGTCCAGGAGCTCCCACATACTGCAGCTGCATCACATCACCTGCGTTGCCATCCTTATTGTGTTTTAATTAACGTAATTACTTTCTTAATTAATAATTTTTTACTTAACATTTCACTGACCCTTTGTACACAGTGATATCAGCCTCCTCCAGAAACTCACTCAGCTCTCTTTTGAATGTTTGCTGTGAATCTGCACCCCTGCACAAACTATACCTTACTCCACAGCTTAATGACTGGAGTTGCTCTGGTCATATGGGAAATAATGAGATTTCCTGAATGCATCTGTGAATGGTTTCATAGCTCTATTATCGGCAGCCCCCATTCTCCATGAGAATCGTGTGCCTTTTTGGGGAAGCCAGTCTGTGCCTGTTAGTGACTTTCTGTCAAAGAGATTCATATACTATACTGTTACAACCGAGGTGGGAGGCGTGCACTGTCATTTCTAGTTCCACTTCTCCGCAGGTCAAAACATATATTTAAATGTTTAATAAAAACAAGAAACGCTGGAAATACTCAGCAGGTCTGGCAGCATCTGTGGAGAGAGAAGCAGAGTTAACATTTCAGGTCAGTGATCCTTCTTCAGAATTGGCAGATATAAGAAATGTAAAAGGTTTTAAGCAAGTAAATTGGGGGTGAGGCAAGAGATAACAAAAGAGAAGGTATTGATCGGACAAGGTCACAGAATAGCTGACCAGAAGGTCATGGAGCAAAGGCAAACAATATGTTAATGGTGTGCTGAAAGACAAAGCATGAGTCCAGATATGGTATTAATGGACTGAAAACTGAACAAAGCACAAACAGGAAAAAAAACCACGGTGGGTAGGCACAGTAGAAACAAACTGAACAAACTAAAATAAAATTAACACAAAAAAGAAAAAATAACTAAAAATAAAAGTAAAATGGGGGGCCCATCATGATCTGAAATTATTGAACTCTATGTTCAGTCTGGCAGGCTGTAGCGTGCCTGATCGGTAAATGAGATGCTGTTCCTCGAGCTTGCGTTGATGTTCACTGGAACACTGCAGCAATCCCAGGACAGAGATGTGAGCATGAGAGCAGGGGGGTGTGTTGAAATGGCCAGCAACCGGAAGCTTGGGGTCATGCTTTCGGACTGAGCAGAGGTGTTCTGCAAAGCGGTTACCCAGTCTGCATTTGGTCTCCCCAATGTAGAGGAGACCACATTGTGAGCAGCGAATACAGTATACTACATTGAAAGAAGTACAAGTAAATCACTGCTTCACCTGAAAGGAGTGTTTGGGGTCTTGGAAAGTAAGGAGAGAGGAGGTAAATGGGCAGGTATTACACCTTCTGCGATTGCAGGGGAAGGTGCTGTGGGAAGGGAACAAGGTGGTGGCGGTAATGGAGGAGTGGACCAGGGTGTCGCGGAGGGAACGATCCTTTCGGAATACTGACAGGGGAAGGGAGGGGAAGATGCATTTGGTAGTGGCATCACGCTGGAGGTGGCGGAAATGGCGGAGGATGATCCTTTGGATACGGAGGCTGATGGGGTGGAAAGTGAGGATAAGGGGAACCCTGTCGCGGTTCTGGGAGGGAGGGGAAGGGGTGAGGGTAGAGGTGTGGGAAATGGACAGGACACAGTTGAGGGCCCTGTCAACCACAGTGGGGGAGAATCCTCGGTTGAGGGTAAAGGAAGACTTATCAGAAGCGCTGTCATAGAAGGTAGCATCACCAGAGCAGATGCGTCGGAGACGGAGAAACTAGGAGAATGAAATGAAGTCCTTACAGGAGGCAGGGTGTGAAGAAGTGTTGTCGAGGTAGCTGTGGGAGTCGGTGGGCTTATAATGAATATTAGTAGACAGCCTGTCCCCAGAGATGGAGACAGAGAAGTCAAAGAAGGGGAGGGCAGTGTCGGAGATGGACCATGTAAAGGTGAGAGAAGGGTGGAAATTAGAAGCAAAGTTGATAAACTTTTCCAGTTTGGGGCGGGAGCAGGAAACGGCACTGATACAGTCATCAATGTACCAGAAAAAGAGTTGGGGGAGGGGACCTGAGTAGGACTGGAGCAAAGAATGTTCAACATATCCCGCAAAAAGACAGGCATAAATAGGGCCCTTGCGGGTACCCATAGCAACACCTTTTACTTGAAGGAAGTGAGTGGAGTTGAAGGAGAAGTTGTTCAATGTGAGAACAAGTTCAGCCAGGCGGAGGAGGGTGGCGGTGGATGGGGACTGGTTGGGCCTCTGCTCAAGGAAGAAGCGGAGAGCCCTCAAATCGTCCTGGCGGGGGATGGAGGTGTAGAGAGATTGGAAGTCCATAGTGAAGAGGAGGCGGTTGGGGCCAGGAAACTGGCAATTGTCAAAATGACATAGGGCATCAGAAGAGTCACGGAAGTAGGAAGAGACTGGACCAGCGGAGAAAAGATAGAGTCAATATAGGAAGAAATAAGTTCAGTGGGGCAGGAACAGGCTGAAACAATGGGTCTGCCGGGACAGTCCTGTTTGTGGATTTTGGGAAGGAGGTAGAAGTAGGCTGTCCGGGGTTGTGGGATTATGAAGTTGGAAGCTGTGGAGGGAAGATCTCCAGAGGAGATGAGGTCAGTGACAGTCCTGTGGACAGTCGCCTGATGTTCGATGGTGGGATCATGGTCCGGGGAAGTAGGAAGAAGTGTCTGAGAGTTGGCGCTGAGCCTCTACAAGGTAGAGGTCGGTACATCATACAACAGGTTTAATGACAATGTCAGGGTTAGACCTGAGAGTACGGAGTGCGGCAAGTTCAGAGGGGGTCAGGTTAGAATGAGTGAGGGGGCAGAGAAATTGAGATGACCAATGTCTCGCCGACAGTTTTCAATGAAAAGATCAAGAGCTGATAAGAGGCCAGAGGGAGGACCCAGGTAGAGGGAAAATGCTGGAGGCAGGTGAATGGGTCTGTTGATCGGGGGGAGAACTCCTGGCCAAAGAAGTGAGCTCGGAGGCAGAGGCAATGGAAGAAGAGCTCAACGTCATGCCGAGCATGGAATTCATTGAGGTGGGGGCGTAAGGGGATAAAACTGAGTCCTTTGCTGAGTACAGAACATTCAGCGTCAGAGTGGGGGAGGTCAGAGGGTATAGTGAATACACGGCAAGGGGTCAGATCAGAAGGGCTGGGGTCAGAGGGAAGTGAAGGGGAAGAAGGATCTGGAGGGGCATTAGTCCTCATTAGCTGCTGGAGCTTGCATTCCTTGACACCTGAAAGGAAGAAAAGAAGTTTTTTGTTAATCTGTTGATTTCCAGCATCCGCAGTATTTTGCTTTAATTTAAATGTTTACCCAGTTACCGATACAGTCAATCATAGACTCTATTTTTATCCCAGAATAAAATGCACCAACTAGATTTCTTTAATAAACAACAAAATTATCAGTTTATTATAAAACAAGACATAACCAGTAATGAAGCAAAGCATTAACACACAGATTGAAATATAAAAGTTCCCTTTTACCTTAGTCCCTCACTCACACAGACACAAACACACACACACACACACACACACACACACAAACACCGGTTAACTGGAAAAAATAGAAATGTTCTTTTTACAATGTTACAAAAAAAGACAAAAGAGAATACTTTGGCCAAATACTTGCTAATTCTTGAAGAAAAAAAGAGAAGATATGGAAAGATGTCAATTGTCCCCTTTTTTTGGTTTGGCATCCCAAGGTCAGGCAGCGTTGAGGATTTATCTGGCAGGTATTTCCAGCATCTCAGGAGAAATGCGGCAACTGGGATTTCAGGCAGGCCTTTCAGGAGGAATGCATCATCAATTTCTCTATTTCTTACACTCGTTTCTAAGAGTTTCTCAAAGAGATGGAAAAATTGGCAGGCTTTTCAAAGAGATGGAAAAGGCTGTGTTAGGGTTTGCTCCCTTGGCAAGTTTTCTACAACTGTTTTTTTGAAACACTGTCCACACCCCCAACTCTGTCCAATCTCTCCAAACAGCAGGTCAAAAATCCCTAGACCGTCATAAATCTTGCCTTGTTGCTTCTCTGTAAATAGTCCTTTAATCCAAATTTTCTGTTGTTTATTTTAAATCACATGATTTCCAGCAAAAGGTTGTTTTCAACAACATCTCAAGTGTCCCTTTGATGAACTTTAAAAAAAGAGTCCAGTAATTATAAAATCTTCAGCCTCCTAAAAATGAATCCATTTCCACAATTTAAATAGAAGTCCTCAAAAGTTTAACAAAAAATGGAAGCACTGTCATAACAATACTACTTAGTTCTCTTTCCCTCTCAATAGACTTTACCATGAAACCCAGCATCTACCCACATGCATTGTACCACATTTATATACATTAAGTGTCATCTGCCAGATGTGAACCCATTCCCACTGCATTTAGGTCAGATGTAATGTTTACTCTCCTCAAGGATTCTGACACTTGCACAAGTTTCTGTATCATTAGTGAACAGTAACTTCCAATGCCTTTTCCCAGATCATTGAAAAAGATCTTGAAGAGCAACAATCCTAACACTGATCCCTATGGGATTTCATTAGTAACCATTTCTACGCGAGCTGCTCCCATTAATGGCAACCCTTTGTCTACAAAAGAGCAACCACATCCCTATCTAACCCAACATCTGCCTCCATCCCCCACAGTCCTACGTAGCAGCTATTACGTAGTACATTGTCAAAAACTTTTGAAAGTCCAAATAAGGGATGTTGACAAGGCTACCATCATCAATTCACTTAGTAATCTCTTCAAAATATTCAATCAGGTTAGTAAGCCGTGACCTTTTCTGAAAGCCATGTTACGTGTCAGTGTTAACCCCTTTTCGGTCAAGATGGTTGGACAGTGTACCGCTAA
This sequence comes from Heterodontus francisci, assembly GCF_036365525.1. Classification (NCBI taxonomy): domain Eukaryota; kingdom Metazoa; phylum Chordata; class Chondrichthyes; order Heterodontiformes; family Heterodontidae; genus Heterodontus; species Heterodontus francisci. The sequence goes on from NC_090378.1 coordinate 68,331,609, forward strand.
AGATCCCTTTTAACAACTTTCATAGAACTGAGGTTAAGCTAATGGTCCTGTAATTACCTTGATGAAAGGTCATTAACCTGAAGAGTTAACTGTTTCTCTCTCCACAGATGCTGCCTGACCTCTTTCCAGCATTTTTTGTTTTTATTTAAGATTTTCAGCATCAGCAGTATTTTGCTTTTGTCCTATAATGACCCTGTATTGGCTTAGTACTTCATTTATTCACTATCTCCTCTGATCTCAAATGGAACTTCCACAACTTTTTTTATTCGTTCTTTGGATATGAGCATTGCTAGCAAGGCCAGCACTTAATTGTCCATCCCTAATTGCCCTTGTTAAAGCGGTCATTAAAGAGCTTTTTATCTATGGTGAAGTGTTTTCTTTATGAGACCTCTGAGATTATATTAGATTCTCTTAACATAACTCAGTTTGGAGCCTGTGGATTTAATTAAGCAAGAGGCAAATAGACTGCAGTGAAAAATAGCTCTTATTTTCCTACAAATAGAGTTCATTCTCACGACATGATCTCCACCCATTAGTATCCCAATCAATTTTCCATTGTCATATTTAGCCAAAGTTGGGTACATTTAAATGAGTTGTTAATTATGTGGTGATATCGCACACCCCATTTTCCAATAGTACACTTTCAGTTGTGCTCAATCATAATTATGGCTCTCCAGAATGACACCAACATTGCTCAGTGCTGCAGAAAAGGCAGAAGTACATTTAAAGGCTCCAAATTCTCTGCAATTTTCCAACGTGCAGGTCAGACCTGGGCAGGGAGGGGAAGAAAATGGAGCAGGGTACAGATTCTCCAGTCTCTGCTCCTTTTTTAGAATTAGAATTAGAACATTACAGCGCAGTACAGGCCCTTCGGCCCTCGATGTTGCGCAGACCTGTGAAACCATCTGACCTACACTATTCCATTTTCATCCATATGTCTATCCAATGACGACTTAAATGCCCCTAAAGTTGGCGAGTCCACTACTGTTGCAGGCAGGGCGTTCCACGCCCCTACTACTCTCTGAGTAAAGAAACTACCTCTGACATCTGTCCTATATCTATCACCCCTCAACTTAAAGCTATGTCCCCTCGTGTTTAATAGGTATCTCATATTTTGTCAGAAGTGGGTTCTGGTGGACATATGGGAATGTTGGGATAATGGCATTGTCCATCCAAAATACCATAATTTCCGTGAGGGATTGACCCAATTTTAAATCACACCTGTCTAAAGCAGTATTAATGGCTCCAACAGTGGATCAAGATGTTTTATCTTTAAAGCTACTTGTCTGACCCCAAATAACACCAATCACTTGGCCAGTTTAGAAGCAATTTCAACAATTTGTTTTATTTTAAAGCTGTGGAGGGGGCCTTCAATTTGCCTCAGCATAGTATCAGGGCTAAATTTTGATTTTATTCATTGAGAGTTACACAAGTCTCAATCTGGGTTTCCCACTGGGGATTTTTCTTGATTTTAATGAAGGTAGAAAAGGGCAGGAAGATGAGAAATACAGAGAAAAATGCTTCATTTGACATTGTGGAAAGCAGATGAGACCTAATTACTTCTTCCTAGCAACAGCCCTGCAGATCCCAACACTGCTTCTAAGATGTTGGTCAGGTGCTATTCTTTAGAGGCCCGCATTTCACCAAAGAAGCTCTGGATGAGCTATGTTTCTTATTACAGCAAATGTAGAATTGACTTCAACAAACCTGGGATCACTGATGTACGTTACAGCGCTCTGCAGCAGTCCATGACCACATTGTTGGTAATGCCAGGGGGGAGGGAAATGAGAGTAAATTAGCTTTCCTTGACTGTCCTGGTCAGGGTATTCAATTTCTTTCTGCAGTCCAGTGTGTTGAGGGACGACTTAAAAGGACCACCTTAAGAAGCTGTAAGTGAAGCTAATCGGAAGAAGTGATGTCATGTAATACGATCATAAGAATTAGGAGCAAAAGTAGGCCATTCAACCCGTTGAGCCTGCTCCGCCATTTAATAAGGTCATGGCTGATCTGTTTCTGTCTCGAATTCCATACTCCCACCTACCCCTGATAATCTTTGATTCCCTTGCCTAACAAGCATCTATCAACCTCCGCCTTGAAAATATTCAATTACACCACCTCTACCACCTTCTGAGACGGAGAGTTCCAAAGTCGCACAACTCTGAGAGAAAAAAATTTCTTCTTGTCTCTGTCTTAAAAGGGTGACCCCTAATTTTCAAACAGTGCCCCCTAGTTCTGGACTCACTCAGAAGAGGAAACATCTCTCCACATTCACCCTGTCAAGACTGTTCAGGATCTTATATACTTCAATCAAGTCTCCCCTCACTTTTCTAAACTCCAGTGAAAACAAGTCCAGTCTGTCCAACTTTTCCTCATAAGACAACCCGCTCATTCCAGCTATCAGTCTAGTAAACCTCCTCTGAACCATCTCCAATGCATTCACATCTTTCCTTAAATAAGGAGACCAAATCTGCGCACAGTATTCAAGATGTGGTCTCACCAATGCTCTGTATAACTGAAGCATAACGCCCTTACTTTTATTTTCAATTGCTTTTGTAATAAAGGATAGCATTCCATTAGCCTTCTTTATTGCTGTACCTGCATACTAACCTTTAGTGACTCATGCATTAGAACACCTAGATCCCTCTGCACCTCGGAATTTTGCAGTCGTTCCCCGTTTGAGAAATACTCTGCTTTTTTATTCTTCCTGCCAAAGTGAACAACTTCACATTTTCCCACATTATACTCCATCTGTCAGATTTTAGCCCACTCACTCGACCTATCTATATCGGTCTGCAACCTCCTTATGTCCTCTTCACAACATACTTTCCTACCCATCTTTGTGTCATCTGCAAATTTTGCTACCATGCCATCGCTCCCCTCATCTAAGTCATTGATGTAAATTGTAAAACGTTGAGGCCCCAGCACAAACCCCTGCGGGACTCTGTTCGTCACATCCTGCCAATCAGAAAAGGACCCATTTATGCATACTCTCTGCTTTCTGCCAGCCAGCCAATCTTCTCTCCATGCTAATATGTTATCCCCTACACCATGAGCTTCTACTTTGCACAATAACCTTTTATGTGGCACCTTGTCATATGCCTTCTGGAAATCAAAGTACAGTACATCAATGGGGTCCCCTTTATCCACAGCGCATGTTACTCCTTCAAAGAACTCCAATAAATTGGTTAAACATAATTTTTCTTTCACAAAACCATGCTGACTATTCCCGATTACCTTGTGTTTTTCTAAGTGCCCAGCTATAGCCTCCTTAATGATCGATTCTAACACCTTCTCCACAACAGACGTCCAGCTAACTGGCCTATAGTTGCCTGTTTTCTGCCTCCCCCCTTCTTGAATAGAGGGGTTATATTTCCTACTTTTCAGTCTGATGAAACCTTTCCAGAATCTAGTGAATTTTGAAAAATTAACACCAACGCATCTACTATCTCATTAGCCACTTCTTTTAAGACCCTAGGATGAAGCCCATCAGGACCCAGGGACTTGTCAGCCCACAGCTCCATTAGTTTGGTCAGTACTGCTTCCCTGGTGATTATAATTTCACCAAGTTCCTCTCTTCCTTCCACATGTCACGCATGACCAGGCAGTTATGGGTGTAGCCCAACAGAGTGAGACGTGTATTATTTTGGCTCCTCCAGTAGCTATATATATTATATATATACTCTAGCAAAGTTACAATACAAATCCACATTTTCTTTGAATATTATTTGTAGTCCTGTGAGTCTTACAATAGTTCACATACTGAAGGAACAAGAAATATTAGTGGCAACGTTAGGGTTATATTTTTTGGAAGACCACCAATTATTACATCATGGCAACATTTGATTTTTTTCTGAAGAATGCACCAAGAGAAGACAAAGAACAGCTGATTGCTTACCTGGAGTGGCTGAAGATTCAGGCGGAGAGCACAGACAGAACCCCAGGAGATGTTGAAACTCTCGGAGTACAGGCGGCAATTTGCTAGGAGATCGGAGCTTTCAACTAATCTGGCAGTGGGTCGAAAAAGTGGAAAAGAAGTAGTACTGCTTTTGTTTTCCCAGTTTTCTTTGCTTTGTGGGCAGGGCCTAAGCCTAAAAGAGTGGGAAGAACCCAACAGCCCCACTGGAGGTCCGGTGCAGTGCAAGAGGCTGGTTGTGGCAGTTGCCGGTATTGCAAGCTGTGGCTCTCTAAAACAAATTGCTCTCAGTTTAAAACAAAGCTCTCCAAGTTTAACCAAAATCGAACAGGCTGTGCAAACAAAGAACTGCTCCCTCAGTTTAAAAAAACACAGGCTGTGTAAACAAAGGAGATGTAGTCTCTCACTCTTAAAAGGGACAGTCCTGCAAAAACAAAAATGAACCTGTCTAAACAAGGAAACAGAAAGGAGAGTGCCTGTGGAAACAAAAACCTGTGAAAAGCCTGTATTGTGAAACAGCAGGATCATCCAGAAAATGGCTTTCAGGCATCCAGTTATGGACTGGAAGGCATTGGTCATAGCATCTGAATTTAAATTGTTTCGACAATGGATGGAACTGAGTTTCTTGGATGAGGAAGTGAGTGAACAAGAGAATCAAGCTATCAAAATCAAAATTGCACTGGGCAACGAGGGCCTGCAATGGATTTACACATCAGGATTGTCAGCTGAGGATCAGAAGGACCCTAGCAAGCTATGGACATTTCCAGAAGAGCAACTCAAGGTGAAGGTAAATTTCTGAGTACATAGGCTTGAGCTTATGACCTACCTGCAAAGGCAAGATGTGTCCATTGACCAGTTTATTGCAAGATGCTGAGACAAAATTCAAGAAGCCAACTTTGCAGATATTGAAAGGTTGGAATGGAATATAGAACTAGTAATTGCATCTACGCACTAGAGGCCTTTCAAAAAGACCTTCTTGAAAAGAAGAAAGGGCACACCACAGATGCTGTTATGGAAGGAAATTTGAAGCCGTCATGACTGGGCACCAACAGTTACAAGCATTGGGTGCAGCTGCAGCAATTGGTATGGTAACTAAGTCTCAGAGGTCTGCTAAACCTTGTGGCAAAGGTGGCCTGACTCACCAAATTCGCAGTTGTCCAGCATACCAGGACCAGTGCAAAGCATGTGACATGTGAGGACATTGGGCAAGATAGTACAGAAGGCTGAGCTCAGATATTGCACACACAAATGTTGGCAGATCACATGCAGAGAGAATGTCTATATGACAGGGTGGCAAATACCACAAAAGGTATGCAAACACAAAACAAAGCCCAAGCAGGTACATCAGGTCAGCAGAGAGACAGATTGCCATGAAGACACAGATGAAGAATGCACTCCCGTGAACAGCAAGCAAGCATTTCACATAGTTCACTTGGATCAAGATGTCAATGATATTATGTAATCTGAGGCATTTGCCATGATCAGGATTATATTTCTGCAGAACAGTGGTAAGCATAAACTCAAAGAGTAAAAATGGACACTGGAGCAAGTGCAAATATTCTGCTCCTCTGTCTACTGAAGGACATGTACTTAAAGAAATGAGGATCTATGGTACGACCCACCACAGCTAGACTGACTACCTACAATGATTCTCCAATCAAGTGCATTGGAGAGATAACCATACAGTGGGATCTCCGAATGCCATCACAAATGTTTTATATTGTACACACAATTGGACCAACTGTTGCAAGACTTCCGGTCTGCCAAGATTTATGAATCATCACAATACATGAGGTCAACACCGCACCAAAAGGTACAGAAGATTGCAACGCCAATTGCATTGAGTCAGTTAGAGACCTGACATTATTTTATCCAGATAGATTTGATGCAATCGGTGATTTCAAGGGTGATGCCATATTGCACGTGAGGGAGGATGCAGTTCCTACTATCTATACACCAAGGAAATGCAGCATGCACATTCAAGAGAAGCTTAAAGTGGAGCTCGCTGAGATGGAGCACAATGGAGTCATCCGCCGCGTGCATCAGCATTCAGATTGGTGCAGCTCGATTACCTGCTTGCTGAAGAAAGATGGCAATTTCAGGATTTGCTTAGACCTGCAACAGCTGAATTTAGTCCTCGAGATGCCCGCATAAAATCCCGACCCTGGAGGAGATGAATCCCACGTTTACTGGTGCAAAGTATTTTTCAAAGCTAGATGCGAAGCATGGTTACTGGTCTGTCCACTTAGCCACCAAGTCCCAACTACTCACAACGTTTAGAACACCATTGGAGATATTGTTTCAGATGGTTACTGTTTGGTCTGTGTATCAGCCAAGACATTTTCCAACAATACATGGACAGGATAATGGAAAATGTCCCAGGCTCTATGTGTATAGCCAGCAATATTGCGGTGGTGGGGCAGAGCATGACCGAAACTTGCATTTGCTAATGCTGGCTGCTGATTGTGTGGGCCTTGTGTTTAATAGCAAGAAGTGTACGGACAACGTTGGGCACATCAACTTCTCTGGGTCAATTATATTCCACCACAGTTATACGCCTAGACCCAGATAAGATCGAAGGTGTCAGAGCCATGCCAACTCCTCAGGACCAGGAAGACCTACAACGGTGTCTAGCTGAGCGAACAGCACTGTCTGGGGAACTGCTGCATAAACATACCCCTTATTTGTCACAGCAAGACCACCAGCAGGTGTTTGAGTCCTTAAAATTAGCTCTGTCAAGTCAAGACAGCATGCTACAGTATTACAATCTGACCAAAGAGACCACACTCGAGGTCACCGAGTCCCAGAAGGGATTAGGTGCCTGCATCATTAAGGTAGGGAAGCCAGTCGCCTTTGCGTTGAAGAGTTTGTCACAAACCCAATCCAATTACTCTAACATTGAACATGAAACCTTAGCTCTGGTTTTTAGTATCACTAGGTTTCACACCTACATGTTCGGAAAACATTTTACCGTGGAGACCGACCACAAGCCACTTGAAACCATATGGTGCAAACCACTTACGAGGGCTCCTCCGAGGTTTCAGAGACTTTGGTAAAGGTTCAGGGCTCCAATTGTGACGTCCGATATAAACTGGGCAGCAAAATTGTCACATCGGACACCTTGAGCAGGTTGCCTAATGCAAATAAAGATTCAGATGTCTCACTTAGATTTGCATGTTCACGGTGTGGATACTGAGATTGAAGATGTCCTGAAGATCAACTTCATGAGCTTTGGACCCTCAAGTGAGAACAACTAAGAGATGAGACATCACATGACCCTACCCTATCATTGTTGTAGAAGGTGATTGTGGAAGGATAGCCTGACACCATATAGGAAGTATAGGAATACGCTATTTCTGGCTGTATCGAGATGAGCTCAGTATATCACGAGGTGATTTTCAAAGGGAAACAAGACCTGATACCTGAAGCTCTGCATTCTGATATTCTAGCACAACTGCATCAAGGGCATTTAGGAATAGAACATACCAGACACCTTGCCAGAGAGACAATCTACTAGCCAGGAATAAAAACAGTGATAATGAGATGGTAGTGAAATCCTGTGAGGCATATCAAAGTTATCAGCCAAATCAACAGAAGGAACCCTTGATCCCACATGAAACACCTTCACATCCATGGACGAAGATTGGCACAGATTTATTCACGTTGTAGGTGATGATTTTCTCCTTGTTATGGATTACTTCACCAAGTTTCTTATCATCAGGCAGCTATGGGATAGGTCAAGTGCAGTGCTTGCTGATACGGTTAGTGCCCTGTTCAGCCTATTTGGCATGCCAGAAGAAATTATCTCCAATAATGGGCTGCAAAATGCAGAAAGACCATTCCAAGACTTTAGTGCCAGGTGGGGAGTCCGTCACTTGACATCGTCTCTGCATTATCCAAAGCCCAATGGCACAGCTAAATGCATGGTGTGTACCATCAAATTGCTAATTTTGAAGTGTAGGCAGACTGGCCAAGATCTCAAGGTTACGATGCTGCACCTCCAAGCTACTCCGTCAGACATGGGCTTATCGTCGTCTGCCACATTCAGTCATGAATGGTGGTGGACAATTAATCAACTAACAGGAGGATGAGGCTCCACAAATATCCCCATTCTCAATGATGGGGGAGCCCAGCACATCAGTACAAAAGAAAAGGCTGAAGTATTCAAAACCATCTTCAGCCAGAAGTACTGAGTGGATGATCCATCTTAGCCTCCTCCTGAGGTCCCCAGCATCACAGATGCCAGTCTTCAGCCAATCCAATTCACTCCACATAATATCAAGAAACGGCTGAAGGCACTGGTTACCGCAAAGGCTATAGGCCCTGACAACTTCCCCGCCGTAGTACTGAAGACTTGTGCTGCAGAACTAGCCACGCCCCCTAGCCAAGCTGTTCCAGTACAGCTACAACACTGGCGTCTACCTGACAATGTGGAAAATTGCCCAGGTATGTCCTAGCCACAAAAAGCAGGACAAATCCAATCCGACCAATTACCTTCTCATCAGTCTACTCCCGATCATCAGCAAAGTGATGGAAGCTGTCATCAATAGTGGTATCAAATGCCACTTCAACAGCATTAACCTACTCACCAATGCTCAGTTTGAGTTCCACCAGGGCCACTCAGCTGCTGACCTCATTACAAATATGGAAAAAAGAGCTGAACTCAAGAGGTGAGGTGACAGCGACTGCCGGATATCAAAGCAGTATTTGACCGTGTATGGCATCAAGAAGCCCTAGCCAAACTGAAGTCAATGAGAATGAAGGGGAAAACCCTCCACTGGTTGGAGTCATACCTAGCACAAAAAGATGATTGTGGTTGTTGGAGGCCAATCATCTCAGCCTCAGGACATTTCTGCAGGAGTTCCTCAGGGTAGTGTCCTAGGCCCAATCATCTTCAGCTGCTTCATCAATGACCTTCCCTCCATTGTAAGGTCAGAAGTGGGGATGTTCACTGATGATTGTATGATGTTCAGTACCATTCGCAACTCTTCAGATACTGAAGCAGTCCGTGTCCATATGCAGCAAGACCTGGACAACATTCAGACTTGAGCTGATAAGTGGCAAGTAACATTCATGCCACACAAGTGCCAGGCAATGATGATCTACAATAAGAGATAATCTAACCATCTCCCCATGACATTCAACAGCATTGCCATCACTGAATTCCCCATTATCAACATCCTGGGAGTTACCATTGACCACAAACTGAACTGGAACAGTTATATAAATACTGTTGCTTCAAGAGCAGGTCAGGGACTGGGAATTCTGCAGCAAGTAACCCACTTCCTGACTCCCCAAAGCCTGTCCACCATCTACAAGTCCCAAGTCAAGAGTGTGATGGAATACTCTGCACTTGCCTGGATGAGTGCAGCTCCAACGCACTCAGGAAGTTTGACACCATCCAAGACAAAGAAAGTAGCCCACTTGATCGGCATCGCATCTGCCATCTTCAAAACTCAATCCCTCCACCGCCGACACACAGTGGCAGCAGTGTGTACCATATACAAGATGCACTGCAGCAATTCACTACGTCTCCTTCGACAGCACCTTCCAAACCCGTGATCTCTTCCACCTAGAAGGACAAGGACAGCAGACGCATGGGAACAGCTTCACCTGCAAGTTCCCCTCCAAGTCACACACCATCCTGACTTGGAACTATATTGCCGTTGCTTCACTGTCGCTGGTTCAAAATCTTGGAACTCCCTTCCTAACAGCACTGTGGGTGTATCCACACCAGTTGGACTGCAGCAGTTCAAGAATGCAGCTCACCACCACCTTCTCAAGGGCAATTAGGTATGGACAACAAATGCTGACCTTGTCAGCAACGCCCACATCCTATGAAAGAATAAAAAGAAAATAACCAGTGTTCTGAGTCATCAGAGTCTTCAAGGGGTCATCAAGATGAGCTCAGCTCTGGGAAAAGGTTTATGATAACAAGATCATGACAAATAAACAAACTCCTCTACATTTTAGAGTGTGTTAAACTTGCTTACATGTGAATAACGTTTTGTTTTAATCATGTATAGTTGGTCCAAATCGCAACATTATTGTATATTGTACATATGTTTTTATCTTTGGAAAAAAGGGTGATGTTGTGTGATGACCTTAAGAGGACCACCTTAAGAAGCTGTAAGTGAAGGTCACCGGAGGAAGTGATGTCACGTCACACGTGACCAGGGAGTTGTAGGTGTAGCCCGACAGAGTGAGACATGTATGGGTGTGACTCATGCAGCAATATATATATGTTTTAGTTAAGTTATCATAAAAACCAACATTTCCTTTGAATATTACTTGTCATCCTGTGAGTCTTACAATAGTTCACATACCAAAGGAACAAGTAATATTACATAGTGTAGTCCGAGGAGTAAGTGAGGTGGCAATGATGACCACAACCACTTCAAAAGGTGTGAATGACTAACATCAGGCCTTTTGTTACTGTTCTTGAACAGTTCCAGTAATTACATTTGGAGTAATAAGGATATTTAACTATTGGGCAACACTACATTACAAGATATTGCGTGAATAAAATTGCCGTTTCATTTGTAGGAATTAAAGGCTTTCCACAAAATCTTCTAATTAATTAATTTTTTCCCCAGATCTCAAAGCTTCCTTAGTTTTTTCTTCTTGCTACAATCAATTTTGTTCTGTGGTGAGGTAGGCCGTCTCGACCAGGACAGCAGTATGGATAAGATGTATGAAAAAAGCTTGTTTTCTAATGACAGTAGGCAAAACTTATCTCTTTGGGTAGGTGAAACATATTCTGGTTTTCCCACTCCTAATTACTATCTGTAAAATGGACATATGTGTCGGTCCAATGAGGACAAGATTAGGTTTGGTAATAAAGTTCGCAAGGTTATGTAGCCTGTCAACTCCCACTCCCGATGTTCACAAACAAGAATGGTCACTTTGATAAGATACATGGAAAACAGCTGGCATACATAAAATTATACCTTAGTACCTTCAGGAGAGAAGAGGTAAAATGGCTGCTATGTCCTGTCTTTCTTTCTGTTTCCATTCCCCCATTCCCCAACATTTTAGCTACAAGGTATTCGTATGAACTTTGGCATTTTTTTTTAAGGAAAAGAAATCAGTTGTATATTGAACTCTGCAAAGAGCGAGTTGGCAATGATCGCTACATTGAAAGGACGGCGCAGACATTCAGTGGAGCAAGAAAATCCAAAGAGGTCCAGTGTGACAAGATTAACACTCAAGAAGCAGGTAAATTGTTAAATAATCTGACTTCTGTGATCCTGTGATTCTATACTTATTTTTAAATTAAGAAAACTAGTTGAATGGCCAAGACACATAGTGCAGAACACCTCCAATTTGGAAGACAGAAGGAGAGAAGATAAGATAAATTAAGCCAAACTGGCTGTCATGTTGGTAAAGGCCAAAACATAGTTGTGCAGTGTCCATGCCTGAAAAGGCGTTAGACACTTTATGGGCTTAATTTAGTATAGCCGTTTGGAGCAGGAATCGTGGCGGGTGAGGGCAGGGGGGGATGCGGAGAATCGCGTCGGAAGCGTCTGCCTGGAAATCCGGCATTGGATATAGTCAGCGGCGGGAAAGCGCCAAGGCAGCGTTTGCTGCCCCAACATGACAGGAATTCAATTTAAATTGCTGAACACTTACTTTTAATACATTAGCACTTAATTCATTGTGATTCAATGGGGGGCTTGGGATTAAGTGGAGGATGGGCGGCCTTCACGTGACTTCGAATTTCTGACTGTTGAGGCCTCATTGCTGCGACGGGCAGGCAGCCATGACCAGCACTGAATCGGGGAAGATAGGGAGCAGAGGCCATTGCCGGCCTACAGTGCTGTGCACTCTGCAAGGCAGGGTCAGGGTCTTGGATGCTCTGCAAGAGTAGTCAGGCTATCGGGCTCTGCAAGGGGGGGGGGGTTCGTGATATTGAGTGCTCTACAAAGGGTGGTCATGGTATCGGGTGCTCTGCAAGGGGCAATGGGGCATCAGGTGGGAGTGCTGGCTGAGCAAGGTCTCGGATGGGAGTACTCACTGAGCAGGGTCTCGGATGGGAGTACTCACTGAGCAGGGTCTCGGATGGGAGTACTGGGTGAGCAGGGTCTCGGGTGGGAGTGCTGGCAGAGTAGGGTCTCGGGTAGGAGTGTTGGCTGAGCAGTGTCTCTCATGTGAGTGTCGGCTGAGCAGAATCTCGGCTGGTCTGCAATAGGAGCTTGCGTTTGGGTGGCTATATCAGGTGTCCAAACTGTTGGGTGAGATGGTTGGCTGCTCATACTGCTGGATGAGAGGGTTGTCTGCTCATACTGCTGAATGAGAGGGTTGGCTATCAGCAAGGGTGGGTACTGAGGGCCATCAGAGAGTCTACTGGAAGAATAAGCTAAAGCTGAGCTGCCAAGGCAGGGTCATCTGTGCATCAACAGTGCTCTGGAGGCCCACTGATCACGTGGCATGGGTCTCATACCCCCTGTCCTTTTGGACCCTCGTGGCATGATGTGGCACCTCTGACGGAGTGAGGGCCATGAGGCAGTTGTGCCCGCCCATGAAGCTCCCCGACGAGAGCAGCAGTAGCCGATGCCAAGAAGGGCTCACCTGCGCCAGAGTGTACTGGACTTGAATCAGCTACGTCCAAAATTCCGAGCGGCATTGTCGGTGAAGACTACAGCTCTCCAAAGAGGCCATCACCGACTTATGTGCCCTGCTGCAGGACGTATACAGCCTATGGGATTCGGGGTTCACCCTATGCCAGTGGCCCTGAAGATCTCCACACTACTTAACTTTTATGCGTCTGGCTCATTCCAAGGATCCACCGGGGACAGGTGTGGGGTCTCTCAGGCAGCATCCCACCACTGCATCAAAGAGGTGACCCATGTCCTCTTCAAAAGAGCCAGCGGCTCTGTGCGCTACCGGACCAACCCTGACTGTCAGGCCGAGAGGGCCATCGGATTCCGGGCTATCGCTGGATGCCCGCAGGTGCAAGGTGTAATAAATTGCATGCATGTTGCCATCAAGGCTCCAATGGACCAGACAGCTGTCTTCAAAAACAAGAAGGGCTTTCATTCCATCAACATTCAACTGATCTTCGACCACTGAAAATATTGCCCGCAAGTGTGTGCTCGCAACCATCAATCAGGCCATTAGGCAGCTGAAGATGAGATTCCATTGCCTAAATCGATCTGATGGAGCCTTGCAGTGTGTCCCGGTGTGGGTTTTGCATATTATTGTGGTCTGCTGTGCACTACACAATCTAGCACTGCAGAGGGAGGAGGCATTGCATGACAAGGACATGATTGAATGACGCTCCTCCACCAACGAAGAAGACGCGGAGGAGGGAGATGACTAAGCAGCACTGGATATTGAAGCCCTTGCACCGGAGGCCAGGCAGATTGAACGACAGGCCAAGGAGGCAAGCAGCAATCGCATATTTAGTTGCTTCCAGCCACCCTGATGGCCACTCAGATTAAAAACAATAAAGACCCACTTCAATGCATGCCGTCTATCGCTTCCTTTCTATTTGTGTTCTGTACCTAGCACCCAGCTCAACCACATGCTGTGGCCCATAGGAGTTCATGTTCAGTTGAGGGCTGTGCTTACATTGGCATCCACTAAGGGGGAAGGGTAAAGTCAGCAGCTCACAATTAATGTATGATGGAATAATACACAATGAAGGTTAATTGCTCGAACAAAAGAACCTTATATGACACAGCACATGTCAAATTTCAAACATCCGTGAACCCCCAAGTGTCTATGTGGTTTTCTTCATACGTTTATGAGTGCTTCTATGAGGTGTGAACCCATCACTAGCAGCTGGGCTGGAGGCAGGCTGCTGATCAGGCCACTTGGCCTGGGATGACTTCGGCGGCCATCCTCTGACTGCCTGAGACCTGGAGGGCCCGGCTGCCTAAGGGTTTCCTGCACTGGTGCAGGACTCTCCTTAGAGGTTGTGGCTGCTGGAGCTGGAATCACTGGCGGAGGGGCTGAGGAGCCACTGTTCACACTCAGGCCACCCTGAGGTGAAGCCCCAGCTGTGGAGGTCAGCCTCTCCTCCTCCCTTTCAAAGCTCACCTGAACCTCCCTGCTCATCAGAGAAGGATGAGGAGCTGGAGAAGACCAGGCATCTCATCCTTCTCTTGCTTTGCCAGTGCTGCGTTGAGCTCATGGCCAAGGCAATAGTGTGCAGATCTCATGCATTTGTGTGATCTGGCTCTCCATGAAGGTTGCCAACCTCTCAGTGGAGAAGCCATGCGCTCACATGCCTGAGTTATGGCAGCACTTATAGTTCGGATGGTCTCCTCCGTCGGCCATTCATGGCGGCGCATGGCCTCTGGCATCTCCGCCAGATGTTTCCTTGCCTCTCTCTGCAACCCCAGCATGACCTGTGCTGTCGACACCAGAGGCTTGTCATGAGCCTGGAGCTCAGCACGGGCCCGGCCACTCACAGTCCTCTGACTGTCAGAGGCCTCATCTGTCTCAGCCTTAGCCAGCATCTCGGACGCATGTGCGATGCTCTGACCAGCTCGTGACCCTGATTCTACAGCCGAGCGGAAACCCACCTAGTTAAAATATCTGCGCTGGTGGAAGATGCAGGAGAGTCATGGGACTGCAGTTCCTCCTCAGAAGTTGATGGCTGTCCCCCTTCTGCTTGACTCTCCTGTGGACGTGACCTGCATGAGAGAATACAAACGTGTGGGTTAGACTGTGCAGATCTCGTCCTGTCAACCATAGGAGATGTGGGTCTCCAGAAGTGAACTGTATGTCAATGGAAGACAATCCTCACTCTCTTGCGTGGAGACTCCAGTCTCTCCATCAGATATGGAGTGGCCACCCTGGTCCCTGCTAATACTAGTGCTTTCTCCTCTGATGTGGAGTGAGGTCGAAGATCTGGGATGCTTCTGCCAGTCCGGGATGTATCCCTTCTGTTATGGGCTCTCTTGTCCTGAAAGTGGAAAGCGGGAGATAGTTATACTTTGCAGAGTGATCAACACGATAGTTCTACTAGTGTCAGCCCCTCGTCCCCTACTGGGGTTTCCTATATAACTCATGCTCCTGTCCGCTCTCAGGGAATTAATGGAGATGAGCTGTGAAAGAAGGTAACCTGTGGCCAAGAGGCTGCCATGCATCTGTCAGGATGAGGTGATGCCTAACCCCTCTCTGTCAATGTCATTGTAGTGCCTTTCTCCGCCCCATGCCCTGCTTCCTCCTACGTAGCCACGCAATCCCTAAAATGGAGAGAGTTTTGGAGCAGTCACCTTGGCAGTATGAAGGAGATCATTGACCCTCCTGCAGCACTGTACCCATGTTCAGGGGGTGACCCCATGGCTATTGACCTCCTCAGCTATCTCCATCCAGGCATGCTTAGTGAGGCCGGAGGACCTCGTCTTGCCATCACTGGGGAAGAGGACCTCCCCGCTTTCCCTTGCAGCCTGGAGGAGAATCTCGAGGGAGGTATTACTAAACCTTAGGGCCACCCTGTGTCTTGCCTCTGTCATCATGCAGGGTCCACTTCCGGGGGGTGGGGGATCCAGAGTCACTGCAACACCAGTCTAAGTAGTGAAAAGCAAGCAGCAAATCAGTGGAAGTCAGTAATGTAAGCAGGGCTGGCAGTGCTTTAAATATGACCAGCACCTGTTCTGGAGTCATCCGACGCCATATTCAGCATCTCGCATCCACGTGATTGGCCGGACCCTGCGCCTCCGTTATGTAAAGTGGCCACCCGCCACGTGATTGCGGTGGGCTGGCCGCCCACGTGACTAGTGGAATGGCGCCCACTTATGGGTCTGGCGCCGGGACACACAACGGACTCACTAATTTCAGCCTTGCATGAGCAAATAAGGGGCCTAACCCTTGTTTGAGTCCCCCATTGCAAGAATGCTTTGTCCAGCTGCATTCAGGAAAACCAGGTTTGTTCGGTCACAACTAAGCAGGTAAGAGTTTAAGATATACTTACCTGAATATGGAGCTGGGAGGATTAGGAACAATGTTCCTTCTAAGGAAGTTACCGCACAGACTGCGCACAAGTCATTCCCTTTAAAATCCTGCACGAGTGCAGCCACTCAAAAATTTTAAAGGTATTGTGCATGTAAATGAATAGGCCACACAGAACAAAAAAAAAATTAGAGGGGTATTGATCAGGAGTACTGCTTCTGTCTCCACATTCAAAGAACTTGGGCCTCTGCCGGACACATATTCAGTCCACCACCCGGCCACCGCTGCCTATCAGTCCCCTTCATCATTCCCACCTCATCACTCACCTGAGGGCCAACGTGACGCCAGCAGCAGCCCAATGTTCCATTGCACCTGTTGCTCTTAACACCTTGCTGGCTCCAAAGGCCTGACACCCAATATCGGGGTGCTGTGGGCCTCAGAATTCAATTGCAGGGATTGTTACCTGTACTCCTAGTATGCCCAGAAATGGGCATGCCTAAGTTTCTATGCCATTCAAACATAAGCATAAAGGCCTAGAGTTTCTGCTACATCGCGTTGGGTTTGTTGGCGCAATTTGTTCGAAATTGGCCAAAGCAGCACATAAGATCGTGGAATTTTAGGTGCAAATTATTTCAGCTCAAATTGGGTTTCTGCAGTCTTTTGTGCTAGTTTAAAAACATCGCGCTAAAAACCGTCCCTTCCCAAAAAACTGGCCATGCTCCAGATCGACTTAATCACCATTGCGAGTTTCTGCTAATGGCACTCGTTTCCAAGTATTCGAGGACACTTTAAAAATTAAGCATTTTGTTTTAGGTGCAACAACACCAATAGGCACGTTTTAAAAGCTTTTGAATTTTTAAAAATTTACTAAGAAACTGACTACTCACAGGTTGTGAACTGGACACCCTTATTAAAAATGCTTATTTTTGATGATAAACCCATTTTCAGCTGTATTAATCAAAAGAAACCAAATTACACATCAAGAAATGTTTTTAAAGCAACATTTAAAAAAAAAATTCCTTTCTAAAACACTGCCCGCTTGCAGTGATTCCGAGTAGATTTTGCATTCGGTGAAATGCAAATGAGTTTGAGCAGAAACTTGGACAAAAAAACACTTTTTGAAACTTGCACCCAGATCACCAATTGCGCCCAAAATGGAAACTCCATCCCAATGTGTGATAAATAAAGGATTCAAAGCGATTTCAGTGAACACTGAGTTACAAATTTGTGTTTCTGGCTCATAGATCAACAAAGCTAGAAGCTAAGAATTCAGATGCACACCTCCCACCCCACAACTGAATTCAACACATAGAATATTTTATAGAGTGCACAGATGTCCTCACCTGTATTCCTGATTTGTGCACCCAGAGCATGAAGCTATGCTGAAAGTGCAAATTCGTAAAATTTTTTAATGAGAAGTTATAAAGGGCAAGCATCTTTGTCAGTATTCTGATAGCCAGACATACGATGCACTGTATTTAGAGTTCATTCTTGATTATAATATTCTGTGACCTTTGTTGGGGAATGACAGTACCGGGCAGCTCTCTAGGCTCACTCAGTGCCCACTTGTAATCTTGTGGAACCATACTCTAGCACCTTCATGAAAGGAGGGGGAGATTGTCCCGTGCAATGATGATCAGGTTATTGATAATTCTTTGTAATCGAGTGTTACTTTCACAGCTGGAGTTTATTTTTTATGGGGTCTCAAGGTTCTGGAGTATTTTGAGACTGAGACCATACCAAATTCTCCCATTTTCAGCTTGCTAACAGTTTATGACAGATCCCTTAGGACAGATTGGATTTGTTGAAGGACATTTGCCAATTCTCTGCTTCATGGGACTGCTTTGTTGATAGCATAATTATGCAACATACAGCACACCACTGTCACCTTGGAAACCTTTCAGGTTGTACAAAAGTACATTTTCTAGACCCTGTCCAGATTGTG
Source organism: Heterodontus francisci (assembly GCF_036365525.1). NCBI lineage: Eukaryota > Metazoa > Chordata > Chondrichthyes > Heterodontiformes > Heterodontidae > Heterodontus > Heterodontus francisci. Next base: position 68,349,371 of record NC_090378.1, read on the forward strand.
GAATCATTGATTTAACTAGCATATTATGTGCCTGTTCATATCCTTGTGGCGGCATTTGCTTCTTTTTCTTTTTTCATATTTTCTTTCTAATGCAGCTTGTAGATTCTCAGTTGTGTCACCAGGCATAGCTTGAGATGGTATTCCTGGTCACCAAGGATCTATGAAATAATTGTGGGACTTGCATATTAGCACAAAATAAATGTATTGCGGCAGCTTGCAGAATTTTTGGTATCCAATTTCACATTGTAGTTCTTAAAAGCCAGTGGCACAGTAGTTGCAAGTGAGTTATAACTTTTACTGCTATTGCCAGAGTGGACCCAATCATTGACAAAATTTGGATGCTTGAATTTTAAGATGATAAAGTTCTGAGATTGTCTTCCCTTAAAATACAAGTGGCACAGACAGAGCTTTACTGGGCATGCCAAGGAACTGTGACATTGGGCAGAATTTTAACTGCCATGGGAAGGTAGGTTTAGATGCGGGCAGGCATTTAAAGCTGCTAAAAGTGGCATTGGGTTGCAAACCCAACATGATCCTGACGACTTCCGGGTTTAACCTGGGCCAGGTCAGAGGTGAGTTTGCAACCCCTGTGGAGCTGCCGGGTAGGTAATTAAAATATTCAAGGAGGCAATTAACTGTGAATTTAACCCAGCATTCTGGCTTTAACAGCCAGTGCACAGTTTTCCCGAATTGTCTGGAACTCACCAGGGTTAATGAGATGAGAGCACAGCGGGGACTTATTGATCAATGAAACTGATCTGCTGGAAAGCCTTTAAAGAGTGAAATTGCAAAGCTTGTGGCCAGCCTCAGTGAAAGGCTTGTGCTTGCAGGATTTGTTCTGAGCACCTGACGGTCATTTCCAACTTTTTGGAAGTACTTTCAACTGCCTTGAAGTATGCTCACCTTCATCACAACTTATTTGCTGTCAGCCTTCACTGTAACACAGGAGCAACTTATGCAGCAGTAACATGGAACTCTGATGAGGAGTAGCAGGAGCAGCCACACCAGCAGCACCATGATCGACGCAAACAGCTGCAGCACGAGCAACAGTAACAACACCAACAGCAACTGCTTTCTCCACAGCCACATGGCACTCCTTGTGACAGAGGGGGTAGACAGAGAGCTGCAGCTCAAAGGAGGTGATACCCCCAACATAGGGTCTACAGACAGAGAGTGAGTTCCTCAACATAACAGAGCAACAGTGCCTTAGGAAGCTCAGGCTTTTGCAGGATGTTTTTGACATCTCCAGCCTCCTGGAAGAAGACCTTCTTCCAAAAGGATCAGATGGGCACCCATAGCCAGAATTCATCAATGTCACCACAGCCCTGAACCTCCTCTTCTCCGGTTCCTTCCTTCACAAAGATCTCTCAATCTGCTGCCCATAAGTGCATTTCCCAGGTCACGGATACTTTGTTTTCCAAGGCTGCCACTTATGTGCACTTTGCCGCAGATGAGGCTAGTCAAACACAGAGCGCTGTCAGCTTCACTACATGGGCTGGGTTCCCTGAGGTACAAGGAGTCATTGATTGCACACATGTGGTAATCATCAATTACAAGGGATTCCACTCCATCAATGTCCAGTTTGTATGTGACCACCGAAAGGTGATCATGCATGTCTATGCTAGATATCCAGGGAACTGCAAGGATTTATTCATACTGCAGCAGTCACATCTCCCAAAGGGTTTTGCTGCACCACACAGCCTCAGCATCTAGCTCCTGGGATACGAGGGCTAGTTTATGAAGACCTAGCTGATGTCTCCTGTAAGGAATTCTACCAGTGATCCAGAAGAGAGATACAATAGGAGCCACATGACCACAAGAGCAATACTAGAACAAGCCATTGGATTGCTCAAGAAATCCTTCAGGTGCCTCGACAGATCTGGAGGCAAAGTTTAGTATGCCCCATCAAGGGTCTCCAGAATTGTTGTGGTCTGCTGTGCCCTTCACAACATTGCACTGCAGAGAGGAGTGGAGCTGCAGGAAGGGGAAGGTGAAGAATTACTGGCATCAAAGGAGGAGGAGCTGTGGTGCCTGCAGGCGCACACCGGCTGCCAGAGAAGCCCAAGACGGATTTATCCAGGCACGCTTTACTTAATGTGTGTGCGGGAAGCCATCAGATAGTGCCATCAAAAACCTTGTGTGCCTCCCTCCCCCACCCAGCCACAAATGATTACAATAGTCAACAAGCCAACTGTCACATTCACACTCTTTCCTCCTCATTAAAGCTGATCATACCATTCACCTGAAGGTTACTGTCTAAGGTAAATGGGAGATGTCAGTATAATACCACTAACATTAGTATACACACCCTAGTGATTCTCCTTGTGCGGCACTTGAGGTGCATATCCAGACACATTTTAAATGAGTTGAGGGTTTCCGCCTCTACTACCCTTTCAGACAGTAAGTTCCAGACTCCACCACCCTCTGGGTGAAAACATTTTTTCTCATCTCCCCTCTAATCTTTCTACTAACCACTTTAAATCTATGCCCCTAGTCACTGATCTCTCTGCTAAGGTGAACAGGCCCTTCATATCTACTCTATCCAGGCCCCTCACAATTTTGTACATTTCAATCAAATCTCCCCTCAGCCTTCTCTGTTCCAAGGAGAACAGTCCCAACCTATCCAATCTTTCCTCATAGCTGCATTTTTCCAGTCCCGGCACAAAACCCCCAAAAGTAAAGGCAGTCAACCGTGGCTAACAAAGGAAGTTAAGGATTGTATAAAATTAAAAGAAAAGGCCTATAAAGTTGCCAGAAATAGTATTAAATCTGAGGATTGGGAGGATTTTAGAATACAGCAAAAGAGGACCAAGAAACTGATAAAGAAAGGAAGAATAGAATAGGAAAGTAAACTAGCAAAATATATAAAACTGACTATAGGTATGTAAAAATGAAATGTTTGGCTAAGACAATTGTGGGTCCATTACAGGCAGAGTCAGGAGAATTTATAATGGGGAATAGAGAAATGGCAGAGAAGCTAAATGATTACTTTGTGTCTGTCCTCACTGAGGAAGATACAAGAAATCTCCCAGATCCAAGGGACCAGGGAGAATAAGGAATTGAAGGAAATCAGTATTAGTAAGAAGGCTGTATTGGAGAAATTAATGGGGCTTAAGGTCCCCAGGACCTGATATTCTATATCCCAGAGTGTTGAAAGAGGTGGCTATGGAGATAGTGGGTGCATTGGTGATCATCTTCCAAAATTCTATAGATTCTGGAATGATTCCTACAGATTGGAAGGTAGCAAATGTCACCCCACTATTTAAGAAGGGAGGGAGAAAGAAAACAGGGAACTACAGACCTGTTAGCCTTACATCAGTAGTAGGGAAAATGTTAGAATCTATGCTAAAGAATGTGATAAATGGACACTTGGGTAATAATGATCTGATTGGGCATAGTCAACATGGATTTATGAATGGGAAATCATATTGACGAACCCGTTGGAGTTTTTTTTGAGGATGTTACTAACAGAATTGAGAAAGGGAAGTCAGTGGACGTAGCGTATTTGGATTTTCAGAAGGCTTTTGATAAAGTCCCCCACAGGAGGTTGGTTAGCAAAATTAAAGCACATGGGGTAGGAGGTAATATACTGGCATGGATTAAGGATTGGTTAACAGGCAGAAAACAGAGAGTAGGAATAAATGAGTCATTCTTACATTGGCAGGCTGTGACTAGTGGGGGACCGCAAGGATCAATACTTGGGCCCCCGCTGTTCACAATATATATCAATGATTTGGATGTGGGGACCAAATGTAATATTTCCAAGTTTGCAGATGACACAAAACTAGTTGGGAATGTGTGTTGTGAGGGAGATGCAAAGCAGCTTCAAGGGGATTTGGACAGACTTAGTGAGTGGGCAAGAACATGGCAGATGGAATATAATGTGGAAAAACGTGAGGTTATCCATTTTGGTAGGAGGAATAGAGGTGCAGAGTATTTCTTAAATGGTACGAGATTAAAAAGTGTAGATGTACAAAGGGACCTGGGTGGCCTCATCAATAAGTTACTGAAAGCTAACATGCAGATGCAGCAGGCAGTTAAGAAGGCTAATGGTATGTTAGCCTTTATTGCAAGAGGATTTGAGTACAGGAGTAGCAAAGTCTTGCTTCAATTGTATAGAACCTTGGTTAGACTGCATCTGAAGTACTGTGTGCAGTTTTGGTCCCCTTACCTTAGGAAGGATATTATTGCCATAGAGGGAGTGCAACGAAGGTTCACCAGACTTGTGCCTGGGATGGCGGGACCGTCCTACGAAGAGAGATTGGGGAAAACGGGCCTGTATTCTCTAGAGTTTCAAAGAATGAGAGGTGATCTCATTGAAACCTACAAAATACTTAAAAAAAGGATAGACAGGGTAGATGCAGTTAAGATGTTTCCCCTAGTTGGGGAGCCTAGAACCAGGGGATACAATTTCAAAGTAAGGGGAAAGCCATTTAGGACCAACATGAGGAGAAATTTCTTTACTCAGAGGGTTGTGAATCTTTGGAATTCTCTACCCCAGAGGACTATGGAAGCTCAGTCATTGAGTATGTTTAAAGTAGAGATTGACAGATTTCTAAACACGAATGACATAAAGGGATATGGGGGTAGTGTGGGAAAAAGGCATTGAAGTGGATGATCGGCCATGATCGTATTGAATGACGGAGCAGGCTCGATTGGCTGAATCGCCGACTCCTGCTCCTACGTTCCTAACATCCTCATAAATCTCCTCTGTACCCTATCTAGTGCAATTACATCCTTTCTGGAATGAGGTGACCAGAACTGCACACGGTACGCAAGTTGTGGCCTAACCAATGATTTATACAGTTCCAACATAACCTCCCTGCTCTTGTATTCTATACCTCGGCTAATAAAGGAAAGGATTCCATATGCCTTCCTAACCACCTTATCGACCTGTCCTGCTACCTTCAGGGATCTGTGGACATTAACTCCAAGGTCCCTCACTTCCTCTACACCTCTCAGTATTCTCCCATTAATCGTGTATTCATTTGCCTTGTTTGACCTCCCCAAATGCATCACCTCACAGTTCTGTGGGTTGAATTCCATTTGCCACTTTTCTGCCCACCTGACCAGTCCATCGATATCTTCCTGTAGCCCACAGCTATCCTCCTTGCTATCAATCACATGGCGTCTCAAGATAGATGTTCCCTCTCAGCATTTTTTAAAGTTTTGAAAATAAAAATAGCTACAGCTGCCAGACTGCCATTGTGAAGGAAGAACCCCTCCACAGGGCGGCCTATGGCCCGTCGCCTCCGGTCCTACCTCTGCAGCTATTTGAAAATTCAGCCCGCAGTGTCAGTATCTGAGACGGTGGCTGCGAGAGCAAGTGACCATGTTCCTTCTTCATCACTGTCTTCCTGCTGTTCTACCACTGCCTGGCCATGTTGCAGTTCTTGAGTATATGAAAGGAGAAAGGCACAAGGGTAGAGTTGTGTGAGGCGAGGGGGAGAAAGCAAACTGTGCACGCTCACTCTGTCTGCAGATTGTAAATCGGAAGAGATTGTGGATGAGTCAAATTGGAATATGAAGAGGATAATTAGCATAACTTCATCTTTGATGGTATCAGCCCCGCCACTGGCCATGGCCTTAGTAATGGTCGTTCCAGGGATGGCGAGCACTGTCTCCTCCATGGAGGTAAAGATGTCACTTGTTAGGTGCTGCTGCCTTTGGTTATGCACCACCCTGACCTGCAAGAGAGAGGGAAGTGTACCAGTAAGTGTGGTGCAATGTATTTGGGTGATGTGGCTGTCATGGTTGACTAGCTGGCAGTGTTTGGAAGCTGTAAGATGTGAGTGTGAGTCTTGCAGAAATGCTTAGTGTGTGAGGGGAGGTGAATCTATGAATATTAGTTATGAGTCGTAATTGATTGGGATTGTTGGTGGATGTGTGATGGGCTTGTGGTGCATTGAGCAGTGTGAGTCTAATAGTGCAGTTGGTGGGATATGTAATTTAAAGATACATTCTTTGACATTGATCACTCATGTGAGGTCATTGAACTTATTTTGGCACTGCATCCAGGTTCTCGGGGCTAGAATCCGGGCATTGACTATCTGGTTCCAGTGCCTTCGCAAAGTTTGTCCGGAGGGCCTCCTGCCCTCCTGCAGATATATGACATCTCTCCTCTCTACCTCCTGCACCAAGGCCTCCAGTGCAGTAGCGAATAATCTTAGAGCTCATTCTGTGCCTCGTTGAGCCGTTTTTTTGTCTTTCCCATGTCAAAATCACTTTTAGAATGATTTCCAGCACCTGTTCCAGCCAAAATGCACCTCCCCTTTATGAGGTGTGAGATAACTTTAAGTATGGCGCAAGCTTAAACTCATGCTTTCCTCTAATGATTTTGCATCCCCTGCTCAGGTATGCAGCCACTCAATGATGCACTTTGCGCTGACTGCACCCTACCATCATTTAAGCTAGCAGGCAGCATGACGTTTGCGTGCTAGTTTCCATTATTGTTGCATTCTAGAACTATTATTAGAAAGCTTCTTTGTTATTGTAAATTTTCAGCCATCAGACTATCCCCTCATGCATCTGTGACATCCCTTGCTTGCTGACTTGCTCACAAGCCTCCTATTGATATTCACCTCAGAAGCTTCACTTCACCAAGGCCAAAGCATCTCCCAGTCTCCTATACTCCCACTGTCTATCATTACCAACACCCACTATAGCTGGAATTTAGCATCTGTATTGAAATTGCCTGACCACCCCCCCCCCCCCCCCCCACCCCCCTCTACAACCTCTTACAGCTATCAACATCCTGAGGGTTACCATTGACCAGAAACTGAACTAGATCAGCTACATAAATACTGTGGCTACAAGAGCAGGTCAGAGCCTGGGAATTCTATGGTGAGTAACTCATTTCCTGACTCCCCAATGCCTGTCCGCCATCTACAAGGCACAAGTCAGGAGTGTGATGGAATACTTCCACTTGCCTGGATGAGTGCAGCTCCAACAACACTCAAGAAGCACAATACCATCCAGGACAAACCAGCCGTTTGTTTCGCAGCCCATCCACCACCTTCAACATTCACTCCCTTCACCACCAATGCACTGTGGCAACTGTGTGTACCATCTACAAGATGTACTGCAGAAACTCACCAAGTCTCCTTCAACGGCACCTTCCAAACCTGCGACCTCTATCATCTAAAAGGACAAGGGCAGCAGATGCATGGGAACACCACTACCTGCAAGTTCCCCTCCAAGCCACACACCATCCTGATTTGGAACAATAACGCCGTACCTTCACTGTTGCTGGGTCAAAGTTCTGGAACTCCCTTCCTAACAGAACTGTGGGTGTACCTACACCCCAAGGACTGCTGCAATTCACCACCACCTTCTCAAGGGCAATTAGGGATGGGCAATAAATGCTGGCCTAACCAGTGACGCCCACATCCCATGAATGAATGAAAAAAAGCTCTTGGTGATATTTGCATAGGTGGTCTGCATTGGTTCTAGCTTCCGACCATGAAGATCGCACACTCAGTGCCCTGTTGGAAGATCTTTTCCTGACACCACAGTATAGTGATCTGGCTTCCGACAACAATTAGACAGAAATCTGATGATCTTGTGCTTGCCCTGGGATCCCCTATATAAGTCCTAGTTTAGAAATCTATGTTCTAAGCATTTATATAAATGTGGTGTGGCACAATTTATAGAATACCTTTTCACATCCTCAGGATGCCTTTAAGTGCTTCACTTCCAAAGAATCACTGGCCTATTGTGCATCCCCAATTTCCTTTGACCCATTATTGGTGACCATGCCTTCAGCTATCTAGGCCCTGAGCTCTGGATCTCCTTGCCTAAACCTGTCCACCTCTTTCCCCCCACTCCCCAAACCTAAGAACACTCCTTACAAACTGTCCCTTCCACTAAGCTTGAAGTCATTTGTCCTAAATCTCCTTATGTGGCTGAGTATCAAGTTTTTCTGCTAGCATTCCTGTGAAGTGCCTTGGGACCTTTGAAAATGTTGAAGGTGCTGTATAAATGCAAGTTTTTTTTTCTCTAAATTCTTCACTAGGAGTATGTTGGCCCAACTTTTTCTTAATCCAGAACCCCCGCTGAAGAAATCCACCAAGGGCACGCTGGTTCACTAGTACCAAGCCCTGACAGTTTGTTGAGCAGCAAGGAGAATGTAGAGCATTCTTTCTCCCCCTCCCAATGTCTCAATTTTCTCTCCATTCTTCTTCCTTCTCTACCCTTGCCTATCCCCTCTTCCCACCTCCCTTCTTCTTGCTCATCCTACCCCTCCTCATCCTCCTCCCTTGATCCAGTTGTAGCCCTACTTGACCTCAATACCACATTTAGTCTTAATGCTTAATGACTTATAGGTTATAAAAGGGAATTCCAGCCATGGCAAGTTGTGATACTGAATTCAATAACATGGATAATTTGTGAGATAGTACCATTAAATGACTGTGGAAGCAGTATTTTTTGTCATGAAGACCCAACTGGATCAAAAAATTGGGCAAAGTACAGCTAAAATAGGCTAAGTATCTCTAAGTTAGGGCGGCACAGTGGCGCAGTGGTTAGCACCGCAGCCTCACAGCTCCAGCGACCCGGGTTCAATTTGTGGTACTGCCTGTGTGGAGTTTGCAAGTTCTCCCTGTGTCTGCGTGGGTTTCCTCCGGGTGCTCCGGTTTCCTCCCACAGCCAAAAGACTTGCAGGTTGATAGGTAAATTGGCCATTATAAAATTTCCCCTAGTATAGGTAGGTGGCAGGGGAATATAGGGACAGGTGAGGATGTGGTAGGAATATGGGATTAGTGTAGGATTAGTATAAATGGATGGTTAATGGTCGGCACAGACTCAGTGGGCCGAAGGGCCTGTTTCAGTGCTGCATCGCTAAATCTAAATCTAAAAAAATCTACTTACCAGCCTGTTCCTATTATTTTGGCGAGGTCAATGTAGTTTTTCTTTCAAGGCTTATTCCTCAGGTCAGCATCTCTTTCTTGGACAGAAGAGCTGGGGGATGATGATCTAGCACCTTGTGTCCTGGGCATTCCTTGGCACCACTATCTGCTCCAGCTCACTTGTCCTGGTTGGTTCAGCAACTGCAGACCCTTCTAAATCACAATCTAATGAATCTCTGTGCTGGTGTGCTGGTGCTTAGGAGGGATGAAGCACATGATGGTGTTTCCTTACAAGGACAATCCTCTTCGAAAAGTATCTTCGGGACAGTGCAGCTTGAAGTTGTCAACCTGGGTAAATATGTGATTTTTTTGACATGTACGAAAGGATACAAGTAATAGTCAGATTAACCACCAGCCTCACCATCTGCATTGAATTCATAGAGTGCAACCTTCGTTCACAAAACAAATCTGCTAGAAGTCAATGTAACCTGCCATTGTGCATTCACACTTCAAATCGACTTCTGGAGTATTATTGAAAATTGAGTCCATAAAATGGGCAAACTGCCCGTTCCCAATGTAATTAGGTGTGCAGTCAGCTTAGAGTCAGAGTCATAGAGCCATTTACAGCACAGAAGGAAGCCATTCGGCCCATTGGGTCCAAGCCGGCTGTCCAAAGAGCATTGCAGTCAGTTCCATTCCCTGGCTCGATCCCCATAGCCCTACAAGTCTACTTCTCTCAGGTGGCCATCCAACCTCCTCCTGAAGTCATTGATCGTCTCCACTTCCACCACCCTTATGGGCAGCGAGTTCCAGGTCATGACCACCCGCTACATAAAAAAGTGCTTCCTCATATTCCCCCTACATCTTTTGCCCAAAACTTTCAATCTGCATCCTCTAGTCCTTGTGCCATTTGTTAATGGGAACAGTCTTTCCTTGTCTAACTTAACTAAGTCTGTCATAACCTGTACACTTCTATTAAATCTCCCCTCAATATTCTTTGTTTTAAGGAGAGCATTCCAGCTTTTCCAACCTAACTTTGTAACTAAAATCTCCCATCCCTGGAACCGTTCTGGTAAATCTCCTCTGCACCCTTTCAAGAACCCTCACATCCTTCCAGATGTATGGTGACCAGAACTGGATGCAATACTCCAGATACAGATAATAAAGATACAGCAGAACTTCCCTGCTTTTGTATTCAGTGCCTCTATTCATGAAACCCAAGATCCCATATGCTTTACTAACCATTCTCTCAGTATGTCCTGCCACCTTCAGAGATTGATGCACATGCATCCCCAGGTCCCTCTGTTCCTGCACAATCTTTAGGATTGTGCCATTAAGTATTGAGATTATGCTCTATATTCCAAGATCCAAGTCATTTATATATTACAAAAAAGCAGTGGTCCCAGCACTGACCCTTAGGGAACACCACTGTCTACCATCCTCCAGTCTGCAAAGCACTCATTTATTACGATTCGCTGTTTTCTATCCCTGAGCCAATTTTTTAATCCAATTAGACACTGACCCTCCTATTCCATGAACCACAATTTTGTTAACCAGCCTTTTATGTGGTACCTTATCAAATGCTTTCAATGCATATAAACAACATCCACCACATCCCTGAAGTAACCTGCTCTGTTACTTCATCAAAAAATTTAATTAGATTAGTCAAGCATGATCTGCCTTTTACAAATCCAAGCTGGGTTAATTAATTATCCTTAAGTAACTCAAACCTCTCTAAGGGTCCATTGATATTTTCCCTGATTATTATTTCTAAAACCTTACCCACCACTGACATTCAACTAACTGGCCTGCAGTTGCTAGGACTTACACCATTTCTTGAATAAGGGCATCACATTTGCCACTCTCCAATCCTCTGGCACATCCCCTGTATCCAGGGAAGATTGGAAGATTATGGTAAACCCTCCTGCTATCTCCATTCCCACTTCCTTTAGCAACCTGGGATGCAAGCCATCCAGACCAGGTGATATATCTACCCTAAGCATAGCCAGCTTTTTAGTACTGCCCCCCCCCCCCCCCACCCCGCTCAATTTTTATCCTATCCATTGCCTCCACTCTCTCTGCTTCAACTGATATTTTGTCAGCCTCCATTTTCTTAGTGAACACTGATATGAAGTACTCATTAAGTATACTAGCCTGGTCCTGCACCTCTAAGCATATAGTTACTAGTCCTGTGACATGACCAGTCAAATGCAAATGAGGCTAGGGAGTTAAAATAATCTGGGCTTCAAACTGATGAGGTCAGGTGGGTTTGATGCTCACCCTGCACCCTCCCACTCCTGCCAAAATCCACACCCAGTAAAAATAACCCCCACCGCCACCTCACTATTATTTCTGCTGGAGCTCAAAAACTCTTTCCACAGTTAGAAAAACTAGTTGAGATATGCAAATAAGAGTTTGGCAAAATATTACTGCTGGATTGTTTATCTTCCTAGGTGTTATGGCTACAACATGGGACATGTATGATAGTTTTAAAGAAGGGGAATTGCACGAAGAGAGCTCCTCCGATCAACTGAATCAGCAAAAGGATTTGGCACAGGCACAAATTAATTTCGACAAAACTGTCCTTCGAACTTTATCAGCTCTAAGTTCTATAGGGTTAGGTGAGTATGTTATAGAAAACTATCCATGAAGGAGAGATCATCTTAAAACAACTTTCTAAAAGGGATAAGCAGCAAACTGAATTACAGACTGATGATGACAGTGTATCTGGAACAGTTTGTTTTCATTTGAACCATGATGTGAGGTTATTTTCATTATGATCACTCCCAGCAACCCACCACTTAGTTTCCATAATATAACACATTTTTTTAAATTTAGGATTTTGTTATTTAAAAAAACACACAAAGACAAGGGAACCTATGAGCTACTGTTACACCATTGCCCTGTCAATGAAAATCATTTTTGGATATGCATCCGTGCAAAACAAATAGTTCAACTGGGGTCTAAGATTGGCAATCTGACTGGATTGTAGGGAAAGCAAGAAGTAGTCACATACGATAGTCTGGTATAAAGATGAGCTTAAAGAGTTCCACCAATATTTTTTGTGAAGGTACTCCCAATTGTCTGCCATAGCTTTGGCATAAAATTGATGAAAACCCTAAAGAAATTGGCATATCTCCAGTTTTCTACCAATCTTACACTCAAGTTACGGTAGGAATCCCAAGCAGATATTCTGCCCCTTCAACTTAATTTTGAATCTTTATAATGTTAGCACAGAGCCAATGATCTCATCAACTTCCTATAACATTAACATTTAACCAACCTTTGGCAGTCATTAAGTGGAGCTCTGTGCACATTGTGCAAAACCTGCACCATCAGGCAGAAGCAGTGGCTGGCATTCTCAGTTATCTGTTGAATTTCTGGGGAGAAAAGAATAGCAAAAGAAAGGGAAGAATTATTTTTGGTCTGAGACAAGTTTCATACACTGTTGTTTATAATGAAAGAAATTAAGTCTGACCTATTGTGCTGTTGTATATAAAATTTAATAAGCAAAACTTGTGGTTTTATAATTCATTATTACTACGTTACATTAATCTAGGACAGATTATTGAGAAATTGGACCCAGATATGCTGGAAACTTGAGACATAGCAATGCACATTAACAGCATACACCATTGTTAATACATAAAAGTTTCTAGAAATAATAAGTGAGTTATGTCATTACTTGCGTTGGACCATAATTTTTTGGCACATTTGCCCCACTCTACTGCTGGTCTCACCAAAACTGATAAAAGTTTGGTACTGTTGCTCAGCCCACCTTTGAAGTTTGTTGTGATCACTAATCTACTGAATTTATAACATTATTTTCTGTAGCCAATTAGCCTGAAAATAATGAGGTGGGTGACCATTTACTGACATAATTTATGGCCCTCACAGGACTCAGCCTGGGAAGTCAGAAAGGAACGATTAGAGCTGTGGAGCCTCACCCCAGCAGTCTGGAAAAGGTTCAGAAGAGTTTTATTTTCCAATTCCTTCAATTCTAATTTTTTTTGCTAGTTTTGCCATCCAGAGTCCTGTTAGTGCCTGGAGGCAATTACTTTCAGGATCCTTACCTACACATTAGGAAGGTGAAAGCATTGTAATGGCCTATTCCCCTGTTCTTGATTATTAAGAATGACCTGGAGGAGGGGCAGAGTGAGCAGGTGCATCACGAGACATCGTGGACAGAGACTGAGCCAATCATGCTACTCAATTTTTTTAAGGTTCCTTTAAAACAGTTGTGTACTGAGACGATTAAAAATTATGGTTCGACATATGAAAATCTGCTGTAATTACAGAAAGCCGATCCTCCACTTCAGGGGAGTCGGAAAGTATCATCACTGCCCAAGGGATTGAAGAATTAGAGCATGACCCTGAAGAACTCATGAAAAATGAGAAACTAAAGCATGGTTTATTCATTATGGAACGTGTCATTATGGAGAATATTTTCCAGCCTAAACTTGCCGCTTATCGACAGCTACCAATATTACCTGGTAATTTATAACTGTTTAAGGACCATAAAAGTGTAAGAATTTACAGCAAGAAAAGAGGCCATTTACCTCATCATGTCTGCCAACCCTTTGCTCAAGCAATCCAAAATCAATCCCCAAATCCTGCTATGTTTCCTTGCTCTGTTTCATCCCGTGCTTCTAATGTTTATCTGGTCTTCCTTTGAAAGATGCAATGGTCTCTGCCTTAAATCTTCACTGCAGCAAAGAATTCTATGTTCAAACAACTCTTTTCATAATGAATTTGATCCTATCCTCTCTTCACTCTCTTAATGACAATTTCAGATTGATGACCGCTCATCACTGGTTCTGTTACACTTGCAAAACCCTTTATAAATTTAAAAACCTCTATTGAATCACCTCAGCATATTTTGCTCCAGTGGAATTAGTGGTCTGGTGTTTGCAGAGACATGCAATCAGGGCACAAACAAAGTATATGGCTTAAACTATTGCAGAATTTTGTGCATAAGTGAGTTACGGCCAGAGTTAAAATTGGGGCTAAATTTTCGTGGTGATAAAATAGCTCAGGCATATATTTTAGAATGCATGAAGATAAGGAATCGCCATAGATATTTCTTAGACTTATTGAAAGCAAATACATTTTAACAACAGCAACAACTTTACTTATATAGCACGTTTAACATAATAAAATGGTATAAGGTGTATAAGGCTCACAGGAGTATTACCAAAGTCCGACGCAGAACCACATAATGAACCCGGGTCGGGTTCAGGTTGGCTGTTGTTGGGTCGGGCCTGGGTCGAGTTTTAATTTTATACCCGAGCCAGGCTTTACCTTGAACTGGTATTTTGTGTTTGTCTTCACTGTCGAAGACGCAAAAAAAATCCCAAGAATATTTGAAAATCAAGAGGTAAAGGGGAGGGAGGAACTTAAAACAATCACAAGGGAAAAGGTACTGCTAAGACTATTAGAACTAAAGGCTGACAAGCCCCCTGGACCTGATGGCTTGCATCCCAGGGTCCTAAAAGAAGTGGCTGCAGAGATAGTAGATGCATTGCTTGTGATCTTCCAAAATTCCCTAAATTCTGGAAAGGTCCCAGCAGATTGGAAAAGTGCAAATGCAACACTTCCATTCAAGAAAGGAAGGAGACAAAAAGTGGGAAATTATAGGCCAGTTACCTTAAAATCTGAAATAGGGAAATGCTAGAATCCATTATTAAGGAGGTAATAGCAGGATGTTTAGAAAATCAGGCAGAGCCAACATTGTTCTATGAAAGGTGTTTGACTAATTTGTTAGATTTCTTTGGGGATATAACAAGCAAGGTGGATAATGGGGAACCTGTGGATGTGCTATATACTTGGATTTCCAAAAGGCATTCGATAAGGTGCCACATCAAAGGTTACTACACAAAGTAAGAGTTCATGGTGTAGGGGGTAACATATTAGCATGAATGGAGAATGGGTTAGTTAACAGGAAGCAGACAGTAGGAATATATGAGTCTTTTTCAGGTTGGCAAGCCATTACTAGTGGAGTGCCACAGGGACCAGTGTTGGGGCCTCAACTATTTACAATCTATATCAATGACTTGGATGAAAGGACTGAATATATGGTTGCTGATGACACACAGATAGGCAGGAAACTAAGCTGTCAAAAGGACATAAAGAGTCGACAAAAGGATTTAGATAGGTTAAGTGAGTGGGCAGAAATTTGGCAGATGGAGTATAATGCGGAAAAATGTGAACCTGTCCACTTTGGCAGGAAGAATAGAAAAGCAGTATATTATTTGAATGGCGAGAGACTGCAAAACTCTATGGTATGGCGTGATCTGGGTATCCTAGTACACAAATCACAAAAAGTTAGTATGCAGGTACAGCAAGTGATTAGAAAGGCAAATGGAATGTTGTCGTTTATTACAAGGGGAACTGAGTATAAAAGTAGTGAAATGTTGCTACAGCTGTATAGGGCCTTAGTTGAACTGCATCTGGAGTACTGTGTACAGTTTTGGTCTCTTTACTTAAGAAATAATATAATTGCATTAGAAGCAGTTCAGAGAAAGTTCACTCGACTGATTCCTGGGATGAAGGGGTTTTTTTTTTAGATTAGAGATACAGCACTGAAACAGGCCCTTCGGCCCACCGAGTCTGTGCCGACCATCAACCACCCATTTTTATACTAATCCTACACTAATCCCATATTCCTACCAAACATCCCCACCTGTCCCTATATTTCCCTACCACCTACCTATACTAGTGACAACTTATAATGGCCAATTTACCTAACAACCTGCAAGTCTTTTGGCTTGTGGGAGGAAACCGGAGCACCCGGAGAAAACCCACGCAGACACAGGGAGAACTTGCAAACTCCACACAGGCAGTACCCAGAATCGAACCCGGGTCCCTGGAGCTGTGAGGCTGCGGTGCTAACCACTGCGCTACTGTGCCGCCCCTTTTGAGGAAAGATTGAGCAAGTTGGGCCTATACCCATTGGGGTTTAACAGACTGAGAGGTGATCTTATTGAAACATGTAAGATCCTGATGGGACTTGAAAGGATGGATGCAGAGAGAATGGTTCCCCTTCTGGGGCAGTCTTGAACTAGTTTAAAAATTAAGGGTCTCCCATTTAGGACTGAGGGTCTCTCAGAAAGTCATTAGTCTGTGGAATTCTCTTCTCCAGAGAGCATTGGGGGCTGGTTCATTGAATATATTCAAGGCTGAGTGAGATAGACTTTTGATCTACAAGGTGTCGAGGGTTGTGGGGGGCAGGTAGGAAAGTGAAGTTGAGGCCACAATCAGATCAGCCATGATCTTATTGAATGGCTGAGCAAGCTTGAGGGCCCGAATGGCCTACTCCTGATCCTAATTCTTGTGTGTTCCTGTATTGTGTTCTCAGTCCATGCTAATATATTACACCCATTCCCATGAGTCCTAACTTTGTGGAATAACCTCTGGTGTGATGTCTTATCAAATGCTATTTGAAGATCCAATGCACTACATCCACTGCTTCCCCATTATCCATTTTACTCGTTACATCCTTAGAAAACTAACAGATTTGTCCTTTGGCCTTTAAGAAATTATGTTGTAATAAAAATTAAATATCTGGAAGAAAATTGAAACAGCAGTCATCATTGGGCATGTATCAGAAAGCATAATATGGTGCTTCACATGATTTCAAGAATACGCTTCAGAAGTAGAGCTCCCGAAGAATCAATCAAGAAAGGAAATGAGAAAATGCTGGGAATCATCTTAATGATGCACCTTAAAATAGGTTAATGTTTCATGTGTGATCCCTCATCAGAATTGCTTTGTTGAAGGATTCCACCTGAGTTGCTGAGTGACCTTCTATGCATTTTGAGCATGCTTTAAGATTCAGATTTCCAGCATTCATTTTTTTATTTTTATTTCCTCATTAGGACACATCTACTGTATCCTAATACTTAACTCTTGTATTATCTAGATCCAAATGAAACATCTAATGACGAGGAAGAGCTGGTGGACAGCATACTAATGTTGGATTTCATGAGTCCAAGATTGCACACACTCTGGTCTTTTACCTGTAGTCTCACCCAGGGGCACAATGTTAGCTGCATGGTCTGGAACAAACACAACTTGGTGAGTAAACTTAAGGAGACAACAAAATAAAACATTACTAACGTTAACTAATGTAGCAGTGGTGTTAAATGGATGCTATAGATGAGTTAAATGATGACCTATAAATTTGATTGCACCAGAAAATTGGTCACAGGGAGCAGCTATTTACCAACCTATGTACATGGGAACAGGGACCAGGTGAAATTGGTATTGGCTTGTTATATTGAATCAGCCATGCAGCCAGCTCTACTCTTGTGCTTAATGGAACCATTTGTTGAGAAGGACAATGGTGGGAATTTGGGCATCTCTAATGCCACTTAAAAACAACTCTTAAAAGGGTTGATGCACTTGTGAAGAGAGAAATGGTTGTAATATCTGTAGAATGGACTCCCGAGGTTCTCTGATGCTCTTTTGGAGGCCCTCATGCAGGCAGTGGAGGAGGGAGGTGCTGTTCCCCGGGGGTTGGGGTGGTAGATGTTGGCGTGTGTGGGGAAAAATGTCATCCAATCAACACCTATGTCATCAGTGGGATGTGGTAGCTGAGGAGGTCAATTCAAGGAGCTTAACTCCCAGGATTAGCTGCAAAGCCGAAAGAAAGTTAATGACCTCAGAAGAATTGCCAAGGTAAGAGTCCTACTGCTCACTTCATCTAATCTATCCTCACACGTGAACCACCTGTAGCTCTACTACTCACAGCACTCCTCTCCCCTGCTTTCCTTGACTCTCCTGCAATCACTGCACCACACTTCACTTCATCTCCTTCTCCTCTTACTTAGAAACTGCACCTCTTACCCTCACTGTTATTAAAACCCTTACTTCCCCACACTTCACATCTTGCACACAATGGGCTGAATTTAGTGAACCTGTCGCAGGTCCAGGCAGCGGAAGTAGAAATGGGTGCTGTTGCCACTCGTCATGTGTGAGGCCGGTCCACCGCAATCATGCGGCAGTTGGCCAGTTATAATAATGGAGGCACAGAGCCCGGCCAATCATGCAATGGGGCAGGATTCGAGGCACCGAAAATGGAGTCAGATGACTCCGGAGCGGGTGCTGGCACTATTTTTAAACCCCTGCTTGCATTGCTGCCTTAGACTCATTTGTCATTTCGTGTTCTCTGCTGAAACCACTGTAAGAGTATCTCCTGGACTTCTCTCTCACCCTGCAGTATGGCAGAGGCATCCTTAACTTCCTTAGTTGGTGCATCCTTCTCATAGAGTCTTTCTTTCTCAATGGAATATATCTTTGTTGAGAGTTATTAAGTATCTCCTTAAATGTCTGCCTCTGCTTCTCCACTGTCTTACCTTTTAACCTATTTTCCCTGTCCACTTTAGCCAACTCTGTCTTCATATCCTTGTAATTGCCTTTATTTAAGTTTAAGACACTAGTTTCAGACCTGAACTTCTCACCTTTAAACTGAATGTGAAATTTTGTCATGTTTTGATCACTTTTGCCGAGAGGATCCTTTACTATGAAGTCATTTATTAATTCTGTCTCATTACACATTACCAGGTATAAAATAGCCAGCTCCTCGGTTGGTTCCAGAGTGTGTTGTTCTAAGAAACTGTCTCTAATGCACTCTATGAACTTGTCCTCAAGGCTACCTTTGCTTCTTGGTGAAGTTGCGGCATGCAAAGTGCTCACTGAAGACCCTCTGTGGGTGTGGCCTCTCCTATTAAATGGATCCAAGCCAAATTGTGAAGAATGAAGCTCGACACAGATCCTTTTCTTGATGGTCTGTTTATTCACAAGATGCAACATTACATGTCACAGCCTCCTGCTCCCCTCCACCCGATGTCCCAGCAGGCTCTCTTTATATTCACTCTAAGTGCACAATTAAACAATGCCCTTCACCTCTGTATCTTTAACAACATAATTAAGCTATGATTAACATCTCCCTCCCTCTTTTCACATTTACTCCTCTCTGTCTTGTCTTCTTTGCTGCTTCCCCTCCTCCTCCAGCCCCAAATGCATCCCAGCATACCACCCATGATTGGAATAAACTGTTAGCAAAGCATGAGCTCAAAGTTATTCCCAGAGCTTAAAATTCACTTCTGGAACACGGAAAGTAGCCCAACCAAAGCTCAGAAGTTATCGAGTAGCCTCAGAGGGCAAACTAGCTGCTAACCTGTATGCTTTAGCATCCTCGCTGACTGCTGGGCTTTGAGTTGAGTTTATTACATGGAGTGTCAGGTGCTGGGACAGACCAATTTCACAAAAGGATCCTTCAACCAGCGTTGGACCCTTATTTATAGGTTACAATGAACTACCTAAATTGTTCTGGCTTGCGCTTGGACACCAACAGAACAGCCCAATCCAATATGATGGGCAGCGCACTTCTGGCACGAGAAGGACGCGCATCACCTGCTAGATTGGACCCTTAAGTATGTGTTTTACACTTGATAAATAGGTATCGTGCAGTTGACTTTCTAGGCTATAGTAGTTCAATCACTCATAATACCTCACTGTGGCACACTATTTTCTCATTATTTCTGTATTTTTTGTCATTTGTGTTATTGTAAATTACTTGCCCTCTGAAACCATAAATTAAATAATAGGACTATACAGGCTCCACCATCTAGAGTGGTAGGAAGTGAAAAGTTAATACAAATGTGATTGGTGATAGATAAAAGCAGAGCTTGACCGCATTACTAAAATGGCATCTCAGAAACAAAGTGACTCCTGACACGCAGCACCCCGCTGCCGACATCATCAGAGCACTCCCAGTTTCACACATGCGCAGAACAGACGCTTGCTGCCAGTATGGTGCTGCACATGCGCAGCCTATGTCAGCACCCGGCTTGCTGCGGTCTTTTGGGCCTCCTTATCTCGAGAGACAATGGATACGCGCCTGGAGGTGGTCAGTGGTTTGTGAAGCAGCGCCTGGAGTGGCTATAAAGGCCAATTCTGGAGTGACAGGCTCTTCCACAGGTGCTGCAGAGAAATTTGTTTGTTGAGGCTGTTGCACAGTTGGCTCTCCCCTTGCGCCTCTGTCTTTTTTCCTGCCAACTACTAAGTCTCTTCGACTCGCCACAATTTAGCCCTGTCTTTATGGCTGCCCGCCAGCTCTGGCGAATGCTGGCAACTGACTCCCACGACTTGTGATCAATGTCACACGATTTCATGTCGCGTTTGCAGACGTCTTTATAACGGAGACATGGACGGCCGGTGGGTCTGATACCAGTGGCGAGCTCGCTGTACAATGTGTCTTTGGGGATCCTGCCATCTTCCATGCGGCTCACATGGCCAAGCCATCTCAAGCGCCGCTGACTCAGTAGTGTGTATAAGCTGGGGATGTTGGCCGCTTCAAGGACTTCTGTGTTGGAGATATAGTCCTGCCACCTGATTACGACTAATTCGTGCATGCATGCTGTTTAGTCACTCGTCACTCCTCACTTCTCAGCTCCCTCCCGCTTCTGGTCCCCGGTGCTGGTCCGCGCTCCTGTTTCCCGTGCTCCCGTTCCCCGCGCTCCCTCCCACTTCTGGTCCCGGTACTGGTCCCTGCTCCCTCCCGCTTCTGATTCCCGCTCCCTCCCACAATCACAACATTTTTTCCCCGCACGGGGGAAGCGTGGAAGAGAGAGAGTGACAAGATAGGCAGGGGAGGGGAGGAAGACTGTGAGCGGGAGGGAGTGGGGGAGCGAGCATCCGAGGCGGAAGAAGGGGCGAGGCCACGGATTCTGTTGTAATGCATACACAATCCTGCACATGCAGCTATCCTGGAGCTCGGGTCTAAACACAAAGCTCATTGAAGTGATGCTGGATCAAGTTGTTGATTTGGCTGTCATTACAACACAGAAGCAGTTCTCATGCTGAACACGAGCTCTCAGGATTTATCTGTTCCAACTTCCAAAATGTTAGAAATCTCTTTTTAAAATGCTCACTGGTTTAAAATTAGGGTTTGTGTCCTGAAATAATCATCAATAAAGTTCATTAAATAACCCGTTGCACGGAGCAGGAGCGGGGTCCAGAAGTGGCCATTTTGGTTTCATTTGTTTTCGTTTTTGTGATATATTGAGCAGGGCCATCTTTACTGTTGGCAGCTGCCAAAATGTCACAGACAGTGACATTAAAGTGCATGAGGCTGCATTTGCACATGTGCAAGTACTGCATTACCTAGTGGTTGCATTGTCAGCAAATGCAGCCTTTCACAAAATAGTGGAGAATACATCAAACAGATCTGAAAAGATTGGATTCACTTATATATAAAAAAGCAGTTTGATTCACTTATATATAAAAAAATTAGTTAATTGGTTTTCGTGTTCTAAGAGTTGTACTTTTAACTGTGAAATAGAATGAGTTCTGACAATTGTATTAATACTGAGGTTTTTTGACCAATGTTTTATCAAACCCCAGGTTAGTAGCCTGACCCTCTATTAAACTGACATTGAATAAAAAAGTGTTGAAGTATGTTGTTCAGTAACTACTTATTTATAACAATTTTAGGTTATCTTCACAATTGATATATTTTATGATGAGAATAAATTATTTTGTTGTGTTGGTTTGCAGGACCTACTGGCAGTGGGTTATGGACAATTTGGATATAAGGAACAGAGAGGAGGATTGATTTGCTGTTGGTCACTGAAAAATCCTATGGTAAGTTGAAAAAGGGGGTAATTAGGACTTGCAGCTAATTGTTAAAAACCTAATTGAACGCCACTCAATGCAGAATGTTAGGGCTTAAAATTTCCTCAAAATGACATACATCACTGTTACACTTTTTTTTTAATGTTGCTTCCGCCAGTGGCATACTCATTAATGGTGTAAAACCAAAGTACACCTGCCCCGGAGCTATTTTTTGCACACTTTCTCATATAAGATCCTCTCCTTCTACTAGTCCACTATCTATCATTGCTACTAGTGCCGATAGGACAAAAACAGAATTTTCCTTTTTGGCTGTTTTTGTTCAGACAGCTCCCAACAGTTGCTCTCATGTTTATTTCTAGCTGCCAATTTCTGCAACAGACTGAGGCTCTTATGAACTAAAACTTGTGACTTTATTCACTGCCATGCTTTTGGGGTTACAAATAAACTGAAAATATGCAGGATGCCTACCAAGTTCTCCAGTTACAATTGCAGGCAGATATAACATCACCAGATCGATGGCTAAAACCACTTGACCAAATTTATTTATGAAAGATTATACATAGATACAGAAAGATAGTAAAACATTCTGTACATACAGATAATGGATCTGGAATCAGTTCCCAAAGTGTTTATATTCCTTTCACAAAGGTGCTTCTTAAAGTCTCTGACAAGGAATAGGATCTTTGGTTGAAATAGTCAGGTTTTTGTCTTCTCTAGACGATCAAGATGCGATGCAGCTTGTGACAACGCAAGTTCCAGTTCACCAATGGGATCTAACAGATTTCACTAGAATTTAGAACTAGCAGCTGGCACTGTGGTTTTATGTAAAGGAATTTCTCTCGTGTTACAACCATTGGATTTACAGTAACCAAACTTGAGTTTTTTTACATCTGAAAGGTGAGGTCCTAAACGTTTACATTTGTTGCTTCCTCCATACATTTCCCCCCAGAGTCGGTTTCACAGCTTCCCAATGGCTTTGTACACAGAGAGAATATATTTGTCTACATTACTGCCTGTCGACCTGCAAACTTGTCCCCAACTCAGTGATAGTCTCCATTTTAGGTCTTGTTTACAAAAAAAAGTCATAACAGTTTTTTATTTGTCATATTTAAATTCTAACATTCATTACTGTATGAAAATCCTACCAAATATCGTACAAGTAAATATTACTTTTTTTGGAGCACTTGTGCGACTCTGCATACCTATATTGATCCTCTTTCACTATTTCCAAGAACCACCACAATCATTTTGATTTGTTTAGCTCTTTATGAATGAGCACTTGCGTCCCAGATTTCTTCTTTTAAAGTCCCACATCGTGGGGTACATCTTAACTATGTGTGTTTAAGTCTAAAATGGGTGATAGTGAGTCAACGGCCCATTTACATCTGATTGTTATTTCTGTTGACTTACATTTCATTAAAAGAACAATCTTTTCAGTAAGAATGTGACTTGATGTATATAATTCTACTTTCGACCCTCAAAAGTTTATCTCTGTATTTATATTAGTGGCCTGAGCGCATCTATAACTGTGAAAGTGGTGTTACCGCCCTAGAGTTCTCTGCAGATAGCCCCAATCTGCTGGCAGTGGGTCACTATGATGGAACTGTAGCAATCTACAACATACGCAATGCTGATAATGGGCTCGTTCTGGACAGCAGGTGAGGTCATTGGATGATAATGGTACAGTAGAAGCCATCTTGTATGCACTGCTCCCTGCATCCTTACTGTGTTGAAATCAAAACTAATCATGCCATCATCTATTAGAACATAAGAAATAAGAGCAGCAGCAGACCATATGACTGCTCGAGCCTGCTCTGTCCATATGAACGCTCAAGCCTGCTCTGCATTCATTCTGAATATGGCTGATCTTCTGCCTCAACTCCATTTTGCCACCCGCTCCCCATATCTCTTGATTCCCTGAGAGACTGTGCACCCGTGTTCTAGATTCCCCAGCCAGGGGAAACAGCCATTCAGTGTCTACCCTGTCAAGCCCCTTCAGAATCTTGTATGTTTTCATGAGATCATCTGTCGTTCTTCTAAACTCCAGCGAGCCCAATTTACTCAGCCTCTCATCATAGGACAACCCTCTCATCCCAGGAACCAATCTAGTGAAACTTTGCTGTACTGCCTCCAAGGCAAGTATATCATTCCATAGCATCAGGCTTGCTACTACTCTTTGCCTTTTCATTTAATCTATTGCTATCTATTTTATTTCCTTGTAAGCCACGGATGGATCTTTCGCGCTGAGTTTTTAATTTTTAATGGAACTATTTTTTGTTCAAAATTTGGAATCATTTCTTTAAATGCTTCTCACTGTTTATTTAGCATCAAACTTTTCAGTCTATTTACCCAATGAAACTTTGCCAACTCTCCCCTCATACCTACGTAATTAGCTTTGTTTAAGTTTAAGATTCTTGTTTTGGACTCGAGTCTGTATTTCTCAAACTTAATATAAAATTCAATTTTATTGTCATTACTTTTTCCCAGAGGAGATTTTACCATGAGGTTACGAATTAACCCTGCATAATTACACAGTACTAGATTGAAAATAGCTTTGCCTTTTTTATTGATTCATAGGAACATAGGAGTAGGGCATCCAGCCCTTTGAGCCTGCTCTGCCATTCTAGATCATGGCTGATGGTCTACTACAATGCCATATTCCTATACTATCCCCATATCCCTTGATATCATTAGCAACTAGAAATCTATCAATCTCTGTCTTGAACTTAGTGACTGAGCTTCCACCATCCTCTGGGGCAGAGAATTCCAAAGATTCACCACCCTCTGTGTGGATGCTCCTCCTCATCTCAGTCCTAAATGGCTTGTCCTTTATTCTGAGATCGTGTCCCCTAGTTCTAGACCCCACAGCCAGGGGAAACAGCCTTTCTGCATCTACCCTGTCTATCCCTTTACAAATTTTATAAGTTTCTATGAGATCACCTCTCATTCTTCTAAACTCCAGAGAATGCAGGCCCAGTCTCCTCCATCTCTCTTCATAGGACAATCCCACCATCTCAGGAATCTATCTGGTGAACATCTGCTGCACTCCCTCTATGGCAATACACCAACCAGGTTTCTTTAATAAACAACAAAATTATTTGTTTATTATAAAACGAGACGTAACTAGTAACAAAGCAAAGCATTAACACACAGATTGAAATATGAAAGTTCCCTTTTACTTTAGCCCCTCCCCCCACCCATACACACACATACACACATGCACACTGGGTTAATCAAAAAATAAAGAGATTTTCTCTTGAGAGCTCTTATTACCAAAAAAAAAAAGAATACTTTGGCCAAATACTTGCTAATTCTTGAAGAAAAAAGAGAAGATATGGGAAGATGTCCATTGTCCGTTTTTTTGGTTTGGCGTTCCAAATTCGCATAGACAGCTGTCACTGAGAGTTTCCTCTGGAGCAATTCGGTGAGGCAGCGTCGAGGATTTATCCAGCAGGTTTTTCCAGCATCTCAGGAAAAATGCAGCAACTGGGGTTTCAGGCAGCCCTTTCAGGAGGTATGCATCATCAATTTCTCTATTTTTTATGCTCGCTTCTAAGAGCTTCTTAAAGAGATGGAAAATCTGTCAGGCTTTACAAAGAGATGAAACAGGCTTAGCTGGGATTTTATCCTTCAGGTTGATTTTTAAAACTCCATCTGACTGTCCTAAGTGAAACCAAAACAAATCAAGCCTCCTGAATCCTATAAATCTTGACCTGGCACTTCTCTGTAAACATCTCTAAATCTAAAAACGCCTGCTGGGTAATTATCTGAAGACAGGTTATTTCCAGTAAGGGCTGTTTACAAACCAAGTCCAAAAGACCTTACGATGACCTCTTTTTAGAGAAAAACGCAAAGTCCAGCATCTATGGAATCCTTTTTTCAGTCTCAAAACACAATTCCTCAAAATTTAACAAAAAATGGTAGTACTTTCGGAACAACATCAACACTTTCCAATCTCTCACCATTTAAAAAATAATCTGCACCTGCGTTCCTCCTACCAAAGTGGATAAACTCACACTTATCCCCATTATATTCCATCTGCCATGTTCCTGCCCACTCACTCAGCCTATCCAAATCCCCTTGAAGCCTCTTTGCATCCTCCTCACAACTCACATTCCCACCAAGCTTTGTGTCATTCACAAAATTGTAAATATTACAGCTGGTCTCCAAATCCAAATCATTGATATAGATTGTGAACAGCTGGGCCCAAGCACTGATCCTTGCGGTACTCCACTGGTCACAGCCTGCCAACCTGAGAATGATCCATTTATTCCTACTCTCTGTTACCCAATCCTTAATCTCTGCTCAAATATTACCCCAAATCCCATGCACTTTAATTTTGCTTACTAACCTCCTATGTGGGACTTTATCAAAAGCCTTCTGAAAGTCCAAATACATCACATCCACTGGTTCCCCCTTATCCACTCTGCTAGTAACATCCTCAAAAAGCTCTAACAAGTTTGTCAAACATGATTTCCCCTTCATAAATCCATGTTGACTCTGTCCAATCAGCCCATTATTTTCAAAGTGTCCAGTAATCACATCCTTTATAATAGATTCTAGTATTTTCCCTACTACTGACATTAGGCTAACAGGTCTGTAGTTCCCCGTTTTCTCTCTCCCTCCTTTCTTAAACAGTGAGGTTACATTTGCAACCTTCCAATCTGCAGGCAACATTGCAGAATTTATAGAATTTGAAAGATGATCACCAATGCATCCACTATCCCTGTCTCTTTCAACAGTCTAGGGTGAAGATCATCGGGTCCCGGGATTTGTTAACTTTCAGTCCCATTAATTGCTCCAATACTACTTTTTTACTAACCCTAATTTCTTTCAGTTCCTCATTCTCATAGACCCTTGGATCTGAATCATTTCAGGGAGACTTCTTGTATCTTGTATCTTCCTCTGTGAAGACAGACACAAAGTAATCATTTAGTTTCTCTGCCATTACTCTATTTCCCATTATAAATTCTCCTGTCTCTGCCTCTAATGGACCCACATTTGTCTGTGCTAATTTTTTCCTTTTTACATACCTATGGAAGCTTTTACAATCCGTATTTATATTTCTTGCCAGTTTACATTCATATTCTATTCTCTCTTTCTTTATCAATTTCTTGGTCTTCCTTTTCTGGATTCTAAAATTCTCCCAATCCTCTGGCTTAAAACTTTTTTTGCAACTTTATAAGCCTCCCCCTTTGATCCAATACTATCTTTAACTTCCTTTGTTAGCCACGGCTGACTTGCTTTTGCTTTTGGGTTCTTTTGCTTTAAAGGAATGTATGTTTTTCGAAAACCATGCATTAATTCTTTAAATATTAGCCATTGCCTATCTACCATCAAACCTTTTAATGTATTTTTCCAATCCACCATGGCCAACTTGCTCCTCATACCTTCATAATTGCCCTTGTTTAGATTTAAGGCCCTAGTTTCAGATTGAACTACATCTTTTTCAACTTAACAAATTCTATCATACTATGGTCATTTTTCCTTAAAGGTTCTTTTACCACCAGATTATTAATTAGCCCTTTCTTATTGCATAATACTAGATACAAAATAGCCTGTCCTTAGTTGGTTCCTCAACATATTACTCCAGAAAACCATCTCAGACACATTCCAGGAATTCTTCTTCCATAGGGGCGGCGCAGTGGTTAGCACCGCAGCCTCACAGCTCCAGCGACCCGGGTTCAATTCTGGGTACTGCCTGTGTGGAGTTTGCAAGTTCTCCCTGTGTCTGCGTGGGTTTCCTCTGGGTGCTCCGGTTTCCTCCCACGTGCCAAAGACTTGCAGGTTGATAGGTTAATTGGCCATTATAAATTGCCCCTAGTATAGGTAGGTGGTAGGGAAATATAGGGACAGGTGGGGATGTGGTAGGAATATGGAATTAGTGTGGGATTAGTATAAATGGGTGGTTGATGGTCGGCACAGACTCGGTGGGCCGAAGGGCTATTTCAGTGCTGTATCACTAAACTAAATAGCATCGGTGCTCATTAGATTTACCCAGTCTTTATGTAGATTGAATTCACCCGTGATTACGAGATTGCCCTTGCTACATGCACTTCTAATTTCCTGATTTATACCATACCCTACATTACCACTACTGTTTGGTAGCCTGTAAACCACTCCACCAATACATGTTGCCACTTGCTGTTTCTTAGCTCCACCCAAACAAATTCTACATCCTGTTCTTCCAATTGAAGATCCTCTCTCACTAATGCACTGATCCCATCCCTTATTATCAGCACTACTCCACCTCATTTTCCTTTTTGCCTGTCCTTCCCAAATGTTGAATATCGTTTAATATTCACTTCCCAGTCTTGGTCACCCTGCAGCCATGTCTCTGTAATGGCAATTAAATCATACACGTTTAGAACAAAGAACAGTACAGCACAGGAACAGGCCATTCGACCCTCCAAGTCTGCGCCAATCTTGATGCCTGCCTAAACTAAAACCTTCTGCACTTCCGGGGACCGTATGCCTCTATTCCCATCCTATTTATGTATTTGTCAAGATGCCTCTTAAACGTCGCTATCGTACCTGCTTCCACCACCTCCCCCGGCAGCAAGTTCCAGGCACTCACCACCCTCTGTGTAAAGAACTCGCCTCGCACATCCCCTCTAAACTTTGCAGCTTGCACCTTAAACCTATGACCCCTAGTAACTGACTCTTCCACCCTGGGAAAAAGCTTCTGACTCTGACCATGCCACTCATAACTTTCTAAACCTCTATCACGTCGCCCCTCCACCTCCGTCGTTCCAGTGAAAACAATCCGAGTTTATCCAACCTCTCCTCATAGCTAGGTTTACTTCCACTTGCGCCATCAACTCACCTACCTTTTTGCGAATGCTGCGTGCATTCATATAGAGTGCCTTTAATTCTGCCTTTTTAACATTATTCTGTATTTTGAGCCTGGTGGTTCTAGCAACATGTTGCCCATCCCTAATTGCCCTTGACAACTGAGTGGCTTGCTAGGCCATTTCAGAGGACAGTTAAGAGGCAACCACATTGCTGTGGGTCTGGTGTCACATGTGGACTTCCAAGGGAACTTCCTCTCAATGGGTTACCGTCAGGGGAAGGAAAGGGAACCAGCAGGCAGTGCAGGGATCCCCTGTGGCCGTTTCCCTCAACAACAGGTATACCGTTTTGGATACTGTTGGGGGGGACGACTTACCAGGGGTAAGCAATGGGGTGTAGGTCTCTGGCACAGAGTCTGTCCCTGTTGCTCAGAAGGGAAAGGGGAAGAGGAGCAGAGCATTAGTCATTGGGGACTCCATAGTTAGGGGAACAGATAGGAGGTTCTGTGGGAACGAGAGAGACTCACGGTTGGTGTGTTGCCTCCCAGGTGCCAGGGTACGTGATGTCTCCGATCGTGTTTTTGGGATCCTTAAGGGGGAGGGGGAGCACCCCCAAGTCGTGGTCCACATAGGCACCAACGACATAGGTAGGAAGAGAGATGGGGATTTAAGGCAGAAATTCAGGGAGCTAGGGTGGAAGCTTAGAGCGAGAACAAACAGAGTTGTTATCTCTGGGTTGTTGCCTGTGCCACGTGCTAGCGAAGAGAGGAATAGGGAGAGAGAGGAGTTGAACACGTGGCTGCAGGGATGGTGTAGGAGGGAGGGTTTTGGTTTCCTGGATAATTGGGGCTCTTTCTGGGGTTGGTGGGATCTCTACAAACAGGATGGTCTTCACCTGAACCAGAGGGGTACCAATATCCTGGGGGGGAGATTTGTTAGTGCTCTTCGGGGGGGTTTAAACTAAATCAGCAGGGGAATGGGAACCTAAATTGTAGTTCCAGTGTACAGGCTGTTGAGAGTAGTGAGGTAGGGGATAAGGTTACAGGGACGCAAGAGGGCACTGGCAAGCAAGAACTTGGTTTAAAGTGTGTCTACTTCAACGCCAGGAGCATCCGAAATAAGGTGGGTGAGCTTGCAGCATGGGTTGGTAGCTGGGATCCTGATGTTGTGCCATTTCAGAGACATGGGTAGAGCAGGGGCAGGAATGGATGTTGCAGGTTCCGGGATTTAGATGTTTCAGTAAGAACAGAGAAGAGGGTAAAAGAGGGGGGAGGGGGTGTGGCATTGTTAATCAAGGAAAGTATTACAGCGGCAGAAAGGACGTTTGAGGACTCGTCTACTGAGGTAGTATGGGCCGAGGTTAGAAACAGGAGAGGAGAGGTCACCTGTTGGGAGTTTTCTATAGACCTCCGAATAGTTCCAGAGATGTAGAGGAAAGGATAGCGAAGATGATTCTCGACAGGAGCGAGAGTAACAGGGTAGTGGTTATGGGGGACTTTAACTTTCCAAATATTGACTGGAAATACTATAGTTCGAGTACTTTAGATGGGTCTGTTTTTGTCCAGTGTGTGCAGGAGGGTTTTCTGACACAGTATGTGGACAGGCCAACCAGGGGCGATGCCACATTGGATTTGGTACTGGGTAATGAACCCGGCCAGGTGTTCGATTTAGATGTAGGTGTGCACTTTGGCGATAGTGATCACAATTCGGTTAGGTTTACCTTAGCGATGGGCAGGGACAGGTATATACCGCAGGGCAAGAATTATAGCTGGGGGAAAGGAAATTATGACGCGATTAGGCAAGATTTAGGATGTGTAGGATGGGGAAGGAAACTGCAGGGGATGGGCACAAACGAAATGTGGAGCTTATTCAAGGAGCAGCTAATGCGTGTCCTTGATAAGTATGTACCTGTCAGGCAGGGAGGAAGTTGTCGAGCGAGGGAGCCGTGGTTTACTCAAGAAGTTGAAGCGCTTGTCAAGAGGAAGAGGGCGGCTTATGTTAGGATGAGACGTCAAGGCTCAGTTAGGGCGCTTGAGAGTTACAAGCTAGCCAGGAAGGATCTAAAGGGAGGGCTAAGAAGAGCAAGGAGAGGACACGAGAAGTCATTGGCGGATAGGATCAAAGAAAACCCTAAGGCTTTCTATAGGTATATCAGGAATAAAAGAATGACTAGAGTTAGAACAGGGCCAATCAAGGATAGTAGTGGGAAGTTGTGTGCGGAATCAGAGGAGATAGGGGAAGCGTTAAATGAATATTTTTTGTCAGTATTTACAGTAGAAAAAGAAAATGTTGCCGAGGAGATTACTGAGATACAGCCTACTAGGCTAGATGGGATTGAGATTCACAAGGAGGAGGTGTTAGCAATTTTGGAAAGAGTGAAAATAGATAAGTCCCCTGGGCCAGATGGGATTTATCCTAGGATTCTCTGGGAAGCCAGGGAGGAGATTGCAGAGCCGTTGTTGTTGATCTTTATGTCGTCATTGTCGACAGGAGTAGTGCCGGAGGACTGGAGGATAGCAAATGTTGTCCCCTTGTTCAAGAAGGGGAGTAGAGACAGCCCTGGTAATTATAGACCTGTGAGCCTTACTTCGGTTGTGGGTAAAATGTTGGAAAAGGTTATAAGAGACAGGATTTATAATCATCTTGAAAAGAATAAGTTCATTTGCGATAGTCAGCACGGTTTTGTGAAAGGTAGGTCGTGCCTCACAAACCTTATTGAGCTTTTCGAGAAGGTGACCAAACAGGTGGATGAGGGTAAAGCCGTGGATGTGGTGTATATGGATTTCAGTAAGGCGTTTGATAAGATTCCCCACGGTAGGCTATTGCAGAAAATACGGAAGTATGGGGTTGAAGGTGATTTAGAGCTTTGGATCAGAAATTGGCTAGCTGAAAGAAGACAGAGTGTGGTGGTTGATGGCAAATGTTCATCCTGGAGTTTAGTTACTAGTGGTGTACCGCAAGGTTCTGTTTTGGGGCCACTGCTGTTTGTCATTTTTATAAACGACCTGGATGAGGGTGTAGAAGGGTGGGTTAGTAAATTTGCGGATGACACGAAGGTCGGTGGAGTTGTGGATAGTGTCGAAGGGTGTTGTAGGGTACAGAGGGACATAGATAGGCTGCAGAGCTGGGCTGAGAGATGGCAAATGGAGTTTAATGCGGAGAAGTGTGAGGTGATTCACTTTGGAAGGAGTAACAGCAGTGCAGAGTACTGGGCTAATGGGAAGATTCTTGGTAGTGTAGATGAGCAGAGAGATCTTGGTATCCAGGTACATAAATCCCTGAAAGTTGCTACCCAGGTTAATAGGGCTGTTAAGAAGGCATATGGTGTGTTAGCTTTTATTAGTAGGGGGATCGAGTTTCGGAGCCACGAGGTCATGATGCAGCTGTACAAAGCTCTGGTGAGGCCGCACCTTGAGTATTGCGTGCAGTTCTGGTCACCGCATTATAGGAAGGATGTGGAAGCTTTGGAAAGGGTGCAGAGGAGATTTACTAGGATGTTGCCTGGTATGGAAGGAAGGTCTTACGAGGAAAGGCTGAGGGACTTGGGGTTGTTTTCGTTAGAGAGAAGGAGGAGGAGAGGTGACTTAATAGAGACATACAAGATAATCAGAGGGTTAGATAGGGTGGATAGTGAGAGTCTTTTTCCTCGGATGAGGATGGCAAACACGAGGGGACATAGCTTTAAGTTGAGGGGTGAAAGATATAGGACAGATGTCAGAGGTAGTTTCTTTACGCAGAGAGTAGTAGGGGCGTGGAACGCCCTGCCTGCAACAGTAGTAGACTCGCCAACTTTAAGGGCATTTAAGTGGTCATTGGATAGACATATGGATGTAAATGGAATAGTGTAGGTCAGATGATCGGCGCAACATCGAGGGCCGAAGGGCCTGTACTGCGCTGTAATATTCTAATTCTAATTCTAACTATGTATCACTGTGCTGCCACCTCTGGTGGGTCTGTCCTGCCTGTGGGACAAGACTTACCCAGGAATGGTGATAGTGGTGTCTGGGACATTGGATGTAAGATAAAAATCCGTGAGTATGACTATGTCAGGCTGTTGGGACAGCACTCCCACTTTTGCCACAAGCCCCCAGATGTTAGTAAGGAGGACTTTGCAGGGTCAACAGGGCTGGGTTCGTCGTTGTCATTTCCAGTGCCTAGGTCGATGCCGGGTGTTCCATCCAGTTTTATTCCTTTTCAACTTTTGTGTAGCTGTTTTGTACAACTGAATGGCTTGCTAGGCCATTACTCTGGGCCTGGAGTTACATGTAGGCCAGACCAGGTAAGAATGGCAGATTTCCTTCCCTAAAGCTCATGAGTGAACCAGACGGGTTTTTATGACAATCAATGAGAGTTTCATGACACCATTACTGACTCTAGCTTTCAATTCCAGATTTTTATTAATTAATTGAATTTAAATTCCACCAGCTGCCAAAGTGGAATTTGAGCCCTTGTTGGTTGGTTCTACAACATACTGTTCTAGGAAGCTGTTGTGAAAGCATTCTATAAACTCATCTTCCAGACTACCTGTGCCAATTTGATTTGCTCAGTGTATGTGAAGATTAATGTTCCCACAACCATTACACTGCCTTTGTTACAAGCTCCAATTATTTCTCGTTCACTTCTATGGCTTTGCATTGATGCTGATGATTCACATCGACTGCTCATCAGGTTGGAGTACAGTCCAATTCTTGCATGGCATTGTTGATTGCGATGGGGGCATTGTAGATCGTCATTTGCTGATGTTGGGGCTACTGCCACATGCTCCTTCCTGTAATGGCGCTTTTGTGTGGCAATCTGAAGCCATAGGAATGGATTTTTAAAGTGGAATGCGGGTGCAGAGGTGAGCATGATTTGAAGATTGTGTTCTCGGAGGTCGGCACTGGGTCGCTTCCCCTTCGGAACACAAAGCCATTTTTAAAGGGACGACGGGAGGGAGGGTTTGGTCGGATGCTCACCTCCAATTAAGTGCTTGTTGAGGTCATTGAAAAGCTCATTAACAGGTCTGTCAGCAGCAGTTTTTAATTTTCAAAGGCTGGGAACGTGGAGGATGCCATGTGAGGGACACAGCAGGGTGTTTAAGTCGTGACCACAGTGGGGTGCCATAAGGGCAATGGGAAGGGTTGATTAAAATACTGCAGAGGCACAAAGTAAAGCGCTGTTGCTTCAAAGGTGCCACACAGTGGCCACTGCTGCAGCTGTAAAGACATGCTTTTCTCAGTGATGAGTGGCAGGAATCCGGAGCGGGACCTGAGGCTGCTGGCATCACTTGGGCAGCTGGGGTTGGCAGGGGATGGCCTGATGAATGCAAAAAGCCCAGCTGAGGGAGTTCAGTTGGCCACAGGCTACTCTGTCATCGGACAGAGCAGCCAGGATGAGCTGCAGCAGATGCAACCTCCTGGACAGCAGGAGGCCAGAGGAGCACAGCAGCAAGGGGAGAACAGCGCTACCCAAGACATCAGGTGCACAGCCCAAGAGTCAGCTGCCTACAAACGACAGAGCGCCAGTGCCATAGGAGCCTGCGCCTATCCAGGCAGATGGTCCCGGACTTGTGTGCTCTAATCCACAATGACTTGAGGCTTCACAGCCCCCATGGTAGTCCCCTATCTGCAGCCCTTAAGGTCTCCGTCACCCTAAACCTCTGTGCAACCGGGTTGTTCTGGGGATCAGCCAAGGACCAGGTGCATCTCCGAGCCAGCAGCTCATCGGGCCATTAGGCAGGTCACGGATGCTATTTTCATGCGGACAGGGGACTATATCTATTTTGACACAGATGGGCCTACGCAGGCACAGAGGTCACTGACCTGAAACATTAACTGCTTTTCTTTCCACAGATGCTGCCAGACCTGCTGAGTATTTCCAGCATTTCTTGGTTTTATTTCAGATTTCCAGCATCTGCAGTATTTTGCTTTTAAGAGCTTCCTCTATGTGTGTGCTCACTTTCCTGGCAGCTGCCATAATTCCTTCATCTTCTGCCTGCCCATGATGCCTTGGCACTTGGCTCCTTCCCTCAAAGTGCATGGATGGATCCTATGGGACAAGTGAAATCTGTTGAAGAGATGGCTGCTGACCACTCTATGGGAGCCCCAGACACAGGCACAGAGGAAAAACAACCAATGCCACCAGCTCAGCATGCCAACTATCGAGCAGGCCATCGGGTTTCTGAAGATGTGATTCCAGTGCCTGGATCGGTCGTGTGGCAGCCTCCAATACCTTCCTGCAAGGGTCTCGGTCATTGTGGTGGTCTGCTGCATTCACCATAACATGGCCCTCCAGAGAGGTGTGGACCTTGAAGACAGTGAGGCCCTGGAATGAGGCAACTCATCAGGAAGAGCAGGAGGTAAGAGAAGAGGATGAAGAGGGGGAGCAGAGGGATAACACTGAACAGAGAGGTGCCCCTACTGTACAAGAGATGGCCTCCTCCTGCCACGCTTCGGGAAGAGGACCTCCCTCCTCTCCCTCATGGTCTGCAGCATGAAGTAAGGGTTTGCCCAACAACTAGTGCCAGGCCTCCAGCTCCCTGTGACATCTTGCTTCCCTCTGGTGAAGTAAAAGGCTTTGGCACAAAACACAGATCTCTCCCTCAGGACAACCAGCAGCCTTAGTAATGGCTGCCGTGTGGTAGAGGCCTGCTTTAGGTTGGGAAAAAAACCCAACCCAAACCTGACCGAACCACAGCGAGCCCGACCCGGCCTGAGTCCCGATTTTGCCCCAAGTCCGACCCGACCCAAACCTGCCAATACTCAGCCCAACCCGAGCCCGACCCGACTATCCGTTTACCTACCTTCCTGACATCGAACCTACAAGAAGCTGCAGCACATGCGCGAGACGTCATAGTGACGTCACTCGCTCACTGCGGAGACTCAGTTTCGTCCTGGACTCCCAGCTCACGTAAGTTTTTTTATTTTTAATACTTACCAGCAGAGCACTTACCATGTGTGTCCGACCCGACCCGATCCGAGCCTGAAAGCGGCCCCAGAAGATGGACCCGACCCGAACCCGACACATGTCGTCGGCTCCTGTCGGGTTCGGGCCGGGTAGCAGGCCTCTACCGTGTGGTGTCTACATAAGCTGCACACTTGATCTGAACTCACTGGCTCTAAGTGGACGGGAAACCCATCTCCATAAAAATCAAGGCATACCCATTTGAAAATTGCAATGTGAATTACTTTTCCACAGAAGGCAGGTTTCTGATCCAAAACCACAACCCGGTTCATGTTTCCCTCCTCTGTAACAAAAATCCAGCTTATAGTGCTTCATATTTCTTTGCTCCAATATGGAGACTTCAGCACCATGTGCAGACTGTTCCCATCTCAATGTTCTGTCCAATGGTATAAATACTGTTAGCAAGCCTATAAACTAATCTCACCAATGTTTTCTGATCCTTGTTATTCCTAATCTCCACCCAAATGGATTCCACCTCCTTATCTTCTGAGCCAAGATCCTTCCCCACTAATATCCTTATGTCATCCTTTGTTATCAGGGCTACTCCTCTTTTTCCATTCTCTGTCTTTTCGAAATAGTGTGTACCCTGGAATATTTAGTTTCCAACCTTGGTCACGATGTAACTATGAGCCGGATTTTATTCCACTGACAGGAGTTCCGGAGGCAAGCCAGAAGGCAGGGTTGGGGAGGGTCGGTGGGGGGAGAACCCACCTCAGCCCTCCGTTGGACCCCCATAGTTATTTAACATCAGACAGCCAATTAACTGCCTTCCATTTGGGACATTGTCCTTTTAAGACACAATCTCCCACTCCAGAGCTGCCATCCAATCGGAGGGGTGGCAGCTCTGCAGTACTGGCAGCGCTACTGGCCATTTAAGGGCCTCAGTTGGCCTGGAGTGGGAAGACCATCCTCGGCCTTTCCCACCCCAGACAAAATGGCAGGGTGCCCAGGCAACATGTGAACAGCTTCCCCTGCCATTTTGTTTGCCCTCCTGCCTCCATGCTCACCTCCAAGGACTGAACAAAATTCTGCCCATGTCTCTGTAATGGCGATTATATCAAACCCTTTTATCTCTATTTGTGCCACTAACTCATCTATCTTGCTACAAATGCTTTGTGTATTCAGATAAAGAGCCTTTAATTTTTTTTAACCTCTATTCTTTGGACCTTATTTGCTGGTGTACCATTACCATTAAACTCTCCGTTCCATCCTGTCCCATTCTGCTTGTCTTTACCCAAATCGCTATATTGCTCTGTTGCCTCGACCTTGCTTTTTAGATTTCTAGATCTCCCTTCATTTGACCCCTCACCCCCACCGTTTAGATTAAAGCCCTATCTGCAGCTTCAGTTATATGATTTGCTTGGACGCTAATCCCAGCATGGTTTAATTGGAGCTCATCCCAATGGAACAGCTCCCTCTTTCCCCAGTACTTGTGCCAGTACCCCATGAATAGAAACCCCTTCTTCCCACACCACTCTTTGAGCCAAGCATTTAATTCTCTAATTTGCTTGACCAATTGGCACGTGGTTCTGGTAACCATCCAGAGATTATTACCTTTGAGGTTCTTGCATTTTAATTTGGACCCTAACTCCTCTAACACTCTCAGCAGAACATCATTCCTAGTTCTACCAATGTCGTCGGTTCCTACGTGGAGCATGGCAACTGGATCCTCCCCCTCCCACTCCAGTTGCAATGAGATGTCTTTAACCCTGGCACCAGGCAGGCACCACAACCTTTGGAACTCCTGGTTGCGGCTGCAGAGAACAATATCTGTCCTGTGACAATACTGTCCCCTATCACTATCACATTCCTTTTCACTCCCCACACTTGAATGGCTTCATGTTCCTGCCTGACTGGCAGTCACACCCTCCTGTCCATGACCATTGACCAACTCTAAAGTTCTACTTAATCTAAGGACTGCCTCCTGGCACAAAATGTCCAGGTAACTCTCCCCCTCCCTTATGCCCTGCAATATCTGCAGCTTGGACTCCAGCTCAACAACTCTGAGCCAAAGTTGCTCAAACTGCAGGCACTCTCTACAGAAATACTAGTCTGGGATCGCAATGCTGTCCACAACTCCCACATACTGCAGTTATGGCACACCACCTGCTCTGCTATGTTTATCTAACTGTATTTATTTATTTGATTAGTTAAGTGGTTACTAGTTTAGTAAAGTAATAGCAATAGCAGTTTCCGAACTTAGAGACAGAAGGAAGGCACTCACCAGCAATTGGAGGTAAAACAAAAAAAAAGAAAAGGAGCACCTCCTTCCCCGCCTGCACTGAATTTCCACTTGCACCAAATTCCCACCTTTAGCACTCAGTTCTTAGTTCCCTGATCACTTTGTGCTCCATGCACAAACTCATTCTTTCCCAGAACCTGAAATCCGGATTTTCTTACAACCCTCTGTCTTCCCTTCCTAGCACAATCTACAGATTTTCAAAACCCAAGCTTGGAATCACATTGTATTACACAGAATTTGCAGCATAAAAACAGGCTATTCAGCCGAACAGGTCCATGCTTGTGTTTATGATCCACATGAGCCTCCTCCTAGCCGCCTTCATCTAACCCCATCAACATTTTCTTCTGTTCATTTTTCCCTCGTGTTTATCCAACTTCTCCTTAAATGCATCTTTACTTTTCACCTCAACTACTCCTTGTAATAGTGAGTTCCACATTCTAACCACTATCTGGGTAAATAGATTTTTCCTGAAATTCCTATTGGATTAGTTAGTGACTATGGGCTGGATTTTGTGTAGGAGGCAGGTTTCCTGGTGCCAGGCCAAAAAGGGGGGAAGCCCCGCCTTTGCCTTTTCCACCACACCCCTCTCCCCCCCCTCCCCCCACCCCCCCCCCCCCCCACCTCAATGGTGATCCTCCAGTCTTTTTCCATCAACGTTTCATGAGTCGGTGTTCCCCTCTTTAAATCAGAGGGCCAGCAGCTCAGCAGTATCAGCAGCACCACCAGGAGTGGTGGCCACTGTCAGTACTGCAGAGGCCTTGGACCGAGGCCCAGTGCTGGAACCCTGGACAGGAGGTAGGTGAGACGAGGCAGCTGGGGCCAGTCCGGTAGGCCCAGCGAGGGAGGGGGGGGGAGGGGGGGGGAGGGGGGGGGGGCGGCGGTCGGCGGTCCAGGGGCTGTGGGTTGAAGTGGTTCCAGGCAGGGGTTCTCCATGGGCCACTGATTGTTGCGAATGGGCCTG
Source organism: Heterodontus francisci (assembly GCF_036365525.1). Taxonomy (NCBI): domain Eukaryota; kingdom Metazoa; phylum Chordata; class Chondrichthyes; order Heterodontiformes; family Heterodontidae; genus Heterodontus; species Heterodontus francisci. The sequence goes on from NC_090378.1 coordinate 68,387,792, forward strand.
AAATCGCCTCTGGGCAGGAAGGCCATCGTCAGCCTATCGGCCCCAGGATGATCGCTTGGCGACGGGCCCTCCACCCCATGCCAGCTGTCGTGATACTCCGTGACCCACCACCCCACCCCCCCCCCACCCCCACCTCCAACACCATCTCAGGGGAGCCCATAAAATCCCAGCCAATACATTTGTATATATATGACCCATAGTTCTGGTTTTCCCTGCAAGTGAAAACATCTACTCTATGTCTACCCTATCAAACTCTTTCATAATCTTAAAGACATCTATCTGTTCCTCCCTCAGGGTTCTCTTTTCTAGAGAAAAGAGCCCTAGCTTGTCCAATCTTCCTTGATAGGTATGACCTCTCTGTTCTGGTATCATTCTAGTGAATTCTCTTTGAACCTTCTTCAATGCCTATATATCCATTTAATGATATGGAGACCAGAGCTGTTCACAGTGCTCCAAGTGTGCTGTAACCAAGTCTTTTTTTATTCTTTTACGGTATATGGTTGACACTGGCTAGGCCAGCATTTATTGCCCATCCCTAATTGCCCTTGAGAGGGTGGTGGTGAGCCACCTTCTTGAACCGCCGCAATGACTATCTCAAACAAGAGAGAATCTAACCATCTCCTCTTGACATTCAATGGCATTACAATTGCTGAATCCCCCACTATCTATATCCTGGGGGTTACCATTGACCAGAAACTGAACTGGAGTAGCCATATAAATACCATGGCTACAAGAGCTGGTCAGAGGCTCGGAATCCTGTGGCAAGTAACTCACCTTCTGACTCCCCAAAGCCTGTCCACCATCTACAAGACATAAGTCAGGAGTGTGATGGAATACTATTCACTTGCTTGGATGGGTGCAGCTCCAATGACACTCAAGAAGCTCAACTCCATCCAGGACAAAGCAGCCCGCTTGATTGGCAGTCCATCCACAAACATTAATTCCCTCCACCACCAACGCATAGTGGCAGTAGTGTGTACCATCTACAAGATGCACTGCAGCAATGCAACAAAGCTCCTTAAACAGCACCTTCCAAACCCGTGACCTCTACCACCGAGAATGACAAGGACAGCAGATGCATGAGGAACACCACCACCTGCAAGTTCCCCTCCAAGCCACACACCATCCTGACTTGGAACTAAATTGCCATTCATTCACTGTCGCTGAGTCAAAATCCTGGAATTCCCTTCCTAACAGCACTGTGAGTCTACCTACCCCACATGGACTGCAGCGGTTCAAGAAGGCAGCTCATCACCACCTTTTCAAGGACAATTAGGGATAGGCAGTAAATGCTGTCCTAGCCTGTGCCGCCCACATCCCATGAATGAAGAAAGAAAGCCAAGGCTGTAATGAGGTCAGGAGCTGAGTGGCCCTGGAGGAACCCAAACTGAGCATCAATGAGCAGGTTATTGCTGAGTAAGTGTTGCTTGATAGCACTGTCGATGACACCTTCCATCACTTTGCTGATGATCGAGAATGGATGGATAGGGCGGTAATTGGCCGGATTGGATTTGTCCTGCTTTTTGTGCACAGGACATACCTGGGCAGTTTTCTGCATTGTCAGGTAGATGCCAGTGTTGTAGCTGTACTGGAACAACTTGGCTATGGGCGCAGCCAATTCTGGAGCACAAGTCTTCAGTACTATTGCCAGAATGTTGTCAGGGCCCATAGCCTTTGCTGTATCCAGTGTCTTTAGCCGCTTATTGATATCACATGGAGTGAATCAAAAATTGGCTGAAGACTAGCATCTGTGATGCTGGGGACCTCAGGAGGAGGCCGAGATGGATCATCCACTCGGCGCTTCTGGCTGAAGATGGTTGCAAATGCTTCAGCCTTGTCTTTTGCACTGATGTGCTGGGCTCCCCCATCATTGAGGATGGGGATATTTGTGGAGCTGCCTCCTCCTGTTAGTTCTTTAATTGTCCACCACCATTTACAACTGGATGTGGCAGGACTGCAGAGTTTTGTTCTGATTCATTGGTTGTGGGATCGTTTAGCTCTGTCTATTGCATACTGGTTCTGCTGTTTGGCATGCATGTAGTCCTATGTTGTAGCTTCACCAGGCTGACACCTCATTTTTAGCTATGCCTGATGTCGCTCCTCGCATGCAGTCCTACACTCTTCATTCAACCAGGGTTGATGGTAATGGTAGGGTGGGGGCTATACCAGGCCATGATGTTACAGATTGTGGTTGAACACAATTCTACTTCTGCTGATAGTCTATAGTGCCTTATGGAGGCCCAGTTTTGAGTTGCTATATCTGTTCAAAATCTAACCCATTAGGCACGGTGGCAGTGCTACACAACACAATGGAGGGCATCCTCAATGTGAAGATGGGACTTCGTCTCCACAAGGACTATGCAGTGGTCATTCCTACCAATACTGTTATGGACAGATGCATCTGCAACAGATAGATTGATGAGGACAAGGTCAAGTAGGTTTTTCGTCTTTTTGGCTCCCTCACCAGCTGCCGCAGACCTAGCCTAGAAGCTATGCCCTTTAGGACTTAGGCAGCTCATTCAGAAGTGGTACTACCGAGCCACTCTTGGTGATGGACATTGAAGTCCCCCACCCGGAGTACATTCTGTGTCCTTGCCACCCTCAGTGCTTCTTCCAAGTGGTGTTCAACATGGGGAAGCACTGATTCATCAGCTGAAACGGGGGTGGGTGGCGGTAGCTGGCAATGCGCAGGCGGTTTCCGTGCCCACGTTTGACATGAGACTTCATGGTGTCCGGAGTCAATGTTGAGGACGCCCAGGGGAACCTCCTGCCAACTGTATACCACTGTGCTGCCACGTTTAGTGTGTCTTTCCTGCCAATGAGACAGGACATACCCAAGGATGGTGATGGTGGCATCTGGGACAATATCTGTAGGGTATGATTCCGTGAGTATGATTATGTCAGGCTGTTCCTTGACTGGTCTGTGGGACAGCTCTCACAATTTTGGCACAAGCCCCCAGATGTTAGGAAGGAGGACTTTGCAGGGTCGAAGGGTTGGGTGTGCTGTTGTCGTTTCTGGTGCCTAGGTTGATGCTGGGTGGTCTGTCCAGTTTCATTTCTTTTAGATTTTTCTCTAGAGGTGCGGTACAACTGAATAGCTTGTAGGTCATTTCAGAGTCAGCCACATCGCTGCGGGTCTGGAGTCACATATTGGCCAGACCTGGTAAGGATGGCAGATTTCCTTCCCGAAAGGGCATTAGTGAACCAGATGGGTTTTTACAACAATCGACAATGGTTTCATGGTCACCATTACGGAGACTAGGTTTTTAAAAATTCCACCAGCCTCCCTGGATTTGAACCCATGTCCCCAGAGCATCCTCTGGATTGCTAATCCAGTGACATTAACATTACACCACGACCTCCCCTCCCTCCCCCTTCAGTATTATTTATATATATATATCTCCCATACAAGTATAACATAACGTCTTGCTTTTCAATTTGATCCCTCTAGAAATAGAACCATAGAAAAATTACAGCACAGAAGGAGGTCATTCAGCCCGTCGTGTCCGCACCAGCCGAAAAAACTAGCTGCCCAATCTAATCCCACTTTCCAGCACCTGGTCCATAACCTTGCCGGCTACAGCACTTCAGGTGCATGTCCAGGTACTTTTTAAAAGAATTGAGAGTTTCTGCCTCCACCAGCAGTCCTGACAATGAATTCCAGACACCCACTACCCTCTGGGTGAAAACGTTTTTCCTCATGTCCCCTCTAATCCTTCTACCAATCATCTTAAATCTGTGCCCCCTGGTAATTGACCTCTCCGCTAGGGGAAACAGATCCTTCCTGTCTACTCTATCTAGGCCCCTCATAATTTTATACACCTCTGTTAAGTCACCCCTCAGACTCCTCTGTTCTAAGGAAAACAACCCTAACCTATCCAATCTTTCCTCATAGCTGCAACTTCCGAGCCCTGACAACATTCTTGTAAATTTCCTCTGTACTCTCTCAGAGCAATTATGTCCTTTCTGTAATGTGGTGACCAGAACTGTACGCAATACTCCAACTGTGGCCTAACTAGTGTTTTACACAGTTCCAGCATGACATCCCTGCTTTTGAATTCTATATCTCGGCCAATAAAGGAAAACATTCCATATGCCTTCTTCACCACTCTGTCTACTTGTCCTGCCACCTTTAGGGACCTGTGGACATGCACACCAAGGTCTCTCACTTCTTCTACCCCCTCAATATCTTCCCGTTTATTGTGTACTCCCTCCCTTTATTTACCCTTCCCAAATGCATTACCTCACACTTATCTGGATTGAATTCCATTTGCTACTTTTCCACCTACTCAACCAAACCATTGATATCTTTCTGGAATCTACGGCTATCCTCTTCACTATCAACTACACGGCCAATTTTTGTGTCATCAGTAAATTTCCCAATCATGCCTCCCACATTTAAGTCCATATCATTAATATATACCACAAACAGCAAGGGACCCAACACTGAGCCCTGTGGAACGCCACTGGAAACAGCTTTCCATTCACAAAAACATCCGTCGACTACTATCCTTTGTTTCCTGGTCCTGAGCCAATTCTGCATCCAACCTGCCACATTCCTCTATATCCAATTGGCTTTCATTTTACTGACCAGTCTGCTAAGTGGGACCTTGTCAAATGCCTTACTAAAATCCATGTAGACCACATCCACTGCAGTTCCCTCATCAATCCTTCTTGTTACTTCCTCAAAAAACTCAATTAAGTTAGTAAGCGATGACCTTCCCTTAACAAATCCATGCTGACTATCCCTGATTAATCCTTGCCTTTCTAAATGGCAGTTTATCCTTTCGGTCAGAATAGATGCTAACAATTTACCCACCACCGAGGTCAGACTGACCAGCCTATAATTACTTGGCCTATCCCTCGCACCCTTTTTAAACAATGGTACAACGTTCGCAGACCTCCAATCGTCTGGTACCTCTCCTGTATCTAGTAAGAATTTGAAGATGATCCTCAGTGCATCCGCTATTTCTTCCCTGGCTTCCTTTAACAGCCTGGGATGCAATCCATCCAGCCCTGGTGATTTATCCACTTTCAAGGATGTAAGACCCTCTAGTACTTCCTCTCTCATTATCCTTATCCTATCTAATATTTCACACTCCTCCTCTTTAACTACAGTGTCTACATCAACTTTTCCTTTGTGAAGACAGAGACAAAAAACTCATTAAGAACCCTGCCCACATCTTCTGCATCCACGCATAAGTTCCCTTGTACATCTCTGATAGGCCCAACCTCTTCCTTAGTTATCCTCTTGCTCTTAAAGTACTGATAAAATATCCAGATTTTCCTTGATTTTACCTGCCAATAATTTTTCATGTCCTCTCTTTGCTTTACTAATTTCATTTTTTTGCATTACCCCTGCACTTTCTATACTCCTCTAGATTTTCTCAAGTATGAAGATTTTTATGATCGTCATAAGCTTTCTTTTTCTGCTTTAACTTACCCTGTAAGCTTCTAGATAACCAGGGGGCTCTAGATTTGGCAGTACCACCCTTTATCTTTGTGGGGACCTGCCTATTCTGTGCCTGTTTGCTTTTTGTTTAATGGCCTTATTAACCTGTGATGTTACTTTTAGTGATTTGTACCCTAGATTCCTCTGCTGGTTTAGCCCATTTAGATACTTTTTTTAAAGGAGTATGTGGCATCCATATTCTTCCTACCAAAACGTACCACCTCGCACTTATCTGTATTGAAGTTCATTTGTAAATTGTATGCCCATTCTACAAGTTTATTGATGCTTTCCTGCATTTTGTTGCAGTTCTCTTCAGTATTAACTACACCCCCAATTTGGTGTCATTTTCAAATTTAGAAATTGTACTTCCAATTCCTGAGTCCAAATCATTTATGTAAATGGTGAACAACATTGGTCCTAGCACTGATCCTTATGGAACACTGCTTCCCACCTTTTTCCAATCTGCGTAACTACCATCAATTCCTACTCTCTGTTTGCTGTTTTGTAGCCAGCTTGTTATCCATTTTGCTGCTTGTCCCCTGCCTCCACATGTTCTGATCTTATTCATGAGTCTACAATGATGTACCTTATCGCAGTCCTTTTGAAAATCCAAATATATTGTTGCTACTGTATGATCCTTATCTATCCTTTGTTATTTCTTCAAAGCATTTAATAAGTTTGGTCAACATGACCTTCCCTTTTGAAATAAAAACAAAATACTGCGGATGCTGGAAATCTGAAATAAAAACAAGAAATGCTGGAACCACTCAGCAGGTCTGGCAGCATCTGTGAAAAGAGAAGCAGAGTTAACGTTTCGGATCAGTGACCCTTCTTCGGAACTGACAAATATTAGAAAAGTCACAGGTTATAAGCAAGTGAGGTGGGGGTGGGGCAAGAGATAACAAAGGAGGTGTAGATTGGACCAAGCCACATAGCTGACCAAAAGGTCACGGAGCAAAGGCAAACAATATGTTAATGGTGTGTTGAAAGACAAAGCATTAGTACAGATTAGGTGTTAATGCACTGAATATTGAACAGCAGCAAGTGCAAACCTGAAAAAAAACAGTGGGTAAGCAAACTGAACAAACTAAGATGAAATGAAATAAATGCAAAAAAAAGATTGTAAAAAATGTAATCTGTGCTAACTACTCTATTATATTTTCAACTTCTAGATGTTTTTTAATTACAGTTTTTGAGTAAGAATTCCAATATCTTTCCTACCACCGAGATAATTGGTATATAGTTCCCTAGACTTGTTCTATTTCCCTTCTTAAATATAGGAATCACATTAGTTGTCTGCCAGTCCTCTGCCCCTTTTCCCTTTTGTAATGTATTTTTATATATATCTAATAGTGCCTCTGCCACATCTTCCCTAACTTCTTTTAATATGCACAGATGCAGTACATCTGGACCAGAGGTTTTATTGTCGCTCAGTTTGATTAGTTTATCAATTAACTCCTCACTTTCTAAGCTAAATTTCTTTATATCTTTTTGATCTCTTCAAATTTCATGTCCATGATGTTAATTTCCCTGGTAAATACTGAGGCAAAATAATTATTTAATATTTCTACCATTTCACTGTCATGTGAGTTTATCATGTGGCCATATCTGTATCCTGATTTTTTCTTTTGCTACTTATATGTCTGTAGAATATTTTTACTATTTCATTTTATATTCATTGATCATTTGATTCCATACTTCCTCTTTGCCTTCCTAATTGTTTTTTGACTTCTTTCCTTACCTTTTCATATTCTCTTTTGTCATCCTCCTTTGTTGCCTATATACTTTGTGCATGGCTTTCTCTTTAGTTTCAATTTTGCCTTTATTTCTTTATGCATCCATGCTGGCTAGTTCATTCTTGCTTTTAAGTGGAACATATTACTCCTGATTCTATTAATCAAAAAAACTTTAAAATATTTTCTACTGTTGTTCTATTTTTTTGCTTTTCAGTAAATGTTTCCAGTTTTTTCCCCCCAGTTTCATTCTCATCCCCTTAAAATCATTTTTTCCAATTTATTGCTTTGGTCTTTGTCTTACTTCCTCCTTCTCAATCTTTATCTTAAACTTTTTTATGTTGTGATCACTATTGCCTCAATGACAGGCTTACTACCGTTATTCGTTTTGGTTCATTACCTATTACAAGATGCAGCAGTGCTCCCTCTCTTGTTGGGCTTTTTACATACTGGGTAAGAAAAGAGTCCTGCACACATCACCTAATCATTACTTCTCAATTGCTCTTCTGTTCTCATTCCTCTTTCAACCTTGGTCAGGTCCTTATTTTGAACCTTTGCCCTTCACCTAGATTTCTCAACTTAAATGGTTAAGCAGCCTTTTGGTATAACTGAAAGCAATACAAAAATCAAAAACCAAAACTGATATTGCTAGAAGTAAAAGACATTTTAAAAATAGTACTTTAAAATAGTTACAGTAAACTGGCTAAGTTTACACTGCAGTATAGTATCAGAAATATTTTTAAAGTAGAATGCTGATAATAATTAGTTACTGTAAGCAGATATATCATTTAAAATATGATTGTATAAATTCTCAATTTATAGGTAAACACTTGTAACAAGACTATCACTCTACAAGAATACATTCAACATTCATTTGTTTGATAACAACATAATATTTAATAATTTAATGCTTTGATTATTTGTTATTTTATGATCATCCTTTTATTATCCTTATTTTAAAAGATATTACAGAAGCACTTTAGTGTTCGCTACAAATTCTCCAAAGCAATTTGTTTACCATTGTATGTAATAATCTAATAACTGGGGTAGGAACAGGAAAATCTGGCAGGGCTCCCACTTCTTATCGCTATCTAGCACACCATTTAACACATATGAAATAGAAAAATGACAGGGAGGAAAAGACCAGCCTGGAGCATAATGATTAGACATTTCTTCCCCCCCAGAAAGCTTTTAATCTCCTCAGAAAGGCAAAAAAGCATAAAAAGAAATCTAGGGCCAAAAAGGGGGGAAAAATTGAACATGCCACATTGAATGGGAAGAAAAGACCAGCTGGTCCATCGAGGCTTCCCCACATCTCATTATCTCTCAAGCAGGTCTGGCAGCATCTGTGGAAAGAGAAGCAGAGTTAACGTTTCGGGTCAGTGACCCTTCTTCGGAGCAGAGCCACAAGGTTAATAATCTCTGGATTATTATCTCAGCCACGTGCCAATTGGTAGAAGGCAAATAAGATTAGTGAAATGGATACGTGACTCAAAGACTGTTGTGGGAGAAGTGGGTTTCAGCTCGTGGGGCACCGGCACCAGTACTGTGGGAAAGTGGGGGCTATACTGTTCGGATGGTCTGCACCTGAGCCGTGCTGGGACCAATGTTCTAGCAAATCGTATAACTAGGGAAGTAGAGAGGGCTTTAAACTAAACAAGGGGAGTGAGAGATCAAGCTTGAGTAGATGTAGCAAATCAAGGGGTAGAGCCAAGGCAGGAGAGCAGAATAGTAATACGGGAAATGAAGGTCAGAGAATGGAAGGAAGGTACAGAGAGAAAAAACCTAAGAACACACCAACAGTCAAGACTAGATGTTACAAAGATAACAAAAAGACAAAACTAAAGGCTCTGTATCTGAATGCACGTAGCATTTTTAACGAAGTAGCGTTTAACAAGATAGCGCACTTTGAAGTAAATAAATATGATCTGATAACCATTATGAAGACGTGGCTGCAGAATGACAGGGATTGAGTCCTGAATATTGAGAGCTATGTAACATTCAAGAAGAATAGGAAGCTAGGTAAAGGTGGAGGTGTAGCACTGTCAATCAAGGATGGCATTGATGCAATAGTTAGAGATGACCTTGGTTCAGGAGATTTGGATGTAGAATCGGTTTGGGTGGAGATGAGGAATACTAGAGGAAAGAAGTCACTAGTGGGAGTGGTCTACAGGCCCCCGAACAGTAATCACAATGTAGGACAAAGTACACAAGAAAAAATATTGGGTGTTTATGATAAAGGGATGGCAATAATCATTGGTGATTTTAATCTACATGTAAACTGGAAAAATCAGATTGACAATAGTAGCCTGGATGAGGAGTTCGTAAAATGCTTTCAAAATAGTTTCTTAGCATAGCATGTTCTGGAACCAACCAGAGAGCAGGTTATATTAGACTTGGTATTGTGTAAAGTGACAGGATTAATTAATGACCTCAGAGTAAAGGCACCTCTAGGTAGCAGCTTCCACAATATGATTGAATTTTACATCCAGTTTGAAAGAGAGAAGAGTGAGTCTAAGACTAGTATTTTAAACTCGAATAAGGGCAACTATGTGGGCATGAAAGCTGAGCTAGCTGAAGTGAACTGGGTTACTTGGTTCGGGGATAGATCAATAGAGAAGCAGTGGCAGATATTTAAGGGGATATTTCAGAATAGTCAGAATAAGTATATTCCTACTATAAAGAAAAATTCTAAGGGGAGGACCCACCATCCATGGTTAACTAAAGAAGTTAAGGAAAGCATCAAACTTAAGGAAAAGGCATATAATTGTGAAAAGATGAATGGCAGTTCAAATGATTGGTCAGAATACAAAGAATGGCAGAGAATGACTAAAAGGTTAATTAGGAGAAAGAAATTAGAGTATGAGAGGAAGCTAGCTAGAAAAGTAAAAACAGATAGCAAGAGTTTCTTCAGATATTTAAAAAGGAAAAGAGTAAGTAAAGTTGGTCCTCTAGAGAGTGAGAATGGGGAGCTAATAGTCGATGATAAGGAAATGGTGGATGCAATGAACAAATATTTTGCTTCTGAATTCACTGTAGAGGATCCAAAAATATTCTGGCAATAGCTGTAAATCAGGAGGTGGAAGGGAGGAACTTGGTGAAATTACAATCGTCAGGGAAGCGGTACTGAGCAAACTGATGGAGCTACAGGCTGACAAGTCTTCGCGTCCTGATGGGCTTCATTCTAGGGTCTTAAAAGAGGTGGCCAATGAGGTAGTAGATGCGTGGTGTTAATTTTTCAAAATTCGCTGGATTCAGGGAAGGGTTCCATCAGACTGAAATGTACCAAATAAAATCTCTCTATTCAAGAAGCGGGGGAGGCAGAAAACAGGTATCTATAGGCCTGTTAACTTGATGTCTGTTGTGGGGAAGGTGTTAGAATCGATCATTAAGGAGGTTGTAACTGGACACTCAAAATCAAGGTAATCGGGAATAGTCAGCATGGTTTTGATTTGATTTAGCGATACAGCACTGAAACAGGCCCTTCGGCCCACCGAGTCTGTGCCGACCATTAACCACCCATTTATACTAATCCTACACTAATCCCATATTCCTACCACATCCTCACCTGTCCCTATGTTCCCCTACCATCTACCTATACTAGGGGCAATTTATAATGGCCAATTTACCTATCAACCTGCAAGTCTTTTGGCTGTGGGAGGAAACCCACGCAGACACAGGGAGAACTTGCAAACTCCACACAGGCAGTACCCAGAATTGAACCCAGGTTGCTGGAGCTGTGAGGCTGCGGTGCTAACCACTGCGCCACTGTGCCGCCCTGTGAAAGGGAAATCATGTTTGAACAATTTGTTGGAGTTCTTTGAAGGAGTGACGTGTGCTGTGGATAAAGGAGAGCCCGTTGACGTATTGTACTTGGATTTCCAGAAGGCATTTGACAAGGCGCCACATGAAAGGTTATTACACAAAGTAGGAGCTTATGGTGTAGTGGGTAACATAATAGCTTGGGTAGAAGATTGGCCGGCTGGCAGAAAACAGAGAGTATGCATAAATGGGTCCTTTTCTGATTGGCAGGATGTGACGGGTGGATTCCTGCAGGAGTCTGTGCTGGGGTCTCAACTTTTTACAATTTGTATCACTGACTTAGATGAGGGGAGCAATGGCATGGAGATGACACAAGGAGAGGTAGGAAAGTATGTTGTGAAGAGGACATAAGGAGGTTGCAGACCAATGCAGATAGGTTGAGTGAGTGGGCAAAAATCTGCCAGATGAAGTATAATGTGGGAAAACGTGAAGGTGTTTACTTTGGCAGGAGGAATAAAAAAGCAAAGTATTACTTAAACGTAGAATGACTGCAGAATTCCGAGGTGCAGCGGGATCTAGGTGTTCTAGTGCAGGAGTCACAATAAGTTAGTATGCAGGTACAACAGTTAATAAAGAAGGCTAATGGAATGTTATCCTTTATTACGAGAGGATTTGAAAATAACAGTAAGGATGTTATGCTTCAGTGTTACAGGGCATTGGTGAGACCACATCTTGAATACTGTGTGCAGCTTTGGTCTCCTTATTTAAGGAAGGATGTAAATGCATTGGAGGTGGTTCAGAGGAGGTTTACTAGATTGATACCTGGAGTGAGTGGGTTGTCTTATAAGGAAAGGTTGGACAGACTGGGCTTGTTTTCACTGGAGTTTAGAAGAGTAAGGGGAGACTTGATTGAAGTTTATAAGATCCTGAACGATCTTGACAAGGTGGATGTGGAGAGGATGTTTCCTCTTGTGGGTGAGTTCAGAACTAGGGGGCACTGTTTGAAAATTAGGGGTTGCCCTTTTAGAACAGAGATGAGGAGAATTTTTTTCTCTGAGAGGGTTATGTGACTTTGGAACTCTGCCTCAGAAGGTGGTGGAGGTGGGGTCATTGAATATTTTTAAAGTGGAGGTAGATAGATTCTTGTTAAGCAAGGGAATCAAGGGTTATCGGGGGTAAATAGGAGTGTCGAAATCGAAACACAAATAGATCAGCCATGATCTTATTGAATGGCAGAGCAGGCTCAAGGGGCTGAATGGTCTACTTCTGCTCCTGTTTTGTATGTTCATATGATAATGACCAGATATCTGTTTTTTTGATGTTGATTGAGGGATAAATATTGGCCCCTCCCTCTTCAAAATAGTGCCAGGGAATCTTTTACATTCACCCAAGCAGGCAGAATGGGGCCTCAGTTTAACATCTCAAACACACACCTCCAACAGCGCAGCACTCCCTTAGTGCTGCAGTGGAATAGCAGCCTTGATTTCTGTGCTTAGGCCCTGGAGTGGGGCTTGAACACAGAACCTTGTGATGCAGAGGTGAGAGTGCTACCAATTGAGCCACTACTGACACTGAGTACCTACTATTCGGCAAGCTGAGGTTCCTCTGAACTTTTTCCAAGGCTACTCTATCACCCACCATCTGAGGGAACCAAAGTTGGTCACGGTTCTCTAGATGCAGTCTAGTTAAGGACCAGTATTAGGACAGAATAGAGTCTTTTGACTTGTATTGAATAATCCAAATAATACAACTCAATACCCTATTTGTTTTGGCCACAACTTCTCTGCATCGATCGTGAACCTTATGTGATCTGTGCACAGTAACGCTTAGATCTTTTCCACTCTCAACCCATTTCTGTATTGTTCCCTGTAAAAGCATATTCTGCATTAATACTGTCCACATGCATCACACATCATTTGTTTAGGTTAAATGCCATTAGCTGTTGTTTGGCATATTCCACTCGGGCAGCTAAATCTATTTGCAGAAGATTATACTGCTGTACAGACTTAACATTTGCACATGGTGCATATGACGGATGTCAGGTTGATAAAAGAATTGAGAACCAGGCTGAATATATAAAGTTCATAGTGAAAGTGTGAAAAAAACAAAGAAAGCATGAAGAAAGACTGTCAACTAACATAAAAGGGAATCCAAAAGTCTTCTATATGCATATCCATAGTGAAAGGATAATAAAAGGAGGGGTGGTGCCGATTAGGGACCAAAAAGTGGATTTACACATGGAGGCAGAGGGCATGTCTGAGGTACTAAATGAGTGTTTTGCATTTGTCTTTACAAAGGAGGAAGATGCTGCCAAAGTCGTAGTGAAAGAGAAGGTAGTTGAGACATTGGATATGCTAAAAGTTGATAAAGAGAAGGTATTAGAAAGGCTGGCTGTACTTAAAGTTGATAAGTCACCAGGACCGGATGAGATGCATCTGAGGATACTGAGGGAAATAAGGATGGAAATTGCAAAAGCGCTGGCAATAATCTTCTAATCCTCCTTAGATATAGGGGTGGTGCCAGAGGACTGGAGAATTGTAAATGTTACACCTTGTTCAAAAAGGAGTGTCAGGATAAGTCAAGTAACTACAGACCAGTCAGTTTAACCTCAGTGGTAGGAAAGCTTTTAGGAACGATAATCTGGTACATAATGAACAGTCACTTGGACAAATATGGATTAATTAAGGAAAGCCAGTGTGGGTTTGTTAAAGGTAATTCTGTGTTTAACTAACCTGATTGAGCTTTTTGATGAGGTAACAGAGAGGATTGATGAGGGCAATGCGGTTGATATGGTGTACATGGACTTTCAAAAGGCATTTGATAAAGTGCCACGTAACAGGTTTGTCAGCAAAGTCAAAGCCCAAGGAATAAAAGGGACAGTGGCAGCATGGATACAAAGTTGGCTGAATGACAGGGAACAAAAAGTAGTGGTAAACAAAAGCAAAATACTGCAGATGCTGGAAATCTGAAATAAAATCAAGAAATGCTGGCACTCCTTATAGTGGTAAACAGTTGTTTTTCAGACTGGAGGAAGATATATCGTGGGGCTCGTGAGGGAAAGGACCTCTGCTTTTCTTGATTTGTATTAATGACCACGACTTGTGCAGGGTGCAGTTTCAAAATTTGCAGATGACACAAAACTTGGAAGTATTGTGAACTGTGAGGAGGATAGTGATAGACTTCAAGGGGACATAGACAGACTGGTATGTTGGCCTTCATCGTAAGGGGATTTGTGTACAGAAGTAAAGATGTCGTACTGCAATTGTATAGAGCCTTGGCACCTGGAGTATTGTGTACAGTTTTGGTCTCCTTATCTAAAGAAGGATGTCCTTGCCATAGACGGAGTGCAACAGAGGTTTGCCAGACCAATGCCTGAGATGGTGGGATTGTCTTATGAGGAGAGATTGAGGAAACTGGGCCGATTCTCTAGAGTTTCGAAGAATGACAGGTGATCTTATTGAAACTTACAAAATTCTTACAGGGCATGACAGGGTGGATGTAGATAGGATGTTTCCCCTAGCTGGTGAGTCTAGAACCAAGGGACATAGTCTCAGAATAAGGGGTAAGCCATTCAAGACTGAGATGAAGAAGAATTTCTTCACTCAGAGGGTGGTGAATCTTTGGAATTCTGTACTCCAGAAGGCTGTGGATGCCACGAGTAACCTGCTTTCAGGCTGATCCACAACCATTGACTCCAACTGTCTACCTGCTGGATTAGAGCCAATTCCTAACCCAGTGCCTCAAATTTCCAATGGCACCACAAGATTCTCTCTTCTAATGTAACCTGGTACAAGTCTTTCTGAAAATCCAGGTAGACAATATCAAATGGATTGCCCTCATCCACTATCCTAGTAATTTCTTCAAAAAACCTAAGTTTGCAAGACACAACTTTATCTTCCAGAACCCACACTGAATATTTATAATAGCCTCTTCTCTTTCCCAGAGATCGTAGACAGCAGGATAAGACGCTCAAAGATCCTAAAGCACACACAAAGTACTGAAATCGGTCGATAGCTGGCTGCCAGTGTGAGATCTTTTCCAGGTTTTGAAATGGCAATGATTTTTGCCATACACCACACCTTCAGAAGTGAGCTTGAGCTGTTGATTCTTGTGTAGAACTGAGTCAGCCAGACACAAGCATGGGGGCCAAGTTGCTTCAAGAATTCTGGTGCAATGTTGTCATATCCCACTGTTTTGCCCCATTTCAGGCCCCTTAATGCTTTCTCCAGTTCTGTGATCTTGCAGGGTGAGGACTGCCATGTTCTGCATGTTGCTGGCATTGTTTTTTCAGTTCATTACAGATGATGCGTTTTGTTTTCTTTTCCAACGGTGTCCTCACTACATGGAGTAGATGTCTAGCAACTTGGTTCAGGGTTACTGATGGGTGATTTAGTACCAGTGTTTTGCACCCTGGACCAGATCCTTAACGAAGACATTACAAAGTTGACGGACTGCTGCAGCACATGGCGTCTCAGTGAATCCCTCTAAAGCCATATCCAGTGTATTTTACCTCCACAGTGCCAGTGCCAAAAAAAGAATTTCGTATCTACATGGATGATCAGAGACTAAAGCATGATCCCAAACGAACATACTTGGGAGTGATTCTGGATAGGTCTTTGTCCTTCTGGGAGCATCTGAAGAAAACAGCAGCAAAGGTCAAAAGCAGAAACAACCTCTTAACCAAACTTGCTGGATCTATGTGGGGCACTGCTGCCACAACACTCCGGACCTCAGCATTTTCCCTATCATACTCAGCAGCTGAGTACTGTGCACCCATCTGACGTAGGTCATCAGACATACATCTTGTTGATACTCAATTGAATGCAAGAATACGCATCATAACTGGAACCCTCTGCTCAACACCTCTTCGCTGGCTTCCTGTCCTCACAAACATCACTTCCCCACACATCCGCCAACTGACTAAAACCCACAAACTGGTTGAAACCATTCACGCTGCACCTCACCTAACACTCCATGATGATATGTTCAATCCACCGACTGCCCACCTTCTATCTCGCCACCCCATATGGAGCTACCTTTCTAAGCAAGATCTACCAGCAGACATCCTTTGGATCAAAGAATGGGAAACACAGGAAGTCACTAACAAGTTCCTTGTGACAAATCCCATCTGTCAAATGGCAGGCTTTGAATACCACGGCGAGAGTGGTCCTTGCTAAACAGGTTTAGGACAAGCCAGGGCCTCTGCACAGCCAACCACCACTGCTAGGGCCTCAGTACAAACCGCTTATGCATTTGTGGAGAGACACAAACAATGCTGCACATTACCAAGGAGTGTCCCCTCTACAGACTAAGTAGCAGACCAATCACCTTAAATTCAGCAAATGAGGAGGCTATCGCTTGGCTCCGGGGATTTGCATTTGCTAAATACATAAATAAATCATGCACAGCATCTGTTAAGATCCCTTCCCTTTTTGAAAAATCTGAAGAACGTGAGCTACCTTTAAATCTCAGGTAACAACCCCTGACTGTATTGAGCAGTTGAAAGTATGGGCAAGGGGCTCACATAGCACCAATCCCAAATCTTTAATCACCCTTGGATGGATGTCATCTGGATCTGAAATTTCCTATTCTATCCAAGATGGCATCCTCATCTATTTTAATATGGCCACGTTTGTTAATAACGCATCCACTAGATAACGCACTACTCACATGCACAAATGTTGTGCATGCGCAGGCTGCAGTGTCAGGGCGCATTCTGATTGCTATCAATTGTGGACCATCTTTTCCAAAGATCTTTTAGTTTCTCTAATAGCTGCTTTTCTCTCTCTTAATTGTGTGTGAATTTTCTCCCTGTTCTCCTATGAGGTAAATTCCTTAAGTCTAAAATGCCTTCTCTTTATGTCTAATTGGTCTCTGCACATTTCTTGTTAACCATAATAGTTTTGCTTTGCTATATGCCCTTTTTTTAAACATTGTGATATTCATGGTTTTAGAATGATTTTGAAGGCAGCATTTATCCTCAGCATTTATTTGCCTATTTAGTGGTTGTTCAGTCCACCTCAGCCATTTTGTAAAATGAGCCCTCTGATAATCAGGAACCAGCATTAGATCTGCAGCAAAATGTGTATATATGTTTAGATGTCAGGTAAGGCAAATCCAAGTTGAATATTGATTATATTAATTTTACAGGCTCACGAGTAAAGAATGTCCTTTGGGTGATGTTTTATTTAATTGCATTTTGATTCCAGTCTGAAAATATTGATGGGACTGATTTCTTGCTGAAATGTCTGATTTATTGTTTTCAGATAGATGCTGTTGCAAAGCTTCAAATGACAGTTTTAAATTTGAGAATTTACACTGTGGCCTCTTTAACCATTTACAGTAATGATTTGAATAAACACATTGGCCCAGTCTGGCAGCTGAAGTGGACTGAACAGGACAGAAATTCCAAAGGGGATGAAAAGGAGGGGACCCTGATCTCCATAGCTGCAGATGGCAGGATTGCCAAATGGACTCTTGCAAAAGGACTGGAATCATCAGGTAAGTCTAGAATTGAACTCTATATTGTCAGTGACAGCCAGAGGCAGTTAACAGCTGTTGAATTTGCCATATTTAAGCTACCATCAAAGTGCATCGGAATGGTAGCCTGGTGGTTCAGCTGGTTAGGTACTGGCCTTTCAACTTTAAGTTCAAATCTACATTCCCTGAGGACAACATAACATACAGTTTGTTACAACATAGCTGTATGTTATGTGTTAAAGTTAGCCTCAGCGCACCGAGCTTGCTGAGGGAAAAGTCAGTCCCTGTTACATCTTCTGGTTGTTTGCTGGTTCCCAGATGTTGGAAATAATCACACTTTAAACTTGGAAAGGCTGGAGTCTTTGTTTATTCATTCAGCCTCCATGCTGCCTGGTGTAGGACTGCTTGAAACTGGTTTCCTGTTACATGTCACACGACTCTCCAGTGCAACCATGAATGTGGCTCCACTGGAACACTTACACATAACAATTAGTTCCTAGCTAATTAGTTCCAAACACTTTACATATAGTATAACAATATATAACATCCCTCTTTCTTTAAAACATAATGCGCCTTTATCAATATAACTGTCCCAGTTATTAACTTTTCTTCAAACTAAACTTTAGAAAATAATCTAAACCCCATTTTAGAGTCTTTTATAGCATGTATTCTTTTCTAATAATATTATTCACAGTATCGCTTGGATGGTAAAATGTTGGTCCTCCATCTTGTAGATTTGGCATTTCTTGCTCTCAATGGTGAGTTGGCACGCAGCACAAGCAATGTTGTGTCACTTGCTAGTGATGTTATTAATGTTGTTTCACTGGATAGTGATGTTTCCGGTGTTGTTGATAGCCTTTTCTGTTGTTTCAGCTCAGGTGTAGGTCGAATATGGATTCTGTTCCTTCTCATTTGGTTACCGGTTTCAATCTCAATGATGTATGACCTTGGGGTCTCAGCTTCACCAACAGCTTTTGCTGGGCTCCAGGTTTTCATGATTGGATCCTGTACATGTACAATTTGTCGTTTCAACAGCTCAGGTAGGGATTTAGCATGCTTATTGAAGTGTTGCTCTCCTCTTACCTGTGCTTCAGTGAGTTGTTGTCTTGCTTCTGCCCGGTCACTCGAAGGATGTATTTTGCTTGGCAGAGTGGTCTTATATTTTCCTCCATTCAACAGCTCTGCAGGTGATTTCATGTCAGCCTTGAGAGGTGTGGATCAGAGTGACAATAAGGCCAGGTTTGGGTCTTCCTTCGTCTCTTGACATTTCAGAAGGGTTCTTTTGACTGGATGTGTCTTTCTATAAACCCATGTCTCCGTGGGTAGTGTGATGATGAGGTGATGGTGTTGAACCCATACTGGTCAACAAATTCCTTAAGTTCTCTGAATCTGAATTGCGTGCCATTGTCACATATTAACCTTTCAGGAATCCCTTGCTCAGCGAACAGAACTCGTACTGCTGAGATGATTGTTGTGGCTATCAAATCTTTCACCTTCCAGATAAAGGGGAACTTTGAGTAGTATTCTGCGATTATGGGATACCGTTCTTGATTATGTATGAAAACATCGGCTCCTACAGTATGCCATGGTCTGGGTGGTACTTCAGCAGCTATCATCTCCTCTTTTTGATATGTGTTTCTGTACTTCTGGCAGACACTGCATGTAGACACCATATTTTCAGTGTCTTTGTATATGCCTATCCAGGACACAGACAATCTGACTCTGAGCTTACATTTCTCCATTCCCATGTGCCTTTCATGGCTCTTTTAGAGAAGTTCTTCCTGCGTTGTTTTGGGTATGAATATTCTGGATCTGGCTAGCAGAACACCATCTTCCAGTGAAAGGTCATCTCTGATAGACCAGTACTGCTGTATTGCTGGCTGTGTTTGCTGTATCTTATCAGGCCATCCCTGGATCACTTGCTGAGACAGCATCTGTAACTCCTCATCTTTGCTGGTCTCATCTCTAATTTGACTAAGTTTTGGTGGTGTTACATTCACTAGGTGATGAACCTTTATACCTAGATCTTCTATCTCGTGTTTCTCCTGTGGCGACAACCGAGTTAGAGTATCTGCCAGCACCATTTCTCTTCCTGGCTTGTACTTCAGAGTGAAAATGTAACTCTGAAGCCTCAAGAGTAACCTCTGCAGTCTTGCTGAAACATTACATAGATTTTTCTTGTAGATCTGCTCCAGTGGATGGTGATCATTCTCCTCGATGAACTTTCTCCCATTGAGATATGTGTGGAACTTCTCACATGCATACACAACTGCCAAAAGCTCTCTTTCTATATTGGCATATCTTGTCTCAGCTGATGTTAGAGCTTTGAATGGAAATGCTGTTGGCTTTCCCTCTTGTACCAGGGCTGTTCCCAGTCCTTTTGTGGAAGCATCTACTTGCAGAGTGATAGGTTTCTTTCTGTCATAGTGTGACAGACTTGTCTTCTTGCATACTACCTTTCTGAGTTTGTTGAAACTTCTCTCATGTGACTCTGACCACTGGTACACTACATCTTCTTTCATCAGCTCCCGCAGGTTTGCAGTGTATTCCGACATGTGCGGAATGAAGGAGCTCATGTATTGGATCAAGCCAAGGAAACTTCTCAATTCTCTCTTATCTCTTGGGGCTTCCATCCCAGAGATGGCTAAGATTCTTTCAGGACTTTGCTTGACTCCATTGGGTGTGTACACCATTCTGAAGAACTGGCATTCTGTCATTTTCACAATGCATTTCTCTGTGTTTAGCTTACTCCCAGCTTTCCTGGTTCTCTCCATGGCTTTATGTAGATAGTTGTCATGATCTTTTCCATCTACACCATAGATCTGGATATCATCTGTTATGCTGACTGCTCCTTTGCATCCCCTGTATACCTTGTCTACTTTCTGTTGGAACACACCACCTGGCTCACTTTGAGGCTAAAAGGTAGATACAGGAATTTGTACCGTCCAAAGGGTGTGTTGAATGTTGTCAACAGTGAAGATTCCATGTTTAGCTTCATGTTCCAGTAGCCATTTCTGGCATCAAGCTTGCTGAAAACGTTTGCCCCAGCTATTAAATAAATTTAATCTTTTATCTCTTGCCCACAGAAGGATGTAGCTGACCCTCTCCTCTTCATGAGTGCCTTTAGGAAACTACTGAATGTCAGTCTGCAATTTTCTTTAAACTTCTCAAATGCCTCTACTACATGATCAGCTTCCCAATTCATCATGGGCTGTAGCTGTGCATTCATTCCTGTCCTGGCTGACATTTTGTTTTTTTGTTTTCGAAAGCGTCACTCAGTTTTTCTTTCTTTCTCTCCGGCACTAATTTGGGTCAATTTTTCCCAATCTAATTCTTTTAAAATGTTCTAGGTTTATTCACAGACACCCACTGCCAATATTGCCACTATGTTATGTCTTCTGGTTGTTTTGTGGTTCCCAGATGTTGGAAATAATCATACTTTAAACTTGGAAAGGCTGGAGTCTTTGTTTATTCATTCAGCTAGCATGCTGCCTGGTGTAAGACTGCTTGAGAATGGTTTCCTGTTACATGTCACATGACTCTCCAGTGCAGCCATGAATGTGGCTCCACTGGAACTCTTACATTTAACAATTAGTTCCTAGCACTTTACACATTGTATAACAATATATAATAGTCCTGACTCCTAATTACTATAAAGTAACCCTTGCTGAAAAGTGCCTGCATGTTGAAATGAAAAGATTAGGCATGGTCCAATAGAATAGGCCAGGCAATCAATATTTAGGCTGACACTTGAACAATTTTCCCTTGTGGTAAGGTACCAGCAGTAGTGGAATCTATGGATCTCAAATTTACTGATTTATTATCAATCTTCTTTCCTTCCCTCAAGAAGTGCAGTGGAGCTAAGGATCAGGAACTCCAAATAATAGAACCCATTTTCCACCGCTCTGTGCATTCTTCTAAATCTCAGTTGCGCATCTTTGCACTTTAAGTTTGGAATTATTCTGCACTCTGTGCAAATTTGTGTAAGATGAATATTTATCCTGGGTCTTATACCTCACAAATCTTATGTGCTTAGTTGTTCCATGAGGTATATTGCTACTTTTGCCTTGATGGGCTTCCAAAACCACTTCATATTGGCATAGGAGTAGCTCTATTTTATGAAGTAACTCTGCTTAATATTCAACAATCAGCACTAAGCTAAATGTCATGCAGGCCCCCACCTGCCAAGAATGAGGCACATTAATTTCGCCACATGGACATGAAACTTCAAATTGTTGCTGGGAAGAAAAGAGGGCCTAGAGTCATAAAGAGATACAGCACTGAAACAGGCCCTTCGGCCCACCGAGTCTATGCCGACCAACAACCACCCATTTATACTAATCCTACATTAATCCCATATTCCCTACCATATCCCCACCATTCTCCTACCACCTACCTACACTATGGGCAATTTACAATGGCCAATTTACCTATCAACCTGCAAGTCTTTGGCTGTGGGAGGAAACCGGAGCACCCGGCGGAATCCCACGCGGTCACAGGGAGAACTTGCAAACTCCGCAATGGGCAGTACCGGGTCGCTGGAGCTGTGAGTCTGTGGTGCTTGCCACTGTGCCGCCCTGTAAAGTTTCATGCAGGATTTAAACTGCACCATAGCTGCCGTGGTGGGATTTGAACTCGTGTCCCCACATCATAAGCCTGGGGCTCTGGGTTACCAGTCTAGCGACATTACTATTATGCCAAGGAATCACCAGACCCCTAGCCGGAAAGACATATTTTGCATACTAGCAGTGTTGGAACAAAAGAACCAGTCCCCGCTTCCAATAAACAGAACGGATGTGGTCAGACCAGTTTAGTCACATGATTAACTGGCCGTTGCAGAGTTTTGAACTGAGAGTTTAAATTGGAGAAACAGTGTTTGAAGACAGAAAGCTTCTGGCTCCTGGATTGAGAACATCTCTCTTTCACCAGCTTTGGAATCCATTGAAGACACATGAACCCCAAGAGAGAAAAGTCTCTTATAATGAAGAAGGTTTAAGAAGAATACTGGGCCCCAACAATAATTACCTACAAGCAAAAACTACCTACAAAAGGACTCTACAGTGAGCTCAAAGCTCAGTAACAAGAAACTCTTCAGATATTGCCTCAAACTTGTCCACTTTATTTTTCTTCTGCTCTTTTCTTTCCCCATCTGCATGTGTGTATCGCATATGCATGCAAGCTTGGGTGTGTTGTGTATCTGTAGGCGTTAACCGAATTAGAGTTTAAGCTTAAGTTTTAATAAATTTCACTTTTCTTCTTTAAACCTAAGAAAGCCGTTTGCGCCCATTTCTTTACCTTATAATTGGAAAGCGGTGAACAAGGATTCACCAAGGGGGAGTTCAAAACACAGTGTGTTTAAAAATAAAACCCTGTTACAGTAAAACCAGATGAAGGCTGAAAGGGACCCAAACACCTTTGTCACCTGGTCATAACATAAAACAAAATCAAAAAATACAGAAATAAATAACATAGGGCTGATTTGTGCTGTGTGCAGCTACATCAAGTAGGTCACTAATGCCCTTCTTTGCCAGGAACAAGCAATACATCACATATGTCCTGCACACTAAAAGCAGGACAAGTCCAACCCAGCCAATTACCGCACTATCAGTCGACTCTCAATCATCAGTAAAGTGATGGAACGTGTTGTCAACAATGCGAACAACGGCACTTGCTTAGCAATAACCTGCTTATTGATGCTTAGTTTGGGTTCCGCCAGGGCCTCTCAGCTCCTGACCTCATTACAGCCTCAGTTCAAACATGGACAAAAGAGCTGAACTCAGGAGGTGAGGTGAGAGTGACTGCCCTTGACATCAAGGCAGCATTTGACAGATTATGGCATCAAGGAGACCGAGCAAAACTAGAGTCAATGGGAATCCGGGGGAAAACTCTCTGCTGGTTGGAGTCGTACCTAGCGCAAAGGAAGATGGTTCTGGTTGTTGGAGGTCAATCATCTCAGCTCCAGAACATCACTGCAGGTGTTCCTTAGGGTAGTGTCCCAGGCCTCACCATCTTCAGCTGCTTCATCAATGACCTTCCTTCAATCATAAGGTCGGAAGTGGGGACGTTTGTTGATGATTACACAATGTTCAGCACCATTTGCGACTCCACAGATACTGAAGCAGTCCATATAGAAATGCAGCAAGACCTGGACAATATCCAGGCTTGGGCTGATTAAGGGCAAGTAACATTTGCACCACACAAGTGCCAGGCAATGACCATCTCCAACAAGAGAGAATCTAACCATCTCCCCTTGACATTCAGTGGTATTACGATTGCTGAATCCCACACTATCAACATCCTGGGGGTTACCATTGACCAGAAACTGAACTGGAGTAGCCATATAAATACCGTGATCACGAGAGCTGGTCAGAGGCTAGGAATCCTGCGCCAAGTTACTCACCTCCGAACTCCCCAAAGCCTGTCCACCATCTACAAGGCACATCCAGGACAAAGCAGCCTACTTGATTGGCACCCCATCCACAAGCATTCACTCCCTCCACCACCGATGCACAGAGGCAGCAGTGTGTACCATCTACCATGCACTGCAGCAACTCACCAATGCTCCTTTGACAGCACCTTCCAAACCTGCGACCTCTAACACCTAGAATGATAAAGGCAACAGATGCATGGGAACACCGTCACCTGCAAGTTCCCCTCCAAGCCACACATCATCCTGACTTGGAACTATGTCACTGCCACTGGGTCAAAATCCTAGAACTCTCTTCCTAACAGCACTGTAGGTGTACCTACCCCACATGGACTGCAGCGGTTTGAGAAGGCAACTCACCACCACCTTCTCAAGGGCAATTAGGGATGGGCAGTAAATGCTGGCCCAGCCAGTGACACCCACATCCCATGAGCAAATTAAAAAAAAATGTATAATTAACACAGACAACATAGGAATGTTCAGGAATTTACAGCAGTGGATGCCTTCCCGCATTTCCAGGGTATCATTGACTGCAGACATATTGCTACTAGAGGATCAGAAGTCCAGCTCGCAGCCTTCATAAATGAGAATGACTCTCATTCATTTAATATCCAGCTTGTCTCCAATAACTGAAGCAGGATGGAATCATAGAACAGAGCCACAGAGCCATTTATGCCACAAAAGGAGACCATTCAGTTCATCGAGTCCATGCCAGCTCTTCATGGAGCTATCCATTCAGTCCCACTCCCTCGCACAATCCCCGTAGCCCCTTCAAATTTATTTCCTTTAAGTGGCCATCCAATTTCCTTTTGAAGTTATTGATTGTATCCCCTTACACCACCCTTGCAGGCAGTGAGTTCCAGGCCATTACCAGCCGGTGCGTAAAAACGTTCTTCCTCATATTCTCCCTGCATCTCTTACCCAAAACCTTCAATCTATGTCCCCTGGTCCTTGTACCATCAGTTAATGGAAACAGTTTTTCCTTGTCTAACTTATCTAAACCATGATCTTGTACACCTCTATTAAATCTCCTCTCAATCTCCTTTGCGCGAAGGAGAACAACCTAACTTTGGAGCAAAATTTCCCCTTTCCCTGGAACCATTCTGGTAAATCTCCTCTGCACCCTCTCAAGGATCCTCACATCCTTCCCAAAGTGTGGCGACCAGACTGGACATAATACTCTAGTTGGGGCTTAACCGGAGGCATTTTGACCCATGTTGCCTGTGCTAGCTCTTTGAAAGAGTTATCCAAGTAGTTTCAATTCTCTGCTCTTTCTCTATAGCCCTGCAAATGTTTTTTTTGAAGTATTTATCCATTTCCATTTGAAAGTTACTGTTGAATCTGCTACTGCCACCCTCTCAGACAATGCATTCCAAATCATAATAGCACATGTAAAGAAAAAAATTCTCCTCTTCCCCTCTATGGTTTCTTTTGCCAAAGTCTATGTCCACTGGTTACTGACCCTTCTGCCAGTGGAAACTGTTTATGCACTCGATCAAAACCCCTAAAAAGATTTTGAACATCTCTCTTAAATCTGTCCTTAACCTTCTCTGCCCTAAAGTGAACAATCCCAGTTTCTCTAATCTCTCCACATCATGAGTACCTTATCCCTGGTAGCATTCATGACACAAAACTTGGAAGTATTGTGAATTGTGAGGAGAATAGTGATGAGCTTCAAATGGACGTAGACAGGCCGGTGGAATGGGTGGACACATGGCAGATGAAATTTAATACAGAGAAGTGTGATGTGATACATTTTGGTAGGACAAACAAGGAAAGGCAATATGAAATAAAGGACGCAATTCTAAAGAGGGTGCAGGAGCAGAGGGACCTGAAGATGTATGTGCACGAATCGTTGAAAATGGCAGGGCAGGTTGAGAAAGCAGTTAATAAGGCAATGCGATCCTGGGCTTTATAAATAGAGGCATAGAGTACAAAGGCAAGGAAGTAATGGTGGACCTTTATAAAACACTGGTTCGGCCTCAACTGGAGTATTGTGTCCAATTCTGGGCTCCATTATTTAGGAAGGATGTAAAGGCATTGGGGAGGGTGCAGAAAAGATTTACGAGAATGTTTCCAAAGATGAGGGACTTCAGTTATGAGGATAGATTGGAAAAGCTGGGGTTGTTCACCTTAGGGAAAAGAAGGTTGAGAGGAGATTTGATATTGGTGTTCAAAATCTTGAGGGGTCTGGACAAAGTGGATAGGGATAAAGTGTTCCTATTGATGGAAGAGTCGAGAACCAGAGGACACCGATTTAAAGTGATTGGCAAAAGAATCAGAGTGACCTGTGGTAAAACTATACACAGTGAGTGGAATGCACTGCCTGATAATATGGTGGAGGCAGATTCAATCGTGGCTTTCAAAGGGAATTGGATAATTATCTGAAGAGAAAAGATTTGCAAGGCTACCGTGAAAAGGCAGGGGAGTGGGACTCTCTGAGTTGCTCGCATTGGGAGCCAGCACTTACACAATGGGCGAATGGTCTCCTTCTATGTTGTAACCATTCAGTGGTTCTAGTAAATCTCCTTAGCACCCTCTACAAGGTCTTAACGTACTTCCTAATATGTGGGGCCTAGAATTGGATACAATACTCCAAATGAGCTTTTCTAATGATAAAGTTTAACACTGAGCCAGGTAAGGAGATGTTAGGACAGGTGACCAAAAAATTGGTTCAAGAGGTCGGTTTTAATAAATGTTTTAAAGGAGGAGTGAGAACAAAGGAGACAGAGAGTGATTTATAAAGGTTTAGCATAACTTCCTCGCTTTTGTACTCTCTTGGGGAGCATTTTAACCAAATAAAAGGTGGGTTTTGGTCGTGATGGGTTAGAGTCTGAAAAATCAGGATCTCAACACAAACCTGCCTCCACTTCTGGCTTTAAATGAGGTGGGAAGGTAGCAGATGACCACCCTGCTCCAAGGAGGTGGGTTAGAACATACCATAAGAAATATGAGCAGGAGTAGACCATATGGCCCCTCGAGCCAAATCTGCCATTCAGTAGGCCAGTGTTCAGACCCCTGTGTTCTAGATTCCCCAGCCAGGAGAAACAACCACTCAGAGTCTACCCTGTGAAGCCCCTTCAGGATTTTGTATGTTTCAATGAGATCACCTTTCATTCTTCTAAACTCTGGAGAGTGTAGGCCCAATTTACTCAGTCTTTCATTATAGCACCACCCTCTCATCCCAGGAACCAGTCTAGTGAACTTCGCTGTACTGCCTCCAATGTAAGTACTTCCTTCCTTAAATATGGAGACCAAAACTGGTCGAGGTGTGGTATCACTAAAGCCCTGTACAATTGTAGCAAGACTTCCTTGTTCTTGTACTCCAATCCTCTTGCAATAAAGGCCAACATGCCTTCCTAATTGTTTGCTGATTTTCTGTGTTCCTTGTGTCAGCCAAGCCCCCCACCTGCCAAGAATGAGGAAAATTAATTTTGCCACATGAACATTGATTTTAAACAGTTGTTGGTGAAGAAAGAACATGCTTTAAAAAAACAATTGAAAACTTTGGCTGGAGAGAGACATTAGCATATCCACAGACAGTACTTCAAAGAACAAAGGGACTATTCCCTGCTCCAATTTAATCCACAATGGATTTTTGATTAACAGACGTTGAAGGTGGAAAGGCTAGCATTCCAGGTTAACTGCTAAGATGGCCAAATATACAAACAGACGTAGTCGGACAGGTTTGGTCACATAGCTGGCTGACTGTTGGAGTTTTTTGAATTTGAACTTCCAACAATGAATTTGAAATCAGTCGGCTGTTTGCTGTGGACTGGGAACATCTCTCTCCTGTCTGCTCTCATCTAGCTCTCTCCAGCTTCGGAAACCATTGAAGACATATGAACACCAAGAGAGAAAAATCTCCTACAATGAACAAGGTTTAAGAAGAATACTGGGCCCCAACATAAAGTAGGAGCTGTCTACAATCAAGGACTCTACAGCAAGCTGGAACCACAGAAACAGTAACAAAAAAACCCCTTTAGTGACTGCCTCAAACCTCTCCATTTTATTTTCCTTCTCTTTTCTGTCCCTATTTGCAGGTGTGTATCGCGTGAGCATGCTAGTGTGGGCACGTCATGTATCCGTAGGCGTAAACCATATTAGAGTCTAAGTTTAAGGTTTAATAAATTTCACTTTTCTTCTTTAAAGCTAAAAAGGCCTGTTTGTGCTCAATTTTTTGCTTTATAATTGGAAAGTGGTGAACAAGGATTCACAAAGGGAGAGCTCAAAACACAGTGTGGTCAAAATTAAACCCTGTTACAATAAGACCAGGTGAAGACAGTAAAAGACCCCTAGACATCTTTCTCACCAGGTCATAACACTTGTATGAGTACACCCAAGCCTCTCTGAACATCAACATTTGGAAGTTTCATGGCTTTTAAAAAATATGCTGCTTTTCTATTCTTAGTACTAAAGTGAATAACCTCATACTTTCCCACATTACTCTCCATCTGCCACCTTGTTGGCCACTCACTTAACCTGTCTATATCTCTTTGCAGCTTCCTTCTGTCCTCCTCACAGCTTGCATTCACACCTAGCTTTGCATCTTCAGCAAACTTTGATACATTACTCTTGGTCTCTTCGTCTAAGATATTCATATAGATTATAAATAGCCGAGGCCTCAGCACTGATCCTTGTGGCACTCCACTTGTTATAGCCTGCCAACTTGAAAATGGCTCGTTCATCCCTATTCTCTGCTTCCTGTCCTCCATCCATGCTAATATATTACCCCCAACTCCATGCACCTTATCCCGTGTATTAGCCTTTTGTGTGGCACCTTATCAAATGCCTTTTGGAAATCCAAGTATACTCTATCTACTGGCTCCCCTTTATCTAAATTTGTCAAACATGATTTCCCTTTCGTAAAACCATGTTGATTTTATCTGATCATACGATGACATCACAGTTAGATAGGTAGGCCCCTCCATGCTTTTAGCCATGGTGAGGAAACTCCTTGACAGGCCTTCCAAAACCTCATACACAAGCAGTTTTCTTTTCAAAGCTGTTCCCCTGAAGTCAACATTCTCCTCAGAAGAGTTGGAAGATGACCTCACTCTCTGGCGACCCCTGTTTCCTGGATTGCCCTTAACACTTCTATCCAGGTCTGTTGGCTATTGGTCCTGTGTATTTTATGCCCAGTGATGGGAAATAATATTACATTCCTTATCCGGGCCTCTTTCACCAGAATGTCCAAGGAGGCATCAGAAAACCTGGGGGCCGTCCTCTGACCATTCTACAGAGAGAATTCTATCCTACACTGTTGCAACGAAGGCGGAAAGCAGGAAATGCACCCTCCCTTTAAAGAGATGTAGTCCTGTTTTAATTAGGCCTCAGGAAGCCCACTGAAAATTGCATAGTCTAAATGGGTAGAATGCCATTTTCTGACACAATCTGACAGGTAGCTCGCCAGTCACATTCAAATGAGCCTAAGCTTCACACTGCTGACATTATGCATGTTTGGCCTAAACCAAGCTAAAATTCACAGTTACCCAAACTGGGCAATTTTAAATGTGTAAATTACCCAAATTTAGCCCAATTTAAACCATTCAAATTATTTAAAATGGCCAGATTCATCCCAACATACATAAGGATAGAGAGATAGAAGGAAAAAAGTAAGATGCAATTAAAGTCTCAAATAGTTTACAGAAACCTGTTGAATCTTACTGGGAGGAAAGTATTTTCAAAGGTACAGACCTAGATGTTTGGAGTCATGAACTTGCTGAGGTGTTGTAGATTTCAAACTTCAGACCAGAGACTGATGGAAATTCCTACTTTACTTCCGCAAGTAGGGAATTTTTTTGAAGAAATGTCACCTTTTAATTTCATTGCTGCAGCAAATTGAAGGATAGTATCAGTAGCAGGGCTTCTTGCTTAGCTGGACCTATCTCACAGCTTTTTGCTGGAATGTGGCTTTAGGTGTCTTCTTTGGCTAATCTCCCTCTCCCTTGCAAAGGCTACCTTTTAAAGTAAAAACCCTCAAGTCTGAGTCTCAGTCAGGTGACTAAGGTTTCATTCCCCACAGTATCTCCTGACAATGCAGAGCATGTGCAGAGCGATTGCCGATGTCATCAGTTCATCCGAGCACTTGCCAGCTTGCTAGTGTGTATGCGCTGACTTCGTCACATAATGACACCGCACATAATGATGTTCATACATTATGACATCACCATACTCCGAGCAGCCAACCAGAGAGGGGAGGGGCAAGTGGAGAGGGGGGGAAGCAGCGAGACAGGGTGTGAGCGCCAAGGGGGTGGAATCTGTTGGGGGGGGAAGCGGCGAAGGGGGAAAGTGGTGAAGCAGGGAGCTAGTGGCAAGGGGGAAGCAAGTGGCAAGGAGTTAAGTGGCAAAGGGGGTGCGAGCGCTGAGGGGGGAAGATGTGATGTGGGGAGCAAGCGACATGGGGGGGGGAAGCAGCAAAGGGGGGAGCGAGCGTCAAAGGGGGAAGCGGAGAGGGGAGAGAGCGGCAAGGCGGGGAGCAAGTGGCAAGAGGGTGTGAGCAGCGAAGGGGGGAAAGCGGTGAGGGGGGAAGTGGCGAGGTGCAAGTGAGCGCCAAGGGAGGGAAGCGGCGATGGGGGATTGAGCGCTGAGCGGGGGAAGTGGTGAGGCAGGGACTGAGTGGCGAGGGGGGAAGTGGCAAAGGAGGGGAGCAGTGAGGCAGGGAGCAAGCGGTGAGGGGGGAAACGGCAAGAAGGTGCGAACGGCAAGTTGGATGCAAGTGGTGAGGCAGGCAAGTGGCAAGGCGGGGAGTGAGCGGCGAAGGGGGAAAGTGGCAAGGTGGGTAGTAAGTGACGAGGCGGGGAGCAAGTGGCAAGGGGGAGAAGCAGCGAGGAGGGAGTGAGCGTTGAGGGGAAGTGGCGAGGGGAGGAGCGGCAAGGTGGAAGCAAGTGATGAGCAGTCAGGAGTGGGAGAGAATGGTGGGATGGAGCGACGAGCAGTTGGAAGCAGCGGGAGGGAACGGTGAAGAAAAGCGGTGATCGCAGGAGGCAGTGAGGAAGTGAAAGTGGCGATTGTAGTGGCGATTGCAGGAGGGAGCCGGGTAAAGAAAGTGGCAATTGTAGCGGCGATCGCAGGAGGCAGCGGGTAAGAGAAAGTGGCAACTGAGGCGGTGATTGCGGGAGGGAGTGGGGTACTGAATGCAGCGATCTTGGGAGGGAATGGGGTACTGAATGCAGCAATTGAAGCAGCGATTGCAGGACGGAATGGGGAAGAGAAAAGTGACGAATGAGACAGCGATCGCGAGAGGGAGTAAGGTAGAGAATGCGGTAATTGAAGCAGCGAACATGGGAGGGAGTAGTGTACTGTTGGGGAGATAGAGGTGGCGATCGCGGCCATTACGGGTTGAGATGGGTTTGTGTTCAATTTGTTTTTTGTGTCAAATTGAGCAGTGCCATTTTTATTACTGGCAGCTACCTGAGACATCACAGACAGTGACGTTTCAGTCAGTGAGGCTGCATTTGCACATGCGCCAGTAGTGCGCCACCTAGTGGTTGCATTGTCAGCATACATGTCCTTCATTCCCCTGTGGTGACCATTCAATGCTCCAGGATTTGGGAGCCATTGTTGCATGATGGCCTCTCATTGTAGTCCATTTTCAATGAAGTGTTGTTCTTCACACCTATTGTGGTGACCTTGGCCATGGAGTCAGGCTGTCTGCAAAAAGTCTTTGTTAGTTCATTCCTGTAGATAAAAGTCAGAAATATGTAATGGACTCCTTTCAATTTCGATGGGTTCTTCTCAAAGCTAATTCAGATGGGAGATTAATGAGTTTCATCTTCAGCAGACAAAAATGTACATTTCCAGTGTGGGGGGTGGGGGGGAAATGTATCACCTGATTCTTCTTCCATTTTTATCTTCCATTTTGTTGGATAATCTAGTGCCCCAGTTTTTTACTTTATCATTTCATAATTTCTCCAGTTCATTACAGCTCCTTCCGAGTGTGACACCGAACTATAGCAAACAGGAGTGTCCCAGGTTTCAATTGCGTTCAGTTGATTAATCTCAATTGGGGTAGTTGTGGGCCACCACCTGTGGTTGCTTTAGTTAATTGTAAAAACATCCACGTATCTCCACAGATGCTGCCTGACCGGCTGTGAATTCCCTGTTTTTATTTCCAGCATTTCCTGTTTGTGGATTGAATTTTCGCCACAGAGGCGGGAAACAGGAGCAGGGCTAAATTTTCTGTGCCCCCCCCCCCTGCCGGAAGTTGGGAGTGGAGGCAAGGAGGCCCCGAAAATACCAGTGCCGAGTGTAGTGTCAATTTCAAGGCACTGATCCTGGCGCTGGCAAGAATCACCAGGGCTGGGGGAGGGTGGGACAGGAATCCCCCTTTTCTCCCAATTGAGGCCAATTAAACATTAAAAAGCTTGTTTAGTTCTTGTTGAAGGAGGAGGGTTCAATATTTAAAAGCACGCAGGGGTTTCAGAAGCTGTCAGTTTCAGAAACAGTTCAGCTGAAGGGAGGCGGGTAAATCATGGGGAACCAGTCATGGTTGTCCCAGAGCAACACCCAGCCCCATAAGAGGGTCATTGGGGCAAAGGAGGACTGAGCACTTGGCAAGAGGGTGACCTTGATACTCCACAGGTGACAGCAAGACAGGGCACTCAGTGCCTGGGCTTTGAATGGGTTCAGCACTCTCTTGGCATCGCAAGGCAGAAGATCAAGGGGCAAGGACAATTTTCTTTTATTCTTTCATGGTATGTGAGTGTCATGGGCAAGGCCAGCATTTGTTGTCCATTCCGAATTGCCTTTGAGAAGAACCACTGCAGTACATCTGGTCTAGCTACACCCACAGTGCTGTTAGGAAGGAGTTCCAGGTTTTTGATCCAGTGTCAGTGAAGCAACAGTGATACAAACCCAAGTCAAGATGATGTGTGTATTGGAGGGGAAAGATAACGTCTGCTACCCTTGTCCTTCTAGGTTGAAGAGGTCCCGGGTTTGGAATGTGCTATTGAAGGAGCCTTGGCTCACTGTGCTCTGGTGATGAAGGGAGTGAATGCTTAAGGTGGTGGATGGGGTGCCAATCAAATGGACTGCTATGTCCTGGATGGTGTCAAGCTTCTTGAGTGTTGGAATTGCACTCATCTAGGCAAGTGGAGAATATTCCATCACACTTGTGTGGCCACCTGCCCGGAAGGAAGGTTCCAGTTGTCAATAGCGGCACAACTGTCATGAGGGGCGATGAGGGGCAACACCCTTAGGGCAGAACACCAGGAATCAGGAGGCCCCCAGGAGAGGAAGGAAGGGCAGGAAGGCAAAGGAGACCAAACTTTCAACACAGGAATGACCGTCAAAGATGCAGCTACCGGGAGTTTGCAAGTTCTCCCTGTGACCTTGCGGGTTTCCGCCGGGTGCTCCGGTTTCCTCCCACAGCCTTGCTGTATCTCTCTATGACTCTACAATCAATGCTCAGTAGGACAAACATTGAGCAGGCCATCAGGCTTCTGAAGATGCGATTCTGGTGCCTGGACTGGTCAGTTGGTGCCTGTAGTATAATGTACATAAGCTGTTGCTTGGTAGGTTATATATATAGCCCTTAAGCATCATCACAGGATGTGATGTCACAAGTCTGTACCTCGTGCTGTTCAGTGATCATGTAGATACATTAATAAGAAGAACCCTGTAAATAAACTCCTTACTTTGATCCAAAGTCTACTTTCCTCATTCAATACTAACAGCACATTGACAAGATAATACATGGTGAGAGTGGTAAAAACGACTTTTCCAGCAGAAGAAAACAGAAGAGACCGAAGACTTTGAAGAAACATGGAAAAATTGAATCCATTACCAGAAAGCTTCGAGCGAGCAGTGGGGCCCAACCATGCCGAAGCATGGCTGAGATGGTTTCGGAGATTCAACAGGTACCGTTCTGCATCAAATTTGACGGCACGATTGGATAAAGAACAGGTCAGTGTTTTGCTTTACACCATGGGAGATAGTGATTAACGAATTAGAAGGATACTTTCAGATCAGGAAAAATGTAATCATGGAGAGAGCTAAGTTTAACAGGTGCACCCAAAATGTCAGTGAAAGTATAGATTTGTTTATTAATGATCTGTATAAAATAGCTTAGGAGTGTGACTACGGGAGTCTGCAAGAGGAACTGATTAGGCACAGAATAGTAGTCAGAGTTATAGATGAAGCACTGCCAGACCAGCTTCAGTCGAAAGAAGATTTGACTTTGAATGAAACCATTTTATTGAGCAGGCAAGCAGAAGTACAAAAGAGTACTCGACTACCAGTCCAAGAGACGGGAAAGACACCTACAGGCAGTAACACTGAATTGCAGTAGATGTGGCTGGGAACAGCACCAGCGGGAAAATTGCCCAGCCCAGGAAGCTGAATGTTTCTGGTGCAAGAGAAAGGGGCACTTTCAGCAGGTCTGTTGCAGCAGAAAACAAACACTGTAGACTGGAAGACTGGAAAAAAGATAGAGGAAATAAAGAAGGGTCAAACAATTAATACTCCCTTCTTAGGAGAAGTGCAGAAAAAAAATGAAGATTGCTGGGAAGCAGAGATGTTAGTGGGAGAAAATAAAACCACTTTCAAATTGGATGCAGGAGCAGCGGTTTCTAGCCTGTCTGATCAAACACCTTGGCTGAGGAAAGAAAGGCTCAGGCAAACCAACAAAAATTATACAGGCCAGGAGGGATTCAGTTGAAGGTTGTGGGAGAAATGCAGACAACATTATCACACAGAAACAACACCATCCTGGAAACCCCATATATTATTAGGAACCAAGCCTGTTTGCTCCTTAGCAAAAAAGTGTACCTAGCCTTACAACTTTTATGCAGGGTGGAAGAGAGCAAGGGACAGGAAAGACAACTCAGCAATTTTCGAGTGAAATTCCCCAAACTATTTGAGGGCTTAGGGAAATTAAAAACTGAGTACCATATTACCCTCAATAAAGAGGCAGAACTGGTATGTTTGTTCACACCGAGAAAGGACCCACACCCGCTCCTAGAAAAGGTGAAGGAGGAAATTGATGCCATGCTAAACCAAGGAGTTATCGCTACAATGACAAAACCCACTAAGTGGTGCTCTGGGATGGTCCCAGTAAGGAAACCAAATGCGTCTATTTGGATTTGTGTACCTTATACAACTCAATAAAGTGGTAGAGAGAGAGAAATTCACCCAATGATGTCAGTCAGCGACAGCCTTGCCAAATTGGGAAATAGCTCCATATTCTAAAGTTGGACGCAAATAGGTTCTAACAGTTGCTTTTAGATGAGGAGTCTAAATTGTTAACCACTTTTGTCACGCCTTTTGGCAGATTCTGCTTCAACAGATTGCCATTCGGTATTGCGTCAGCACCTTAGATATTCCAGCGGACGATGCCAACAATCTTAGAAGGCTTGGAGAGAACTATCTGCCATATGGATGGTATTCTGATTCATGGAGCAAACCAAGAAGAGCACGACGCAAGGGTAAGAGTGGTATTAGACAGATTACAAGAGGCAGGGCTCACATTAAATAACAAGAATGTATTCTCACAGTCAAAAGTGAGGTTCCTTGTCCACATAATTGAT
Organism: Heterodontus francisci; assembly: GCF_036365525.1. Lineage (NCBI taxonomy): Eukaryota > Metazoa > Chordata > Chondrichthyes > Heterodontiformes > Heterodontidae > Heterodontus > Heterodontus francisci. The sequence continues at coordinate 68,423,174 of NC_090378.1, forward strand.
GGATCTGGAATCACGATAGAGCCACAGATGACATGACAAAGGCAATAAAAGATTTCCCAGAGCCAGGGAATATAACAGACCTACAGAGATTCATGGCTATGGTTAACCAGGTAGGGAAATTTCTACCAAATCTAGCAACTATTAATGATTCTCTACGATAACTGCTAAAGCACAGCAATGCCTGGTGCTGGGGAAATGGCCAGAAAGATTCTTTTGAGAGGATCAAAGAAATGTTGACTTTACCAGAGGTTTTGGCACATTATAATCCGGAACTAGTGCCCATTATTGCAGCAGACTCATCATCAACAGGATTAGGTGCAGTCCTGTTCCAGGTTCAAAAAGATGGACAACACTGGTCAGTGTGCTTTGCCTTTTGTTTGCTGTCAGAGACAGAATGAAGGTACGCAGTGATTGAAAAGGAAACATTAGCAGCAACATGGGCGTGCGAAACATATTCGGACTATGTATTGGGCCTCAAGGTCAAGATTGAAACTGACCACAAGCCACTAGTAATGTTGCTTAATTCCAAGCAGTTAGCAAGATTACCCCCAAGAGCACAGAGATTTCAACTACGACTTATGAGCTATGACACAACAACTGAATATGTCCCAGGGAAGAAGCAGGTGACAGCTGACGTATTATCAAGAGCTTGAAGTGATCTACCTGAACTGGGAGATGTCTCATTCTTAGAGGAAGTGGAAGTCTTTGCTTTAGCTATAACTGATGTTTTTCCAGAAACTGCTCAAAGGTTACACCAAATCAGAAACCTACAGAAAGAGGACGAAGTCTGCGAAAAAGTAAGACAGTTCTGCCAAGGAGGTTGGCCAGAGTATATGCCAAATAACCCAATTCTGATAAGGTAGTATGAGCATGAAGCCATCTTACGATTGTTGACGACTTACTAATCTACAACGAAAGACTAGTTATTCCTAGGACTTTAAGATTAGACACCCTAGAGAAACTGCACAAAGGGCACTTAGGAATCACCAAGTGCCGAGCAAGAGTTAGGAGCTTGGTATAGTAGCCGGGAGTTTCCAAGCAGATTGAAGACATGATTTACAATTGTATTACATGTGCTACTACTCAACAGGACTCTAGAGAGCCACTGGTGTTGTCTTCATTTCCATCCATGCCATGGGAGCGCCTAGGAATGGACCTATTTGAATATAAAGGAAAGATTTTCCTCATTCTCGTTGATTATTAATCTAGATGGGTTGAAGTCAAACCAATACATGGCGAGAGTTCTGAAGCCATAATAAAATCACTAAAAGAGTTTTTTGCCACACATGACATTCCAAACCTGGTGATCTCTGATAATGGTTCACAATTTGTGAATGAGGCTTTCCAACAGTTTGCAGAAACTTACGGGTTTGCCCATGTAACAAGTTCACCAAGGTACCCCCAGGACAATGGAGAAGCAGAGAGAGGTGTTCAAACCATGAAAATACTACTGAAAAAGAATGAGGATTTTCAGCTAGCACTGCTAAATTACCGATCAACTCCACTCCAGAACAGGCTGGCTCTATGTGAGTTGCTAATGGGTAGGAAGTTGAGGACATAGCTAACCACACTCTCAAACACCCTTTAGCCATTAGTTGATGTGGAAGACTGGGAAAGGATGGAGGAGAGAGAAGAGAAAGAAAGGTCATCTAAGATGGAGAATCATAATAGACATTACAGAGCAAAAAAACAAACAGACCTATGACCTGGAGATTGGGTCAATATGGGGAAAGGGTGGAGAAATCTCCATATCCTCGGTCATACACAGTCCAGACAGACCAAGGATGGATAAGGAGAAATAAAAGATCTTTGGTACTGGCATCTCTCAATAAAGAATTGATGAAAGAGCAAGAGAATCAGCTACCAGAGAGAGCTGATGAAGCGGTGACACAACCAACAACAGATAATCTGGACGGCAGTGAATACAGAGAGCATGAGTCATCCAATGGTTCCATTCACATGTAGGAAAGTGAGGAAGAAGAAGAACTGAAAGACTCAATACCCCAAACAAATGGAAGGAGAACACACTATGGCAGAGTTGTGAGAACCCCACAGCATTACAGACCTGATGAATGAAGCCAGTGACTTTGGGGGAGAGGTAGTATAATGTATATAAGCTGTTGCTGGGTAGATTATGTTTATAGACCTTAAGCATTATCACAGGATGTGATGTCACTGGTCTGTACCTTGCACTGTTCAGTGTTCATGTAGATACCCCAGCAAGAAGACCCTTGTAAATAAACTCCTGTTACTTTGACCTAAAGTCTACTTTCCTCATCCAATACTAATAGCACACTGACAAGATAGTATAGTGCTCTCCAGTGCCCTCCTGCAAGGGTCTTGATCATTGGGGTGGTCTGCTGCACTCTCCATGACATGGCCCTCCAAAGAAATGTGGACCTTGAGGACGGCGAGGCCGTGGAAGGAAAGGGCTCATCAGGGGAGGAGCAGGAGGTAAGAGAGGAGGAGGAATTGGAGGCAGAGGGAGATGATGCTGAACAGAGAACTGCCCTTGCCGAATGAGGTGGCCGCCTCCTGCCACCCTCCGGGAAGAGGGCCTCCCTCTTCTCCCTCATGGCTTCCAGAATTAGATCCAGGATTGCATCGATGAAGCGAGGGATGCCAGGCCTCTGGCTCCCCTGTGACATCTCACTTCCCTCTGGTGAAGTGGAAGGCTTTGGCACAAATGGCAGAGATCTCCCTCAAGTCAAGCAGCAGTCTCAGTGATGGCTGCTGTGGGGTGTCTAAATGAGTCCCACACTTCATCTGACCCTCCTCCATTTCCACCCCCACTGGTCTAATTGGACAGAAAAGCCTTTTCCATATAAATTAAGGGCTCACCCCATGAAAATCCGAGCTTTAGTCAGTTTCCTACTGGAGGTGGGTTTCTGACTGAAGAACAGCCCTGGCTTCTGTTTTCTGTCTCCATGGTGAAAATTCAGCCCCGGGTTTGTTTTAGGGTCAGAAAGGTTGGGATGATGGCCTGAGGCATTGAGGACTGGTGGAGGATGAAGGAGTCATGGAAACTGTCAAGAAAGCAAGTGCACACATGGAGGAAGCTCTTGTGGTTACGAACCAGTTGGAGGTGTCGAAGAAACTGTAGTAAAATAAATCAAACTTTCTCGGTGAGTACTCGCGATCTACTTTATTAACTTGTGCACAACGAGAACAAACACAGTAGAGCTCACATTGAGACTCAGTGCGATGTTCTGAAGAATTTCAGTAAAACAATGGCAATTATACTATTCTGCAACCAATAATCTTACAACAATAGTTCAATCCTTAATTTGCATTCTAAAGCACCAATAATATTACAATTCAGTTTTTGCTCTAAACGAATAAGATACAGTAATTTTCAATCCTTCGTTTACATATCTATCTCACCATTGGCCTTGCAGCTGGTACAGCGCAATAACAGAAAGAGACATTATGCTTCAACAACACTCTTCTTATCTCATCACCCAGACATGACACATTCCTAAGGAACAGTTAGTGTGAGAAACATACTGACCAGGCAAACCCACACCCCTTGTCCGAGGGTGGCTCACCTCAGGTTCCAGAGGGAGTGGATGCCTGCCTTCCTGTTGATGGATCTCACAGGCTGGTGTCTCAGTGCCTCGATGGCCACATGGTTTCAATTGACGATGTCCTGCATTTGCGTGAATCCAGTGATGGAGGCAAAATCCCATGCCTTCTGTCCCTGCCATGCCATGTCTGTTGTGAAATAAATGTACTCTCCAGCATTGACAAAGAGGGTATCAGTGACCAGAGAGATGCAATGGTGTGCAGCCGTTTTTGAGATGCCACTAAGGTCCACAGTTGATCCTTGGAAGGAGCCAGAAACAAAGAAGTTTAAGGCCAAAATAACTTTGATGGCCTTGAGCAGGACATGGCAACCAGTGATGCGAGGAGCGAGGCCTTTGGCGACGAGGTCATCTGCCTGGAAAGTCGCAGTCTCCTGTGGTACATGTCTCAGTTATCTTGAGGTAACTCCGTTTTTGGTGGTAGATCCTGTGTTGAGGGTATGGCCTCCATTGACTTCCTGCCTCTCTTTCCTCTCCCATACCCTCCTGATGCCCGGGGTTTCCACCCTTTTTGCAGAGGGTTTTGCCCCTCATCGCACTGGCCCAAAATCTGACAGCTGTCCCCCCACCACTGGGCCTCAAGCTTTGTAACGTTCAATTGGCCTCATTACAGAGGAGAGTGGGATCCCTGACCCACCCTCCCCCCACCCTGGTTAATTTTGCTAGTGCCAGGAAAGCCGTCATGAAACTGACATGCCACGCAGCACTGGTATTTTTGGAGCCTCCTCGCCTCTGTTCCTGCCTTCAGGGGGGCCCCATAAAATCAGCCCTTTATTTCAGATTTACTGCATCCATAGTATTTAGCTTTTGTAAGAACATTTGCAAGAGTTTGTGTTCCTGATCTCAATCCAGTAATTCCGGCTGGATTTTTACCAAGTGTGCAAGTTGAAACAGGTTGCGATGTGAGTATCTCCACATTCAAATAGCTCGCAGACATTCACTATCAAGGTCAATACATGAAGTAATGGAAGGTTACCAAGTCTCTAGAAACTATAATCCATCGTGAGTCACCTCTTTCAAGAGAAAAGGAAGAAGCCACAGATGAAAAAAATTCAAGTGCTTTTATGTTAATAAAGTAATACCTTGTGAAACACCTCCTTATGGTGCATTTCATTCTGAAATCCAAGATTTTTTTTATTCATTCACAGATTGTGGGCATCACTGGTGAGGCCAGCATTTATTGCCCATTCCTAATTGCCCTCAAGAAGCTGGTAGTAAGCCACCTTCTTGAACTGCTGCAATCCGTGTGGTGTTGTGCGGGAGGTAGTTCCAGGATTTTGACCCAGGGATGATGAAGGATAAATTTCCAAGTCAGCAAGGTGTGTGATTTGGAGGGGAAGTTGCAGGTTGTAAGAAAAGCAGAATTCTGCAGATGCTGGAAATCTGAAATAAAAACAGAAAGTGCTGGAAATATTCAGCAGGTCTGGCAGCATTTGTAGAGAGAGAAACCGAGTTTACGTTTCAGGTCTGTTCAGGTGGTGATCCCATTTGCTTGCTGCCCTTGTCCTTCTAGGCCAGGGGTCAGCAAAATTTTTTACCCAAAGAGCCTTTCTAAAAAACTTTGCCTAAAATAAAAACTATTGGGAGCTACAAGTCAAAAATTTGGCATTTCTAAGCCAAATATTTGGCAAATTGCCAAGTGTCTGGTAAATTGCATAATTTGCATATATTATAAATAAAATGCATGTATTGAATATATGTATTAATAGAAAGAAAATTAAAATCGACCTAACTCTGAATTATCACGTTTTTTGACTTTTTTTTTACTATAATTTTGTCAGTAAAGTCATCTTTAAAACAAGCTTTAACTTAACATGCATAGAATTAAGACAATTTTTTCAGCTATTGATACTTGTGATTAAAAAATGGCTTCTAATAGCACATTCAGAATAATTTATCATCTCTGTTATATTAGAAACAATAATGGTCACAATCATAAAACCTGTTTCTCGAATCAAAAACATTATCTATAACCATAGAGTAGCTATACGACTCGTACAGGTTTATTTAGAGAACAATGATTTTCGTTAAAATAATCATTTGAAACCATAAAGTGCAGCATAACAATTAGCCTTTTATCCCCATAATAAAAACGCTGCTCGTGCTTTTCTTGACTTAATTTTTTTTAGGCTTTTTCATGTTAATGCAATCCAACTGGGAAAGGTTGGGAGCTGCAAATGAGATGTTAAAGCGCTACATGTGGCTCAGGAGCTGCAGGTTGCAGACCTCTGTTTTAGGCAGTAGAGGTCGCGGGTTTAGAAGGTACTGTCAAAGAAGCCTTTCGAGTTACTGCAGTGCATCTTGTAGATGGTACACACTGCAGCCACAGTTCACCAGTTATGGAGAGAGTGAATTTTTAGGATAATGAATGGGGTGGCAGTCAAGCTGGCTGCTTTGTCCTGGCTGGTGTCAAGCGTTTTGAGTGTTGTGAAGCTTCACACAGGCAAGTAGGGGGTATTCCATCACACTCCTGACTTGTTTCTTGTAGATAATGGAAAGGTATTGGGGTGTCAGGAGGTAAGTCACTCACGGCAGAATACCAAGCCTCTGACCTGCTCATGTAGCCATAATATTTATATGGCTAGTCCAGTTAAGTTTCTGCTCAATGGTGACCCCCAGGATGTTGATGGTGGGGAATTCAGTGATGGTAATACCATTGAATGTCAAGGGTTAGACTCTTGTTGTTGGTGATGGCTACCTGGCACCTGTGTGACACAAATGTTACTTGCCACTTATCAGCCCATGCCTGAATGTTGTCTAGGTCTTGCTTCATGCAGGCATGGACTGCTTCATTATCTGAGGAGTTGCAGATGGAACTGAATACTATGAATCATCAGCGAATATCTCCATTTCTGTCCTTATGTTGGAGGGAAGGTCATTGATGAAGTGGCTGAAGAGGTTGGGCCTAGGATATTTCCCTGAGGAATTCCTGCATCGATATCTTGGGGCTAGATGATTGGCCTCTAACAACCACAGCCATGTTCCTTTGTGCTAGGACTCCAGCTATTAGAGAGTATTCCTCTGTTTCCCAATGACTTCAATTTTACTAGGGCTCTTTGATGCCACACTCGGTCAAATGCTGCCTTGATATCAAGGGCAGTCACTCTCGCCTCACCTCTAGAATTCAGCTCTTTTGTCCATGTTTGGACCAAGGCTGTAATGAAGTCTGGAGCCAAGTGGTCTTGGATGAACCCAAACTGAGCATTGGTGAGCATGTTACTGGTGAGTAAGTGCTGCTTGATAGCACTGTCATCAACACTTCCATCACCTTGCTGATAACTGAGAGCAGATTGATGGGCTGATAAATGCTGAATTGGACTTTTCCTGCTTTTTGTTGGCAGAAACTTTCCACCTTATCAGGTAGATACAAATATTGTAGCTGTACTGGAATAGCTTGGCTAGAGGCACGGCTAGTCCTGCAGAATAAGTCTTCTGTACTACATCCAGGATTTGTTGGGGCCCCTAGCCTTTGCTAATGTTGGTCCTCTAGAGAGTGAGTCTGAGGAACTGATAATGGAAAGCAAGGAAACGGCGGAGGCATTGAACAGGTATTTTGTGTCTATTTTCACTGTAGAAGACTTAGAAAACCTGCCAAAGATACTTGAAAATCAAGAGGTGAAAGGGAGGGAGGAACATAAAACAATTACCATCACCAGGGAAAAAATGCTGGGAAAACTATTACACCTAAAGGCTGACAAATAGCCTACATCCTCGGGTCTTAAAAGAAGTGGCTGCAGAGATAGTAGAGGCTTTAGTTATAATCTTACAAAATTCCTTAGATTCTGGAAGGGTTCCACCGGATTGGAAAATAGCAAATGTAATAGCTTCACTCAAGAAAGAAGGGAGACAGGAAACATCATGCATTTCATCCTATGTTATAGCTGCATGCACAGCTCTGATGAAAGATCATCAGTCTGAAATGTTAACTTTGTTTCTATCTCGACAGATGCTACCAAACCTGTCGACTAGTTCCAGCATTTCTGGTTTTATATCTGGTACTGGTCCTGGCATGCTCTTCTACAATCTTCATTGAACTGGGCTTGGTCCCCTAGCTTGATGGTAATGGTAGAGTGAAGGTTATGCCAGGCCATGAGTTTACCGCTTGTGGTAGAATACAATTTTGCTACTGGCAATGTTCACCAGCTCGGCGGGAGGGTGGGACAGAAATTGAGGCCAGTTAAAGCAGTTTAAAAGTTTGAGAGTTTGTCAAGATTGGATGTTGAAATTTTTAAAGGAGCTCACAGATCAGATCAGAAACAGATCAGCTGAAGGGAGGTAGGTAGAGTGGGGAGCCAGTCATGGCTGCCCCAGAGCACCCCAGCCCCATAAGAGAGTCAGTGGGGCAGAAGGGACTCAGCACTTGGTAAAGGGTGCTCTTGATGCTGCACAGGTGGTAAGGAGAGTGGGCACTCAGTGCCTGAGCATTAAAATCAGTCAGCACCCCCAGGCATTTTGGGGGAGAAGAGCAGGTGGCAAGGCTACCCAGAAGGAAGGCGCCAGCTGGCAATGGAGGCATGACTGTCAGATTTTGGGCCCGGTTACAATGAAGGGTAACACCCCGTGCAGAAAAGGTGGAATCCTGGGCACCAGGAGGGCATGGGAGAGGAAAGAGGGGCAGGAAGGCAATGGAGGCCAACCCTCAACACAGGATCTACCATCGAAGATGGAGCTACCTTGAGATTACCGAGACCAAGTGCCGCTGGTCACCACGTCCTGCCAGTGGCTATCAAAGTCACTGTGACCTTGAACATCTTCACTCTGGGTCCTTCCAAGGATCAGCTGCAAACCTTAGTGGCATCTCCTGAATGGCTGCACACCACTGCATCTCGCTGGTCACTGATGACCTCTTTGCCAGATCTGTACAGTATATTCATTTCACGACAGGCATGGCCTTGCAGGGACAGAGGGCACTTGGTTTTGCCTCCATTGCTGGACTCCACCAGGTGCAGGGTATCATCAATTGCACCCATGTGGCCATCAAAGCACCCAGCGACTGGCCAATGTGATCCATCAATAGGAAGGACTTCCACTCCCTCAACATCCAGCTGGTCAGCGACCATAACAAGAACTTCCTCCATGTGTGCACTTGCTTTCCAAAGTGTGGTTGGAGTGAATCAAAGAATGGATCCTGGGGGACAAGGGATATCCTTTGAAGAGATGGCTACTGATACCTCTACAGGAGCCCCACATAGAGACACAGAGGTGATACAACCAAAGCCACCTGCTCAGTAGGAGAACAACAACAACTTAGATTTATGTAGTGCCTTTAACGTAATAAAACGTTCCAAGGCGCATTATAACACAAAGTATGGCACCAAGCCACCAAAGGAAATATTAGGTCAGATGACCAAAGGTTTGGTCAAAGAGGTATTTTAAGGAGTGTCTTAAAGCAGGAAAGCGAAGCGGAGAGGTGTAAAGAAGGTAGAATTGTAGAATGGCTACGGCACAGACAGAGGCCATTTGTCCTGTCGTGTCTGTGCCAGCTCTCTGCAAGAGCAATTCATCTAGTCCCACTCCCCGGCCTTTTCCCAGTAGCCCTGCAATTTTTTTCTGATAATTATCGAGTTCTCTTTTGAAGGCCTAGACTGAATCTGCCTACCGATCCTTTGGCCATTGGGAACAGTTTCTCCCTATCCAGATCCCTCATGATTTTGAACACCTCTATCAAATCTGCTCTTAATCTTCTCTTCTCCAAGAGAAACAGACCCAGCTTCTCCAACCTATCCACATAATTGAAGTTCATCTTCCCTGAAACCATCCTCGTGAATTCTTTCTGCACCCTCTCTAATGCCTTAATGCTTGGGGCCTAGGGAACTGAAGGTGCGGCCACAATCATGGAGCGGTTAAAATCAGGGATGCAAAAGAGGCCAGAGTTAGATGAGTGCAGATATCTTGGAGGGTTGTGGGGCTGGAGGAGATAACAGAGATAGGTAGGGGTGAGACCATGGAGGGATTTGAAAACAAGGATGCAAATTTTAAAATCAAAATGTTGCTTGACTGGGAACCAATGTAGGTTCACAAGCTGAGGGGTGATAGGGGAACAGGACTTGGTGTGAGTTAAGACACAGGCAGCAGCGTTTTGGATGGCGGCCTCAAAAATAAGGAGAGTAGAATGTAGGAGATCAGCCAGGAGTGCATTCAATAGTCAAGTCTAGAGGTAATGAAGGCATGAATGAGGGTTTCAGCAACAGATAAACTGAGACAGGAACGAAGTTGGGCGATGTTACGAGGTGGAAATAGGCATAAATGTGAAGTCGAAAGCTCAAATCGGGCACAAATGTGACTCTAAGGTTGCAAACAGACCGGCTTAATCTCAAACTTTTGCCAGGGAGAGGGATGGAGTCAGCAGCAGGGGAACGGACTTTGGAGCAGCAACCAAAAACAATAGCTTCAATCTTTCCAATATTTAATTGGAGGAAATGTCTGCTCATCCTGTACTGGAAGTCAGATAAGCAGTTCAATAACTTAGCAACAATGGAGAAATCGAGAGAAGTGGTGGTGAGGTAGAGTTGAATGTCGTCAGCATACATGTAAAACTAACGCTGTGCTTTCAGATGATGTTTCCGAGGGGCAGCATGTAGATGAGAAATAGGAGGGGGGCCAAGGATAGATCCTTGGGGGACACCAGAGGTAATGGTACAGGAGCAGGGAGAGAAACTTGCAAGTGAATCTCTGGCTACGATTAGATAGATAAGATTGGAGCCAGCTGAGAGCAAACACATTCAGCTGGACGACAGTGGAGAGGCGTTGGAGAAGGATGGTGTGGTTAACCGTGTCAATGCTGCAGACAGGTCGAGAAGGAGGAGGAAAGTCTACCTTTTTGACAGTCACATAGGAAGTCATTTGTGACTTTGATAAGAGCTGTTTCGGTACTGTGACAGGGCGGAAATATGATTGGAGGGATTCAAGCATGAAATCCCGGGAAAGTTGGTAACGGATGTGGTCAAGGACTTTGGAGAGGTTAGAGATGGGACAGTATTTTGCAAAGGCGGTGGAGGTAAGGATTAGTTTTTGAGGACGGCGTGTTGATGGTGGATTTAAAGGAGAGAGGGACAACACCAGAAGAGAGAGAACCATTAACAATATCAGCTAACGTGGGGATCAGGGGGGAAGTTGGGTGATCAGCAGCTTAGTAGGAATAGGATCAAGGGAACAGGAGGTGGGTGTCATGGACAAGATGACTTCAGAGAAGACATGCGGGAAGATAGGGGAGAAACCTGTGAAATATGTGAGTTCATAGCTAGGCCGGGGGGAGCATTAGAGCAAATTTGGCCAGGTGGGCTAGTGGAAAGGAGAGATGCAGCAGAAGCAGCTGATCGAATGGTCTCAATCTTAGTGACAAAGAAGTCCACGAGCTCCTTGCACTTATTATTGGAGGTGAGAGTGGACCGGACATGGGAGAGGGGTTTAAGAAGACGGTTTGCAGTAGAGAAAAGAAGCCAGGGGAAATTGTGGCATTCCAAGATGATCCTGGAATAGTAAGCAGTTTTAGCAGACAAGAGCAGGACCCAATAGTGTTTTAAGTGGTTCAGCCAGGTCTGGTGATGGATGGCTAAACCAGTTGTTTGCCTTATCCTTTTAAGTCTGCATCCCTTGAACTTCAGCGGAGATGCAGGCTGTACCAGGGTGAACGGCCAGGGTGAGAGAGACTGATCTTTTTATTGGAGACCAGGGCATGAAAGGGGAGGGTGCGGTTGAGCAAATCAGTAGCTGCAGAAATGTTGTTGTGAACTGAGGGCCAAAGGCTAGCTAGTTGAACTTTTGAAAGTGCAGTTGTAAGTGAATAGGGGATTTTTTTTTTTATCCAGGGATGGGTACAGATTCAGGTAGATTTGGGGAATGGAAGGAGGATGTGGATGGAGAGTGATACAAGGAAGTGATCAGAGATGGCCTTATCTGTAACTGATAAGATGTGACTCGCAAGATACATGAGATGGCAAGGTCAAGAGGATGGCCATGAATATGTGTTAGGGAGTTTATGTCCAGGGAGAGATTTAGGGAGGATATGAGGGCAGTGAATTCAGAGGAAGAGAACATGATGAGATGGAGATTGAAATCATCGAGGATGAGAAGTCATTCAGTGCAGAAGCTGAGGGAGGAAAGCAATGAAGATATCGGTGATAACATTTTTATCATACTTGGGAGGGTAGTAGAGAATGATGATTTTGAAAGAGAAGTGAGAGTGATGGAACAAGGTGAGATGCTCAAAGGAGGAGAAAGTGCCAGAGGAATAGAGGGTCAGGCCAAGATGTGATCTGATGATAAGCGCTGCCACCACCGTGATAGTCTTGTGGGGCAAGTGGTGAAAGATGTAGCCAGCACAATCGTTGAGCAGGCCATTAGGCTTCTGAAGATGCAATTCTGGTGCCTGAACCAGTCGGATGGTGTCCTCCAAAGCCTCCTGCAAGGGTCTCTATCATTATGGTGGTCTGCTGCACTGTCCATAACACGACCCTCCAGAGAGGTGTGGACTTTGAGGATGGTGAGGCCCTGGAAGTAGACAGTTCATCGGGGGAGGAGCTTGAGCAGAAGGTGAGAGTGGAGGAGAAAGATGAGGCAGAGGGAAATGATGCTGAACAGAGCAGTGTGCTTTCTGCACGACGAGGTGGCCTCCTCCCGCCACACTCCGGGAAGAGGACCTCTCTCTTCTCCCTCACAGCCTCCAGCATTGATCCAGGTCAGCATCGATGAAGTGAAGGACTGCCCTCGTCCAGGTGACAGGCTTCCGACTCCACTGTGACATCTCACTTCCCTCTGGTGCAGTGAAAGACTGTGGCACAAACGGCAAAGCTCTCCCTCAGATCAACCAGCAGCCACAGTGATGGCTGCTGTGGGAGTCTAAATGAGTCCCACACTACATCTGACCTGCCTCCGTTTCCACCCCCACTGGGTCTAAGTGGACAGGGATCTGGTCTCCATACCAAGGGCTTCCACATGCAAAAATCAACTTTAATCAGTTTTCCACCAGAGTCAGTTTCTGACCTGAAAACAAACCCAGCTCCTGTTTCCCACCTCCATGGCAAAAATTCAGCCCAATGTTTCAGGTCGATGACCTTTTGTCAGAATCAAAAAAAGTTAGAGATGAACAGGTTTTAAGCAAGTACAGAGGAAGGAAAAGGGTATGGGTGGGGGGAGGAACAAAAGAGTAGGTTTGTGATAGGGTGGTAGGCATGAGGGATTCAATGACAAAAGGGATGAAGCCATGATGTTGAGATTAGTGCCATTTCCTGCTCTTGCCCCAAACTGGAAAATTTCATTTATTTTGCTTCCAATTTCGACCCTTCCTTTGCTTTCACATGGGCCATTTTCAACTCTTCCCTTTCCTCCCTTCTTCGAGTTCACTGTTCCAACTTGTGAGGATAGGCTCCTGCAGTCACCTTGACTACACTTTGCCCCACCCCACATCCTGTAAGGGCTCTACTTCATTCCCTAATTTCACTGTCTCTGTCACATTTGTTTTGATGATTCCACCTTCCATACGAGTACTTCCGATATGTCTTTCTTTTTCCTCAACCAAGGACTCCCCTTCACTGAGGTTGACAGGGCCTTGACTATGTCTGTTCCATTTCTCGCACTTCTGCTCTCACCCCTTCCGCTCCCTCCTAGGACCACGGAAGGGTTCCCCTTGCCATCACCATCCACCCCACCAGCCTCCACATTCAACAGATCATCCTCTGCCATTTCCACCACTTCCAGCTACTATCAAACACATCTTACCCTCCCTCCCCTTTCAGAATTCTGAAGGGACTGTTCCCCCTCCAAAACCTTGGGCTATTCCTCCATTACCGTGAACAACCCTTCCCCTTCCTATGGCACCTTTCCATGAAAGTGCAGGAGCTGCAACACCTGCCCTTTTTCTTCCTCCCTTCTTCCTGCTAGGGTCACAAACACTCCTTCCAGGTGAAAAACGATTTACTTGTACTTTCAATTTATATCCAGTATTTATTTCTCACAATATGATTCCTTCTATGTTGGGGAGTCTAAGCACAGATTGGGTGACTGCTTTGCGGAACACATCCGTTCAGTCCGCAAGTGTGTGACCTAGAGCTTCTGGTTGCCTGCAGATTTTTAATTTTCCACCCTGCTCCCACTCTGACCTCTCTGTCCTCAGCCTCCTACACTGTACCAAAGAAGATCAATGTAAGCTTGAAGAATAGCACCTCATTGTTTAATTAGGCATTTTACAGCAATCCTGAATCAACATTGACTTCAGCAATTTCAGATCATAACCACTGCCTCCAATTTTCAGACAGCAGCTGTTGATGATGATTCTGTTTTTCCCATTTACTCCTCCTCTAGACCAATCTTTTGTTTATTTACTTATCCCCTTACCATCTTTTGCCTTGCACCATCATCCCTTTTGTCATTTAATCTCTCCGGCCTTCCACTCTATCACATACCTCCCCTTTTGTTCTTTCCCCATTCCCACTTTCCTTGCCTCTGTTCTTGCTAAAAACATTTTTCATCTCTTAACTTTTTCCAGATCTGTCGACAGGTCATTGACCTGGAATGTTGACTCTATTTCTCTTTCCTGTCATGGTCTTGATTTTTTTCTCCTCGGAAATATTGTGTGTGCCTTAAAGATTGTAAAAAGATCAGTGTACCTTTAAGACAGAAAGTTCCAGAGACCAGTCTGCCAGAGTGCATTCTGGTTGCTAAGCAACAGCAGCAAGAGAGAGGTCACATGATTCAATGTTGCAGTTTGACTTTTGAAAACTAGCTGGTTTGAGCAGAGAGAGATCTGCTACGATTTGAACTGAAGGAGCTGTGTTTTCTCTCTCAAGATTCTACCAAGCAGCAAGCCAAATTGATTCTCTAAGAAATTTTAAAAAAGATTTTCTTTCTTAACAAAGTATTGGTATTGCTATGTTCATCACTGAAGGGACAGTTAATGCTACAACAGCCGAACTGCTAAATTGCTATCATTGAGGGACCTTTTTTTTTCCATCGGACTACTGTGAAGACTTCAATCGACCTTGGACTGTTTCTACATTGGAAGAATCCATTCGTCAGGAACGTAACTTGCAAAGACTATTTTAGTTTTTCAGTCAGCTAATTAAAAACTGAATTACTGTTAATTTTAGTATACATATACAAATGCAGGAGTTAGATTTTTAAATCAGAAGTTACAAGGTCTTTAGATATAGGTTTATCTTAGTATTTAAGATTTTAGTTTTTTTAAATAAATACTTAATTTGTTGTTGTCTAAAGATACCTGGTTTGGTCCACATCATTCAGGGTTACTAGAGAGGTCAATTTGGCTGCTTTTTCTGATCTGGAAAGCTTAAAGAAATATGCTGTGACCTTTAGAGCGATGGGACTGAACTAACAGTGTGTTGCTTCCACCACGATCAGAATCATATAGTTTAATTGGGGGGCTTTGTCCTGTGTGGTTGTAACACTCCAAAGATGCTGTCTAACCTATTGAGTATTTCCAGCATTTTCTGTTTTGAATTTATCCATTTAGCATGATGGTAAAATTGCACAACGTGATGGAGGCTGTCCTTAGTGTGTAGATGGGACTTAGTGTGTGGAGGACTGTGCCCTCCTAACAATACTGTCATGACAGGTGCATCTGTGACAGATTTGTAAAGATAAGGTTAATTAGGTGTTTTTATTGTGTAAGTTTTCTCAGCACATGCTGCAAGTCCATTCTAAAACTATATCCTTCAGAACTCAGCCAGCTTGGTCAATAGAGGTGCTAACGAGCAATTTTTAGCAATGGACATTGAAGTCCCCCACCCTGATTACATTCTGTGCCCTTGCTAACCCCATTGCTTCTTCCAATTGATATTCAATATGGATGAGTGCTGATTCATCAGCTGAGGGAGGGCATTCGGTTATTGTAATAAGCAGAAGGTTTCCTTGACCATGTTTGACCTGTTTCCATGAGACCTCATGGGGTCAAGAGTTAATGTTGAGTGTTCCTGACTGTACACCGCTGTTCCGCCACCTCTGGTAGAACATACCCAGGAACGGTGATGAAGGAGTCTGGGATGTTGCCTGAGGGGTCTGATTCTGTGGGTATGGCTATATCAGGCTGTTGCTTGACTAGTCAGTGGGACAGATCTCCCAATTTTGGCACATCCCCAGATATTAATGTGGAGGGCTTTGCAGCATTAACTGGGCTGGATGTATCTTTTTGCCTGGTGTCTAGGTTGATGCCAATAGTCTGTCCCATTTTATTATAGCAGTTAGATACAACTGAGTGGCTTGCTCGATCATTTCAGAAGGCAATTAAGAGTCAACCACATTGCTGTGGGTCTGTATTCACATATAGGTCAGACAGTGTAAAGATGCCAAATTTCCTTCTTTAAAGGACATTAATGAACTAGTTCGGATTTTGCAACAATCCGGTAGTTTCATGGGCAGCAGTAGTGATATGAGCTGTTTACTGCAAATGTATTTAATGAACTTAGTTTAAATTCCCCAGTTGCATGTTGAAATTGAGCTCAAGTCTCTGGATCAATAGTCCAGCCCTCTGGATTACTAGCCCAGTAACATAACCACTAAGCTACCATTCCCTGATCATTTAATATTCTTTTTTGTTGTACAGATTTAATGAGGATAAAACGAACAGGAATACAGACATCTAGGAAAGTGACAACTGATAAAGAAAAGAAGAGTGAGGCATCCATTTCTCGCCAAGCACCAGGAATGTGTTTTGCCTTCCACCCAAAGGTATGTTCAATGAAATCCACATTTGTGTTGCCAGTTGCCTGAACTATCCTTTTTGGTTGCTTAAGGAATTGTATTAGTTGTTTCTATGCAAGACTGCAAATTATGAAATTTTAGTATCCTTTCTTGCTTGTTTAGAGAAATCAGCCACAATTCCTGTTCCTTATCACTGTTAATTGAATCCAACTGCAAATTGAATGTGAGTGCAGACATCGGAAGAGGACAGGAAAGGGTTCAGCTGATAATTTTCAACTTGCAATATCCAGCTATCATTCAATATCAAGTATTACAGATGGATAGCCATTTGGCTGATATTGTAGAACTGCCAGTGTCTGTGGTACAGTACCCTAGTACTAGTCAGTGCCTTCAGAAGAGGAGTGGAAAAAATTTAAAGGGTCTGTGTCTGTGAACAATAGAACGTAAGAAAAGAAATATGTATCTGTTTTATATCATGTGTCCCCTAACTTACTGTGTGTATTGTTTGAGGCTAATTTCTTTTCACCCAAGAAGTATTTAAATACTTTGTGTGCATAGGAGCCAAAATGATTTTCAGGTAGCAACAGAAAACTGGCATACCCTGAGCAGATGGAGCAGATGTTCCCTGCCCTCTTTCCACCCATAAAACTTGCATTTGAAGTAGGAACAGTCACATATAGGTCCAAGCACATATAGGCAGCTGTATTATGATGCCATGCAAATGCGAGAAATAGTTGTACAATGCATTTCCTGGCTAACGCTGGGCACATGGGACACCAGTGCATCCCTGGAGTGCAACATCATCAAGGGCCTCAGAAATGGTTTAGGTTTTAAATATCTTGTTTCTTTACAGCAATCGATTGCAGGGCAATGGACAAATGACAAATGGTTAACTTGAAACCTTGGCAACATATATTATTTTTTAATCTTCAACTGGCACTGTGGTGAGGCACTGCAGCAATTTTCTCCATTTGAGGTGGATGCCTCAGTTGTGCTACAAATGTGAAGGAAGACCAATGCTATCTCCCATCCAGCCAATGCTCTCTCCCCTCTGGCCAATGTTATCTCCCCTCTGACCAAAGCTACCTCCCCTCCAGCCAATGCTACCTCCCTTTCAACCAACAATTATCCACATCTTGGCGAACAGTCACTCCCCCCAGCCAACAATCACCCAGCCCCTGGCCTTAGGTCTGATTACCCACTCTTCCTCACCTACCTGAAAGCCTCCATGACACCAACATTATTAACTTAACCTTCTCTTTTCAATCCCACCTAACACCAGGAAGTGAGATGAGGTCATGCAGAGTTCCTGACCCAATATACTTATAGTAGCAGTCTAGAATCAGAAGGAATTTGGAGTTGTGGTCACTAGTCGCCTGGTCATAAATGACAGAGTGATGTGATAGCTAATATTTTTAGTAATTTGTCATTTAAATCCCCCTTTATAAAATAAATTTTAAAATCTCTTATTAGCACAATTGTGCTGAGCATTATCATGCTATTCCCCACAGGTACTGTTCCATTCAATTCCCAGTCTGAGCCATTTCAAAGTCACAAGCAGGTGCTGTGTCATCTCCCAACTTGAGGAAGGGAAAGTTAGAGGGGAAAGTTAGAGGGAAAAGTTATGTCTGTGCCATTTCCTGGCATCTCCCTATGGCTGGATGCAGGAGTTATTGTTTACACCCCAAAGAGGAAGTATTAGACCTAATGAACAAAAATTGAAAAAATACACCATTTTGCTGTCACGAAATACATAGCTGCCAGTTTCTGAGTGCATTATTTAAGCACTTGGCCCAGAATTCACAATATCTTGCTAACAGTTGATGTGTGGTGTGCAGAAATCAGGAAAGGGGAGATAAAAAATAACTTGTGTAGAGAGATACAGCACTGAAACAGGCCCTTCAGCCCACCGAGTCCGTGCCGACCATCAACCACCCATTTTTATACTAATCCTACACTAATTCCATATTCCTACCACATCCCCACCTGTCCCTATATATTTCCCTACCACCTACCTATACTAGGGGCAATTTATAATGGCCAATTTACCTATCAACCTGCAAGTCTTTGGCATGTGGGAGGAAACCCACGCAAACACAGGGAGAACTTGCAAACTCCACACAGGCAGTACCCAGAATTGAACCCGGGTCGCTGGAGCTGTGAGGCTACGGTGCTAACCACTGCGCCACTGTGTTATAACAATAAAAAGGATGTAATAACATTTATAAAGCATCCTTAATGTAAAAGACTTCCCAAATAGCTCTAATGAAAATGGATATCAAGCCAGGGAGGAAGAGATTTGAAAGGATGACTGGCCGCTTAGGCATGTATTTTCAGAAGGGTTTTATCAGGGGAAAGAGAGGTTCAGAGGTAGAGATGTTTGGGCATGGAGTAACAAAGTATAGGACTGAGACAACAGAAGACTCTGCCCCAAATCATGAGTTGGAGGGGGATATGAAGAAGGGTGTGGTCAGAGGAACAGAGTATTTGGGAAGGGATAAAGGGTTGGCAGGAATTGCTGTAATCAAGTGGAATGGGCCATGGAGAAATTTATATATGAGAACAAGGATTTTGAATTGAATTCATTGGGGATGTGGAGCCAGTGTAGGTCAGTAAAGAGGGGTGATGATGAGGGGATAATGGGTAAATGTTGCAGTATATGTGTCGCAGAGTTTTGGACAACTTAGAGTTTATGCATGGTGGAGATTGGAAGGAAATCATCAGAATAGCTGAGTCTAGAAGTGACCGAGGGTTTCAATAGCACATAGGGATGGAAGCAGACATTGTTGTGGAGGTGGAAGTATGTGGTCTCTACTTGTGTTAATTCCTATCCAGGACATTTTCAGCCCCAGGAACAACTCAAAGCTGACACTTGAGCAATTAAGTTTTTCTGTCTTTTGAGCTAATGCACATGCTGCATTATATAATTTGTATTAATCTGGAGAGTAATCTGGTTTAACATAAATAAACACATAAACTTGCAGTTAGATTCATTTTTTTAAAAGGGCCTGACATGTTTCAATTAAAGGTGAATGTGCAAATTTGCTCATGTTTCCCTTTGAACCTGCACTTTGTTAATACTACTCCTAATGAAGATGGTCTCAACATAGCACAGTTGGCAGAGGTTCAACACAGAGCAGAAAACATTTTATGTAGGGACTTGGCTGGTTCAGTGCCCACAGCACCAAGAGAGTACTAGCAAATCTCATTTTATGAGTCATGTTGGAGAAGAAGCAATTTAAGGAAAAGCACTGGAACCCAAACTGTGAGGGTAAGGAGTCTATAGGGGAAATTCAACACATGGCTGCCTGTTTTGCACCTCATAAAGGAAGCTGTAGATAAATTGTGCCATCTACTGGAATCAGATTGACACTAATGAGCAACAGCAGTGCTGCGCTCCCAATAATGGTAAAGGTGACGGTGACACTCAACATTTTTTTCCAAATATCTGTGAGGCATCGAAGATGTATCCATTTTCAATTTATTAGAAATTCAGTACTAAATCTTTCCATTTAATTTAGTGTCACACCTAGCAGGGCTACAATTTTAAATGGTTCATGTTGACTACTTAATTGTACAAACTCAACTTGCATATTACTCATGCTGTGTATAATTTCCCTGCCAGTGACCTCCATTATGCCTGTCCAGAATGGGTCGGAGGTTTCAATTGCTTCTTGCACCTTTGTTTTCTTCTGTGAAAAGGAGCCTTTTTCTTCAAGAGGAACGTGAATTTAAAGGGAGGATATATTGTGCAATGTATTTCTTACAGAAATACGGGGCTGGAGTTTGTGCTGGAGGTGGGGCTCCTGGTGCCAAGCCGAAAAGGAGGGGGGATGCCTGCCTCTGCCTTTATGTGCCCACCTGGAGCGATCCTCTGGTCCTTTTGAATCAAAGTTTTAGGAGGCGGGATCCCCATCCCTTTAAAAACTTTAAAAGGACGGGGATCATGCCTTCAAGAGTTGCCGGCCAATCAGAGGGCCAGCAGCTTAGCAGTATTGGCAGCATCACTGGGAACGATGGCCACTGCCAGTACTGCAGAGGCCTCGGACCCAGGCCCAGCTGTGGAACCCCAGGACAGAGGTAGGTGAGGTGGGGTCGCCCAGGTGAGAGGTCGTGGGGGGTGGTCATGCAGTCCAGGGGGAGAGGGTTCCCAGGGTTGTTATCGGTGTGGGTCCTCTGTGGGCCGCAGATTGCCCACGAAGGAGGGACCACCCCCCAAGTCCACAGAAGGGTGCCAAGTTTTACAAAGCATCCTCCCTGTGTGGCAGAGACCCCCGCCCCCCCCCCCCCCCCACCCCCACACTGCTGATAAGATCCCAGCGGTGGTAGAAAGAGGCCCTTAATTGGCCATTAATAGGCCACTTAAGGGCATCAATTGACCTCTGGGCGGGAAGGCCATCGTCGGCCTATCCCGTCCCTGGGAAGATCGCTGGGCAATGGGGAGGTGACAGGCCCTCCACCCCGCTGCCCCCACCACCTGTTACAATACTTCGTGCCCCTGCTTCTGACCCTGCCTCAGGGGGCCTCACAAAATCCCGACCACAGTATATGACCTTCTGCATATCTCGCCTGAATGCAACGCACACTGGCCACAGAATGTTTGGATGCTGATTGAGTATGTTTGATTTGTCACCTGTATGTCTGAATACTGGCAGTCTTTAGTCTTTCACACTTGCATCTTTTTAAGTTAGCTTTTTAGGCTTTGTTATTAACTCTCAACTATCTTCATATTTATCTTTTATCTTACAATTCCAGCAGGTCAGTAGGTCAATTTGGGTTAAGTATACTGAACTACTCAAAGTAACCCACTTGGTAGCTGTAAATTGCTTTGATTATCAATCTCCATACATGAATTCCTTCATTATATTAAGGTAATTTTGATTACTCACCTTTCACTTTTCTGACCTCACTTTTTTATCCAGAAAGCCCTCAGCCTTTTCTGAGTAACTGGCTCCCTTTCCTAGCCATGTATAGAGAATGACCATATGCGCCTCCTGTTTGATCCTCTGGTTATTGGTGGCTTACCCTGCTGCACTGCACAGAACACTCTTTGTCCTGAAACTATTAATTATAAGCAATAAATTTTTTGTTTGAAATTAAGTCTTGTGCTGTCTGCGTTGTCTCACCATTTCACCACAAAATCACACATTCCATGACTGAATTAGCCTACTATCTTTATGAGCCCGTTATCTTAGGGGAGGCAGTGGTGCAGTAGTAATGTCACTAGACTAGTAATCCAGAGCCCAACCTAATACTCTGGGGACATGGGTTCAAATCCCACCACAGCAGATGGTGAAATTTGAATTTAATTAACATAACTGGAATTAAAAAGCTAGTCTAATAATGTCAATTGTTGTAAAAACACATCTGGTTCACAAATGTCCTTACCTGGTCTGGCCTACCTGTGACTCCAGACCCACAGCAATGTGGTTGACTCATAAAATGCTCTCTGAAATGGCCGAGCAAGCCACTCAGGTCAAAGGCAATTTAAGGATGGGCAATAAATGCTGGCCTAGCCAGCGACACCCACATCCCACAAACAAATTAAAAAGAAGAGTTAAGTGCCTGTGATTTTCAGTTGATTTTTACATTACCATTCAGACTCCTCTGATGCATAGAGAGGGCTGAATTTAATGAGGCGGCCTGGAAATGGGTATTGTTCCTGTCCGTAATGTGACTGGCTGCCCCACTGCGATTCGACGATGGGCAGCCATTTTGCATATGGGAGATGCGGGGCTCCCGAATCATGTGGTGGGGAAGGGATGAGAGTCACCAATTATGGCGTCAAATGACTTTGGTGCTGGTGCAAGCACCATATTCAAAAGCCTGCCAGCCCTGCATTCACCCCTGCTTTAGAATAATTGTCAGCTTGAAGGAGCTTTAAACTAATTGTGACTGGTTCCTGCAACCTCCCACCCACTGAGGAGGGCAGAAATAATCGCTGAAGCAAGACAAAGGGAGGCCAATGGTTCACTGATGCCTCCCTGCAGATTCTCCATCAGGCTGCCAGGGAAAGGTTAAATAAGAAGTTACAAGGTCTTTAGACATAAATTTATCTTAATAGTGTTTAAGATTTAGTTTATTAATAAATAGTTAATTTGTTATTGTTTAAAGATACCTATTTGATGTGTTTTATTCTGGGAGTTAATAAAGTTTTTACTTTGGCTGTTTTCGGATTGGGGGGAAAGCTTTAATAATACGCTGCAATCTGTGGAGTGATGGGACTGAGCTGACAGTGCATTGCTCCTGCCTCAGTTGTAACATATTTTTAATTGGGGGCTCGTCTCTGGGATCATATTAATTGCTCTTGTCTCTGGGATCATATTAATTGCGGTGCTCGATTATAGGGAACCAAATCCAACGCCAATTATTTTAATTATAAGGGGAGTAATAATTTGAAAGAGAAAAAATAAAAGGAACCGGTTTCTTGTTACAATAGGGTAATGGCTATATCATCAGAATGGCATTAGCAGTTGCTGCAGAGTTTCTGGGAAAGGAGAATGTGTCCCTCAGTGACTTGACAACTTTAATCAAGATTAAACAAAAAGATTTGGCAGCGAAGTTGGGGTTAGAATTGAAATTTAAAAAGCAGAGATAATTGACGTAATCGCCCAACAATTAAAAGTATTAGAAGAGGAAGAACAAGAAGACTTGCAGGGTGATAGGTTAATTGGCCATTATAAATTGCCCCTAGTATAGGTAGGTGGTAGGGAAATATAGGGATAGGTGGGGATGTGGTAGGAATATGGAATTAGGGTAGGATTAGTAAAAATGGGTGGTTGATGGTCGGCACAGACTCGGTGGGCCGAAGGGCCTGTTTCAGTGCTGTATCTCTAAAACTAAAACTAAAAACTAAAGATAGTAAGTCAGAGGGTGGTGCAGTTGAAGTGGCTAAGATTCAGTTAGAAATGGAAAAACTCAGGTTTGAACAGGAAAAAGAAATGGCAAAACTTGAGGCTGAGAAAGAATGAAAAAACTTGAACTTCGGTGAGAAAGTGAAAGAGAAGAGAGGGAATTTAGGTTAAAAGAGATGGAACTAAGACAAAGGGGCAGTCTTGAATCCAGGCAAAGTTCTGGTCAAGAAGAATCTGAATTCAGCCCAGGACCCAGCGAAAAGCTGTTTAAATTTATACAAGCTCCTGCTAAGTTTGAGGAAAGGGACGTAGAGGCATTTTTCATATCTTTTGAAAAAAATAGTCAAATGGCCAAAGGGAAGCTGGACACTGCTTATGCAAAGCAGGTTGATAGGCAGAGCTCATGAAGTTTATACCAAGCTTCCTGAAGAGGCTTCTGCAGATTATGAGATGGCAAAAAAGGCTATTCTCACTGTATATGAGTTAGTCCCTGAAACATATGGTCAGAAGTTTCGGAACTTATGGAGATTGGCTGGGCAGACATATGTAAAGTTTGAGAGGGTGAAGCAAATTAATTTGGATCGTTGGATACGGGCATTAAAGATGAAAACCACATATGAGAACCCGCGAGAATTGATTCTGTTGGAAGACTTTAAATATTCCATCCCTCCAGTAATGAGAACTCATGTAGATAACCTGAAATATTTGAAAGCTAGGCAAGCAGTGAAAATTGCTGATGATTTTGAGCATGTGAATAAGCCAAAACCTTCACCCCCATAAACCTGAGAAGGATAGAAAGTGGGAGAGTGAAAGGAAGGCAAGTAGCTGGGGACAAGAAGGAACAGCTGGAAATGCTACAGGATCAGCTCCTCAGGCTAGAAAGGAAGGTGCTGAGGGTAGAAGTGAGGCTCGCAAGCCGAAGTGTTATCATTGCCACAAAACGGGTCATCTTCATTCAGAATGCTGTAAATTGTGAGGTAAATCGATAGGACTTACTGGTGTACACAAAGCTAATGCAGAGAAAGTAGCTCTGACTAAGAGTACAGAGACCAGGTTGTAGCTTCAACGACAGCTGTAAATGAGATGCAAAACCTAAAGTGAGTGTTGAGGTTAAGAATAAGATACCCACAAGTTATAATGAATTTTTGTCAAAGAGGAAAGTAACTCCAGATCCTTTAAGTGAGGTAAGAAAACCTATCATTATACTCAGGGATACAGGAGCAACCCAAACCCTCTTGCTAGGGAAAGGTGTAACGTTTTCACCAGGGAGCACCTTGAACGCTAAAGTTTTAGTTAATGGAATTGGCGGGGACCATATATTCATACTTTTATATAAAGTATGCCTAGAGAGTGACTTAATATCTGGATGGTAACTGTAGGAATTGTCCACAGTTTGCCAGTAGAGGGAATTGATCGACTCCTAGGAAATGATTTGGCCAGATCAAAAGTATCAGTAGAGAAATGGTGTTGGGAAAATTGATGGAATTGAAGACCAATAAATCCCCAGGGCCTGATAATCGACATCCCAGAGTACTTATGGAAATGGCCCAAGGAATAGTGGATGCATTGGTGGTCATCTTCCAAGATTCTATAGACGCAGGAACAATTCCTACAGATTGGAGGGTAGCTGATGTAACCCCACTATTTAAAAGGGGAGGTAGAGAGAAAACAGGGAATTATAGACCAGTCAGCCTGACATTGGTAGTGGGGAAAATTCTAAAGTCCATTATAAAAGATTTTATAGTAGAGCACTTAGAGAACAGTGGTAGAATCAGACAGAATCCGCATGGATTTACGAAAGGGAAATCATGCTTGACAAATCTACTCGAATTCTTCGAGGATATAACTAGTCGACTTGATGAGAGGGAGCCAGTGGATGTGGTTTCCTTCGACTTTCAGTCCTACATAAGAGATTAGCGTGTAAAATTAAAGTGCATGGAATTGGGGGCAGTGTATTGCGATGGATAGAAAATTGGTTGGCAGACAGGAAACAAAGAGTATGAATAAACGGGTCTTTTTCCGAATAGCAGGCAGTGACTAGTGGGGTACCGCAGGGATCGGTGCCAGGACCCCAGCTATTCACAATATACATTAATGATTTAGATGAGGGACCTAAATGTAATATCTCCAAATTTGCAGATGACACAAAACTGGATGGGCGGGTGAGTTGTAAGGAGGATGCGGAGAGGCTTCAGGGTGATTTGGACAAGTTAAATGAGTGGGCAAATGCATGGCAGTTGCCGTATAATGTGGATAAATGTGAGGTTATTCACTTTGGTAGCAAAAACAGGAAGGCAGATTATTATCTGAACGGCTATAAACTGAGAGAGGGGAATATGCAGCGAGACCTGGGTGTTCTCGTACACCAGTCGCTGAAGGTAAGCATGCAGTTGCAACAGGTGGTAAAAAAGGCAAAAGGTACGTTGGCCTTCACAGCAAGAGGATTCGAGTACAGGAGCAGGGATGTCTTGCTGCAATTATACAGGGCTTTGGTGAGGCCACACCTGGAATATTGTGTGGAGTTTTGGTCTCCTTATGTGAGGAAGGATGTTCTTGCCATAGAGGAAGTGCAGCGAAGGTTTACCAGACTGATTCCTGGGATGGCGGGACTGATGTATGAGGAGAGCTTGAGTCGGCTAGGATTATATTCGCTGCAGTTCAGAAGAGTGAGGAGGCATCTCATAGAAACCTATAAAATTCTAACAGGACTTGACAGGGTCGATGTAGTAAGGATGTTCCTGATGGTGGGGGAGTCCAGAACCAGGGGTCATAGTCTTAGCAAACAGGGTAAACCTTTCAGGACTGAGATGAGGAGAAATTACTTCACCTGTGGTGAGCCTGTGGAATTTGCTACCACAGAAAGTAGTTGAGGCCAAAACATTGTATGTTTTCAAGAAGGAGTTAGATATAGCTTTTGGGGCGAAAAGGATCAAAGGATATGGGGAAAAAGGGGGAACAGGTTACTGAGTTGGATGATCAACCATGATCATAATGAATGGTGGAGCAGGCTCAAAGGGCCAAATGGCCTACTCCTGCTCCTATTTTCTATGTTTCTCCTACAATTACAGAGGAACCAAGTGAAGTTAGAGAAATGGAGCAATTACAGGAACAAGTTCCAGAAATATTTCCTTCGTGTATAGTCACCCGAGCAATTGTCAGAGGTAAAAGTGGCACTGCAAACAGATAGCCAAGTATCTGAAACCTTATTTGGGGATTTAGATAATCCAAATGAGATGTTTAACAGATCTTCTATAATTGCAGCACAGCAAGCTGATCCAGAGTTATACAGAATGGCACAGACAGCTCTGACAGAAGCTGAGGTGAAAAGTGTTCCAGAAGGTTATTATATGGAAAACAGGATTTTGAGGAGGAAATGGAGACTGCCTCATAGACCTGCGGACGAAGACTGGACAGCTGTTGAACCACCTGTGGTACCACCTAAATATCGCTAGGGATTATTAAGGTTCGCACATGACATTCCTTTTGCAGGACATAGTGGGATTTGGAAGACTAAATCACGTATAAGCCAACATTATTACTGGCCAGGCCTTACAAAGGATGTGAGACAATTTTGTAGGACATACCATACATGCCAAATGGTGAGAAAACCGCAATCTACCATACCAGTGATTGAGGAGCCATTTAGCAGAGTATTGGTAGACTGTGTAGTACCCTTGCCTAAAGCAAAAGTGGGACATCAATACATACTTGCTATCATGGATATGGCTACACAATTTCCAGAGGCCATTCCTTTGAGGACAATTACTGCTAAAATAGTAGTAGAAAACTTAACCCAATTCTTTACGAGATATGGATTACCATTTGAAATTCAATCGGATCAAGGTTCTAATTTCATGTGTAAGATATTTCAAGAAGGTATGGGTAATTTGGGTATCAGACAGTTGAAGTCTTCTGCATATCACCCACAGTCACAGGAAGCTTTAGAGAGGTATCACCAAACTCTCAAAACAATGATTAGAACATACTGTCACGAATATCCACATGACTGGGATAAAGAACTAGACTTCCTTTTATTTGCCACCAAAGATTCATGCATCTACAGGCTTCAGTCTTTTCGAACTGGTTTATAGACATGAAGTAAGAGGGCCTCTAAAACTCACCAAAGACAGATTCTCAGAACAAAGGAATGAATCTTCGATACGAGACTATGTATTTGTGTTCCGAGAAACGCCAGTGGGATACTTTTCCAAAAAGCTAAATCGACACCAAATAGATATTCAACAGTGAAAAAAGAAACACTGGGCTTATTACTAGCTCTTAAGCATTTTGAAGTCTATGTCTGCCATGACTACAGAGAGACCCTGGTCTATACTGATCATAATCCCCTAGCCTTTGTGGAAAAGTTCAAAAACCAGAAGGCCGGACTATTCCAATGGAGTTTACTGTTGCAATCTTATCACTTAAAGATTATCCACATTGCGGAAATTTTTCTATTGCCGATGCTTTGTCTAGGATTTAACTTTCCTTTGCGTTATCTGATGGCACAAGGCAGAACTGTATTAGCTACAGGTAAAGAGTGAATGAGATTGAGTGTGTAAATGTGTTGTAATTTTTTTTCCATCTTCTGTTTTTTCCACACTTTGCATTTGAAAACAGCATTTCATTCCTTCAAGGATGGCAGTGTTATGAAAGTGCTTCCATTTTTTGTTAAATTTTTTGAGGACTCATGTTTAAATGGAAATGGATTTGATTTTGGAAGGCTGAAGATTTAATAGATACTGGACTTTGTTTTGTTGTTGACAGTTCTCTGAAAGGACACTGAGATGTTATGTTTGAAAACAACCTTTACTGGATGTCACATGCTTTACAATAAATACACAACAGAAACCTTGTGTTCTAATGAAACATCAGAGACCTGAAACGTTAACTCTGCTTCTGTCTCTACAGATGTTTCCTGACCTGCTGAGTATTTTGAGCACTCTCTGTTTTTATTTCAGAAATCCTGGGTGGCCTGGGGAAGATGTTTACCAAGAAGTGACATGTCAAGATTTATGAGTAGTCAGGAGGTTCTGACCTGCTGTTTGGGGTTTCGCTTCTGAGATATTGTTTTGGTTCAATTGGGGTGTGGACATTGTTTGAAAAGCAGCTGAAGATCAGCCTGTTAAGTAAAAAACACCCAGCTCATCTTTCCTACACATCTGAGAGGTTCAATGTGTCAGCTCCTTTTTACTCCTGTCTTTGAAAAAACCAGTGTGAATTCAGTGTGAGAACCGAAACCCTTGATGCCACTTTTCTCCTGAGAAGCTGGAAAAAACCTGCCAGATTAATTCTCGACGCTGCCTGAAAAAAACTGCTCCAGAAAAGATCCCCATGACCTGTCTACCTGTGCTCGGACACAAGACCAAAAGGGACAACTGACATCTTTCCATATCCTCTTTTTTTTCTCTTCAAGAATTAGCAAATATTTGGCCAAAGTATTCTTTTTTTCTGTCTTATTTTAATAACGGAGCTCTGCAGAGAGAATTTATTTTTTTCAGTGTGTGGGTGTTTGTGTGTAGGCCATTTAAAAAAGGAGCTTTCATATTTCAATCCGTGTGTCAACACTTTGCTTCATTACTGGATAAGTCTTGTTTTTATAATAAACTGATAATTTTGTTGCTAATTAAGAAACCTAGTAGGTGTATTTTATTCTGGGATAAAGAGTGTATGCTTGACTGTATTAGTAACTGGGTAAACATTTAAATATATTGTTGTGACCTGTGGAGAAGTGGAACTAGAAAAGACAGTGCTCCTCCCACCTCAGTCATAACACTGGCCTGAAATTTATGTTGCACAGCGGCGGCCGTAAAAGATGGCAACTCGCACACGCGGGCTTTACTCTGCGGAGCTGCCGCGATATTAAACACGGTGGCTCATTTACATGGCCGGGGTGGAGCGCCCTCCCTGATGACGTGGAGGGGACAGGCGCTCTGTCCCTAGCAACAGTGTCTGGCACCATTGTGCAGGTGCGACACCATTTTAAAGGACTTCAAGCCCTTACATGTTATTTGAATTTTTAAAGGAATAGACACATACACTTCAATTGAAAAAATTAAGAAAAATTTCAAGCCTCTCTCCCCCACCTCTAATGACCAAACAATTCATTCCTTGCCCTCTCCCCAACAAAATATTTAACTTTCACACCAGACCTTACCCCCCAAAGGTCACAAGCTTTAATCTTTACCCTTTCCCACCACCCCCTAGACCAATTAAAATAGTTTGACCCCACTCCCACACTGAGGAACCAACCTGCACCCCTCTCCCCACCACTGTTCCGTCTTACATCACTGGTCGGAGATCCGACGGCGCGGGATAGCAGGCTACCGACCACAGTATTAGAGCGAAACTGCTGGCGGGACGAGGTAATTCATTAATTGATTCATTTACATTTATTAACTTTTTAAATGGGGGCCTGACGCTGCATGGTGGGGAGGGTGCCACCACGAGGCCTCGCCACTGCCGGCAATATGGGGCCAGGCCTTCCTGGCGTCGAGGTCCGTGGCAGACCTCTCCGGGAGGCATTTTCCGCCCAGCTCCCCACCAATGTCAGATGTCAGTAAAACTCAGCCTACTATGTGCACAATAACACCTCCTAGTCTATTGCCTGTACTCAGAGGTGACGTATCATGTTGGCATGATACCCAATGTTGGGTAAAGAGTTTTAGGTTTGTGCAAGTAAGATTATGTGCATTTTACATGCCTTTTATGCCAATCAGTACTCCAAGGAATATACAAATGAGCTGACCAAAATAAACTATTGGTGGGTGCAAAGCTTTCTTCAGTCACGTAACAAAGGTGCAAATTATATGGAAATACACTTCCTCTGTTTCTGTACATAAAGGCACTGTCTCAATCTGTACACAAGATACTGTTGCAACCAGGTGAGAAAGGGGTCTAGGAGTTCCTTTTGGCCTTCACCTGGTCTGATTGTAGCAGGCAAAGAAATGAGCACAAACAGGCTTTCTTAGGTTTAAAGAAGAAAAGTGAAATTTATTAAAACTTAAACACTAATTCGGTTAATGCCTATGGATACATGCCACGCCACACACTAGCATGCATATGCGATCTGCATGTAAATAGAGACAGAAAAGATAAGTAGAGAGGTTTGAGGCAATTGCTGAAGAGGGGTTTTTGTTACTGTGCTTTGAGCTCACTGTAGTCCTTGTTTGTAGGTAGATCTTGCTTTTTGTTGGGGCCCAGTATTCTTCTTAAACCTTGTTCACTGTAGGAGACGTTTTTCTCTTGGGGTTCGTATGTCTTCAGTGGATTCCAAAGCTGGTGAGAACGAGATGAGAGCAGACAGGAGAGAGATGTTCTCAGTCCAGGAACAAAGCTTTCTGTGTTCAAATTCTCTGTCGCAAGTTTAAATTCAAAAAACCCAGGTTGCCCAGCAGGTTAGTCATGTGACTAAGAGGTGTGACCACATCCATTTGTGTATTCGGCCATCATAGCAGTCAACCTGGAATGAGAGATCCTCTGCCATCATGTCTGGTAATCAAAAGTCCGTTGTGGATTAAATTGAAGCAGGGAGTGGTTCCTTTGTTCCAACACTGTCTGCTAGTATGCAAAAAAAAAGTCTCTCCAGCCAAGGATCCAGTGTTGCTTTCTTTTTAAAATGCAAGTTCTTTCTTTACTCCAGTAACAGTTTAAAATCAATGTGCATGCGGCAAAATTAATGTGCCTCATTCTTGGCAGCTGGGGCCCTGCATGACAATACTCAGTTCTAGCAATTCATATTTCAGTTAGCATTTCAGTATAGCAATTTATTTTGCTAATCCTTACTCAACGATGAAGATCTTTAGCTCCATTCTTGGAATAGTGAACCTATCTGTATTAACTCTGCTTTTTTTTTTAGCTACACTGCGAAGGTTTTTGTTAATGCTATGATGATTAAGGTACCCGTGCTCTGGCACTCTGTGTCAGCATTAAACACTCACAGGTCAGATATACAAATCTACTCCTTACTGTCTCAACAGTATATCTGAGTTTCAACTTCAAAAGACCACTCCATGATGCTAGAAATTAGGAATATGTGTAGAATATTATTACGAGTGTTTCTGTATTTTTAAGTTTTTTTTTGAGGACTCATGCATTTTAGAGCTGGACATTGGTTTCTTTTGGGAAACTGAACAGACTCCATGGATGGGTTTTACCAGGGTCACTGAGAGGTTTGGCTTTGAAAACAAACAATTATTGAAAGGATCAAGGAGTGCTAAAAACAACTACTGGAAGGCACCTGTTTACAAATAATTACCCAGCAGAGGTTTTTTTTTGACTTGGGGAAGATGTTTACAGAGAAGTGTCAAGATTTATTGAGGTCAGGAGGCTTGACTTCTGGAATGTTTTTAGTTTCATTTTGAATTGTTGTAAAAGGCAGTTGGGGATGAACAGTGGTTTGAAAAGGAGTTGGAGAAAACTTGCCAAGATGAACAAAGCACCCCAACTCAGTCTGTTCCAGCTTTTTGAAAACAAAACTGCCAGGTTCCATCTCTTGAGAATCTGAGAAACAAGTATAAGAAGCATATGAAACTGTGGCTGCATTCCTGCTGGAAGGTGGATATGAAACTTCTGTTGCTGCATTTCCTGGGAAGCCTGCCCAAACTGATCTTCAACGTCGCCTGAAAAGAACTGTTGTAGGAAGATGCCAGTGACAGCAGTCTATGTGCATTTGGATGTCAAACCAAAACAAATGACATCTTTCCATATATTCTCTTTCTTCAAGAATTAGCAAGTATTTAACCCAAGTGTTTCTTTTGTCTTTTTTTTGTAATGGAGCTCTAAAACGCAAATCCCTTTATTTTTCTGGTTAACCGGTATATATATGTGTGTGTGTGTGTGTGTGTGTGTGTGTGTGTGTGTGTGTGTGTGTGTGTGTGACTAAGGTAAAAAAGGAACTTTAACATTTCAGTGTGTGTTTATGCTTTACTTCATTACTGGTTAGGACTTGTTTTATAATAAACTGATAATTTTGTTGTTTATTAAAGAAACCTGGTTGGCGTGTTTTATTCTGGGATAAAAATACGGTTAATCATAGACTCTGTCAGTAAGTGGGAAAACATTTAAATCTATGTTGTGACTTGTGGAGAAGTGGAATTAGAATAAACAGTGCATTCCCCCCCCCCCGCCACCCCCCACCTCCCCCATCAGTTGTAACAATATATAGAGATGATATTTAGCTTGGAATAAGGTAGAGGATTAGATTGATATTGTAAGTTTTGTTTCACTAGAAAGAAGTGGAATGAGTATTTTGATATATGACAATTATCCCAGTTGCAGGGGAACCTATAACCCAGGAGCCGGGGCGTGGAAGAATAACTGGATAGATATCTAAATAAACAACCATATTATAGAGTTGTGTGAATTCATGGTTGTCCAACATATAGCCTGTGGGCCAGGATCCAGCCTACCAAAGGTTTCCACCTGGCCTGCAGATATAAACTGTATCCGGGGCCGTTCCGCATCCACATCAGGGGTCCGTGAATGGAGTTGAGAAATTTACCTTTGTCAAACCGGCTTTTAAAAAACATTACAGTCAGTTTCACAGCTGACAGCTGCTGACATCGGGAGCAGCGGTTTCACAACTTCAGACGGACTTGGGGTTTTCCAGCAGGTTCTGAATTTTTTCTTAAATCCCCGAATTGGTCTGAAGTTGGGAAACGGCTGTTCCCAATGTCAGTAGCTGTCACCTGTGAAATTGACTTATGATCATTTAAAAAAAATTGACCAACCATCTGCTGAGCATTCCTGCCCTCTGCAACAGTCAGAGAGAGCAGGGGGACAGAGAGAGAAAGGGGGAACAGAGCGACAGAGGAGGGAACAGAGAGAGAAGGAAGGGGGGACAGAGACGGGGGCAGAGAGAGAGAGAGGGGACAGTGAGAGAGAGGGAGGGGGGAAGAGAGGGAGACAAAGAGAGAAAGGGGGGACAGAGATAAAGGGCGGACAGAGAAAGAGGGGGGACGGGGCGGGGGGAACACAAAGTGAGCACGACACAGAGGTGGGGAACAACACAGAGAAGGGGGAACAGGGTGAGACAGAGACAGAGAGAAAGGGAGAGAGAGTGATCAAGATCACTCCTGACTAATGGCATCTATCTGGAATACACTGCATCGCTACATCAAGTGTGCGGGCAAACATTGACTACTTGTGCAAGCAATAAAATGCTAGGTATCTCACTAAATCAGTGTCCAACATAGTGAAGAGAAAGTAAGTCAATAAATTAGTCTTCTCTTTTAAAGCTTCTTCACAAAAATGTACATTTGTTGTTTTAATTCATAGTAAGATACATTTTTAATGCCTTTATCTTTCTGAAATTGTCTCACTGGCCCCCTATGCAAGACAAACATTGTAATGCGGCCCCCCATGTGAAAAGGTTGGACAACCCTGTGTTAGATTGTCTTTTAACCTTGTTTAACAATGCAGTTTTGGAACCCCCACAGCTCTATAAAATTAAGCCCTATGTGTGCTAGTGAATTTGAGAGGGCTATAGGGTTCGCGGCCATTGTTGGATTCTCCCAGGTACAGAGTGCCACGACTGCAGGCATCTGGCCATTAAGGCTCCTACAGATCAGCCAGTGGCCTTCATAAACAGCAAAGGCATCCAACAACAGGTCTGCAACAACTGTAGAAGGATCTTGCAGGTCTGTACAAGGTTCCCAGAAAGCAGCCATGACACCTACATATTTCGGAGGTCCCAAGTGCCAGAACCTTTCCATCCATCTGCGCCTTCAGGGTTGGATACTAGGTTAACCGCTGGGAACATGGCTACTGACACCTATGAGGAACCCATGCAAAAATGCATTGGAGAGGTACAACACCTGCCACGGTTCAACCTGAGAAACCATCGAGCAACCATTGGTTGCTCAAGATGAGATTCTGTTGCCTGGGTTGATCTGGCGGAGCCCTTCAGTATGCTCCAGCCAGGGTCTTGCGTATCATCATGGTCTGCTGTGCACTGCATAACCTGGCACTACAGAGAGGGTTGGCACTGACCACTGAAGACATTGTGAAGTGCGATGCCTCCTCTGATGACAAGGATTTGGAGGAGGATGCTGCCCAGGTATTGCAAGATGAAGGACCCTAGGGACAGTAGGAAAGGCACCATGAAATACGCACTAGGGAGACTTGGGATGCTCTTATACAATCACATTTTCTATGGTTCTTACCACCTTCTGGAACCACTCTAATAAAGCCTTATCTTTAAGCAGCCCTGTTGTCACCTCCTTCCTTCAGCACCCAGGTGCACATTGCACAGTGTCAAAACCAAAGCGTTGTTAACTTGCGTCTTGGTCCCTCGCATCCAACCCCTTGAGAGGCAGGGTCTACATGAAGTTGCAACAGTCATCAACAAAAAGAAGGAGATGTAGTGAGAACAACGCATATCTTTATTCCGCATGACACCAAGCACAACACCATTCATCTTGAATGTATCTTCACCTGTGAGCCCCAAAGTGCATTTAGGTGCTCCTTTTAAATCTTTTCCATGTGCTCCTGTGTGCTGCTGCCCCTGCACTGTCAGCTTAGATGGAGGCAGACTGCTGACCTTGCTGCCCTATAGCTTGGGATGACCTCGACAGCTGTCCTCTGTCTGCCAGAGGCCTGGAGGGCCCAAGCACACTGAGGGGCTCCTGCACAGGTGCTGGACCCTCCTCATCATTGGGGAAGATGGTGGCGCTGGCATCACTGGTAGAGGGGCTGTGGAGCTTCTGGCCACACCAGGAACACCATGAGAGGAGCCCCCAGATGCAGAAGCAGTTGCTCCTCCTCCCTTGCAAGACCCATTTGTACCTCCCTGCTGACCTGAGAGGGATGAGAAGCTGGTGCAGAGTTCAGGTGCCTCGTCTCCCTCTCGCCGTGCCACTGCTGCATTGTACTTATGGACAAGATGAGGGTATGCAGGTCTGCACGCATCTCTGGCAGCCACTGAGTGGACTGCTGGAGCAGGCTCCCCATGAGAGTCACCAATCCTTCGATGGAGGAAGCCACACGTGCACCAGTCAGAGACACGGCAGTACTCAAGGCTGGGATGGACTGCCTCTGGCATCTCTGCCAGATGCTGCCTTACCTCTCACTGCAGCTGCAGCATCTTCCATGTTGCCATTGACTCCAGAGGTACATCATCAGCCTGGGCCTGGCCTCCACAGTTCTCCGGCTGTCAGTGGCCTCGACTGTTATATCCTCCATCTGTTGCTTGCACATGTCGGTGATGTGCTCACCAGGTTGTGTGCCTGAATCTAGCTGCAATGGATGGTCACTGACGTGACCGTATCTGCACTGGTGGAGGGTGTGGAGGAGTGAAGAGACGGTGCACCCCCTGAGGTTCCCTCCTCTGCCTCGGAAGCAGCCAGGTGTCCCCCAGTCTCTCCAGCTATTTATATAAAAGCAAAATACTGCGGATGCTGGAAATCTGAAATAAAAACAAGAAATGCTGGAACCACTCAGCAGGTCTGGCAGCATCTGTGAAAAGAGAAGCAGAGTTAACGTTTCGGGTCAGTGACCCTTCTTCGGAACTCTCCAGCTATTTGTTGCTGTCCAGGGGCATGGTCTACATGAGAGAACAGATAGATTGAAGGCTTATGGGTTTCCCATTGCGACATTCCAACCACACCCTCCTGTAGAGCTCCATGTATCCAGAGGTGGAGACATGAGCACCATGGCTTGTTTGTGCCATATACACCCTTGTGCCCCAGGACAACTGCACTTACTCTTTTGGGTGGACACCCCTGACTCACCATCTGCTATGGAGCAGCTGCCTTGCTGTCCTGACAGTTCCATCGCATCCTCTTCCAGTGGGCTCACATCGTGCACATAAGGCAAACCACTGCCAGTCTCGGTCTGCTCCTTTCCGTTGTGTGCTGTTTTTTTCCTGTAAACACAAAGAGATGCAATTTTATTCCACCAGCAGGGACAGGCGCAGCATCTATGCTAGTGGTAGTTCAGCGATCTATCAGGAGGGCATGCAAATGCCTCCTTCATGCGGCCACTCTTGAGGGACTATGCAGGGGAGTGCACTGACAAACAAGCACCTCTCACCAAGGTGCAGCCATGCCTCAGATGGCATTTCCAACTCCCTAACCCCATTGCCCACAGTTGGGTGGTCACACCCTCTCCACCAAACGCACTTTCTCCCTCTGCCACAAGCTCGGCCCAATGGATCTCTCACTTTAGAAGACCACATCAGGTCATTGATCCTTTTCTGGCACTGGATCCAGGTCCTGAGGATGACCCCATGACTGCTGACCTCCTCTGCTATCTCTGTCTAAGCTTGCTTGGTCAGGTGGGCTCATCTCTGGGAAGAGGACTTCCCGCCTTTCTCTTGCAGCCTGGAGGAGAGTCTGGAGGTAGGCACTGCTGAACCATGGGACCACCAGAGGCCTTCCTTCAGCCATTGTGCCTGCAGGCTTCTGATCAGATCCTTGGCAGTACTGAAGGCAGGGGCTCTGGAAGAGCAGGCAGCAGCTCTAGAACACCAGGCAGCAGTCAGGCAGGGGTACTGGAACAGCAGGCGGCAGTCACGCAGGGGTACTGGAACAGCAGGCAATAGTCAGGCAGGGGTACTGGAACACCAGGCAGCAGTCAGGCAGGGGCACTGGAACAGCAGGCAACAGTCAGGCAGGGGCACTGGAACAGCAGGCAACAGTCAGGCAGGGGTACTGGAACAGCAGGCAACAGTCAGGCAGGGGCACTGGAACAGCAGGCAACTGTCAGGCAGGGGCACTGGAACAGCAGGCAACAGTCAGGCAGGGGTACTGGAACAGCAGGCAACAGTCAGGCAGGGGCACTGGAACAGCAGGCAACAGTCAGGCAGGGGCTCTGGAACACCAGGCAGCAGTCAGGCAGGGGCTCTGGAACACCAGGCATCAGTCAGGCAGGGGCTCTGGAACACCAGGCAGCAGTTAAGCAGGGGCATTGGAACAGCAGGCAGGAGTCAGACAAGTGTACTGGAACAGCAGACAGTATTGAATGCTGGACAGACAGCCCTTTAAATGTGGTGCCAGGAGATGCCACCTTTGCTGCCTCCATCCTTTCACTGGATGGCGCCTGCGCCTCCAGACTCTTAATTGGCCAGCCAGTTGTGTTCGGCCGGCTGCTCATTACCCCAACGGAAGCCGCGTCCGCTTCCAGTCCCACCATCGGAACCTACAGCCAACGAGTAAAGTTCGGCCGATGTCTCCTTGTGTGGGATGGTGTCATATTTTATTTTATAATGCTCCTGTGAAATGCCTTGGGACACTTTATAACATTAAAGGCATTATATGAATATAGTTGTTAAAGTCCAGCTACCTGACCCGAACCCGATGGGACCCAACAACATGTGTCAGGTTCGGGGCGGGCTGGGTTGCACTTCCGGGTCCGGCATTTGGGCTCAGGTCAGGTCGGGCCGGACACGCTCTACCACAGATAAGTGGCTCCACTGTTAGTTAAATTTTTGGACTAGAAAGGTGGTTTTGTTACAGTTATTTAAGCTTGTGCGGATCAGCAACAAAGTGAAAAACGGAAGGGAAGTTAGCTGATGTTCGGGTCGGGCGCGGGAAAAAATGGAATGACTCGGGCCAGGTCAGGCTCGGGTCGAATGTGGTTCTGTCGGGTTTGGGTCGGGTGTTTCCTGCAGACCCGAGCAGGCCTTTAATAGTTGTTGTTGTTGTTAAACCTGTGCAGATTATTTTATTTTAAAACATAACCTAAAAACCTAACTTCTCCCATGAAGAAAAAGAAATCATCAAAAGGACCAAAATGTAATAGGTTCAGTTCCCTGTCACCTCCCATATGCAGAATGAATTCCCAATCTCACCATGTCACATGTGGAATTCCTGAGCAGAGGTGAAGTGCTTCCTTGCAAGGAAGGAGAGTGTCATTCCGAGGTTGCAATGTCACTTCTTGACAACTTTGTGGAGGTTTAATGACAGCAAGCTGCTTGACCAACCTCTCAGATATAGGGCTGAATTTTACAGAACACCCCCGATATTGTGTGTCATGGAGGGGGTTGGGGGGTGCCGGAAAATGCCTCCGGCAGAGGCTTGCCGGGGCCCGGCCCAATATTGCCAGCGGCGGTGAGGCCTTATGGCGGCCCCCCCAGCTGCTCGGCCATGGGAGCAAAATTTAAATATTTAAAATAATTTAAATTAAGGAATAAATTACCTTCCCACTCCTGCTGTCTGTCCCGGTGCGATATTGGTGCTGGTGGCTGGCACTCCCACGCCTTCAGATCCCCATCCAGGGATCCGAGGTGGAACACTGGTGGGGAGGGGGGGCAGCAGGTAACTTTCTCAGTGCAGGGAGGGGTGGGAGAGCAGCGTCAGAGTCATTTCATTGGTGTAGGGGATGGTGGGAAGGGGTAAAGAAAGTTTATGAACTTTGGGGGTGGGGAAGGTCAGGTGCACTTGGTAAGTGTTTTTGTGGGGGTACTTAAGTACTTAATTCCAGGCTTATGGGGGCGGGGAGAGGGTCAGGGTCAATTTATTTAATATTTTAAAAGCACTATATCTTTAAACATTTAAATGGAAATGTAGGGTTGAAGCCCTTTGAAAATGGCCTCAGCGCCTGCGCAAAGGCAGCTGACACCATTGCTAGGGACAGACTGCCTGCCCCCGCCACGTCATCGGGTGGGTGGTCTGCGCTGGATATTTAATCGAGCTGCCGCACTTAATATTACGGTGACTCCACAAAGTTGTTTACTTCCGCTGCTGATTACGGCGGCGGAAGTATAAATTTCAGCCCATAGATTTTGCATGATCTGTAGAGAAAAGTTTAAGGGTAAATCACCTCAAAATCAGCACTAAAGAATTTTTTACCCAATGTTAGCCCAATTTTGCTAGTTTAGTTATCCAATTTATAGCTCTGTAAATTGTATTCCACTTCATTATGTAGCCCTTGAACTTGATGCTTTGATTTATGGCAGGAACCTAATATTTACCTGGCTGGCACAGAAGAAGGTTATATTCATAAATGTTCATATTCTTATAATGAACAGTTCCTAGAAACCTATGGAGTCCACAAGGTATGTGACATTTAAAATACAAAACTCAACTCAGCTCTACCAATGATTCAGTTAATAATTGCTTTGCTTATGTGATCCCAGCTGTGCTGTTGATGCTAATTCAACAAGGGTGGCAGGAGTGCTGAGTGTTCTGCATCCCAAAAGGAAGGTTTAGGTCACTTCTGCCTCATACCCACCTCTACCACAAGACTCTCCTGGAAAGCCCCTTCGTCACACTTACCTGAGTGCTGACTAGTTGCTAAGGGATGCCTGATATTCTGGAGACAATCAATTACTTCCCATCCACCTCTAGCCTGGAACAGGCAGAAAGTGTACCAGCAGCATGTCAATGAGGCCCAGTGATTGAGTTAATTAAGGCTTCATAATGCTGCAGGAGAGCAAGAAACTAACTGAGACCAGCGGTAGCCCACTGGAAACAAGCTAGCAGTTAAAATCATACCCCTCCTTGTTACCCCAATGTATTTGACATTTCTCTATTGATGCCCCCTTTAAAAAGAATGGAGGAATGTTATTAAGTGTCATTCATTTGTATTGCAAACAGTTGTGTTTTTTTTCTGATACCTTCATTCTGTTAATACTGCATACTTTTTTCATGTAGTCTAAGTCAATTTGGAATTCTATGCAAATGAGAATTATGTCCAGATTCTGCTTTAAAATGGAACAGCAGCAAATGAAATGTGTAATAGCCCTGGAATTATGACAGGGTTCCACCAGTCTCTCACTGTAACTCCCTCAGAGATTGGGAGAACCCCCCCCCACCCCACCCTCCCCCCAGGACAGTGGTGTGAATGGGCATTTTCAGCCACTTGTGCCATTTCTATGGGGGGTTTTATCTATTCTCCCACCAGAGTTAGAGATCGACCTGTAGAATCCCAGTTTTTCTGAGACTAAAATGCTGTTAATTGCCAGATTGACATTCTGAATTTAACAGTAACTGCATTGAAAAGTAGATTGCAAATTCAGTAGTTACCACAGCCATTTCCTATTGACCTGTTTAGGCACCAATAACTACTTAGAACAATGAGTAATGTTGTAGTTAATGATGCTAAAAGCTATAATCCACATAGATTAAATGATAAACTATGAGTACAACAACAGCCAAAAAATTATATGGCTCATTGGGTAAATGTTCCTGTGCTCTAGCATTGAGCCATATAGTTTAGGAGGGTCTCGGGCTCAGAGCATGATCTGTGTTTAGTGAGCTAAGCTGAGCCAGGGAATATTACAATTGTCCTTCGCATTGCTAGACAAAGGAGGGAAAAATGGTCAGGGCTAATATTTTGATTGTCATTTGGTAATGTCTTGCTAACAGTGTCTCGAGGTGGGCATCAAGCAAGGACTGGATTGGGCTCAACTGTGATGCCCTCACAGTCAAATAACCTGCTGACACTTGCTGCCTAGGCTCACATATGAAAAATTGACTTTATCCTGATAGGAGTTACTGCCTCCTGGAATAGAGCAATAAGAAGAGGAATGTCAAGTTTTAAAGATTACCTTTTCTGCATTCCTTCAATTTTTCTTAAATTCACTGTGCTACTTCTCAGTTGAAAGAGTAGGTAACTGGGCTTCTGCACATTTTCACCAGGAGCTCAAATGTAGAAAAACCTGAATATTGATACATTAGGAAGAACTCACCGGAAGTCATCAAATTATAGGGCTTTTAATAACTTCTTAGAATCCTGTGAGTTTATTTCAGTAAATGAAATATGACCTGTTTTCGTGAGAAACCTGGGTGAAGAACCAAACCCTGTAGTGCAGGACACCACCAAGGCAAAAAGCAGTAACAGAGAGGAACAGATAGGTAGGTAGCACCAAGTTTAAATTTTAGAAATATTTAAATTTTAGAAGGAAGGGAAGACTGAGGGAAGTAAGGAGCTCCCCAGTTTTAAAACCCTGGAAACAAAACAGAGTTAAAGATGACGTACTGAGTCTTGATTTCAACACAAGAAAAAAGAGTGAAGAGGGCTACATATTTTTACCTTAAGAGGAAAATGAGTGGAGTGTTCAGACAAATAATCATCATCAATATGTCAAATTTAACAACTATTTTTGATGACAACTACAAACTGAACCTTTTATGTTTCATTTCAAGGGCCCAGTGTATAAAGTAGCATGGTCACCATTTTCTTTGGAAACTTTTCTGAGCTGCTCTGCTGACTGGTCCATTCATGTATGGAATCAGGAAGTACTGAAACCAGTTCTACGCTTTTCTTCGACTATCACAAAGGCTGTGCATGACATCATGTGGTCACCAAAATCCGCCACTGTGTTTGGAGCAGTGAATGAGGACAGAGTGGAAATCTGGGACCTTGCTGCTAGCACGTCAGTATTTCCCTTGTTTGTTTAAATATTGTTGATTGAGAATTGTCATTAATCTTGAAAAGATAATATTTCCCAATGGCCTAGTTGATAAAGGCAGCACCTGGTATCTTAACAAAGACAGACAGACCAAAGGTCTTAGTTTTGGATTTTAGTCTGTGCTGAGTTAGTTAAGCTCACCCAAGAAAACAGTTGAAGTTCTGCAATTAGTCTTAGCTACCCCTTGGCTAGGGCACATAGTGGGGGGCAGGAGCCAGAAGCTGGTGGAAATCAGCCAGAGTTCCCATTTTTGATCATTTTCATGATCCCTATCTAGTGAGCCCTGTTAGAAAGTGTACTATATGGACACCGGGTGATAACAGGGATTGACTATGTTGCCTGCCATTGTCAAAAACACTTAATATTCACTGTCTAGGATCACATATAAAGGGTGGATGCTTAGGTGAGGTAATGCAGGACTGCAAGCATCTATGGAACCATATCCTAGCAATCCTTGGCAGCACTTTCAG
Source organism: Heterodontus francisci (assembly GCF_036365525.1). NCBI lineage: Eukaryota > Metazoa > Chordata > Chondrichthyes > Heterodontiformes > Heterodontidae > Heterodontus > Heterodontus francisci. The sequence continues at coordinate 68,465,088 of NC_090378.1, forward strand.
GAAAGGAGGGAAGAAATCGGAGTACAAACAACCTCAAGTAGATAGCATTGTGAAGTTTTGTCAGGTTCCCACCTGCTCCAAAGGGAGCCTGCCACATGAGGGGGTAACAGGGACGAAGATTTTTTTGTTACTGGACTCTGTTGCTCGAGCAGCTTAAAGAAGCCAATTGTCACCTGGGCATCAAGAAGTGTGGAGGCCACTGGTCATAATCTACCTGTGGAGGAGAGAACTTTGATCACCCTGTGATTGGTTGCACTCATTAGGAGGCACCTTTGGGATTTAAACTCAATTTTTCAGCCCTAGCATTGCTGGGTGCCAATAAAATGCTGCCATGAGTAGCATCTAACATTGCTATGGCAATAATTTGAGGAAATCAAGCTAAGTGGATAACGATATGTGCAAGACAGTGGAGTTCTCCACTGTCTGGAGACAAAAACATGGATTCTGTTCCAAGTCACGGTCCCTACAGTGGTTCCCCACTGGCTGGAGACAAAAACGTAGATTCTGTTTCAAATCATGGTTGGGATGGGCAGCTCACACCTGTATGGTGCAACAGGCATGGACCTTGACTCGCAGCTAGAAAATTGGAGTGGACCATGCTGTGTCTTCCTGAAATTAAAGAAAGAAAGAACTTGCATTTATGTAACATATTTCATATTCTCAGAATCAGTTATTCAATTATTCTGAGGTGTAGCCACTGTTAAATAAGGAAATTGAGTAGCAAGGTCTATCTCATGCGTATGTAGTGTGGTAAATCTCACATCCTAAAGTGTAGCTCACCACCTGGTTTGAAATTTTTTTTTTTTTAGAGATACAGCACTGAAACAGGCCCTTTGAGTCTGTGCCAACCAACAACCACCCATTTAGACTAATCCTACATTAACCCCATATTCCCTACCACATCCCCATCATTCTCCTACCACCTACCTACACTAGTGGCAATTTATAATGGCCAATTTATCTAACAACCTGCAAGTCTTTGGTTGTGGGAGGAAACTGGAGCACCCGGCGGAAACCCACGTGGTCATAGGGAGAACCTGCAACTCCACACAGGCAATACCCAGAACTGAACCCGGGTCGCTGGAGCTGTGAGTCTGCGGTGCTAACCACTGCACCACTGTGTTGCCCATGTGCCAATTTGGGAAGGTTTGGGCAGAGACTTCACTGACTTTATTGTTCTTCATTGTTCAGCTGGGTCTGAATAGTGGATGGAGATCAGTGATTACAAATCCATGAATTACATATGCGATTTAACTTAATTTTTTTTAAAGACTGCAAAATTCATATTCCATACATCTCAAAGTCCACTCCTTTGTAGTAAGCACAAAATTACCAGAGCAAATAGTCAAAATTTTCATTCTTTTACTCATTTTACTATTACTTCCTTTGGTAGATTGGATCCTGTTATTATCTGCCCAGCCAATGAAGGGTTAAGTTTGTCTACCATACTCTTTGCTAAAAACACAGACTGCATTCTTGTTGGTGACAGCAATGGACAGGTCATCGTATATGAGCTTGATAATATGCCCCAGCAGGAAGATTCTGTAAGTTAAATTTTAGGCACAGTACCTTGCTGCATCTTATGAATTTCTCTCTTTTTAACTGTAATTTCCACGAATGATAGTGCCTCTATCTTGTACATTGATAACTTTACTTATCATTAGACATTGAATATCTCTTATGATTATGCAACTTTATTGTTGATGTTCCACATAATCCCATACATGTAAATACAATAGTCCAAGTTGTCAACAGTAAACAAATTCCAACTGAGATTTTCCATTGTGAGTTGTACACCCAAGACATATGCTCACAGCAAAACATAAACCTGGGTAAAAGCAGCAATCTGAATTGTCACATGGTTACAAGGAACAGGTGGCATTAATATACGGGCAATTTTGCACTCTTGCACGTACACTTGGAAAAGCTACTTTGCAGAACTGTGAGTCACTCCAATGTGCGCTCTCTTTGCATGGTCATTTCCTCACTGGGAGCCTGATATAACAGGAACGCCCCGATAATCTTTTTCTTATTTTGTTTTTCCCTCTTAAGAGTGGAGGAATGGAAATATCCAGGAGTGCAGATACATATTGGTGATTTAACTTTTATTTTAATTTTAATTGATGGGAATTGGGAATATGGGGGCTGAAGCGGGCAGTGAACATTCTGTTCCACTTCACTCACCACCCCGTGCCCCCACCCAGAGCATGAAGCCCTGGAGATTTTAACTCCTAAGTTTCATTTGCATGCCCTGACTCTGAATCCTGCCTGAAAATGATGGGAATGATATTTATCACTACTGTAATCACATGGGCAGCCTACCACTGAGATTCAAACGAGGCCTGACTGCCAAAATGGTTCGGGTCTTAGACTAAAGATGTTGGGTTGGCAGCCCGCTTGCCCTGCTCACCACCCGCTCAAAAATTGCTTGTACTGGACTTAAAATTTACCTACTTCAACTTCCTCAAGACAGTTGGTCAGGAGGATTTTCCCCTTCTGAGTCCATGTTGGCTGCTGTTCACCTAGGTTATCATGCATGTAATCATCTTCTCCCCTCCCCCCCCCACCCCTCCCCCAATAATTTTACCCAGTGTTGAAGTATGACTAACTAGTCAGTATTTGCTTAAGAATGTTTGTAGTCCATTTTCAATCTATCAGACCTCCCCAGTGTTCATTGACTCTTTAATAATAACTGCCAATACCTCAGAAATCTCCTTCCCAGTCCCTTTCTTAGCAGTCGGGGATAAATCCCATCCATCTTTGGAGATTTTAAAGTTTTGAACTTTTATAACGGTCGTGGACTTCATTCTCAATTATCTCAAAGTTGTTAATGATGTCATGTTTTCCTCTTCCATTCACAGGTATCTATGCTAGATAGCATCATTGCAACCACATTGACCAGCCAATTAATTAGTGATACTTACACAACTTCACCGGAGGAGCCAGTTACTAATATCTGTGATACAGTTGGGTGATTTTTAAAAAAAATTTAAGATAAAACCAAAAATGACCATACAATAGTTAAATTCATTATTTTGAACATTACTGCTTTATTAAATAATATTGCAAACAAATTGACTCTGTAACTTTTGAAGTATTTTCATAATATATTAATAAACTCATTATATTCCCAAAGAATATTATGTAGCATTTCTTCAGCTCGATTTTACTCTACAATTATTGTCATCTGCTATTTTCATATCAGATAAACAGGTTAAAAATAACTTTGACTGGTTGATTAGGTCACCTATATCAATTTGACAAGGATAATTAAAGCATAAATTAACAATATTGGATACACTATTAGTTGCTGCAGCTACTCCTTAATAGTTAGGAAAGAAGAAGAAAGTGACAGATAGAGGCAAATTCTCTGAGTAAATTTGGTTATAATGTTGTCATTGTTTGCTCCAGATGTGATTAAAGTCAGCATTAAGTTGGGTTTTTTCTTCTTGAGAACAAACTGTATTGATATGCATTGATTGGCACTATGGCAACCTGGTCTCCATGCAAATTGTTTCAGCTTTCCCAAACAAACACACATCCGCTCATGGAAATCCTCTCAATCAATCTAAAGGTAGAAAGGGAGTTTATCAGAATTGCTGACCCATAGCATTGTAAAAAGACAGCAGAATATACAGATCGAAATCAGTTCAGTTTTGGTACCTGATGGGAAACAATGGGATACATTTTCATCTTCACCACCTGGGTGGTAATCTGACAGTGGATCACACGTTCATTATAGAACCTGCCCAATTTTCAATCGACTTATTTCAATAGAATGAAGTCAGGTGGGGGGTTCTACAATGATCAGGCAATCTGCTATACCAGATTACCATCCAGATGGTGCAGACAAAAAATTACCCCAGTGTTCTTTTCAAGGATTATTTTTTAATTTAAGTTATAGGTTAAAATGATGTTTGCTTGAGTAGGTATAAAATGTGGAGTTTTGGAAAGTTATGTGGTACATATTAGGAATATTGTCAACGTGCATCTGGGGAAATGTAGCCAACACAGATGTATTTGTATCCTACAGTCAAGTTGGCTCAGGGCTGACAGATGGGAATTAAAAGTTAGTATTAAGTATTGATTCAGCCAATTTATCCAATAAGTAGCTATGCTGAACAGATGAGCACGTTCAAACATTGGTTCGTGTTGAGTTAAATATCTCAGCTGATTTGCAATATGGATGCTTCAATTAGCCCCAATACTCCTGAGGTAGAGAAGGGAAATTTGATTTGTTCCTGCTCCTGATCACTAACTAGCAACCTATGTTCAACTGTGCATATTTAGACGACAGGAGAGGGCAGGCTAGGGCTTGGCTGCGGTACCCACAATGATTGAGTAAATTGTTGACGCTTACTGTCAAGGTTCCTACATGAATAATACCTTTTTGAGTGAGATAGCAGATGGTACCTGTGGAATTATAATTCATTGTGCTGCCAATGCCTTCAGCAGAGAGGAGACATAGCTGTGCTTCATAGCTGAGCCCAATGATGTTCTCACCCGCTATTCACACAACTATACTTTCCAGCAGGGATCATTGGACAGTGATGAGGAGTAGAAATGCCAGCTGACTTCTTCTCCCTGGTGAAGGGACACTGAGGCCAAGTGTAGTCTCAGCTGAAAGCTATGGCTTTTGATTTTTCTGAGGTGAATTTGTGGCAATGTTTAATTTGAAATAGTGCTTCTGCAGATGAAACTGTGGCAGTTTGGGCTGAGTATTAGTAATTGCCATTACAGAGTGAGATTTATACTTCACTCCCAGTTCCCTGCCTGTGCCATTTAGGTGTGAAATAATTACAAGGAGCTTATGGTTTCTCCCATGCAAGAAATACAAAGGAAAAATTGGACAAGGATGCCTCATTACGTTGGCACTTTGTATCTCCAAACAGCTAGCTGAATAGACATTAGCTGAAGCCCATAAACTCTCAGTAGTGGAGATGTAAATCTAGGCAGAGCTAAAGCTAAAAGATTTGGGAATAAACTACTAAAAGAAAGTATATAACTCTCCTGGACATAAACAGTCAAAGAAGTACAGAATGCTGTTTGACATGAAATGCAATAGGAAGGTCCTAGATTTAATCCCTCATCTATGCTCATTTATTCTTTCATGGGATGTGAGCATCACTGGCAAGGTAAGCATTTGTTGCCCATCCCTAATTGCCCCTGAGAAGGTGGTGGTGATCCGCCTTCCTGAACTGCTGAAGTCCATCTGCTGTAGGTACACCCAAAGTGCTGTTAGGGAGCAAATTTCAGGATTTTGACCCAGCGACAGTGAAGGAATGGCAATATAGTTCCAAGTCAGGATGATGTGTGGCTTGGAGGGGAACTTGCAGGTGGTGGTGTTCCCACGTGTCTGCTGCTCTTGTCTTTCTAGGTGGTAGAGGTCACAGTTTTTGAAGGTGCTTGTTTAATTGCTGCAGTGCATCTTATAGAAGGTATGTACTGCTGCCACTATGTGCCAGTGGTGAAGGGAGTGAATATTGAAGGGAATGGGCGCCCATCAAAGCAGGCTGCTTTGTCTTGGATGGTGTTGAGCTGCTTGTGTGTTGTTGGAGCTGCAGTCATCCAGGCAAGCAGAGAGTATTCCATCACACTCCTGATTTGTGCCTTGTAGATAGTGAACAGGCTTTGGGGAGTCGGGGGTGAGTTACTTATTGCAGAATTTCCAGCCTCTCATCTGCCTTTGTAGCTGCAGTATTTATATGGCTAGTCCAGTTAAGTTTTTTGTCCTGGTGACACCCAGGATGTTGATGGTGGAGGATTCAGCAATTGTAATGCCGTTGAACGTTAAGGGGAGATGGTTAGATTTGCTCTTGTTGGAGATGGTTATTGGGTGGCACTTATGTGGTGCGAATGTTACTTACCACTGATCAGCCCAAGCCTGAATATTGTCCAGGTCTTGCTGCATTTGGACACAAACTGCTTCAGTATCCGAGGAGTTGCAAATGGAACTGAACACTGTGCAGTCATCAGTGAATATCCCCACTTCCACAGCCCTCTGGGGTAGTGAATTCCAAAGATTCACAACCCTCTGAGTAAAGAAATTACTCCTTATGTCGGTCCTACGTGGCTTCCCCTTCATTTTGAAATTGTGTCCCTGGTTCTAGACTCCCCAACCAGGGGAAACATCTTACCTGCATCTACCCTGTCTATCTCTTTAAATATTTTGCAGGTTTCAATGAGATCAGCTCTCATTCTTCGAAATTCTACAGAATACAGGCCCAGTTTCCCCAATCTCTCTTCATAGGACAGTCCCGCATCCCAGGAACAAGTCTGGTGAACCTTATTGCAGTCCCTCTTTGGCAATATTATCCTTCCTAAGGTAAGGGGACCAAAACTGCACATAGTGCTCCAGGTGCAGTCTAACCAAGGTTCTATGCAATTGAAACAAGACTTCGCTACTCCTGTACACAAATCCTCTTGCAATAATGGCTAACATAGCATTAGCCTTCCTAATTGCTTGCTACACCTGCAAGTTAGCTTTCAGTGACTTATTGACGAGAACACCCAGGTCCCTTTGTATATCTACACTTTCTAATCTAGTACCCTTTAAGAAATACTCTGCACATCTATTCCTCCGACCAAAATTGGTAACCTCACATTGTTCCACATTATATTCCACCTGCCATGTTCTTGCCCACTCACGAAGTCTGCTCAAATCCCCTTGAAACCGCTTTGCATCTTCTTCACAACATTCCCACCTAGTTTTGTGTCATCCATGAACTTGGAAATATTATATTTGGTCCCCACATCCAAATCATTGAAATACATTGTGAAGAGCTGGGGCCCAAGCTGGGGCCATCCTTGTGTTACTCCACTAGTCACAGTCTGCCAACATGGGAATGACATATTTACCCCTACTTTCTGTTTTCTGCCTGTTAACCAATCCTTAATCCATACCAGTATATTACTTCCTATCCCATGTCCTTGAAGTTTGCTAACCAACCTACTGAGGGGGACTTTATCAAAAGCCTTGTGAAAATCGAAGTACACTATGTCCAACAATTCCCTTTTATCAGTTCTGTTAGTAACAGCCTCAAAAAACTCCAACAAGTTTGTCAAACATGATTTCCCATTCATAAATCCACGCTGACTATGCCCAAAAGATCATTATTATCCAAATGTCCATTTATCACATCCTTTAGAATAGATTCTAGCATTTTCCCAATGACTGATGCAACGCTAACAGGTCTGTAGTTCCCTGTTTTCTCTCTCCCTCCCTTCTTAAATAGTGGGGTGACATTTGCTACCTTCCAATCTGCAGGAACCATTCCAGGATCTTTAGAATTTTGGAAGATGATCACCAATGCATCTATTATATCCATAGCTACCTCTTTTAACACTCTGGGATGTAGAATATCAGGTCCTGGGGACTTATCAACATTAAGCTCCATTAATTTCTCCAATACAATCTTCTTACTAATACTAATTTCCTTCAATTCCTCATTCTTCCTAGTCCCTTGGATCTCTAATTCTGGGAGATTTCTTGTATCTTCCTTAATGAAGACAGACACAAAGTAATAATTTAGCTTCTCTGCCATTTCTCTATTCCCCATTATAAAATCTCCTGACTCTGCTGTAATGGACCCACATTTGTCTTAGCCAAATGTTTCCTTTTTTCCTACCTATAGAAGCTTTCTCAGTCCATTTTCATGTTTTTTGCTAGTTTATCTTCATATTCTATTCTTCCTTCCTTAATCAGTTTCTTGGTCCTCCTTTGCTGTATTCTAAAATCCTCCCAATCCTCAGGTTTACTACCATTTCTGGCAACTTTATATGCCTTTTCTTTTAATCTTATACAATCCTTAACTTCCTTTGTTAGCCACGGTTGACTGACTTTTCGTTTTGGGTTTTTGTGCCTTGAAGGAATGGGCTGTAAACTATAGCAATTCTTTAAAGACTATCCATTGCCTATGTACTGTCATACCTTTTAATGTATTGTCCCAATCCACCTCAGCCAATTTGTCCCTCATACTTTCATAATTTCCTTTGTTCAAATTTAACACCCTGGCTTCAGATTGAACTACCTTACTTTCAAACATAATGTAAAATTCTATCATATTATGGTCACTGATCCCTAAAGGTTCTTTTACAACAAGATTGTTAATTAGGCCTTTCTCATTACATAATGCTAGATCTAAAACAGCCTGTTCTCTCGTCAGTTCCTCAACATATTGCTCTAGAAAATCATCCCTAACACTCCAGAAACTCATCCTGCACAGCATTAGTGCTCATTAGGTTTACCCAGTCTATATGCAGACTGAAATCACCCACGATTACTGTAGTACCCATGCTACATGCTTCTCTAATCTCCTGATTAATTATGTGCCTCACACTATCACTAGTGTTTGGTGGCCTATAAACAACTCCTACCAATGTTTGTGGAGAGAGAAACAGAGTTCTGATGAAAGGTCACAGACCTGAAACATTAATTCTGTTTCTCTCTCCACAGATGCTGCCTGATCTGCTGAGTCATTCCAGCACTTTCTGTTTTTATTTCAGATTTCCAGCATCTGCAGTATTTTGCTTTTATTTATCCTACCAATGTTTGCTGCCCCTTGCTGTTTCTTAGCTCCACCCAAACAGATTCCACATTTTGTTAAATCTGAGATCCTCCCTTACTAATGTACTGATCCCATCCTTTATTATCAGCACAACACCACCTCTTTTTCCTTTTTGCCTGTCCTTCCTAAATGTCGAATATCCTTGAATATTCAGTTCCCAGTCTTGGTTACCTTGTTTCTGTAATGGCAATTAGATCATACCAATTTACCTCTATTTGTGTCTTTAAGGCATCTACGTAGTTGTGAATGCTACGTGCATTCAGGTAGCGTGCCCTTTAACTTGCCTTTTTGACACTATTTTGCATTCTAAGCCTAGCTGATACTCGCCTTTGTTTCGATTGCCTTCTAATTTTGCTTGCTACTTTTCGATTTGCTGTTACCAGCTTTACTTCCTTCCAACTTAAGCTACCCCTCAGGCTCCAATCCCCCTGACAAACTAATTTAAACCCTTCCCAACCCTCCTGTTGCACAGGATCAGTCTCCTCAGATCCTCATTCCCTATCTTACCTGGTTCCCCTTAATCTGTACACTTCTGGTCACAGCAATGCTATTCTGAACCTGCACCTCTCCACAAGAGCAAATTTTCTCGATACTCCTCCCCCTCCCTTATGTGTTGGAGTGTTTCCAACTTGCACTGCAGCTCAATGACTGTGAGCTGGAGAGCATTGAGACAGATCCATCTACTGCAGATGTATTTACCATAATAGTCTCACGGTCCACAACCTCCTACAATTGCATGCCAGAGATACAGCCTGTTCTGCCATATCTTAGTTGATATTATTATCTACTTTTTAGTTTGTTGAAAGTTTTTTCTTTTTCTACATACTAACTTGCACTAAGCACTAAAACACTGGAAAAATATTTAAATACTTACTGCCTCAAGCTTTCACGAACCACTACAAGTATTGGAGGCAAAAAGCAGCACTTCTTTCCCCCCTCTGCACCGAATTCCCACTTGCCCCAAATTCCCAACTTTTGCACTCTATTTACGATGCACTCTGAATTGCACTCACTTTGTACCAACCACGCTGCCCATCAGCAGAGGTAACACATCTACATAAAATATTTGTATTGTTATAACCAGGTGAGAAAGTTGTTTAGGGGTCTTTTGCTGTCTTCACCTGGCCTTATTGTAACAGGGTTTAATTTTAAACACACTATGTTTTGAGCTCTCCCTTTGTGAATCCTTGTTCACAGCTTTCCAATTATAAGACAAAGAAATGAGCACATCAGGTTTTTCTTAGGTCTAAAGAAGAAAAAATGAAATTTATTAAACCATAAACTTAAGCTGTAATACGGTTAACGCCTATGAATATATGACGTGCCCACTCTAGCATGTACATGTGATACACGCATGCAAATTGGGACAGAAAAGAGGAGAGGAAAATATGGTAGAGAGGGGTTTGAGGCAATTTCAGAAGAGTTTCTTGTTTACTGTGCTTCAAGCTCACTTGATTGTAGGTAGTCTTGCTTTTCATTGGGGCCCAGTATTCTTAAACCTTATTCAATGTAGGAGACTTTTCTCTCTTTGAGGTTCGTCCCAAGATTCAGTTCCCTGAGAGATGAGCAAGTAGACAGTAGAGAGGTCTTCTCAAACCAGGAGTCAGGAGCTTTCTGAGTTCAAATTCTGTTTTTCCAATTTAAAACTCCCCTAGTTGGCCAGCAGGTGGTCACATGACCGACTGATTTGACCAGGTCTCTTCTGTGTATTGGGGCAGGGACTGGTTCCTTTGTTCCAACACTGTCTGTTACTATGCCAATGGCTTTCCAGTCAGGGGTTTACAATTTTAAGTTTTAATGTTCATGTGGCGAAATAATGTGTGCCTCAGTCTTGGCAGGTGCGGGGTTTGCCTGACATTTCCACACCCAGGGGAATGAAATGCAATTTGACGAAAAACGGCACATTTCATTACAGAGTTTGAGAGAAATATAAGATACAGAAAGCAAAACCTTGCATTTCTCTCATTCGTTTCCATTCATTCACCAATCTTAAAGTACATTAAAAAAAAGGTCTGTTTTGGGTGCCAGGACTGCTTTACAAAGTCTTTTGACTTCAGGGGATGGGTGGTGAACTGTGGGGGAGGAGTCTTTTCTCTGACTGTGGGGGAGGAGTCTTTGTTACTCTCCCCTTTGTTCTCTGGGACACTCCTACCTGCAGGTATTTGTACAGACTAGGCTGCACTCTCCTGTGGCACCGACTAAGGGAGGCATCACCTTCTGTGCTCCCTCGAGGTCTTTCTTTGTCTCTGCAGGTTCCTGTAAATGCTGCTAGCAATTCTGGTGGGGTGCTTCTTGAGTCTGCATTCACATAGGAGGAAGAGAGGTCTAACTTTTGACATTTTTCGGGGTTGGTTGATCAGACAGTAGGGGTTTTCAACTGGGATTCTTCCTGGACTTCTTTTAACCTGCCCTCAGTCACTTTTTCCCCTTATCTTTCTAAACTTTTGCAGCCGTGTGCCTGCCTGTTCCCTTTTGTTCTCTGCGGGGGTCCCTTACAGTTCACCAGCCGTCTGCTGGAGGGCCCTCCTAACACTGGTACAGGACTTAGGGGTGCAGATTTCACTGTAGGTTGGGGTTTCCCCTCAACCTGGTACATGTGGCAACACCTTCAGTACTCCACCACATACTTGTGGAGTTTTAGCCAGTCAAACTGCTGTCTTATGCAGGCTTTGGTCTTTTGTATACCGGCATGTACAGCTACCGTTGTCTCATGGGCCCTTCTTAATATTTCTCCTTGCCATCAGGTCTGTGAGGAGAACTCCATTTCCTCATCAGTATCTCATTCTTTAAATCGGGGACTCCCTATGCTTCACTTTCAGATTGAGCAGCCTGTGCTAACTCTCGCAATACTGGATCGGCCCGCTGAGCCTCAGCTAGGGAAAATACATTTAATTCCTTCCCTGGGTCTCCTAACTTTCCAAAGAAAGTCTCGGACAGGCAGACCTCATGGTCATTTGCCTGCAGTGCCAATGCAGTCTCCTGTGGGGGAGCTGGTTTGATCATGGCCTGACCCACTGCACATTCGGGGGAACTGCAGGGGACTGTCTCCTGCCTCCATCTCTGACATCCTGCAGTCTTTCTTGCATTACTGGGGGGGTGCTACCGCTTTCAAGCCTGCCAGATTGTTACCTTGGAGCAGGCCAACCCCATCCACAGGCAAACTAGGGACAATCCCTACAGTCAGTCCTTTTCCCAGTAAAAGGGATCTGGTGGCCCCATATCCCTGAGAATTACTTTGGGCTTGCTTGCCCCACTCAAGGGATATGGGTTACTTTCCCTTCAAATACAAAACCCTGATAACCTTCAGGAATCCTATTAACTTTTCCTGCACTGGCCGCAGTAAGTTTCTTGGGTTGCATTCATATTGTAGTTAAAACCACAGCTTGTTCTGCTGTGCTTTGCCTCAGGTCCCCGTCATCACTGAGCAGGTGTGCCCTGATTAACCCTACCAGTTTCCCCTTTAGTTTCCAGCAGTAAGCTTTTAAATGCCCTGCCTTATTACAATGGCAGCACACAGATCTCCGCGTCTCATTCTTGCTCACAGACCTTCCTTTTTGGCTGGAGGAAGGTCCCCTGTGTCTCCTGCTTTCCTTTCTCTTCCAGGACTGCCTGGGTGGAGATCACCTTCCCACCCTTTGTCCTTTTTGGATTTGTGGGGGTGATTAAGAAAGGTTCTCCCCTGGGAAACCGACTTATAAATTAAAGCAAACTCATTAGCCAGAAAGGCCACTTGCCGGGCTCCCAGAACCCGCTGCTCCTCTACATGGGTTTTTATTGAGAATGGGAGAGAGTTATTAAATTCCTGTAACAGAATTACTTCTCTGAGATTCTCATAGCTGAGCTGTATTTTTAAAGCCCTCAGCCACTGGTCAAAAGCCAACTGCTTGCTGCTTGCAAACTCCAGATAAGTTTGATTAGCTTGCTTTTTGAGGGTTCTAAACTTTTGGCAATAGGCTTCGTGTACTAATTCATATGCCCCGAGGATAACATTTTTGGTCAGTTCATAATTTGATGAACTCTCATCTGGCAAGAGGGAATAAACCTCATGGGCTTTTCCGCTTAGTTTGCTTTGCATTAAAAGAGACCAGGTCTCAGCTGGCCATTTTAGCTGCCTTGCCAGTTTCTCAAAAGACAAGAAAAATGCTTCCACATCTTCCTCATTGAATTTTGGAATTAACTGGGCGTGTTTTAGCAATTTTGTACCCAGCCCTGCATTGTGCTCCTCCATATTGGCCATGCTTTCACTAGGGTCACTCTGTCGCCCCCTAGTTAACTCAAGCCGCTTCAACTCTCTCTCTCTTCGTATTCCTTCCAGAATATTCTTTCTCTCTCTCTCTCCCCTCTCTTGTTCTTTCTGTTCCTCCTGGAAGGCTCTTTCTTTCTCCCTCTCCTGTCTCTCTCTCTCTCTCTCTCTTTCCCTGTCTTCTAATTCAAGTTTCCTTTGTTCCAATTGTATCTTTGCTAGCAGTACCCTTTCTGGGTCTGCTTCTAACACTGCTTCTGCTTCTTCAATTCAAGGGCAAAATGGTTGGCCACTAGCCTTATGAGTTCAGACTTCTGAGCTTTGCCCGTACAGTGATCCCACACTGCTCAGCCATTTTCCTCACCTCCTCCATAGACAGTGCTTTTAACTTATCCCAAGTTACTTCACCCTGGTTTAAAAATCTACTAGTTTCAGTTGCAGACATGTTAGTATTCAATCACACACAACCACAAGAAAACCTGTATTGAAAACTTGTTCTTTTTGCTTGGGAACAATTTGGCTTCCCAGTTCCAATTTCACTCATTTGTCTGTGGATAAAATTCTGGTTGCTAGCCCCCAACTTCCCGTTACGACCAGGTGAGAAAGTTATCTAGGGGTCTTTTGCTGTCTTCACCTGGTCTCATTGTAAAAGGGTTTAATTTTAAAAACGCTGTGTTTTGAGCTCCCCCTTTGTGAATCCTTGTTCACAGCTTTCCAATTATAAGACAAAGAAATGAGCACACCAGGTTTTTCTTAGGTTTAAAGAATAAAAAATGAAATTTATTAAACCATAAACTTAATCTCTAATACGGTTAACGCCTACGGCTATATGACGCGCCCACACTAGCATGCACATACGATACACACATGCAAATAGGGACAGAAAAGAAAAGAGGAAAATATAGTAGAGAGGGGTTTGAGGCAATTTCGGAAGAGTTTCTTGTTTACTGTGCTTCAAGCTCACTTGATTGTAGGTAGTCTTGCTTTTCGTTGGGGCCCAGTATTCTTAAACCTTGTTTACTGTAGGAGACTTTTCTCTCTTTGAGGTTTACCTGTCTTCACAAGATTCAGTTCCCTGAGAGATGAGCAAGCAGACAGGAAATAGGCCTTCTCAAACCAGGAGCCAGGAGCTTTCTGAGTTCAAATTCTGTTTTTCCAATTTAAAACTCCCCTAGTTGGCCAGCAGGTGGTCACATGACCGACTGATTTGACCAGGTCTCTTCTGTGTATTGGGGCAGGGACTGGTTCCTTTGTTCCAACACTGTCTGTTACTATGCCAATGGCTTTCCAGTCAGGGGTTTACAATTTTAAGTTTTAATGTTCATGTGACGAAATAATGTGTGCCTCAGTCTTGGCAGGTGGGGGTGGTGGGGGGGGGGGGGGGGGGGGCGCGGTTTGCCTGACAGTATATAATGATGAATATTATTACTTAAAGAGAGATCCTCATTTTAAAGACTGCATTGTGTCTCACTGTACTATATGTTTGCTTAAAATCTTTAAATGGAATCCAGAAGAAGTGGATAATTAACTCTCCCCACCCAACTAATCTTAAATAGACATATGGTGACTTATAATTTTGCAGGCAATAGGAGCCCCCCAGTAACTTACCAAAGTGCTCATACCTCTTAGGGTAATTCTTTTGAGAGCATATGCCCACAGCAGGGCCTGTGGTTGTAGTTGTTTGCTTTAAATATTGCATCTTATGATTTTTATTTACTCTCAGGTGTAATCTTCAAATGTATCAGCAGGTGATTCAAGTGTGGAGGATGTCATAGCTGAGCCCAATTCAATCTTCATCAACATCTGCACATATGCACAGTACTATTACTGGGATCAGGAGGTGGATGCCACTGGACTTTTTTTTGTTAACTGCATAACCCAGGGATGCTTAGTATCCCAACTACTGCCCTGTCTGAGATTAACTCAACAGAGCTTTCTCACTGAGCCTTCAAGGAATTACAAAAATGGATATATGTTCATAATTATAGGACACCACTCTGAAGAAACAGAGCAACATCACTTTAATTAGATAAAATATTTTACAGCCAAAATGGCTTTTTATAGATGGTACAGTCAAATCAAACTACTTTAGTAGAATAACACTATCACAGGTAAGTAAAAAATAGAAATCCATCAAGATCACAATAGACTACTAGCAATAGAATAACTTGTCTTGTGTAAACTCTTCAAAAGTATTACATCAAACATATTTCTGGATTTAAAATATTGGCATCATCATATGATCATTTGGAGGTAGAATTTTGACTTAGTAAAATATTAACATGTGGTGTTTTAAATATGTTAAATAAATAGAGGATCTCACACAACATAAGTTATAAAAGTATCATTTGCTCATTTTTTTCAGAAACGAAAATTGTTTAATCAGTTCTGCATTCATTGGGTTGAATTTCATCAGGCCTGTAGGGACGGGCTGGAAGGTGGTGGGGAGGGCCAGAAAAATGGTGAGGGATGGCAGGGGTGGAGTGCCTTTCTGATGTCAAAGAATTTTGCCAGGGGCAGGGAAGGCCATCCGTCACGTGGGGAGGCAACCCAGTAAAACCTGGCTGCCTTCTGTGGGTTGGGGAGGTGGGGGGGCCTCCTGTTTGTGTGCAATCTGTGGCCCACAAAGGGCCCACAGCGGGAAAGGCCACCCCGCGCCAGCATCGCCTCACCACCCTAACCAACCGACCGACCCCCATCGCCGGGTCTTGCCTGACTGACCCCGCGAGTCTGCTCCACTTACCTTCACTCCAGGCCTCCAGCACTGCTTCTGGTCCCAGGCATACTGCAGTCTCAGCAGTGGCCACCGTTCCCTGCAGATCTTGGAGATGGAATACCCATCCTTAAAGGGACAGGGATCCTGGCATCGGGCAATTAACTGCCTGAGTGCCATAAAATGCAGCTGGGGCTCCCTCAAACGGCCGAACTCCGCCTTTCAGGCCTGGTGTCGGGATCCCTGCTGCCTGCACAAAATTCAGCCTATTATCTAGTATAAACCAAAAGTATCATTTCCAGGACTTCTGTGTAGAAAGAACTGTTTCCACATGTGAGAGGTATAAAAATTTGCTTTTGGTAATGGCTGACTATGTGTTGAACAAATAACATGAAAATGTGAAGGTCTGTTCGGGTCAAATTACACAAAGTTTAATTGGTGCAGAAGTATTCAGTGACATTTTTCTTCCCTGTAATTTTGTTCCCTTTCTATCTCACTCTCCTGAAGGTGCTATTTCTTTCCGAGGTGTGTTTCATACTCTGGTACCTTGCTCACATACAATGAGTAAAGTCAGCCTATTTGATCAGTGGGCACCTCAATGTCAACCCAAATTCTGTCATACAGCAATAAATAACCACTATAAGATTTTCAAGCATGATTCATGGGCTTGAAAACCCCACTTGCTAACTTTTTAAAAATTTGTTCATGGGTTGTGAGCATCACTGGCAAGGTTTGCATTTGTTGTCCATCTCCAATTGCCTTTGCGAAAGTGATGGTGAACCGTTGTCTTGCACCACTGCAATCCATTTAATGTAGATACACCCACAGTGCTGTTAGGAAGGGAGTTCCAGGATTTTGACCCAGCGACAGTGAAGGAACGGAGATATACTTCCAAGTCAGGATGGTGTGTGGCTTGGAGGTGAACTTTCAGTTGGTGGTGTCCCATACATTTGCTGCTCTTGTCCTTCTAGGTGGCAGAGGTCAAGAGATTAGAATGTGCTGTTGAAGGAGGATTGGCCAGTTGCTGCAGTGCATCGTGTAGATGGTACACACTGCTGCCATTGTACGCCAATGGTGGAGGGAGTGAAGGTTCAAGGTGGTGCATGGGGTTCCGATCAAGTAGACTGCTTTGTCCTGGATGGTGTTGAGCTTCTTGATGTTGTTGGAGCTGCACCTATCCAGACAATTGGAGAGTATTCCATCACACTCCTGTCTTGTGCCTTGTAGATGGTAGACAGGCTTTAGGGAGTCAGGAGGTGAGTTACTTGCTGCAGAATTCCCTGCATCTGACCTGCCCTTGTAGCCACAGTATTTATATGCCTTAAATAAAAGCAAACTACTGAGGATGCTGGAAATCTGAAATAAAAACATCGGGCTGGATTTTATAAGTTTGCCACCGATCTCAAGCACAGAGGTTCATTTAAATAGCCAGGCAGGCCGCATCCCGCACCCCTCCACCCCCGATCATGGGGAGGGGGTGGGTGTCCATCCCTGGCAATGGCGTCAGCTGCCTGTGCGCAGCCAGGCCTACCAGCGTATTTAAATATTTAAAGATAGATGGATCAAAATTAAATGAATACATGTATTTTTCCCTCTCCCATCCCCCCATAACAACTAAATTAATTATTTGCTCTTCTCCCCCAACCCCAAAAACACTTCCCTTTACCATCTGACCTTCTCCATCCAAAATGCACAAAGTTTAAATTACAACCCTTAACACCATCCCCTACATACAGGACATTAATTTGACTCTGTTCTCCCCCAACCCCCGTTAGGGTCTGAAGTTCTGTTAATGAATGATAAATACCTGGTAGTTCAAGATAATAGGGCGAACAGGTGTTGGGTGTAGAGGGCTGCTACCCGACCCGAACCTGCCGGGACCCGATGACATGTGTCACGCTCGGGTCGGGTCGGGCCCATCTTCAGGGTATGGCTTTCGGGCTCGGGTCGGGCCGAGTCCAGGTTGGGTCGAGTCGGGTCGGGCCGGACACACATGGTAAGTGCTCTGCTGGTAAGTATTGAAATTAAAAAAACTTACCTGAGCTGGAAGTCCAGGACAAAACTGAGCCTGCGCAGTGAGCTATGATGTCATCACGCATGCGCTGGAGCTTCTTGCAGGTTCGGTGTCAGAAAGGTAAGTAAACGGATGGTCGGGTCAGGTCAGGTCGGGCTCAGGGCAAAATCGGAGGGACTTGGGCCGGGTCGGGTTCGGGTCTGCTGTGGTTCGGTCGGGTTCTTTTTTCCTGACCTGAGCAGGCCTCTAGTTAGGTGTCAATTAGTTAATTGTATTTAAGTGTGTGTGTATATAACGAAGAACCAGCCAGCACTGGCAGTGGGTGTTGTTAGGAGTGCTAAAGTAAGCTTTGTGGCAAGCAATAAACAATCTCCACCAAAGCATCCTAGTCTCAATGTCTTCGTCACAATCACAAGTTTCTCTAACCCCCCCTCCCACACTGATAAACTTATCTCCTCCTCCCTCCCCACCAGTGTTGTGCCTCATTTCCCCAGATGGGGATCCGAAGGCGCAGGACTGCCGGCGGCCGGGCCGAAGATCGCGGCGGGCCATCAAGGAGCGACATAAGTATATTGAAGTTAATTAATCTAATTGATTTGAATATTAAAATTGTGGTCCAGTTGCCCAGTGGCGGGGAGGCCACCACGGTGCCTCGCCACTGCTGAGAGGATCAGGCCAGGCCCTGCCGGTGTCGAGGTCTGTAGCGGGCCTCATCCTGGGCCATCTTCAGACCCCCACCCCTGCCATGGAACCCGACATCGAGGGTTCCTTACAATCCAGCCCAAAGAGTGCTGGAAATATTAAACAGGTCTGGCAGCACCTGCAGAGAGAGTTAATGTTTCAGGTCAATCTCTTTCATTCGAACAGTGTCAAGTATTCTGATGAAAGGTCATCGACTTGAAACATTAACTCTGTTTCTCTCTCCACAGATGCTGCCAGACCTATTGAGTATTTCCAGCACTCTCAGTATTTATATGCCTAGTCAGTTAAGGCCAATGGCACCCCCCCAGGATGTTAATAGTGGGGGAATCAGCAATGGTAACGCCAATGAACATCAACGGGAGATGGTTAGATTCTCTCTTGTTGGAGATGGCCATTGGCTGGCACTTGTGTAGCATGAATGTTACTTGCCACTTACCAGCCCAAGCCTGAATGTTGTCCAGGTCTTGCTGCATGCGGGCACAGACAGCTTCAGTATCTGAGGAGTTGTGAATGGCTCTGAACACTGTGCACTCATCAGTGACCATCCCCACTTCTGATCTACTGATGCAGGGAAGGTCATTGATGAAGCAGATGAAGGTGTCTGGGCCTAGGGCACTACGCTAAGCAACTCCTGCAGCAATGTCCTGTTGCTGGGATGGTAATATTACTTGTTCATTTGGTATGTGATCTATTGTAAGATGCACAGGACTAGAAATAATATCCAAAGAATATGTGGGCTTTTATTATAACTTAACTAGAACATATAGACACAGCTACTATAGGAGCCACACAAAAGCACATCTCACTCTGTCGTGCTACACCCACAACTCCCTGGTCATGTGTGATGCGACATCACATCCTCTGTTGACCTTCACTTACAGCCTCTTAAGGTGGTCCCCTCTTAAGTTGGTCCCACAATATTCCCCTTTTTTCCAAAGCCAAAAACATACGTACAATATACAGTGATGTTGCGTTTCGGGCTAACTATACATGATTAAAACAAAACGTTATTTACAAGTAAGCAAGTTTAACACTCTTAAAACATTGAAGAGGTTTGCCAGTTTGTCCTGATCTTGTTAATCTTTTTTATTTGTTTGAGTTGTGGACATCACTGGCTATCCCAGAATTTATTGCTCATCTCTAAATGCCCTTGAGAAGGTGGTGGTGAGCTGCTTTCTTAAACCGCTGCAGTCCTTGGGGTGTTGGTACATCAACAGTGCCGTTAGGAAGGGAGTTCCAGGATTTTGACCCATCGACAGTGAAGGAACAGTGATATAGTTCCAAGGATGGTGTGTCTTGGAGGGGAATTTGCAGGTGGTGCTGTTCCCATGCATCTGCTGCCCTTGTCCTTCCAGGTATAGAGGTTGCGGGCTTGGAAGGTGCTGCCAAAGGAGCCTTGGTGAGTTGCTGCACTGCATCTTGTAGATGATACACACTGCTGCAACTGTGCATCGGTGACGGAGGGAGTGAATGTTGAAGGTGGTGGAGGGAGTGCCAATCAAGCGGGCTGCTTTTTCCTGGATGGTGTTGAACTTCTTGAGTGTTGTTGGAGCTGCACCCATCCAGGCAAGTGGACAGTATTCCATCATACTCCTGACTTGTTTCTTGTAGATGGTGGACAGGCATTGGGAATTGGGGGGTGAGTTACTAGCCGCAGAATTCCAAGCCTCTGACTTGCTCTTGTAGCCACAGCATTTATGTGGCTGGTCCAGTTCAGTTTCTGGTCAATGGTGACCCCCAAGATGTTGATAGTGTGGGATTCAGCGATGGTAATGCAATTGAATGTTAAAGGGAGATGGTTAGATTCTCATTTGTTTGAGATGGCCATTGCCTGGCACTTGTGTGGCATGAATGTTACTTGCCACTTACCTGCCCAAGTCTGGATGTTGTCCAGGTCTTGCTGCAAATGGACACGGGCTGCTTCAGTCTCTGAGGAGTCGCGAATGGTGCTGAACATTGTGCAATCATCAGCGAATATCCCCACTTCTGACCTTATGATGGAGGGAAGGTCATTGATGAAGCAGCTGAAGATGGTTGAGCCTAGGACACTACCCTGAGGAAGTCCTGCAGTAATGTCCTTGGACTGAGATGATAGACCTCCAACAGCCACAACCATCTTCCTTTGTGCTAGCAATGACTCCAACCAGCGGAGAATTTTCCCCCTGATTCCCACTGGCTCCAGTTTTGCTAGGGTTCCTTGATGTAATACTCAGTTAAATGCTGCCTTGATGTCAAGGGCAGTCACTCTTACATCACCTCTTTTGTCCATGTTTGGACCAAGGCTGTAACGAGGTCAGGTGCTGAGTGGCCCTGGCAGAACCCAAACTGAGCATCATTGAGCAGGATATTGCTGAACAAACGCCACTTGATAGCTCTGTCAACGACCCTTTCCATCACTTTTCTGATGATCGAGAGTAGACTGATAGGGCAGTAATTAGCCGGGATGGATTTGATTTTTATAGCTTGTTTCTCTGGTTAGCTCACTTCTTGATCCAGGAAACACAGTTCCTCCTGTTGTCGAAACAATTAGGTGGTTATCAGCAGAAAGTTTTCTTGCCCATGTTTGACCTGATGCCATGAGACTTCATGGGGTCCGGAGTCAATGTTGAGGACTCGCAGGGCAACACCCTCCCGACTATATACCACTGTGCCACCACTCTGGTGGATCTGTTCTGCTGGTCAAACAGGACATACCGAGGGATGCTGATGGTGGTGTCTGGGATATTTTCTGCAAGGTATGATTTCGTGAGTAGGACAATATCAGGCTGTTGCTTGACTCGTCTGTGGCATAGCCCTCCCAATTTTGGAACAAGCCCCAAGATGTTAGTAAGGAGGACTTTGCAGGGTCGATGGGGCTGAGTTTGCCATTGTCGTTTCTAGCGCCTAGGTCAATGCCAGGTGGTCCTTCTAGTTTCATTCCTTTTCTTAGACTTTGTAACAGTTTGATACAACTGAATGGCTTGCTCGGCCATTTCAGAGGGCATTGCTGTGGGTTTGGAGTCACATGTAGGCTAGACCAGGTAAGGACTTCAGATTTCCTTCCCTAAAGGACATTAGTGAACCAGATGGGTTTTTACAATAATCGACAATGGTTTCATGATCACCTCTGGACTAGCTTTTTTTTAATTCCAGATTTTTATTAATTGAATTCAAATTCCTCCAACTGCCATGGTAGGAATCAAATCCGTGACCCCAGACTATTAGCCTGGGGCTCTGGGTTACTGGTCTAGTGACATTACCACTATGCCACTGCCTCCCCGTTATCGTTAACCTTTTCCCAAAGCTGAGCTCATCTTGATGACTCCTCTGAGACTCTGGTAACTCAGAACTCTGGTTAGCATGTTCTTCCTCTGTACGTTCATCTTCAAACTTCGTCCTTGAACATGTCTGCAATGCCACAGGGTTGCTACATGTAGTGTTGTCATACAGCTCTCTGAGTTGATTTCGGTTCTGTCTGAGAATCGCACCATTGGGTGTCTGGACCTCGTATGATCTGGACTGGTTGCATATCATAGCAACCTCTGCAGGATACCAAATTCCCGATGCATGACCTTCTCTCCTACTCGCAATCGAGCCAATTCTGTCCTGCTTGCCTGTCATACGATGCTTTCATCTTCCCTTGTTTGGAAAGCTTAGTAAAATGATGACTGGAACCTTCACCAATCACTGGCAATCCCTCTGGCCTCTGGGTACTTGCTGCAAGGAACTGAAGCCCGAGGAGAGACTCTCGTTCATATTGCCTCTTCATGTCAAGACTCGCTGCCTTAGTGGCGTCCTTTACATGAACCGACCCAATACACTCGACCTGGATATTTTCTACCATCTTCAGTGCATTACTGACTTCATGTGTTGTGACAATTCGTAGACCTCGGCATATTGAAAGTCCAGTGACAGCTAGTCCAGTTGTGTCAACAATATAAAACATTTGTGGTGTCCATTCAGAGCTCCCATAGCTGCACTGTAAGGTTACTTCTCCAGTGTACTTGATTGGAAAACCATTGTAGGCAGTCAGCCTAACCATGGTGGGTCATATCATAGATTCCCATTTCTTTAAGTACATGTCCTTCAGTATACGTATGGACAGAATATTTGCACTTGCTCCGGTGTCAGTTGTCACTCTACACTTTTGCTTGCCACTCTTCTGTGAATATATAATCCCAATCATGGCAAATAACTCTGATTACGTGATAGTTCGTACAAGTGCCTTCTTCATCCGTGTCCTCCTGGTGATCTGTCTCTCTGCTGACCTGATGTACCTGCTTGGGCTTTTGTTATGTGTTGGCATACCTCTTCCTGCATTTGCCATCCGCTTTTGCAGATGTTTTCTCTTCATATGATCTGCCACCATTCTTGTGTGCAGTATCTGAGCTAGGCCTTCTGCACTGCCTTGCCCAATGTTTTCGCACGCCACAAGCTTTGCACTGGTCCTGGTACGCTGGACAACTGCGAATTGGACGAATCAGGCCACATTTGCCACAACGCTTAGCAGACCTCTGGGACTTGGTTCCCATACCAATTCTCGCAGCTGCCCCCAACGCTTGTAATTGTTGTCACCCAGGCATGATGGCTTCAAATTTCCTTCCATCATTGAGTTGTGCATCTATGGTGTGTCCTTTCTTCTTTTCTAGCAGGTCTTTTGAAAGGCCTCTAGTGGAGTAGACACTAGTTCTATAACCAATTCTGCCAATTCAATATTTGATAAGTCACATTCTGCGACAAACGAGTCAATGGGTCCATCTTGCTTTTGCTGGTGGATCATAAGCGCAAGCCTATGCACTTGGAAATTGAATTTCCCCATGAGTTGCTCCTCCAGGAATGTCCATAGCTTGCTAGAGTCCTTCTGATCCTCAGCTGACAACCCTGATGTGTTGATCATTGCAGGCCCTCATTGCCTAGTACGATCTTGATTTTTATAGCTTGTTTCTCTGGTTCACTCACTTGTTGATCCAGGAAACACAGTTCCACCTGCTATCGAAAGCTTAAATTCAGACATTACGTCTGACGCCTTCCAATCCATAACTGGATACCTGAAAGCCATTTTTTGGATGATCCTGCTGTTTCACAAATATAGACTTATTCACAGGTTTTCTTTTACACAGGCACACTCATTTTACAGGCTCCCTGCTTTACAGGTTGTCTGTCTCACAGGTATAGCTTTCTGTTTCCTTTTTTAGACAGGTTATTTTTTGCAGGCCTGCCACTTTTAATAATGAGACAACAGCTGCTTTCTTTGTTTACACAGCTTGTTAATTTTTTTTAAAACTGGGAAAGCACTTTTGTTCTCTCTCTGCAGAGAGCTGCAGCTTGCAGTACCAGCAGCTGCCACAACCAGCTTTTTACTTTGTGCTGGTGACCTCCAGTGGCACTGTTGAGCACTTCCCGCACTTTTTGACTTAGGCCCCACCTGCAAAGCAAAAGTAACCAGGAAAAAAGAAGTTATGGCTGTCCTACTTTTAAAATTTTTTGATCCATTCCAGATTAGTTGAAAACTCTGATCCCCTATCAAATTACTGCTGTGCTCACAGAGTTTCAATAGCTCCTGGGGTCCTGTCTGCAGTCCTAGCTCATTGCACTGTTGTGGGGTCTCCTGACAACAGCTCTCTGCCTGAATTTTCAGCCACTCTAGGTAAGCAATTAGTTATTCTTTGGTCGTTCTTGATGCATTCTTCAGAAAAGATCAAATGTTGTCTCAATGTAATATTTGATGGTATTTAGAAAAATATATCCCAGATGTATCCTACATGGAATATTACTTGTTCCTTTGGTATGTAAACTACTGCAAGACTCACAGGACTACAAGTAATATCCAAAGAGTACATGGGTTTTTATTATAACTGAACTAGAACATAGATACACAGCTACTACAGGAGCCACTCCAAAGCACGTCTCATTCTGTTGGGCTACACCCCCAACCCGCCATTCATGTGTGATGCGTCATCATTTCCTCTTCACTTATAGCCTCCTAAGGTGGTCCCCTCTTAATGTGGTCCCACAATAGAGATGATTGGCCTGCAACACTCACAACCATCTTCCTTTGTGCGAAGTATGGCTCTAGCCATGGAGAGATATCCCCCGATTCCTATTGACTTCAATTTTGCTAGGGCTCCTTGATGCCACACTCAGTCAAATGTACCTTGATGTCATTGGCAGTCACTTTCACCTCAGGGTAGGTGATGGCATAATGGTATTATCACTGGACTAGTAACCCAGAGACCCAGGGTATTGATCTGGAGATATGGGTTCGAATCCCACCACAGCAGAATGGTGGAATTTGAATTTAATTAATAAATCTGGAATTAAAAGCTAGTCTAATGATGGCCATGAAACCATTGTTGATTGTTGTAAAAACCCATCTGGTTCACTAATGCCCTTTAGGGAAGGAAATCTACTGTCCTTACCTGGTCTGGCCTACATGTGACTCCAGACCCACAGCAATGTGGTTAACTCTTACATGCCCTCTGAAATGGCCTAGTAAGCCACTAAGTTGTACCTAACCACTACAAAGTCAATAAAAAGGAATGAAACCGGACGGACCACCCGGCATCGACCTCGGCACCGGAAATGACAACGGCAAACCCAGCCCTGCAAAGTCCTCCTTACTAACATCTGGGGGCTTGTGCCAAAGTTGGGAGAGCTGTCCCACAGACTAGTCAAGCAACAGCCTGACATAGTCATATTCACTGTCCCAGACACTGCAAAATCTATCCCTGGGTATGTCCTGTCTCACCGGCAGGGCAGACCCAGCAGAGATGGCGGGACAGTGGTCTACAATAGGGAGGGAGTTGCCCTGGGAATCCTCAATATCGACTCCGGACCCCATGAAGTCTCATGGCATCAGGTCAAACATGGGCAAGGTAACCTCCTACTGATTACCACCTACCGCCCTCCCTCAGCTGATGAACACCACTTGGAGGAAGCACTGAGGATGGCAAGGGCACAAAATGTACTCTGGGTGAGGGACTTCAATGTTCATCACCAAAAGTGGCTCGGTAGCACCACTATTGACCGAGTTGGCCGAGTACTAAAGGACTTAGCTGCTAGACTGGGTATCTGGCAGGTGGTGGGGGAACCAACACGAGGGAAAAACATACTTGACCTTGTCCTCACCAATCTGTTTGCCGCAGATGGTTCTGTCCATGACTGTATTGGTAGGAGTGACCACCGCACAGTCCTTGTGGAGACAAAGTCCCGTCTTCACATTGAAGATACCATCCATCGTGCTGTGTGGCACTATCACCGTGCTAAATGGGATAGATTTTGAATAGATCTAGCAATGCAAAACGGGGCATCCTTGAGGTGCTGTGGGCCATCAGCAGCAGCAGAATTGTATTCAACCACAATCTGTAACCTCATGGCCCGGCAAATCCCCCACTCTACCATTACCATAAAGCCAGGAGACCAACCTTGGTTCAATGAAGAGTGCAGAAGGGCATGCCAGGAGCAGTACCTCAAAATGAGGTATCAACCTGGTGAAGCTGCAACCCAGGACTACTTGTATGCCAAACTGCAACAGCAGCATGCAATAGACAGAGCTAAGCGATCCCATAACCAACAGATCAGATCTAAGCTCTGCAGTCCTGCCACATCCAGTCGTGAATGGTGGTGGACAATTAAACAACTAACTGGAGGAGGTAGCTCCACAAATATTCCCATCCTCAATGATGGGGGAGCCCAGCACATCAGTGCGAAAGATAAGGCAGAAGCATTTGCAACAATCTTCAGCCAAAAGTGCCGAGTTGATGATCCATCTCGGCCTCCTCCTGAAGTCCCCAGCATTACAGATGCCAGACCTCAGCCAATTCGATTCACTCCGCGTGATATCAAGAAATGACTGAAGGCACTGGATACTACAAAGTCTATGGGTCCTGACAATATTTCGCCAATAGTACTGAAGCCATGTGCTCCAGAACTTGCTGCACCCTTAGCCAAGCTGCTCCAGTATAGCTACAACACTGGCATCTACCCAGCAATGTGGAAAATTGCCCAGGTTTTGTCCTGTACACAAAAAGCAGGACCAGTCCAACCCAGCCAATTGCCGCCCCATCAGTTTACTCTCAATCATCAGTAAAGTGATGGAAGGTGTCATCAACAGTGCCATCAAGCAGCACTTGCTTAGCAATAAACTGCTCAGTGATGCTCAGTTTGGGCTCCGCCAGGGCCACTCAGCTCCTGACCTCATTACAGCCTCGGTTCAAACATGGACAAAGAGCTGAACTCAAGAAGTGAAGTAAGAGTGACTGCCCTTGACATTAAGGCAGCATTTGACCGAGTATGGCATCAAGGAGCGTTGGCAAAACTGGAGTCAATGAGAATCAGGGGGAAAACTCTCTGCTGGTTGGAGTCATACCTGGCGCAAAGGAAGATGGCTGTGGTTGTTGGAGGTCAATCATCTGAGCTCCAGGACATCACTGCAGGAGTTCCTCAGGGTAGTGTCCTAGGCCCAACCATCTTCAGCTGCTTCATCAATGACCTTCCTTCAATCATAAGGTCAGAAGTGGGAATGTTCGCTGATGATTGTGCAATGTTCAGCACCATTAGCAACTCCTCAGATACTGAAGCAGTCCGTGTAGAAATACAGCAAGACCTGGACTCTATCCAGGCTTGGGCTGATAAGTGGCAAGTAACATTTGCGCCACACAAGTGCCAGGCAATGACAATCTCCAACAAGAGAGAATCTAATCATCTCCCCTTGACATTCAATGGCATTACCATCGCTGAATCCCCCACTATCAACATCCTAGGGGCTACCATTGACCAGAAACTGAACTGGAGTAGCCATATAAATACCGTGGCTACAAGAGCAGGTCAGAGGCTAGGAATCCAGCGGCGAGTAATTCACCTTCTGACTCCCCAAAGCCTGTCCACCATCTACAAGGCACAAGTCAGGAGTGTGATGGAATACTGTCCATTTGCCTGGATGGGTGCAGCTCCAACAGCACTCAAGAAGCTCGACACCATCCAGAACAAAGCAGCCCGCTTGATTGGCACACCATCCACAAACATTCACTCCATCCACCACCGACACACAGTGGCAGCAGTGTGTACCATCTACAAGATGCACTGCAGCAACGCTCCTTAGACAGCACCTTCCAAACTCGCGACCTCTACCACCTTGAAGGACAAGAGCAGCAGATGCATGGGAACATCACCACCGTCCAAGTCACACACCTATATCGCCTATATTGAACTATATCGCCGTTCCTTCACTGTCGCTGGGTCAAAATCCTGGAACTCCCTTCCTAACAGCACTGTGGGTGTACCTACCTCACATGGACTGCAGCAGTTCAAGAAGGCAGCTCACCACCACCTTCTCAAGGACAATTAGGGATGGGCAATAAATGCTGGCATAGCCAGTGACGCCCACATCCCATGAATGAATTTAAAAAATCCTCTGGAATTCAGCTTTTTGTCCATGTTTGGACCAAGACTGAAATGAGATCTGCAGCTGAGTGGCCCTGGCATAACTTGGCTGTGAGGCATTTTATTTTCCAGCTAAAACAAGCTAGAAACAAAAGTAGCTCATTACTGTGCTTATCCCCCCTTTTCTGATCTTTCATTGCTACGTCTCTGCTTTCCTTTTGCGCCTCACCCTTCACTGCTTATTGTAACCAGAGACAGCTCTTGGCATACATGGCCATAGGGCACCTCTGAGGAAACAAGACCCAAAATCTTCATGGTAAATACTGCTATCCCAAGCTACTATTACTCCTACAACTACAGTTGAGAATGGGGTCCTCTATAGCTGATAGTAAATGTACTCAAGTTTAAGCTCCTATGTTAACAATGCCTTGAGCAATAAATCACAGTCAATATTAATAGACAAAACAACCATGCACAAAGCAATCTGTTATGAGCAGTTTAAACTGTACATATAACAAAATTCATACCATCCTATGAGAACATGCATTCTATGAAGGTTCACCCAATTCGCAATTTATAATGGGCCAACCATAGCTTGTTTAAGTCACAGATGTTTGTATATGCCTTAATACTGGCAATCCTGAGAATTGATTTATATTGGTTTATATTTATTTAAAAGCAATGTAGATTTGGTGTAAAGGCCAGAAAAAGATATGGCAGGTGTTATTAAGTAACCCCCACATCATTTGATTATTATAGTGAACTGTCTCTAATATTCCAATAACATGGGGATTATATCATACTGTTTGATTAAAAGCTTCCTCCACCCACTCGGGAACTTCCAAAAATGCACATCATGTGTGAAAGGGACAGAGAACCAGGGGTGTGATGGAATACTCTCCACTTGCCTGGATGAGTGCAGCTCCAACAATACTCAAGAAGCTCGACATTTTTGGGGAACACAGGGCTTAGTGAGAAAGAGGAACTGAAGGAAATCAGTATTCGTAGAGAAATGGTGTTGGGGAAATGGATGGGATTGAAGGCCGATACATCCCCAGGGCCTGATGGTGTACATTCCAGAATACTTAAGGAAGTGGCCCTAGAAATAGTGGATGCATTGGTGGTCATCTTCCACGATTCTATAGACTCTGGAACAGTTCCTACAGATTGGACGGTCGCTAATGTAACCCCACTATTTAAAAAGGGAGGTAGAGAGAAAGCAGGGAATTATAGACCAGTCAGCCCGACGTCGGTAGTGGGGAAAATTCTACAGTCCATTGTCAAAAATTTTGAGTGACTGAGCAAGTGCATGGTAGATGCAGTATAATGTGGATAAATGTGAGTTTATCCACTTTGGTAGCAAAATTAGGAAGGCAGATTATTATCTGAACGGCTATAAACTGACAGAGGGGACTATTTTTCACCCTCAAGCCAGATACTCCACTGGACCCAAGGAAATTATAACCTGCTGCCTTTATCCAAAACAACTTTCTAACATGGGAAACTGGACAGTGACTAGGCATGGGTATTTCCTCCGTACCTTATGGACAAGGAACAATCTAGAGTCGAAATATTTAATTGGACGAGGGCCAATTTCAGTGAGTTGAAAAAGATCAGTCCCAGGTAAATTGGAATCATAGATTGACAGGCAAAACTGTAATAGAACAATGGGCTGTCTTTAAAGAGGAGTTGGTTCAGGTGTATTTGAGATACATTCCACAAGGGGGAAAGATTGGGCAACCAAAGCCAGACGCCCCCGGATAACGAAAGAGCTAGAGAATAAGGTGAAGCATAAAAGGGTGCATGTGACAGATGTTAGGTTGATAATATAAGTGAGAACCAGGCTGAATATAGAAAATTCAAAGGGGGGAGTAAAAATGAAATTAGGCAAAGAAAGAGTATGAAAAGAGACCGGCAGCTAAAATGAAGGAGAATCCAAAAGTCTTCTATCGGCATATAAATAATAATAAAAGGGTAGTAAGAGGAGGGGTGAGACCAATTAGGGACCAAAAAGGGGATTCATGCATGGAGGCAAAGTGTATGACTGAGGTACTAAATGAGTACTTTGCATCAAGGAAGATGCTGCCAAAGTGAAAGATGAGGTAGTTGGCGCTGGATGAGCTAAAAATTGATAAAGAGGAGGTATAAAAAGGCTAGCTGTACTCAAAGTTGATGAGTCACCAAGACTGGATGGGATGCACCCAAAGATACTAAAGAAAGTAAGGGTGGAAATTGCAGAGGTACTGGCCAATATCTTCCAATCTTCCTCAGATATACGGGTGGTGCAGGAGGACTAGAGAACTGTAAATATTACACCCTTGTTTAAAACAGAGTGCAAGGATACTCTAAGAATATTTTTACGGCCATGTGGTGCAATGTGGGTGGCTCTGACAGTTCAACTCCCGACCTGACCGCAGCAAGTGTTTTGTCATTAGGGTTTAACCCCTTAGTCTTTTATTTTTTAAATAAACAGACAGCAACAGATTTTCTTGTAGGTTTTAAAAAACATAGGGCTGAAATTTATACTTCCACCGCCATAACGTATGGCAGACGTAATCAATGGCAGATCGCTCACACGGGCTGCACGTCGCAGAGCCGTCACGATATTAAATACGGCGGTTCATTTAAATGGCCGGGGCGGACCGCCCCCTCGGATGATGTGGAGGGGGCGGGCAGACCATCCCCGTCAATGGCGTCGGCTGCCTTTGCGCAGGCGCCGATGCCATTTTTAAAGGGCTTTGAGCCCTAACTTTCAATTTAAATATTTAGAGATATATTGATTTTAAAAATTAAATAAATTGATCCTGATCCTCTCCCACCAACCCTGCCCCAATAACCATTGAATTAATTATTTGCCCTCTCCCCTCCCCAAAACACTTACATTGCGCACCTGACCTGCCCCCCATTGTTCATCAACTTTACAGTTTATCCCTTGCCATCATCCCCTACACCAATAAAATGACTTTGACGTCACTCCCCCCAACCCACACTTAAAAACCTACCTGCATCCCCCCCCCCCCCCCCCCACCAGTGTTCTGCCAAGTGCCATCTACCAGCAACAATAGCGCACTGGGACAGATGGCAGGAGCGAGAAAGTAATATATTTGTTCATTTAAATCAATTATCATATTTAAATTTGGCTATTGTTGCCGGGGTGGGGGGGAGGTGTTTGCCACCTTGAGGTCTCACCGCCGATATGGGGTGGGGCTTCCCGGTGTTCAGGCCCGTGGTGGGCCTCTGCTGGAGACATTTTCTGGCCACTCCAGCTCTGACCCCTGATGTCGCGGGGGTCTGTAAAATTCAGCCCATAGAATCAATGGCTTATTGATCAATACGCCTTATCCCGAAATTGTCACAACTGCATCCACTCACGCATTTACACACACACACGCACGCACACACACACACACACACACACACACTACAGCCCAGTAACTTTAACCTCAGTGGTGGGAAAGCTTTTAGAAACGATAATCCAGGACAAAATTAACAACCACATGAATAAGTAAGTGTGGATTATTGAAAGAAAGCCAGCCCATATTTATTAAAGGCAAATCATGTTTAACTAACTTGATTTGAGTTTTTGTTGAGGTAACAGGGAGGGTTAATGAAGGTAATGCAGTTGATGTGATGTATATGGGCTTCCAAAAGACATTTGATAAAGTGCCACATAATAGGCTTGCCAGCAAAATTGAAGCCCACAGAATAAAAGGGACAGTGGCAGCAAGGGTATGATGCTGACTGAGCAACAGGGAACAGAAAGAAGTGGTGAATAATTTTTTTGAACTGGAGGAAGGTATACAGGGGGGTTCCCCAGGTGTCGGTACTAGGACCACTGCTTTTCTTGATATATGTTAATGACATAGACTTGGGTGTACAGGGCACAATTTTAAAATTTGCAGATGACACATAACTTAGAAGTATTGTGAACTGTGAGGAGGCTAGTGATAGACTTCAGGAGGACAGAGACAGGCTGGTGGTAGAGGTGGCCAGGTGGCAGATGAAATTTAATGCAGAAAAGTGTGAAGTGATTCATTTGGAGAGGAAGAAGAGGAGAGGCAATATAAACTAATGGGTACATTTCTAAAGGGGGCACAGGAATAGAGAGGCCTGGGAGTATATATTGTCATTCTCACAAGAAGTGCAGCGATGAAAATACAGAAACAAACGGAGCAGTTATAAAAATTAGAACAATTTTAAAAGACTAGTACATTTGCTGTCAACAAAATGGAGGACAGGTCACATGACCCATACCACCTCCTGCACTAAAATACACATCCATGTTGACCAGAACTAAAACCAATTAACCCCGTCTACCCCGTGAATGTGAGCTATACACAAACCAGCTAAAACAAAGACACTCTCAGACTCTACGTCTCAAGCTATCCTTCACCACAATAGAGTGTGAGCAGGCCTCATAATAGCAAAATGGGGCCATCAAAAGCTATTGGACAGCCATTAGGAAGTGAAATTTAAAGTCACATTGGCAAAATTAACATTTAACAAGTTTACCTTTAAAGGTAAAAGCAAAATACTGCAGATGCTGGAAATCTGAAATAAAACCAGAAAGTGTTGGCAAAGGTTTGAAGAACAAAGGAATCTTTTCAGTTCAGTCATCAACATCTGTTTGGACTCTGAAACCACACAGTCAACATCGAAAGCCATCTTCAATTCTGGCACAAGGCTGAGAGAGTGAGACGCCAGCCCCAGCTAACATTTGAACCTTGCCGTGATAAGTTTTAAAGCCAACTGCATCAGAGAACAGAGAGTGCCTTTGAAACAACTCCTCCACCTGTGAAAACGAAACTAAAAATATCAGCAACCATCTTCAAACTGAAGTGAACTACCAGAAGTTTTCAGGCCTGCAACTTTAAAACTCACTTTCCAGGAGGATCCCACAGGTTTTCCTGATACAACAGACTTACACCTTGAACTCTTAACACCTCTTACTCTTTCTCTTCTAGCTATCTTTTCTTCTGTGTGCCTGTGAGAGTGAATGCATGCATGGGTGGTGTTGCAAACATTTCAGGTGATGAATATTGTTCAATAAATAGTTAAATCTTCTGTTTTAAACCCTACAAGAAAACCTATCACTTTCGGTTTATTTGGCAAACAAAACACAGGTTCTGAAACACTCATTTAAACAAAAACACTGTATGTGGTCAGGTGGGAGGTGAACAATGGAAACCCGCCATGCCATCACCCACCTGGCCATAACAATATACACAAATCATTGAAGGTGGCAGGGCAGGTGGAGAAAGTGGTTAAAAAGACATACAGGATCCTGGGCTTTATAAATAGAGCAAATTCCCTCTAAACCTCCTGCACCTGACCTTAAATCTATGCCCCCTGGTTATTGACACCTCCAATAAGTGAAAAAGTTTCTTCCTATCTAACCTATCAATGCATCTCATAATTTTGTATACCTCAATCAGGTCTCCCCTCAGCCTTCTCTGCTCTAAGGAAAACAACCCTAGCCTTTTCAATCTCTCTTCATAGCTGAAATTCTCCAGCCCAGGCAACATCCTGGTGAATCTCCTCTGCACCCTTTCCAGTGCAATCACATCCTTCCTATAATGTGGTGCCCAGAACTGTACACAGTGCTCCAGCTGTGGCCTAACTAGCATTTTATACAGCTCCATCATAACCTCCCTGCTCTTATATTCTATGCCTCGGCTAATAAAGGAAAGTATCCCATATGCTTTCCTAACCACCTTATTTACCTGTGCTGCTGCCTTCAGTGATTTATGGACAAGTACACCAAGGTCCCTCTGACCCTCTGTACTTCCTAGGGTCTTACCATCCATTGTATATTCCCTTGCCTTGTTAGTCCTCCCAAAATGCATCACTTCGCACTTCTCGGGATTAAATTTCATTTGCCACAGCTCTGCCCATCTTACCAGCCCATCTATATCATCCTGTAATCTAAGGCTTTCCTCCTCACTATTTACGACACCATCAATTTCCGTGTCATCTGCGAACTTACTGATCATACCTCCTATATTCACGTCTAAATCATTAATGTACACTACAAACAGCAAAGGTCCCAGCACCGATCCCTGCGGTACAGCACTGGTTACAGGTTTTCACTCGCAAAAACAACCCTTGACCATCACCCTCTGCCTCCTGCCACTAAGCCAATTTTGGATCCAATTTGCCAAATTGCCCTGGATCACATGGGCTCTTACCTTCTTAACCAATCTCCCATATGGGACCTTATCAAAAGCCTAAATGAAGTCCATGTAGACTACATCAACTGCTTTACCCTCATCTACACATTTCGTCACCGCCTCAAAAAATTCAATCAAGTTAGTCAGACATGATCTCCCCCTGACAAAGCCATGCTGACTATTCCTGATTAATCCCTGGCTCTCCAAATGGAGATTAATCCTGTCCCTCAGAATTTTTTCCAATATTTTCCCTACCACTGATGTTAGACTCACCGGCCTGTAATTACCTGGTTTATCCCTGCTACCCTTCTTAAATAATGGTACCACATTCGCTGTCCTCCAATCCTCTGGTACCTCTCCTGTGGCCAGAGAGGATTTGAAAATTTGTATCAGAGGCCCTGCAATCTCCTCCCTTGCCTCACATAACAGCCTGGGATACATCTCATCTGGGCCTGGGGATTTATCCACTTTTAAGCCCACTAAAACAGCTAATACTTCCTCCCTTTCAATGTTAATATGTTCAAGTATATCACAATCCCCCTCCCTGATCTCTACACCTACATCGTCCTTCTCCATAGTGAACACAGATGAAAAGTAATCATTTAAAACCTCACCTATATCCTCCAGCTCCACACACACATTGCCACTTTGGTCCCTAATGTGCCTTACTCTTACCCTGGTTATCCTCTTGCCATTAATATACTTATAAAACACCTTAGGATTTTCCTTAATCTTGTCCGCCAGTGTTTTTTCATGTCTCCTCTTTGCTCTCCTAATTACTTTTTTAAGTACCCCCCCTACACTTTCTGTACTCTTCTAGTGCCTCCACTGTTTTCAGCACTCTGAATCTGCCATAAACTTGCTTTTTTTTACTGATCCAATCCTCTATATCCCTTGACATCCAGGGTTCCCTAGACTTGTTGGTCCTACCCTTCACCTTAATAGGTACATGTTGGCTCTGAACTCTCACTATTTCCTCTTTGAATGACTCCCACTGATCTGATGTCGACTTTCCTACAAGTAGCTGCTCCCAGTCCACTTTGGCCAGATCCTGTTCTATCATCTTAAAATCATTTTTTCCCCAATTCAGTACCTTTATTTTCGATCCATCTTTGTCCTTTTCCATAACTACCTTAAATCTTACAGCGTTATGGTCACTATCCCCAAAATGTTCCCCCACTGATACTTCTACCACTTGTCTGGATTCATTCCCTAGAATTAGGTCCAGTACTGCCCTTTCTCTTGTAGGACTATCAATGTACTGGTTCAAAAAGCTCTCCTGTATGCATTTTAAGAATTCCGCCGCCTTTAAGCTTTTTGCACTAAGACTATCCCAGTTGATATTGGGGGTTGAAATCCCCTACTATTATCACCCTATTATTTTTACACCTCTCTGAGATTTGCTTACATATCTGCTGCTTGACCTCTCCCTGACTGTTTGGCAGCCTGTAGTACAGTCCCAGCCAAGTGATTGCCCCCTTTTTGTTTTTAAGTTCTACCCATATGGCCTCATTTGAGGAACTTTCTAAGATATCATCCCTCCTTACTGCAGTAATTGACTCCTTGATCAACAATGCAATTCCACCTCCTCTTTTATCCCCTCCCCTGTCATGCCTAGATACCAGAATTCTATATCCTGGAATATTGAGCTGCCAGTCCTGCCCCTCCCTCAACCATGTCTCTGTGATCGCAATAATATCATAATGCCATGTGCTAATCAATGCCCTCAATTCATCTGCTTTACTAGTAAGACTTCTTGCATTAAAATAGATGCAATCCAGCATTGCATTTTTCACTTTAGTTTAGAGATACAGCACTGAAACAGGCCCTTCGGCCCACCGAGTCTGTGCCGACCATCAACCACCCATTTATACTAATCTTACACTAATCCCATATTCCTACCAAACATCCCCACCTGTCCCTATATTTCCCTACCACCTACCTATACTAATGGCAATTTATAATGGCCAATTTACCTACCAACCTGCAAGTCTTTGGGCTTGTGGGAGGAAACCGGAGCACCCGGAGGAAACCCACGCAGACACAGGGAGAACTTGCAAACTCCACACAGGCAGTACTCAGAATTGAACCCGGGTCACTGGAGCTGTGAGGCTGCGGTGCTAACCACTGGGCCACTTGTGCCTTAACAGGTCTATATTTGCTCTGCCTTCCAGACTGACTCATTTTCTCTTCTATATTAGACTGTGCATCACCCCTTACTGTAACTCCACTCTGTATCCCATCCCCCTGCCAAATTAGTTTAACCTCCCCGCAACAGCACTAGCAAACCTCCCAGCAAACGTGTTGGTCCCGTTCTGGTTCAGATGCAACCCGTCCAATTTGTACAGGTCCCACCTTTGCCAGAAACAGACCCAGTGATCCAGGAAACTAAAGCCTTCCCTCCTGCATCACCTCCTCTGCCACGCATTCATCTGTTCTATCCTCCTATTCCTATACTCACTAGCACGTGGCACTGGGAGTAATCCAGTGGTCATGGTACACATCTCTGGAATTCTCTACCTCAGAGAGTTGTGGAGGCTGGGTCACTAAATGTACTTAAGGAGGAGGTAGATAGATTTTTGAAATCTCGGGGAGTCAAAGGTTATGCAGTGCAGGCCCGAAAGAGGAGTTGAGGCCTGGGACATTTCATCCATGATCTTATTGAATGGGGGGGCAGGCTTGAGGGGCTGAATTGCCTACTCCTGCTCCTATTTCTTATGTTCTTATGTTTACTGCAGATGTGGTTGTCTGGGATCACGATGCTCTCCACAAACTCCCACATGCAGCAGTGTGGCACACCGAGACCGAGCGGACCTGCGAGGAGACAGGCACCGGCAAGCGGGAGTTCCAGCAGCTTAAAAGAGGCTGCGAGAGACCAGGTCCTTTGAGGTCCTGCTTTCTAATCTGCTACCTTTAGCAATAACCTGCTCAGTGACGCTCAGTTTGGGTTCCGCCAGGGCCACTCAGCTCCTGACCATATTACAGCCTTGGTTCAAACATGGACAAAAGAGCTGAACTCAAGAGGTGAGGTGAGGTGAGAGTGACTGCCCTTGACATCAAGGCAGCATTTGACTGAGTATGGCATCAAGGAGCCCTAGCAAAACTGGAGTCAATGGGAATCAGGGGGAAAACCCTCCACTGGCTGGAGTCATACCTAGAGCAAAGGAAGATGGTTGTGGTTATTAGAGGTCAATCATCTGAGCTCCAGGACATCACTGCAGGAGTTCCTCAGGGTAGTGCCCTGGGCCCAACCATCTTCAGCTGCTTCATCAATGACCTTCCTTCAATCATAAGGTCAGAAGTGGGGATGTTCCCTGATGATTGCACAATGTTCAGCACCATTCGTGACTCCTCAGATACTGAAGCAGTCTGTGTAGAAATGCAGCAAGACCTGGACAAAATCCAGGCTTGGGCTGATAAGTGGCAAGTAACATTTGCGCCACACAAGTGCCAGGCAATGACCATCTCCAACAAGAGAGAATCTAACCATCTCCCCTTGACATTCAACAACATTACCATCGCTGAATCCCCCACTATCAACATCCTAGGGGCTACCATTGACCAGAAACTGAACTGGAGTAGCCATATAAATAGTGTGGCTACAAGAGCAGG
Organism: Heterodontus francisci; assembly: GCF_036365525.1. Lineage (NCBI taxonomy): Eukaryota > Metazoa > Chordata > Chondrichthyes > Heterodontiformes > Heterodontidae > Heterodontus > Heterodontus francisci. The sequence goes on from NC_090378.1 coordinate 68,502,469, forward strand.
TCAGAGGCTAGGAATCCTGAGGCGGGTAACTCACCTCCTGACTCCCCAAAGCCTGTCCACCATCTACAAGGCACAAGTCAGGAGTGTGATGGAATACTCTCCACTTGCCTGGATGGGTGCAGCTCCAACAACACTCAAGCTCAACACCATTCAGGACAAAGCAGCCTGTTTGATTGGCATCCCATCCACAAACATTCACTCCCTCCACCACCGACGCACAGTGGCAGCAGTGTGCACCATCTACAAGATGCACTGCAGCAATGCACCAAGGATCCTTAGACAGCACCTTCCAAACCCACGACCTCAACCAACTAGAAGGACAAGGGCAGCAAATACATGGGAACACCACCACCTGCAAGTTCCCCTCCAAGTCACACACCATCCTGACTTGGAACTATATCGCCATTCCTTCACTGTCGCTGGGTCAAAATACTGGAACTCCCTTCCTAACAGCACTGTGGGTATACCTACCCCAAATGGACTGCAGCGGTTCAAGAAAGCAGCTCACCACCACCTTCTCAAGGGCAATTAGGGATGGGCAATAAATGCTGGCCTGGCCAGCGTCACCCACATCCCATGAATGAATTTTAAAAAAACCTAGTTCCCTAAATTCTTGTTGCAGGACCTCATCCCTCTTTCCACCTATGTCGTTGGTACCAATGTGTACCACGACCTCTGACTGTTCACCTTCTCCCTTCAGAATGTCCTGCAGCCGCTCCAAGACATCCTTGACCCTAGCAACAGGAGGCAACATATCATCTTGGAGTCTCGTTTGTGGCCACAGAAATGCCTGTCTGTTCCCCTTACGATTGAATCCCCTATCAGTATGGCTCTCCCACTCTTTTTCAGCCCCTCCTGAGCAGCAGAGCCATCCGTGGTGCCACGAACTTGGCTGTTGCTGCTTTCCCCTGGGATGCCATCCCCCCAACAGTATCCAAAGCAGTATATCTGTTTGAGAGAGGGATGGCCACAGGGGACCCCTGCACTACCTGCCTGTGCCTACTCCTCCTCCTGGTGGTCACCCATCCCTTTTCTGCCTCTGCAGCATTACCTGCGGTGTGACCACCTCACTAAACGTGCTATCCACTACATCCTCAGCATCGCGGATGCGCCACAGTGAGTCCATCCAGCTCCAGCTGCGCAATGCGGTCAGCTAATAGCTGCAGCTGGACACACTTCCTGCACACATGGTCGCCAGGGACACTGGAAGTGTCCCTGATTTCCCACATAGCGCAGGGGAAGCATGCCACGGGGCTGAGCTCTCCTGCCATGACTTAGCCTTAGATTAAGTTCCTTCGTTACTCCCTTTAATTTTGAGTACTAATTACGCTAGGGACCTTATTCTACTCCAAACGCTACCTACTACAATCTAAATTCCCTACCTTTACTTTTACTTTGGCTATTGAAAGTAGTAAAAAAGGGTAGAAATACTCACCTATTCCTACTTACCAATCAGCTGCCTCCCCTTGCAATGCGTCACTTTCTGAACTGTGACGTAAGTCCTGAAACTCTCTCGCTGTCCCTGTGATAGTGTGTGAGAGTATGCCTCTTTTAAGCTGCTGGAACTCTCGCTTGCCAGTGCCTGTCTCCTCGCAGGTCCGCTCGGTCTCGGTGTGCCACAACTGCTGCATGTGGGAGTTTGTGGAGAGCATCGTGATCCCAGACAACCACATCTGCAGTAAACATAAGAACATAAGAAATAAGAGCAGGAGTAGGCCATTCAGCCCCTCAAGCCTGCCCCCCGCCCCCCCATTCAATAAGATCATGGCTGATCTGTCCCAGGCCTCAACTTCTCTTTCGGGCCTGCTCCACATCACTTTTGACTCCCCGAGATTTCAAAAATCTATCTGCCTCCTCCTTAAGTACATTTAGTGACCCAGCCTCCACAACTCTCTGAGGTAGAGAATTCCAGAGATTCACCACCCTCTGAGAGAGGAATGTCCTTCGCATCTCAGTTTTAAATGTGTGACCCTTATTCTGTAACTATGTCCCCTAGTTCAAGACTCCCCCACCAGTGGAAACATATTCTTAACATCTAACCTGTCAAGCGCCCTTAGAATCTTATATGTTTCAATGAGATCATCTCTCATTCTTCTAAACTCCAATGAGTAAAGGCCTAATCTGTTTAGCTGTTCTTGATAAGACATCCCTTTCATCCCAGGAATCAGCTTTGTGAACCTTTTCTGAACTGCCTCCAATGCTAGTATAGCCTTCTTTAAATACAGGACCAAAACTGTACGCAGTACTCCAGGTGTGGGTTCACCAACACCCTGTACAATTGTAACAAGACTTCCCTATTTTTAAATTCTAACCCCCTAGCAATAAAGGCCAAAATTCCATTTGCCTTCCTAATTACCTGTTGCACCTGCATGCTAACTTTTTGTGTTTCATGTACAAGAACACCCAGATCCCTCTGTACTGCAGTATTTTGTAGTCTTTCTCCATCTAAATAATAATCTGCCTTTTTATTCTTCCTACCAAAGTGGATGACCTCACACTTTCCCATATTGAACACCATCTGCTGAGTTTTTGCCCACTCACTTAACCTATCTAAATCCCTTTGCAGATTCTTTGTGTCCTCATCACAACATGCCTTCACACCTATTTTTGTATTGTCCACAAATTTGGATACACTACACTCTGTCCCTTCCTCCAAGTCATTAATATAGATAGTAAATAGTTGAGGCCCTAGGACCAATCCTTGTGGCACCCCACTAGTTACGGCTTTGCAACCTGAAAAAGACCCATTAATCCCGACTCTCTGCCTTCTGTGTGTTAGCCAATCCTTAATCCATGCCAAAACATTACCCCCAAAACCCTGAGCTCTTATTTTGTATAATAATCTTTTATGTGGCACCTTATCGAAAGCCTTCTGAAAATCCAAATACACTACATCTACTAGTTCCCCTTTATTCACTCTGCTTGTTGTATCCTCAAAGAACTCTAACAAATTTGTCAAACATGATTTCCCTTTCATAAAACCATGTTGACGCTGTCTGTAAATGTCTGTCTCTGTAAATGTCTGCAGCTTGAGGAATTTTAGTTCAGAGTAGTTGAGCTGGAGTCAGAGGTGTAGACAGTGCAGGGCATTAGGAGGGGGAGAGTTACCAGGACACTTTAATCCAGGAGGCAGCCACACTTCTTAGGTTAGGTGTTGGCACAGGTCTGGTTAGTGGTCATGGACAGAAGGGTGTGACTGGGAGCCAAGCAGGCAAGGGAACTCCAAGTGCAGTCCGAGAGGAGCCTCAGCCTTTACTTTTATACAGCAGGTACGAGGTTCTTGCCTGTGTGAATGAGAACCAAGTCTGCAGGGTGAATGAACAAATTGACCATGGCACCATGGTATAGGAGACCATTCAAATGAAAGGAGTGAAAAGGAATGTGGCAGTGATAGAGGACAGTATAATCAAGGGGATAGATACTGTTCTCTGCAGCCGCGACTGGGAATTCCAAAGGTTGTGTTACCTACCCAGTGCCAGGGTTAAGGACATCTCTTTGCAGCTGGAAAAGAACCTGGAGTGGGAGGGGAAGGATTCAGTTGTCTTGGTTGATGTAGGAACCAACGACACAAGTAGAACTAGGAATGAGGTTCTGCTGAGAGAGTTTGAGGAGTTAGGGTGCAAATTAAAATGCAGAACCTCAAAGTTAATAATCTCTGGTTTGTTACCTGAATTGTGCACAAATTGGCATAGGGTCAAACAGATTACAAAGTTAAATGTCTGGCTGAAAGAGTGGTATGGGAGGCAGGGGTTTCGATTTATGGGGCATGGCACCAGTTCTAGGAAAAGAGAGAGCCGTTGGGATGAGCTCCACCTAAATCAGGCATGGACCAGTGTCCTGGCAAATCAAATAACTGGTGGATAGAGTTTTCAACTATTGAATTGGGGTTGGAGCATCCAGGAAAGGGTAACTTCAAAAGCAGAAATAAAGAACTCAAGGCTGTACAGCAGAGTTGCAATTTAGGTAAAAATAAGCAGTGTGGGTCAGGAATGGACAGAGAAGTTAAGAAGGATAATAGGGCATTAGGGACTAAGGTGACACCAAGGAAAAATAGAAAAAAAAAACAAACCTTAAATGCACTATATCTAAATGCACAAAGCATTCACAACAAAATAGTTGGATTAGGAGCACAGATAGAAATAAATGGGTTTGATCTAACAGCCATTACCGAGGCATGGTTTCAGAATGACCAAGGATGGAAACTAAATATTCCAGGATACTTGTGCTTGATTTGCGGGATCCAGTGGGGCCACGGTCCAGGAAGTGGAAGTAGGTGCCAAAGGCGCTCCCCTCTGACCTCAGTTGCCACTGCAATCGAGCGTTAACTGTCTAATTAGCAGCCCGCCGGGAGACATTTTAAAAAAAGGCAGCATGAACGGCAAGACCGGCGTTGGTGGGGGTGGGCCAAGAGCTGGAAGAAGGTGCTGACAGCCAGTTTAAAGGGCTGTCAGCACCTTCAGTGGCTCTGAGAACGCAGCCAGCTCCTCAGAGGACAGAAAGAGAAAATGGAATCTAAAATAAGGACACTGAGAACCAGGCTGATCGGAACCACAAAATTGCTTCTGGCCATAGGGGAAACCCACCAGACCATCAGGCATCTGACCGTGACCCCTTGTGGCAATGGCACAGAGAATAACCCACGGTTCACCGACGACTCCCTGTATGTCCTCCTCAGGAGGCTGAAGCGAGGCGGGAGGTCCTCTTCCCACTGGAAAGAAGGAGGAGACTCCCCAGATCACCAAGAAGGCCTGGATGAAGGTTACAGAGGAGGTCAGCAGCTATAAGGTTGTGAGGAGAACCTGAATGCAGTGCTGCAAACGAGTCAACAACCTTCTCTGCCAGGGTGAGTGGCAAACCGCAATCCTCACTTGTTTGTAGTCAGATGGGTGGGTATCCAGGTGTTGATTTTGGAAAGTGGAAGCCCTGCAGATGTAATGAATGGCTACAGCTCTGTGATGGAACATATACCTGGCACATCTGACCCGCACAAGGGTGCAGTCATGTACCAGTATAACACTTGCCTGACAATGGCCCCAGAGGCAGCATGCAGCCAGACTGATAAGTGGGTGGTCTTTCAAGTCAAGTAACTGAAATGATTCTCATGTGCCTCCACAGGAGAAGAGGGCCCAGAATGCCTGTGAAAGGGCACAGACCGGTGGTGGCGTTTCAATCCTTGCAATTCTTACAGCTGTGGAGGACGAGGCACTGCTACTGGCTGGTGAGGACGGAGGCCAGTCAGTCGCAGGTGGTGAGGCCGGAGCACCTGGCCAGGAGGGTGAGTTCCCCAGATTATGGGCACAGACATGTCCTTCAGTCTGGAGTGTCGCACAGACCTGATCTTTCTGTTGTCTACTGCAGGTGAATCCCAGCTATTGCCAGGCAACATATCCAGGGGACATCCAACCACCTCTGAGGAGGAGGAGGAGGAGGGGACCTCAGCAGGTCCAGCGACACATCCTTGCCTCGCACCAATCACCAGCTCAGATATAGTCACCTCAGTTGGGCAAATTATGTGTACAGATTCGTGGTCACAACCTGGGTCTAGCACCGCACAAGTGCCAGACCAGCTGCCAGAAGCAGTTTTGGCTGAGACCTCTGAGTATCAGAGGTTTGTGGGAGACCAGGCCAGTGCAGAGCCCCATGCTGGTGATGAGTCTCTGAAGTCGTCCATTAGGTGGAGGGTGCTGTTGGTGCAGTGTGAGGTGTGTGAAGATCTGGCAGAGTTATCAGAGGGTATGCATGCTCTTGCTCAGACTGTGGAGGAGTCCATCCATGCCATGAGTGCTGTCATGTCCCTCTCATCTGCGCAATTGTCTTCCTCCATTGAGAGAATGATGACTCTTATGGAGAACCAGCTCCAGCAGACCAAGCAGTGGCTGTTCGAGATGCGTGCAGACTTGCACACCAATGCATTGCCAGTGAGCTCCATGCATCAGTGTCAATGTGAGAGAGCAATGAGGCACCTGGGGTCTCCTCCAGGTTCTCAGGTGAGCAGGGAGGCCCAAATGTGCCTCCTGATGGCAGAGGAGCAGCAGCAGTCAGCATGTGGGTGCTCCTGTCAGGGAGCTCCTGATGCAGACAGTGGCTCCTCGGCCTCTCTACCAGTGACACCAGCGCTTCAAATTTCATGATGACAGAGGATGCTCCTGAGACACCTCAGGTTCACCTCAATATGCTGGGACCCTCACAGCCTCAGGCAACCAAAGGATGGCCGCCAAAGTCAATCCAAGCCACATGTGTACAGTCAATGACTCCTTTGACCATGGGGAACCCAGCGATGGCACTGAAGCCTCTGGCTCTCTCAGCCTAACTGTCCGCATCAGTTTTAAACTTGATGTACTGGTTGATCCTTATGAATATGGCATCAGTTACAACCTTTATGCAGTGATGTGCAGATGATTGTCAGATTCCACATGTCTCCTGTGGGAGCCTTGAATGAGCCTGATGCATAGAAGTTAAGTGCGACTGCGATCTTGAGAGCCACCAGAATCGGATGACCACCCATGCAGTTGGAGCTGACCTCTGCTGCCATCATCTCACACAGAGATGTCACAATCTCTCGAGACAGGTACAGTCTTCTAAGACACTGGAACTCAGACATCTGTAGGAAGCTCGACCGCTGCCGGTACACCCTGCCTACTGCGTAGCCTTGTCTCCTCGCAGGTCTTTGCGCCTGGTCCACTCTGTGGCATTCTGCCCCTCCCCCATCATCAGGCTGTAGCTGCAGGTGGCCAGCAGGTCGCTGATGTCCTTTGCCTCTTGCTCGCCTGTCCCTCCTTCTCCAGTTCTCTTCCTCACTGGAGGACACTCCTCTAGAATGGATAATGCCCGTGACAGAAGTGTCCCAAAAAAGTAATGGGAAAAGCTTTGTACTACTTGCTGTGAGGAAAGGCACTCTCCGCACTCACCCCCACCCCACTACTAGAAATCTCAGCAGCTATGGCCCTGCCAGGAGCATCACCCGCTCAAGTGAGCCCTGGTGAGCCAGCAATATCAGCCCAGAACTTTAAATTCAATCTTACCTCAAAGACACAAAACACAAAAAATCCAGAACCTCAAATACCTTCTTTGAGAGATCCATTGATGCACATAAGTTTAGGGGTAATATATTAACATGGATTGAGGATTATTTTACAGACAAAAAACAGAGAGTAATGTTATGACCTCCGTTGAGACCAGTTAACTTTAAAACAAGTGGTCTGAACTCCCAGACTGATAAAAGGATTACATGACAAGATTTCACGTTTGAAAACTTTTAGCAAACAACTAAACTAAAAATCAACGTTAACTAAACAGTACTTAGTTGGTAGCTGATACACTAAATTACAGAGAAAGTTATTTCCCATTAACTTATTAAAAAACACTTGAAAACCCCACACCACATTTATACATTATATAGTGTTCTCAGTCCTTCTCAAAAACCAATGTCCTCTTTGCTCACTCTTCCGAGCACTTTTGACTTATCTTCTATGAATAAGGCAATCTCTGGTGACTCTGTTCTTTTCTCCTCTGCAAACCTCAACTTTTAAATCAGGTTCAAGACTTAACAGCCTTTCGCTATATCAGTGCTCTGAGAGTAGTTCTTTTATCTCTCTCTCTCTTCTGAGGCTGCCGCTGCTGGTCTTCATATCTTCCTTTCTTCCTTACAGCCTGTCAGATTAAGAAAGCCTGTTGAATTTACTCAGAACAGAAGTTAATAGTCATTTGCCTTTTACAATTTCAGAGTTCATGGACTGAATTTTATGGCTTCCCTTGGGGCAGATTTGGGAGCCGAGGGTGTGACAGGGGGAGCGGGATGGTGGTGGGGCCCATAGAATTGTGACCAATTAACTGCCTCTTAAGGTCTTCTTCCTGCGGCCGCTGGGTTTTAATCAGAAGTGGGGGGCCTCTGCCATGTGGGGACGTCACCCAGTAAAATGAGGGACACTGCCTGTGGGTTTGTGGTGGGGGGGGGGGGCGTCCTCAGTGGGCAATCTGTGGCCCACAGAGGGCCTCGCCAGGAAAACCTGCAACTCACTAAACCCCCTCCCCCTGCACTAAATGCACACCTTTTGCCACCAACCCCCCACCCCCCACCCCCCTCCCTCACTGGGGCCCTTCCAATAGGCCCCAGCAACTCCACCTCACTTACTTTGGATCAGGGCTCCAGCGTGGGCCTGGATCCAAGGCCTCTTGCAGTAATGGCAGTGGCCACTGCTCCCTGTGGCGATGCTGATACTTCTGAGCAGCCAGCCCAGTGATTGGTTAATAGCTCTTGGAGGTGGGATCCCCGTCTTTAAAGGGAAGGAGATCCTGGCGATAGGCTGTTAATTGGCCCGGCGGTATTGAATTGCTCCGGGGGCACTCCAGTTGGCTGAGGCAGGATTCCCCTGCCTTTTCGGCCTGGCACCGGGAGCCTCACCAGGGGCACAAATCCAGCCCATAAGTCTGGTCATTGCAATATCACCTGGGCCTCCCTTTGTTTCCAGGTGTTAGCAATTGTAACTTGAATTTGCATTTTCAGAGCCCCTGGCAGACCGTTTACGATCTGAGAGTTTGGGGGAGTGAAACCCATTGTCTGTCAGGTGTTACAACCTTGTACTCTGCTTTCAAAAGGGTCTGTGATCTGGGTTCCTTGTTTGCATGTAACCAAGACCCCTGGCTCGTTCCTGGGCAGGCTTGGTGTGAGGTCACATATCTCGTCTGAATTCTTTTTACATTTCTTTTAAAACATTAATCGTCCTGCAAAGTCGAGCATTCCTAACAGTAGGAATAAATGGATTGTTTTCAGGTTGGTATTCTGCAAGGAGCAGTGCTTGAGTCTCAGCTATTTTTAATCTATAATCAATGACTTAGATGAGGGGACCAAGTGTAATGTATCCAAGTTTGCTGATGAATCAAAACTAGGTGGGAAAGTAAGCTGTGAGGTGATCCTAAAGAGGCTGCAAAGGAATATAGAGTGGTTAAGTGAGTGGATAAGAATGTGGCTGATGGAATATAGTGGGCAGAAATGTGAAGCTATCCACTTTGGTAGGGAAATAGAAAAGCAGGATATTTGTTAAAAAGTGATAGTCTAGAAAATATGGTATTTGGAGGGACCTGGGTGATCTTGTACACGAATCATAGAAAGTTAACAGAAAGTTAACAGAAAGTACAGCAAGCAATTAGGAAAGCAAATGATATGTTAGCCTTTGTTGCAAAGACATTGGACTATAAAAGTAACAAAGTCTTTCTGCAATAATATAGGGCCTTGGTGAGACCAGACCTGAGTACTGTGTACAATTTTGGCTTCCTTACATAAGGAAGGATATACGTGCCTTAGAGGGAGTGCAACAAAGGTTTACTAGACTGATTCCTGAGATGAGGATGGCCTGTGAGGAGAGATTGAGTAGTCTAGGCCTATATTCCCTTTGAGAGGTGATCTCATTGAAACATATAAAATTCTTAAGGGGCTTGATGGGTTAGATGCTGGAAGGATGTTTCCTCATGCTGAGGTGTCCAGGGTTAGGAGTCATGGGGCTGGATTTTACGAAAAGGCCCAAGATCCTGGGCTAAAGTTTGCAATTATGTCACTGCCCACCCAATTAACTGCTGAGAGACGGAGGAGCCTGTGTGTGGGCGGTGTCAAGTCACACCGCTGGAAGCTCCGGTACCATATTTAAAGGGTTGCCAGCAATCTGTTAAATGCAATCATCCACACAGGCAGCACAGAGAGAGACCTGGAGAACAAGGCATTAATTAGAATGGCTAAAGGATGATCTAGGGTGGCCCCAGGGTCTACTGACGCCTCCCTGCAGGTTCTCCTCCAGGCTGCTCAGGCAAGGAGGGAGGTCTTGGTCCATCAGACGGGAGGAGGAGACTGGCCCGGCAGACCAAGCAAGTCTGGACAGAAATCGCAGATGAGCTCTGCAGCCTTGGGCTCATCCCTTGAATCTGGCTTCAGTATCGCAAGCGAGGTAATAACTCATGCAATCTGCCAAGATAAGTGCAGCACACATTGTTGACCCTACAGCCTTACATGTAACTAGGTGTGAATGTGAGATTGGTAGAAAGGGCATGCCCACCCAGTCACTGGCAAAGAGGAGGCAGCATTGTCTATCAGAGGCATGTCAGCCTCTCTGTGAAGGGCCCTGGTCAGTCAGATTTGAATCGTGCACTGCTGCTACTCTGTGGCGGCATGCAGGACGCATCCCTGTGACACCATCATGGTCAGTCAGGCTTCCACCAGCATAGACATTAGTGGGCAACTAACAATGGCCAATTATGTGCTTGCAGGAGAAAACAGTGCATAATGCAAAGGAGAGGGCCAAGATGGGCATCAGCCCCCTTTTCCTAGTGATACTGACGCCGATGGAGGAAGAGGCTCTGGACATGGGTGGTCTGGAAGAGGGCTGGTCATTGCTGATGGTCAGACCGGAGTGGAGCCCTGAGAGAGTGAGTGGCCTAATGGATGGGCATGAGAGCCTCTGGACAAAATGGGGCATAGTTCTCCTATGTCCACAACTAGTCAGATGGAGGTCCACACTAGGAGTGCTGTGAAGGACATGATGGAATGCACATTGGCCTCTAATCACTCTTTTCTCTCACACAGGTCAAATTCAAGAATAGCCAGCTAACACAATTCTGGGACATCTGAGCTTCAGGCTGATGACATGCCTCTGGAGTTGTCAACAAGGTAACAGAAGCTGGACCTGCAGCGTGAATGTGGGAACATCTGGTGAAGCTTCCAGAGGCTATATGCACTTGTGCACAAACAATGAAGGAGTCCATCCAGGCCATAGGTGCATCTATGTCTCTAGCATGTGCGCGCATGGCCTCCTTTGAGAGACTGACGACTCTCATGGAGTGCCACATTCGGCATACCACCCAGTGGATGCTGGAGATGCGCGTTGACCTGCATGCCATCACCACCTCCGTGAGCTCTATGGTGTGATGACTGGGCAAGGGAGGTGGGGAGGGGGTGTTGAGGTGCTTGGTGTCACCACCAGGTCCTCAGACTCATCAGGATAGCAGGGAGAGACAAGTGTGCCCTGAAAGGGTAAAAAAGAGATTGCCTGCAGCATCTTCTCTCAGGGTGCTCCTGGTGTGGGCAGTGGATCCTCGCCCCTCTGTCAGTGACACAAGTGCCTCACGTAGCCCCAGTGACAGAGGTAGCTCCTGCACCTCTGCAGGAAGCCTTAATATGCCAGAGCCCTCCAGGCCTCAGGCAGCCAGAGGACAACTACCAAAGTCATCCAAAGCCATGGAACACAAGTCAACAGCCTGCATCCACCTCAGCTGACAGCGTAGGGCGAGCACAAAGTGGGAGCACACATAGGCAATTTAGGAAGACCACCTAGCTGCACTTGGGATTCATGGGTTTATGCTTTGTTAATGCATGCAACCTTGCAATGTTTGTGCTTTCAAGTAAATGTGGAATGTTGCAAGGCAAGAGGAATCTTTTAATTTTTGCAGACCACGGGAACTTTAAGAGTATCCTAGCTCCCTCAAAGGGTGTGTTGGGAAGAACTGCGCCAAGTGAGGTTGATGCATTCCCCATGGAATATAATGAGGAGAAATGTGAAGCTACTGGTAGGGAAATAGAAAAGCAGGATATTTGTTAAAAGGTGGTAGTCTAGGAAATATGGTATTTGGAGGGACCTGGGTGTTCTTGTACACGAATCAGAGAAAGTTAACATGCAGGTACAGCAAGCAATTAGGAAAGCTATTTAATGTATATATGGGTTCAGGTAAATGGTAAAGGCAATCAAGGAAATGGCAACAGGGCTGAAGAAGGCTGTAACTTTATTGGCATGAATGGATCTGTTAGTAAGGATCATCTGAAATGTGCCCACATTAGTGCGACGCGAGCCTTCCTTGTATGTATCTCATGGTTCCTTGCCTGCGGTCCCTGGGGTTCTTCATCATGCAGTGTCTAGTCAGCATCTTCCTCCCATCTTTTATTGGAAGATGCATTGCACTCCAGGATGTACTCATTGTTCAAAGCTTCTCCCCTCTTTCGCACCAGGTTGTGCAGAGCACAGCACATAACCAATCTATGTGAGACCCTTGCTGGGGAATACTGAAGGGCTTCACCAGATCTATCCAGGCACCTGAACTACATCTTCAGAAGGTCACTGGCTTGAGTTGTCCTGTGGCAGCTGTTGTATCTCTCCTCTGTATTTGTGTTCCATACAAGCATCAGTAGACATGTCTTCAGTGGGTAACCCTTAACACCCAGTATCCATCCTTGAAGGCACACAAGTGGCCTGAGAAGGTCTGGCAGCTGGGACTGCTTCCCCGAAACCTTGCACAGACCTGGAGGATCCATTTGCGGTGGTCGCAGACAAGTTGTACATTGAGCGAGTGGAAGCCTTTCCTATTGATGAAGGCTGCTGCCTTGATGGTCACATGCCTGCAACCGGTGACACCATGCAGATGGAGGAATCCATCAATGACCCTGAACCCTAAAGCACTCTCAGCTTGACTTTCCAGAAAGTGCATGTATTGGTTGACCCTCTTGAAGATAGCATTGATGACCATCTTGATGCAACAATGAACTGCAGACTGGGAGATTCTACACATATCCCCTGAAGATCCCTGGAATGATCCTGAGGCATAGAAACTCAGCACCATAGTGTCCTTCAGTGCCACAGGCATTGGGTGCCACCCTCCCCATAGGGGTCAGCTTGTCTTCCATCATGGCTCACTGCTGCTCTGACATTTGAAGGTAGCTTGCCTCAAATGGGTAGACCATCTCTGGTGGGTAACCTCTTCTGTGCACAAAAGGCTGATTGTGTGCCCTCCTCCTCCCTGCCCCTTCTGAGGTTGATGCTCCTGGTGCCCCTCTGATTGCTGCTGCCCCGCTGCCTGTGGCACAGCTCTCTCCCTCTCTAATGCTCCTCCTCATTGGAGGCCTCAAAGCCTGAGTGAATGAGGCCCATAGCAAACAGTCACACTCAGTTCTCAGGGCCTCCCACCCCACCTTGCTATGTGCCTACAAGTGCCATGTCTAAGATGGCACTCAAGCAGTACGCCCCACTGTGCTGGCAGGTTTGTCCCTGCTCCTGTTTGGCACTTCTGCTGCCTATGCCGTTCCACCTTATCTGCCAAACCATGCTACCATTCACAATGGCTGCCATCTGGAGCCAACACTGGCTTTCTGCTAATCCACCACTTCCTTATACCTGGTGAGGCTCTGAAGCCCCGTTGTTCGCATGCGCCTGTGGAAGAACCTGGTAAAATAGGAGTTAATTGCCTGTTTAACAGGCTTATGTACCTTCCCACCGCATTTTAGCGTGAGGTCCTCCTGCCAGCCTGGCTGCCCTTTGTAATATCCGACAGCAACTGATGCCTTTAATTGCGACATTTTGAATCCTCCTGCCTCTCAGCCCATTGCCGGAGGGCTGGTAAAATCCAGCCCACAGTCTCAGAATAAGGGGTCAACCATTTATGACGAAGGGTTGTGAATCTTTGGAATTCTCTACCCTAGAGACATTGAATATATTTAGGACAGAGATAGATAGATTATTGGATACTTAGGGAATCAAGGGAAATTAATACAGTGCCGGAAGACAGAGTTGAAATAGAAGATCAGTCATCAGCTTACTGAATGGTGGAAGCATTTTGAAAGGCCAAATGGCCTGCTGCAGCTTCTGTTTCTTACATTCTTGTGTTCTAATCACTATAGAGCATATTCCAGACCTGTTATAATGATTAAATTTGAGCACAATTCCACATCAGTAAGGATAAAATATATGACCAGTTTTATAAATAGAATATGAAGGTTTATGTGACTGGATCTAATGTATCATCAGCTTTTTTTTATTAGATTGTAGAATCTATTTTACATAATTGTTTTTTCTTCAGTGAATAATGGTTAGCAGCAATAATAAGGTTGTAATCTATTTGAAAGGTTCAGGTGCCATTGTAAATATTTTGAATGTCACCTGAATCTTGGGCTTAGATTACCTTCCATCCATACCTACTCTAATATATGCTGAATATTTGTTCTTGTGTTATTAAGCTTGCTAGTTTACATTTATTTGGCCATACTCCTGTGTTTAAGAGCTGAGTGAGTGGCTTTAAGTTGTTAGTTCCAATTTAAAATATAAAATAGGGTTTAAAATCTTTTATTCTGGATTACACAAAATTTTTATTTTGAATAACAAATATCTAATGGTGGCTGACACTAGCTGAGGATATTTTCTTTTAAATTCTGTGTGTGTTTTAAAGGTACAAATTAAATTATTTTATTTCTTCTCTTTTTGGTCTCTTGAGAGTAATTGAGAACAATGGAGTGTGGCATTCACAGAAATGTATTAAAGAGACAGTCTAACATATGAATGTACGGATTAGGAGCAGGAGTAGGCCACTCAACCCCTCGAGCTTGCTCTGCCATTCAATAAGTTCATGGCTGAACTGATTACTCCACGTTTTCACCTACCCCCTTGCTTATCAAGAATCTATCTACCTCTACCTTAAAAATATTCAAAGACTCTGCTTCCATTGCCTTTTGAGGAAGAGAATTCCAAAGACTCACAACCCTCTGAGAGAAACAATTTCTCCGAATCTCTGTCTTAAATGGGACACTCCTTATTTTTAAACAATGACCCCTAGTTCGAGATTCTCCCACAAGGGGGAAAATCCTATCCATATCCACCCCGTCAAGACCCCTCAGGATCTTATGTTTCAATCAAGTCACCTCTTCGTCTTCTAAATTCCAGCGGATACAAGCCTAGTCTGTCCAATCTTTCCTCGTAAGGCAGCCCACCCATTCCAGGAATTAGTCTAGTAAACGTTCTCTGTACTGCCTCCAAAGCATTTACATCCTTCCTCAAATAAGGAGACCAGTACTGTACACAGTACTCCAGATGTGGTCGCACCAATGCCCTGTATAGCTGAAGGATAACCTCCCTACTTTTGTATTCAATTCCCCTCATGATAAACGATAACATTCTTTCAGCTTTCCGAATTACGTACTGTACCTTGATAATAACCTCTTGTGATTCATGCACTAGGACACCTAGATCCATCTGCAGCTCAGAGCTCTCACCTGTTTTTTTTTATTCATTCATGGGACGTGGACGTCACTGGCTATGCCAGCATTTATTGCCCATCCCTAATTGCCCTTGAGAAGGTGGTGGTGAGCTGCCTTCTTGAACTGCTGCAATCCATGTGAGGTAGGTACACCCACAGTGCTATTAGGAAAGGAGTTCCAGGATTTTGACCCAGCGACAGTGAAGGAATGGCAATATCGTTCCAAGTCAGGATGGTGTGTGACTTGGAGGGGAACTTGCAGGTGGTGATGTTCCCATGCATCTGCTGCTCTTGTCCTTCGAGGTGGTAGAGGTCGCGGGTTTGGAAGGAGCTGTCTAAGGAGCCTTGGTGCGTTGCTCCAGTGTATCTTGTAGATAGTACACACAGCAGCCACTGTGCGTTGCTGGTGGAGGGAGTGAATATTTGTGGATGATATGCCAATGACACAGGCTGCTTTGTTCTGGATGGTGTCGAGCTTCTTGAGTGTTGTTGGAGCTGCACCCATCCAGGTAAGTGAAGAGTATTCCATCACACTCCTGACTTGTGCCTTGTAGATGGTGGACATGCTTTGGGGAGTCAGGAGGTGAGTTACTCGCCTCAGGATTCCTAGACTCTGACCTGCTCTTGTAGTCACGGTAGTTGTATGACTACTCCAGTTCAGTTTCTGATCAATGGTAGCCCCTAGGATGTTGATAGTGGGAGAATTCAGCGATGGTAATGCCATTGAATGCCAAGGGGAGATGATTAGATTCTCTCTTGTTGGAGATGGTCATTGCCTGGCACTTGTGTGGCGCAAATGTTACTTGCCACTTATCAGCCCAATCCTGGATATTGTCCAGGTCTTGCTGCATTTCTACATGGACTGCTTCAGTACGTGAGGAGTTGCGAATGGTGCTGAACATTGTGCAGTCATCAGCGAACATCCCCACCTCCGGCCTTATGATTGAAGGAAGGTCATTGATGAAGCAGCTGAAGTTGGTTGGGCCTAGGACACTACCCTGAGGAACTCCTGCAGTGATGTCCTGGAGCTCAGATGATTGACCTCCAACAACCACAGCCATCTTCCTTTGCTCTAGGTATGACTCCAACCAGCAGAGAGTTTTCCCCCTGAATCTCATTGACTCCAGTTTTGCGAGGGCTCCTTGATGCCATACTCGGTCAAATGCTGCCTTGATGTCAAGGGCAGTCACTCTCACCTCACCTCTTGAGTTCAGCTCTTTTGTCCATGTTTGAACCAAGGCTGTAATGAGGTCAGGAGCTGAATGGCCCTGGTGGAACCCAAACTCAGCATCACTGAGCAGGTTATTGCTAAGCAAGTGCTGCTTGATAGCACTGTTGATGATACCTTCCATCACTTTACTGATGATTGAGAGTAGACTGTTGGGGCGGTAATTGGCTGGGTTGGACTGCTTTTTGTGTACAGGACAGACCTGGGCAATTTTCCACATGGCCGTTAGATGCCAGTGTTGTAGCTATACTGGAACAGCTTGGCTAGGGGTGTGGCAAGTTCTGGAGCACAGATCTTCAGTACTATTGCCGGAATATTGTCAGGACCCATAGACTTTGTAGTATCCAGTGCCTTCATTTGTTTCTTGATATCACGTGGAGTGAATCGAAATGGCTGAAGTCTGGCATCTGTAATGCTGGGGACTTCAGGAGGGGGCCGAGATGGATCATCCACTCGGCACTTCTGGCTGAAGATTGTTGCAAATGCTTCTGCCTTATCTTTTGCACTGATGTGCTGGGCTCCCCCATCATTGAGGATGGGGACATTTGTGGAGCCACCTCCTCCAGTTAGTTGTTTAATTTTCCATCACCATTCACGACTGGATGTGGCAGGACTGCAGAGCTTAGATCTGGTCCATTGGTTATGAGATCGCTTAGCTCTGTCTATTGCATGCTGCTTAAGCAGTTTGGCATGCAGGTAGTCCTGTGTTGTAGCTTCACCAGGTTGACACGTCATTTTGAGGTATGCCTGGTGCTGCTCCTGGCTTGCCCTCCTGCAGTCTTCATTCAATCAGGGTTGGTCTCCTGGCTTGATGGTAATGGTAAAGTGGGGGATATGCCGGGCCATGAGGTTACAGATTGTGGTTGAGTACAATTCTGCTGCTGCTGATGGCCCACAACGCCTCATGGATGCCCAGTTTTGCATTGCTAGATCTGTTCGAAATCTATCCCATTTAGCACGGTGATAGTGCCACACAACACGATGGATGGTTTCCTCAATGTAAAGGCGGGACTTCATCTCCACAAGGACTGTGCGGTGGTCACTCCTACCAATACAGTCATGGACAGAACCATCTGCGGCAAACAGATTGGTGAGGACAAGGTCAAGTATGTTTTTCCCTCATGTTGGTTCCCCTACCACCTGCCGCAGACCCAGTCTAGCAGCTGTGTACTTTAGTACTTGGCCAACTCGGTCAGTAGTGGTGTTACCGAGCCACTGTTGGTGATGGACATTGAAGTTCCCCACCCAGAGTACATATTTTGCCCTTGCCACCCTCAGTGCTTCCTCCAAGTGGTGTTCAACATGGAGGAGTACTGACTCATCAGCTGAGGGAGAGCGGTAGGTGGTAATCAGTAGGAGGTTACCTTTCCCATGTTTGACCTGATGCCATGAAACTTCATGGGGTCTGGAGTCGATGTTGAGGACTCCCAGGGCAACTGCCACTCTGCTGTAGATCACTGTCCTGCCACCTCTGCTGGGTCTGTCCTGCCAGTGGGACAGGACATACCCAGGGATAGTGATTGCAGTGTCTGGGACATTGTAAGGTATGATTCTGTGAGTATGACTGTTGCTTGACTAGTCTGTGGGACAGCTCTCCCAACTTTGGCACAAGCCCCCAGATGTTAGTAAGGAGGACTTTGCAGCGTCGACAGGGCTGGGTTTGCCGTTTGCGTTTCCAGTGCCTAGGTCGATGCCGGGTGGACGGTCCGGTTTCATTCCTTTTTATTGACTTCGTAGCGGTTAGGCACAACTGAGTGGCTTGCTCGGCCATTTTAGAGGGCATATAAGAGTTAACCACATTGTTGTGGGTCTGGAGTCACATGTAGGCCAGACCAGGTAAGGACAGCAGATTTCCTTCCCTAAAGGACATTAGTGAACCAGATGGGTTTTTGCAACAATCGACAATGGTTTCATGGCCATCATTAGACTAGCTTTTAATTCCAGATTTATTAATTAAATTCAAATTCCACCTTCTGCTGTGGTGGCATTCAAACCCATGTCTCCAGATCAACACCCTGGGTCTCTGGGTTACTAGTCCAGTGATAATACCACTACGCCACCGCCTAATCCGCACTTACTCTTAAAGAATTCATGGAATCTGATTGGTGAAAGGTATATCAATATTTTATTCACACTAAATCATCAAGTACAAGCTCTCACTACTTGCCTGCTACGCTATCAGTCAAGGCACGAGGTGATTGGTCTCGGACTTGCGGCTGCTCTTCTGGTCTCTGAGTCCTTGACTCAGGGGTATCTTCTCCAGGGTTCTTCCCAGGGTTCTCGTGCCCACCCCAATTTCAGCCAGGGGTTAAATCTTGTTTCCAAGACCCTCCTTTTTACTTACTGATAGTGGTCTGGGACAATGATAATTCCTTATTTGGTTCAGTGAGAGCCTGGTCAGCACTTTTCATTTCTCAATGCTATTGTCTAACCATAAGTTTAATCTTATCTCATGTCCAAGGCGACTTCTTTGTCTAATATGTGCAAGGACACTGTCTGGTTTCATCATGTCAGCACTTCTTGTTTCAACATGTTTTCTTGTTATTGTCTGCAACTCCTTAGACATCTGTGTCTTGTTCCCCTTTCTACCCAACCCTCCTATGTTTCAACACACTGTGTAATTACTTATAACTAGCCCCTTTGTTTCAATTAAGTTCTTATGTGCTTTTACTGGGTCTACACTCCATTGAAATAATATGCTTCTTTTTTATTCTTCCTGCCAAAGTGGACAATTTCCCACTTTCCCACATTATACTCCATTTGCCAGGTCTTTGCCCATTCACTTAACCTATCTATATCCCTTTGTAGCCTCCTTATGTCCTCTTCACAAGTTACTTTCCTACTTACCTTTGTGTCATCAGCAAATTTAGCAACCATACCTTCGGTCCCTTCATCTTAGTCATTTATATAAATTGTAAAAGGTTGAGGCCCCAGCACAGATCCCTGTGACACACCACTCGTTACATCTTGCCAACCAAAAAATGACCCCTTTATGCCTACTCTCTGTTTCCTGTTAGCTAGCCAATTTTCTATCCATGCCAATATGTTACCCCCTACACCATGAGCTTTTATTTTCTGCAATAACCTTTGATGTGGCATCTTATCAAATGCCTTCTGGAAATCTAAGTACAATACATCCACCAGTTCCCTTCATCCACAGCACATGTAACTCCCTCAAAGAACTCCAATAAATTGGTTGAACATGATTTCCCTTTCACAAAACCATGTTGACTCTGCCTGATTACCTTGAATTTTTCTAAATGCCCTGCTATAACATCTTTAATAATAGCTTCTAACATTTTCCCTAATGACATAGGCAGGAAGAGTGACGAGGTCCTGCAGGGGGAGTTCAGGGAGTTAGGTAGTAAGTTAAAAAACAGGACCTCTAGGGTTGTAATCTTGGGATTACTCCCTGTGCCACATTCCAGTGAGGCTAGAAATAGGAAGATAGTGCAGCTAAACACGTGGCTAAACAGCTGGTGCAGGAGAGAGGGTTTCAGATATCTGGATCATTGGGATCTCTTCCGGGACAGGTGGGACCTGTACAAGAAGAACGGGTTGCATCTAAACTGGAGGGGCACAAATATCCTGGCTGCGATGTTTGCTAGTGTCACTCGGGAGGGTTTAAACTAGTGTGGCAGGGGGGTGGGAACCAGAGCAGTAGGTCAGCAGGTGAAATAAATGAGGGGGAAGTAGTGAATAAGGCTGGTAAGACTGAGAGGAAGAGCAGGCAGGGAGATGTTGCTGAGCACAGCAGGACTAGTGGTCTGAAGTGCATTTGTTTCAATGCGAGAAGTACAACAGGTAAGGCAGATGAACTTAGAGCTTGGATTAGTATTTCGAACTATGATATTGTTACTATTACAGAAACTTGGTTGAGGGAAGGACAGGATTGGCAGCTAAACGTTCCGGGATTTCGATGCTTCAGGCAGGATAGAGGGGGATGTAAAAGGGATGGGGGAGTTGCATTACTGGTTAAGGAGAATATCACAGCTGTACTGCGGGAGGACACCTCGGAGGGATCATGTAGCGAGGCAATAAGGGTAGAGCTCAGGAATAGGAAAGGTGCAGTCACAATGTTGGGGGTTTACTACAGGCCTCCCAACAGCCAGTGGGAGATAGAGGAGCAAATATGTAGATAGATTTTGGAAAGATGTAAAAGCAACAGGGTTGTTGTGGTGGGTGATTTTAACTTCCCCTATATTGACTGGGACTCACTTAGTGCTAGGGGCTTGGATGGGGCAAAATTTGTAAGGAGCATCCAGGAGGGCTTCTTGAAACAATATGTAGATAGTCCAACAAGGGAAGGGGCCGAACTGGACCTGGTATTGGGGAATGAGCCCGGCCAGGTGGTCGAAGTTTCAGTAGGGGAGCATTTCGGGAACAGTGACCATAATTCTGTAAGTTTTAAGGTACTTGCGGATAAGGATAAGAGTAGTCCTCAGGTGAAGGCGCTAAATTGGGGGAAGGCTAATTATAACAATATTAGGCAGGAACTGAAGAATTTAGATTGGGGGCGGCTGTTTGAGAGTAAATCAACATCTGACATGTGGGAGTCTTTCAAACGTCAGTTGATTAGAATCCAGGACCGGCATGTTCCTGTGAGGATGAAGGATAAGTTTGGCAAGTTTCAGGAACCTTGGATAACGAAGGATATTGTGAGCCGAGTCAAAAAGAAAAAGGAAGCATTCATAAGGGCTAGAAGGCTGGGAACAGTCGAAGCCCTTGAGGCATATAAAGAAAGTAGGAAGGAACTTAAGCAAGGAGTCAGGTGGGCTAAAAGGGGTCATGAAAAGTCATTGGCAAACAGGATTAAGGAGAATCCCGAGGCTTTTTATACGTATATAAAGAGCAAGAGGGTAACCAGGGAAATGGTTGGTCCACTCAAGGACAGAGGAGGGAATCTATGCGTGGAGCCAGAGGAAATGGGTGAGGTACTAAATGAGTACTTTGCATCAGTATTCACCAAAGAGAAGGACTTGGTGGATGATGAGTCTAGGGAAGGGAGTGTAGATAGTCTGGGTCATGTCAATATCAAAAAGGAGGTGTTGGGCGTCTTGAAAAACATTAAGGTAGATAAGTCCCCAGGGCCTGATGGGATCTACCCCAGAATACTGAGGAAGCCAAGGAAGGAAATTGCTGGGGCCTTGACAGAAATCTTTGTATCCTTATTGGCTACAGGTGAGGTCCCAGAGGACTGGAGAATAGCCAATATTGTTCCTTTGTTTAAGAAGGGTAGCAAGGATAATCCAGAAAATTACAGGCCAGTGAGCCTTACGTCAGTGGTTGGGAAATTATTGGAGAGGATTCTTCAGTACAGGATTTACTCCCATTTGGAAACAAATGAACTTATTAGCGAGAGGCAGCATGGTTTTGTGAAGGGGAGGTCGTATCTCACTAACTTGATCAAGTTTTTTGAGGAAGTGACGAAGATGATTGATGAAGTGGATGTTGTCTACATGGACTTCAGTAAAGCCTTTGACAAGGTCCCTCATGGCAGACTGGTACAAAAGGTGAAGTCACACGGGATCAGAGGTGAGCTGGCAAGATGGATACAGAACTGGCTCTGTCATAGAAGACAGAGGGTAGCAGTGGAAGGGTGCTTTTCTGAATGGAGGGCTGTGACTAGTGGTGTTCCGCAGGGATCAGTGCTGGGACCATTGCTGTTTGTAGTATATATAAATGATTTGGAGGAAAATGTAGCTGGTCTGATTAGTAAGTTTGCGGACGACACAAAGGTTGGTGGAGTTGCGGATGGTGATGAGGATTGTCAGAGGATACAGCAGATATAGATCGGTTGGAGACTTGGGTGGAGAAATGGCAGATGGAGTTTAATCCGGACAAATGTGAGGTAATGCATTTTGGAAGGTCTAATACAGGTGGGAAGTATACAGTAAATGGCAGAACCCTTAGAAGTATTGACGAGCAGAGAGATCTGGGCGTACAGGTTCACAGATCACTGAAAGTGGCAACGCAGGTGGATAAGGTAGTCAAGAAGGCATACAGCATGCTTGCCTTCATCGGTCGGGGCATAGAGTATAAAAATTGGCAAGTCATGCTGCAGCTGTACAGAACCTTTGTTAGGCCACACTTAGAATATTGCATGCAATTCTGGTCGCCACACTACCAGAAGGATGTGGAGGCTTTGGAGATGGTACAGAAGAGGTTTACCAGGATGTTGCCTGGTCTGGAGGGTATTAGCTATGAGGAGAGGTTGGATAAACTCGGATTGTTTTCACTGGAATGACGGAGGTGGAGGGGCGACATGATAGAGGTTTACAAAGTTATGAGTGGCATGGACAGAGTAGATAGTCAGAAGCTTTTTCCCAGGGTGGAAGAGTCAGTTACTAGGGGACATAGGTTTAAGGTGCGAGGGGCAAAGTTTAGAGGGGATGTGCAAGGCATGTTTTTTACACAGAGTGTGGTGAGTGCCTGGAACTTGCTGTCGGGGGAGGTGGTGGAAGCAGGTACGATAGTGACGTTTAAGAGGCATCTTGACAAATACATGAATAGGATAGGAATAGAGGGATATGGACCCTGGAAGTGCAGAAGGTTTTAGTTTAGACAGGCATCAAGATCGGCGCAGGCTTGGAGGGCTGAATGGCTTGTTCCTGTGCTGTACTGTTCTTTGACAGATGTTAAGCTAACTGGCCTGTAGTTTCCTGTTTTCTGTCTCCCTCCCTTTTTGAATAAAGGAGTTATATTCGCTATTTTCCAATCTAAAGGAACCTTCCCCGAACCTAGGGCATTTTGGATAATTAAAACTAACACATCAACTATCTCACTAGCCACTTCTTTTAACACCCTCGGATGAAGTCCATCAGGACCCGGGCACTTGTCAGCCAGCAGCTCCAACAATTTATTCAGTACCACTTCTCTGGTGATTGTAATTTTCTTGAATTCCTCCCTCCCTTCCATTTCCTGACTTACAGCTAATACTGGGATGTTAGTTGTATCCTCATTAGTGAAGACCAATGCAAAATATCTGTTCAATTCATCTGCCATCTCCTTATTATCCTTTATTAATTTCCCAGATTCACTTTTTATAGGAACAACACTCAGTTTGTTAACTCTTCTTTTTAAAATATCTATAGAAA
Organism: Heterodontus francisci; assembly: GCF_036365525.1. NCBI lineage: Eukaryota > Metazoa > Chordata > Chondrichthyes > Heterodontiformes > Heterodontidae > Heterodontus > Heterodontus francisci. The sequence goes on from NC_090378.1 coordinate 68,525,791, forward strand.
CTCTTACTATCTGTCTTAATATTTCTAGCTAGCTTTCTCTCATACTCTAATATTACCCTCCTTATCAATCTTTTAGTCCTTCTTTGCTGTTTTTTATATTCTGTCCAATTTTCTGACCTGCCTCTCATCTTTGTGCAATTATAGGCTTTTTCTTTAAATTTGATACTATCTTTAACTGTTTGTTAACCACGGATGGTGGGTCCCACCCTGGGAATTTTTCTTTCTTGTTGAAATGTATCTATCCTATGTATTCTGAAATATCCCCTTAAATGTCTGCCACTGCATCTCTATTGACCTATCCCGTAACCTGATTTTCCAGGTCACTTTAGCTAGCTCTGCTTTCATGCCCTCATAATTGCCCAAACTTAAGTTTAAAATACTAGTCTTGGACCCACTTTTCTCTCCCTCAAACTGAATGTAAAATTCAATCATATTATGATCACTGCTACCTAGGGATACCTTAACTATGAAGTCATTAATTATTCCTATCTCGTTGAACAATACCAGGTCTAGTATAGCCTGCTGTCTGGTTGGCTCCAGAATGTATTGTTCCAAGAAATTATCCCCAAAAAATTCTATGTACTCTTCACCTAGGCTACCTCTGATTTTTCCAGTCTATATGTAGGTTGAAATCCCCCATAATTATTGCTGTACCTTTCTGACAAGCTGCCATTATTTCTTCCTTTATACCCCTTCCCACAGTGTGGTTAATGTTAGGTGGCCTGTACAGCACTCCCACAAGTGACTTCTTGCCTTTATGATTTCTCATCTCTACCCAAACTGCTTCTACATCCTGGTCTCCTGAACTTAGGTCATCTCTCTCTATTGCGCTAATACCATTATTAATTAACAGAGCTACCCCTCCACCTTTTCTTAGCTTCCTGTCCTTCCTAAATGCCATGTATCCTTCAATATTCAGGTGCCAATCTATGTCGTCCCGCAGCCATGTCTCTGTTATGGCTGTCAGATCGTACTTATTTATTTCTATTTGCGCTCTCAATTCATCTGTTTTATTTCGAATGCTACGTGCTTTCAGATACAGCACCTTTAGTTGTGTCCTTTTATTATTTTTCTAACCTCTAGCCTTATCTGTTGATTTACTCTTAAATTTGTATGCTCTGTCCCTTCCTGTCACAGTCTGTTTATCATTTCCCTTTCCCTCTTGCCTTGTCTCTACTCCTTGATTTACCATATCCTCCCAAATTTGATCCCAAATTTAGGATGACCTAAGTTCAGGAGACCAGGATGTAGAAGCAGTTTGGGTAGAGATGAGAAATCATAAAGGCAAGAAGTCACTCTTGAAATGCCTGGCTCTAATCTTTTGACTATTCCCCCAGTCCTAGACTCCCCAGCTAGTGGAAATAGTTTCTCCCAATCTACCTTATCTGTTCCCTTTGATATCTTGAAAACTTTGATCAAATCACCCCTAACTTTATAAATTCCAGGGAATGTAACTCTAGTTTGTTTAATCTCTCCTCAAAGCTTAAACTTTGAAGTCCAAGATATTAGTCTAAAAATCTACGCTGCATTTCCTCCAAGGCCAGAATATCCTTTCTAAGGTGCAGTCCCCAGAACTGCTGATAGTACTCCATGTGTGCCTAACCAGGGCTTTGTATAGATGAAGTATCCCCTTGTATTCTACTCCTTTAGATATAAAAGAAGGCTTTCCATTACCCTTTTTGATTATTTTCTGTGGCTATTCATGGCATATTAATGATCTGTCTACTTGGATCCCCCAAGTCTTTTTGGACCTCCATGGTTCTAGCTTTTCACCATTTAGAAAATACCCTGTCCTATCATTTTTAAGGTCCAACGTGGATGACCTCACATTTGCCCACATTGAAATCTATTTGCCACAGTTTTGCCCATTTACTTAATCTATCAATATTTCTTTGTAATTTTACACTTCTATCTACACTGTTTGCAATACCAATTATCTTTGTTTCATGGTGAAATTTAGATATGTGGCTTTCTATCCCATCATCTGAGTTGCTAATGAATACACTGAATAGGTGAGGCTCCAACACCGATCCTTGCGGGACATCATTAGTCACATCCTGCCAATTAGGGTACCTGCCCATTATCCTTACACTCTGTCTCCTTCCACTCAGCCCATTTCCTAACCAGGTCAATAATTTGCCTTCAATTCCATGAGTTTCAATCTTAGTTAACAGTCTCTAATGACAGACTTTATCAAATGCCTCCTGAAAGTCCATATAAATAACACCCATAAACATTCCCGTCTACAACTTTAGTCACCGCCTCAAAAACTTCCATCAGATTCATCAGCCATGATCTACCCTTTACAGATCCATACTGGCTTTCTCTGATCAGCTTAAAATTTTCAAGGTGTTGAGTCACCCGATCCTTAATTATAGGGTCTTGCAATTTCCTAACATCAGATGTTAGGCTAACTGATCTATAATTCTCTGGTTTCCCTCTCTCACCTGTCTTAAATAGTGGAGTAACATGTGCCATTTTCCAATCTAAAGGAACACTTCCAGAATTGAGAGAATTTTGGAAAATTATAGTTAGGGCATCAACAATGTTCTCACCTGTTGCTTTTAAAACTGCTTTTGGAAACTATTTGGTCCTGGAGATTTGCCACTCCTTAGTGCCATTAATTTCTCCATTACTGTTACCTTGCTTGTGTTAATTTTGTTGAGTCCCTGTCTGTGATTCTTTAATAGTTTACTTGGAATGTCTAGTATGTTGACCTCTTCCTCAATTGTAAATACTGACATAAAATAATTAGTCAGCATGTCCGCCATTTCCATATTTTCATTGACAACATCACTGTTATCAATTTTCAAGGGGCGCCACATTGCTTCTGACCACTCTCTTTTTCCCAAAATAATTGTAAAAGTTTTTTGTGTTGATTTGATATCCCTTGCAAGTTTCTTTTCATACTCTCTTTTTGTAGCTCTTATTATCTGCTTTGTCATCCCTTGCTGCTTTACAGTGACCGAGGAGTGGATTGCTCACCCACTCTCTCAGCTATGGCCATTCTTGATGAGGGTGACCCAACATGAGGAAAATTACTGCGGATTCAGGATGTCTGCAATAAATTTTCTTTCCTCAATGTGGTGCCATTATAATGAAACTGCCTCGAGAGGAAGCACTTGTGTCATGAACTCCACCATCACTACTAATGGGTAAACTATGTTTGCAGAAGCAGTAATGGTTAGAAGGTAAAACAATAAGATCTACATTTTAACGATTGCAAATAGATGGTAGTGATCCCTTGTATCCACAACTAAATTATAACATGGAAATTGCTCATAGATGGTGTCAAAGTCCCACTGCAGCCATCTGTACTTGCTCATCAAACCTGCATAGTTGCAACTAGACTCATTAAGTCTGTCAGTCTCAAGATGGCATAGTCAACATCATACACAGCCCAATTTGCTTTTGCATTGATGCCGATTTTTAAAAAATAGTCAATTTTGTACCATGACAAAAATTTAAGTATTTTTGTTCTTGATGGATTATGTTATAACTTATTTTGTTGTTTATAGTATACATAGGATTAAAACTAGGTTCATTTACAGAAAATGGCCCAGTAAGGCTGATATATACAACACGATAGAGAGAAATAATATATGTATACTGAGCACTGGGAAATGTCCCAAAGGGTTTTGAAACAGATTCATCTGATTCCCAGAAAGGGAAACAAGCCACTTAATTCAGTTACTTTTTAGCGTATATATTTGATTGGCTACACTAATTGAGTATGAGAGATATATTTTTAAAACTTTTTTTGATTCTGGTAGATATTTTTAAAGGATTTTGGAGGTGTATTTGGGGCTGACTAGGAGCAGGCTAAAGATCTTGTAACAGATTAGCATGAAACCAGCATGTAAAAGGTTCACTTTTATCGTGTTATTACCAGAGATGTGACTTTATTGCTTTCCTACGCTGGGGAGATATACTTAAATGTATAATTACTATAAATCTATTTTCTGTTTATTTAATTGTTTACTGTTCAATAATTTTTCTCAGCATTTTTCACTTTATTCACAATCTGATTTTATTCTTTACATCTTTCTGAATTTGAGGAAAGCACATGATGGCAAGGACATATCCACTAAGCTGAAATACAGAGCAGAATTTCCCCAGGCCATTGGAGGCGGGTTTGGGGCAAGCAGGGTGGGAAATCATAGAAATTGACATTGGGTCTGCATCCTGATGTCATCCCACTCTTTTCCGGCTTTACCTGGGGTACTGTTGTAGGCGAGCGGTGAACCCATTGGATCTGTCAGGTAAGTAATTAAGAGCTTGCTGGGGTGTTTAAAAGCCAATATAAGGTCCTTTAGCCATGAATTCTCAGCCATTGAACCAGTTTTCCAACCTGTCAGCAACTCACCAGGGCCACTGAGGTGACTGCACAGTGGGAAGAGCTTCTTCGATGAAACTGACAAGCTGGGAAGGCTTTGATCAGTGACACTGAAGAGCTCCAACCATGGCCATTGAAAGCCTACTGTTCAAAGCACTTCTTTCAGAGAATGCTTTCATTGTCTGACAGGTGATTGGCAACTGCTTGGGAGGCATTTGACTCATCTTCAGCTGCACTTCCTTGCTGCCAGCCTTCACCATGGCATGGGAGTCCCTTATGCAGCTCCACTGAGGATCTGCTGAGGACCGAGCAGAGGCCACACCACCACCAACAGCCCCAGCAGCAGCAGGAACAACAACAGCAGCAGCAACAGCTGCCTTCTCCTCAGCCGCATCCCCTCCATAGGGCAGAGGAGATGGATGCTGAGATCCGGGTGGAAGGAGGCGAGACCCCAACACAGGGTTTACAGTCAGAGGATCAGCTCTTTCCACATATCTGAGCAACAGTGCCTCAGGAAACTAAGGCTGTCATGGCAAGTCACTGCTGACAACTGCAGTCTCCTGAAACAAGACCTCCTCTCCAGTGGACCAGTTGGACACACATTTCCAATGGCCGATAAGGTGCCTTTCACTGGAGGAACCCCGACCCTCTGCCACCATCCACCTCCATTGGTCTCTGCCTCTAGCCAAGTTGTATGCTCTTTTCTGCAAGGACAGAAAGCAGAGAGGCTTGAGTGCTTGTAATGGATTGTGTACAAAGGAGGGAAGGGCACCACTTGTGGAGGATGACTGTGAGGTACGGGTGCGAGAGGACATTAGGTTGAGGGTGCATGTGAGTGTTGGCTGTTTGGATGGGGATATGAGGTGCCTGCAGAGACAGGAATGAGTGCAACTGTAAGGCATGTTGCCCAGAGGAGTGCTGTGCAGGAGAATGCTGGGCAAGTCAGAATTTGGGACTTGGAATCTGAACGTCTTACTCCACTCACCTGTCATGCCTTCCTGAGGTCCTGGATCCTCTTGGTAAACTGTATCCAGGTTGGAGGGACCACACTTCTGCTACTGACTTCCTCGGCCACTTCCATCCACGAGATTGATTGGAGAGATTGTCCTCTTCCTCCCATCCTTGGTTGAGTTCTCCTCACTGCAGTTCCTCAGACCCCGCAGCAGGACCTCCAGAAGGGCAGCCTTTCAAGGTCTCCTCACCATTCCTGCTGCAGGATGAAAACTCCAAGTGCTGGTGAACCCTTGTAGCCCATCCATCGTCCCTTTAATTAGAAATCCTTCATTTGACAGAGTGGATACATCCCTCCTTAATTGGTCGGGGAGCCTGGAGGCAGGACAATAAGAGATTTGCTCTAGGAATGAGCTGTGCAAATAGTTGGATTGTGGCAGGGACTAAGGTGGTAAGATTCCACCTGCAGTGTCGAGGGCTATCAGATCAACCCGGAGGCTTGCTACATTTACTACATATTGGGCAAGTAAAGATTCACTCTCTGTTATTGAAAGTAGTCTGTGACACAAAGTACTGTGTCTGAGAGTTGTCTGTGACACAGAATCTATGTAAAATATCTAGTGTAAGCACCCAAAAATGTAATGGTACAGATGGAGACAGTGCTTGCCCATATAATAAAAGCAAAATACTGCGGATGCTGGAAATCTGAAATAAAAACAAGAAATGCTGGAATCACTCAGCAGGTCTGGCAGCATCTATGGAAAGAGAAGCAGAATTAACGTTTCGGGTCAGTGACCCTTCTTCGGAACTGACAAATATTAGAAAAGTCACAGATTATAAGCAAGTGAGGTGGGGGTGGGGCAAGAGATAACAAAGAAGGTGTAGATTGGACCAGGCCACATAGCTGACCAAAAGGTCACGGAGCAAAGGCAAACAATATGTTAATGGTGTGTTGAAAGACAAAGCATTAGTACAGATTAGGTGTAAATACACTGAATATTGAACAGCAGCAAGTGCAAACCTGAAAAAAACAGTGGGTAAGCAAACTGAACAAACTAACTACATGTAGTATACTGTATTCGCTGCTCACAGTGTGGTCTCCTCTACATTGGGGAGACCAAGCGCAGAATGGGTGACTGCTTTGCGGAACATCTCCGCTCAGTCCGCAAGCAGGACACCGAGCTTCCGGTTGCTTGCCATTTCAACACTCCCCCCTGCTCTCATGCTCACATCTCTGTCCTGGGATTGCTGCAGTGTTCCAGTGAACATCAACGCAAGCTCGAGGAACACCATCTCATCTACCGATTAGGCACACTACAGCCTGCCGGACTGAACATTGAGTTCAATAATTTCAGAGCATGACAGCCCCCCATTTTACTTTCATTTTTAGTTATTTTTTCTTCCTTGTTTTTACATTCTTTTTTACATTTTTTACAATCTTTTTTTTGCAATTATTTCATTTCATCTTAGTTTGTTCAGTTTGCTTACCCACTGTTTTTTTCAGGTTTGCACTTGCTGCTGTTCAATATTCAGTGTATTTACACTTAATCTGTATTAATGCTTTGTCTTTCAACACACCATTAACATATTGTTTGCCTTTGCTCCGTGACCTTTTCGTCAACTATGTGGCCTGGTCCAATCTACACCTTCTCCTTTGTTATCTCTTGCCCCACCCCCACCTCACTTGCTTATAATCTGTGACTTTTCTAATATTTGTCAGTTCCGAAGAAGGGTCACTGACCCGAAACGTTAACTCTGCTTCTTTTTCCACAGATGCTGCCAGACCTGCTGACTGATTCCAGCATTTCTTGTGCTTGCCCATATGTTCAGTGAAAGTGAAACATTTACAATTTCAAATCCAAGGGCTGCAGCCATCAGTGCACATGACTTATTACCCCAGGTACATCTCTGCCCCTCAGCAGCCAAAACATATTACTCCATGTTTATCCTGGAAGGCAAGAAGATCCCAGGCTCTTTTACTCCACCTTCTTTTCTTTTCTTTTGGGCCTCCTTATCTCGAGAGACAATGGATACGCGCCTGGAGGTGGTCAGTGGTTTGTGAAGCAGCGCCTGGAGTGGCTATAAAGGCCAATTCTGGAGTGACAGGCTCTTCCACAGGTGCTGCAGAGAAATTTGTTTGTTGGGGCTGTTGCACAGTTGGCTCTCCCCTTGCGCCTCTGTCTTTTTTCCTGCCAACTACTAAGTCTCTTCGACTCGCCACAATTTAGCCCTGTCTTTATGGCTGCCCGCCAGCTCTGGCGAATGCTGGCAACTGACTCCCACGACTTGTGATCAATGTCACACGATTTCATGCCGCGTTTGCAGACGTCTTTATAACGGAGACATGGACGGCCGGTGGGTCTGATACCAGTGGCGAGCTCGCTGTACAATGTGTCTTTGGGGATCCTGCCATCTTCCATGCGGCTCACATGGCCAAGCCATCTCAAGCGCCGCTGACTCCACCACAAACTCTTCAAACCCCTCCATCCTTAACTTTAATACTCAATACATTTTTTAAAAAATTCATTCATAGGATGTGGGTGTCATTGGCTGGGCCAGCATTTATTGCCCATCCCTAATTGCCCTTGAGAAGATGATGGTGAGCTGCCTTCTTGAACCGCTGCAGTCCATGTGGGGTAGGTACACCCACAGTGCTGTTAGGGAGGGAGTTCCAGGATTTTGACCCAGCGACAGTGGAGGAACGGCGATATAGTTCCAAGTCAGGATGGTGTGTGGCTTGGAGGGGAACTTGCAGATGGTGGACTTCTTTGTCTCTGAAATTGAGGCTAACTGCTAAGCTATCATTTCTCTTTCTGGCCCCACTGTTTAACTCCCATTCCAGTCCCCATCCCACATCTCAGTAGTTTCTCTTCTACCTGTCCTAGTTATCATCAAAATTAATTCTTTGATGTGTTCCAAGATCTACTCTCAGAATCCCTTCCCAACTCATCTTTTTACCATTCAACCACTACAAGCTAACTTTTGTCTTTCCTCAATCATTGTTTCCCTGCCTTCAGAAATGTTGCCGTTGCTTCTTCCTAAAAAAGATTACTGTCAACTTCTTTACCCTCTCAAATTACTGTCTATCTTCAATCTCCTTTTTCTCTTCAAAGTTATTGACTGAGTCGTTGCCACCCAACTCTGTCTACCTCTCCCACATTTCCTGTTTGAATCCCCATGTCAATGCCAACAAAGTGTATTACTCCTCATCAAACCCTATGCCCTTTTGATGCAGTCAACCATTTCATCCTTCTCTACCTCTTCTCCACAATGAACTTCACAGTATCATCTCTCTGGGTTCCATTCTTACCTGTCTTAATGTAACATAGCCATTTGGCTCAGTGATAAGATTTTTGCTTTGGTCACCATCTTTATTCCACCTCCTAGTTAACATCCATTATTTTTCCTGTAAAGCACCTTGGTATGGTTTTGTTACGTGAAAGGCATTGTATAAATGTAAGCTGTTGTTCAGGTTATAAAAACAACTCAATAACTTATGCATTTCATCTTTGGTTCTTGCTGCAGCATTATTTCGAGTTTTCAGATTTATTGATGCACATATTCTATATAAAAATCTTGTGTGTTTTTTCTTAACTGGGAGTATCCTTTCATCACTTTGACATTAATGTTAATACCAATGTGAATTTAGCACTGATGCACATTTCTAAAATCACTTAATGGGCATGTAACACCTGGTTATACATTAAGTCAGCCCCAGGGAATGTAGTTCTCACATCTCAGCCATGCACAGAAAACACAGGCTTGCTTCATGGATACATTTTTTTTGAACATGTGAATGCTGTCCTAAAGAAGAGAATGGCTGTTTTCAACTCAGTGGGAAATAACACCAGCAAGACAAGGGGTCAGCATGCTTGGCACAAGGTTTCAGACAGGGTGATGCTGTATCCTTGACCCCCTGAATTGTGGAAGAGTTTGGAGGACATTCAAGAATTTATACCAAAGAGCTCTGATGAAGGGTCATTGACCTGGAACGTTAACTCTGCTTGTCTCTCCACAGATGCTGCCATGCCTGCTGGCTATTTCCAGCATTTCTTGTTTTTATTTCAGATTTCCAGCATCTGCAGTATTTTGCTTTTATTTTTATGCCAAAGTACTTAGGTAAGTCACCATTAATATGTAAATGAAGAATCAAAGGACAGGTTTATACTGTGAGATCATCATGGGCTTAGGGTAGAAAGGGCAAATTAGAACTAGGGTAATAGATTGCAAGGCTGGAAAGTGCTGTTCCTGTCCAGCACCAAGAATGCCAGGATTTCCATTTACAAAGCTTATGGGCACCTTGGCACAAGTCTTCTTCCTGACAAGGCCAAGAACTAGTAGGAGGGGAAGAAAAGGCAGTGCAGCTGCAGTTGTCTCCATCCTGGGGTAGTACTGAGAGTTATAAATTAGCCTTACAATTAATTCGATGAATAGAGAAGCCCTGGAAATCTATGCGCAGCATAAAAGGAGTGGACAACTGATGAACTAGAGCTTTGCTCCTTTTTCCTGGGCTTTGGTGTCACTGCACTGTTATCTCTGGTGATCCCTAGGATCTATCCTTGTCCCCCTCCAATTTCTCATTTACATGCCCACCCTCAGCGACATCATCTGAAAACATGGCACCAGTTTCCACGTGCATGCTGATGACACCCAGCCCCACCTCACCACTGCCTCTCTTGACCTCTTCACTCTCTCTAAATTGTCAGACTGCTTAACCGACATCCAGTCCTGGTTGAGCAGAAATTTCCACCAACTAGGTATTGGGAAAATTGAAGCCATTGTCTTTGGTCCTCGTCATAAAATCTGTTCGCTGGCCACCAACTCCAACCCTCTTCCTGGCAACATTCTGAGACTGAACCAGACTGGTCGCAAACTTGGGCAGGGATTTTTCCCTCGGCGGACAGGACTCGTCCACTGATTGAAAAGTCGGTGGTGAACACGCCTCCCCATGGCCTAGGGATCCGATTCACATTTGCGGTTCCCCGGCTTTTGATTGGTCTGAGGCAGAACTTCCACCAGCTTGAGGCAGGAAGTCCCGCCTAATGGAGCTGCCGGCCAATCAGCGGGCCGGCAGCTCTTAGTCCCAGCAGTGCCACGAGGAGTGGTGGCCACTGCTAGGACTGCAACCCAGCCAAGAAGATATCAAGGAGCCTAGAGAATGAAGGTAAGTTTGTGGGCCCATGCTGGGGTTGATCGGTCAGGCCCCGGTGAGACAAGCACATTCGTTTGGGGGCCGGGAGGCATGTTGGGTGTTGGGGGTGGTTGGGGCAGTGGGCGCAGCCCACTGCTGGGCACAGGGTGCCTGATGATGAGGGTCCCCCCCGGCCAGGCCGTCAGAGAGCTGCCTGGGCTGCCCGATCAGCCATTGGTAAAATCCCTGTGGCAGCAGGTGTAGGCCCTTAAGTGGCCGTTAAGTGGCCACTTAAGGGCCTTGATTGGCCTGGGGAGAGCAGGCCGTTTTTCCCCACCGTCAGCCTGCGTAAAGTGGCGGTGGAGGCGGGGGCGGGTCCAGAAGGGCCCCCCCAGCTCTCTCTCCATTTTACACCCCCCCCCCACCCGCCACCTTTCCGCTCTTTGGGGGGGCTTAAAATTCCGGCCTTGGTGTCACATTTGATCTCTGGATGAGCCTCCGAACACAAATCCACACCATCACTAGGACCACCTATTTCCAACTCCAGAACATCGTATAACGCCACTCTGCCTCCATTCATTTGCTACTGAAACCTACAACCACGTCTTTGTTACCTCTAAACGTGACTATTTCAACATACTCCTGGCCGGCGCACCACATTCTACCCTCTGTAGCTGGAGGTCATACATTGGCTCTCAGTTAAACAATGCCTGGATTTTAAAATTTTCATGCTTGTTTTCATCAACAATAACTTGCATTAATATAGTGCCTTTAATGCAGTAAAACATCTCAAGGTGCTTCACAGAAACATTATCAAAATTTGGCACTGGGCCACATAAGGAGATTTTAGGGCAGATGACCAAAAACTTGGTCAAAGAGATAGGTTTTAAGGATATCTTAAAGGAGGAAAAACAGGTGGAGAGGTTTAGGGAAGGAATTCCAGAGATTGGAGCCTAGGCAACTGAAGGCATGGCTACCGATGGTGGAGCACTTAAAATCAGAAATGCTCAAGAGGCCAGCATTAGAGGAGTGCAGATATCTCAGAGAGTTGTGGGGCTGGAGGAGGTTACCAATGTAGGTCAGCGTATACAGGGGTAATGGATGAACCTGACTTGATGCAAGTTAAGATACGGGCACCAGAGTTTTGGATGACCTCAAGTTTACACAGCGTAGAACATGGGAGGCTGATCAGGAATGCATTGGAATCGTCACTTCTAGAGGTAACCAAAGCATGGATGAGGGTTTCAGCGGCAGATGAACTGAGGCAGGGGTGGAGTTGGGCGATGTTTCAGAGTTGGAAAGGCGATGTTAGCAAAGCACAATTTCTCTATATATTGGAGAAACCACTTACAGTTTATTTGTATCAAACTAAACAAACAGCTGTCAGATAAATGCAGCATGCTTCCAATATTGGCAGAATTGTCACCTAAAGTGCAACTTTCACCTTATGCAACAGTTCAGTAATTACACCTTTCAGCAAGAACACAAACATTGTTCACACTGTTTCATTGTTATTTGGGGACAATTTTAAACTGTGCTGAGACATTTATTAAGGTTAGTAAAATGAAATGATGGAACTATAGCTTTAGAATGACGGGATTACATAGCAACATAAAACAGTGAGTGGATAATGACAGGCCCAATGATTTTATTGTTGATTTTTACTGACTATGATCTGCTCTTTAACTTTGTCTTTAGTATCTCTAGTATTTGTGCATCACAGTGTTATCAGTGTGTACAATGCCTCATTGTTTATCAATATGTTAAAGTGTCCTTTATTCCGAATGTCAGAAACTATCTTGAAAGATGGATAATTATTCTGCAATTTGGGTGGGAGATTTATAAGATAATCAGAGCTGACTTGCACATTACTGCATTTTAAATTTTTGCTACCATACATTGCAAGTTTTATTTTGTGGTCCTCTCACAATGAAACAAAAGTACAATGTACTCTAGGTTTTAAATTAATTACTAAGAGCCCCATGATGGTTTAGCTGCTGAATTTTCTGCCCAATGTAAAATATAGGCCAAGAAGGTCCTAGATTTGATTCCCAGTCAGTGTTGTGTTAGCTGTATTGGTGTTGCAATAGGCCTTATAGACCCTTGGCTAGGGAGGGAAAATATTGGTCAGACTTTAAGTGGTGACCACACTGCCCTTGCTGAAAGTTGAAACCAAACACCTCCCAGAGCCGACAAGAGCAGAAGATAAAAACACTTTAGGATTTATAGTTCAGTTAAAGAGTTCTATTTCAATAAGGATTTTACATTTGTTGATGTGAAAGCTGGGATAACCCCACCTCTGAAATAGCACTCCCCTTTGAATCCATTAAATGTGGAGGCTGGCGGGGTGGAAAATGAGGACAAGGGGAAACCTATTGTGGTTCTCAAGAGTGAGGGGAGGGGGTCATAGGCAAAGTAGGGGAAATGGGATGGGCATGGTTGAGGGCTCTGTCAACTACAGTGGAAGGGAATCCTTGGTTAAGGAAAAAGAAAGATGTTACAAGCATTGGTGTGGATGGTGACATCAGTGGAACAGATGCAATGGAGACAAAGAAACTGAAGAATGGAAAAGAGTCCTTACAGGAAGCAAGGTATGAGGAAGTGTAATCCAGGTTGCTGTGGGAGCCAGTGGGCTTCTGGTACATATTGGTTGACAGTCTATTCCCAGAAATGGGGATAGTGAAATTGAGGAAGGTCAGGGAGGAATTAGAAATGATCCAAGTGAAGGCGATGGAGTGCATGAAAATTTGAAACAAAATTGATGAAGTTTTCCACTTTGGAGCAAGGGCAGTAAGTGGCACTGATACAGTCATCAATGCACCGGAAAAAGACTTGAGGGAGGGGACCTGGAACAAAGAATGTCCCAAGTATTTGTGCCTACAAATAGGCGGGTATAGCCAGGACATATATGGGTTATTTTGAAACAGCCAGAGGAGTCAAAGGAGAAGTTGTTCAAAGTGAGAACATGTTCAGCCAGGCAGAGGAGGGTGTTGGTGGATTGGGACTGGTTGGTCCCCTGTTCAAGGAAAAAGCAGAGGGCCTGTAGGCTGTCCTAGTTGGGGTTGGAGGCCTGGTCTTCTACAGTGGTGAAAAGGAGATTGTTAGACCATAAAACTAGAAACTGTTAAATTATTGGAGAGCATCGGAAGAATTGTGAATGTAGGTGGGAAGAGACTGATCCAGAGGAGAAAAAACAGTCGAGATGGGAAGAAACAAGTTCCAAGGGGCAAGAATAGCCTGAAACAATGGGTCTACCAGGGAACTGGATCTTGGAAAGGAGCTGGAAAAGGGCTGTGCAGGATTGGGGAACTATGAGGTTAGAGGCCCTGGGGGCAAGAGTGCCAGAGGAGATGAAGTTAGTGACCATCTGGAAAACAATGGCTTGACGTTCGGTGGTGGGGTTATGGTCCAGGGGGACGTAGGAGGAGATGTCAGAGAGTTGTCATGCACAAGTAGAAGACTTTTCACCAGAAAACCAAAGCGCCACCCGATAATGACAATGCTAGAGTTGGACCTGAGAGAAAGGAGTGCTGCAAGTTCAGAGGGAGGTAGGTTAGAGTGAATGAGGGGAGTAGAGAAATTGGAATGTTTGATATCACACTGGCAGTTCCCAGTAAAAATATCCAGAAAGGGCAAGAGGCCAGAGATGAGGGTTGGGGTGGATAGAATATTTTGAAGAGAGGAGAAAGGATTCACTGTGTGGGGGAAGACTCCTGGCCAAAGAAGTGGGCGCGGAGGCAAAGGTGGCAGAGTTTAGCATCGCGTCAAGCACAAAATTCAGATGTGATGGCATAAGGTGTTGAAGCTGAGACCTTTGCCGAGGACTGATCATTCAGGATCAGAAAGAGGAAGGTCAGAGGGTAGTGAAACCATGACAAGGGGTGAAATTGGAAGGAGGAATGGATCAAAGGAAAGTATGAGGGAGGGAGGATACAGCCGGGTGTTGGTATTTAAGAGTTGTTGAAGTTTGTGATCCTTGACACCTGAAAGACGGAAATAAAGGGCTTTATTAAAGTACCAGTTAAAATCTTTAAAAATGGTTTAAATGGTCAAAGTAGCCCAGCTTGCTTAACTTTAGCATTTTAGTCTAAAAGCAAATGTGGAAGAAAGGGGAAATGAATGAACAAAGACAATTTGAAAGCTCAAGAAAATTATTACTTCCCAGGTTGCCAGTTGGCCCATGCACTTAAAGTACAATAAACAAAGCCTGGAGAATGGAGATGAAGGTCAAAAAATTAGAAGCGGGGCCCCAGCAAACATGCACCTACTGTTGTGTTTAGGTGCAGCTGAATGGTATAACAATGAGACCTTTTCCTCTACAATATGTGGGAGGCTTTTAAAGAGAGGTTGATTAGCGTGTAGGAGAGACATGTTCCTGTGAAAATGAGGGATAGAAATGGCAAGATTAGGGAACCATGGATGACAGGTAAAATTGTGAGACTAGCTAAGAGGAAAAAGGAAGCATACATAAGGTCTAGGTGGCTGAAGAAAGACGAAGCTTTGAAAGAATATCGGGAATGTAGGACCAATCTGAAACGAGGAATTAAGAGGGCTAAAAGGGGTCATGAAATATCTTTAGCAAACAGGGTTAAGGAAAATCCCAAAGCCTTTTATTCATATATAAGGAGAAAGAGGGTAACTAGAGAAAGGATTGGCCCACTCAAGGACAAAGGAGGAAAGTTATGCGTGGAGTCAGAGAAAATGGGTGAGATTTTAAACGAGTACTTTGCATCGGTATTCACTGAGGAGAGGGACATGACGGATGTTGAGGTTAGGGACAGATGTTTGATTACTCTAGGTCAAGTCGGCATAAGGAGGGAGGAAGTGTTGGGTATTCTAAAAGGCATTAAGGTGGACAAGTCCCCAGGTCCGGATGGGATCTATCCCAGGTTACAGAGGGAAGTGAGAGAGGAAATAGCTGGGGCCTTAACAGATATCTTTGCAGCATCCTTAAACACAGGTGAGGTCCCAGAGGACTGGAGAATTGCTAATGTTGTCCCCTTGTTTAAGAAGGGTAGCAGGGAAAATCCTGGTAATTATAGACCGGTGAGCCTGACGTCAGTGGTAGGGAAGCTGCTGGAGAAGATACTGAGGGATAGGATCTATTCCCATTTGGAAGAAAATGGGCTCATCAGTGATAGGCAACATGGTTTTGTGCAGGGAAGGTCATGTCTTACCAACTTAATAGAATTCTTTGAGGAAGTGACAAAGTTGATTGATGAGGGAAGGGCTGTAGATGTCATATACATGGACTTCAGTAAGGCGTTTGATAAGGTTCCCCATGGTAGGCTGATGGAGAAAGTGAAGTTCCATGGGGTCCAGGGTGTACTAGCTAGATGGATAAAGAACTGGCTGGGCAACAGGAGACAGAGAGTAGCAGTGGAAGGGAGTTTCTCAAAATGGAGACGTGTGACCAGTGGTGTTCCACAGGGATCCGTGCTGGGACCACTGTTGTTTGTGATATACATAAATGATTTGGAGGAAAGTATAGGTGGTCTGATTAGCAAGTTTGCAGACGACACTAAGATTGGTGGAGTAGCAGATAGTGAAGGGGACTGTCAGAGAATACAGCAGAATATAGATAGATTGGAGAGTTGGGCAGAGAAATGGCAGATGGAGTTCAATCAGGGCAAATGCGAGGTGATGCATTTTGGAAGATCCAATTCAAGAGTGAACTATGCAGTAAATGGAAAAGTCTTGGGGAAAATTGATGTACAGAGAGATTTGGGTGTTCAGGTCCATTGTTCCCTGAAGGTGGCAACACAGGTCAATAGAGTGGTCAAGAAGGCATACGGCATGCTTTCCTTCATCGGATGGGGTATTGAGTACAAGAGTTGGCAGGTCATGTTACAGTTGTATAAGACTTTGGTTCGGCCACATTTGGAATACTGCGTGCAGTTCTGGTCGCCACATTACCAAAAGGATGTAGATGCTTTGGAGAGGGTGCAGAGGAGGTTCACCAGGATGTTGCCTGGTATGGAGGGCGCTAGCTATGAAGAGAGGTTGAGTAGATTAGGATTATTTTCATTAGAAAGACGGAGGTTGAGGGGGGACCTGATTGAGGTGTACAAAATCATGAGAGGTATCGACAGGGTGGATAGCAAGAAGCTTTTTCCCAGAGTGGGGGATTCAATTACGAGGGGTCACGAGTTCAAAGTGAGAGGGGAAAAGTTTAGGGGGGATATGCGTGGAAAGTTCTTTACGCAGAGGGTGGTGGGTGCCTGGAATGCGTTGCCAGCGGAGGTGGTAGACGCGGGCACGATAGCGTCTTTTAAGATGTATCTAGACAGATACATGAATGGGCAGGAAGCAAAGAGATACAGACCCTTAGAAAATAGGCGACATGTTTAGCTAGAGGATCTGGATCGGCGCAGGCTTGGAGGGCCGAAGGGCCTGTTCCTGTGCTGTAATTTTCTTTGTTCTTTGTTCAATATTAGAGCAGTATTGGGATAGTTGGAAGTCCATTCAACTTAATGGTGACCCACAAAGTTTACAAGTCTGATCAACTTGAATGGGACTTAGTGAAGAAAACAGGTTATATTAATTGCTCACCATTTATTGTAATACTGTAGATCAGTTGTATTAAAGCAATACTTTTATTAGTCAATGTATATTAAAGCTTTCTGTTGAAAACCACTTGGGCCTAAAGCATGCAAGACTAACAAGCCCTTTGTTTAAAAGGAAATTAGCTAATAGCACCGAATGAGGGAAAGATGAAATGGAACTGTGGACCAGGACAACTCTGGAAGAGAGTGGGTCGGTGCTGCTGAGGAGAGAGGTCAAAAGTGTGCATTTGGTCGTGCATGGCGTTATGTGTGGATCTCAGGTGACGGCAAGAGCAGTGGTTCAAGGAAGACTGAATCTCATGGAGATATCTGTAATCATGGGTGAACCTGAACCACGAAGGGTGGAATTTCAGTTAGTATTGTTTGTATGATGGTGTGTTTTTCTAGTCCTGTCCTTGATCAAGTATCACATATATGTCACTAAACTAGTAATCCAGAGGCCCATGCTTATGCCCTGGGGACATTGGCTCACATCCCACCATGGCTGCTGGTGGAATTTAAAGTCAATTCATTAATAAATTCAATTAAATAATTAAAAAATCTGGAATTGAAAACTAATCTCAGTAATGGTGCTATGAAACTATCATTAATTGTCGTAAAAACCCATCTGGTTCACTAATGTCCTTTAGGGAAGGAAATCTGCTGTCCTTACCTGGTGTGGCCTACATGTGAATCCAGACCCACAGCAATATGGTTGACTCTTACCTGAAATGGCCTAGAAAGCCACTCAGTTGTCAAGGGAAATTGGGGATGGGTAACAAATGCTGGCCTTGCCAGCAGCGCCCACATCCCATGAAAGAATAAAAAAATACCTCTTTCACTGGAGTCACTGGTTAGCAATCAGAAGCTGGAACCCCAAGTTTGAAATTTTCTGGAACACTGATTTCTTCCTTTCACTAGCTGTGTTCCACCTGTCACCTGGTCTGAGATCAGTTAACTCAGTACACACCAGGGATTGAACGTGGGACTTTCTTGGAATGCTTGGCTAAGTTCTAGTTCAGGCAGCAAATTTACTAAATGAGCCACTGCAGAGTACATAAGCATGTTTGATAGTATATATTCAATGAATGTGAATTCAT
This sequence comes from Heterodontus francisci, assembly GCF_036365525.1. NCBI lineage: Eukaryota > Metazoa > Chordata > Chondrichthyes > Heterodontiformes > Heterodontidae > Heterodontus > Heterodontus francisci. Next base: position 68,543,854 of record NC_090378.1, read on the forward strand.
CACAAAAGCAGTATGTGAAGACAACTATTACAGTCAATGGCCAAAGATTTGAAGAAGTCAACAAATTTACCTAAAATAAAAGCAAAATACTGCGGATACTGGAAATCGAAACAAACGCAAGAAATGCTGGAAATACTCATCAGGTCTGGCAGCATCTGTGGAGAGAGAGGCAGAGTTAACGTTTCAGGTCAGTGACCCTTCTTCAGAACTAGCAAATATTAGAAATGTAAAAGGTTATAAGCAAGTAAAGCGGGGGTGGGGCAAGAGATAACAAAGGAGAAGGTTTAAATAGGACAAGGTCACAGAATAGCTGACCAAAAGGTCGTGGAGCAAAGGCAAACAATATGTTAATAGTGTGTTGAAAGACAAAGAATTAGTACAGATAGGGTGTTAACAGACTGAAAATTGAACAGCCGCAAGTACAAACATGAAAAAAAACAGTGGGTAAGCAAACGGAACAAACTAAGATGAAATGAAATAAAATAAACACAAAAAAATATTTTAAAAAGGAAAAAGAAAAAAAATAACTGAAAATAAAAGTAAAATGGAGCCCGTCAAGCTCTGAAATTATTGAACTCAATGTTCAGTCCGGCAGGCTGTAGTGTGCCTAATCGGTAAATGAGATGCTGTTCCTCGAGCTTGCGTTGATGTTCACTGGAACACTGCAGCAATCCCAGGACAGAGATGTGAGCATGATAGCAGGGGGGATTGTTGAAATGGCAAGCAACCGGAAGCTCGGGGTCCTGCTTGTGGACTGAGCTGAGGCGTTCCGCAAATTTACAAATTACAAAAACAAATTTACCTACCTCGGCAGCACCCTCCCCAGAGCAGTTCACATCGATGACAAAGTCAACGCCAGAATAGCTAAGGCCAGCATTGCCTTTAGCAAGCTACGAAAAACTGGGAGTGAAGAGGAATTAATCTCTCAACAAAAGTGAAGGTATACAGAGTGGGTGTCCTTCCCATTCTCTTGTATGCTTGTGAGATTGGACAGTTTACTCTAGGCATATAAACAAGCTACACCACTTTCACATGACCTGCTGAACAGACTACTCAAGATCATATGGCAAGACAAGATTCCTAATACCAAGATTCTCTCCCTGACCACCATGTACTGAAGAGAGCTCAGATGTTATGGGCAGGACATGTTGCCAGAATGGCTGATGAGCACTTGCCAAAAGAGCTCTTCCATCACAAGCTAATTGAAGAGAAACGTTCACATAGGAGCCAGAAAATAGCTTCAAAGACACCCTGAAGATTTCACTGAAGAGTTTCAGCATTGCCCTTCAGACATAGGAGAACGTCGCACAGGATTGTTCTATATGGCACAGTTTCCTCTGCAAAAGCACCACCTCCTATGAACAAAACAGAGTCACACTGGCCAACAGGAAACGTGAGCCTCGCAAGTTCAGAGCTGGAAGCACCTCTTCCACACCAACAATACATGTGTGTTCAACATACTGCAGATCTTTTTGTGCTCAAATTGGACTGATTAGTCATCTTTGAAAATATTGCACCTGAAACATAACTCAGTAAATTGTAGTTGATGTCAAGGTCATCTTCGACTATGAAGGACGAACACTACCACTACATTCATAAAATGAAATACAAGTCAGTGTTTTTTCACCTTTCATTAGAATGGTATTAAATATCAAATTAAAAAATAAATTATAATGCTCAATATCAAATTTATGAGATAATATTATTACCAGAACACACAATAATTGCAAAAGTAAGTACTAACAGTGACTCATTTTCCATTTGACATATTACATAAGAACTGTTAAAGTTTATGGAATTCATTTTTAAGATCTTCATTGTAATGAAAACTATTTTTAACATTATTGTTTTTTTTTGCCCGGTCTACTTTGTTCTAATTTGACGCCTTAATTTTTTTCACTGTGGCTAACTGTTGTGACTAACTGCCATTTATTGTTAGTGCAATCAAAGCCCAATCTTCGTCAGTAAGGAGCAACAAATATGCACATGAACAAAGATCAACCAAAGCAGTAAAAAATAGATCATTTAACTTTACGTATGAAGAAGTAACCAGCAATGTTGTTTTGTTTTCCTTTTACTGTTTCTCCTAACTTTTTTCCCTTATTCTTGCTGCTGTTTAGTTACATAGAACATAGAACATAGAACATAGAACATACAGCACAGAACAGGCCCTTCGGCCCACAATGTTGTGCCGATCCTTTGTCCTCTGTCAAGGACAATTTAATCTATACCCCATCATTCTCCTTTATCCATATACCTATCCAAAAGCCTTTTGAAAGTCCCTAAAGTTTCTGACTCAACAACTTCCCCGGGCAAGGCATTCCATGCCTCGACCACTCTCTGGGTAAAGAACCTTCCCCTGACATCCCCCTTATATCTCCCACCCTTCACCTTAAATTTATGACCCCTTGTAACGCTTTGCTCCACCCGGGGAAAAAGTTTCTGACTGTCTACCCTATCTATTCCCCTGATCATCTTATAAACCTCTATCATGTCACCCCTCATCCTTCTCCTTTCTAATGAGAAGAGGCCTAGAATGTTCAGCCTTTCCTCGTAAGACTTATTCTCCATTCCAGGCAACATCCTGGTAAATCTCCTCTGCACCCTCTCCAAGGCTTCCACATCCTTCCTAAAATGAGGCGACCAGAACTGCACACAGTACTCCAAATGAGGCCTTACCAAGGTCCTGTACAGCTGCATCATCACCTCACGGCTCTTAAATTCAATCCCTCTGCTAATGAACGCTAACACCCCATATGCCTTCTTCACAGCCCTATCCACTTGAGTTGCAACTTTCAATGATCTATGCACATAGACCCCAAGGTCTCTCTGCTCCTCCACATGCCCAAGAACCCTACCGTTAACCCAGTATTTTGCATTCATGTTTGTCCTTCCAAAATGGACGACCTCACACTTTTCAGGGTTAAACTCCATCTGCCACTTTTCAGCCCAGCACTGCAACCTATCCAAGTCCCCCTGCAGACGACAATAGCCCTCCTCGGTATCCACAACTCCACCAACCTTTGTATCATCTGCAAATTTACTGACCCACCCTTCGACTTCCTCATCCAAGTCGTTAATAAAAATCACAAACAGGAGAGGACCCAGAACTGATCCCTGCGGCACGCCACTGGTAACTGGGCTCCAGGCTGAGTATTTACCATCTAAGACCACTCTCTGCCTTCTATCAGTTAGCCAATTCTTAATCCAACTGGCCACATTCCCCACTATCCCATGCCTCCTGACTTTCTCCATAAGTCTACCATGGGGGACCTTATCAAATGCCTTACTAAAATCCATGTACACCACATCCACTGGTTTACCCTCATCCACTTGCTTGGTCACCTGCTCAAAGAATTCAATCAGGCTTGTGAGGCAAGACCTACCCCTCACAAAACCGTGCTGACTGTCCCGAATCAAGCAGTGTCTTTCCAGATGCTCAGAAATCCTATCCCTCAGCACCTTTTCCATCAACTTGCCTACCACCGAAGTAAGACTAACTGGCCTGTAATTCCCAGGGTTGTTCCTATTCCCTTTCTTGAACAGGGGCACAACATTTGCCACCCTCCAATCACCTGGTACCACCCCCGTCAGCAGAGAAGATGAAAAGATCATTGCCAGCGGCTCTGCAATTTCATCCCTTGCTTCCCATAACATCCTTGGATATACCCCGTCAGGCCCGGGAGACTTGTCTATCTTCAAGTTATTCAAAAACCCCAACACATCTTCCCTCCTAACGAGCACTTCCTCGAGCTTACCAGTCTGTTTCACACCGTCCTCTTCAGTAATACACCCCTTCTCATTCGTAAATACCGAAGAGAAGTACTCATTCAAAACCTCACTTATCTCTTCCGGCTCAACACACAGTCTCCCGCTATTGTCCTTGACCGGACCTATGGTCCCCCTGGTCATCCTCATATTTCTGACATACGCGTAAAAGGCCTTGGGGTTTTCTTTTATCCTACCCGCCAAGCATTTTTCATGCCCTCTCTTAGCTCTCCTAATCCCTTTCTTCAGATCCTTCCTGGCCATCTTGTATCCCTCCAGAGCTATGCCTGTGCCCTTTTTCCTCAACTTTATATACGCATCCTTCTTCTTCCTAACAAGACTCTCAACCTCTCTTGTCAACCACGGTTCCCTCACATGACCATCCCTTCCCTGTCTGACAGGGACATGCTTATCAATGGCCCCTACTATCTGCTCCTTGAAAAAGTTCCACATTTCGACCGTGCCCTTCCCTGCCAGCATATGCTCCCAACTTATGCTCCTCAGTTCCTGCCTGACAGCATCATATCTACCCTTCCCCCAATTGTAAACCTTGCCCTGTTGCACATACCTATCCCTCTCCATTACCACAGTGAATGCTACAGAATTGTGATCACTATCTCCAAAGTGCTCGCCCACCAACAGCTCTATCACTTGCCCTGGTTCATTACCTAGTACCAAATCCAATATTGCCTCCCCTCTGGTCGGGCAGTCTACATACTGAGTCAGAAAAGCTTCCTGGACATACTGCACAAACACTACCCCATCCAAACTATTCGATCTAAAGAGTTGCCAATCAATATTTGGGAAGTTGAAATCCCCCATAATTACTACCCTGTGACTTCTGCTCCTTTCCAAAATCTGTTTCCCAATCTGCTCTTCCACCTCCCTGCTGCTATTGGGGGGCCTATAGAAAACTCCCATCAAGGTGACTGCTCCTTTCCTGTTCCTGACCTCAACCCACAGTGCCTCAGTCGGCAGATCCTCCTCGAAAATTCTTTCAGCAGTTGTTACACTATTTCTAACTAACAATGCCACCCCCCCACCTCTTTTACCACCATTCCTAATCTTATGAAAACATCTATAACCAGGTACCTCCAAAAACCATTCCTCCCCCTCACCTATCCACGTTTCAGTGATGGCCACAACATCGTAGTCCCAAGTGCCCATCCACGCCTTCAATTCACTCACCTTATTCCTGATGCTTCTTGCGTTGAAGTATACGCACTTTAACCCTTCTCCGTGCCCATCTGTCCTCTGTGACAGTGCTACCTTCCCCAATACCTCACTACACTCTTTGTCTTTCTGAGTGGACCCACTGGTCCCTGGATTACAAGTCCGGTTCCCATCCCCCTCCCAAACTAGTTTAAACCCTCCCGAACAGTACTAGCAAACCTCCCTCCCAGGATATTGGTGCCCCTCTGGTTCAGATGCAGCCCGTCCTGTTTGAACAGGTCCCATCTTCCCCAGAATGCAGTCCAATTATCCAAGAACTGGAAGCCCTCCCTCCTACACCATTCCTGCAGCCACGTGTTCAGCTGTGCTCTCTCCCTATTCCTAGCCTCACTATCACGTGGCGCCGGCAACAAACCAGAGATAACAACTCTGTCCGTCCGAGCTTTCAGCTTCCAGCCTAACTCCCTAAACTCACTTCTAACATCTGTGCCACCCTTCCTTCCTACGTCGTTGGTGCCAATGTGCACCACGACCTCTGGCTGCTCCCCCTCCCCTTTAAGGATCCTGAAGACGCGATCACAAACATCACGGACCCTGGCACCAGGGAGGCAACAAACCATCCGTGCGTCTCGCCTGCGCCCACAGAACCGCCTGTCCGTACTCCTCACCATCGAGTCCCCGATGACTAGTGCTCTCCCATTCTCCCTCCTTCCCTTCTGAGCCACAGTGCAGGACCCCGTGCCAGAGGCCCGGTCACTGCAGCCTGCCCCCGATAGGCCGTCCCCCCCAACAGTATCTAAAACTGTATACTTGTTGTTGAGGGGAACGACCACAGGAGATCCCTGCACTGACCTCTTCCCACCTCTAACTGTTACCCAGCTGCCTTTGATTTGTGGAGTAACGACCTCCGTGTAGCTTCTATCTATCAACCCCTCAGCTTCCCGAATGATCCTCAGTTCATCCAGCTCCAGCTCCAATTCCCTAACACGGTCTGATAGGAGCTGGAGACGGATGCACTTCCAGCAGGTGAAGTCGGCAGGGTCACCGGAGGTTCCCCTCACCTCGAACATTCTGCAGGAGGAGCAATACACTACACTGGCTGCCATTTCTTTTATTCAATTACCCCTTAGTTAAGTACAACTATAGATATTAACAAAAACAGTAAATAGCTTACCTGCTCAGTCCTTTTTGGTTAGAGGAGGAGGGTAAAAAGGGTCTTATTATTAGGTTAGAGGAGGAGGATGGGTGGGAGACACTACATGTGTAGTGGCTCGGGTTAACTCAGCTCCGCACCTTTAAGGAAAATACCTACCCAGGAGTCCTCGCTGCCGACCAGCTTCCGGTTCCTCCGGCGCCAAAAGAAACTCAAAGACAAGGAAAACAGTAAGTAAAACAGTAAGTACTTACTTTTAAAACACAGCTCCTGATGCCTTCACTCACCCAACGAAGAGTCGCTACCTTCTCCTGCTGCTCCGCCGGGAAATGAGCAGGGTCTCAGGTCCCTTACCCAAGTGACAATTCTTCATGTGTAAACCTAAACCAGGGGTCTGCAATCTGTAGCTCTAGAGCTGCCCGCAGTGCTTTAACATCTTATTTGCAGCTTCCAACCTTTTCCAATTGGATTGCATCAACACAAAAAAGCCTAAAAAAATTAAGTCAAGAAAAGTATGAGCAATGTTTTTATTGTGGGCATAAAAGGCTAATCATTATGCTGCACTTTACAGTTTAAAATGATTATTTTAACGAAAATATCATTGTGCTCTAAATAAAACTGTTCCAGTCGTATAGCTACACCATGGTTATGTCTTTGGTTCGATTACTAGATTTTATGTTTGTGACCATTATTGTTTCTAATATAGCTGAGACGATAAATTATTCTGAATGTGCTATTTTAAGCTATTTTTTCATCACAAAAATCAATAGCTGAAAAAATTGTTTTAATCCTAAGAAACTTAAGTTAAAGTTTATTTTAAAGACGACTTTACGGACCGAATTATCCAATTTTTGGCTTTTTTTAACGATAATTTTGAGTTAGGTCTATTTTTGAATTTTTTTCTATCGATACATAAATTCAATGCATGATTTTTATTTATTATATATGCGAATTGTGCATTCCACCAGAGACACTTGATAATTTGCCAAGTATTTGGTTTAGAAATGCCAATTTTTTGTCTTGCGGCTCACAATAGTTTTTATTTAGGCATTTAAAAAAAAGACTCTTCAGATTAAAAAAATGTTGCCGACCCCTGACCTAAACAGTTAGTGTTGCCAGATTATTCTAGCAGGAGTCAAACACAGTCAAGTCTGATCCTGTTCTCATCTGATAATCTCACTATGAACACTTTTCAGTAGGGTGAGATTGGATAGTGATTAAGAACTATGCCTTTGGCAGATCTATTTCTCTCTCTCTCTCACCTGGAAAATTGAGGCCAACTGGAATGCTACCAACATTATCCCCAGCTGAGGTCAGCTAACTCAACACATGTTTGAGATTAAGCCTGAGATTTTTCTCAATTCTATGGCTCAATGGGCATTTATCCACTGAGCCATCAATGATGCTTTTAAAAATATTTTTTAATAAGGGCATCTACTCTAAAACAAGAGGTGAACACGCCAACATTTTCTCCTTAATTTTAGTTCCAAGTTGCTAGATCACAGATAACCTGCTTTCATACCTCAATACCACCCTTTTTTAGCCTGCCAATAGAAGGCATACCAAAGTAACCTGCTTTAAATACCCTTCTCCCACTCCCATCAAAGAGAGCTATCCCAGCCTCTATCTGGTACCTCTTTGCATGCTGGACTGAATGAAATGGGGAATCAGCCTGAACGGTCCCACTTTTGTGCTATGTATTGGTACTCCAGGATATAGTGCAAATCTGCCTCCTCTTTAAAATCATTTGTATATCTGTCATAATTTTCCAGAATATTAGTAACTTTAGTTACTTCAGCCATGATTTAAATAATAAAATTATTTGTTTGGGCTCCCTCGATATGATATGGTATTCGTCCATATAGACTAGAAAAGTCCCAGTTTCAATCGCTAGTATGTGTCAAGTTATCATCTTAACTATGAAAGCAGTCGGGGTGCTACAAGTATTTTTAGCAAACCTAAGATAGAAAGATAGATTGATGTTCTTTCTCCTCTGCTGGACGTGCACAAGTGTGGATGTCAGACAAGGACAAAATTGAACTGTTATGTCAGCCCTTGCAGTGGAAAGTACCTATTAGCAACACTTATTGGTAGGCTCCCTTGTGTGGAGTGGTCATTTGAGTTAGATACAAAAGAGTAACTGGTATTTGTGGAACAGGTACTTTCAGGAGAGGAAGGAAAAGTATAAAAATTCGAGGAAAATTGGAGATAAATCAGGAATCTGGTGAGTTGTCTGGCTCTTTAAGAGATTTTTCAGTAAGGAACACTTGCATCAAGATAATATAAGTTTGTCTCTTCCCCCTACACTGCTTCACCCACACCTGAATCAAATTCAATCCACTTTCGGCTGCCATTGGAATCAGTTGGGAGGCAGGGGTGGGGCTATAAAATTGACTGAGAGGCAGGGGGGTGCTGTGCCAGTTGCCTACCTGCTCCCGCTGCTGTTTTACCAGTGGCGGGGGGAGGTGGCAAACAGCCTGCCCGCCCTCGGCCAATTGAGGCCTTTAAGTAGCCCATTAATTGCCACTTAAGGGCCTACCCCTGCTGCCGCTGATATCTTACCTGTGGCAGATGGGCACTTCAGCACCTGAGGAGGCTGCCTAGTAATGCCTGATGGCTCCTTATGAGCTGGGGGGGGCCCCCCCTGATCGGGCACCCTGTGCCCTACAGAGGGCCCCCAAGCAGCATGGACCAGCCACACTAAAACTATTCCCCTACCCTGCTCTCTGAACCCCACCTCCCCATCACCGGAGCTGAGCCAATTGTCACCGGTGAGACCCAAGCCCCACTTACCTTTCTGAAGGATGATGTACATCATTCCTTTTCTTGCTGGGTGCAGTCCCAGCAGTGGCCACCGCTCCTGGTGGCACTGCTGGGACTGAAGATCTGCCAGCTCTGTTTGGCTGGTAGCTGTTGGAGGCAGGACTTCCTGTCTCAGAGGGTCAGAAGTCCTGACTAAGGCCAATTAAAGGTCTGGTCCACGCAATATAGCAGCATAGTTTCCAGGCCTGGCAAAAGCGGGCTCTCCCCTGACTTTTTAGCCGGCGGGCAGGGCCATCACCACAGCATGAAATTTTGGCCATTGAGAATCAATAGGCTGAATTTTTGGGTGTCACCGGAGCAGGAATGGAGGTGGGTGGGAGTCACAAACACTGGCAACAGTTGGCATGCCAGTTTCTGGACGCCGTTCACAACGCCAGCCATTTTCACTTGGGCACAGAGAGTGTAGCCCTGCAATCCTGCCCAATCCATAATTAAGACGAATTAAGCAGGTTAAAGAGCTCATTATGATGTCATTAATGGGGAATGTTGTGATTTTCGCAGGGCAACACAGGCTGCGTGCACTGTCTGAGGCAGACCAGATAAATGAAGGCGGGCAAACAGTAGGGAGCCAGTCATGGCTGCCCCAGTGAATTAACTGGGTCCCCATAGCATGGTGAACTTCACAGAAGGGGCCTTGCCCATTGGGAGAGAGGTGGCATTGGTGCAGCGCAGGTGGCAGAGAGAGTGGCAGTAAGCGCTTAGGCAGTGCAAGGGGTCATCACCCTCCTGCCATCGCGAGGGCAAAAGAACAGGGGGCAAGGCTGCCAAGCACAATTGGGAGCCAACCTGAGCATAAGGAAGGCTGCAGCTGGTGATGGGGGCACAACTCTCAGATTTTGAGTCTAGTGGAGATAAGGAAGAACTTCCTGCCCAGGAAGGGCAGAGCCCCGGATATCAGGAGGGCAGAAGAGAGGGATGGAGGGCAGGAAGGACACGGAGGCCTTACCCTTAGCATAGGATCTACCGGTGAAGATGGAGCTACCTGGACATGACTGAAAACCAATGCCGCAGAAGACAGCGACTCTCCATGCAGATGGTCACAGAGATTTTTGTCCTTGTCAACAAAGACCTCACACTTCACAGCACTGGTCAGTAGCTGTGACAGTCACTGTGGCCTTGAACTTCTTCACTTCCGGATCCTTCCAAGGATCGGCTGTGCATCTTGATGACATTTTCCAAACAGCTGCACACCACTGCATTTCGCAGGTCACTGATGTTCTACTTGCTAGAGCTGGACAGTAGATGCAATTCCAGACTGATGGGACCTCAAAGGCACAGAAGTCACTGGATTTTGCTTCAATTGCTGATTCCCCCAGGTGTAGGGCATCATCAATTGCACCCATGTGGTCATCAAGCCACCCAGTGACCACCCACTCAGATTCATCAGCAGGAAGGGCTTCCACTCCCTCAATGGTCAGCTGGTCTGTAACTACAATAAGAGGTTCCTCCATTTGTGCACTCGCTTTCTTGGCAGCTGCCATGACTCTTTCATCTTCTGCCAGTGGAGGCTGCCGTAGATCTTCACTTTAACCCCTAAAGTCTGTGGATGGATGCTAGGGGACAAGGAATATCCCTTGAAGAGATGGTTACTCACTCCTCTATGAGAGCCCCAGACAGAGGCACTAGAGGTGATACAACCAAAACCAACTGCTCACCTGGACCACCACTGAGCAAGCCATCGGGCTTCTGAAGATGCAGATCCAGTGCCTGGACCAGTCAGGTGGCACCCTGCAATACACTCCTGCAAGTGTCTCAGTCATTGTGATCGGCTGCGCACTCCACAATATCCAGAGACGCGTGGAACTTCAGGATGGTGAGGCCCTGGAAGGATAAAGCTCATCAGAGGAAGAGAAGGAGCAGGATGTGAAAGAGGAGGAGCAAGAGGAGGCAGAGAGGCAAGATGTACAGGAAGATGGCCAGACCCAGTGCGGGGCTTGAAAGTCTCATCAGGATGCCATGAATGTCAGGGATCATCTGATTCAGGAACGTTTTAACTGAGATCCTCTGATTCAGGAGGAAAGTCATGGGTTGGAACTCACTCACAGCGGCCTGTGCTAACACTTCCACTGAAGAAGAAGCATGGAGCATGTAAACTCTTACCACAAATAAAGAGTACACATCTGTCCAGAGGCTTCAACATCACCGTTGACAAACTATTACTCTCCTTCACCACTTCATACCTCTTTTCTTGTCCCGCCATTAATAAAACAAGGTTCACAAGTCTGGCTTCAAGTGTCATTATTTACATGGTGCACATAATGGAAAACAGTGCACAGTTATTGGAAGAAGACACTCCAGTTACCCACTCAGTGTTCTGCCTGACACGGTGGCCTCTGCTCTCGGCCACTTCCAAGCGATGCTCCCTTTCTTGCCTCGGAGGAGATGGAGGCAGCCTGCTCACTTGTCTCAGCCTGTGGCTGAGATGCATGTGGCTGTCCACCTCATCATGGAGGTGCCCTTGCAGATATCTCCAGAGGCTGCTGCACCTGCAGAGGCAGTCTCTGTCACTTGGCCCTGCTGCAGAGCTTGTCCCTCTGTCAAAGAGGCCAAGGAAGCCAAAGAGGGTGATAGCGCCCTGGGAGGGGTGGCACCCTCATCCTCTTTGGTGACATCCTTAACCCTTGGCTGGCACTCCGGTTGGCTGGAGGGGAGAACCAGCTGGGGTGCAACTGGCAACGCCTCCAAACATCTCTGTACCACTAGTGCCACTGACTGGTTCGGGCTACATGGTATGGCATGAATCCTGTGTATGTCAGCGCACAGTTCCAGCACACACTCGAAGGACTGCCACATATGGCTCTCCATGAGGTTGGCCACTTCTCAATGGAGAAGCTCAGGCGCTCGAAGCCCTGAGCCATGCTAGCACACATGAGCTGGTTGGACTCCGCCCATGACCCTGCACTGCATCTGGGATCTTTGACATGTGGGAGCACATCTGCTGCTGCTGGTCTAGGTAGAACCTCCTTTTTTGTGACTCCTGAGGCCCTGCATCTGTGCCAAGCTGAGCAGGGCTGTGTCTGTCCTCCCTCCTCCGAGGGGAACTGCCCACAGCTGCCTCTGCCTCTGGCACCTCCTTCTGCACACTAGTGCCATGATCATCACCCTGTACCATCCTATCTAAATGTGTGTGAGGAACCCCTCCTCCCGCCCCTCCACCCAGCCCCCGAGGTGACTGTATCTGTGCTGGTGGACAATGTGCTTGTAAGGTGCGACGGTCTCCTTGGGTGGATATCTGCACATGTGGGCAATACAAGAAAAGATCATGAGAGTTAGCCTTGGAGAGCAGAAGCCTCTACAGCTCTGCGGCTTCTCAATGCAACTCAATATTCAGCATGCTGTCATAGGGGGTGAAGTGCACTAAAACCCCTTAATTAGAACATTGCCAACTATCATCGCCATCGCTACAATGAATACACATCTTTCCATGGCCAACTTCCTTGTGGTCTGTGATCCTGGCTATTTCCATTGCTCCTTCCTCCGTGGGTATGATGATTTGACAGTAGGGGACTCCTCCACCCATCTGGACCCTCTCTCCTGCAAGGACAAAAGAGAGTGAGATAACATTTCCCATCTCCTGCTGTCCTCTATGGCCTATGTCAGCTGCTCGAATTCATTAGAAGCTGTATGTCTCAGTGCTGGCAGGTCCTCATCAGCACGACAGCTCTGAGCCATTCTGAGGGGTCAATAAATGGCCTGGCACACACTCCTCTCATGTTCAGGAGCAGCATGCGCCCTGAAGCTCAGGGCACCTCAACTGGTGTTTCAGAGGCATGTCCTGAGGGTCAGGGGTTGCACTCACCTTGCCAGTGCATAGGAGGTCATTGAATCTCTTCCTACACTGGATCCGAGTTCTCTTAATGACACTTCTTTCACTGACTATGTCAGCAATGTTCACCCATGTCTGCTTTGTCTGGGCGAGTAGTCTCCTCCTGCCACCATCCAGGAGGAGGATCTCCCTCCTCTCCTTCACAGCCTCTGGCAGGACATTAAGGTCTACATCTGAAAATCGAGAGGCTGCCCTGGCTTGGGTTAGAGGCCTTTGGCTCTGCTGAGATATTGTGGAAATCCAGTCTTCTGAGAACTTGCATTCTGCAGTATCAGTACTCTAATGGCAGCCACTGTAATGGTGCTTTGATTAGTTTAAATCTGGCCAATTTGGAACAAATATTTTCTCAGAGCTTTTAAAACATTATCTGCCTGCTTGTGCACAGTAAAGAAAATGTTTCTAATTGAAGATATTTATAATAAATGCAGTCTTTGCAAAACTATAGCTTCATCTGTTATTCAAAAAAATTAAAACATGCTCCAGAAACTCAAAATATAATTAAACGTTATTTAAATACAAATTTTCATAGACAAAAGAAAATGGCTGACAGAAAGGACAAGAAGCACAGACATACTATCTACTCCTCTGTCAGTAGTGTCAGGGCTGCAATGAAACAACTTGGTGAGGGAAGATGAGCAAAAAGCTCTAGTCCCAACTCCTTAAGACCACCTGCTACTAGATCATTTGCTAAATCTGATAACTGCACCTCAAAATGATTGGAAAATATTGTCTTGGAGAGGCATGAAAGACTTGAACATAAAAATCTAGGCTGACACTCCAGTGTATTACTGACAGAGAAGTGCCGTCCTTCGGATGAGATGTTAAACTGAGGCCTTGTCTGCTCTCCGGTGAACATATAAAATCGTATGATGCTACTTTGAAGGTTAATAAGATGGTTAAGAAGGCATATGGGATACTTTCCTTTAATAGCCACGGCATAGAATGTAACAGCAGGGAGGTTATACCAAAACTGTACAGGCTGCAGCCAGCATTGTGCATACAGTTCTGCTTGTCACATTACTATGCCATAAATTTTCTACACTGTATATTTCTATGTGCCCTGGCCAATATTTGTCCCTAAATCAACATCACAAAAATAAATTATCTGGTCATTATCACAGTGCTGTTTGTGGGAGCTTCCTGTGTGCAAATTGGCTGCTGCATTTCCTACACTACAACAGTAACTACACTTCAAAAGTACTTCATTGACTGTAAAGTGCTTTGATAAATCCTGTGGGGTTGTGAAAGGCACTATATAGATGCAAATCTATCTTTTTTCTTTTTTTAGATTTAGGTAAGAGATTTGAAATGGGCAGTGATAGTAAGCCAATAGAACATGCCAATAAAATTCATAAACAAGAAGTCATGTTATCTTCCAGGAGGTATTTTTTTCTCAGAAAAGTGTCTTCTTCTGGCAGAGATTGCTGGTGGATGTGTTAAGATTGGTACAAAAGAAAATACTTGGATTAGAGTTAGATAATATCACCTACTAATGTGTCATGGCCAACATGGTCTCCTGGAACTTCCTAGTTGCCTCACTGAGTAGGATGAGTTTCCTAGAGTTTATCCTGAGTTTTTTTTGCCTTCCTTGGGATTAGCATTGGTGGTTTTAGTTGGGTGCCACACAGGTTGAGGTGGGCATTGATGACTCTGAATTTATTGCCCTTTTTACATGTTCATATGTTTGTAACTGAGTCCCAGAACATCTGAGGCAGGACATATAGGCTGAGAAATTCATTTGCATAAAGCTGGCCTACCTTGCTTCCCCAGAGGCAAGCAGTGCCACCGGCCTTTACTTCCATGGTCCGCACAGCTTTCTTCATTGATATGGGCGGACAAAGCTGCGTCCCCTTGCGCACCCGCACATATTGGGCAAAATTTTCTCAGGCTGGAGAAGGCAAGTTCCGGTGTGTGTGGGGTGAGAAAGTCCTGGAAATTGACAGTGGGTTGGTACTTTCTGCACCCTTGCCACCTTCAGTGCTTCCTCCAAGTGGTGTTCAACATGGAGGAGTAGTGATTCATCAGCTGAGGTGGGAGTGGGGAGGGGGAGCAGTAGATGGCAATCAGTAGGAGGTTTCCTTGCCCATGTTTGACCTGATGCCATGAAACTTCATGGGGTCCACAGTCAATGTTGAGGACTCCCAGGGCAACTCCCTCCTGACTGTATACCACTATGCCGCCACCTCTGCTGGGTCTGTCCTGTGGTGGGACAGGACATACCCAGGGATGGTGATGGTCACGTCTGTGACATCGTAAGGCATGATTCACTGAATATGACTATGTCAGGCTGTTGCTTGACTAGTCTGTGGACAGCTCTCCCAGCTTTCATACAAGTAAGTAGGACTTTGCAGGGTCAACAAGGCTGGGTTTGCCATTGTCATTTCCGGTGCCTAGGTCGATGCCGGGTGTTCTATCCTGTTTCATTATTTATTGACTTTTTAGCAGTTAGGTATAAATGAGTGGCTTGCTAGGCCATTTTAAGAGTCTGTGTCTGGAGTCAGACCAGGTAAGGACAGCAGATTTCTTTCCCTGAGGAACGTTCGTGGACCAGATGGGCTTTTGCGACAATCAACAATAGTTTCATGGCCATCATTAGACTAGCTTTGCTTTTTAATTCCAGATTTTTTTATGGCTACTTTTTTATTAATTGGATTCAAATTCCACTTTCTGCCATGTTGGGATTCAAGCCCATGTCCCCAGAGGAATACCCTGGGTCTTTGGGTTACTAGTCCAGTGACAATACCATTACGCCACTGCCTCCCCACTGTGATGCTACGATTTCAATTTTGGCCAACACTAGTTCTGTGTTGTCCATTCCAGAAAAGGGTCTAAATTTAAAAAAGCAAAACCTCAGAGATAATAATCACTGGGTTATTACCTGAGCCACGAGCAAATTGGCGTAGGGTAAATGAGATTATACAGTTAAATGCATGGCTCAAAGATTTGTGTGGGAGAAATGGGTTTCGATTCATGAGGCATTGGCACCAATACTGGGGAAAGTGGGAGCCGTACCATTGGGACCAGTGTTCTGGTGAGTCGTATAACTAGTGCAGTAGAGAGGGCTTTAAACTAAATAGTGTGGGCCAGGGATCAAGTGAGGGAAAATGTGATAATTTAAAGAGATAGAAGGTAAGAGAGCAGGATATCAATAAGGATAATGATAATCAAGATGTAACAGGAAGGGACAGTGTGTACAAACTCA
Source organism: Heterodontus francisci (assembly GCF_036365525.1). NCBI lineage: Eukaryota > Metazoa > Chordata > Chondrichthyes > Heterodontiformes > Heterodontidae > Heterodontus > Heterodontus francisci. The sequence continues at coordinate 68,559,799 of NC_090378.1, forward strand.
AGAGTGAGCCAACAGATAAGACTAGAGGTTGTGAACTAACAGAGTGGGGAGAGGGTTTGGGAGAGGTGAGATTTAGAAATCCAAAGAGAAAGGCCAAGGCATCAGAACAGTATAGTGTAGTGGGTAAAGACAAGCAGAATGGGACAGGAAGAGACAGAGAGCGTAACAGAAATTGTACATCAGCAAATAAGGTAATTGAAGGGAATAGAAGCAAAAAAATGAAATTAAAGGTCCTGTATCTCAATGTGCGGAGCATCTGCAAAAAGATAGCTGAACTAGTGGAGGATAGGAATAATGATGTATTGCCACAATTTTACAGGGTTTTGGTGAGACCACATCTGGAATACTGTGTGCAATTTTGGTCTCCACATTTAAGAAAGGATATACTTGCATTGGAGGCATTGCAGCGAAGGCAGCGAGTTTTGCTGTGGCTGTTTAACTCAGCTATGGCATTAGTATCCTGCTTCCAGGTTTCCCGACCAATTACAGAATGTGGGCGTGATGCTGACCCTCATCTGTCAATGGAAGGATCTCTATTTAAAGGAACCCTGGCAGGTGTCAGAATGGTTTCATTCTGCATTGCCTGTGAATGGTGCTGCAAGCAAAGCAATGGAAGTCAAACAAGGGAAGGCTGCTCATCAGTTCTTTGATTCTTCACCGGAGGTGATGCTGGAGGTAGTGAGGGCCCAAAAAGAAGTGTTGCTTCCTGCAGACGGGAGGAAGCCACATAAACCAAGTGGCTGAGACTGTCAGCAGCAGGAGTGTGGTCCTTAAAACATTGATACAGTGCAGCAAGAAGCTCAATGGCCGCATAAGGACAGGAAAGGTGAGTGACATCCCACTTTCAGGTGCCAACCTTTACACTCTGAATTCCTCAGCCTTCTCCTGCACAACATTCCTCAGAACAATATAACCTGCAGCTTCACTCATTCCTTTCTCTCGAGGTATCTCCTCACACCCTCATCTGAACATCCAACACTCACACTCACCCCCACCATCTCACACCCATGCCTCACAGTCACCCTCCACAAATGTTGTCAGTCTCTCCTCTCCACACAATCCATTTCTCATAATCATAACTCTCTGCTTTCCATCCTTGCAGGAGGAGACTGCACATCTCCAGGAACTGGCAGAGAATCGGGGGTTGCCCTGCAGTCATAGACACCCTGACCACTGCAGGGGAGGAGGTGATGGAGATCGGCAGGGTGGCAGAGTCCATGGATGTTGGTGATGGAGAGATGAGGTCTCCTACATACCTAGTAACAGAAGTAGATATCACACTGCCACTTGACACATAAAAGTCAGTTATGTTGAATTGCAGTCAGCACTAACTGAAATCTCAAAATCTGCACAATGTTATCTTTGAATCCCTTCCCCATGTCAGTTCTAATTCATGTATTTCATCTATCACAGGGTGACATAGGAGCTATAGCAGGAAGAAACCAAGGAATCCTCAAAGGAGGTCACGCACTCTGGGGAAGCACAGGACTCATGCACACCCTCCACCAACAAGGAAACACACAATTCGGTAGGGACTCCAATAGATTGTCACATGGTGAGGCACACATCACATGTGAGCAAGAGCAGGTGCTGAAGACAGGGACAGCAGTGGAGTGACCCCATCAAAGGACACAAACACTCCAAGCTCTGCTGAGTTGGATGCAGATGCTGAGTCTTGGAGGTCATCCATGAAGAGGACATTTCTGGAACAGCAGTGGGAAATGTGTGTGGTTCTGTCAACATTTCCAGAGGTAATGCGCACAGCTGGAGAGAGATTAGAGTAGTCCATCTCTACCATAAGTGCCATGATATCTTAGGCATTTGTGCCGATGTCCACCTCCATGAAAAAAGTGGCCGCATGGAGAATAGGAAGCTGCAGACAACTGTGTGTATACTTGCTCTGACCAATGGCCTGCACACTCAGTCTGCCATTTCAAACAGGATGGAGGAAAGCCTCGCCTTGGCCGTTCAATGCCTCACTGAAGTGTAGCCAAGTGGACTGCACCTCCTGGCTAGCAGAAAGTGCAGATTGCCCATGAGATGGAAGATGGAGAAAGGACAAATGGAAGTTGGAACTCTGCTCAAGGTGCTTCCACCCTTGCCCTCCACTACCCCCATCCCACACAGAGCCCCACATGCTGTTTCCAGCCCCAATGACTAAGTCTGCCCCTCCCCAGGTGCAGGTGGGGCAGTCTTTGGTAGGGTCCTCACAGGCTCCAATGCCCAGATGACTTCCGCCATGGTCATCTCAGCTGTCAAAGCAGGGCAGCAAGCAGCCTGCCACTAGCTCTGTTGAAATCATAGGAGTAGCACCACAGAGAAGCAATAGAAAGCGGAAGAGTTAGACTTCTTACTTGCACAAGGGGATTCACTTGGGTGTTAGTAACAATGTTGATGGTTTTTTTATTCGTTCATGGGATGTGGGCATCACTGGCTAGGCTAACATTTATTGCCCAGCCCTAATTGCCCTTGAAAAGCTGGTGGAGAGCCACCTTCTTGAACCGCTGCAATCCATGGGAGGTAGGTACACCCACAGTGCTGTTACGAAGGGAGTTCCAGGATTTTGACCCAGTGACAGTGAAGGAACGGCGATATAGTTCCAAGTAAGGAAGGTGCGTGGCTTGGAGGGGAACTTGCAGGTGGTGGTGTTCCCATGCATCTGCTGCCCTTGTCCTTCTGGTGGTAGAGGTTGCGGGTTTGGAAGGTGCTGTCTAAGGAGCCTTCATGTGTTACTGCAGTGCATCTTGTAGATGGTACACACTGCTGCCACTGTGCATCGGTGGTGGAGGGAGTGAATGTTTGTGGATAGGATGCCAATCAAACAAGCTGCTTTGTCCTGCATGGTGTTGAGCTTCTTGAGTGTTGTTGGAGCTGCACCCGTCCAGGCAGGTGGAGAGTATTCCATCACACTCCTGACTTGTGCCTTGTGGATGGTGGACAGGTTTGGGGAGTCAGGAGATGAGTTACTCACCACAGGATTCCTAGTTTCTGACCTGCTCTTGTAGCCACGGTATTTATATGGCTACTCCAGTTCAGTTTCTGGTCAATGGTAACTCACAGGATGTTGATAGTGGGGGATTCAGTGATTGTAATACCATTGAATGTCAAGGGGAGATGGTTAGATTCTCTCTTGTTGGAGATGGTCATTACCTGGCACTTGTGTGGCTCGAAAGTTACTTGCTACTTATCAGCCCAAGCCTGGATAGTGTCCAGCTCTTGCTGCATTTCTACATGAACTGCTTCAGCATGTGAGGAGTCGTGAATGGTGCTCAACATTGTGCAATCATCAGCGAACATCCCCACTTCTGACCTTATGATTGAAGGAAGGCCATTGATGAAGCAGCTGAAGATGGTTGGGCCTAAGACACTACCCTGAGGAACTCCTGCAGTGATGTCCTGGAGCTGAGATGATTGACCTCCAACAACTACAAACATCTTCCTTTGCACTAGGTATGACTCCAACCAATGAAGAATTTCCCACAATTCCCATTGACTCCAGTTTTGCTAGGGCTCCTTGATGCCATACTCTGTCAAATGCTGCCTTGATGTCAAGGGCAGTCACTCTCACCTCACCTCTGGAGTTCAGCTCTTTTGTCCATGTTTGAACCACAGCTGTAATGAGGTCAGTACTGATTGGCCCTGGCAGAACCCAAACTGAGCGTCACTGAGCAGGTTATTGCTAAGCAAGTGCCACTTAATAGCACTGTCGACGACACCTTCCATCACTTGTCATTTTGTCAATGGAAATTTTCATGAATCAAGCACTCTATTTGAAGTCTTCATTGTCCTGCTATTTACATTTGTTGCCTCCCGAAGTCCAAATGGATATTAGCCGTCAGAAGAATAGTATGACCATAGTGGAAGATGAGCAAAGGCTGTGAAAGTGATGGTAGGATTTATGACTGTAGGAATGATTTGTGTTGGTTGTGGGGGAATGGCATATGTTTTCACACACTCAGGTTATTGAAGCACGCCTTTATGAGCCCATCGCGGCTTCTCTGGCAGCCAGCTGAGTGGCTGCAGGCATCCTGTCCACATAAGGCTCCTCCTCCTCATGAGAGGATAATGAATGGTCAGCACCTTCTTCCTCCTGCAGCTCCAATTCTCTTTGCAGCACCATGTTGTACAAGGAACAGCAGACCACAACCATTCTCAACACTCTGGCTGCTGCATACTGAAGGCTGCCCCAAATTTGTCCAGGCAGCTGAATCACATCTTCAGCAACCCATTGGCTTGCACAGTGAGTGTTCTTGTGGTCAGTGGCTCCTGTTGTACCATTCTTCTGCATCAGTTGGTAGGACTCCTCACATGTGTCATCAGCCTGATCCTCAGATGGTGGCCCTTGTCTCAGCGTGGAGATGTGAACAGCGGTGGGAGATGCAGAATGAAGGAGTCATAGCAATTTGCAGGATATCTTGCACAGACATGCAGTAAAACCTTCCTGTGATCACATGCCAGCTGAACATGGATATAGTGATGTAATGAGTTCTTTTATGCTGTCTGATGCAACGTAAATTAGATGCGTGGTGTCCAGCTGGTTGAAGATCGCAAACAGGTTTATTTACAGCGAGGCTATTATATACAGTACAGAGCTAACTATTTACAGAACCTTACTCTGGGTGTTACAGTTGCAGAGTGACTCTGGTTCCAAGTCACATGACTGTGTCCTGGTACTTGGCTCATTAGCATACTAAGATCTTAAAGGGACATCACTCTTAAAGGCAATCATACAGCAAATGGAATCCCTTCCGACTAACAAATACTCCAGGCTGATCTGAGAGTGCCTTGATTGCCACATGTGTGCAGTTGATAATTCCCTGTACCTGTGAGGATCCAACCACTGCAGCAAATGTGAGAGTCTTCTGTGTCTGACTGGCCTCATCAGTGTCAAAGTGGACATAAGTGGCAACCTTGGCAAACATGGCTTCCTCACCTGGGAGATAAACTTGTGTGCAGCAGATTGTGAAATCCTGCAGATATCATCAGCAGATCCCTGCAAGGATATGGAGGTGAAGAAATTCAGGGCTGTGACCCCATCGTGTCGAAGAAGCTGATCATCTTCCTGTATACCCTGTTCTGGGGGTATCACTTCCTTCGAGCTGGAGCTCTGTGTCCATCCCCACTGTCCTGTGAAGCGGCATGTGATTGTGGTGAAGGCAGCTGCTGTTGGCGTGGTTGTTGCTTCTGCTGCTGCTGCTGCTGTTGTTAGTGTGGCTGATCCTCTTGTTCCTCATTAGAAGTCCATGGTATAGCTGCATAAGCTGCTCCCATGCTGCAGTGAAGGCTGACAGCAGGAAAGTGCAGATCAAAGTGGGCAAAGTTCAAGTTAGAATCACCTGCAAAGCAATGAAAGCTCACTCTCTGAAGAAGTCCTGTGAACACAAGCCTTTCACATAGGCAGGGCACTGGCTTTACAGTTTTACTGCTTAAAGGCTTTCCACTTTAATTCAACAATGGTTGCTCACTGTGCTCTCACTTTGCTGACCCTGGTCAGTTCCACAAAACTCGGGAAATCCATGTGCTGGCTGTTAAAGCGGGAATTCGTGTTTAAAGGCACAATTAATTGGAGATTTAAATATTTAAGTGACTGACCCGACAACTCAATGGGGGAGGGGGGTTCCCGTATGCCTCAGATTGTGCCCTGATAAAAGATGGAAGTGAGCGGGATCATGTCGAGTTTCCGACACACTGGCATTTTTCAGGGATTTCTAGGCAGTTAAAATTCTTCCTGATGAATTTGAACAATTTTCTGATTTCTGTCTTGCCATGTTTATCCTTGAGAATTTACAAGAAAAATTATTTATTTGTACCCGTTATATTTTTGAGTTCTTTTAGGCTTTTACTCTATATACTTTTGGCATCTGTGGGCCGAATTTTACAGAGCCATTTGAGATGACAATGAAGGCGGGAGAGGGGCATAAAATTGAGACAGAAGACGTCAGACAGGAAGTCCAGTGTCGTGACATCCCTTCCAGATTTTCAGTGGCTGACATGGAGGGCGGGCTTCACGCATTCACAAGGCAGGAAGCCAATTAAAGTATGGCTACATTTGCTGACAATGGAACGACTAGGCACATGTGCAAATGCAGCCTCATCCACTGAAATCTCACTATCTGTGACGTCTCTGGAGCTGCCAGTAATAAAGATGACGCTGCTCAATTTGTCATAAAAAGTAAAAGCAGCCTTAAACCCAAATCCCCACAGTGGCTGCGATCATTGCCTCCAACCCACCCCCAACAGTACCTGTGCTAGTACAGAACCAAATCATCTCATCGTAAGGCAGCTTTCAATTCACTCTTTGTATGATGCTTATTATTCTAACATATTGGTTTTGGAAGTAGATTCATGTGGCTTATTCCCTTGCACAATTACAGCAGGACAAATGGATTCTGGGCTATAATTCAGATAGAAGCCATTGTGCTACTCTTCACTGCTCCCTCCAGCACTCGTCTGCTCGCCGCTTCTCCCCCCTCAGCCACTTGCTCCCACTGTCGCCACTCCCCCACCTCGGCTGGTTTCTCCCCGCTCCCCACCCCATCCCCCCCACTGATGGTGGCTCGTTCTATGCCTTGCCGCTTCCCCCTTCTTGGCCACTGGCTCCCGCGTCACCCTGCCACCCCTCAGCCGCTTGTTCCCCGCCTTGCTGCTTCGGCAGCTCGTTCTCCGCCCCCCGCCGGTTCTTTGGGCGGGAAGCGATCGGCCGAAGGGGAAAGTGAAGAGGGCGGGTGCAAGTGGCTGCTGGACGATGGCAGACTGGAACCATGGGAGTTCAAGGCCCCACCTGGTGAAAGGAGGCAACAAGGAGTTGGAACTCTGTATTGGCTTCAGTAAGAAGCCATTGGGTGAGGCAGCGTCATTTGGCAGGAAGGTGAGGGGCCATTGCGAAAAACTGTCAGTAGAAGGGACCAGGGTGGTTTTGAGGCAGTGGTACCTCATTGAAAGGTACAAGTGGGTAGGGGGTAGTGGTGAAAGGTGTGTATGGCCTAGAGGCCTTTCACTCAGGGAGAGGCAACCTCTCATGGGCCTGATTCACCCTGGCTTTGAGGCCCCTATGGAGGAGGAGGAACAGAGAGGGAGAAAGCTTCAGGGATGGGCAGGAGTATGCCCGCAACATGGGGGCCCACAAGAGGGCCAGCTCCGGGCACAAGAGGCTGGAGAAGGTTGTAGAGGGGCACGGTAACAACAACAACAGAAGAAGCTACCCTCCGGAAAGGGTCTACTGGGTGCATCTCAACTACCTGCAGATGTCCGAGCGGCAGTGGCTCCGAAGACTGCACCTCTCCAGGGAGGCTATCAATGATCTATGTGCCATGATGCAGGATGAGCTGAGGCCCATGGGACTAGGTGGGCACTTGATGCCAGTAGTGCTGACAGTCACCATGGCTCTGAGCTTCTACACCACTGTAACATTCCAGGGATCCAGTGGAGACACGTGTGGAATCTCCCAGTCTGCACGCATTACTGCATCAAGGAGGTCACCAATGCCACATTCAGGAGGGCAGGCGTCTATGTGCGCTTCAGCATGGATCCAGACCATCAAGCTGAGAGGGTTATAGGATTCGGGGCCATCGCTGGATTCCTTCAGGTGAAGGGCTAATTGACTGCACGCATGTGGCCATCAAGGCTTCCATGGAGTAATGTGCTACCTTCATCAACTGGAAGGGCATCCACTCTCTCAATGTGCAACTGGTCTGCGACCACCACAAATAGATCTTACAGGTGTGTGCACAATACATGGGAAGCAGCCACTACACCGACATACTAAGGCAGTCCTAGGTGCTTGACCTTTTCCGTCTCCCCATATGCTTTCAGGGATGAATCCTTGGAGACAAGATCTACCCACTGAGGACATCACTACTGGCGCCTGTGAGGAACCCATGCACGCATACAGAGGAGAGGTACAACACTTGCCGCAGGTTAACCCAAGTGGCCATCGAGCAGGCCATTGGTCTGCTGAAGATGAGATTTAGGTGCCAAGGTCAATCTGGTGTAGCCCTTCAATATGACCCGGAGAGGGTCTCGTGTATTGTGTAGTCTGCTGTGCACTGCACAACCTGGCACAACAGAGGAGAGAAATGATGACCAGTGAGGATTTCATGGAGCAAGATACGTCCACCAATGATGGGGATGCGGAGGTGGATGCTGCCCAGGCAGTATCAGATGAAGGGCCCCAAGGATAGGAAGTAAGGCACAATGAGATCTGCACGAAGGTGGCATGAGATGCTTTTATACATTTACGCTTCCTTTCAGCCTTATTATCTTCTGGAACTGCCACAATAAAGCCTTTTCTTTAAACAGCCCTGTTGTTGTCTCCTTCCTTCTCTACTGCAGCATCTCGGTGCACTTTGCACAGTGGGAAGGCTGAAGCTTTGAGCGCTCAGGGTTTGGTCCCTCACTTCCAGCCCCTTGGGAGGAAGGTTTGCAAGGAACTCCAGAAAGGAATCCGTGGTGAGTGACCAAATACTTTTATTATGCATGACAACCATTGCAACAAGTCCATCTTCTGCAGCGTTATTACCCGTGATCCTCTAAGTGCATTTACATGCTCTTTTTAAATCTTTTGTGGGTGCTCCTATGTGATGTCCCCCCGTGCTGTCAGCAGGCTGCTGACCTTGCTGCCCTCTGGCTTGGGATAACCTTGGCAGCCGTCCTCTGACTGCCTGTGGTCTAGCCAGCCCCGGAACACTGGGACCTCCTGCAAAGGTGCAGGGACAACCTCAGTCGACAGGGATTATGGAGGTGCTGGTGTCACTGGCAGAGGGGCTTCGGAGCCACTGTCTGCACCAGAGCACCCTGAGAGGATGCGGAAGGCAGCCACCTCTCCCCCCTTGCAAGGCACTCTTATACCTCCCTGTTGAGCTGAGAGGGATGTAGACATGGTGGAGACTCCAGGTGCCTCATCCTCCTCTCACCTTGCCGCCGCTGCATCGAGCTCATGGACAAAGTGATGGTGTGCGAGTTAGTGCACATCTCCTTCAGCCAAAGATTGGTTTGCTGGATGTGGCTGTCCATGAGAGTCGCCAGTCTTTTAATGGAGGAAGCCAGATGCGCAATCAGCGGAGACATTGCAGCACCCAAGGCCTGGATGGACTCCTCCATCATCCGTGCTTGGGTACACATAGCCTCTGGCATAACTGCCAGATGTTGCCTCACCTCTCGCTGCAGCTGCAGCATTTTCTATGTTGCCACCAACAACAGAGATACATCATCAGCCTGGAGCTCAGCATGGCCCTGGCGTCCCACAGTCCTCTGAGTGCCAGTGCCCTGGCATGTCACAGCCTCCATCAGCTGTCCTGGCACGTCAAGTCTGTACTCACCAGGTCGTGTGCCCATCTCTAAATGCATGTGACTACCCATCAACATGAGAGTATCTGCGCTGGTGGAGGGTGCGTGAGAATGGTGTGACGATGGACTCTCAGAGGTGCTGACTGTCTCCCAGCCTCTTGAGCTGCTCTCTCTTCACGGTCACCTTGACCTGCTTGAGAAATTGAAATAGAAGGATTCGTGACTGCCCATCATCTCATTCCTACCACCCCAAATGTACCTCTCCATTGATGCAATGGGATCACAGGTGCTACATGGCTCTTTGCCACCAGAGACACCTTTGTACCCCAGGAGATGCTCACTGTTGGGTAGGTGCCCCTGTTTTGCCATCAGCTATGGCACGGCTGCCTTTTTGCCCTGCCAGTTCCATGGCCTCCCTCTCCATTAGTGTAAGAACATGAAGATAAGGAATTCTGCCACCGGTTTTGGCACATTCCTTCCTCTTGTGGGCTGTCTTCTCCTGCAGACACATTGGGGGATAAGGTTAGTCTCCCAGTGGGGAAAAGCCCCAGGCCTATGATGACGAAAGTCCATCGAGCCATGATGAGGGCACACATATGCATCCTGCATGCAGCCACTCTCGAGAGACTATGCAGGGGAAAGCATTGACAGACAGGCACCTCTAACTGAGATACTGCCATGTTTTAGGCCCCATTGGCAACCCCAGACACCATTGCCGCAGCTGGGGGGTCCCTCCCTCTTCACCAAATGAATTCTCTCACTCTGACACAAGCTGGATGCAGACAGTTGGAATTGAATGGAACACTCACCTTTGCAGACCTGATGAGGTCATTGACCCTTTCCTGGCACTGGATTCCAGTCTTTGGGTTGACCGTACGGCTGCAGACCTCCTCTGCTATCTCTGTCCAGGTTTGCTTGGCCAGGCGGGCTGGTCTCCTCCCATCTCTGGGGAAGAGGATGTCCCGCCTTTCCCTTGCAGCCTGGAGGAGAGTCTGGAGGAAGGCATCTCTGAACCATGGGACCACCCGCGGTCTTCCGTCCACCGTTCTGCCTGTTGGCTTCCAAGCCAATGTCAGGCACTCCTGAATGCAGGGGTTCTTTTGAGGATATGAGCATTCAGGGAGGGGTTGTCAGCCATTTAAGTATGGTGCCTGGAGCTTCTGCATTCGCCGCCTCCGCTGCCGCCTCCATCCTCTCAGTGGACACCCCCGCGACTCCCAATCCTTAATTAGCCGGTTGCTGCTCAATCGCACTCGGCTAGCTGCTAATTGTGCCAAAGATGCCACACCCACTTCTGATTCTGGCGTTGGGACCTGCTGCCTAAAAATAAAATTTAGCCCTATGTTTCAGAATACTTTCAAAGGTAATCCCTAGATAATTCCCACTCAAGCTCAAGACTAATTCCACTTAATCTAAAATAAAAACAAAAAGTGCTGGAAATACTCAGCAGGTCTGGCAGCATCTGTGGAGCAAGAAGCAGAGTTAACTTTCAGGTCAGTGACCTTTCATCAGAACTGGCAAAAGTTAGAAATGTAATAGATTTTAAGCAAATAAAGCGGGCGTGGGACAAAAGAGAACAAAATGGGAAGGTGTTGATAGGACTGAGGGTCACAGTGAATAACTGACAAGGAGGTCATGGGGAAAAGGCAAAGGCAAAGAGTGTGTTAATGATGTGAAAGACAAAGCGTTAGTGCAGATAGGGTGTTAAATGACAGAATAATGAAAGCCCTAGCCAAAAGGATAAACATGAAAAAAAAGTGGGCAGGCACATGGTAAAAAAATTGAATGATGAAACAAACTAAAATAAAACAAAATAAAAATAAAAATAAAAAATAAAACAAAACATAAAAAAGGAAGGCCAGTCATGCTCTGAAATTATTGAACTCAATGTTCAGTCTGGTAGACTGTGGCGTGCCTAATCGGTAAATGAGATGCTGTTCCTCGAGCTTGCATTCATGTTCACTGGAACACTGCAGCAAGCCCAGGACAGAGATGTGGGCATGAGAGCCGGGGGTGGGGGATGTTGAAATGGCAAGCAACAGGATGCTCAGGATCATGTTTTCAGACTGAGCGGAGATGTTCCACAAAGCAGTCACCCAATCTGCGTTTGGTCTCCCAATGTGTAGAGGAGACTGCATTGTGAGCAGCAAATATAGTAAACTAAATTGAAAGAAGTACAAGTAAATCGCTGCTTCACCTGAAATGAGTGTTTGGGGCCTTGGATAGTGAGGAGAGAGGAGGTAAAGCAGCTAGCAGAATGACCTCCAGCGATTGCACGGAAAGTTGCTGTGGGAAGGGGATGAGGTGTCAGGGGTAATGGAGGAGTGGACCAGGGTGTCGCGGAGGGAACGATCCCTTCGGAATGCAGACAGGGGGGGGAAGATGCGTTTAGTAGTGGCATCACGCTGGACGTGGCAGAAATGGCAGAGGATGATCCTTTGGATGTGGAGGCTGGTGGGGTGGAAAGTGAGGACAAGCGGAACCCTGTCGCGGTTCTGGGAGGGAGGGGAAGGGGTGAGGGCATAGGTGTAGGAAATGGGCCAGACACGGTTGAAGGCCCTGTCAACCACAGTGGGGGGGAAATCCTCGGTTGAAGAAAAAGGAAGACATATCAGAAGTGTTGTCGTGGAAGGTAGCATTAGCAGAGCAGATGCGTCAGAGACGGAGAAACTGTAAGAATGGAATGGAGTCCTTACAGGAGGCAGGGTGTGAAGAAGTGTTGTCGAGGTAGCTGTGGGAGTCGGTGGGCTTATAATGAATATTAGTAGACAGCCTATCCCCAGAGATGGAGACAGAGAAGTCGAGGAAGGGAAGTGTCGTCCCTTTCACGTGAGGGAGGTCCTCTTGATCCACTTAATCTAATCTCTAGGTACAATTTCTAGCGTCTCTGAGATATGAATAAAGAACTATTTTGGCAGATTTTTCAGCTACTGGTTCTATTATGTGCCTCCACTTGATCCACCTTGTTTTTGAAAGTGGCAGAGTAACTAGTTTTTTTTGGTAAATAGCTTTCTTAAGCAGTAATAGAACAAACAACTAGAAATAATAAAGAAACATATTTTTAATAGTTGCTAAACTTTTCTAACTCCTCCTATGGTAAAAAGTAATGGTTTGTGTATTAAACTGGTCAGTGTGCTATTAATATTAAATGAGGATAGTAGACTTTGGGTCAAAGTAACAGGAGTTTATTTACAGGAGTCTTATCTCTAAGACATCTACATTAATACTAAGCAAAACCAGGTTCAGACTCGTGACATCACATCTAGTGATGATGCTTCAGCTCTATGTACATAATCTACCCAGAAACAGCTTATGCGCATTATACTATATCTCCCCCTAAGTCTGTGACTTCATTCATAGGTCTGTAATGCTGTGGGATTCTCACGACTCTTCCATAGCGTGTTCTTCTTTCATTTGTTTGGGTATTGGGTCTTTCAGTTCTACTTTCTCACCTTCCTGTGGGTGACTGGAACTACTGGATGATTCAGATGCTCTGTTTTCACTGTTCTCTGGGTGATCTGTTGTTGGTTGTATCACCGGTTCATCAGCTCTGTCTGGGAGCTGATTCTCTTGATTTATAAGCATCTCTTCTGGATGGTATCATCTCTCTGCAAGATGGAGGCGAACCATAACTTGCTTTCACATGAGGGAAGTCCTCGAGCCACTTCCTCCTCCTCGTATTCCTCCACTTCGCATTGGCTCCGCAGGAAGGGGCCTTTTAGGTGGTGGTACATTCTTCTTAAGGTAGCACTGTTCTTTCTCCTGAATCCATTCACCTAGCTCACCTTTTTGAGGTGGACCTCTCATTCCTCCTTGAATCTCCCTAACAGTACTACAGCGTCTTGGGGATGGAGGTGGTCCATGTCGTCCATTATTTTCAAATGCTGGTCTGGTAGCTTGCTCTACTTTAATGGGTTTTCCATCCAAAGGCTTGTCATTCATTGCCCTGGCTGCATCCCTTGCATCTCCTAGACTTTCAAAAGTACAAAAGAAAAACCCCTCAACTTATTTGTTTCAAGATCTTTCATCAGCAGAACTTCTACTATTCTTCTATATTTGCTTCATGTGCCTTTTCATTTGTTTCAGTATTCAGACCACCAGTGAAGAGTTTTCCAGGATGATCTACTTCCAGCCTGCGTAACATCTGTAAAGCTAAACAAGATTTCTTACTGAGTAGTGAACAGGCTTGGTTCTTTATAACATATAGAGTTTCTGGAATGGTGTTATTTCTGTGTGTTAAGGTTGTTTGTATTTCTCCTACAACGTTTAATTGAATCCCTCCCAGTCTGTACAACTTCTTGTTGGTTTCCTAAGCCTTTCCTTCCTCGTCATGGTGTCCTGTCAGATAGGACAGAAACTGCTGCTCCTGTATCTAACTTGAAGTTGATTTTATTTTTCCCCACTAACATTTCTGCTTCCCAGTAATCTTCATTTTTCTCTTGCACTTCCCCAAGGCAGTATTGATTGTTTTTCTTTTATTTCATCTTTTGTTTTGCTAGTCTGCAGCAATTGCTTTCTGCTGCAACAGACCTTCTGAAAGTGCCCCCTTTTCTGGCACCAGAAACATTCAGCTTCCCAGGCTGGGCAATTTTCCCACCGGTGCCACTCCCAGCCACACCTACTACAATTAAGTGTTGCTGCCTGCAGGTGTCTTTCCTGTCTCTGGGGCTTTCTGGTGCCATTATTGACTGTCTTCTCCACAGACTCAACTGATTCTAGAATTTTTGAGATTGGACTCCCCCGATTCCCCCCGAATTAGTAGTCGATTACATTTCCGGACCTCTGCCTGCTCAACAGAATGGCTTTTTGCAAAGACAAATCCTCTTTTGACTGAAGCTGGTCTGACAGTGCTTCATCTTTGACTCCTGACTATTATTCTGTTCTGAATCCCATGATCACAATCATCAGCTATTTTATATCGATCAATACTTTCACCATCTTTTTGGGTGCATTTGTTGAATTTCACCCTTTCCACGATACCATTCTTCCTGATCTTAAAGTATCCTCCAAGGCTTTTATTACTTGGCCATATGGGATTTCCTTTTCATTGATCTCCAGGTAGTTACAATGTTGTCCGCACTGTCTCCCATGACGTAAAGTTAAACACTGACCTGTTCCCTGTCTGGTCATGCCGCTGGACCTGATGCAGAACGGTACCTGTCGAATCTTCGAATCCATCTCGGCCACACCTCAGCCTGGTTGAGCCCCGCCATTCGCTCGAAGTAAGGGTATCGACTTTTCCATGCTTCTCCCTGATGTTTTCAATATCTTCTGTCTTTGCCCTACGAAAGTCATTTTACCACTGCCACTATAGACTGTACTGATTAATGTGCTGTTAATATTAAATGAGTATAGTAGACTCAGAGTCAAAGTAATAGGGGTTTATTTACAGGGGTCTTATCTCTAAGGCATCTACATTAACACTGAGCAACACAAGGTTCAGTCTTGTGACATCACATCCTGTCATGATGCTTAAGGTCTATATACATATCTATCCAACAACAGCTTATACACATTATACTACAGTTTGTAACTCTTGTGCAAAAACTAAATGATGATAACTATTTACCCCTTGATTCTATAATTCTTTCCTCACCAACTATGGAAGCTGTCTGTTTAATATCAGTCTATTTTCAATTGTACCACATCAAACTAGCTGATTTGAAATGTGGGCTGCTAAAACAGGCTGGATTTAGCGGCGGGGGTCCTGCTGATGGGTCCGAAGGTGGGCATTGACCTCGCTTTGGTGGTCTGCCAGATTTGGGGCCGCATGTTGCCGATAGCGGCCAGTTAATTGGCTGCCGACAGGGAGGCCATCCCTATTAAGGACGGCTGCCTGCTCTCAGGAACTGCTGGCCAATCGGAGGGCTAACAGCTCAGCACCCTCAGCAGTACCACTAGGAGTGGTGGCCACTGGTGGGACTGCATCGGGAAGAAGAGGACGTAATGGATGGACAGCGCCCTCACAAACAGGTAAGTGGGGTCTGGGGGCACCGGGGCCACTCAGGCAGGCCCTGACAAAGGGGGATGGTGATGGTGCGGGGTAAACGATGCCATTGCTGCCAGGAGCCTCCTCAGTGGACCAATGAGTGCCGGTGTAGGAGGGCCCCCCACCCCTGAGCCTGCTGGGAGACCACCAGGGTTTACCTGGCTGTCTCCCCATCCAGCAGACGGCCTCCTCATCGCTGGTAAAATGCCAGCAGTGGTGGGAAGATGCCCTTAAATAGCCACTTAAGTTATTCAATTGGCCTCTGGGCGAGAGGGCCATCCACCACACTGCCCATCACTGGCAAGATGGCATGGATGCAGGAAGACGACAGGCACGCCAACCCCTACCTTCCCACACCATCCTATGAGGCCCCACCCACCTCCCAGCCTGTCCCCAGAGGGCAAGTAAAATCCAGCCCACAGTAACCAGAGCATGTCAGAATTTAAATAACATACTTGAACAACTCATAACAGATTTGTAATTAAATTAATTGACCTGGTTCCTCCCAAAAGCAAAATTAAATGAAAGGAGGCAAAAACAAACTAAAGTAGAGACAAAAATGGTTCACATTTTCCATGTACCTTGTATATGTGTCCATTTTAAAATCCCAAAAAGGTTTTGGATGTTCAGTGCTAACGCAAGGATTTTTTTTAAAGGTGTTAAAATTAGTGATTCAGGTTTTATGACTAAGAAAGAAAATCTAATACCAAAGTGAGGAACATTTCCTTGCTTGATGTAAGTTATTTCAATTTGTGCATGAAGGATTTATTTTTTTATCCAATGCAATAGTAATGAATGAAAGTTAATAACTTTTGCAAATTTTAGCTACTAATTAATTAGGGGCAGAAAAACAATCAAGCAATTAAGCAAAAACAATCTTTAGTTAATAATGGTTAATAATCCAAGTGATGAGGATTTTTTTAAAATTACACTGGAACATTTGATTTGGAACTTTGGAATTTAGATGAGTTCTGATCTGTGTATATATGTTAAGGCATTAGTAGGCCAGACAGAGCATGATCCTCAAAGTATTTCCTACATTTAGTCCCAAGATGAATGAGTTAATGACATTGATTCAGTAAACATTCATGGTGATAGAATTTTCATATGGTCAACCTTTTTGTTTTTGTAAGATATGCATGATAATAATTAGCAATCCTCTAATGGTTGTGGTACTGAGCCATGCAAAACAGGAGGATCCCGGATTTAATCCCTGATCCGTGCTGTTAGTAAACTCAGCTAAAACATTGGTGAAGACACAATAATTAACCTAAGGAGAGGAACAATTCAGTCAGTTGTCTCAGTCCTGATCACTATTTTATGACCACTACTGGAAAATGTAAATGTGTGAAATGTGTAACCAAGGGGCATAGATTTTGAGGAAGAGGTTGGAGGTTTAGAGGGAATTCGAGGGATTTTTTTTTAACCCAAAGGGTGGTGGGGATCTGGAACTCATTACCTGAAAGGGCGGTAGGGGCCAAAACCCTCATAATATTTAAAAAGTACTTGAATATGCACTTGAAATGAATCATAAAGAATTAGTACTTGGTAACCTCAATAAGTACCTTCAGGAATGGAGAAAAAATAAGGTTAACTTTCAATAGATGAAAAAGTCTGTTGATTGGAGGTTTCATTGGTGTTCTTCAATATAATAGAAATCAATTCTTTTATTTATATTTGTTACCTGTTTCCATTTAAGCATGCATTTTGGTACTTGATACCGAGCGAATGTTCTGCATTTGTTTTACAGTGCTTTTCATTTCTCTTTCTTGCATGATCCACATTCTTCACCACATTATTCTTCATTGCTCCTTGCTTTAGTACAGCATTCTGTTTCTCTACAAGTCTTTATTTTATTCACTTCCATTCACCTTTCTCTTTGTTTAGTGATCTTCATTCCTCTAGGTTTATTTAGCAGACTTCCTTTTTTCTGTTTTTATTTGACACTCCTCATTCCTAAATATTTTGTTTACTTTATTCCTTTTTCTCAACACTGTCCATTCTCTCTTTAGCATTCTTACTTTCTCTTTTTATTTAGCATTTTTCTTCCTTGTTATTTATCACTTCATTCCTCTTGATATTTTGTGCTTTTTAATTTTTTTTCTTTATTTACTGTGCTTTATTCCTTCTCTTTATTAAGTATTTTTCATGGCATTCACACTAGTTACCATCCTTTATTGCCTCTCTCACAGTCAGCTCCTGGTGCCTTGTGCTGGTACTCTTTCCTCTAATCCCATTCACCTTCTCTCACCACTGATTCTTTACAAACACATATTCCATTTCCTTCAAATGATATTCTAGTCTCCACCTCAATAGCTGTGACGTCCTCAAGTTTTGCTGATCCCTTTATTGTCTGATTCTCTCTCGACAGTGCCCCCACCCACCCCATTGCTACTGCACATGGCTCTGCAGGAAATAGTGGACCCCACTGACAAATCTCCCTCTCTCACTAACCCCCCACCTGAGCCCTAATCTCCCTGACCTCCTTTTTCCAGGTTTATTTATTTATTTATGGGATGCAGATATCACTGGCAAGGCCCATATTTATTGCCCATCCCTAATTGCCCATGAGAAGGTGGCGGTGAACTACCTTCTTGAATCGCTGCAGTCCAGGTGATGAAGGTACTCTCACAGTGCTGTTCAGGAATTCCAGGATTTTCTCCTAACAACAACAAATGGCGATATATTTCCAAGTCAGGATGATTGGTAACTTGAAGGGGAACTTGGAGCTGGTAGTGTTCCCATACACCTGCTGCCCTTGACCTTCGAGATGGTGCAGGTCGCGGGTTTGGGAAGTGCTCTCAAAGAAAGATTGGCAAGTTGCTTTCGAGTAGCTGGTACACACTGAAGACACATTGCACTGGTGGTGGAGGGAGTGAATGTTTAAGGTGGTAAATGGAGTGCCAGTCAAGCAGGCTGCTTTTTCCTGGGTGATGTCAAGCTTCTTGAGTGTTGTTGGAGCTGCACTCATCCACACAAATGGATTGTATTCCTGACTTTTGCCTTATAATTGGTGGACAGGTTTTGGGTAGTCAGGTGATGAGTCAGCCACTGGAGAATACCCAGCCTCCGACCTACTATTGCAGCCGCTGTATTTATATCATTGGTTCAATTAAGTTTCTGGTCAATGGTGACCCCCAGGATGTTGTTGCTGGGGAGATTCAATGATAATAATGCCATTGAATATCAACGGTAGGTGGTTAGACTCTCTCTTGATGGAGTTGCTTGCTTGGCACTTGTGCAGTGTGCATTTTACCTGCCACTTCTCAGTCTAAACCTAGATGTTGGCCTGGTCTTGCTGCATGCAGGCATGGACTACTTCATTATCTGACAAATTTCAAATGGAACTGAACGTTGTACAATCATCAGTGAACATGCCCACTTCTGACCTTATGATGGATAGAGGCCATTGTTGAAGCAGCTGAAGATGGCCTAGTACAATGCTCTGAAGAACTCCTGCAGCAATGTCCTGGCGCTGAGATAATTGGCCTGGTACAATCCCAACTATCTGCCTTCCTACTAGATATGACTCCAGTCAGTGGACAGTTTCACCGATCCCCATTAACCTCAACCAAGGGGTCCTTGGTGCCACACTCAGTCAATTGCTGTTTTGATGTGATGGGTAGTCCCTCTTACCTCTGGATTCCGGATTTCAACTCTCTTGTCCATGTTTGGACTACGGCTGTAATCAGGTCTGGAGCTGAGTGGTCCTGGCAGAATCCAAACCAAGCATTGGTGAATAAATTTTTGATGAATAGGTGTCGCTTGATAGCATTGTCAATGACAACTTTCATCACTTTGCTTTTTGTTGACAGAAAATAGGTGGCAAATTTTCCACTTTGTTGGGTAGATATCAGTTTTGTAGCTGTACTGGAACAGCTTGGCTAACAGCACAGGTCTTAGATCACAGGTCCTCAGCAGTACAGCCAGGATGATTTCAAGACCAATAGCTTTTGCTGTAGCTAATGTGCTCAGCCATTTCTTGATATCGCATGGAATGAACTGAATTGTCTGAAGACTATATAATGCATGGAAGGAGCCGTGATGAAATAAACAATGAAATGGAAGAATTATGAATTTAAAAAGCCAACTGCTAAACAAAACTACAAGAATGTGGACACTTATATAACAGTCAAAATGGAGTAGGGGTCTCGTGACTCCTCCTGTACTGGAAATAAACAAACTTGTCTTCTAAGATGGAATTCATTAACATCATCTGAATTAGCACTGGAGAGAACCCCTTTGAAATTAAAAAAAGGACTATCATATATTAATCTTACTGACATGAATGGATTAACAAAGGATACTGGAGACAGTCTGACTAACAGCCAAAAGCAGAATGAAGAGGTGTGAAGTAGCCACATCATAACAGAATGGCATCCATCCAGACATCACTAGAGAGCCATGGATTCCACATCCTGGTCCTTTGTGTGGTTATACCAGGGGAGAAGGCCATGTGTCTGCTAACAGAAACTTTAATGTGGTGGATTTTTATCTTAAAAGGCAGCCCTCAGGGAAGAGAGAGGAGATCAAGCCAAGACAGTCCCAAAAGCAGTCTAGCCAGAGGATGTGGAAAGAGATCCAGCAAAGCAAGAAGAAGCCCTTCTACTATTTCTGCACTTCAACTTGCTGCAACGGAGAACTGAAAGTGACTACCACCTCCAATCTAAAGTCTTAACCACCAGAAATCTGCAACACCTCCACAAGTTCAAGATTACATACACCCAGGCATGCACCTTTAAAACAGACTGTCCTTCTGAGAAGATTCAACAGGTTTACCATAAACCATGAACACCTACCTCACTTTGAACTACATCCTCCCCTTTTCTCTCTATCTATCTGATCTTGTGTATATGTATCTGTGTGAATGAGCGTGTGGATGAGGTTGCGTCCATTTCAGGAATTGTGGAAAACTGGTCTTTTTTTTTAACCTACGAAAAACCTGTCATTTGTCTAAGATCAAAATACTGTGGATGCTGGAACTCTGAAATGAGAAGAGAACGTGCCGGCAATACGCAGCAGGTCTGGCAGCTGTGGAGAGAGAAACAGAGTTACCATTTCAGGTTTGCAACCCTTCATCAGAACAGTTCTCTTCTCCTGTCATTTGTCTGTTTATTTGACCCTAAGAAACACTCAGGGACTAACTCATTATTTTTTAACAAAACACAATTATGGTCAGTTGGGAGGCGAACAGTAGGAACCACCCATACCCCTTTCCACCTAACTGTAACAATTGGCTTCTGTGATGATGGGGCCCTCAGGAGGAATCTGAGATGGCTCATCCAGTCAGCACTTCTGGCTGAAGATGTTTGCAAACACTTCAGCCTTGTTTTTTGCACTCACATGCTGGCTTCTGCCATCATTGAGAATATGGATGTTAATGAAGTCTCCTGTTAGCTGTTTAATTATCCATTCACAACAGGCTGTGGCAGTTCTGCAGAGCTTTTATCTGATCCATTGGTTGAGGGATTGCTTAGCTCTGTCCATAGTTTGCTGCTTCCACTCTTTAGTGTGCATCTAGTCCTGTGTCGTGGCTTCACCAGGCTGGCACTTCATTTTTAGGTATGCCTGGTGCTGCTCTTGGCATGATCAATTTCACATTGAACCAGGGTTGTCCCCCAGCTTGATGATAATAGTAGCGTGAGGGATATGCCAGGCCATGAGGTTACAGATTGTGCTGGAATACAATACTGCTGCTGCTGATGGCCCACATACCTCATGGTTGCCTAGTTTTGAGCTGATAGATCTGTTCTGAAACTATGTCATTTTAGTACAATGGTAACACCACACAACATGACGGAAGGCATCCTCAGTGTGAAGACGGGGCTGCGTCTCCACAAGCACAGTTCGTTTGTCACTCCTATCAATAGTGACATGGGCAGATGCATCTGCAACAGGTAGATTAGTGAGCACAAGGGCAAGTAGGTTTTTCGCTCATGTTGGTACCCTCACCACTTGCCACATGCTCAGGTTGGCAGCTATGTCTTTCTGGACTCAGACAGTTTGGTCAGTAGTGGTGCTACTGAGCCACTCTTGGTGATGGACATTGAAAATCCCCCCTACCCACCCCCCACAGCCACCCAGAGTACATTCCGTGCCCTTGCTCCCCTCAGTGCATCTTCCAAGTGGCATTCAACGTTGAGGGGTACTGATTCATCAGCTGCGGGAAGGCAGTAGGTGATAATCATCAGGAGATTTAATTGGCCATGTTTGATCTGATGCCACAAGACTTCATAGTGTCTGATGCCAATGTTAAGGTCTCCCAGGGCTATTCTCTGCCAAGTGTGTACCACAGTGCCGCTACCTCTGGTGGGTCTGTCCTGCCGGCAGGACAGGACATACCCAGTGATGGCGATGGAGAAGTCTGAGATGTTGGCTCTCTCTCTCTCCCCCATCACTAACCCCCATTCGCCAGTCTTTCACTGAGACCCTATCCATTATACCCAGACTGTTGTTACCCTCTCACTCCGCTCCAATTTCCTGTTCACTCACTTCCAATCTGCACTTGTATGGGTATGGTGGCATAGTGATTATGTTCCTGGACTAGTAATCCCAACAGGCCTGAAATAATGATTGGAGGACATGAGTTCAAATTCTACCCTGCCAGCTGGAATTTAAATTCAGTTAATTAAATACATTTGGATTAAAAAGCTGGTATCAGTAATCGTGGCCACAAAACTACCTCTCACCAGATTGTTGTAAAAACCCATTGGTTCATTAATATCCTTTAGAAAAGGAAATCTCCTGTTCTTACCCAGTTTGACCCACCTGTGACTCCAGACAAACAGCCATGTTGCTGACTCTTACCTGCCCTCTGAAATGATACCAATACAAATGGACCTAGACACCGGATTCAGACACGACAAAGACACAACCAGCCCAGCTGACCCTACAAAATTCTCCTCATTAATATCTGGGGACCTGTGACAAAATTGAGAGAGCTGTCCCAGAGATTAGTCAAGCAACAACCAGGCATGCTCATACTCAAACAATCATATCTTTCAGTCAAAATCCCAAACTATTCCATTACCATCACTGGGTATGTCCTGTTCCAGCGGCAGGACAGACCTACCAGAGGAGGTGACACAGTGGTATATAGACAGGAGGGAGTGATACTGGAAATCCTCAACATTGACTCTGCACCCTGTAACATCTGGTCAAACATCTGCCATGAAATGTCATAGAGAGATAAAGCACTGAAACAGGCCCTTTGGCCCACCGAGTCTGTGCCAACCAACAACCACCCATTTATACTAACCCTACATTAATCCCATATTCCCTACCACATCCCCACCATTCTCCTACCACCTACCTATTCTAGGGGCAATTTACTATGGCCAATTTACCTATCAACTGCAGGCTGTGGGAGGAAACCAGAGCACCCAGCGAAAACCCACACGATCACAGGGAGAACTTGCAAACTCCGTACAGGCAGTACCCAGAACTGAACCCGGGTCACTGGAGCTGTGAGGCTGCAGTGCTAACCACCACGCCGCTGAGCTGCCCTACTGATGTCCTACTGATTACTTCCTACTGCCCGCCCTAAGCTGATGAATCAGTTCTCCATGTTGAATACCACTTGGAAGAAGCAATGAGGGTAGCAAAGGCACCGAATGCACTCAAGGGGACTGCAATGTTCATCACGAGGAGTAGCTTGCTGTTATCACTACTGACTGAGCTGACTGAGTCTTGAAAGACAACTGCTGGGGCTGGGCCTGCGGCAGGTGCTGAGAGAATGAACATGAGGGAGAAAACTGACCTCATCCTCACCAATCTATCTGCTGCAGGTACATTTATCCATGACAATATTGGTGGGAATGACCTCCATCCAGTCCTTGTGGAGAAGTCCCATCTTGACACTGAGAACACCCTCCATCGATGGCACTACTACCATGCTAAAAGGGATAGATTCAAAGCAGTTCTAGTAGCTCAAAACTCAGCATCTGTGTGGTACTGTGGGCCATTAGCAGCAGCAGAATTGTATACCACCACAATCTGTAACCTGGCATATTCCTCACACTACCATTACTATTAAGTCAGGGGACCAATCCTGGTTCAATGTGGAGTGTAGGAGACTATGCGAGGAACAGCACCAGGCATGCCAAGCTGTGATGATACGACACAGGATTACATGCATGCTAAACAGCAGGCGCAGCATGCTATAGACAGATTTAAGTGATCCCAGATTAAAGCTCTGCAGTCCTGCCACATCGAGTTGTAAATGGTGGTGGATAATTAAACAACTGACAGGAGGAGAAGGCTCCCTGAACATCCCCATCATCAATGATGATGGAGCCCACCATATGAGTGCAAAAGTTAAAGCCCCAACACACATCCTTGTGAGACATCACATCCTGCTTATTGAAGTACCTGTCCATTATCCCTACTCTCCGCCTCCTGTTGCTCAGTCAATTTCCTAACCAGGTCAATAATTTGCCTTCAGTTCCAGGGGCTTCAACTTCACCTAAAAGTATCTCATCAGGGACTTTACTAAATGCCTTTAGGAAGTCCATATAAATAGTATCCATAGACAATCCCGTCCAGTACTTTAGTCACTGCTTCAAAAATCATGGATCACAACAACTGGATCCCCCCTACCTATCCAATATCCTTTCATATTAGTTTGAGATGTTACTCACCTTGGCACAAAGTAGATAACACACCAAGTGGGCCTCTCGATCATGCTGACAAAGGATGCTGTCTGTCTTCCTATTTATTGAATCCCCTACAACTACCACATTACACTTCTGGTTCCTCCTCCTTCTACCCCTTTGGCCAACCTCCTTTTTCAAGATGCCACGGTTTGCATCCTGGCTGTTCTTCTGACAGTTGTCAGGAAATCCCTATATGCCAAATGGGACATATTAATTTCATTGGTTGGAAACTTACCTTAGACTTTTAATGGAAAAAAATTCTACAAGTTAACTTTTAAAGAAACTCGCAGCCAAGATGGCCACTTCAATTTACATTTGAAACACCAGGAGACTGGACTGGAGACAAAGAGTCTAACAGAAGCTCAGCCAGTGCCCGGCCATTCTTGCCTCATTTTGGGAGACTCCAGGTCACTTGGTAACCCTAGTTTATTTACATAATAGATTACTTTAAAAGTAATATATTGATTGTGAAGCACTTTGAAAACTCCTTAAATCAAGAGAAGGTATTATACAAAATGCAAGTTCTGTCTTTCATACCAACTATTCACCTTTCCATATGGTGTCTTTTTGTTGCTGTTTATTTCGTGCTCTTCAGGTATCTCTCACTGCTCTTAGTGCTTTACATGCTGCAGTCTTTATATCATGCTCTTTATCTCTGATGCTGTCTTCGAGCTTGTTTGTTGCTCTTTAATTTCTTTTAAGCGTTGTGTTTCTTTTATTGGACCCTCTTCGTGACTTTGTCACAGCCGCTTACCAAAGTATTGGGATCTGCTGACGCTTGGAGAAGTGAACTCATTAGGCCTCATTAAAAGCACATTACTGAGCGGTGATTGCTGAGCTGGACCCGGGCGGGAGCGTGGGGGCGGAGGAGGCATGTCTGAGCAACCTGCTATAAAAAGCTGGGCTGTCCGGCACCAGAGCTCAAAGCGCGGTTTTTCCCACACGCAGCATCGAGCGGCTGATCTTTGACAACTGTCGGAGTGGGTAACCGGGAAAGCATGCGGTCCATGACACTGGCAGCGCTACTGGGCCTGATCGCGGTCTTTGCCGTGTCTCGGGTCAGAGCGGATCGGCCGCATGTGGTCAAACTGTGCGGCCGCGAGTTTCTCCGGGCGGTCATCTACACATGCGGTGGCTCTCGCTGGAGGAGAGAGCCCGGGTCAGAGACAGCGCTCAGAACCCGTGGGCTGCGGGGTGAGCGCTAACTTCCAGTTCCAGAACAGAATGGGCTATTTTCCACTTCATTTTTTTAAAGTTTCGCACAGTAGACACTTCAAATATATCTGCATTAAATAGTAATCTGATTCGGGTTGTCATTCACTGGTTACAGTTTGAATCTAACTTTTGCACTTTGACTGTCAATGTTGACATTCAGTTAATGTTTCAATTAATCTTATAAATAAGAATGATTCTTTTTCCAAGCCTTGAATGCAGAGGAAATTAGATGAACAATTCATTCACGGCGTTACATTGAAAATTTAGAACAAATATTCAGGATTTTGTGCCAGGAACAAATTGTTTCGCAGGGAACCGAAATGTCACAGAAAAAAATCAATATGCATCGTCCAGAAATTTTTGTAGATATTGTTTAGCTGATATATTCGTAATTAAGGTAAATTATAATTTATGACAAATATAGTACTGAAGACGCTGCAGCCGTTTTGAATTTGATGTTCGGATTAAATTGTACTTCTACAAGTAAAAACGCTGTTCTCACCAAATCCCTATCATGTTCTTTTCTGTCTTGTATCCCCAGTAGAGGATCAGAAGTCTCCGTTTTTGGAAAATTCCGATTTAAGCAGCTTTCAAAACTGGTCCCCAGACTTCAGCCAGAGATTGGAATCGTCCAGCGAAGAGGATTTGACTTACAAGCCAGATCTGCTGGAAGAAACACTGGAAGCATTTCAAAGTCCATCCCGGGACAAGCGTGAGCTGAGTCAACACCTCACCGCCGTTTGCTGTCAGAAGGGCTGTAACAAAAGGCAACTGAGTTCTCTCTGCTGAGGCACAGAGAAGCAGCATGAGATCAATGCCACACGCTCTCGTCCCCGGAGGCTTTTGGTGTATGGTTTGCTTGAATGTGTTTTAAAAATTCAAAAGTGATACTTTTCAGTAAGTGCAATTAATGTAGTGCTGCATATTGCTACTTACTGCAGCTTCTGTGTACGGCAGTTGTTTAATTGCAAAATGCTGCTCATTTTAAAACGTGAAAACGTGCTGTACATATGTGTTAAATGTTGAGTTTAACTTAATAAAGTTATTGATTATCTTGATGGAACTGGCAGTTGCATCATTGAAATCTTCAAGTTTTAATTCTTAAGTTGAAATTGTTGACTACCACACATGCGTTTTATCAAAATATACCATGGCTGATGACTGCACTGGCCTTTGACAATGCTGCAATATATAAATAGCTATTTTGAACCATGCAATGGCATCAGGTTTTTCCCATCATGGGGAAATTGGGGCTAACAACTCATGGCACACTTCATAGAGCATCAAGGACAGGAGTGATGGTGAGCAGCACTTGTTGCGGGATAGGATACAGGCGGCAAAGTTCTGGATGAAGTTGATGGGGGATGGGAGGTTGGTTAGAAGAGCCTCGCAATAGATTACTCTGAAGGTGACTAAGGCAGGAAAAAAGGTTTCAGCAGCAGATGGGCTGAGCTAAAGGGGGAGAAACAGTTAACATTAGGAAGGTGGTAATTTGTGATCTTGGAGAGGATATGGGACCGGAAGCTCAGCTGAGACTGCCAAGGTTGCAAACAGTTTGGTATTGAGCAGAACCAACATGATTCTGGGTTTTTGGGAGGTGAAATGATAAGAAAGATCAGGAGGGTGTAATCATTTTCTATGGAAAAAAGAAAACTTCAAAATGGCCACTTTAAGAATTAGGAAAGGGACTGAAAGTTGATGTGCAGGCGAAGCGTTCATCATAAGGAAGGTATTATAAAGTGTATTTTCTGGGTTCTGATCATGGTGCAAGAGTGGAAAAGGCTCCAAATACTCCATCCAGCTTACGCTGCCTCTTTTCTGAATCCTAACCATTGTTAAAACAACAATCATAACATCTTCAAATCATTCTTTCCATGTGCTTCCAAACTAAAACATTCCTTACCTCCTTCCTTTCCTCCTACAATCTACAGGCCTTCAAAACCTGTGATTGACACCACCTATTTATTTTGTGATGGAAAAACCCATATGCCAAATGGAAAATATTAATTTTATCTTATGAAACTTTGAGAACTTTTTACTGGACATTATCACAAATAACTTTTAAAAAGAGCAGAACAGCTAAAGATTGCCACACACAATTTGCATATGAGAAGCCAAAAGGCTGGCTGGGAGATAGAGGTAAATTATCCAGTCGAACTAGAATAATGGGGGTGCTCCCTGAATCAATTAATGAGAATGGGTTTGTCAATAGTGATCAAAAGCCATCGACACCCTTTGACATTGAAAGAGCCAACCCCTCCCTCCCCACCAAGTATATCTGAAGAACTTTGAATTTCAAACAATCGTCCAGAAACTTCTGTTTTCAAACACAGAGGTGGTCACATGACATACCTGCTGGTGTAATACTGAGTTTTGTGAATTGTGTCTCAGAATGGAAAAGACAATAGCTGAGCTCCAAGAAGAAAGCACCTCTCTCTGTCTCTCCAGCAAAGTCCCAGGGAAACCTCGGTGGCGGCTCTTAAGCCTAAGAACAACAGAACCTTACAGACAACAAACAAGAAGATGGATAAAGCCTCTCTTCGGCCTTCAGGAACCAGAGAAGCAAGCCTGAATTGTGCGCATGGCCCAAGCAAGGACTTCAAGACTTTAACTTCAACTAAGGACATTCAAACTCAGTATTAGAATTCCATTTATTACAGACCTTACTTCAACTTCTCAACTCTACCTTTTCCCTCTTTATCTATTTGTGTGTGTGTGCCTTTTTTATGAATGTGAGTGTGAATGCGTCATGTATTTTAGTAATTTTAACTGATTTAGAATCATAAGGTTAATAAACTTACATCTTTCAAAACCCATCTGGTTTGTTTGCAATTGTAATTAGAGTAACAGGAGCAAGTGCTCACTGAGTTGATAAGTTAAACCAGTGTGTTTAAAAGATAAACCCTCTTGTGGTCAAACCAGAGAAGGGCAGCCTGAGACCCCATCCTCACCTGGTCATCACAATTTACTTGACCTTTTCCACTTTGCCAGTGTTTTGCACTAAAGACCATTTGTCTTCACTTAAATTCCTTCATAATAAAACAAATTAAAATACCATTACATATTCCAGTTAATATTTATATGTGAATCATTTTACAGGTTGACTGGACTGTATAAGTTACACCTCTTAGACTTACCATACATCTTTGTTGAAACCGCTCCCCATTCAGAATCATTAGAAGAACTCAATTACCCTATAAAACAAATGGTTTATGGTGAGAACAGGCATAGGGTACTGCTTACAACAAACCACACAAACACTTGCAATTCAACCCTAGAACAGAGTACATGTATATACTTCAATATTACAAAAATCAATTTAAATGGCATTGTTCCTTAGATGGGACCTATAGATTTTATGACCAACTAAATGGATCCCAATGATCCAAAATATCTCCAGTAGGGTGATAGAACTAAGTTGCAATACGCTTGTGAC
Organism: Heterodontus francisci; assembly: GCF_036365525.1. NCBI lineage: Eukaryota > Metazoa > Chordata > Chondrichthyes > Heterodontiformes > Heterodontidae > Heterodontus > Heterodontus francisci. The sequence goes on from NC_090378.1 coordinate 68,588,378, forward strand.
TGACTGGAAGGGGCACTTTATCACTTTCTTCATCATCAAAATGCCACGCATTTAATAATTTTATGTTCCCAGCTGACCTCCCATTTTCTATCCTCTGTAAACTTGAGGTCACCCAAAACTCTGCAGTCTTGTCCTAACTTGCACAACATCCTATTCACCCATCACCCCTGTGCTCACTGACTGGCGCATTTTAAAGCGACGCCTTGATTTAAAAATTCTCATCCTTGTTTTTAATTCCCTCCATGGCCTTGCCCCTCCCTATCTCTGTAATCTTCTCCAGCCTCACAACTCCGAGATATCTGCTCTCTTCTAATTCTGGCCTCTTGAGCATTCCTGATTTTAGTTACTGTACAATTGGTGGCTGTGCCTGCAGCTGCCTGGACACCAAGCTCTGGAATTCCCTATCTAAACCTCTTTGCCTCTCTATCACATTTTCCTCCTTTAAGATGCTCCTTAAAACCTATCTGACAAAGCTTTTGATCACTTTCCCTAATATCTTCTTCTGTGACTCGATGCCATAGTTTGTTTTATACTGCCCCTGTGAAGAACCTTGGGACATTTTATGATGTTCAAGGTGCTAGACAAATAAAAATTGGTGTTGTTGTTGCTCCTTAATCAAATAATTAATGTTTCAAAGTGTCAAATACTGCTTTTTAATGCCAGTTTTTTTTCTCTGACATTCTTCAAGATACTCGCTAGGTATTTCCATCTTTCCCTCAGTCTGAAACACAGGATGGCTTTCTTCATCTTTAAGTAGAATCATACAATAGTTATAGCACAGAAGGAGGCTATTCAGCCCATTGAGGCTATGCTGGCTCTCTGCAACACCAATCCAGCTACTCACACTCCAACTTTTGCCTGCAGCTCTGCAATTTTTTTCCCTTCAAATACTTATTTAAATCTCTTTTAAAAGCCACGATTATGGGCACCTACACAAGGGTAGGAGGATGCCGGTGGGAGGAGGGGGAGGGGGAGAAGGAAGGGGGTGTGAGGGGGAGCTGGGAAGGGGGCTGTAAGGGGGAGGGAGGTGCGGGGGGGGGGTGAGCTGGGAGAGTGGAGCTGGGAAGGGGGGGGAAGGGAGTGCAGGTAATAAACCATCAGTTCCAACCATCGACGCCCAGAAAGCTCATCCGCGTCCTCCGGGAGGTGATCAACAGCCTCGGGCGCCAATACCAGCAGGAATTCACCGACATTGCGCTGCAGATGCGCTACGAGCCTCACATCTCCCACGGGTGCTTTGAAGTTGTGGCCAAGGAGCCGTTCATGGCTTTTTATGTGTTCGGGGCACCTTTTTCTCAAGGATTCCAACCCCACTGCCTTATGGGCATCTCGGGAGAGACCAAGGCTAAGGGAGGAAACCCTAACAGAAAATCCGGAGCGGAACCCCGTAGGCGATCATGTGTCACCTTTGGCATGTTTCCGGCAATTCCTGCAGCCATACCGGTGCCAAACGTCGTGCTCTGCACTCCTTTGGACCTCACCAGAAAGGCCGAGAGGGGGATTTTGACGCTTGGGCAACTCTCAACCTCCATACATTCGCCCAGGCATGCGCCATGGAGAGGTCACTCCATAGTCGCCTCACAGAGACTGAAACAACACGGAAGGCAGCAGTTACGGGTTATAAGTCCAGCTCAATTGGCATAGAGATTGGGCGCCACGGTTTGCCTTTGTTGGTGGGAGAGGTCATCGCATCTCACTGGACAGCTACCGCCCGCTTCAAACTCGGCAGCCCCCGGTCAATAAGGTTCTGTCCCACCACAGTCCACCTGCTTCAATGGGTGCTTGGAGCTCAGGCTCATTGCCCGAAAAGTGCACTGCAACACCGCACCAAACAGCACGAAAAAAGGAAAGAAGGTACCAGCCCTTCGTTTTGCAAGCTGGAACATCAGAACTATGTGTCCTGGCCTGTCAGAAGACCTTACACAAATCAACGATTCTCGGAAGACCGCCATCATTAACAACGAGCTCAGTAGACTCAATGTAGACATTGCAGCACTTCAGGAGACACGCCTCCCCGTGAGTGGATCTCTAGCAGAGCAAGACTACACCTTCTTCTGGCAGCGTAGGGATCCTGAAGAACCAAGACAGCATGGAGTGAGCTTTGACATCAGAAACTCCTTGCTCAGCATGATAGAGCCTCCCTCAAATGGCTCGGAACGCATACTGTCCATCCGACTGCTCACCACCTCTGGTCCCGTACACCTACTCAGCATCTATGCTCCAACACTCTGCTCCCCACATGAAGCTAAAGACCAGTTCTATGAGGAACTCCACAATATCATTAATAGCATCCCCAACACCAAACACCTGTTCCTGCTGGGGGACTTTAATGCCAGGGTTGGGGCCGACCATGACTCATGTCCCTCCTGCCTTGGGCGCTATGGTGTTGGAAGGATGAATGAGAATGGACAGAGACTGCTTGAGTTGTGTACCTATCATAACCTCTGCATCACCAACTCGTTCTTTCACACTTTGGGATTTACTTCTCCCTGCTGCTCTCACATGCGTTCAAGTCTTCAGAAGAAGGAATTTTCCTCCATACAAGATCAGGGGGCAGGTTGTTCAACCTTGCCCATCTAAGAGTGAAGACCAAAGTACGGAAAGTCCTCATCAGGGAACTCCTTTTTGCTGATGATGCTGCTTTAACATCTCACACTGAAGAGTGGCTGCAGAGTCTCATCGACATCATGGGACAGGACGTCAGAAATGCTCCATCCATCAATATCGGTGACCATGCTCTGGAAGTGGTTCTAGAGTTCACCTACCTAGGCTCAACTATCACCAGTAACCTGTCTCTCGATGCAGAAATCAACAAGCGTATGGGAAAGGCTTCCACTGCTATGTCCAGACTGGCCAAGAGAGTGTGGGAAAATGGCGCACTGACACGGAACACAAAAGTCCGAGTGTATTAAGCCTGTGTCCTCAGTACCTTGCTCTACGGCAGCGAGGCCTGGACAATGTATGTCAGCCAAGAGCGACGTCTCAATTCATTCCATCTTCGCTGCCTCCGGAGAATCCTTGGCATCAGGTGGCAGGACTGTATCTCCAACACAGAAGTCCTCGAGGCGGCCAACATCCCCAGCTTATACACACTACTGAGTCAGCGGTACTTGAGATGGCTTGGCCATGTGAGCCACATGGAAGATGGCAGGATCCCCAAAGACACATTGTACAGCGAGCTCGCCACTGGTATCAGACCCACCGGATGTCCATGTCTCCGCTTTAAAGACGTCTGCAAACGCGACATGAAGTCCTGTGACACTGATCACAAGTCGTGGGAGTCAGTTGCCAGCGATCGCCAGAGCTGGCGGGCAGCCATAAAGGCGGGGCTAAAGTGTGGCGCGTCGAAGAGACTTAGTAGTTGGCAGGAAAAATGACAGAAGCGCAAGGAGAGAGCCAACTGTGTAACAGCCCCGACAAACAATTTCTTCTGCAGCACCTGTGGAACAGTCTGTCACTCTAATATTGGCCTTTATAGCCACTCCAGGCGCTGCTCCACAAACCACTGACCACCTCCAGGCGCTTACCCATTGTCTCTCGAGACAAGGAGGCCAAAGAGAGAGAAGAGAGAGAAAAGCCACAATTGAATCTGCCTCTCAGACAGTGTATTCCAAATCATAACCACTCACTGCATAAAAAAGTTATGCTGCATGTTACCTTTGGTTCTTCTATCAGTCACCTTAAATCTACACCCTCTGGTTCTAGATCCTTCTGCCAATGGGAACAGTTCCTCTCTATCTATTTTGTCTAGGCCCTTTGTGATTTTGAACACCTCCATCAAATCTCCTTTCAACCTTCTCCAATCTAAGAAGTACAGCCCCAGCTTCCCCAATCAATCGACCTAACTTAAGTCCCTCATCCCTGGAACCATTCTTGTACATCTTTTCTACACTTTCTCCATGGCCTTCACATCTTTCCTGCAGTATGGTGACAGAATTGGACACAATGGGCTGAATTTTATTAGTGCGCCGCAAATTCCAGCGGCACGCTCTGTTATTGCTGATCTTCCCGTGCGGATACGCCATTGCTGAGCCCCCACAATATTTCGCACAGGGGCTCAGTTAAATGGAGGGGGCAGAGCGGCTGCCCCCAATGACGTAGAGGGGGCAGCCACTCTGGCCCTGGCGCCACGCTTAAAATGGATAAAGCACCAAGACCAGATGAGATGCATCCAAGAATACTGAGGGAAGTGAGGGTAGAAATCAAAGAGGCACTGACCATAATTTTTCTGTCTTCTTTAGACTCTGGGATGGTGCCCGAGGACTGGAGAGTTGCAAAATTTACACCCTTGTTCAAAAAAGAACTGGAGGAAGGTTTGTAGTGGAGTTCCCCAGGGATCAGTGTTGGGATCCTTGCTTTTCCTGATATTCATTAATGACCTAGACCTTGGTGTACAGGGCACAATTTCAAAGTTTGCAGATGATATGAAACTTGGAAACATTGTGAATTGTGAGGAGGATAATGCAGAACTTCAAAAGCACATAGACAAGTTGATGGAATGGGCAGATGAAGTCCAATTCAGACACTACAAAGGTTTGAAATTGATAAAGAGACTGTATTAGGTAGGCTAGCTGTACTTAAAGTGGATAAAGCACCAGGACCAGATGAGATGCATCCAAGGATACTGAGGGAAGTGAGAGTGGAAATCACAGAGGCACTGGCCATAATTTTTCAGTCTTCCTTAGACTCAAGGGTGGTGAAGTGATTCATTTTGGTAGGAAGAACATGGACAGACAAAATAAAATAAAGGGTACAATTCTAAAAGGGGTGCAGGAGCAGAGGAATCTGGATGTATATGTGCATAAGTCATTAAAGGTGACAGAACAGGATGAGAGAGTGGTCAATAAAGCATGCAGTATTGCGTCCAGTTCTGGGCACCGCACTTCAGGAAAGACAATGAGGGCATTGGAGAGAAAAAGATTCACGAGAATGGTTCCAGGGATGACGAACTGCATTATGAAGATAGATTGGAGAAGTTAGAAATAAAAACAAGAAGTTCTGGAAATACTCAGCAGGTCGGGCAGCATCTGTGGAGAGAGAAGCAGAGTTAACGTTTCAAGTCAGTGACCTTTCATCAGAATCGGATGTTCTGATGAAAGGTCTCTGATCTGAGACGTTAACTCTGCTTCTCTCTCCACAGATGCCACCTGACCTGCTGAGTATTTCCAGCACTTTTTGTTTTTATTTCAGATTTCCAGCATCTGTAGTATTTTACTTTTATATTGGAGAACTTAGGACTGCTTTCCTTGAAGAGAAGGCTGAGAGGCGATTTGATAGAGGTATTCAAAATCATGAGGGGTCTGGACAGAGTAGATAAGAGAGAAACTGTTCCCACTCGTGAACGGATCGAGTACGAGAGGGCCCACATTTAAAGTATTTTGTAAGAGAAGCAAAAGTTACATGAGGAAAAACTTCTTCACGCAGCAAATGATTAAGGTCTGGAATGCGCTGCCTAAGAGTGTGATGGAGGCAGGTTCAACTGAAGCATTCAAAAGGGAATTAGACTGTTATATGAAAAGGAAGAAGGTGCAAGGTTATGGGGAGAATATGTAGGAATGGAACTGAGTGAATTGCTCCTCCAGAGAGCCGGTGCAGACACGATGGGCCGAATAGCCTCCTTCAGCACTGGAACAATCCTGTGAGAAAGCAACCGTCCAGCACTACTTCCTGCTTCCTGTCCTTTAGCCAACTTCACATCCACGCTGTCGCTGTCTCTTTTATTCCATGGGATTCAACTTTACTGACAAGTCTATTATGTGGCACTTTATCAAATGCTTTTTGGAAGTCCATATCCACCACATCAATATAATAAAAGCAAAATACTGCGGATGCTGGAAATCTGAAACAAAAACAAGAAATGCTGGAATCACTCAGCAGGTCTGGCAGCATCTGTGGAAAGAGAAGCAGAGTTAACGTTTCGGGTCAGTGACCCTTCTTCGGAACGTCCGAAGAAACGTCCACCACATCAACCCTCTCTGTTAACTCATCAGAAAACTCAATCAGGTTAGTCAAAACAATTTTCCTTTCACAAATCAGTCCTGGTTTTCCTTGAATAATCCATTTTTTCCCAAGTGACTGTTAATTTTTTCCTGGATTATCATTTCTAAAAGCTTCTCCACCACCAGTGTTAAACTGACCAGCCTGTATTTGCTGGGTTTATCCTTACACCTTTTTTGCAATATCCAGTCCTCTTGTACCAACCTCTGTATCGAAGAAGGATTGGGAAATTTCAGCCAGTGTGTTTGCAATTTCAACTTTTAATTCCCTCAGCAACCTCCAGACTTGGTGACTTAACTACTTTAAGTAATACCCACCTTTCTAACACCTCCTCTTCATTAATTTTTAACCCATCTAGTATCTCAACTACCTCCTCTTTATTGTGTCTTTGGCAGTATCTTCTTCCTTGGTAAAAACAGATGCAAAGTGCTCATTTAGGACATCAGCCATGCTCTCTGCATAGATCCCATGTTTCGTCCCTAATTGCTCCCCCTCCCCACACCATTACTACCCATCTCCGAAGAAGGGTCACTGACCCAAAACGTTAACTCTGCTTCTCTTTCCACAGATGCTGCCAGACCTGCTGAGTGATTCCAGCATTTCTTGTTTTTGTTTCAGATTTCCAGCATCCGCAGTATTTTGCTTTTATTACTACCCATCTACTATTTATATCCCTGTAGAACACATTTTGATTCCCTTTTATGTTAGTCGCTCGTCTATTCTTATACTCAATGTCCCTCTTCATTCCCTTTTCACTTCCCCTCTGAACGTTCTATATTCAGCCTGCTTCTTACTCGTATTATGAACCTAACAACTATCATATGCACTCTTTTTCTGTTTCATCTTCCTCTCTTCTCTTTCATCAGCAGGGACTTCTGGCTCTGATTTTGGTTGCCCTACCTTTCCCTCTCATGGGAATGTATGTAAACTGTACCCAAACCACTTCCTCTTTAAAGGCCACCCATTGTTAGATTGGCAGGCAAACATCCAGGCTACACCAGTTCTCAACTCGCTGAAATTGACCCTCCTCCAATTAAGTATTTTTACCCTAGATTTCTCCTGGTTCTTTCTCATAGCTAATCTAAACCTGATGATACTATGATCAATGTTCCTTAAATGTTTCCCTACTGACATTTGCTCCACTTGACCCATCTCATTCCCCAGAACCAGATTCAGCAATGCCTACTTCCTCACTGGGCTGGAAACATACTGATCAAGAAAGTTCTTCTGAACATACTTCAGAAATGCTTCCCCCATTCTCTGCCCTTTACACTATTATCCCTGTCTATATCAGGATAATTATCACTGTCACTATAGTTCTTGCAACTCTCTTGTAATTTCCCTGCAAATTTACTACTCTACAACTTTCCCACTAGTTGTTGGCCACCCAGTAGTGTAATGGTGCCTCTATTGTTTCTTAACTCAGCCAAATAGATTCTGCCCTTGAGCCCTCCTGGACATCCTCTCTTTCCAGCAAGGCAATATTCTCCTTAATCGATATTGTTACCACTCCGCCTTCCTTTCTTTCCCTATCTTTCCGGAACAACTCGTATCCAGGAATATTTATTATCCAATCCTGTCCTTTTGTAGTCAATGGGTTGAATTTTACAGACCCCCTGATGTCGGGGGTTGTGGCAGGTGGGGGGGGGGGGTGGTGTGGCGTGTGGAAAATGCCTCTGGGAGAGTGTCACCAAGCACCCTGATGCCGGATGGCCTGGCCTGATATTGCCAGCGGCAGCAAGGCCTCGTAGCAGGCACCCCCATTGCTCAGTGACAGGACCGCCATTAACATATGTAAATAAGTTTAAATCACTGCATTAATTACCTTTCCATCCCTGCTGTCTGTCCCGGTCTGATATTCGTGCCAGTGACCAGCATTCCCGTACCTTCGGATCCCCATCCATGGAACCGAGGCATGATACTGATGGGGAGTGAGGAGCAGGTAAGTATCTCAGTGCGGGATGGGGGTGGGGAGAGCAGGGTCAAAGTAATATCATTCATGTAGGGGAGGGTGAAAAGGGTTACAATGTAAAGTTTATGTACTTTGGGGAGGGGGGAAGGTGGGCAAGGGAACTGTTGGGGGGGGGGAAAGAGGGCAAGAAATTAATTGAATTGTTAATGGGAGCGGGGAGGTGGTGGGTGGTGGGAGAGGGCCAGAATAAATTAATTTCATTTTTATAATTAAATTTGTCTCTAAACATGTAAATCAAAAGTTAGAGCTCGAAGCCCTTTAAAAATGGCATCAGCGCCTGTGCACAGGCATCTGACGCCATTGCCGAGCGTGGACAGCCAGCCCTCTCCACGTCATCGGTGGGAGAGGGATGTGGGGTGGCGGCCCTCCACGGTTATTTAAATGAGCCGCTGCAATGAACACCGGCTCTGCAACGTGCGATCGGCAGTGGGACTATAAATTTCAGCCCAGTATTTATGTTTTCGTCACAACATCATATTCCTATGTGGCTATTTGCACCTGCGGCTCACCAACCTTGTTCACCACACTTCATGCATTTATGCACATACACTGCAAACCTATCTTAGACTTTCCTGTTTCCTCTCTTAGTCTGATCCCACTTGATACTGTACTATATCTTATTCTAGTGCCACCTGTCTCTTCCAATCCTTTCTGCACCTTGTTTCTCCTTTCTAATGATACATCCAGGTTCCCATGCCCCTGTCAAATTAGTTTAAACTGCCCCCCCTCCCCCCGCCACAGCACAGCACTGCTGAACCTCCCCACATGGTCCCAGCTGTTGAGGTCCAACCCATCCGGCCTGTGAAGGTTCTCCCTCCCCCAGAACTGATCCCAATACCTCAGGAATCTAAATCTCTCCCTCCTGCACCATCGCTCTAGCCACATTTTCACCTGCTCCATCCTCCTATTTCTGTACTCATTCTGTACTCAGTGTGTGGCACTGAGGACAATCTGGTGATTACCCTTTTGAGGTCTTGCTTATTAATATCTTTCCTAGCTCCCTAAAATCTGCCTGAAGATCCCGCTTTCTACCCATTTCATTGGTACCAATATGGTTGTTCACCATCCTCGCTCAGAATGCTCTGCAACTGCCCAGTGACATCCTGGACCCTGGCACCAAGAATGTAACAGACCATCCTGGAATCATGTCTGCATCCACAGAAACACCTGCCTGTTCCCCTAACTACTGAGTCCCCTATCATTATTGCATTCCTGATCATCCTTCTCCCATTCTGTACAGCTGAGTCTCCCCTTGGTGCTGTGGACTTGGCTGTGGCTGCAATCCTCAGAGGAATCGTCACCCTCACCAGTATTCAGAACTGAGTACCAGATGGAAAGCAAGATTCACTCACAGCCCCCTTGCACTACTTGCTTGGTCCTCCTTAACTGTCTGGCAGTCACCCATTCCCCTTTAACCTGCACACTCTTAAGCTGCAGTGTGACCACCTCTAGAAATGTGCTACTGATGTAGCTGTCAACCTCAAGGTTGCACTGCAGCGATGCCAACTGCTGCTCAAGCTCCAAAGCCTGCAGCTCAAGCTCCTCCAGTTGACGGCACTTACTGCACATGATTGTCCGGGACACGAGAAGCATCCTGGAGATACCACATGGCATGAGATGTGCATTCCACTGAATTGAAGTGCCTGCCATGTTTCTATTTATTAGACTACTATCTAAGCTTATCAGAAATAAAATTTAAGACTTAAAAAAACTTCTAAACTTAAAACTTCACATGTTTTAAACCCAGTTTAATTATTCTAGTTCCTTATCTTAGATCCTTAACACAATACTTACCCTTGATCACAATCTAGTTCCCTTGGACTCCACTCCCACTCCTCAGTTGTGATATCACTTTCTCACTTTATGGTTATTTTATGATGCTCGCTATCACTCACTCCACACCTGCGCTCTATTTATGTTCCTCGATCCTCCCATAATGCTCTCACTCTTTAACTATATTTTTACTTACCTGCTTATAAAATAATCTTCTTTCTATTTGTGTTATTTTTTATTTGTAATCTGTTTTAACTTTATAATAGAGTCCTGGGGGATATTTTATGCTCTCCCCTGTGGCAGGTTTGGAGGCTGGGAGAGCATAAAATGTGGTGGGATGATGGTGGGGGGAGTGGTTCCCGCCACCATCCCTCCTCCACCAAAATTTAGTCCAGGGCGGGAAGACCTGTGAACAACCTTCCCATTCTGCCACTAATTGAGGCCCTTAACTGGGCAATTTACCCCAATTAAGGGCCTCATCCCACCCCCGTGGCCCTGTCGCTGCACATGAAGGACGGCACAAAAAACTGTGCGCTGCTTCCTGGCTCCGGGGGCGGGGGGAACCCTTGTTAAAAGGCACTTTGTGCCTGAACAAAAAACCTGGCACGGGGAAGGGGGGAGGGGTGCCACCGAGAGCCACACCACTGCCCTTGCTAGCGACGCCCCTATACCCTCCTCCCCTATGACCCCACCCCAAAATACCGCTTCCACCCTGACCTACCTGTGGTCTGGGTCCAGCGTCGCTCCTGGACCTCCGATAGGTGCTGCTCAGGCAGCAGCCACCACTCCCATGGTGGTGCTGCTCAGTGAAAGAGCTGCCGGCCTCTAATTGGCCAGCATCTCTCCAAAGGCAGGACTTCTGGAGGTTCCTCTTCTTTAGTAAACACTGATACAAAGTGCTCATTAAGTATTCTAGACTTGCCCTTTGCCTCGAAGTATACATCACCCTCTTTCTCCCTAATAGCCCCATCCCACCTCTTACTACCCACTTACTATTTACATGCTGGTAGAAGAGTTTTGGGTTTCCTCTTTTGTTGACTGCCATCTGTTCTCATATTCTCTCTTTGCCAGTCTTATTTTCCTCTTCACTTCCCTTCTCAACTTATTGTATTTGGCCTGGCTCTAATTTGAAGAATTCACCTAACATGCATTTACACCCTCTTTTTTTGCTTCATCATAATCTCTACCTCGTCATCCAAGAACCCCTGTTATTTGTCCCCCTACCTTTTGCCCTCATAGGAATGTACCTATTCTGTACCTTAAGCATCTCTTCCTTAAAGAAATCCCATTGTTCCATTACAGTTTTTCCTGTCAGTCTGTGGTTCCATTTTATCCTGGTTAGATCTCTTCTTATCGTATTGAAATCAGCTCTCTTTCAATCCAGACGTTCTATCTTCTATCGTTCTTTGCTTTTCTGCATTACAAATCTAAACCTTATGATACGATGATCACTCTTACCCAAGTGCACCCCCACAGACACCTGATCCACTTGGCCCACCTCATGTGCCAGCAGCAGATCCAGCAATGCCTCCTTTCTAGTTGGGCCGAGAACATACTGATCAAGGAGGTTTTCCTGAACACAATCCAGAAATTCCTTCCCCTCCTTTTGCTTTGCTCTAAAATTATCCCAATCGATATTTGTCTAATTAAAGTTCCCCAATATCACCACTCTACAGTTCTTGCAGTGACCTATGCAGTCATATTCAGCTGGCCTCAGACACCAGAAACATCAGAGGAATGTATGATGGCATTAAGAGAGCTTTTGGGCCAACCATCAAGTAGATCGCCCCCCTCAAATCTCAATCAGGGGACACAATCACTGACCAACGCAAGCAAATGGACCGCTGGGTTGAGCACCACCTAGAACTGTACTCCAGGGAGAATGTTGTCACTGAGACCGCCCTCAATGCAGCCCAGCCTCTACCATTCATTGATGAGCTGGATGTACAGCCAACAAAATCGGAACTTAGTGATGGCATTGATTCTCTCGCCAGCGGAAAAGCCCCTGGGAAGGGCGGCATTACTCCTGAAATAATCAAGAGTGTCAAGCCTGCTATACTCTCAGCACTCCATTAACTGCTTTGCCTGTGCTGGGACAAGGGAGCAGTACCTCAGTACATGCACAATGGCAATATCATCACCCTGTATAAAAACAAAGGTGACCGCGGTGACTGCAACAACTACCGTGGAATCTCACTGCTCAGCATAGTGGGGAAAGCCTTTGCTCAAGTCGCTTTAAACAGGCTCCAGAAGCTGGCTGAGCGCATATACCCTGAGGCACAGTGTGGCTTTCGTGCAGAGAGATCGACCATTGACATGCTGTTCTCCCTTCGTCAGATACAGGAGAAATGCCGCGAACAACAGATGCCCCTCTACATTGCTTTCATTGATCTCACAAAAGCCTTTGACCTCGTCAGCAGACGTGGTCTCTTCAGACTACTAGAAAAGATCGGATGTCCACCAAAGCTACTAAGTATCATCACCTCATTCCATGACAATATGAAAGGCACAATTCAGCATAGCGGCACCTCATCAGACCCCTTTCCTATCCTGAGTGGCGTGAAACAGGGCTGTGTTCTCGCACCCGCACTGTTTGGGATTTTCTTCTCCCTGCTGCTCTCACATGCGTTCAAGTCTTCAGAAGAAGGAATTTTCCTCCACACAAGATCAGGGGGCAGGTTGTTCAATCTTGCCCGTCTAAGAGCGATGACCAAAGTACGGAAAGTCCTCATCAGGGAACTCCTCTTTGCTGACGATGCAGCTTTAACATCTCACACTGAAGAGTGTCTGCAGAGTCTCATCGACAGGTTTGCGGCTGCCTGCAACGAATTTGGCCTTACCATCAGCCTCAAGAAAACGAACATCATGGGACAGGACGTCAGAAATGCTCCATCCATCAATATCGGCGACCACGCTCTGGAAGTGGTTCAAGAATTCAGCTACCTAGGCTCAACTATCACCAGTAACCTGTCTCTCGATGCAGAAATCAACAAGCGTATGGGAAAGGCTCCCACTGCTTTGTCCAGACTGGCCAAGAGAGTGTGGGAAAATGGCGCACTGACACGGAACACAAAAGTCCGAGTGTATCAAGCCTGTGTCCTCAGTACCTTGCTCTATGGCAGCGAGGCCTGGACAATGTATGTCAGCCAAGAGCGACGTCTCAATTCATTCCATCTTCGCTGCCTCCAGAGAATCCTTGGCATCAGGTGGCAGGACCGTATCTCCAACACAGAAGTCCTCGAGGCGGCCAACATCCCCAGCTTATACACACTACTGAGTCAGCAGCGTTTGAGATGGCTTGGCCATGTGAGCCGCATGGAAGATGGCAGGATCCCCAAAGACACATTGTACAGCGGGCTCGCCACTGGTATCAGACCCACTGGCCGTCCATGTCTCCGCTTTAAAGACGTCTGCAAACGTGACATGAAGTCCTGTGACATTGATCACAAGTCGTGGGAGTCAGTTGCCAGCGATCGCCAGAACTGGCGGGCAGCCATAAAGGCGGGGCTAAAGTGTGGCGAGTCGAAGAGACTTAGCAGTTGGCAGGAAAAAAGACAGAAGCGCAAGGGGAGCACCAACAAACAATTTCTTCTGCAGCACCTGTGGAAGAGTCTGTCACTCTAATATTGGCCTTTATAGCCACTCCAGGCGCTGCTCCACAAACCACTGACCATCTCCAGGCGCTTACCCGTTGTCTCTCGAGACAAGGAGGCCAAAGAAGAAGACAGTTCTTGCACATCTCTGATTTCCCTGCAGATTTGCTCCTCTATCTCTCACTATTTGGAGGCCAATGGAATATTCTTAGTAGCGTGATCATAGCCTTTTTGTTTCTCAACTCTAACCAAATTAGATTCTGTCCAGTCCCCCTCAAGGACATCCCCTCTTTCCAACACTGCAATGTCTTCCCTAATCAGGACTGCCACCCCTCCTTCCTTCTTTCTTTCTCTATCTTTTCTGAACACTTCATATCCTTATAAAGCGCCTAGTCCTCACAATTTTTAAGCCATGTTTCCGTGATTGCCACTCCATCATATTCCCGTACCGTTATTTTTGCTTGTAGCTAACCAACCTTATTCACCACACTTGGTGCGTTTACATATATGCATTGTAATCCTGTTGTAGCATTCCTCGTAGCTTTTCTCAGTCTGCTCCTATCTAATATAGAACTACTCACTTCTCTAGTACTGTCCAACACTCTCACATTATGCACCTTATTCCTCCTTTCTACTTCTATATGCTGGCGTTCATCCCCTTGTCAGAATCCTATCAGAATGGAACTAACCCAAATCTTTTCTATTTTCTATCTAAATATCTCCTATACTTATTCACTATTTGATTGCTCCAACCAAGAAACCTATGACCAATGTTTGGTCCCCTTTCATGTTGCTGGAATTAGATGATTTCCAGTCCAACAGCTTTATCCTTAGATTATGACTATTATTTCCCATATGTACTTCTACCCTGAAGTCACTTACTCAACCTGCTTTCTTACCTAGGACTAGACCAAACACTGCATCCTTTGTTACGACCAGGTGAGATAGAGGTCGAGGTTTCCCTTTCAGCCTTCACCTGGTCTTACCGTAACAGGGTTTTATTTTTTAAACACACTGTGCTTTAGCTTTCCCCCTCGGTGAATCCTTGTTCACCTCTTTCCAATTATAAGGCAAAGAAATGAGCATAAACAGGCTTTCTTAGGTTTAAAGAAGGTGAAATTTTATTAAACTTAAACTCTAATTTGGTTAACGCCTACGGATACATGTCACGCCCCACACTAGCATGCATATGCGATATGCACATGCAAATAGAGACAGAAAAGAGCAGAAGAAAAATAAAGTGTAAAGGTTTGAGGCAATATCTGAAGAGTTGCTGTTACAGTTGTTCGAGCTCACTGTGGAATCCTTTTGTAGGTAGATCTTGCTTTTCGTTCGGGCCCAGTATTCTTCTTAAACCTTGTTCATTGTAGGAGACTTTTCTCTCTTGGGGTCCATATGTCTTCAGTTGGTTTTTGGAGTTCCGTGAGAAAGAGATGGGAGCAGACAGGACAGGAGAGGAGGTCTTTTCAATCCAGGAGCAAAGATCTTTCTGCCAGTTCAAACATTGTCTCTACAATTTAAAACTCCCTAAGTTGGCCAGCAGGGTGGTCACGTGACCGACTGGTTGGACCAGGTCTGTTCTGTGTATTGTATTGGAGCAGGGGATAGCTTCTTTGTTCCAACACTGTCTGCTAATATGCAAAAGTTCCAGCCAGGGGGCCTGGCAACCTCTTGTATCAGGCCTTCTCTTCTTCCCAGCAATCATTTGAAATTTAATGTCCATGTGGCAAAATTAATATGCCTCATTTTGGACTGTAAACTTGTGTCTTCTTGTCAACTTCAATGCATACCCAGGGTCTCCCATAATTACACCTCAGTTACCACTACAAATCTGCCTAAAAACATGTGCACTGCAAACTATAACTAAACCCAGAATTACTGTGGATGCAGCACAGTTTTAGTTTTAGTTTAGTTTAGTTTAGAGATACAGCACTGAAACAGGCCCTTCGGCCCACCGAGTCTGTGCCGACCATCAACCACCCGTTTACACTAATCCTACACTAATCCCATATTCCTATCACATCCCCACCTATCCCTCTATATATTTCCCTACCACCTACCTATACTAAGGGCAATTTATAATGGCCAATTTACCTATCAACCTGCAAGTCTTTGGCATGTGGGAGGAAACCGGAGCACCCGGAGGAAACCCACGCAGACATAGGGAGAACTTGCAAACTCCACACAGGCAGTACCCGGAATTGAACCCGGGTCGCTGGAGCTGTGAGGCTGCGGTGCTAACCACTGCGCCACTGTGCCACCCTTTTGTGGTAAGCCTTGTTTAGAGGCAATTGCATTTGCATTGCATTGGAAAATAGGGTGAGTTTTTCAGTTGTGCTGTTTTCTTTCTATACCTTTTACAATTTTCAATGTTGTAACCATCGTATATATCTTCTTTATATTATTGCTCAATGTTCCAAAAATTAAATATTTTTCTTTAATCTCTTTTTATCCACAAAATCCCAGCTTTTAATAGACCAGTTTACTCTTTGTCTGAAGGTGTCAACAGGTACCTTATCCATCTCATATTTAATTATCTTCTACTGTTTGATTTGTCATCCGCACTTCCTCATTTAAAGGCAGTGCCTTGGTTCAACAAATGTCAGATAGAGATCAGGAGCAAGAACCATGGCTTAGTTTCCTCTTATTCCACACGTCAATTTTAGCCCATCTGTGATCACTGCACTCAGCACAGACCACAGATCAAATCTGGGTCTGCAAGGCTCTGTATCACACTGTGGGAGTATTTTACAGACCCCCCCTCCCCCACAACGTCGGGGGTCGTGGCAGGGTGGGTCCCGGAAAATGTCTCCGGGAGAGGCCCGCCATGGGCCTCGACTCTGGGAAGGCCCGGCCCCATATTAGCGGTGGCGGCGAGGTCTCATGGTGGCCCCTCCTGCCGCTCGCGATGGGAGGCAAATCTAAATATTTAAATTTATTAAAATAGAGGACTTAAATACTTACCTGCTCCAGCTGTCCAATCAGCTCCAATATTGTAGCCAGTGGCCAGCACTCTTGTGCGTTCAGATCTACATTCAGAGATCCGATGCAGGACACTGGTGGGGAGCAGCTAAGTATTTCAGTGCGGGGGGTGGGGAGAGGGCCCAAACTAATGTGATTGGTGGACGGATGGAGGGACAGGGTAAAGTTAAAAGTTTGTGAACTTTGGAGGGGGGGGGGTGGGGGGAAGTTCAGGTACACAAGGTATTTGTGGGGGGGTGGGGGGGAAGAGGGCAAGGAATGAATGCATGGTTATTGGGGGTGGAGGGGGAGGGGAGAGGGGGGCTGGAAACATGCATGTAATTTTTTTCAATAAAATTTTATTGAACTATCCCTTTAAAACTTTAAATTGTAATGATGGGGCTTAAAGCCCTTTAAAAATGGCATTGGCACAATGGCACTGGATGCCGTTGCCAGGGGTGCGCTTGTAAAATGTAGCCCTACATCGTGCATTAATTCTTAGAGCCTTTAAGGAATTGTGGGGACAGAATAATATGGGGACATATAAGGTGAAATAATTAATCAATCATGTACTACTAACAAACTAACCTCGGAGCTACAGAGACAGCTTATCAGTAGAAGTAGACTAACAAGCAAAAACTAACAGGAAAGCTGCAAGCTGCTTCATAGTAGCCTATTGTATAGCAATCAGCCTAACGGTCCAAGGAGATAGGGGGGATGCGAAACTGCTAGAGGGGAAGGTGACAAGGCAGTACCCCAATCAGGCCATGACACCAAGAAACTGAAGAGTTTGTGAACCAATTGGGAACATAAAGGGGGTGTCACTGATTTGTATAAAGAACTATAAGAAAGGCTTGATTTCCCTGCTCAGGCGGGAGAGGAGAGAAGAGCCCAGGTGTTGTTGTTGTTTGTTTTGCTGATGATGTAACCAAGAAGTACTGCAATAAAGTTTCTTAAAGCTACAGTCGGACTTCGTCTCTCTTTGTGTAACTAATGGGATCCAATAACTTGGCGTAGTCGTCAGGATCGCTGGAGGATAAAGACCAAAGCACTGGACATCGGACCTATATCGGTGCCCCAGTGGTAAGGACTCCTCTGTGTTAAAAGTCCTTGGTCGTTGTCTAAATTTCGGTTCCCTGCCACGCAATCCCGAACTTGGCGGTATTTGGCGGAAATACCTTTTCTTTTGCGGCTCGAAACCCCTTTCTAGACGTCTAACTTGGCGGTATTTGACGAAATACCTATTTGGCGAAAAGGCTGACGGCTCGAGACCTACTTCCCTACCTGAATGGATAAAATGACAGACGAAGGCAACTGACAGTTACCAACTCCGTCAAAGGTGGGCGGGCCCCACCTGACGTTCCCGAAGATGAAATACTTCGGCAGTTGAAAGAATATGTAGAACAACAGTTTAATCTGGCTAAAGCGTACACCGCAATTGGGCAAAAATATGGCACCTCCACGGGACGGTGGTCCCTGGAAGATGTAAAGAGAGTCTGGGGAAAAACAACCCGTTTAAAAGGATAAAGAACGGACCCAATGGTCCCTAGTCATAATGGGTCAGATTCGGCAGCGCAATGAGATTATGCGACAAGCCCAATGTGATCGTGACCTAACGAGTGCAAAGGATCAACTGAAGGCGGTCTGCGAATAACTGAAAATTGAAAAGCTTGCAAAGGAAAAGCTAGAGGCTGAAAAACAATCTGAAAAGGAAAGGCTAGAGATTGAAATTAAAGAGCTTAAAAAACAACTACAAGACCAGCAGACGACCCAACCGAAGGAACCGGTATAGCTCTGCGAACCCCGCCAACCACCTCCAACTAACTTGTATCCGAGTTTGAAGTCGTTACAAACGGAACAACGGAAGATGCAACTGCGTGAAGCAGGTCTAGCCGAGTCTTCCAGTGAAGAAAGTGACAATGATGATGGGTTACCGTTTCCGCGACTAGCTCCCCTTAAACAGAAACGCGTTAAGATCAAGACGGAAAAGAAGACTGTGAACGGTAGCGAGGTCACCACGGCCGAGCACAACATGTACTGGACACACGTCCCGGCTTCCCCTGAGAAAATCGACAAGTGGTCCACAAGATTGCCTGACCCGAAGAAAGGGGGTCTGAAAACGTGGGAGCAGCTGGAACGATTGAAGGGAATTTACGATCTCCATCCATGGGACGGGGTACAGATTCTGACCGTAATGGTGCCCGGACGAGCGAGCCGAAAGCTAAGGAAAGAGGTCCAAATTGCTTTGGGTGAATATGGTCAACTCCTAGATGCCGGATGGACTGCAATTAACAAGTGGTTGCGAGAGTTTTGTCCTGCAAAAACGGACTGGAGCAAAGTTGCAGCCCGTCAGCAGAAGAACTCAGAGGAATTGCGGGAGTACGAAGAGAGGTTCAGGTCCACCTGGGTGGAATACTCAGGGATAGTAGACCCTACTCCAGTGGAGCTGGACGACACCAGTTTTGGACCCTTAAAAACCACTTTTGTTGATGGACTAAAGCCAGAACTGTCTAAAATACTGAAGGCCACCCTACCGGAGTGGGACGCAGTAAGAGTGAAATACTCAAAGCTAATTGACAGATGCACTCAGCTGGACAGGGATATGGGAGTCAAGCTTCGAGCCGTGCAGACGGATCCAGTACCGAAAGAGCCTGACAAAGAGCAAGTTAGGCGACCCGGCCCCTGTTATTACTGCGGGAAGGAAGGCCATTGGGCTAAGGCGTGTAGAGCGAGAGGACGAGGCAGAGGATATCAAGGATGCAACCTGGCACCCAAAGCAGCTCCCTCCACTGATGCCAACGACCTCTTTGAGAAATTCAAACGGTTGACGCCCCAGCAACAGAAGGAGATGTCCTCCTTAATCGACGCGACAAAAAACTAGAGGAGCCCTCCCTCGCCTCTCCTAGCGCTAGTAGAAAATAGAAAAGATGGATTGTATATAACTGCGAGGGTGGGCGATCAAGACATTGACTTCTTATTGGATACCGGGTCCGAATTAACGTGTCTACCTCAACAATACGGAAACTCCCTACCTTGTAGCTGACCCCTCTACGGTATTTAATGCCCTGAAGCCAGAACACAAATGGTTCTCTGTTATCGATATGGCCAAGACTAAAAGAGCTTACACAGCTGGGGGTAATGGGTTGGTAATTAAGAGGACCCAGCCCGTTCGCATCGGTCTTGGTCCGCACAAATTGATAACACCGGTCTGGGTAGGTCCAGTGGACCAAGCACTCCTCGGTATGGACGTTCTCACTCAGCTGAACTCCTCGTTGCATTTCGAAGGCGGCCAGGTAACTTGGTCTATCAGAACTTTGAAGAAAGAGCAGCTGAGGAAGCACCCAATATGGGCCCAGGATAAGAACGATTGTGGGCTACTTCAGATGGAACCGGCAACGTTTACGGGATCCGTTCCACTCTGTACTAAGCAATACCCCATCAGTCAAACATCTATTGCAGGAATCCTACCCATAATTAGACAGCTAGAGGAGCGAGGCGTGCTGGTTAAAACACACAGTACCTCAAACAGCCCTGTGTGGCCAGTACGGAAGCCAAACGGGACCTGGCGGCTTACTGTCGACTATAGAAAAGCAAACCAGTGTATTCATCAAAAGGCCCCTCTTGTAGCTGACCCCTGTACGGTATTTAATGCCCTGAAGCCAGAACACAAATGGTTCTCTGTTATCGATATGGCCAACGGATTTTGGTCGGTGTCACTGGCACCCGAAGTCCAACCGTGGTTCGCCTTTACTGTACAACAGCAACAGTACACCTGGACTCGCCTGCCACAGGGTTTCCACAACAGCCCCATGGTATTTCATATGGCCCTACAAAACCATTTGAGGGAGTTACCTTCCATGTACTCCACGGTCATTCAGTACGTGGACAACTTCCTGTTAGCCTCTGAGACAGAAGAACAGCACGAACAAGATCTGCGTACCCTGCTGGACCACCTTCATCAGAGAGGACACAAAGCCAGTATCGACAAAGCGCAGATAGCAGGAGAGGTCGTGTACCTGGGACAAAAGATTTCGAAAGGAAAAAGAGAACTCACCCAGGACAGGACCGCCGCCATTCGAGCTGCCAAACTGCCCACCACTATCCAGGAGCTTAGGTCCTTTTTGGGTTTGTGCAACTTCAACAGAAACTGGATCGACTCCTGCACACAGCTGGCTCAACCATTAACTGATCTCTTGAAGGGAAAGTGGGTCTCTAAAGAATCAGTTACCCTAACCAAAGAACAACAAGAAGCTTTCGAAAACTTAAAGAGGGCTGTGTGCTCAGCGGCAGCCCTGGGAATCCCCGACAACAGGAAACCGTTTACCCTGTTTATACACGAAAAAGAGGGATATATGACTGCCATACTGACACAGGAGCACGGGGACAAACAGAGACCTATTGGATACTATTCGAAAAGACTAGACACTGTCGCCCTAGGATGGGGCAGTTGTTTAAGAGCCATGAAAGCTACATGTCAAGCAGTAATGGCTACTGCAGGTCTGGTATTAGATCAAAAGTTAATCGTTAAGTGTCCGCACACAGTCCACACTTTGCTATCCATAAACAGAGTATCCCACGTGACAGCAGCCAGATGGACCCGATGGACAACAGTCCTAGAGGCTCCCAATCTCCACATCGTCCAGGCCAGCCTGGTAAATCCGGCGACTATGCTCCCGTGGCCTGAAGAGAAGGAGGAAGAAGAACATGAAGTTGTGGAAGTGGGATGCCTGCCTTCAGGGACATTGGCCCAACAAGCCGAACTGCGAGCCCTGTCGGAAGCATGTCGAATAGCAGAGGGGAAGACAGCTAATATTTACACAGACTCACGGTATGCTTTTGGAGTCGCTCACGAATTTGGTCAGCTGTGGCGCAAAAGAGGATTTCTCACTGCTGCTGGTACACCTATTCGAAAAGGGAAAGAGGTCCAAGACTTACTGGAGGTGATGCAATTGCCACAAAAGGTATCCATTTTGAAATGTAAAGCCCATACGAAAGACAACACCATAGAGGCAAAGGGAAATGCCCTAGCCGACAAGGCAGCCGCTTCGCAGGGTGATCCCCTGGACGCACGGACGCAAATATGTAAACTGAATGCGTCCCATCTGGCACGAGACCTACAAGTGATGCAGAGCGAATGTTCCAAAGAGGAAAAATGGACCTGGATAGAAGCAGGGATGAAGATATGTGACGATGGCATATGGAGGCAAAGGGACACTGAGAAACCCGTCGCACCACAGGCGCTGATGCCCTTTTTAGCAGAACAAATTCACTCCTGGGGACACTTGTCCCCGCAACGGTTCCAGAAAAGCTGGTGGGGTCGAGGGTTCAAAAAACACGCACAGCTGGTGGCTGACCGCTGTGTGGTCTGTCAGAAAAACAATCCAGGACCCACTACGATAATGCCTCAACTGAAAGCCCCTGCTCCAGCCGGCCCATTCCAGTGCTTATAAGTTGACTATATCACTCTTCCACCTTGTCAGGGGTACACTGGCATTTTAGTCATCGTCGATAAATTTTCTAGATGGGTAGAGGCCGTCCCAGCTAGAAGAGCCACGGCCAATCACACCGCTAATGTCCTGTGTAAGGATTACATCCCCACATGGGGAGTACCGATCAGTATTGACTCTGACCAAGAAACTCATTTCACAGGCGCGGTCTGTCAGGAAGTCAGTCGACTACTGAACATTACATGGGATTTTCACTATCCTCATCATCCCCAGTCATCAGGCCAAGTGGAACAAATGAATCAGACGCTAAAGCAGCGACTATCCAAGTATCACCAGGAAGGAATAAAGTGGCCTCAGGCATTGCCGATAGTTCTGTGTAGTAGCAGAGCGACCCCGAACAGAACTACAGGCTTGAGCCCGTTTGAAGTAATAACAGGAAGACCCATGTCTTTACCAGGAACAATTGATCTACGTAAAGCTGATTGTCACTTGATGAGGGACGCCTTACTAGAATATTGCCAGAACTTAACAAATGCTGTCAGTTCTGCTTCCTCGCAGGTATCGGCAGCTTGGGGTGACCCACCAGGAGGAGGGTACGACATCGTCCCGGGAGTCTGGATCTACGTGAAGAAAATACACAAAGAACCTTTGGGCGCCAAGTGGGAGGGGCCTTTCCAAGTACTACTGACCACCCAGTCAGCAGTTAAAGTCGAAAGAAAGAAAGCCTGGATACACGCCTCTCACGTAAAACGAGCAACCCGTGATTGAACACCGAATTATTAATTGCTGATATGTTTAGAATTTGTATTATCTTCTTTGCATGTATTTTAAGTAGTTGCTCACTTTTGACTTG
Organism: Heterodontus francisci; assembly: GCF_036365525.1. Classification (NCBI taxonomy): domain Eukaryota; kingdom Metazoa; phylum Chordata; class Chondrichthyes; order Heterodontiformes; family Heterodontidae; genus Heterodontus; species Heterodontus francisci. The sequence goes on from NC_090378.1 coordinate 68,610,974, forward strand.
TAACTGTTGTTGTAAACAAGTAACTGAAGCCCCTGCAAAACTTATGCCTTTACAGAGCTCCCGCGGGCCCTTCTTGTGGCACAAGCAGGCAATGTATTGAGTGTGATCCCTCCGGGTGTTGAATGCTGTTTCTAGACAAGTAGAGACCATTAAAGGCACCTAGGAGGGATCAAGGGAATGATTCTTAAAAGTGTTTGAAGAATCAAAGGGGGGACTGTGGGGACAGAATAATATGGGGACATTTAAGGTGAAATAATTAATCAATCATGTACTACTAACAAACTAACCTCGGAGCTGCAGAGACAGCTCATCAGAATTGACTTCATAGTTTCAGGGCTGCACAGACAGCTTATCAGTAGAAGTAGACTAACAAGCAAAAACTAACAGGACAGCTGCAAGCTGCTTCATAGTAGCCTATTGTATATCAATCAACCTAACGGTCCAAGGAGATAGGGGGGATGAGAAACTGCTAGAGGGGAAGGTGACAAGGCAGTACCCCAATCAGGCCATGACACCAAGAAACTGCAGAATTTGTAACCCAATTGGGAACATAAAGGGGGTGTCACTGATTTGTATGAAGAACTATAAGAAAGGCTGGATTTCCCTGCTCAGGTGGGAGAGGAGAGAAGAGCCCAGGTGTTGTTGTTGTTTGCTTTACTGATGATGTAACCAAGAAGTACTGCAATAAAGTTTCTTAAAGCTACAGTCAGACTTCGTCTCTCTTTGTGTAAGTAATGGGATCCAACAGGAATATTTAGAGACTTTTTGAAAAAGTAGTTTGCCCATCTCCTGTCTCCTCACAGCACCATGTCCTGCCCAAGAAAATTGACAACTGCTCCTAATTTCCCTTTGAAGCTGCCTGATAAAAGCAAGGACAGTAGTATAAGAAGGGGTTACTCAGCTACTAGTCACAACAACTTGTCTTAATTCAGACCCTCAACAGTTGTGGGACCAGTCATACAGCATACATGGAAGAGTTCTACCAATCTCAACCACTTTCCTCTTTCTTCGAAAAACCTTTGGAATGAAACAATTAATCTTCTCAAAATATGTACCTAGAAATCAACAGAGAAAAATAATATTTTATTGCCTGAGATTCTGACAGCACTTCATGATGTGCAATTTATGTGCTCAACACGAAGAATATTAAAATAAAACCATATTTTCAGCTAAAAATCCAGACTTCAATATTTCGACTTGATTTTTCATATTCGTTACAGTACAAACAGGGCAATTAGAGATGGACAATAAATGCTGATCTTGCCAGCAACACTCATATCCCATGAATGAATAAAAACATTTTTCCTCTCTTTTACATCCATTGTTAATAAATGAGGCATGTTAGGGTTGGCATGATATAGAAAAGAGGGAATGGTAGGAAAACATTTGGAAGCTATTTAAAAAGTTTTCTTGATGGCTCAGTAGGGAAATGCATTGTGGAACTGAATCCAGGAAGGCCCTGCGTTCCATCCCTTGTCTGTGCTTAGTTAGCTGACCTCAGCCAGAGCAGCAGGGAATATAGTAATGGTCTCAGCCAAGGAAGAAAACAAAGTCAGGCCTCACAATCCTGAATGACCCTGTTGGGAAAAGTGTACTTGTGAAACTCAGGTAAGCAAATAATTGGGCTCAGCTTTAATGCCACCAAACCTGGTCACCTTGGCAAGGTACTGGAGGAAGGTCAGTACCCAAGGAACTGCATTCAAGTAACATATAGCGCCATCAGAAGATATGGAAGAAAATAGAAAAATAAAAGGGCTTCTAAATAGTCCTCTCTGTTTCTGTAAAGGATTGAAAAGGCAAGCTTGATACTCAATTTCTTCTACAGCCATTCCATTATTATCTTCAATGGCTTAATCAGGTAATTACATGCAACGAAAGCTTAGAAACACATTAATGCCTGTTTAGACACACTGCTGAAATCTTTCTAAATGCACATTTTAAATTCTTGTTGAACTAGTTCAAGGATTTATTGCCCTTTTGAATTATTAAGGCATAAAAAAAATTAATTTGAGGCTGACATCACACATTATATTTAGCATGGGGTTTTCAAAGTTCTTCTGCAGATAGGTGGATCTTATAGTATCACTTGCACGAACATTTCTCTCAAGACTCACAATTCCAACCAATGCCTTTCTTGATAGATGCTTTCAGAAAAGCCCTTCATCAGTGTGTTAGCAATCAGATCTGTGCCTGTGATCCCTTACACTATGAACTCTTGATTTTAATCATACTGCCAAATTCAGGTCAGGCATGTCCACACAAGAAAAGAAAAAAAAATCAAATAAGGGGCCAACAGTTGTGGGATGAAGTCCCACTCCTGGATTTGAACATAAAAATCAAGGCTAAAACTCCAGTGAAGTATAGAGGGAGTGCTACACTGTTGGATGTACCATCTTTCAGATGAGACATTCAAATGAGGCCCTACCTGCCCTCTCAGATGGATGTAAAAGAACCCATAGCACTATTTTGAAGAAGAGCAGAGGAGTTTTCCCTGGTGTTTTGGCCAATATTTATCCCTCAAACAACATCACAAGGAACAAGTTATCTGGTCATTATCACATTGCTGTTGTGCGAGTTTGCTGTGCACAGGTTTGTTGCTGAATTTCCTACAACAGTGGCTACATTTCAATAAAAAGAACTTCATTGGTCATGAAAGGTGCTATATAAATGCAAGTCTTTCTTTACTAATTAGGATTGTTTGGTTGCTTTTATGGAAGCTGGGATAACCCTGCCTCCCAATGATTTCCTCTTGCCTTCCTTTGCTAGCAAGAAAAGAGAACAAGACTAAATCCCAGCTCGGTTAACAGCATAGAGAGAGAGAGAGGACAAGAACGTAGCAAGTCTGCTGAGGCCTACCAATGAGGAGCAGTCAGATTACAAATTGCCGCAGACCATGTTGAGCACCACTGATATCAAATAGCAGAAACAATTTTTTTCCCCTTAAATGACCTTGGAATATAAGCTTTATATTCAGTACTATTTTTACAATTTTGCACTATATTGTACAGGTACACTTCACTCAAAGTACACTGCAAAAACATTAGCAACAGCAAAGAGAGATCGGTTACAGAAAGAAAAAGAAGAAAACGTGTCCGTGTTGGAGTTCCAGAGACAACGGCTGCCGATGCGGATGCTCTGTTCATTCAGCTGTCCAATATGGATTAAAACAATTATCTTGTATCGTGGAATCATGAGATCCTTTACTCGAGCTTTTATAACCTAAAAATGATAAGTATTAATTTACAATAATTCATTAAATATACACACCACCTGCTGCCCTCCACAGGTAATAATCCCCTTCCCAGCAATAGAGGATCAGCCTGTCCCATGGTGGGCATATTATCAATTCCTATAAACTCCAATTCCATATGTACACATATTTTTATTAAGGATATGTGAGCCCAATGGTCTATCCTCCCTCCCATCATGCATCTTCCAAACCAAGGTAGCACATGACATATCTTTCTCCAAGGTTTTTCCAGTGCTGCTATTAAGTGGAGTGCCAGAAGATTTTAATTTTCAATGAGATTAGTCCCGTTGTGGCTCTTGATTTTGACTACTATCCTACGGAGCAACACACGGGTTCTGTTTGGCTCTTCCCCTAAAGACACAGACCGAGATCTCCAGAAATCAGACAAATGAAATATTAAACCCATTTATTACTCTTCTGTAAAAGTTCTGATGAAAGGTCACAGACTTGAAACATTAACTCTGTTTCTCTCACCACAGATGCGGCTAGACCTGCTGAGCATTTCCAGCACTTTCTGTTTTTGTTACTACTCTTCCATGATGCTTCAACATACTAAACATTCCCATCAATAAAGCCTTCTTGTTCCTTTAAACTCCAAAATATGCTGTTTCTTATTGTGTTGAAATCAAGACTCATCATTGCTCTTCCCACTCCCAATTCTTTCTTTTCTGGAACTCAAAGCTGTGCAACTCCTGAGTTTTCCTTTTCCAATACATGGAAAAGGCTTTCAAAACCCGAGTTTTCTATAATGTAACCACGGATGATGAATTATTCTCTCTTATCTTTCTCGACCATAGTGGTGTCATTTGCCATGGGCCTATGCCCCCATTCTAGTCAACTCAATTTATAAAAGCTGAACAATTTTGAACCAGTAAACATTAAAGGTGTTCTATGAGAAACATTAATATTCTGCTCCTCTTCTGCCTGTTCAGTGGCTTTGAGAAAGCAGGACAGGGGAGGAAGGGGGTTAATTATTTCAATAAATTACAGTTTTAATACTTCACTGATAGAAATAATAAATTGTTTCAAATTTTCTGAATCTCAATATATTTTAATACAGAAATATGGGAACATTGGACCAAAATCTCATCATTGGAGGTCATCTTAATTTTTCCTGGATTTTTTTTTTCTCTCAACTCCAGCAAAAACTTACTATAGCTCTATTGCATCTCCTAGAAGACAATGTATGTTAATTTTCTCCCAGGCATGTAAAGATCCTCTAGCAACAAATGATGCTCACTTTGGATAATCAGAAGGAACAAATCCATTTTCTGATTTTCTCTTCCCATGGGAAGATGCAATGACGTGCAGCTCCACCAGCCCCACCCCACCCTTCCCCCTGCAGGAAGAGATATCAAATGCCACTTTGTCAATTTAATGCCAATTGGTGCTGAAGTTTGGGCAATGTTGTACTGTTGGTTGAAACTATTCCAAATTCATTTTACCGGGGACCCTTACAGGAGACTTTCATCTCATCTGTGTGGGCTGGATTGAAATCTAGGTCTCAGATGTGAACAGATGGTGCACAAACTGAGCCACCGAGCTCCTCCAACATAAAATTTTTTTAAAAAACTTCCGTTTTAGTTGCAGAAAATTGCCTATGTACAGTCATGAAAGAATGGGCATTCAGAGTCTGAGTGATTTGAAGCTGCAGAGAACCATCCATAGGATATTGGAAATATTGACAAAAAAAACTGAAAGCCCTTTGAGCCCGAAAAGATGAAAAACAACATTATTAAGGTAGTGTATTTCTGGTTCCAGTTACTAGTATAGTTTGTATATGAGCTTTTAGGGTTTATTACCAAAGTTTAAAATGATTCATTTTGATTACTGACAAGGGAGAATAGCTGGAACACAAGAACCATTAGCAACAGAAAGTGATCTTTAAGTTCAATAAATCTGTTCATTTTTCACAGATCAATTCTGCCTACCTTCCTTCTCATCATATATTTTCATTTAGTTGCATCCTGAACCCATCCATAAGATTTACTTTTATTTTCCCCAGGACCTTGATCCATAATTTATTATTGTTTTACTCATGGCTTTCTAATTTTGATACTTTATCCACACTATGCATAAATATTTGTAACTTTTCCTCAACGTAAAGACTTCTCATACTCAGAAACATCTTTGTTGTTTGCCTCAGTTTCCATTCAAGAACAATAATATCCAGCCTGTAATATAGTAAGCAGAAACCGCAGTTATCCAGATGGTGTCTGACTAATACAGAACATGCACTTCCATACTTTCACAAGCAAGCAAATGCAATTTTTCTAATGTAATAGTATATCATGCTTCACAGTGATGTCTGTTTTCTCGACATTTGGCAAAGATGGAGGATGGAGAAAAGTGAGGGGGAGAAGTTAGGCAGAGAAGCGGAGCTTTAAATTCCACTTACTTCAGAGATGGTCTTAGTCATCTGCCTGCAGAGTTCAGGCTCATATTTCTCCTCCTGCAAGTAGCTTGTCAGGACATCTTTGAGAATATTGTTCACAGTGGCCCCTGGGAAAAGCTTTGTAGGATCTGGAAACAGGTATAATCACTTTAATGTAATGAACAAACTAGATTTGTAACTAACATTAAGAATATTGTTGATTTTAAAGTATAAAGATGAAGAAAGGTCCAGGGAACAAAAACTTGTTCAAAGCATCCCTACATCATCTATGTGAAATAAAAGTTATAACAAAACTACAAAAGTACTATCTGATCTCCCATGTAGAATTTGGGACAGAACTCAGATCTGTTTTTTCTTCAGTTACATCCTTACCAATGTTAAATACCAAGGCAATCTGAGAATTCCAGGCTATCAACATTGCGAGAACCAATCCAGGCAGGGGTGTGGCGAAAGAGAAGAGTTAATAAATTTAAAGGTGAGTATCCCTAAATAGATTACAGTCATTAAAAAACAAAGATTCCTTTAAGTCTAAAAAGGTGTTAAAAATAAAATCTACCCAATTTACTTAAAAGTGCAAAGCCTTTTCAGGGAGTTGAACAGATCTTAATATATGAAGTCACATGAAAACATAGCAAGCTGTGTTTTTCAATTTAGCAAAGGCTAGAACCAAATGTCATCAATTGTGGATTATATTTCTGAAACAAGCAGAAGGAGAAATTAGACTTTCTTTTCAAATTTTTCTGGAGTACTTGAAACCTATGGTTTTCCTCATGCTGTGTCAAGGTGCCACAGTAAAATTCCTCCACCTCTCTATTGAGGCAGGTACCTTATTTGCACTGGGAAATGAGTGGCAACCAGAATTTTGGACAGTTGTCAGTAGGTGGGCAGAAGCTCCACTTTGCACCCATGCTCCCTCCAGGAAACTTGGGGCCAAGATCACTGCATGAACAGGACAACTCTCTTAGCTAAGCCAATGTGGAAAAAGAAAATGTCAAGGCTAACAATGGCGCATAGCTTCATAGAATTGTAGGAGATGGATTTATGCTTATACTTACAAATATAGAATTTTAATAAATTTTAATATAGTGCCTTTAACAACCAGGTGCAGCTGAAGGTATCTGAAACAAGGACAGATGGCTCAGAAAATAATTGTTGGGAGTTAAAAGGTATTAATACATTTCCCATATTTCATGCATTCTTCAAGAACTCTGGCTCAAAAGTTAACTCCACACTTAAACTTCAAAGAGAGTGCTCCTGTTGGCAACAGTCCCTTAGAGAGAATTTTCTGACCAAAGAAGCAAAATCACCAGACCTTTTGGTCGATATTCTATTTGGACATGGAGGCCGGACTTAACTGTCATGAACTTTTGTGGTTATATGTGGTGTATGAACTTATACAGGACTGGCAGGGCGACTACTTTTAACGTGTAAAAATTTTGAATTAGAATTACTGAATTACTGTTGAAGAAATTCTATGCAGTTTGGTTCGACAGTCATCACTCAATCTTTGCCACAATGCATAACTAACAGTTGGTAGATGTCACAATCTCGTAGGAATGAGTTGAAATTATGAAATCCTATTTAACATACATACACCCATTATGAAACAGCATGGTTTCCATCAAATCTGTCCAGTTTTTAAACACTTACTGCTTTTTGTATGATTATTTATGAAAAGCTCAAAAAGTTGACAAGCCTCAACTCACGTAACTGATACGTGTTTTCCATTTGTAGTGCGGGACGTGGAATGTCATCATGATGGCCTGGATCATCCATATAGGACACTGTACTCATGGAACTGCATAAATAAAGATAATGAGTGGGAAGGAAGGAAATGTTATTATAAAAAAGATTTAAGTTAACTTTTCCAGTTTAAATTATGCTGCTCAAAATCAAACCATGAACGTATTTTGAATTCTTTGGCCAATATAACAAAAATCATTACGAGGTCAAGAATGCACTACAGGCACTCAGGCTCTGGTGTAGAGGCAATGAAAGCTCAGAACTGAAGGTGCTAGAATCTTGCACGCAAACTGTACACAGGGCTCATTTACACACTGGTCGCTCAGCGCCCATTGCAAATGCAAGCTGCAAGGGCCGTGTAGAAGTAGTACATTTTTTCCGCCGGGTAGTCTGACCCTTCCATTAGGGCTGTCCAGGTCACTTCTTCCTCTGGGCTTTGGTTTTAGAAGGTGCATGTGCCGTGGGTGCTGCTTCTGCCATTGTCCTCCCCATACCCATTCCTTAAGAAAACATGCAGTCAAAGCACTAGCATGAATAATCTCATCCCTGCAAACTTGGCACTAACCCAGTACATCACGAGAAATGCAAGGAGAATAATAAATATTCAACTGAACAGATCATTACCATGGAAGGAGAGCTTATTTATTTACTGAGAAGCAATGGTCTCAGCACTGTTGTTTCAGAATTGCTTAATTGGCCCCATGTATCTGGAAATACTGTACTTCAGATCAGAGGTGGAAGCATGCAAAGTAATTGTGATGGGCACAGGCTCCCTACTGCAACAGGAAGTATTTCTGTATTCGATCATGGTCATGTGAAACTGGTGTTACGACCAGGTGAGAAAGGGGTCTAGGGGTTCCTTCTCAGCCTTTGCCTGGTTCGACTGTAACAGGGTTTAATTTTTAAAACACCGTGTTTTTAGTTCCCCCTCAGTGAATCCTTGTTCATTGCTCTCCAATTGTAAGGCAGAGAAATCAACCAGACAGGTTTTCTTAGGTTTAAACAAGAACGGTGTAAGTTTATTAACCTTAAAACTCTAATTCGGTAAAAACTACTACAAATACGTGACACAACTACGCTAGCATGCATACGCGACAAACACACAGAAAAGGGGTAAGAATAAAGGGGAAACTTTGAAGCAATAGTTGGGGTTCAATGTGGAGTCTTTGATTACAGTTAAATCTTGCCATTTTGTTGGCGCCCAGTGCACGCATTCAAACTTGTTTCGATGCTGGACTCTTCTCTCGAGATTTAAGTAGCTTCAGTGGATTTGGAAATTTGTGAGAGAGAGAGGGGGCCAGGAGAGAGACCTTCCTTCTCTGTTGTCTTCAAAGCAGTCTCTGTCTTCAAACTGTCCTGTGAGCACAATTCAAAAATCCTGGACCAGCAGATTAGTCATGTGACTAGTTGTTTTTTTAAACAAACTCTCCTGCATTTTTGTGGATTCCTTTCATCTTCGCAGACACCCGCAGTGGGGGTGGTGGCGAACGGAATGCTGGTTTGTCCCACATTCAATGTCTGGTGATCAAAATCCATTTGGGTTAATTGGATCAGGTCGCAGTTCAATTGTCTTTTCCTAGGCAACTGTCTCTTAAAATGCAAATTTTTCCAGCCACTGTTGATCTCTTTAAACAAGTCATCTCTTCAGTCCAGCAACAGTTTAAAATTCATGTTTCATATTACAAAATTAATATGCCTCATTCGTGGCAGGTGGGATCTTCATGGAACTCCAGCGGAATCAAATGTGATTTTTTTGAAGCACATTTCATGAAAAGGGACTAGGGAGAGGAGTAGGTACAGGAAAACACACTTGCATCTCTCTCATTCATTCAGAAATCCTAAAAATTGTTACATCCTGTCTTTTCTTGGTAGCAGTGCTGCTTTAAACTGTCCTTTTTGGCATCCCAATAAACATGTGATTTTTGGGGAAGTTTTTCAGTTTGCATATTTCCATGACTGTCTAGGGTGTCTTTGTTCCTGTTGAAGTCTGCAGGGGGAGGGTTAGATTTAATTATCCCTCAGTTAGAATTCAGCTCAGGAGAGTCAGAAGTGGGTGGATCCATTCTGAACTCACTTTCAGTGCTTTGATGAGTTATGCAAGGGCTTTTCACCTTAGCGGATGTTTGGTTTCCTTTTCTCTTGACTGTGGGGGGAGGGGAATTCCTTGATAATCATCCCTTTGTCCTCTGGGCCACTCCTGCTTGCAGGTATTGCCCAGATTCTACTGCACTCCCCTGTGGCACTTCCAACTGGGTGAGGCATCACCCTCACAGTTTCTCTGCCCTCTTGAAGACTTTCTTTGTCACTGCAGCTTCCTGTAATTGCTGTTAGCAACTCTGGTGGGGTGTTTCTAGTGTCTGCATTTACATAGGAGGATGTGGGGTCGAACGTTTCAAACATTTTGGGGTTGGCTGACCGGAGCAATAGGGGTTTCCATTTGGGAATCCTCCAGGAAATCTTTTCACCTGCCCTCTTTGTCCCTTTCTCCCCTTTCCTCTCAAACTTTTTGCCAGCCTTGTGCCTGCCTGTCCCCTTTTGTTCTTGGCAGGGGTCCCTTACAATTCACCATCCCTCTGCTGGAGGGTCCTCCAAACACCGATACAGGACTTATGGGTGCAGATTTCACTGTTGGTTGGGGTTTCCCCTCAACCTGGCACATGTGGCATCTCCTACAATGCTCCACCACATCTTTGTGGTGTTTTGGTCAGTCAAACCGCTGTCTATGTGGGCATTGGTTTTTCATATACTGACATGTACAGCCACTGTAATCTCATGGGCCATTCTTAATATTTTGTTCTGGTACCTCTGCAGCACCACTCACTGGTGAACCACTGTCCACTCCTTGCTCTCAGGTCACAAGGAGAATTCCACATCCTCATCAGTATCTCATTCTTTAAATAGTAGCAATCAGAAACTCCCTCTGCTTCAATTTCAGACTGGGCAGACTGTGATAACTCTCTCAGTACTGGGTCAGCTTGCTGAGCCTCAGCAAAGGAAGATTCATTTAATTCATTCACTGTGTCTTCCAACTTTCCAAAGAAAGTCTCAGATAGACAGACCTCATTGTTATCTGCCTGCAGTGCCAATTCAGTCTCCTCTGGGGTAGCAGGTTTGATCATGGCCCCATTCACTACACATTCAGGGAAACTGCAGGGGACCGTCTCCTGCCACTGCCCTGTCTTTTTAACCACCTGCGGTCTCTCTTTCACTACTGGGGAAGCCAGAATCTCCGCCCCCACCAGATCATTACCTATGAGCAAACTAGGGACAATCCCTACAGTCACCGCTCCCAAAACTAGGTCACACTCCGGGTGCACCCAGTGTACAGGTACAGGCATGCACTGCCCTCCAATATCATTCACCACCATTCTAGCATTTACTGCACTCTCTGGGCAGGGGGGGGTGGGGGGTGGAGAGAAAGGTCAGGCCTTTTCTCAGTAAAAGGGATCTAGTGGCCCTTGTTTCCCTGAGGATTACTATTGGCTTGCTTGCCCCATTTGGCGGGTATGGGTTACTCTCCCTTCAGACACAAAATATTGATAACCTTCAAGAACCCTTTTAAATTTTCCTGGACTCGCAGTAGTCTGCTTTCTGGATCTTACAACTGCTGCAGTTAAAGCCACAACTTGTTCTGCTGTGCTTTCCAGCAGGGTTCCTTCTCCTTCACCGAGTGGGTGTGCCCTGATTAACCATGCAGGCTTTCCCCGTAGTTTCCAGCAGTCAGCTCTTAGATGACCTGCTTTATTACAATGGAAGCACACAGGTCTCGGGGTCTCACGCATAGAACCTTCCTTTTTGGCTGGAGGAGGGCCCCCTGCTTTTCCTTCTCTCACAGGACTGCTTGGGCTTCTATCATCTTCCTACCCTTTGTCCTTTTCAGATTTGTGGGAGTGACTAGGAAAGGTTTTCCCCTGGGGAACCGACTTATAGATAAGAGCAAACTTATCTACCAGAACTGCGGCTTGTCGGGCTCTATGAACTTTTTATTCCTCTACATGTGTCTTTATGGAGAGTGGGAGAGAGATTTTTTAAATTCCTCGAGCAAAATTACCTGAGAATTTCATAGCTGGGCTGTACTTTAACAGCCCTTAGCCACAGGTCAAAAGCCAGCTGCTTATTTCTCTCAAACTCCAGATGAGTTTGATTAGCTTGCTTTTTGAAGGTTCTAAACATTTGGCGATAGGCTTCCGGTACAAACTCATATGCCCCGGTGATAGCATTTTTTGTCAGTTCATAATTGGATGAACTCTCATCTGGCAACAAGTAATAAACCTCATGGGCTTTTCCTGTTAGCTTGCGTTGTAGCAGGAGAGTCCAAGCCTCAGCTGGCCACTTTAACTGCGTTGTAAGTTTTTCAAAAGATACATAAACTTCTTCCATGCATCCCTCATTGAATTTTGGAATTAATTGGGAAAATTTTAACAATTCTGTACCCAGCCCTGAATTACGATCCTTCATATTGGCCATGCTTTCACTAGGGTTACTCTGTCACCACCCCCACCGCCCCCCGCATTTATCTCAAGCCGCCTCAGTACTCTCTCTTCCTCTCTCTCCTTTCTTGCTTTCTCTCTTTTCTTTTTCTTCATGTTCCTTCTGAAAGGTTATTTCTTTCTCTCTCGTCTCTCTTTTTCTCTCTCCTGTTTCTCTCTTTCCCTGTCCTCTAATTCAAGTTTTCTCTGTTTCAATTGTTTCTTTGCTAGCCTACCCTGTCGGAGTCTATTTCTAACCCTGTTTCTGCTTCTTTAGATTCAAGGGAAAAATGGTTGGCCACTAGTCTTAGGAGTTCAGACTTTCTAGCCTTCTCATGGACAGTGATCCCACACTGCTCAGCCATTTTACTCACTCTTCCATAGACAGTGCTTTTAACTTATCCCAAATTACTTCATCCCGAGTTGGGGAGTTACTGACTTCAGTCACAGACATGTTAGTATTCAAGCACACACAACCACAAGAAAACCTGTATTGAAATATTTTCTCTTTTTGATTGGGATCAATTTGAATTTCCACTTCCAATTTCTCATTTGTCTGTGGGTCAAATCTGGTTGCCAGCCCCCAAATTTGTGTTCTGATCAGGTGAGAAAGGGGTCTAGGGTTTCCCTCTTAGCCTTTGCCTGGTTCGACCATAACAGGGTTTAATTTTTAAAACACTGTTTTTAGCTCTCCCTCAGTGAATCCTTGTTCACTGCTCCCCAATTGCAAGGCAAAGAAATCAACCAGACAGGTTTTCTTAGATTTAAACAAGAAAGGTGTAAGTTTATTAACCTTAGAACTCTAATTTGGATAAAACTGCTACGAATACACAACACGACCATGCTAGCATGCATACGCAATAAACACACACATAGAAAGAGACAGAAAAGGGGTAAGAAAAAGAGGGAAAAGTTTGAAGCAATAGCTGGGGTTCATTTACTGTCCTTTGAGTTCGATGTAGAGTCTTTGATTGCAGTTAATCCTTGCCGTTTCGTTGGGGCCCAGTGCACGTTTTCAAACTTGTTTTGATGTAGGAGTCTTGTCTCTTGAGGTTTAAGTGGCTTCAGTTGGCAATTTGAGAGAGGGGGCCAGGGAGAGAGACCTTCCTTCTCTGTTGTCTTCAAAGCAGTCTCTGTACTCAAGCTGTCTTGTGAGCACAATTCAAAAGCCCTGGGCCAGCAGGCTAGTCTTGTGACCAGTTTTTTTTTTTAACCAAACTCTCCTGCATTTTTGTGGATTCCTTTCATCTTAGCAGCCACCTACAGTGGTGATGGTGGAGGGGGGGGGGGGGGGGGCAGGGATGGAATGCTGGTATGTTCCACATTCAATGTCTGGTGATCAAAATTCATTTGGGTTAATTGGATCAGGCAGCAGTTCCATTGTCTTTTCCTAGGAAACTGTCACTTAGAATGTAAATTTTCTAGCCACTGCTGATCTCTTTAAACAAGTCATCTCTTCAGTCCAGCAACAATTTCAAATTGTTTCATATGACAAAATTAATGGGCCTCATTCGTGGCAGGTGGGATCTTCATGACACTGGAGAGAGGTCAAGGTACTGGAAATTCAATAGCGTTTCTTTTGTTTTGACCTGAGGGACTACGTGTGAGCAGAAATACACACAAACAATGTTCCCTCTAAGGTCTGCATGTATGCAACCAAGCAGCAATCGTGAAGGTACCATGCAGGCTGCTTACATGATGTCCCTTTTAAGATACTGCATGCGTACATCTGCAAAAATTTTATTGGAATAAGCAGGCTGCACACAAAGAAAATTTACAGGGATCGTAGCACACAAGATGAAACGAAGGGAGCTGCAAAAGAAACACCTCCCCTCTGTTTACATCACTGCCTATAAAGCTGCTTTCTGTAATTACAACCATTAAATGGGCATCATGCAGATGGAAATTCCAAAAAGTTGTTTCATGCCTTATCCAGTAAACATCTCGCCAGCAATTTTTAATTTTTATGCCAGGTCTTTTGTTGAACTGTGTGGTCCCTTTAAGATTGACGTGCAGCTGTACATGTGCAGAGCTTAAAAGTGAAAGTTTGTTGTTTGAAGCCTGTTTATTGCACTGTGCAACCATGCATTTGCACAGCTTAGAGAGAACATTGCTCTCCAGACAAAGATAGAGCAACTATCTGCATCTACATCTATTTGGATGATTGAAATAACAGAGCTGAAGTTCCACTGCGCTGGGAATATTACTGGATGACAACTATGGGACCCAGTTATGCTGGATTTCCATTCTATCTCGAGAGTTTAGAAAATTCCATTTGAAGTGCGGTTGGACACCTCTTGCATCTGCCACTTTCAATGCAAGAGGTGGGCCAAGTGGGGTCACTTCATCCATTAGAATATTCTCCAGTTCCACCTCCATTTCCCCCACCACAATGTACCTGTGCGTACTTGATGCATTCTAGTGGAAGTGGGAGACTGAAATGTGTAAAGGTTAGTTTCCCTGTGGCAATCAATTGAAAAATGTTGGGAAAGTGGCAAATTCAAAATGAGAGTTTTTAAAAAAAACCTTAACATTTTTGGCTGCAATCACTAGCGCTCCTACTCTGTAAAATGGTGGTGGATTTAAGGCAGATGGCCTCAAAAAATGGTATTTCCAGCTACCTAAATAAGCCAATTAACTTGACCTTAGGGTATGGAATGGGGTTCTGGAGTGTATCTATGGGCTGGGCAGAGGTTCACAGACCTGTTACACCAACAGCCAACCACAGGAACGTCTAGCCAATTCATATTGTAATTATCGGCCTGTTGAGAAAGAACTGGGGATCCTTCAAAAAGGAGCCGGCCTCCACGTGAAAGGAACTGCTAGCCATGTCTTGGCAGCAGCCTTAGTTCATCTGCATTTCCATGTAATTGTGGTGAGATGGAACTCCATAGGCACAGGACACTGTGCTTATATAAAAGGTTGACAGAGGATTCCATTTAAAGATCCTGAAAAGGGACTGATTCAAGAGTTTTGTTATTTTCAAGACCAATAGGAAATTGTGTGCAAATTTGGCATTATTCTGCTACATTTATGTTTGCTGCTTTATAAATCTATTTCCTTTAATTAGTAGTCTAACCCGAACCAAATGGTCTCACAGGCTATATTTTTCCATCTGTCAAAGAGGATGGGAGTATATGGTGGATGGCTCCAGCCAAAAAGATAACAGTGAATTCAGCAACATGCTATCCCATGCACTCTATATGCAAGGCTAGAAGTTTCAGATCATGCAAGATGCAGGTTGCCTACAAATGCTGCCTTTTGCAGTGAACACCATCAAAGCGTTGAGGTAGAGACTGAATGGGTATGTTACAGAATAGCAATTACAAGATTTTAAAGAATTGGCTAAGAATGAGAGCATTGGATGGGTATGATGGTGTTATTTTTTTTTTTATTTAGAGATACCGCGCTGAAACAGGCCCTTCGGCGAGTCTGTGCCGACCAACAACCACCCATTTATACTAATCCTACATTAACCCCATATTCCCTACCACATCCCCACCATTCTCCGACCACCTACCTACACTAGGGGCAATTTACAATGGCCAATTTACCTATCAACCTGCAAGTCTTTGGCTGTGGGAGGAAACCGGAGCACCCGGCAGAAACCCGGTCACAGTGAGAACTTGCAAACTCCGCATAGGCAGTATCTTGTATTACCTGATTTAGGCATGTGTGGGGTGGGTGGATGAAGCGGATAGAAGATCAGACAGATTATTTGTCTATTTCAATCATGCTGTTCTGGAAAATGCCAAGCAGAAGGAATGTGCAAAAATAAGTGATCTTCCAGCAAATGATTTCTGAGCAATACTGGCAGATAACTGACAGCAAATTGTTTCTCGCTTCCAGATAGCATGCACTAAAACCACAGTTTGGGGGTCTGATATTTAACCAAACTAGACTGGATAATAAACCAGCAAAGTGTTGAAATTGAAATTAAAATATTGAATCAAAGAGCTTTGAAATGACTAGTAAAGGATATTTGTCTTAAATGACAGATGGGAAGGCTGATCGAAAATAGATGACAAGTCAAGGGCTCAAGATAATCATAAAAAGTATCAAGTGCAAACAATCATCAGGCATCAGGAACACTTTAGTATAAAAATGTAGTTTGTAAATGTTGTTAACCCAAACCAGATCCATCCAGTTCAAGTTTATGGCTATATCACCCTGACCAATGCCAGGCACATCATTTAATAATAGTGACTGTTAAATCCAAGAAGCATTGCAAAGCCAGAGAGATACAATTCAATAGTGCGACCACTTACAACCAGAAAAAAGCTCGCAAAATCTATTTAAATATCCTGTACCAACAAAAATACAATCGAATCAAGAAAGTGAACTGTTTTCAGTGAGATCACCCATAGAAAATGGTGTTATTGATTAAAAACAACATAACAACACGTTACATATTAAATTCATCCCTGGTTGAGAATGCCACAGTTACTGCTTGGGAGGTGAAACCATGGAAAAATTCTGTGAACAACTTTTACTAAAATGGGGGAGGACTAATATCAATTTAACAAAATGATAAACAGTCTAGTCTTTTTATTTAGTATTTTAAAAAGTAATTTATTTCCAGTGCCCTTGTGTTTTTCCCATGTCTATGGCTGAGAGGGTTGGCTAGCACTGAAACTACTTGAAGGCACTTGTCAATCCCACTCTGAAATTGACTAAAAATTTCTCTTTCGTGCTGCATGAAAAAGCAGTGGGCATTCATTTGAGCATTAACACATGATGAGGACTGAGATTGACAATTAGGAATAGGGGACCAAGATAAATGTTAACCCCAATTCAATCACTCCATGGCACTTTTATTGGTGCTTCAATGTGCTTTGTCAGCATGCTGACCCTACTTTTCAGTGAAAAGTGACAATTTTGCGAAGTTGTTACGCATGTCTATTTCTCCACAAAGGGAGAAAAAAAAAAACATAAGAACCATGAATTTTAGGCTATCCCATGCTTCCCAACACCTGTTTATTGAGCATCTTTGACAGGATTCATGGAATGCCCTCAATAGTCAAAAATATTTTTTTTTCTTTTAGGAGGAAGAGAAGGAAGACAAAATCTAACTTTACTTTCCACCCAGGGAAAAACATAATTAATATTTCATGTTAGTTTGTGATGAAATCATAAATGGAGTCAAAGATTTGTGAATTGGAGTCTATTGGAACAGAGTTCTATTTATTCCAATCTTCAATCTTGTACGAAATTCTTCAAAAATATACTGATTCACTATCTTGAGTCTTCCTCAATTTAGGACTGTGAGATTCATTTAGCAATTGGCGATTCTTACACGATGTTCCTGTATTCCGAGGTAATGGTGCGAAAGGTAGATCATTGAAATAGACATGCTAGGCTCAGTGAAATATCCTCCCAGATCAAAATTGCAAGATTCTACTGATTGCAATGGTTCAGGAAGCATCTACAAATTGTGTTCATTTTCTCAGGCGCACAGACTTGTGAGCACATTTTATCTCATCAAAAAATCTTTAGTAAGAAACTGATTAGCATATACAAATATAACTATTAAATCATTCACCATAGTTATTTTCAGTAATTTTAAAATCAAGTTACTCACAGGTGGAAAACTGGACCATTATTAAAAATGCTATTTTGATGCTAAATGTAATCACCTCTAAGTCTGCCAAATGATGTTTCACCTCCCGAAGGACGTGGATGAGCTTTCCGGACGTCGATGGTGGGCACTGAGGAAATGGCTTATTACCTGCACCAGATTCCACCCCCCCTCCCCCCCCCTTTACCCCCCTTCCACCCCCCTCCCCTTCCCTGCTCCACCCTCTCAGCTCACCCCCTCACAACCCCGTCCCAGCCCGCCCCCCCCTCGCACCATCTTCACCCCGCACCCCCTTCCCCTGCACCCCCCCCTCCTCCCTCTACCCCTCCCCCTTGCATCCCCTCCTCCCACCGGCACCATCCTACACCTGTGTAGGGGCCCCAACAACCCCACTGCCTTGTGGGCGTCTCGGGAGAGACCAAGGCTAAGGGAGTAAACCCTAACAGAAAATCCGGAGCGGAACCCCGTAGGCGGTCATGTGTCACCTTTGGCATGTTTCCGGCAGTTCCTGCAGCCATACTGGTGCCAAACGTCGTGTCCTGCACTCCTTTGGACCCCACCAGAAAGGCCGAGAGGGGGGTTTTGACGACTGGGCAACTCTCAACCTCCATAAATTTGCCCAGGCATGCGCCATGGAGAGGTCACTCCATAGTTGCCTCACAGCGACTGAAACAACACGGAAGGCAGCAGTTACGGGTTATAAGTCCAGATAAATTGGCGTAGAAACTGGGCGCCACGGGTTGCCTTTGTCGGTGGGAGAGGTCATTGCACCTCACTGGACAGCTACCGCCCGCCTCAAACCGGGCAGCCCCCGGTCAATAAGGTTCTGTCCCGCCACAGTCTGCCTGCTTCAATGGGTGCTTGGAGCTCAGGGTCATTGCCCGAAAGGTGGACTGATACACCGCACCAAACAACATGAAAAAAGGAAAGAAGGTACCAGCCCTTCGCTTTGCAAGCTGGAACGTCAGAACTATGTGTCCTGGCCTGTCGGAAGACCTTACACAAATCAACGATTCTCGGAAGACCGCCATCATTAACAACGAGCTCAGTAGACTCAATGTGGACATTGCAGCACTTCAGGAGACTCGCCTCCCCGCGAGTGGCTCTCTAGCAGAGCAAGACTACACCTTCTTCTGGCAGGGCAGGGATCCTGAAGAACCAAGACAGCATGGAGTGGGCTTCGCCATCAGAAACTCCTTGCTCAGCATGATAGAGCCTCCCTCAAATGGCTCGGAACGCATACTGTCCATCCGACTGCTCACCACCTCTGGTCCAGTACACCTACTCAGCATCTATGCTCCAACACTCTGTTCCGCACCTGAAGCTAAAGACCAGTTCTATGAACAACTCCATAACATCATTAGCAGCATCCCCAACACCGAACACCTATTCCTGCTGGGGGACTTTAATGCCAGGGTTGGGGCCGACCATGACTCATGGCCCTCCTGCCTTGGGCGCTATGGCGTTGGAAGGATGAATGAGAACGGGCAGAGACTGCTTGAGTTGTGTACCTATCATAACCTCTGCATCACCAACTCGTTCTTTCACACTAAACCCTGTCACCAGGTTTCATGGAGGCACCCAAGATCACGTCGTTGGCACCAGCTAGACCTCATTGTCACAAGGCGAGCCGCCTTAAACAGTGTTCAAATCACACGCAGCTTCCACAGTGCGGACTGCGACACCGACCACTCCCTGGTGTGCAGCAAGGTTAGACTCAGACCAAAGAAGTTGCATCATTCCAAGCAGAAGGGCCACCCGCGCATCAACACGAGCAGAATTTCTCACCCACAGCTGTTACAAAAATTTCTAAATTCACTTGTAACAGCCCTTCAAAACACTCCCACAGGGGATGCTGAGACCAAGTGGGCCCACATCAGAGACGCCATCTATGAGTCAGCTTTGACCACCTACGGCAAAAGTGCGAAGAGAAATGCAGACTGGTTTCAATCTCATAATGAAGAGCTGGAACCTGTCATAGCCGCTAAGCGCATTGCACTTTTGAACTACAAGAAAGCCCCCAGCGATTTAACATCCGCAGCACTTAAAGCAGCCAGAAGTACTGCACAAAGAACAGCTAGGCGTTGCGCAAACGACTACTGGCAACACCTATGCAGTCATATTCAGCTGGCCTCAGACACCGGAAACATCAGAGGAATGTATGATGGCATGAAGAGAGCTCTTGGGCCAACCATCAAGAAGATCACCCCCCTCAAATCTAAATCGGGGGACATAATCACTGACCAACGCAAACAGATGGACCGCTGGGTTGAGCACTACCTAGAACTGTACTCCAGGGAGAATGCTGTCACTGAGACTGCCCTCAATGCAGCCCAGCCTCTACCAGTCATGGATGAGCTGGACATACAGCCAACCAAATCGGAACTCAGTGATGCCATTGATTCCCTAACCAGCGGAAAAGCCCCTGGGAAGGACAGCATTACCCCTGAAATAATCAAGAGTGCCAAGCCTGCTATACTCTCAGCACTACATGAACTGCTATGCCTGTGCTGGGACGAGGGAGCAGTACCCCAGGACATGCGCGATGCCAACATCATCACCCTCTATAAAAACAAAGGTGACTGCAACAACTACCGTGGAATCTCCCTGCTCAGCATAGTGGGGAAAGTCTTTGCTCGAGTCGCTCTGAACAGGCTCCAGAAGCTGGCCGAGCGCGTCTACCCTGAGGCACAGTGTGGCTTTCGTGCAGAGAGATCGACTATTGACATGCTGTTCTCCCTTCGTCAGATACAGGAGAAATGCCGTGAACATCAGATGCCCCTCTACATTGCTTTCATTGATCTCACCAAAGCCTTTGACCTCGTCAGCAGACGTGGTCTCTTCAGACTACTAGAAAAGATCGGATGTCCACCAAAGCTACTAAGTATCATCACCTCATTCCATGACAATATGAAAGGCACAATTCAACATGGTGGCTCCTCATCAGAGCCCTTTCCTATCCTGAGTGGTGTGAAACAGGGCTGTGTTCTCGCACCCACACTTTTTGGGATTTTCTTCTCCCTGCTGCTTTCACATGCGTTCAAATCCTCTGAAGAAGGAATTTTCCTCCACACAAGATCAGGGGGCAGGTTGTTCAACCTTGCCCGTCTAAGAGCGAAGTCCAAAGTACGGAAAGTCCTCATCAGAGAACTCCTCTTTGCTGACGATGCTGCTTTAACATCTCACACTGAAGAATGCCTGCAGAGTCTCATCGACAGGTTTGCGTCTGCCTGCAATGAATTTGGCCTAACCATCAGCCTCAAGAAAACGAACATCATGGGGCAGGATGTCAGAAATGCTCCATCCATCAATATTGGCGACCACGCTCTGGAAGTGGTTCTAGAGTTCACCTACCTAGGCTCAACTATCACCAGTAACCTGTCTCTAGATGCAGAAATCAACAAGCGCATGGGTAAGGCTTCCACTGCTATGTCCAGACTGGCCAAGAGAGTGTGGGAAAATGGCGCACTGACACGGAACACAAAAGTCCGAGTGTATCAGGCCTGTGTCCTCAGTACCTTGCTCTACGGCAGCGAGGCCTGGACAACGTATGCCAGCCAAGAGCGACGTCTCAATTCATTCCATCTTCGCTGCCTTCGGAGAATACTTGGCATCAGGTGGCAGGACTATATCTCCAACACAGAAGTCCTTGAAGCGGCCAACATCCCCAGCTTATACACACTACTGAGTCAGCGGCGCTTGAGATGGCTTGGCCATGTGAGCCGCATGGAAGATGGCAGGATCCCCAAAGACACATTGTACAGCGAGCTCGCCACTGGTATCAGACCCACCGGCCGTCCATGTCTCCGTTATAAAGACGTCTGCAAACGCGACATGAAATCGTGTGACATTGATCACAAGTCGTGGGAGTCAGTTGCCAGCATTCGCCAGAGCTGGCGGGCAGCCATAAAGACAGGGCTAAATTGTGGCGAGTCGAAGAGACTTAGTAGTTGGCAGGAAAAAAGACAGAGGCGCAAGGGGAGAGCCAACTGTGCAACAGCCCCAACAAACAAATTTCTCTGCAGCACCTGTGGAAGAGCCTGTTACTCCAGAATTGGCCTTTATAGCCACTCCAGGCGCTGCTTCACAAACCACTGACCACCTCCAGGCGCGTATCCATTGTCTCTCGAGATAAGGAGGCCCAAAAGAAAGAATATTTTGATGCTAAACCCATTTTCAGTTCAATTAATAAAACCATACCAGATTACACTCTTAAGCACATTAAAGAATACTTTTTAATGGAAAAAAATAGAAACAATTACATTCTATTACGCTGCTCGATTGTACAGGTTGATTCAAGATTTAAAGCACATTTTGGCACAATTTTCCTATTGCATGCAAAGCAGAAACTCTAATGCCAGACATTCATTTTTTTGTATAAACTTTCTTTGCACACTGGTTACTAGTTGATACCTTTTCAGGCCTTGGGGAGAGGGGAGTCTGATCTCTTGCAGTGATTCTTGAAATTTGTATCCTTGCTCATTTTTTTAAACCATTGAGGCAATTTTCTTGTATTTTTTTTTAATTCTTTGCAGCTTCTGAAATGGTGCCCATGCATTTCACCAGCACTTCACCAATCACTTGTTCAGTGATGCTCAGTTTGGGTTCCACCAGGGCCACTCAGTTCCTGACCTCATTACAGTCTTGGTTCAAACATGGACAAAAGAGCTGAACTCCAGAGGTGAGGTGAGAGTGACTGCCCTTGACATCAAAGCAGCATTTGACTGAGCATGGCACCAAGGAGCCCGAGCAAAACTTGAGTCAATGGGAATCGGGGGAAAACTCTCTGCTGATTGGAGTCATACGTAGCCGAAAGGAAGGTGATTGTGGTTGTTGGTGGTCAATCATCTCAGTCCCAGGACAACACTGCAGGAGGTCAAACCATCTTCAGCTGCTTCATTAATGACCTTCCTTAAATCATAAGGTCAGAAGTGGGGATGTTCACTCATGATTGTGCAATGTTCAGCACCAAACAAGAGAGAATCTAACCATCTTCCCTTGACATTCAATGGCATTACCATCGCTGAATCCCCACTGCAAACATCCTGGGGGTCACCATTGACCAGAAACTGAACTGAACCAGCCACATAAATGCAGTGGCTATAAGTGCAGGTCAGAAGCTAGGAAATCTGCGGTGAGTAACTCCATCTCCTGTCTCCCCAGTGCCTGTCCACCATCTACAAGGCACAAGTCAGGAGTGCGATGGAATACTCTGCACTTGCCTGGATGGGTGCAGCTCCAACAACACTCAAGAAGCTCAACACCATCCAGGACAAAGCAGCCCGCTTGATTGGCACCCCATCCACCACCTTCAACGTTCAGTCCCTCCACCACTGACACACAGTGGCAGCAATGTGTACCATCTACAAGATGCACTGCAGCAACTCACCAAGGCTCCTTCCCCAGCACCTTCCAAACCCCCTAGAAGGACAAGGGCAGCAGATGCATGGGAACACCACCACCTGCAAGTTCCCTCCAAGCCACACACCATCCTGACTTGGAACTATATCACTGTTACTTCACTGTCGCTGGGTCAAAATCCTGGAACTCCCTTCCTAAGAGCACTGTTGGTGTACCAACACCCCAAGGACTGCAGCAGTTCAAGAACGCAGCTCACCACCACCTTCTCAAGGGCAATTCGGGATGGGCAATAAATGCTGGCCTCGCCAGCGACACCCACATCCCCTAAACGAACAAAAAAAAACTTATTGGGAAAATAATGGACTACAGCATTTCAAAAAAGAATCAGCTTGCCACTCTACCAAAGTAACAGCAGGGAAACATCAACGGGTTATTTACAGCCTGAGTATATCTTATGAAGATGAAAAGGCAAGGATCTCACAAGCTTTTGGTAACGAGCTTCTCAATGTACAAGAGAGATGTTATGCAACCACAGTCCTGGGACACATCTGAGGCAGAAAGATCTGCGCAAGCGTTCAGGCCTTCTCCTGGAAAGATGCTTTAGATGTCACCAGTAGCCAGATGGATTTTGGTGGGGTAGGGGGAGAGGGTAAGGAGTTTGAGAAAAACATTCCAGTGAATGGGACTTAGATGTCTGAAGGCATAGCTGGTAGAGGTTAAAGAGGGGGAGAAGCCATGGAAGGCTAGAAGTGTTACATTTGAGGAACTGGGGGACAAAAGCCGAATGTATGTCATTGGGAATGTTATGGAGAAAGGGAAGCCAGCAGGACACCATTTGGAATAATCGAGTTTAGATGTGACAAAAAAATGTCAGGGTTTCAGCAGCTATTAGGCTGAGGCAGGGTTGGAAGTGGGCAATGTTAGAGGTGGAAGTAGATGGTTTTTTGTCATGGAAAAGAAATGCGATCCGAACAGGATGCTGAAGTTGTGAACAGTTTGGTTCAATCCGAGATGGTGGCCAGGGTGCGTGATAAAGACACTGATTTTCACTGAAGTTCGGTGAGGAGGGAGGGAGGAGCTCCTTTCATTTCCTACCTGTCCTCAGTGTACTTAATAAACTCTCTATTGTGACAGAAACTACACCGGCCAAATGGAAACATATTAATTTCGTCGTATGGAACACTATTTGAACTTTTACTGGACATTGAACATAACTTGTTTAAAAAGACCACAGAGCTGAACAGCTGAAAACATGGCTGCACATTTGCATTCTGAGAGACAATTGCATAGAGAGGCAATGGGAGTGCTCCCTTGTTCAATTAGAGAGATGGGTTTTGTCAGTAGTGATGATAAAAAGACATTGAGAGCCATTGTCTGTGTAAGAGCCAGCACTCCACCACCAACACCACCCCCCCCCCACCCCACCCGACCCCCACTGAGTATGACTGGAGAACTGTTGAAATCAACAAACCTTGCAGGCGATGCTGATTCAAACAGAGAGCTGGTCACATGACTAACCTGCTGGCCAACCTGGAAGCTGTTTGAATTGTACCTCACAGAAAGGTTTGGGGCAGACCGCAACTGAAGTTCAAGAAGAAAGCACCACTCCCTCCCTGTCTCTCTCTCTCAGGCAAAGTTCCAGGGACTCATGAAAGCAGCTTAAGCCTCAAGACAGAGGACTTCTTCAGCCTCTGGTACCAGCAAAACAACTTTGAAAGTGTGCAAATGGACTCCAACGAGAATTGCAAGACTTAACTTCAATCAAAGACTTTACAGCAAAACTAAAAACAGTAACTGAATTCCATCGGCTACTCCAAACCCTCCCCCTTTAATTCTTTCTCCTCCTCTGTATCTATTTGCGTGTGTGCGCTTATCTTGTATGCATGCTAGCGTGGCTGCGTCGTGTAATTTTAGTCATTTTAACTGAGTTAGAATGCTAAGGCTAATAAACTTACCTCTTTCGTGTTTAAACCTAAGAAAGCCTGCCTGGTTGGTTCATTTACAATTACAATTAGAGAGCAGTAGGTAAGGACCCACTGAGGTGAAGCTAAAAACACTGCGTTTTAAAAGTTAAACCCAGTTATGGCCACACCCACACCAGGAAAAGGGCAAGAGGGGAGCCTGAGACCCCTTACTCACCAGGTCGCAACACTATCTTGATTAAGAAGCCAGGTTTTGTATCTTGTGGGTCAAAAGCTAGTCAACATCCCACCTAAACACACAAAAATCTTACAAATGTCAGGCAGTAGCAGCAATGAATAAACTGCTGGCTGTCCATATGGTGTCACCTCTTCTTCCCTCCAACTACCATGATTAGCAAATCAGAGCACAGCAACCCATTTAATGGACTGGCTATTGAAAGCCAAACAAGTGAAGTGAAGCAAAGAGGAAGGGTGAGGGTTGGCCCTGTTGCATGGAGTGAGTCATCTTGTGGGATAAAAATTGACTTTCTGGTGCAGAACTTATCTGCAAATGCTGTGTCAAATGTACACCTTTCATCTGGAGCATTGCTCAGGTACCCCAGAAACATTAAGAGGAGGTTCCTTCATTTTCTAGTCCCCATAAGCAGCTTAGTGCACAGGAGGAGCTTTGGGGTTGTAATTTGTCCTACACTCCACCAGATATTTGTTCCTTTGAAGTCAATGGAACTGAATTTCTGGAAAAGTGTACAACAGGTTACTGATTTGCTGTTGTCTGTTTTCCACTGCCAACGAAGAGTAATGTCACCACCACCACCCCCCGCCCCCACCCACCCTTGTTTCTGAGCATCACAAGTGCTTCAGTGATGCATTATAACATGGTATGTGAACTCGGCACTGAGCAAAGTTCAGGCTTTAGTGTCTCAAGGTGGGAAGTTGATGGCCATGTGTTCCTAAACTGAACATGTTGTTACACTTTCTTTCTCACCCACCTTTTTCTAGCATATATTTACTATGGTGCTCCTTTGTGACTCAGAACACGTGTCTAGCCAAAACCCAATCTTTGGACAACAAAATCACCAACTGAAGATAGAGCCCACGGTGATACCCAAATGCAAAAAGCTAAGCAATAGTTAAAGACTGTTTCTAAAAAACACAGAATCATCAGATCAGTCATGAATGGGAGAAAACTGGCTCTGGAATCTAAATCGGAAGAATAAAGTTGAACCCATGAGTCTCTGGATTACAGTTCAATATATTATTGCTGTAGTTACAAAGCCAGTGCAAGAAGAAATCCTTCAGCAATGCCATTGAAGGTCCACTCCTTTTGGAGAACGTGAAGGTTATTTGAGTTTAAAATCAGATTATTGATGCAATTTTACATTCATGTAAAAGTGTTGTGTGTGTGTGTCTGCGTGCCTGTGTCTTGGCATGTCAGTACTTCACACTGGGCTCTTAAAAAATACACAATTTACTTCCCACATCCGAGAGTATGGACAGATTGGCAAACAGCCTTTAAATTTCTGCTAGCTAGGTTTTCAGATCTCAGCCAAACACACTGATCAATAAAATAACAGAAAATACGGGAAAAATTCAGCAGGTCTGGCAGCATCTGTGGACAGAGAGAGAGCGAGATAGAGGAGAAAAAGTGTTAACATTTCAGGTCGATGACCTTTCATCCAGCTCTTGGCTTGGCTAGCAGGGAAAGATGGAGAAAGGGCACATGGCAGTGGGATTCTTCTCAAGACACTCCCACATCTCATCCTTTGCCACCATACCCACACCCAGCTCCCCAGACAGAGCCACCTCTTGCTTCAATGATCGAGTCTGTCCTTGCACAGGTGCAGGTAGGGCCCTCACAGACTCCAAAGCCCAGAAGGCATCTGCCACGGTAATTTTATCCATCAGAGCAGGGGAACACACAGCCTGTCTCCGGGTCAGCTGAAGTCACAGTGGTTGCACCACATAGGAGCAAGAGGAAGCGGATGAGAAAGATTTAATAGTTGCACATGGTGAATCACTTGGGTGTGTATGTCAATGTTAATGGCATTATACTGATGTTTATTTCAATATTTCATTTGAACTCCTCGTTCTCTTGGCCTCTACTTTGTTGCATCTCCCATTTACCCTGGACAGTAACCTCCAAGTGAATGGAATGATCAACTTTTATGAGGAGGAAAGGATGTGAATGTAATGGTTGGCTTGTTGACTGTTGGAATGAGGTGAATCTTGGGGGGTTGTGGGGAGGCAGATGGCGTCCCGCACACACATTAAGTAAAACATGCCTGGATGAGTCCGTTGTGGGACTGTCTGGCAGCCAGGTGTGCAACTACAGGCACCATAGCCACATCTGGCTCCTTCTCTTCCTCGGAAGAGGATGCCGGCTGTTCTGCACCATCTTCTTCCTGCAGCTCCAATCCTCTATGCAGCGCAACGTTGTGAAGGGCACAGCAGACCACAACCATTCTGGAGATCCACGATGGGGCATACTGAAGGCTGCCTCCAGATCTGTCAAGGCACCTGAAGTGTATCTTGGGCAATCCAATGGCTTGTTCTATTATTGCTCTTGTGGCTCATATTGTATCTTTAGTCTGGTTCACTGGTAGGATTCCTTACAGGAGTCATTGGGCAGGTCTGCAGAGGGTAGCCCTAGTCTCCCAGGAGCTGGCCGCTGAGGCTGGTGTGGAGGAGAGAAAACCTACTGGAGATATGATTGCCAAGAATGAATGAATCATGGCAGCACCCTGGATATCTAACACAGACATGCATGATCACTTTCCGGTGGTCACAAACTAACTGGACCTTGAAAGAACGGAATTGATGAAGACTCAATTGCATTCAATGACTCCCTGCACCGACAGGAACACAGCCACTGGCCTCATCTGCAGCAATGTGCACATAACTGGTGGCCTTGGAAAACAAGGCATCAGTGACCTGGGAGATGCACTGATGGGCAACAGATTGGGAGATCCAGGAGATGTCAGCACAGATCCCTGGAAGGAGCCAGTGGTGAAGAAATTCAGAGCTGTGGTGACCTTGATGGCCACAAGCAATGCGTGCCCATCTGTTCCTCTTGGAAGGAGATCTTGTTCCAGGAAGCTACAGATGTCTGCAGTGACCTGCTGCTAAAGTCTGAGCCTCATGAGCTGCTGTTGATTAAACTCACCCTCTGTCTGTAGACGCTGTGCTGGGCTATCGTCTCCTTTGAGCTGCAGCTGTCGGTCCATCCCTCTGCCCTTTGGAGTGGCATGAGGCTGCAGAGAAGGCAGCTGCTGTTGGTACTGTTGCTGCTGCTGGTGTGGTTCCCAGTGCTGCTGGTGTGCCAGCTCATCAGAGGCCCATGTTACAGCTGCATAAATTGCTCCCATGCTGTAGTGAAGGCTGACAGCAAGAAGGTTGAGATGAAGGTGAGTAAACTCCAAGGCACTTGAAAATAACTCAAAAAAGTTGAAAGTGACACGCAAAGTAGTGATTTCAGGCTCTCAGAACTAATGCTGCAAGCACAAGGCTTTCACTGTGGCCGACGACTAGTTTAGCGATTTCAGTCTTAAAAGTATTTCCCAGCACGCCAATTTCATTAACCAATCACTCCCTGCTGTGCACTCGCCTCGGTGATCCTGGCGAGATGGAGAGAGCTCCGAGAACCCATGCACTGACTGTTAAAGCCAAGTAGGGTTAAATTCAAAGTTATTTACCTGTTTGAATATTGTAATGAATTTGCTGGTGCCCCGCTTGTCTGCAAACTCGCCATGGGCGGGATCATGTTGGGTTCCCAACACCCCATCACTTTTTGGGGATTTAACCCAATGTCTGCACCTAAGCCTGCTTCTCCTCTGCCCAGAATCACACATTGAACTCCCAAGTAGCAAATAGTTATATTCTTCAAATTCTACTTTAATTTCATCATACGCCTAAAAATAAATTGTAAAAAAAAAATTCAGATAAACTAGGGTAGTGGTAACCAGTGTAAAAAAGAACTGATTTTGCTACACTGACTTTTTATTTTAAAAAAAGAGTGCCATCGTAATAAACTATTCTAACATTTGTAGGGTTCACTGGGATTACTTTAGGAGTTATTTAATTTCCACAAATTTTCTGATAGGGATGAAACTGTCATAAGGATCCACTAATCCACAAAGATAGGTATTGCATTTGAAGTTTACACATGGTCAATGTAGTTCTTTTTAAACTTCGATCTCAGTAAAGTTCAAAATTGGATGTGTGAAATTTTTGTACTACAATATGCTGAACATTGTAGTTAGAGACTTCGTCCTACCAAACTTGGGTTGTGTCTGGGGAAGTATTTCAAGCTGTATACACTACAGTTAAGTTGGGGCGGCGCAGTGGTTAGCACTGCAGCCTCACAGCTCTAGGGACCCGGGTTCGATTCTGGGTACTGCCTGTGCAGAGTTTGCAAGTTCTCGCTGTGACCGTGTGGGTTTTTGCCGGGTGCTCTGGTTTCCTCCCACAGCCAAAGACTTGCAGGTTGATAGGTAAATTGGCCATTGTAATTTGCCCCTTGTGTAGGTAGATGATAGGGAATATGGGATTACTGCAGGGTTAGTATAAATGGGTGGTTGTTGGTCGGCACAGACTCGGTGGGCCGAAGGGCCTGTTTCAGTGCTGTATCTCTAAATAAATAAATTGCCATAAATATATGTCATAGTGCATTCAGTAGTCAGATTGAATGTTGGGAAAGGGCTAATGCAAATTAAACGGTGGAGGCTTATACAAAGAAAACATTCCTTACAAGGGATAGAACAAAAATTAGTCCATTGTATTCCAAAATGTTTCCCAAAGATCTGATCAAAATCAAAGAAGGAGCTCAAAGTACAGATTTTTGTTTAATGCCTGCAAATGCCATAAAAGGTACACTTTACATCTAAAAGTAAAATAGAAGCTCCACCCCCACCATAGCACAGTAGGTAAATACTCATGTGGAACTGTGCTGTGCCTGGTTGTACCAGAACTGATTCCTGATCTATGCTGTTACATCAGCTCAACTGACATTCCTACCCCATCACTAATTTTCAAACTCGCAGAACTATCTTTCACTCACAATTTTCAAAAAAATCTTTGTAAAAAATCTGTGCCAAAGGACGAAAGGGATGATAGGAAATTATAGGCCAAATAATCTCGCCTTCATGATGGCTCATATTTACTCTTAGCCTTCCTAATCCCCCTTTTTGCTTCCCCTCAATACTGTTTACATTTCTTATAGTTTTCTTCTGTATTATCTTCCCTTCAGTATTTATCATTTGCCTTTAAAAAACATTTCTAATTTATTTATCCATGGAACACAATCCATTGATATATTCCCTTTAATCTTACTCAAATGGTTTAACCTGTACCTTATCAATCTGATATTTAACTACCGAGCACTACTGGCACAGTACTTGATCTAACATTTTTCACAACCAATTAATCTGGGTTAGGCCCCATAACCTCAATTAAATTAGATAATAGGCAGTCCCAAATCTCTAACTTTGACTTCTTGTTTTCTTCATCTGGTTTCAACATGAATCTATTTATGTTATGGTTACCTTCAGGCGGATCACTTACTGCACTGTTACCATAAACCATACCGAACACTGTGTCTTCACCTTTTGGACATGCAGCATAGTGATTAAGGAAGTAGTCCCGGATATGTTCTAGGAATCCACTTACCCATCCCACATTACCCATCATTTTGACCAGAAATAATGGTCACATCCCAATCATTCTTTTAAAAAATTGCATTTATATAGTGCCTTTCATGACCTTAAAAAAACCCAAAGAACTAATGAGCTACTTTTGAAGTGTGGTCATTATTGCAAAATAGGGAAATGCAGCTGTCAATGTGCGCACAGCAAGATCCCACAAATAGCAATGAGATAAATGACCAGAAAATCTGGTTTTGTTGATTGAGGGATAAATGTTTACCAGAACATTGAGAGAACTTGCCTGCGCTTCTTCAAACAGTGCCAGGGGATCTTTCTTATGTCTACCTGACGGGGAAAGACAGTGCCTCAGACAGTATGCAACTCCTTTATTACTGTGTTGTAGTGTCATTCGAGATTGTGTACTCAAGTCTCAGATGTGGATTTGAGGATATAATGTAGGATATTTAAAGTCCCATAAATTTTGTCATTAATCCTGAACCCTCTTTGAATTGCTTTCAAATCTCATGTTCAATGTCTTTCCCACAGTTTGGTGGTCTACAGTGTACTCCTAATATAATAGATTGTTTCTTACTTCTTAACTAACCCAGATAACCTCTATCTTAGGACTATCATCATTAAAATCTTTCCTTTCTATACTTTCATCTTTTTATTCCCTCTTCTCTGTCTCTTGAAAATTTTATAGCTAGAGCTACTTAGATCCCAGTCTCGCCCACAGTTGATACTGAGTTACTGTCATGGCTGTGTCATCATGTCACCTGGGGGTACTCAGTCAGTTGAGGAACAAAAATTGTTTGCAAAATGGTTTTCTAAATTTTTGAGTAAATTGATTTCCTCAGCTTTTTTCCCATATTGGCAAATGTACAGAATCTTGTAGTTATGGAGCTCCAATCTGTTGCAGTTGAAAACACTTTGAACATTTTTGTGCAGTTACTTGATTTGGTCAAGTTCTGCTTTGCTTTATTGATAGATTTTGATTGCACTTCGTAGCCACTCAGCTGTAAATTGATGAATATGAAATGAGAGAATTAAGTAGTATGATGCCAAAATTGGACCAAATGAACAACTGCGATGTTGAAGCCTGACACAGAAAATGCATGTGATTGCACTATTTTTATATTATTGATAAAGCAAGAATGCAGTCATTGTTCCTTAGCCTTATTTTTTCACATAGTAAGCACCCTCTGAGATACCTGAAAAATCCCAAAAGTTCTACCTTTTGCCACCTCATCCCAATGCATTCACAACCAAAGACCACTGTCTCACATCAACCCTTTTCTCTATTTCTAAGCTCCAACTCACCACTCCCTGTAATCCTGGAGCCCCTAATCAGTATCGCCTAGCCAAAGAATCTGATACTCTGACAGCCCATACTTTCCATTTTACTGCTTGAATATCCATCATCATCCTTCCAACACTCCAAACCATCCAATCCCCAATGCTCAGCGTGACTATATGACTCCTGCCCAACTGCTGCGACATTTTCCTATCATTTTGCTGTGTATCCTGGGCTTTATGAGTAAGTAAGAATTAAAAAACGACAACATAACTAAACAAATCTAATAACTGAACACTGATAATTGTGTAATTCAAACCCCAAAATAGAAAAAAATTGTGGGAGTATTAATAAATTTGATTTATTCAATCAGTAACATTATCAAGGTCACTGATTTACCTTGTATAAAACAGCTCATCCTCCTATTCACCATTAGCAGCACCATGGGAGATTGGCTTCCATTAGCACAATGGTCCATCTACTTTCCTGTGCCCTTCCTGTCTGTCACACTCCAAGTGTTACATTGAAATTTCTGTGTCACACTTCAAAGAAAAATATAAAAGTAACAAAGGAATTCTCTAGGAACGGTACAAAGGTATCCAGTGTTTATTTAACAGGAATTAGATAGTCTTAACAGAACACACAGGTATACGTTTGCACAATAATAAAATCTGAACAGTTTGATGACTTTCCTGGTGACAGATTTCAGGATAATTTATTGTCAAATGTTGACGGCATGCTATTTGCCAAGGTGTATGATCCAAGGGAGTCCTAAATAAGGGTGGGGAAAAAGGGAGAAAATACCTTAAAAAGTCACTACTCAGCATCAACAAATGTTTTAAACAGATGACTCACTCCTTTTGCTTTCTCACGTTTTCCTTTGTTTTAACATCATAGCTGCTCAGCGATGAGAAGCTGCCTGTCTTTTTCAGTAAGCGAGCTGCTTTGTCTTTTGCAATGTCAGACATGATAATGTTCACCTACAAGCACAAAGACATGCTAAGTATTACATATCAAAGAAAATTAATTGTTTTGAGACAGACAACAGTTCAGAAGCCCAAAAATTGTGCTGAAACTACGTTGCTAAATTTAGCCCAATTAAAGCGGTCAAAATAAATAGGGTGACAAAACATATAGTAAGAGCTACAAAAAGGAAATATGAAAAGAAACTTGCACAAATTTTTTTATAATTATATTAGGCAAAAAAGGGTGATCAGGAGCATTGTGAGTCCCTTGAAACCTGATAATGATGATATTGTCAATAAAAATAAGAGATGAAGGACATGTTGAATAATTACTTTGCATCAGTATTTACAGCAGAAGAGGAGATCAGCATGCCAGAAATTCTAAGAAAACTAAGATTGAATCAGGGACAGGAACTCACCAAAATTAATGTAAGCAAAATAACAGTCATGAAGAAAATAATGGAACTGTAGCATGGCAAATCTCCAGAATAGGATGGTTTCCATCCCAGGTTTAAAAGGAAGTAGATGAGAATATTGTAGCTGCCTTAACTGTAATCTTTCAAAGTTCTTAAGACTGGGGAACTGTTCCTTTAGATTGAAAAATTGTGCATGTTACTCCACTATTTAAGGAAGGGGACAGAGGGAAACTAGGGAATTAAAGACCAGTTAGCCTAACAATTATTGTCAGGAAAATACTGAGGTCTATCATTAAGGAGAGCATGACTGAACACCTTGAAAATTTTCAGATGATCACAGAGAACTAGCATGGATTTTTAAAGCGCAAGTCATGCCTGATGAACCCAATTGAATGTTTTGAAGTGGTAACTAAAGCTAACTAAAGTAACTAAAGTAAACAGGGGAATGTCTATGGATATTTGTTATGATCTCCGTGGAGACCACCAACAAACCAAAAGAATCGAATCCACTAACTGACCCCAATTTAGGAAACACAAAACAGACAAAATTTCACTTTTATACATTGTACTTTAACACTCAAACCAAAACATAAATTAAAACACAAACTGTTAACTCATGGTCCATATATATTTTAAAGGTTACATGTTAATTAGCAGATGCATCAAAGATAGTCTTATGGGTTCTCTGAACAGTTGTATCAGCAAGGTGGCATCGAACAGTCCCACAGAACAACAAAATCAGGATCTTTCTCAGATGGCTTTTCAAATTCTGTCCTCCAGGTTGTAGATACAGAAGTAATGAGTTTCTGTTACTGGCAAGCAATGCAATTTTCCCTTCAACTGTTTGGTTGTGTTGCCTTGGTCTTGGCCTTGCCCACTACCGTCCTGATGGCGTGGTTCCACTTTTCAGCCACTGAAGATAACTGCCTTAAGCCATCCACCAATGGTCATCCCTCAGTCCAGACCCCTCTGCCTGCAATCAAACTGCTTCAACCAGCTGCTTTGCAGTCTGAATTCTATTCCAAGCAGCCTCTCTAGAAGCCCAAAATTTCCAGCTCTCAGTCTGTCTATTTAAAACAATCTGGCTGATTTTTCCATCCACTGCAGAGTTCTTCACAACTCCTGAAAAGCCGCCTTTTTGAAAAAAACACATACAGCCTTATATCTGGCTCCCACCTTCTCCAAAAGCCTTCTGCTCAAACTGAAACCTAAGCCACCTGTCACATATCCTTGGTAAAAAAAGACACAAATGTTTGTTTTTTTCTCAGTCACAGGCCTGTTTGTTTGTCTAACCTGGGCTTGACTCCCCAAAAACCTAAATGCCTCCACATTCAATTTCAAATCAGGGACTGTCTCAAAAAAACAAACACAAACTGTATAGAACTCAGTCTGCACACAAAGACCGCATTACAATGTTATTTATATGGGCTTCCAGAGGGCTTTTGATAAAGTCCCTCATGAGGAAGTTAAAGTTCATGGATTTGAAGACAATAATTGACCTGGTTAGGAAACTGGTTGAGTGCCAGGAGACAGAGAATAGGGATAAATGGGCAAGTACTCTAATAAGCTGGATGTGACTAGTGATGTCCCTCAAGGTTCTGTATTGGGGCTTCAACTATTTAATATATTCATTCACAACTTCGGTGATAGGGTAGAAACCCCCGATCCAAATTTGCCAATGACACAAAGGTAGGCAGCATTGTAAGCAATGAAGATGGAAGCATACAATTGCAAAGAGATATTGATAGATTAAGTGGATGGGCAAAACTGCGGCAATTGGATTTCAACAAAGGCAAATGTGGGGTCACAAGGATGGAATAGGGTACTTTCTAAATAGTGAAAAGGTAGAAACAGTGAAGCTCCAAAGAGACTTGGAGGTCCAGGTACATAGATCATTAAAATGTCATGAAGAACTGAAAATAATGAAAAGAGCTAATGGAATACTGTCCTTTCTATCTAGAGGACTAGAATACAACAGGGTATAAGTCATGTTACAGCTATAGAAAATCCTGGTTAGATCACACCTAGAATACTGTGAGCAGTTCTGGCCACCACACTTCAGGGAGCATATACTGGCCTTGGCAGCATAGATTTACCAGAATTAAACCTGGATTCCAAGGGTTAAATTATAAGTAGAGATTACATAAACTAGGTTTTGTTACATAAACTAGGGTTGTATTCCCTGGAATTTAGAAGGTTAAGAGGTGATTTGATGGAAGTTTTCAAGATATTAAGGGGGACTAATAGTTTCTCTGTATCTAAACTATTTTCACTGGTTGGGGAGACTGGGACCAGGGGGCATAATCTAAAAATTAGAGCCAGATCTTTCAGGAGTGAAGTTAGCAAACACTTCTACACACAAAAGATGGTAAAAGTTTGTAACTCTCTTCCACAAACAGCAATTGATCCTAAATCAATTATTAATGTTAAATCTGAGACGGATAGATTTTTATTAACCAAAGGTATTAAAGGATATGGGACAAAGGCAGGTATATGGAGTTAGATCATAGATCAGCCATGATCTCACTAAACAGCTGAACAGGCTCAAGGAGCTAAAAGGCCTACTCCTGTTCCAATATTCCTAAACCACAATCACCAACTGTTGATGCTGGCAGCAACCCACAAGTAAATTTGCTGTATTTGCTAAACCTGGTTGCTGAGCAGACCCAGTTAGCTTCAATAAATCTGGCAAGTTTACTCTTGTGAATGGAGTTGGCTGCACAAGATCCACATGGCAGCTGTAGTTCTCCTGTACCTTGTCCAACTTTAATAATTGTACACTTTCTAGAAGTGGGCCACTGTATGGCAATTCGAAACAGTAACCTTATCTGATTTCCCATCTCCTCCCACCCAGGGATGTTGAGGCAAATTGTGGAGCCTAGTGTTATCCTGGCTGATATTAACTAATTCAGCACGAATGAGAAAGCAAACCTGAGATTCTGCTGATTCATGTACTATATCATTGCAGGTGTCATTGGAGAGGAATTTTCAATGTGAATTATCTCCCTACTTCTTGAATGTACCAAAGCTACAACCTTCCATACCTGATCAGAGAAAACCAACTTTGACCTACAATTTCTCAAAAGCCCATAATTTTGTGCTACAAATTAGCAGAGTTCCTTAATTGATATCAAACCCAAAATATCCATAGTGCAGCAGTCCGAGACTACATAGAGATTCGAAAAATAAGAAAACTTAAGGGGAGAAAAAAAATCTTGATATGGCCGCCAAATAGTGATTTTTATATAGAAGCAAACAGTTTATATAAAACAAAGTTCAATGTGTAATTGGACAATTCTTACATATTTTCTGTTATTGACTTTGCATCAATTCTCCAGTTTCTCGCTGTATTGAGTACAACTCAGAATCCTTGGATGAGACAAGGCACAAATCCATTACAACAGACCGATTTTCTGGGTCAGTCAGAAATATCAACCAATAGGTAAGCAGGGTTAGATTTTTCCCAGAATCAAATGCACCCTTAGGTGGTTCATAGTCAATGTTTCAGCTTGAGAGTAAGTCTCAAGGTCCAGCAATGGATTCTTGTGATTGAAAAGGCAACAACATAAACAGGGCTCAACAGTTCCTTTTCTCATATGAGATAATTTCCTCCTGCCTCCACTAAAAAAAGGTGTCATCAAGGAAGCACAAGAAATGTAACAAGAAATCAAACCAATGATCCAATGATACAAGTTACAACCGCGTAAAACGTTCGGAAAACAATATAAAATGGGTTGCCAAATTCTAAAGAGATGGCGCTTCTTTAAAAGAGGGATTACATTTATTTAAACATGTGCTATCAAATTTAAACATTAGTAAGAATAATGTAAATAGCACGGCCGTGTTTTGAAACTTTTAAATTAACAAATTACAAAGCTTCTAAGTGGTTAAGATTCACTCAGGAGCAATGGTTGAGTTAACCATTACAAATGTTGGGACCGTCAACTTTAGCCAGTGGTAAGTAGAGCAGCGCAAAAAGGACAGGTTGCAAAGATACATAAAATGAAACTGTGGGCTGAATGTAACTCTGGCCGTGCACATTTCTGATTAAAATTAATTGTAGTTCCATCGCGTTAAACTTATGCTCAATTTCTACAATTACTTCGCGTCCAGTTTTTCCGCTCTTGTTGCTAGGGGCAGGTATATGACATTATTATTTAAGCTGTCGCCAGTTTTAGTTCCCCTAAAAAGGAAAACTATTAGATTTAAACGTAACTTTTGTCACCAGAAGAATTAACTTACAAAAGATTACGAATAACCTGAAACAACTGTTTATTTGTCCAACACTTTCCCTGGCAACGCGTTGGGATCTCAATTACCGGAAACAAAAGCTAACCAACCAGACTCTCATTATTCAACCAATCCCGGCCCCTCTAAATCGAGGTTAGTGTGGAAAAACCAATAGAGTTTGCACCCTCCCCACCTAGTCTCACTATTTAACCAATCCTGGCCGTTTTAAACTGGTCTATTCCTCCACATTAACCAATGCGATTCTCACTGTTTTAACCTTTCTTCAATCCTGGTCTCCGCCTATTGAATTTATATGGCAGGTCCTCAGCATCTAAACTAGCCTCATAGATTGCAAACTGACATCAAGATTAGAAAGACAGTGTAGGTAGAAGGGGGGTTTCAATACCACACCTAGAGTACAGGAGCGGGAGATTTACGCTAGAATTAGCTGATTTAGATGTTCGTTTTCCTAAAGCCAATGTAAAAAGCCTGTTCAGGTATCGATCTGGTTTGTGGGGTTGCTTGCCTCATCCAATGCCTACATTCGCTTTCGATCGATTGCCCTTCATATCACCGATCTATAAGGCTGCTGAACGGGTAAGATCAAGGAAGTTTACAAACAGAACGTGATCATTAACCCACCAACTGGTTCCTTCTATTACAGACTTTGTTGAACCTATTTCATCTCCTGTGAATAAGTTCTGTAAAATTTCTCACGAACTTTTGGAGTTCAAATGAATAAATACTACAGAACATCTAGAAAACCTTAACAATACTCGATTTTTACTAGTTACCGTTAGTGACATTAAACTTCAGCAGCAAGGGCAATTAGGGATGGGCAAAAATTTTTGGTCTTGCCAGCAATGCCTACATTCCATGGAAGAATTAAAAAAAAACCCTCAGGAATCCTTTTATTTATACAATCAGAAATCTTACATATAGCACATATTATATGCTTCCTTTAACATTTTTGTGTACTAATTCTGTGTCACTCTTAAAACAAAGAACAGTACAGCACAGGAACAGGCCATTCGGCCCTCCAAGCCTGTGCCGATCTTGATGCCTGTCTAAACTAAAACCTTCTGCACTTCCGGGGTCCATATCCGTCTATTCCCATCCTATTCGTGTATTTGTTAAGATGCCTCTTAAACGTCGCTATCGTACCTGCTTCCACCACCTCCCCCGGCAGCAAGTTCCAGGCACTCGCCACCCTCTGTGTAAAGAACTTGCCTCGCACATCCCCTCTAAACTTTGCCCCTCGCACCTTAAACCTATGTCCCCTAGTAACTGACTCTTCCACCCTGGGAAAAAGCTTCTGACTATCCACTCTGTCCATGCCACTCATAACTTTGTAAACCTCTATCATGTATCCCCTCCACCTCCATCGTTCCAGTGAAAACAATCCGAGTTTATCCAACCTCTCCTCATAGCTAATACTCTCCAGACCAGGAAACATCCTGATAAACCTCTTCTGTACCCTCTCCAAAGCCTCCACATCCTTCTGGTAGTGTGGCGACCAGAATTGCATGCAATATTCCAAGTGTGGCTTAACTAAGGTTCTGTACAGCTGCAGCATGACTTGCCAATTTTTATACCCTATTCCCCGACCGATGAAGGCAAGCATGCCGTATGCCTTCTTGACTACCTTATCCACCTGCGTTGCCACTTTCAGTGACCTGTTGACCTGTACGCCCAGATCTCTCTGCCTGTCAATATTCCTAAGGGTTCTGCCATTTACTGTATACTTCCCATCTGTATGAGATCTTCCAAAATGCATTACCTCACATTTGTCCGGATTAAACTCCATCTGCCATTTCTCTGCCCAAGTCTCCAACCAATCTATATCCTGCTGTATCCTCTGACAATCCTCATCACTGTCCGCAACTCCACCAACCTTTGTGTCGTCCGCAAACTTACTAATCAGACCAGCTA
This sequence comes from Heterodontus francisci, assembly GCF_036365525.1. NCBI lineage: Eukaryota > Metazoa > Chordata > Chondrichthyes > Heterodontiformes > Heterodontidae > Heterodontus > Heterodontus francisci. Next base: position 68,650,168 of record NC_090378.1, read on the forward strand.
CATTTTCCTCCAAATCATTTATATATACTACAAACAGCAAAGGTCCCAGCACTGATCCCTGCGGAACACCACAGTCACTCTTAATCATAGATAAACTTATTCTAACGCACCTGCTCCTTCCCCCATGATTGACCTCCAATCCTGAATTCACTTTCTCACCTTTAGCAATAATCTACCTACCAGTAAGTGCCTTGCGACGTTTTACAACGTACAAGCTGTTGTATATAAAAAAAATAATTAGACTGTCCTAAGCTATGCCTGAATGTAGAAAAGGTTAACATTTTTAAACTGACAATTAGGATTATTGACACTTTCTACCACTTGCACTTTGGCTCCAATTCAGATAGTTGCAGGGCAATTTTAAAATTCAGTGTTTCAGCTTCTGTCCAACAATGCATGGATCTTACAATCTACAAATTCATAATTGAACTTTCAACCTGAACAAAACCACAGTTGTTATCTGCAGTCTTACCTGTAACTGTTCTGATCATTCATTATAAGAAATTACACCTTCTATCCTCAAAAAATAAATTTGTATTCTATTTTACAGGGTGTAATGTTCCTGTCCTTAGAAAACAATTCATCCTCTGATTAACTCTGAACATTGTTATGGTACATATGAAACATAACATGTACTAGTAATATATTGAAGGGCTGATTTTGGGAGGCTCTGCCAGTGGTAAGGAGGCCTTGCAACTTTGGACAACTAAACATTGGTTTCAAGTTATTTATAATTTCTTGTAAATTACCCGGTAGCAAAACTTACATTTAAGTCCAATAGTTTCCTTTTTGGGGGAACTAATACTGCAGACAGTTTAAATATTAGTAATTGATTTCATATACCTGCCCTTGGCAACAAGGGTGGAAAAACTGGAAATGAAATAATTGTATAATTGAGCAGAAGCCAGTAAATGCAGGTTCAATAATCTGCAAAGTGCTTTGGCTACACTTGTTACTAGTCAGTGATTGGATTCATAGCCCCTTCCACATGTACCTGAAAATGTCAGAGGAGACTGTTTCTACTACCTCCATTTCACAAGGCAGGCTGCTGCAGAGCTCTTACCCCCACCCCCACTCACTCCCACATATTGCCTTTGTTATTTCCCCCTACCCCACTAACCTTGCTTCATCAGAAAAACTCAAATTGATTTTGATTACCTGTGTTGCACATCACAGGGGATCAAGCGTCATTATTAATAAAAACAGAAAATATGGGAAATACTCAGCCGATCAGACAGAATCTTTGGGGGAAAAAAACAAAATTAATGTTTCAGGTTGATGATCTTTCATCAGAACCGAAAAAGTTAGAGATGTAACTGGTTTCAAGTAAGTAGAGAGGGAGGGGAAATGGGAGGGGAGGTAAGAACAAAATGGAAGGTCTATGAAAGGATGGAAGGCAGGAGATATTAATGACAAAAGGGATGTTGATGCAAGGCAAAAGGAGATGATAATGGGTACTGCCTGTGTGGAGTTTGCAAGTTCTCCCTGTGTCTGCGTGGGTTTTCTCCGGGTACTCCAGTTTCCTCCCACTAGCCAAAAGACTTGCAGGTTGGTAGGTAAATTGGCCATTATAAATATACCCTAGTATAGGTAGGTGGTATGGAAATATAGGGACAAGTGGGGATGTGGTAGGAATATGGGATTAGTGTAGGATTAGTATAAATGGGTGGTTGATGGTCGGCACAGACTCGGTGGGCCGAAGGGCCTGTTTCAGTGCTGTATCTCTAAACTAAAGTAAAGAAGCAAAAGATAGGTCTCGAGTAAGTGGAAATGGGAAATAGCAGAATCATCACCAACAGCTGCCGTCTGTAAAAATGGGGGTAGAGGTTATGTTCTGAAATTGTTGAACTCAGCATTGTGTCCGGAGTACATAATTGAAAAATGAGGTGCTGTTCTGCGAGCTTCTTTAGAGCAGTGTAAGAGGCTAAGGTTATAGTGGGACTGGGGCGGAGAATTAAAATGGCAAGTGACTGGAAATTCAGGGTCACGGTTGTGGACTGAATGAAGGTGTTCCACCAGTAGTCACCCAATTTGAATTTGGTCTCCCCATTGTATAGGAGACTGCATAGTAAGCATGCATATGATAAATTGAAAAAAGTACAAGTGTACTGCTGTTGCACCTGGAAGGAGGAAGACTATTAAAATTGATGCATGGATGGTATCCAAGGGAATCTTAAGGAATGTATACATTTCATTAAAAATTCCTATGGACATTCTCATGTTACAATGTCAGCATGTACTCGTTTACTTATAACTATTCCCTATGGTGTCAGTTGGTGGGACTCAAATAAGATTTCCAATGTTAATATTACCAGTAATCTGTAAATCTTCCCTATAACAGCAGAAATCATTTTGTGTTTAGTATGTAATTGCAGGCTCTGGTCACTGGGTGGTAATGTGCACAAGTTTCTCAGCCTTTCAACTGGATCTGCCAATTCCAACTACCATTTCTTTTTTATTTATTTCTGCAAGTAAATTTGATTTAAATATCGCTTATGTTTTTCAATTTGTTAAATCTCATTTGCTAATTTTAATCCTTTTAAGCCACTTCTCTCTAATCTTTCTGCAATGTTCTCCCTCCTCAGCCTCGAACCTGATTTCTTCCCCTGTTACCACTGTTCCTATGTTATCCCATCGCTGCCCACAGCCTCTCCTGGTCTTGCTTCCCTTTGGAACAGTACTAATGTCAGTCAGAGTGGAGCGTTCGGTCTCCTAGGTAACCTGAGATAAACGGAACTGCAATTCTTATTCCTTAAAACATAAAGATTTGAAGGCATCGTTTCTAATGCTGGGTTCGCAATGAGTGAACCAATCAATGATGAGAGGCCTGTCCCTGCAACTGCACTGATTGAACGGCTGCCAATGACTGACCTTGCCCGCCACTCCCCTGTTTGGGCTAATTGAATAACCTGCTAAAAAAAAGGCCTATTGTGGATCTACTGTGAATGAGTCATTTATGAGAAGCCAGTCAAGCCTCTCCCTTTGCTGGCTAGACAAGTCTCTTGTTCCATTAATGGCCCATTAGGCACTCCTCATTACCTAAACTTCTTGACATGCTCCAATCATAAACAAGAATCTTAAACTTAAATAAAGCCAATTATGTAGGCATGAGGGGAGAACTGGCTGAAGTAAATTGGGTAAATAAACGAAAAGGTATGGCAGTAAATGAACAGTGGGAAACATTTAAAGAAACAATTCAAAATGTTCAACAAAAATACATTCCTTTGAAAAACAGAAACTCAGCAAGAGAGATCCATCCGTGGCTCACTCAGGAAGTTGAGGATAGTATTAGATTAAAAGAAAAGGTTTACAATGTTGCAAAAAAGAGTAGCAAGTCGGAGGATTGGGAGTGTTTGAGAAACCATCAAAAGGCCACCAAAAAGTTGATTAAATAAGGAAAAAATAGAATTCGAGAGTAAACTAGCCAGTAATATAAAAACAGATTGTAAGGGCTTTTATAGGAAGAGAGTAGCTAAAGTAAACATTGGTCCCTTAGAAGCAGAGACAGGAGAAATTATCATGGGAAATGAGGAAATGGCAGAGGCATTGAACAAATATTTTGTCTGTCTTCACAGTAGAAGACACAGGTTCCATACCAGAAATACAGTAACCTAGGGGATAAAAGCATGAGGAAATTAAGGAAATACATATCAGCAGAGAAAAAGTATTGGAGAAACTTAAGGAACTAAAATCTGACCAATCACCAGGACCTGGTGGCGTACACCCTAGGGTTCTAAAAGAGAAAGCTGCAGAGATAGTGGATGCGCTAACAATGATTTTTCAAAATTCCTTAGATTTGAGAATGATCCCATCAGATTGGAAGTTGGCAAATGCCACACCGCTTTTCAAGAAAGGAAGGAGAGAGAAAACGGAACTTCAGGCCAGTTAGCCTAACATCAGTCATTGGGAAAATGCTGGAATCTATTATTAAGGAAGTCTTAACAATGCACTTAGAAAAGCACAGTATGATTAGAACAAGTCAACATGGTTTTACTAAAGGGAAATCCTGTTTGACAAATTTATTAGAGTTTTTGAGGATGTAACTAGAAGTGTAGATAAAGGGGAACCAGTAGATGCAGTATACCTGGATTTCTAAAAGGCATTCGATAAGGTGCCACAAAAAGGTTAGTAGGCAAGATAAGGGCTCATGGAATTCGGGGTAATATATTAGCATGGATAGATTATTGGTTAATGGACAGGAAGCAATGAATGGGCATAAACGGGACATTTTCAAGTTGGCCGGCAGTGAATAGCAGAGTGCCGGAAGGATCAGTGCTGGGACCTCAGCTATTTACAATCTACATTAATGACTTAGATTTTGCTGCAGATACAAAGGTAGGTCGAAAGATAAGCTGTGGGGAGGACACAGAGTGGCTGCAAAGAGATATAGACAGGTTATGTGAGTGGGTAACAAGATGACAGATGGAGTATAATGTAGGGAAGTGTGAAGTTATTCACTTTGGTCATAAGAATAGAAAAGCAGAATATTTTTTAAAAGATGTGAAACTTGTAAGTTTCAATGTTCAAAGAGACTTGGGTGTGCTTGTACAAGGAATGCAGAAAGTTAGTATACAGGTACAGCAAGCAATTAGGAAGCCAAATGGCATGTTGGCCTTTATCGCAAGGGGATTGGAGTAAAGGAATAAGGAAGTGTTGCTACAATTGTCCAGGGTTTTGGTGAAATCACATCTAGAGTACTGTGTGAAGTTTTGGTCTCCACATTTAAGAAAGGATATACTTGCATTGGAGACAGTACAGTGAATGTACACTAAATTGGGCCCTGGGATGAGGGGGTTGTCCTATGATCAGAGGCTAAGTAAATTGGGCCTGTATTCTCTGGAGTTTAGAAGAATAAGAGGTGATTTAATTGAAAAATATAAGATTCTAAAGGGGCTGGATAGGGTAGACACTGAGAGATTATTTCTGCTGGTCTGGGAATCTAAAACACGGGGGCACAGTCTCAGGATAAGTGGCTGATCATTTAGGACCGACATGAGGAGAAATTACTTCACTCAAAGGGTTGTGAATCTTTGGAATTCTCCACCCCAGAGGGTTGTGGATGCTCCATCATTGAAGACATTTAAGGCTGGGATAAACAGATTTTTGGTCTCTTGGGGAATCAAGGGATATGGCGAGCAGGTGGGAAAGTGGAGTTGAATCCTAAGATCAGTCATGATCATTTTGAATGGCAGAGTAGGCTCGATGGGCCATATGGTCTACTCCTGCTCCTAATTCTTGTGCTGTTGTGAATTTCCTTCTTCCTCTGCTTCCATCTCCTGCCTCGGGGTTGCTTTAGATTATTTTCATGACCCACTCTGCCTTCTTCCCCAATCCTTGGCCCCACTCCAAATTCTGCCATATTCCAATCTCCTATCTGTTGTTTTTCTACCCTGCCCATGTTTTAAATGAAGACGCATTCTTCCGTTTCGCTCCTTCCAAGCCTGCTGACTCCATTGCCTATTTTTGTTGGTTGTGCTCCATCCTCACATCTGATGGTTGTGATTCCCTGCTAGGGACTCAGATTTTTCCACCCTTAAGCTTAGCCCATTTCCCTATTCTCAGCAGCCAATAATGCCCTACTTGAATTTTCTGCTCTGCCAGCCGCCTCTACTTCCTGGTCCCAGCCTTAATCTTTCCTGCTTCCCAGCAGTTTGCCTTTGGCCACTTGCTCACCTTCGTTTTCCAATCTCAATCTTCACTCCAGCATTTAGCCTGCTCATCTGCCGTGAAACCCTCACTCTTGCCTTCGTTACCTTTAGACATGACTATTCCAACGCACTGCTGGTTGGTCTCTCACATTCTACCCTCTGTAAACTTGAGGTAAAACTCTGCTGCCCATGTTTTAACTCGCACCAAGTCCTGTTCCCCTGTACTCGCTGACCTACATTGGCTCCTGGTGAAGCAATGTCTTGATTCTAAAATTCTCATCCTTCTTTTCAAATCCCTGCGTGGCCTTGCCCTTCCCTATCTCTGTAAACCCTCCAAGATATTTGCGGTTCTTTAATTCTGACCTCTTGTGCATCCACGATTTTAATTGCTCCACCATTGGTGGCCACGCCTTCAGTTGCCTCGACCCCAAGATCTGGAATACCCTCTCCATCTCACTTTCCTCCTTTAAGACACTCCTTGAAACCTACCTCTTTGACCAAGCTTTTGGTCATCTGCCCTAATATTTCCTTTTGTGGCTAGGTGTCACACTTTGTTTTATAATACTCCTATAAAATGACTTGGGATGTTTTATTACATTAAAGGCACTGTAAAAACATAAGTTGTTGTTGCTGTCTAAATGGCCAACTCCTTATTGTGAGAATACGACCTCTAATTCCAGACTCTGGCCAGAGGAAACAGTCTCTCAGCATCTATTCTACTAAGCCCTCTAAAAATGTTATATATTTCGATGAGATCACCTCTCATTCTTTGAAACTCCAGAGAATATAGGCCCAAGCTACTCAATTTCTCCTCACAGGACAGCCCTTTCATCCCAGGAATCAATCTGGTGAACGTTCACCTGCTCTGAGACGAGTATGTCCATCCTCAGGCAAGGACACCAAAACTGTACACAATACTCCAGGTGTGATCTCACCAAAGTCCTCTATAATTGCAGCATGACTTCCTTACTCTTATATTTTAACCACCCCCCCCCCCCCCAACCCCATGCATTAAAGGCTAACATAACATTTGCCTTCCTAATTGCTTGCTGTACCCGCATGCTAACTTCCTGTGATTTGTGTATAAGGACACCCAAATCCCTCTGAATCCCAACATTTACTAGTCCCTCACCATCTAAAAAATTCTGCTTTTCCATTCTTGCTACCAAAGTGGATAATTCACACTTTCCCAGATTAGACTCTATTGTCACACTCACGCAAGGAGAAATTACGAGCTGTAAAATAAACTGATGAATTGACCCCAAAACGGATATCTCTTTCTGCAAAACGAGATGGAGTAAGAGGTCAGGTGACCTCTCCTGTAACTGCTAATATACACATGGTAACTGCTGGAGCCCTGAAACAATCGTCATGTCAGGTCAAGTGTTGAAGAAAGCGTTAGAAATATAAGTGGCCCATTCAATGTTAATGGCTACCTCTTCAAGAAGTTGGGCTAACAACAACTATACAGTAAATGGAAAAGTCCTGGGGAAAATTGATGTACAGAGAGATTTGGGTGTTCAGGTCCATTGTTCCCTGAAGGTGGCAACGCAGGTCAATAGAGTGGTCAAGAAGGCATACGGCATGCTTTCCTTCATCGGACGGGGTATTGAGTACAAGAGTTGGCAGGTCATGTTACAGTTGTATAGGACTTTGGTTCGGCCACATTTGGAATACTGCGTGCAGTTCTGGTCGCCACATTACCAAAAGGATGTGGATGCTTTGGAGAGGGTGCAGAGGAGGTTCACCAGGATGTTGCCTGGTATGGAGGGCGCTAGCTATGAAGAGAGGTTGAGTAGATTAGGATTATTTTCATTAGAAAGACGGAGGTTGAGGGGGGACCTGATTGAGGTGTACAAAATCATGAGAGGTATAGACAGGTTGGATAGCAAGAAGCTTTTTCCCAGAGTGGGGGATTCAATTACAAGGGGACACGAGTTCAAAGTGAAAGGGGAAAAGTTTAGGGGGGATATGCGTGGAAAGTTCTTTACGAAGAGGGTGGTGGGTGCCTGGAACGCATTGCCAGCGGAGGTGGTAGATGCGGGCACGATAGCGTCTTTTAAGATGTATCTAGACAGATACATGAATGGGCAGGAAGTAAAGAGATACAGACCCTTAGAAAATAGGCGACAGGTTTAGATAGAGGATTTGGATCGGCGTAGGCTTGGAGGGCCGAAGGGCCTGTTCCTGTGCTGTAATTTTCTTTGTTCTTTGTTCTTTGTTCTATGACTGTGCAGACATGGAGACTGCAGACTCAAACTCAGGATAATGGGTGTGAAAAAACACCACTTTATCAAGATGGCAAAGTTATGAGCAACATCCAAACCCATTGTCTAACAATGATCACACCATCAAACACCATTTATGAAAACACAATGGGAGGTAAACTTGGGTTGCCTGACAGAAACCAAGTCTCTGATGGATTTTTTAGTAAGAGACATTTTCTGCGCAAAAGCAGGAAAAGAAAACCAAAAGGAAGAGAGACCTTGAAACTCCCCGCCTGAGAAATTGTAACAGGATTCAACTGTGACTGAGATTTAACCAAAGAAGTCTGCAGCAAAGCATCCATCCACCTGAAACTTTCCAAAGTTTGAGGTCAGTGAACTCGGAAAAAGGAAAACAGGCCTGCAGTGCTTTTAAAATCTTCCTTCCAGGAAATCAAGCAAGGTTTCACAATGAACTCTTTTTAAAAACACCAGACCTAAGTGTATGCTATCTTTTAATCTCTATCTTTTCTTTTGTGTGTGCATGTGTGTGTGAGTGGGTGAAGTTGTGATTATTTTTGGGTATTGTTTAATGAACATTTATCTTTCTTTAAACCTATCAGAAAACCCGCCGTTTGTCTGTTTATTGACCATTAAAATGCTCAAGAGTTAAAAGACAATTTTAATAAAAACACACTGTCTTTGATCAGTTGGGAGGTGAAAGGTGGAAATCATCCCTACTATTTCCCACCTACCTATAACACTATCTACAACCTTCTTGCACACTCGCTTAACTGGTCTATATCCCTTTGCAGCCTCTTTACATCCTCTTCGCAGCTTACTTTGCCACCTTGCTTTGTATCGTCAGAAAACTTAGATACATTACACCCGCCCCCCTCACCTATGTTGTTGATACTGTAAATAGCTGAGGCTCAAGCACTAAGTCTTGTTGTACTCCAGAAATTACACCATGCCATCCTGAAAATGACCCATTTATTTCTACTTTCAGTTTTCTGTTCGTTAACCAATCCTCAATTCATGCAAATATATTAACTTGGGCGGCACAGTGGTGCAGTGGTTAGCACCACAGCCTCACAGCTCCAGCGACCCGGGTTCAATTCTGGGTACTGCCTGTGTGGAATTTGCAAGTTCTCCCTGTGTCTGCATGGGTTTCCTCTGGGTGCTCCGGTTTCCTCCCACATGCCAAAGACTTGCAGGTTGATAGGTTAATTGGCCATTATAAATTGCCACTGGTATAGGTAGGTGGTAGGGAAATATAGGGACAGGTGGGGATGTGGTAGGGATATGGAAGTAGTGTAGGATTAGTATAAATGGGTGGTTGATGGTCGGCACAGACTCGGTGGGCCGAAGGACCTGTTTCAGTGCTGTATCTCTAAACTAAACTAAACTTATGAGCCCTAATCTTGTGTAACAAGCTATTGTTTGGCACCTTATTGAATGCCTTTCAAAATCCAAGTATAATACATTTACTGGTTCCTTCTTATCCACCCTACTGGTTACATCCTTAAAAAACTAATAGGTTTGTCAAACATGATTTCCCTTTTATAAAACCGTCTGCCTTATCATATTATGGTTTTCCAATTGTCCTGTTACCACATGTTTAATAATAGATTCTTGCACTTTCTCTTTTTGCTGATGTCAGAGCTAAATGTCCTATAGTTCCCTGTTTTCTGTCTCCACCCTTTCTTGAATAGTGTGGTTACATTTGCTACCATCCAATCCACAGGGAAGGTTCGAGAATCTAGGGAATTCTGGAAACTTGAAAGCAATGCATCCACTATCTCCGCAGCCACCTCTTTTAAAATCCTGGGATGTAGGCCATTAGTTCCAGAATATTTGTCGGCTTTTAGTCCCATTAATTTATCCAGTAGTTTTTCTTTGCTAATATTAATTACTTTAAATTACTCACTCTCATTAGACTCTTGGTTTTCCACACTTTCTGCTATGCTCTTTGCATCTTCTACTGTGCAGACAGACTCCAAGTATTTGTTTAATGTCTCTGCTATTTCCTTATTTCCCATTATACCCATGTTTTCGTTTGCTAATATCTTCCTTCCTACGTACCTGTAAAAGCTCTCACAATCTGTTTAATATTTCTTGTTGGTTTACTCTCATTCTGTTTTCTCCCTCTTTATCACTTTCTTTGTCACCCTTTTGCTGATTTTTAAAACTCTTCCAATCAGGCTTACTCTTTTTTTGTCAATGTTGTAAGCAGGGGTCGGCAACATGTCCGTATATGGACACCAGTGTCCACGGTAAAAAACTTTGAGCTCTGTAACTGGTAATTTCAGGGATGAGAAATTTCCCATTGGGCTTCTTCTTTCTGACCAGACTGGCTTTTAAAAAAAATTGTAACCGTCAGTTTCACAGCTGACAGTGCTGAGAGCAGGAATAGCACTTCTGAACTTCGGATAGCTTTGTGGTTTCCCGGCAGGTTCTGACTTTTTTTTAAAAGCCCACTGGAAAACCACAAAACTGTCCAAAATTCAGAAGCGCTGTTCCTGCTCTCAGCACCTGTCAGCTGTGAAACTGACAGTTACGATTTTTAAAAAAGTTGTCCAACCACAAAGCTGCTCTGCTGCCAGTTCCTGCTTCAGCAACAATCAAAGAGAGAGAGAGAGCAAAGGACAGCGAGAGAGGGAAAGCGAAGAACAGAGAGGGTGTGGGGGACAGAGAGAGAGAGTGGGGGACAGAGAAAGAAAGAGCAGGTTATTTTAAAACACAAGTTTAAAGGCTGATGTTATGTAAACTCATTTTAAAATGGCAAATGTTAGTTAGGGAATGACTCGATTTCTACGCTTTGGCACACATTACTTTCACTTAGGACATAAGCTCAGTGATGTGTTGAAGGTGACTGGACTTTTACTTCTATGTAAATGCCACAGTTCCGCTGCTATCCATTTGGAATCATATTGTTCCAAAACATGTGTTGAGGGGAAAACAGCAAGAAAATCTAAGGAATCTCTAGAAGTCAGCACTGTAAGTTCCTCATGAATACAAGAGTATGGTGTATTAGGGCAGAATGGTATTTGGCAAAAACAGGATGCTGCTGACCAATGCACAATAGTTAGTAAATACAATGTAACAAATAGCTTTAATAAACCTTAATCTATGTATAAACTGTCTACAATTCCTTAACAAAATCTATGCTGCACTTGCAGTTTTAAAAACTGCTGGGGAAGACATAGTAAACATTTATTATGTTTCAATGACCATGTTAGAAACAGTCATTAACTGATTTTTTTGTTGTTGCTGCAAATAGGATTAAAGGACAAGTTTTACCAGTATATCAAAGATCATTAACTGCAATGTGCATCATTTACTATGCAATTTAAGGGCAGATAACCTGAATGGCCAATGTCATTTGAAGGTTGTCTGTACCATATAATTACATTACGTTAAAAGTGCACCTTTGATAACAGGTAAGAGTTTTGGCTTGGGATAAATATATGCAGTAAAAACTGCTAATCTTTTTGCAGAAAAGCTTTTTGTTAATAATTATCTTGTCAGAGCTGAATTAGAATTGAGAGTGATAGACTGAGATATAATCATACATGAATTTAAGAGAATCGCTTTATTGCAGGAACTGAAGGGTGCTCTTTATTTGTAATTGTGTTTATCTAATGTTGTCACAAGCTTTGGTGAGCAAATGACATTTTGTTCGTGAGAGATTCTGTTATTTCTGTATTTTAGAATCCAGGACCTAGTTTAACAGTCTGCCAAGATGAATAAATTAGTCTTGGCTACCTACCGTTAATCTCTCTGTCCCTTCCTGTCCCACTCTGCTTTCCTTTTTTACATGAAGATAGTGCAGCTAAACACGTGGCTGAACAGCTGGTGTAGAAGGGAGGGTTTCAGATATCTGGACCATTGGGATCTCTTCAGGGACAGATGGGACCTGTACAAGAAGGACGGGTTGCATCTAAACTGGAGGGGCACAAATATCCTGGCTGCGCGGTTTGCTAGCATCACTTGGGAGGGTTTAAACCAGTGTGGCAGGGGGGTGGGAACCAGAGCAGTAGGACAGCAAGTGAAATAAATAAGGGGGACTAGTAAATAAGGCCAATAAGACTAAGAGGAAGAGCAGGCAGGGAGATGTTGCAGAGCACAGCGGGACTGGTGGTCTGAAGTGCATTTGTTTCAATGCGAGAAGTATAACAGGTAAGGCAGATGAACTTAGAGCTTGGATTAGTACTTGGAACTATGATGTTGTTGCTATTACAGAGACTTGGTTGAGGGAAGGACAGGATTGGCAGCTAAATGTTCCAGGATTTAGAAGCTTCAGGTGGGGTAGAGGGGGATGTAAAAGGGGTGGGGGAGTTGCATTACTTGTTAAGGAGAATATCACAGCTGTACTGCGGGAGGACACCTCGGAGGGGTCGTGCAGCGAGGCAATATGGGTGGAGCTCAGGAATAGGAAGGGTGCAGTCACGATGTTACGGGTTTTCTACAGGCCTCCCAACAGCCAGCAGGAGGCAGTGGAGCAGATATGTAGACAGATTTTGGAAAGATGTAAAGGTAACAGGGTTGTAGTGGTGGGTGATTTTAACTTCCCCTATATTGACTGGGACTCATTTAGTGCTAAGGGCTTGGATGGGGCAGAATTTGTAAGGAGCATCCAGGAGGGCTTCTTGAAACAATATGTAGATAGTCCAACTAGGGATGGGGCCATACTGGACCTGGTATTGGGGAATGAGCCCAGCCAGGTGGTCGAAGTTTCAGTAGGGGAGCATTTTGGGAACAGTGACCATAATTCCATAAGTTTTAAGGTACTTGTGGATAAGGAAAAGAGTAGTCCTCGGGTGAAGGTGCTAAATTGGGGGAAGGCTAATTATAACAATATTAGGCAGGAACTGAAGAATTTAGATTGGGGGCGGCTGTTTGAGGGTAAATCAACATCTGACATGTGGGAGTCTTTCCAACATCAGTTGATTAGAATCCAGGACTGGCATGTTCCTGTGAGGAAGAAGAATAAGTTTGGCAAGTTTCGGGAACCTTGGATAACGCGGGATATTGTGAGCCTAGTCAAAAAGAAAAAAGAAGCATTCGTAAGGGCTGGAAGGCCAGGAACAGACGAATCCCTTGAGGAATATAAAGACAGTAGGAAGGAACTTAAGCAAGGAGTCAGGAGGGCTAAAAGGGGTCATGAAAAGTCATTGGCAGACAGGATTAAGGATAATCCCAAGGCTTTTTATATGCATATAAAGAGCAAGAGGGTAACTAGGGAAAGGGTTGGCCCACTCAAGGACAGAGAAGGGAATCTATCTGTGGAGCCAGAGGAAATGGGCGAGATATTAAATGAGTACTTTGCATCAGTATTTACCAAAGAGAAGGACTTGGTGGATGATGATCCTAGGGAAGGGAGTGTAGATAGTCTCAGTCATCTCATTATCAAAAAGGAGGAGGTGTTGGGTGTCTTGCAAAGCATTAAGGTAGATAGGTCCCCAGGGCCTGATGGGATCTACCCCAGAATACTGAGGGAGGCAAGGGAAGAAATTGCTGAGGCCTTGACAGAAATCTTTGCATCCTCACTGGCCACAGGTGAGGTCCCAGAGGACTGGGGAATAGCCAATGTTTTTCCTTTGTTTAAGAAGGGTAGCAAGGATAATCCAGGAAATTATAGGCCGGTGAGCCTTACGTCAGTGGTAGGGAAATTATTAGAGAGGATTCTTCGGGACAGGATTTACTCCCATTTGGAAACAAACGGGCTTATTAGCGAGGGGCTGCATGGTTTTGTGAAGGAGAGGTCGTGTCTCACTAATTTGATTGAGTTTTTTGAGGAAGTGGCAAAGATGATTGATGAAGGAAGGGCAGTGGATGTTATCTATATGGACTTCAGAAAGCCTTTGACAAGGTCCCTCATGGCAGACTGGTACAAAAGGTGAAGTCACACGGGATCAGAGGTGAGCTGGCAAGATGGATACAGAACTGGCTCAGTCATAGAAGACAGAGGGTAGCAATGGAATGGTGCTTTTCTGAATGGAGGGATGTGACTAGTGGTGTTCCGCAGGGATCTGTGCTGGGACCTTTGCTGTTTGTAGTATATATAAATTATTTGGAGGAAAATGTAGCTGGTCTGATTAGTACGTTTGCGGACGATACAAAGGTTGGTGGAGTTGCGGATAGTGATGACGATTGTCAAAGGATACAGCAGGATATAGATTGGTTGGAGACTTGGGCGGAGAAATGGCAGATGGAGTTTAATCCAGACAAATGTGAGGTAATGCATTTTGGAAGGTCTAATGCAGGTAGGAAGTATACAGTAAATGGCAGAACCCTTAGGAGTATTGACAGGCAGAGAGATCTGGGCGTACAGGTCCACAGGTCACTGAAAGTGGCAACGCAGGTGGATAAGGTAGTCAAGAAGGCATACGGCATGCTTGCCTTCATCGGTCGGGGCATTGAGTGTAATAATTGGCAAGTCATGCTGCAGCTGTACAGAACTTTAGTTAGGCCACACTTGGAATATTGCGTGCAATTCTGGTCGCCACACTACCAGAAAGACGTGGAGGCTTTGGAGAGGGTACAGAAGAGGTTTACCAGGATGTTGCCTGGTCTGGAGGGCATTAGTTATGAGGCAGGTTGGATAAACACGGATTGTTTTCACTGGAACGACGGAGGTGGAGGGGCGACGTGATAGAGGTTTACAAAGTTATGAGTGGCATGGACAGAGTGGATAGTCAGAAGCTTTTTCCCAGGGTGGAAGAGTCAGTTACTAGGGGACATAGGTTTAAGGTGAGAGGGGCAAAGTTTAGAGGGGATGTGCGAGGCAAGTTCTTTACACAGAGGGTGGTGAGTGCCTGCAACTTGCTGTCGGGGGAGGTGGTGGAAGCAGGTACAATAGCGACGTTTAAGCGGCATCTTAACAAATACATGAATAGGATGGGGATAGAGGGATACGGTCCCAGGAAGTGCAGAAGGTTTTAGTTTAGGCAGGCATCAAGATCGGCGCAGGCTTGGAGGGCCGAATGGCCTGTTCCTGTGCTGTATTGTTCTTTGTTCTTTGTTGTTCTTTGACTCTTGTGAAGTATTATCTGCTCCATCCTATAAAATTCTCCTGATGTGGAGATCACTGCTTTTTTGCTGGCTGCCCTGTCTTCAGACACATATTACGAGCAGTTAGAGAAGTTGCACAAACATTAATGGGTTACATTGTCTTGTGCCAACAGCAGTGTGAGAAATGATCCATCTTCCTATTGCCGATTTTTCTACTGCCTCACCTCAATAACCACAAAACCAATCCTCTCCTTGAGTTTCATGGTTTATTGGATGAATTTGCACGACTGACAGTGTGACTCCACAGAGGTTATCCAATATGGTCCATCTACCACAACATGACATGGTGTAGCTAGCTTGATTCTGTTAACAAAAGTAATTCATATTGGCATTGCACACTATTTTGCTTGCTAGCTAGCTAATATAGTTGTGCTGCTCTCCGTTGATGTTTGCATGCTTAGCTACTTTATTTATAGGGAGAAATTTATTTTAAATTGTACTGTGTTTTGATAGCATTAGATTCGCTATACACGTCATATCCAGATTAATTGGCCCCATGTCCGCGGCTGAATCAATCATTTTGTCAAATGTCCGTGGTGCAACATGTCAGTGCCTATCCCTGGTTGTAAGCCTTTTCTTTTAACCTAATACTATGCTATATTGTTATATTATACTAAAATGATTTAGGATTGCTAATGTTCATGTGTATGTATACATGTATATCCATAAAACCACATCAAACATTACTGCACTACTGTCTGTGTACCAAACATACATTCTATCATTCCACCACACGTGTGGAGATGTGTAAAATATAAGAAATGCAAGCTCCAGTATCTGTGTTAAAAGGTGTGATTATTTCAGAGCTCTGGGAACCACAAGACATAATATGGTGGCAGCAAGGTGTTTGTGAGTCGATCTCAAACCCTATGAGCGATGCAAATGCTGAATTAGCTCCAAAATAACCTGAGATGGCTGCTGCCGCAGCATTGAATGCACAGTTCCAGTCCATGATGAATTGGGAGGCAGACGACTTCATGGAGGCATTTGAAAAGTTTAAGCAAAAGTACAAATTGACATTTGGTAGTTTTCTGAAAGGCACTATTGAAGAGGAAAAGGTCAGCTAATCCTTTTGTGGACAGGTGAGAAAGGATTAGATCTTGTCAGTTAGCTGGAAAATGAGAGAGGTGACAAATCAGGACAAGATTTTTGCGAAATTCAGCAAACATCTTCAGCAAAAATCAAACTGTTATGAATTTCAGAGCTGGAGACAGGAACCAGGTGAGCCTGTTGAGAATTTCAGAATGAGATTGAAAAACCTAGCCAGCAAGTGTAAGTTCAAGGTCATGGACGAAAGCTGGTAAATCAGATTATTTGGGGCTCTGCACACCCTGATCACAAAATGTTCTGATTGGAAAGGACAAGCTCACAATAACGCAGGATGTAGACACTGCCAGAGCACATGAAGCCATGACTAGACAGATGAAGATTCTGACTACCCAAACAGCTAGCCTTCAGTTAAGTCAAGAGAAAGGCTGCAGAGTTCATACAGTGAAACAGCAACAAAAGAATGTACACCAAACAGAGAGAAAGATGTGCAGATGTGGATGACTACATGAGTTCACAGACAGAAAGAAATGTCCCACATATGGATCAAACTGCAGAGCTTGTGGAAAGCCTAATCGGATGTGCAGGACAAAGAAATTAGACAGTAAAGGAATTACCACAGGCAGAGCAACAGGGTAAATGAGGAATAAAAGAAACTAAAGCATTCATATCCTGCAAGATGCCAGGGATTTTGAGGACACAAGAGATATAGGAACCGTAGATCTACATGAAATGTCTGGATGCGAAAGTTCCCAGAGAAAAGAAATTTACACAACCATATGGATCAGAAAGAAGGTGAGAAGTGTTCCCACAATCATAAACCTGAAGCTGAAGCTTGATACTGGAGCACAGAGTAACATCATCCCGTTCAGACTATCCCAGTAAATCTTTCCTGAAAATTTGAAAGAGAATGGTTACCCAAAGAAAGATGTTCTGAAACTGAGCAACGTCAGGCTGATGACATATGGTTTAACAGAGATTTGACAGCTTGGAACAACCCAAATCAGAGGGATGCACAAAGGAAAAATTGTTAACTGTGTAAAATATGTCACTGAAACAGATGATCCAGCTATCCTGGGGTTGAGTAGTTGCGAAGAGCTGCAGCTGACTTTCGTAAACCATGAGACAAAAGAGGTATCGATGAAGGTTGAAGGTAGCACACCCGTTGAAAAGGACTCTTTAATCAGACGCAATGAAGATCTGGTCCAAATATATCCAGGGTGTTTTGATGAGACATTTGGATGCTCTGAAGATTTTGAGAATCACATCACCATTGACCCAGAGAGGAAACCAATGATTCATCCCCATGTGAAGTACGAAAAGAACTAAAAGGAAAGCTTGGAAAAGAATTCAGAGATAGAAGAAAATAAAGTGATTGCCAAAGACTGCAGATTGGATAATTTGCATTGCGGTGAGAGGGAAGCCAAATGGACAGCTACGAATTTATTTGGATCCCAAAGCTCTTAATCAAGCAATAAAGAGGAATTACTACCTTACTGCAACACCAGCACTAGCAGGGAAAAAAAAGTTTTCAGCAAGCTTGATGCCAGAAATGGCGACTGAAATGTAAAGCTTGATGAGAAATCTTCGCTGTTGACAATATTCAACACACCATTTAGACTGTACAATTTCCTGTGTCAACCTTTTGGTCTTAAAGTGAGCCAGGATGTGTTCCAGCAAAAAACAGACGAGATATTCCGAGGATGTAAAGGAACAGTTGGCATAGCTGATGATATCCAGACATAAGGTGTATTTGGAAAAGATCATGACTACCATCTACATGAAGCCATGGAGAGAACCAGAAAAGTTGGGATCAAGCTAAACGCATTGTAAAGGTGACAAAAAGCCAGTTCTTTGGAATGGTCTATACACTTAATGGAGTCAAGCCGAATCCTGAAAAAGTCACAGCTATCTCTGAGATGGAAACTCTGAGAGACAAGAGCTGAGAAGTTTTCTAAGCTTGATCCAGTGCATGAGCTCTTTCACACCTCACATGTCAGAGCACACAGCAAACTTACGAGAGCTGATGAGAGAATATGTTGAGTACCAGTGGTCAGAGTCACATGAGAGGAGTTTCAGGAAACTCAAAGAAGTAATATGCAAGGGGACACGTCTGTCATACTTCAACAGAGTGAAACCTATCACTCTGCAAGTACATGCTTCTCCAAAAGGACTGGGAGTGACCCTGGTACGAGAAGGAAAGCTGATAGCATTTTCACCCAAAGCTCGAACATCAGCTGAGATCAGATATGCCAACATAGAAAGAGAGCTTTTGACAGTGGTGTATGGATGTGAGAAATTCATAGTGGAGAGGGATCATCATCCACTAGAACAGATCTACAAGAAAAATTTATATAGTGAACCAGCAAGATTACAGAGGTTACTCTTGAGGCTTCAGAATTACAATTTCACTCTGAAAATACAAGCCAGGAAGAGAAATACTGCTAGCGGTTACCCTAACTCATCTGTCAGCACAAGAGAAACACAATAAAAGATCGAGATGTAAAGATACATCACCTAATGAACGTGACACCACTGAAATTGAGTCAAATCTGAAATGAGACCAGTAATGACGAAGAGTTACAGATGCTTTCTCAGTAAGTGATTCAAGGATGGCCGGATAGGATGCAGCAAACACAACCAGCAATACAGCAATATTGGTTAATTAGAGATGACATCTCACTAGAAGACAGTGTTCTCCTGGCCAGATCCAGAATCATCATACCCAAAGTGATGCAGAGAGAACTTCTCCAGACAGAAGATACATGAAGGCCACATGGGAATGGAGAAGTGTAAGCTTTGAACCAGATCAGCTGTGTACTGGATCTTCTTTGGCCTCCTTATCTCGAGAGACAATGGATAAGCGCCTGGAGGTGGTCAGTGGTTTGTGAAGCAGCGCCTGGAGTGGCTATAAAGGCCAATTCTAGAGTGATAGGCTCTTCCACAGGTGCTGCAGAAGAATTTGTTTGTCGGGGTTGTTACACAGTTGGCTCTCCCCTTGCGCTTCTGTCTTTTTTCCTGCCAACTGCTAAGTCTTTTCGACTCGCCACACTTTAGCCCCCCCTTTATGGCTGCCCGCCAGCTCTGGCGAACGCTGGCAACTGACTCCCACGACTTGTGATCAATGTCACAGGACTTCATGTCGAGTTTGCAGACGTCTTTAAAGCGGAGACATGGACGGCCGGTGGGTCTGATACCAGTGGCGAGCTCGCTGTACAATGTGTCTTTGGGGATCCTGCCATCTTCCATGCGGCTCACATGGCCAAGCCATCTCAAGCGCCGTTGACTCAGTAGTGTGTATAAGCTGGGGCTGTTGGCCGTCTTGAGGACTTCTGTGTTGGAGAAACAGTTCTGCCACCTGATGCCAAGTATTCTCCGGAGGCAGCGAAGATGGAATGAATTGAGACGTCGCTCTTGATTGACATACGTTGTCCAGGCCTCGCTGCCATAGAGCAAGGTACTGAGGACACAGGCTTGATACACTCGGACTTTTGTGTTCCGTGTCAGTGCGCCATTTTCCCACACTCTCTTGGCCAGTCTGGACATAGCACTGGAAGCCTTTCCCATGCGCTTGTTGATTTCTGCATCTAGGGACAGGTTACTGGTGATAGTTGAGCCTAGATAGGAGAACTCTTGAACCACTTCCAGAGCGTGGTCGCCAATATTGATGGTGGAGCATTTCTGACGTCCTGTCCCATGATGTTCGTTTTCTTGAGGCTGATGGTTAGGCCAAATTCGTTGCAGGCAGCCGCAAACCTGTCGATGAGACTCTGCAGACACTCTTCAGTGTGAGATGTTAAAGCATCATCGTCAGCAAAGAGGAAGTTCCCTGATGAGGACTTTCCGTACTTTGGACTTCGCTCTTAGACAGGCAAGGTTGAACAACCTGCCCCCTGATCTTGTGTGGAGGAAAATTCCTTCTTCTGAGGACTTGAACGCATGTGAGAGCAGCAGGGAGAAAAGAAATCCCAAGAAGTGTGGGTGCGAGAACACAGCCCTGTTTCACGCCACTCAGGATTGGAAAGGGGTCTGATGAGGTGCCGCTATGCTGAATTGTGCTTTTCGTCTTGTCATGGAATGAGGTGATGATCCGTAGTAGCTTTGGTGGACATCCAATCTTTTCTAGTAGTCTGAACAGACCACGTCTGCTGACGAGGTCAAAGGCTTTTGTGAGATCAATGAAAGCAACGTTGAGGGGCATCTCTTGTTCGCGGCATTTCTCCTGTATCTGACGAAGGGAGAACAGCATATCAATGGTTGATCTCTCTGCTCGAAAGCCACACTGTGCCTCAGGGTAGATGCGCTCGGCCAGCTTCTGGAGCCTGTTTAAAGCGACTCGAGCAAAGACTTTCCCCACTATGCTGAGCAGGGAGATTCCACGGTAGTTGTTGCAGTCACCGCGGTCACCTTTGTTTTTATGGAGGGTGATGATATTGGCATCGCGCATGTCCTGAGGTACTGCTCCCTCGTCCCAGCACAGGAAAAGCAGTTCATGTAGTGCTGAGAGTATAGCAGGCTTGGCACTCTTGATTATTTCAGGGGTAATGCTGTCCTTCCCAGGGGCTTTTCCGCTGGCTAGAGAATCAATGGCATCACCGAGTTCCGATTTTGTTGGCTGTACGTCCAGCTCATCCATGACTGGCAGAGGCTGGGCTGCATTGAGGGCAGTCTCAGTGACAACATTCTCCCTGGAGTACAGTTCTAGGTAGTGCTCAACCCAGCGGTCCATTTGCTTGCGTTGGTCAGTGATTATGTCCCCTGATTTAGATTTGAGGGGGGCGATCTTCTTGATGGTTGGCCCAAAAGCTCTCTTAATGCCATCATACATTCCTCTGATGTTTCCGGTGTCTGAGGCCAGCTGAATATGACTGCATAGGTGTTGCCAGTAGTCATTTGCGCAGCGCCTGTCTGTTCTTTGTGCAGTGCTTCTGGCTGCTTTAAGTGCTACGGATGTTAACTCGCTGGGGGCTTTCTTGTAGTTCAACAGTGCAATGCGCTTAGCGGCTATGACAGGTTCCAGCTCTTCAGTATGAGATTGAAACCAGTCTGCATTCCTCTTCGCACGTTTGCCGTAGGTGGTCAAAGCTGACTCATGGATGGCGTCTCTGATGTGGGCCCACTTGGTCTCAGCATCCCCTGTGGGAGTATTTTGAAGGGCTGTTACAAGTGAGTTTAGAAATCTTTGTAACAGCTGTGGATGAGAAATTCTGCTCGTGTTGATGCGTGGGTGGCCCTTCTGCTTGGAATGATGCAACTTCTTTGGTCTGAGTCTAACCTTGCTGCACACCAGGGAGTGATCGGTGTCGCAGTCCGCGCTGTGGAAGCTGCGTGTGATTTGAACACTGTTTAAGGAGGCTCGCCTTGTGACGATGAGGTCTAGCTGGTGCGAACGACGCGATCTTGGGTGCCTCCATGAAACCTGATGACAGGGTTTAGTGTGAAAGAACGAGTTGGTGATGCAGAGGTTATGATAGGTACACAACTCAAGCAATCTCTGCCCATTCTCATTCATCCTTCCAACGCCATAGCGCCCAAGGCAGGAGGGCCATGAGTCATGGTCGGCCCCAACCCTGGCATTAAAGTCCCCCAGCAGGAACAGGTGTTCGGTGTTGGGGATGCTACGAATGATATTGTGGAGTTCCTCGCAGAACTGGTCTTTCGCTTCAGGTGGGGAGCAGAGTGTTGGAGCATAGATGCTGAGTAGGTGTACTGGACCAGAGGTGGTGAGCAGTCGGATGGACAGTATGCGTTCCGAGCCATTTGAGGGAGGCTCTGTCATGCTGAGCAAGGAGTTTCTGATGGCGAAGCCCACTCCATGCTGTCTTGGTTCTTCAGGATCCCTGCCCTGCCAGAAGAAGGTGTAGTCTTGCTCTGCTAGAGATCCACTCGCGGGGAGGCGTGTCTCCTGAAGTGCTGCAATGTCTACATTGAGTCTGCTGAGCTCGTTGTTAATGATGGCGGTCTTCCGAGAATTGTTGATTTGTGTAAGGTCTTCCGACAGGCCAGGACACATAGTTCTGACGTTCCAGTTTGCAAAGCGAAGGGCTGGTACCTTCTTTCCTTTTTTCGTGCTGTTTGGTGCGGTGTTGCAGTCCACTTTTTGGGCAGTTACCCTGAGCTCCAAGCACCCATTGAAGCAGGTGGACTGTGGCGGGACAGAACCTTATTGACCGGGGGCTGCCCGATTTGAGGCGGGCAGTAGCTTTCCAGTGAGGTGCGATGACCTCTCCCACCAACAAAGGCAACCCGTGGCGCCCAATCTCTACGCCAATTTAGCTGGACTTATAACCCGTAACTGCTGCCTTCCGTGTTGTTTCAGTCGCTGTGAGGCGACTATGGAGTGACCTCTCCATGGCGCATGCCTGGGCGAATGTATGGAGGTTGAGAGTTGCCCAAGCGTCAAAACCCCCCACTCGGCCTTTCTGGTGAGGTCCAAAAGAGTGCAGAGCACGACGTTTGGCATCAGTATGGCTGCAGGAACTGCCGGAAACATGCCAAAGGTGACACACGACCTCCTATGGGATTCCGCTCCGGATTTTCTGTTAGGGTTTACTCCCTTAGCCTTGGTCTCTCCTGAGACGCCCACAAGGCAGTGGGGTTGTTAGGGCCCCGACACAGGTGTAGGAGGATGCTGGTGGGAGGAGGGGGTGCGAGGCGGAGGGGTGGAAGGAAGGGGATGCGAGGGGGAGCTGGGAAGGGGGCTGTAAGGGGGTGGGGGGGTGCAGGGGAAGGGGGTGCAGGGGGAAGATGGTGCAAGGGGGGGGCTGGGAAGGGGTTGTGAGGGGGGAGGGTGGTGCGGGGGGTGTGAGCTGTGAGAGTGGAGCTGGGAAGGGGAAAGGGGGCGGTTGGAAGGGGAAGGGGGGGAAAGGGGATGCAGGTAATAAGCCATTTCCTCAGTTCCCACCATCGACGCCTGGAAAGCTCATTCGCGTCCTTCGGGAGGTGAGCGACATCCTCGGGCGCCGGTACCTGCATTGCCGACAGTGCGCTGCAGATGCTCTCCGAGCCAACTCCCGCGGGCGCTTTGAAGTTGCTGCCGATGAGCCGTTCGTGGCTATTTGCGGGTTCGGGGCTTCCCCTCTGTGATACTTATTTCCCTCGGGTCCCGCTGCTCCTTCTTCTCTACAGTGGACTTACCGCATGCTGTGGCCGCGGACACTCCGGACGGTGTAGACAGCAGGATCGGAGATCAAAGTATCACCAGCTGTACTTTGCAGTTTGAGTAAACCTTCCAAGATGGCTCTTGGGTTGTAAGTTCCCTAGGAAGCCCCCTTGCTGCTCAACTCTATCCATGGCCATCTGCTCCCATTCTTAGTGTTTTCTCCCCCAATCTACCCTCTTCAACTGTTTAAACTCCCCTGGCTCTTTAATCAGTTCATTTTAGCCCTAACTACAAGCGAACAGCTAGTTTAGGTTACCTGGGCCCACTGCCCTCCCCCAGCCATACCTGCTCTTTGTTTTCTCAATGAAATTGTGTACTGGATAGGCACCTACAAAGACATTGAAAGAATGGTATTATTATACCTAGTAAAGACATATCATATTCCTAACTTTTAAGATACTAACTTTATTCAATGTGGACTCTTTGAAATTAACTTTTCTTTTAAAAGGTGAACAGTGTGCTGCAAAGATGGCCCCCAAAGGTCAGATGACATGGCCTGTGTTTTCAAAAACTGCCTCACTGTCTTAAAAGGACAAAAGGATGTATTCCAGACTAAGAGGTGTCAACTACATCCAACCTGAAGCCATCAAGAGACATTCCTGAATTGAATGGGTTTCTTCTGAGACAAAGAAGGTGATTGTCTTAACCTTCCTACACCACCACCCCCACCCAGGATGAATGCCTTACAACAATAAACCAGGATGTGGCTAATCAACCTATGACCCCACCATATTTGGAAAAGAAACTGAGAAGTCACATGGTAGGGCAGCCATGTTTGTCTCCCTTTTAATCTTTAAATGCTGACTGAAAAGGAAGCAGCAGCGGAGAAGCAGTCTTTCCAGTTCAACCAGCAAGTCACCAAGCCAAAAGACTTGCAGGTTGATAGGTAAATTGGCCATTATAAATTGTAACTAGTATAGGTAGGTGGTAGGGAAATATAGGGACAGGTGGGGATGTTTGGTAGGAATATGGGATTAGTGTAGGATTAGTATAAATGGGTGGTTGATGTTCGGCACAGACTCGGTGGGCCGAAGGGCCTGTTTCAGTGCTGTATCTCTAATCTAATCTAAAAAAAACATCAGCCTGTTCTCTCTTCAACTACATCCTGAACATCAAAAGCTATCTTATATTCCAGAACAAGGCTGACAGAGAGACAGAAAGAGAAACCAGTTCTAGCTAACATTTGAACCTGCACAGATCTTGGGAGTGGAGCAGTGATCCTAAGTTAAAACTTTTGTATTCTTAAAAAAAAAATTTTAAAGTGCTGTAATTGGTGTGTATTTATGTTATCCTGTAGTTTTAAGTTTTTGAAACACAACACGGGTGGCACAGTGGTGCAGTGGTTAGCACCGCAGCCTCGCAGCTCCAGCCACTCGGATTCGATTCTGGGTACTGCCTGTGCAGAGTTTGCAAGTTCTCTCGGTGACCGCGTGGGTTTTCACCGGGTGCTCCCACAGCCAAAGACTTGCAGGTTGATAGGTAAATTGGCCATTATAAATTGCCCCTAGTATCGGTAGGTGGTGGGGGAATTGGCGGAAGGTAGGGATGTGGTAGGAATATGGGATTAATGTAGGATTAGTATAAATGGGTGGTTGACTCGGTGGGCCGAAGGGCCCGTTTCAGTGCTGTAGCTCTAAATAAATAAAACAGTGAAAGTCAACTGCAGCAGAGAACAGAGAGTGCCTACTCAGCCTGTGAAAACTGAACTAAGAAATCAGCACCACCTTCAAACTGAAGTGAACTGCCAGAAGTCTTCAGCAACCCAGCAAATACCAGACAACCAGCAAACAGGCCTGCGACTTGAAAACTCATGTTCCTAGAGGATCCCATGTGGGACTTTTTCTGGAACAACACTTTTACACCTTGAACTCTTAGCACCTCTTAACCCCCTTCCCTTCTAAATATCTTCTCTTGAGTGTGCATGAGAGAGTGAATGCCTACGTGGGTGGTGTTTTGAACATTTTGGGTGAATACTCTTTAATAAATATTTAATTTTCTGTTTTAAACCGATGAGAAAACCTGTTGCGATTTGTTTATTTGGTGAACAAAACACGGGGATGAAACATGAATAACACAAAAGCACTGTCAGTGGTCAGTTAAAGGGTGAACAGTGGAAACCGGACACACCATCATCCACTTGATCGTAACAGTATCTACATGCAGTGTATGCCAGCAGTATAGAAATACACAGCTGTTGTGGGGAAAATAACCACTCTCGAGTCCATGGATTAAAGTAAATAAATGTTTATTTCAAGCACGGTGCAAGGGAGAAGCTCTCTGGTCAGCCAAATAGCTTTTCAATTAAATATAATTTAAAACTCACATTTATAGGGTACAATCACCATTACTCATTTGTCACACTACACTTGACACATTCCAAGTCTGCAGCTTGATCAATAAACTGGATTGTATTGCCCCACTAATCATTCTTCTGCCATCTCCTCCCCAGCCTTGAAACTGGCATCTCCCAGTTCAAGGCATCCTGCCCCTACTGCAATCGCACTCTTATCTCTCTGATTAGTGAAGCAAGGACAGCATGTTTACACAGATGTGAAGGTAATTAGGCTCTGGGTTGTACAACTTTCCCATGACCATTTCCACACATCCCATCAACAACTGCAGTGTTTTCCATATTCCTTCTAAGACTGTTAATGCATCCTAATACTAATTACCTTACCAATGTTGTCCTATTGATCCCACTTCAGTCCCTCCTTTTGGACCCCTGGTCAGGCGCACCACCTGACCCAGGCGGTTCATTCCCGACATCCTCCACTCACCAATGCTGCAGGGATTCTACTGGAGTTCATTGGGCTTTGGATCTTCTGATGGCTTCACCAAAGTCCTAATGACCTGGGCTGGGTTTGGAACCATCACTCTTTCGATAGCAAAATCCTCATAAATGTTTCTGAGTTTAATATTCCCTGGGAGAGGGGTTTCAACTGTGGCGGATACCTGGGTGTACCCTTTGTTGGCCAACATCACCATCAGCACCACTTGGGATACCATCAGCCTCTGGTTGCAACAAATATAGACACCAACTAACAGGACCGCAATGGACACAACAGCTGCAGTGATCCTTCCCACTTCCCACCAGTTATACTGCATTCTTGCCATCTTGGCTCTATTGCAGGCTGAATCCTCCAATTTCCTAGCCACTCCTTTGGCTAGGTTCACCTGCACCTTGCCCCTCGCTATTGCTTGATGGCTTTGCTCCATAAATCTCCTAGTGATGGCTAGGGCCCTTTGCACCACTTCCCGGCCTATTTTTTCCAGGACATTGTCAATGTTCAGCGCACCATCCCACCATAGGCTGAATACATACGTGCGAGGGAGGACCCTGCCTGTAAGGTAGAAATCCCCCACCATAAAGGAGTCAGTGATCTGTAGGCAGAAGATGTGGTTATTACCACAGTCCAATCCTCCCAATAAGAACCTTGTCCGGTCCGTCAAAAAGCACCACTGTGTTGGGGAGGATTGGACTGCCTTAAAGTCTTTTACAAGATGGCTGATCGATACCATGGCAGAGGCATTACTGATGGGTCTCAGAGTATTACAAGAGCAGATGATGTGATGCTGCGACTCAGTACAACATTCTCATGTTGTCATCAATAGGGTACCATTTAAACCTGGAGCTATATACCCCCAGGATACTACTTGATACATCAACTCATCCCTCACCACCCCCAGGGGATACGAATTTATAACCCTCTGAATAAGTACCATCTACATGTTCTTGAGGCACAATCATCAGGAACTTGATTGTATTCTCCACTCCCCCCATTATAAGTCATGTAACTACCAGTTCCTGTCTTTTCTCGTGCAAATTAATAAGGCCTAATCTTTTCACAGCCTGATGGATATGTCAGGGGGCCGTACCAAATCTTATATCTTCAATATCTGAAACAATGTTATCTACCAAGTCCTGAGCCAACATGTCACAGGCTCTTCCCTTTGAGTTCTCAAACAAATGGAGGCAGATTAGTCCATCCCACCGTGATGTTCAGTCTGGTGCTGGACACCCTTGAAGTGCTCCCTCCTTTCAGTAGTTGTGCGTACTGTCCTGAATGCAGGCAAGTACTTCTGTTGATATTTATGTTGGGTGCCTCCCATGTGGCCACGGTTTCCTGGAGGGAGATCACCTTTGCTACTACCCACCGAGCTGCCATTGCTCTAGTGGTTTATCTGAAACAAAATAATTAAGAAATCTGCTGCTGCCCCTCCTGATGGCAGAAACAGAATGTGAATCGTGTAGTTTGACTCAAGACCACTGGGAGTGGTGTCATCCCGTGCGCCATTCCTGGAAAGTAAAATACCAATCCCATCACTTTAAGATTTTTCCCTTTTCAATCTGTCTGTTCAGGATATACCTATACTCAAACCTCTGAGCTGACACACAGTGATGTTGTTTTCATATTTTGTCCAATATTTATTGTTGTCCAAACAGAAGCCACCAAGATCGCGTGTGTGGTTTTATTATTTACTCTTTAAATTTCAGGTTAGAATACCAACTCAAGTTAATTTAATTCATCACCTTCGATTCATTGTAGATGTCTGATCAAATTCCTGAAGCTGTCAGCAATCTTGTTGCAATAAATTTTGAAAGTTGTATGGCTTAAACTGCTAGCGGAAAGGGTTTAACTTTCTGCCATTCTGGAAGGGGGTGGGGCGAATGTTCTCAGATGGATTAGTGATGATGTCATCACCCCTTTTCCTACAAAGACAGAACAAACCACGAGCTATGGAATAATCTGAACACATACTTTTCAAACAAATGAGAAATTTTCCAATTAGCAGTATCCAACATTAAAAATTACCTTGTTCTCACATGCGTGAATTTATATCTGGATTAGAATTCCCACGTTTATCAAAATACAGTCGGGTTGTGATTCTTGGCCAGAAATCTCAATTTGAATCTTATAACTTAAACATTTAGTTTGTTTACACCTTTCTTTTGATCCAACTCATATTCCTCATTGTGATTTTTTAAAATAATGTGCTGACACCCCTTTTGCACAACCACCCCCAAGGGAAGAAAGATTATTAAAATTTACACACATACTTTATCCACACAACGTCTGCAACACTCATTCAACTTAACAACTTAAGATGAAAGAAAGAAAGGAAATAAAGTGCATCAATGGTCTTAGTCCTTCATTTAAATCTGCTAAACTTCAAACAGCAGCCTCTCACAGGCATGGGAGAAGGAAAGGGTGGTCTTCGAGTTTTTCACCCACAGGAGCAATTGAATTGACAATGCTGAGTATCATGACCTATTGTTCCCCCTTAAAGGAACCCTTCTCTCTCTACCTTTGGCAAAACAAAGTGTGTACTTTAACAGCTTCTCATCCATTTTATACAGCTATCAAAACTTTAGACCATCATGCAGGACCAGGCCACTGAGGGTTAATAAGCCATTAGCTCGGTGTCACCGATAGACAAGGAAATCACAGTACACGAATATTGTGCAAAAACAGAAACTTATGCACACACAAGTTTTCTTCCTTTTTTTATCTTTTCCAACAGCATTTTAATTTACTGTGGCGCTTCCAACTTAATTCCTCCTAACCCTTCTCTGACTCCTGTCTATGTCTGCTCAAGAGTCAAACTCAAGGGGTCTAGAGTCAGTCAGTATAAAAGTGAGCCATCTTACAGTGCTGACTTTGTTTGCACTGGAGTGCTGACTTGGGTTGCATTAGAGTGCTACAGTGGAAGTTTGGTAAGTGAGGAAGTTCGGTAAGGAGGGAGCGAGGAGCTCCTTTCATTTCCTACCTGTCCTCAGTGAGGGGAGCCAAGAGCTTCCAAAGAGCACAGCTGACTGGGAGAAGACTCGGAGGGCGGAGCTCCGGACCGGTAAGTATAAAAAACTTACCTCTGGGAAAAAAAACTGAAAGTGACGTCACAGGAAAGCTGTGACCTGATTGGCTGGTAGGGAATTTCTTTATTGAATTTGAAAATAAAACATTGATAAAAATTGATTAAAACCCTAATTAACAAGTAGAGTAACTAAACCAGAGGGAGGAGATTACTGTATTTAGTTAGCATTTAATATTTATAGTAGGAATCTAGCACTAGGGACCATATAGTTATTATAACAATTTAGTAAGGATTTAATAAGTATTTATTTATCTTAAATTAATTCATTAATTAGTGCTAGAAATGTCAGTTAGAGGGGTGAAGTGCTTCACCTGTGAGATGTGGGAGGTCCGTGACGCTTCCAGCGTTCCGGACGACGACATCTGCAGGAAGTGTACCCAGTTGCAGCTCCTCATAGACCACATGGATCGGTTGCAGCGGCAACTGGTTGCACTTAGGAGCATGCAGGTGGCAGAAAGCGTCATAGACAGGAGTTTTAGAGAAGTGGTTACACCCAAGGTGCAGGCAGATAGATGGGTGACCGCTAGAAGGGACAGGCAGTCAGTGCAGGAATCCCCTGTGGCTATCCCCCTCTCTAACAAGTATACCATTTTGGATACTGTTGGGGACGATGGCCGATCAGGGGAAAACAGCAGCAGCCAGAGCAGTGGCACCACGGCTCGCACTGTTGTTCAGCAGGGAGGGACAAAGCGCAGAAGAGCAATAGTTATAGGGGACTCTATAGTCAGGGGCACAGACTGGCGCTTCTGTCGACGTGAAAGAGACTCCAGGATGGTATGTTGCCTCCCTGGTGCCAGGGTCAAGAATGTCTCTGAACGGACAAGGGGCATTCTGAAGGGGGAGGGTGAACAGCCAGAGGTTGTGGTACACATCGGTAACAACGACATAGGCAGGAAGAGTGACGAGGTCCTGCAGGGGGAGTTTAGGGAGTTAGGTAGAAAGTTAAAAGACAGGACCTCTAGGGTTGTAATCTCGGGATTACTCCCTGTGCCACGTGCCAGTGAGGCTAGAAATGGGAAGATCGTGCAGCTAAACACTTGGCTGAACAACTGGTGTAGAAGGGAGGGTTTCAGATATCTGGACCATTGGGATCTCTTCAGGGACAGATGGGACCTGTACAAGAAGGACGGGTTGCATCTAAACTGGAGGGGCACAAATATCCTGGCTGCGAGGTTTGCTAGTGTCACTCGGGAGGGTTTAGACTAGTGTGGCAGGGGGGTGGGAACCAGAGCAGTAGGACAGCAAGTGAAATAAATGAGGGGGAACTAGTAAATAAGGCCAGTAAGAGTAAGAGGAAGAGCAGGCAGGGAGATGTTGCGGAGCACAGCGGGACTGGTGGTCTGAAGTGCATTTGTTTCAATGCAAGAAGTATAACAGGTAAGAACTTAGAGCTTGGATTAGTACTTGGAACTATGATGTTGTGTCTATTACAGAGACTTGGTTGAGGGAAGGACAGGATTGGCAGCTAAATGTTCCAGGATTTAGAAGCTTCAGGCAGGATAGAGGGGGATGTAAAAGGGGTGGGGGTGTTGCATTACTTGTTAAGGAGAATATCACAGCTGCACTGCGAGTGGACACCTCGGAGGGGTCGTGCAGCGAGGCAATATGGGTGGAGCTCAGAAATAGGAAGGGTGCAGTCACGGTGTTGGGGGTTTTTTACAGGCCTCCCAACAGCCAGCAGGAGGTAGAGGAGCAGATATGTAGACAGATTTTGGAAAGATGTAAAGGTAACAGGGTTGTAGTGGTGGGTGATTTTAACTTCCCCTATATTGACTCAGACTTACTTAGTGCTAGGGGCTTGGATGGGGCAGAATTTGTAAGGAGCATCCAGGAGGGCTTCTTGAAACAATATGTAGATAGTCCAACTAGGGATGGGGCTGTACTGGACCTGGTATTGGGGAATGAGCCCAGCCAGGTGGTCGAAGTTTCAGTAGGGGAGCATTTTGGGAACAGTGACCATAATTCCATAAGTTTTAAGGTACTTGTGGATAAGGATAAGAGTAGTCCTCGGGTGAAGGTGCTAAATTGGGGGAAGGCTAATTACAACAATATTAGGCAGAAACTGAAGAATTTAGATTGGGGGCGGCTGTTTGAGGGTAAATCAACATCTGACATGTGGGAGTCGTTCAAACATCAGTTGATTAGAATCCAGGCCCAGCATGTTCCTGTGAGGAAGAAGGATAAGTTTGGCAAGTTTCGGGAACCTTGGATAACGCGGGATATTGTGAGCCTAGTCAAAAAGAAAAAAGAAGCATTCATAAGAGCTGGAAGGCTAGGAACAGATGAATCCCTTGAGGAATATAAAGACAGTAGGAAGGAGCTTAAGCAAGGAGTCAGGAGGGCTAAAAGGGGTCATGAAAAGTCATTGGCAAACAGGATTAAGGAAAATCCCAAGGCTTTTTATACGTATATAAAGAGCAAGAGGGTAACCAGGGAAAGGGTTGGCCCACTCAAGGGCAGAGAAGGGAATCTATCTGTGGAGCCAGAGAAAATGGGCGAGGTACTAAATGAGTACTTTGCATCAGTATTCACCAAAGAGAAGGACTTGGTGGATGATGAGCCTAGGGAAGGGAGTGTAGATAGTCTCAGTCATCTCATTATCAAAAAGGAGGAGGTGTTGGGTGTCTTGCAAAGCATTAAGGTAAATAAGTCCCCAGGGCCTGATGGGATCTACCCCAGAATACTGAGGGAGGCAAGGGAAGAAATTGCTGGCGCCTTGACAGAAACCTTTGCATCCTCATTGGCGACAAGTGAGGTCCCAGAGGACTGGCGAATAGCCAATGTTGTTCCTTTGTTTAAGAAGAGTAGCAAGGATAATCCAGGAAATTATAGGTCGGTGAGCCTTACGTCAATGGTCGGGAAATTATTCGAGAGGATTCTTCGGGACAGGATTTACTCGCATTTGGAAACAAACGAACCTATTAGCGAGAGGCAGCATGGTTTTGTGAAGGGGAGGTCGTGTCTCACTAATTTGATTGTGTTTTCTGAGGAAGTGACAAAGATGATTGATGAAGGAAGGGCAGTGGATGTTATCAAAATGGACTTCAGTAAAGCCTTTGACAAGGTCCCTCATGGCAGACTGGTACAAAAGGTGAAGTCACACGGGATCAGAGGTGAGCTGGCAAAATGGATACAGAACTGGCTCTGTCATAGAAAGCAGAGGGTAGCAGTGGAAGGGTGCTTTGCTGAATGGAGGGATGTGACTAGTGGTGTTCCGCAGGGATCAGTGCTGGGACCTTTGCTCTTTGTAGTATATATAAATGATTTGGAGGAAAATGTAGCTGGTTTGATTAGTAAGTTTGCAGACGACACAAAGGTTGGTGGAGTTGCGGATAGTGATGAGGATTGTCAGAGAATACAACAGGACATAGATCGGTTGGAGACTTGGGCGGAGAAATGGCAGATGGAGTTTAATCCGGACAAATGGGGCGGCACAGTGGCGCAGTGGTTAGCACCGCAGCCTCACACTCCAGCGACCTGGGTTCAATTCTGGGTACTGTCTGTGTGGAGTTTGCAAGTTCTCCCTGTGTCTGCGTGGGTTTTCTCCGGGTGCTCCGGTTTCCTCCCACAAGCCAAAAGACTTGCAGGTTGGTAGGTAAATTGGCCATTATAAATTGCCCCTAGTATAGGTTGATGGTAGGGCAATATAGGGACAGGTGGGGATGTGGTAGGAATATGGGATTAGTATAGGATTATTATAAATGGGTGGTTGATGGTCGGCACAGACTCGGTGGGCCGAAGGGCCTGTTTCAGTGCTGTATCTCTAAACTAAACTAAACTAAAATGTGAGGTAATGCATTTTGGAAGGTCTAATGCAGGTGGGAAGTATACAGTAAAGGGCAGAACCCTTCGGAGTATTGACAGGCAGAGAGATCTGGGCGTACAGGTCCACAGGTCACTGTCAGTGGCAACGCAGGTGGATAAGGTAGTCAAGAAGGCATACGGCATGCTTGCCTTCATCGGTCGGGGCATAGAGTATAAAAATTGGCAAGTCATGTTGCAGCTGTACAGAACTTTAGTTAGGCCACACTTAGAATATTGTGTGCAATTCTGGTCGCACACTACCAGAAGGACATGGAGGCTTTGGAGAGGGTACAGAAGAGGTTTACCAGGATGTTGCCTGGTCTGGAGGGCATTAGCTATGAGGAGAGGTTGGATAAACACGGATTGTTTTCACTGGAACGACGGAGATGGAGGGGCGACATGATAGAGGACAAAGTTATGAGCGGCATGGACAGAGTGGATAGTCAGAAGCTTTTTCCCAGGGTGGAAGATCAGTTACTAGGGGACATAGGTTTAAGGTGATAGGGGCAAAGTTTAGAGGGGATGTGCGAGGCAAGTTCTTTACAGAGGGTGGTGAGTGCCTGGAACTTGCTGTCAGGGGAGGTGGTGGAAGCAGGTACGATAGTGACGTTTGAGAGGCATCTTGACAAATACATGAATAGGATGGGAATAGAGGGATACGGTCCCCAGAAGTGCAGAAGGTTTTAGTTTAGGCAGGCATCAAGATCGGCGCAGGCTTGGAAGGCCGAATGGCCTGTTCTATACTGTTCTTTGTTCTTTGTTAAGACAGTTCCCTGATATGATAAAACCACCCCAAATGATTTACTGCCGACCTTCTTAGATCATTTATCTTTCCTCATGACTGTTGCACACCACGCACCCACTTTCTTGGCCTAATGTGCTCATGACACAGAGCTACAATTCCTTTTCCTTTGTATCCTTTGTCTATTTGTTTGTTCTTTATCTTAGATGACATTTTAGTTCCTTAAAAGTAACTTGCTAAATTACGCTCGACTTTTTGCATCTCAAAGTTATCCCATCTTCAAAAAAGAGTTTTGCTGGGATGACAGATTTTGTTAATGTTCCATTGATTTCTTCCCAAAACAAACATTTCTCTATATTTATAGAAACCACCTAGAATGCTTGTTTTTTAGTTTGTCTAAGTCTGATTTTCCCCTTAATCTTCAAAACATCTCTATCAGGGAAGACAGCATTTTAGATTAAACTCCAATTGTTTCCAAACATTTAACATTTTGTGAGAGGTTCCTAACTCAAGGACGTTTTCTTAATACAACAAAGATGATTCCAAATTCCCATTCACCTTTATTTAGTCAGTAAGATATGTCTTTAATTTAAACTGCAAAAAAGCAATCGTAAATTTTAAACTTTGGTCCAATTAAAGCATAGCGTTTGAAAACTTCAAATTGGATTTCTGCCAGGCATTTCCAAGCCTTCAAGGCTGAAATAAAAACAAGAAATGCTGGAACCACTCAGCAGTTCTGGCAGCATCTGTGAAAAGAGAAGCAGAGTTAACGTTTCGGGTCAGTGACCCTTCTTCGGAACTGAAGGCTGAAGCTTATCTCTCACAAAATTGTGCATTGCCCTTTCACAGTTTCAAAACAGACTTTTAAAATAAAAATAAAACACTACACAATTTTTAATTTAAAATGTAATTCAGTTTTTATATCCCATTTTTGGGTGCACAATCTTAAATTGAAATGAGCACACTCAGCAATCACATTCACACTTCTTTAATTCCATACAATTTAGGAATACTGATTCCTGTAGTGGGTTATGAATTTAAAGTACCAAAATGTTACCACAAACCCGGCTCTCACCTTTCTAACACTTGTAACCTGTCTCTTTTACTGAGTTAGCCTAGCTAATTCAGACTTTCCAGACTGACAACATGGTAAGATAGCACTTGCAGAATATAATTATTCCCTTTTGTCTGTTCTTTCCATCTTTCTTTATGCTTATCCGGGGTCCTCGCGGGATCCCAATCTTCCTGATCATTTTATTTAAAGTTCTTGTTTTTGGCTGCCAAAAATTCAGTGAGTGACCCTTCGGGTCCCCACTCTGGATCCTTCTTTGCAATGGCTGATGTGTTATTGTCTGACTGTTGTTACTATTTGTGTGGGTACCAATCCCTCGCTACCCTACGATCGTTCCTATGTGGGAAACGGACCTCTCATTTCCTCTCCAATCGCTCTTTCTTACTATTTGCATGGGCACGGACCTATCTCTACCCGCCGATCGTTCCTACACAGGAAATGTACCTCTTGTTTCCTCTCCGATAGCTCTTGCTACCTGGTTAACCCTGAGAACGATATTACCTCCTCGTTTACCCAAGGAACCGCGATCCTGGCACTGTGCCGTCTTTAGCTGCTCCATCCTTTGGTTTGGATCTTGAAATCAGCCCACCAGCTTCCCATACCGAACACCGACCTCCCTATCTAACGGGTGGTAAAGTAAATGTAGTCATCCACTCTCTGAGGCCAACATTCGACTGGGCACCGACGACTTAGCCTTGAGGGTCCTGCCAACTACGCAAAATTGTTGTAGGGAAAATAATCACTCTTAAGTCCATGGGATTAAAGTAAATAAAGGTTTATTTCAAGCACGGTGCAAGGGAGAAGCTCTCTGGTCAGCCAAATAGCTTTTCAATTAAATAGAATTTAAAACTCACATTTATAGGGTATAATCACCACTACTCATTGGTCACACTACACTTGACACATTCCAAGTCTGCAGCTTGATCAATAAACTGGATTGTATTGCCCCACTAATCATTCTTCTGCCATCTCCTCCCCAGCCTTGAAGCTGGCATCTCCCAGTTTATGGCATCCTAACCCTACTGCAATTGCACTGTTATCTCTCTGATTAATGAATCAGGGAGAGCATGTTTACACAGATGTGAAGGCAATTAGGCTCTAGGGTGCACAACTTTCCCATGACCATTGCCACACATCCCATCATGCCCTGGTTCCCCACAACAGCAGTGTTTTCCATATTCCCTCTAAAACATCCTAATGCTAAATAATCTACCAATGTTGCCTTATTGGTCCCACTTCACAGCTGAAAGAGACATGATGGTTAGTCAGGTACCACCATGACATAATGTGTGTTATATAGTGTTATACCATTTGTAAAGTGCTAGGAACTAATTGTTATGTATAAGTGTTCCAGGGGGCCCACATTCATTGCTGCACTGAAGAGTCATGTGACATATAACAGGACACCAGCCTGGGGCAGTCCTATACTAGGGAGCATGGAAGTTGAATGGAATAAACAAAGACTCGAGCCTTTCCAAGTCTAAAGTGTGATTATTTCCAACATTTGTGAACCAAAAAACAACCAAGAGACATAATATGGTGTCTGTGAGTAAACCCAAAACATTTTAAATGAATTTAATGCTGAATTAGATTGGAAAAAAAGTGACCCAAATTAGGGCCAGGGAGAAAGAAAACCTGTGTGAATCATGCAAAAACGAAACCTGAAATGTCAGCCGGCACAGCAATAAATGCACAGTTATAGCCCATAATGAATTGGGAAGCGAATGATCTTGTAGAGGCATTTGAGAAATTTAAACAAAAGCACAGATTGACATTTAGTAGTTTCCTAAAAGGTATTAGCGAAGAGAAGAGGGTCAGCTATATTCTTCTGTGGGCAGGAGATAAAGGAACAAATTTCTTTAACAGCTGGGACCTAAGTGAAGAGGACAGCAAAAACCCAGACAAAATTTTTGAAAATTCAGCACCCATCTCCAGCCAAAATCAAATCATCGGATATACCGATATGAATTTCAAGGCCTCAGACAGGAACTAGGTGAGCCTATAGATAATTTTGTAACGAGACTAAAAAATGCAACCAGAAAATGTAAATTTAAAGACACAGATGAAAGGATGATAGATCAGCTCATTTGGGATTCTGCACATCCTGACGTACAGAAAGCTCACAATATCGCAGGCTGTAGACACTGCCAGAGCACATCAAGCCAGAAGCAGACATATGAAAACACTCACTACCCAAACAGCTAACCTTCAGTTAAGCCAAGAGAAAGGCAGCAGGGTTGAAGCAGTGAAACAATGACAAAAGAATGTACACTGAACAGAGAGAAAGACATGCAGCAGCTGTGGGTGACCACATGAATTCACAGATAGAAGGAAACGTCCGACATACTTGACGGACCACCCAGCATCGACCTAGGCACTGGAAATGACATTGGCAAACCTAGCCCTGTCGCCCCTGAAAAGTCCTCCTTACTAACATATGGGGGCTTGTGCCAAAATTGGGAGAGCTGTCCCACAGACTAGTCAAGCAACAGCCTGACATAATCATACTCATGGAATCATACCTTGCAGACACCACTATCACCATCCCTGGGTATGTCCTGTCCCACTGGCAGAACAGACCCACCAGAGGTTGCGGCACAGTGGTATACAGGGAGGGAGTTGCCCTGGGAGTCCTCGGTATTGAATCTGGACCCCAAGACGTTTCATGGCATTATGGTCAAACATGGGCAAAGAAACCTCCTGCTGATTACCACCTACCCCACCGCCCTGTGGCTGATGAATCAGTGCTTCTTCATGTTGAACACCACCTGGAGGAAGCACTGAGGGTAGCAAGGGCACAGAATGCACTCTGGCTGGGGGACTTCACTGTCCATCACTAAGAGTGGCTCTGTAGCACCACTACTGACCGAGTCCTAAAGGGCATAGCTGCTAGACTAGGTGTGTGGCAGGTGGTGAGGGAACCAACAAGAGGGGAAAACATACTTGACCTCGTCCTCACCAATCTACTGGTCGCAGATGCATCTGTCCATGACAATATTGGTATGAGTGACCACCACACAGTCCTTGTGGAGACAAAGTCACATCTTCACATTGAGGGTACCCACCATTGTGTTGTGTGGCATTACCATGGCGCTAAATGGGATAGATTTTGAACAGATCTAGCAACTCAAAACTGGACATCCATGAGGCGCTGTGGGCCATCAGCAGCAGCAGCAGAACTGTATTCAACCACAATCTGTAACTTCATGGCCCGGCATATCCCTCACTCTACCATTAGCATCAAGCTGGGGGACCAACCCTGGTTCAATGAGGAGTGTAGGAAGGCATGCCAGGAGCAGAACCAGGCATACCTAAAAAAGAGGTGTCAGCCTGGTGAAGCTACAACACAGGACTACTTGCATGCCACACAGTGGAAGCAGCATGTGACAGACTGAGCTCAGCGATCCCACAACCAATGGATCAGATCTAAGCTCTGCAGTTCTGCCACATCCAGTGGTTGACAATTAAACAACTGACAGGAGGAGGAGGCTGCACAAATATCCCCATCCTCAATGATGGGGGAGCCCAGCACATCAAAGCAAAAGACAAGGCTGAAGCATTTGTATCCATCTTCAGCCAGAAGTGCCGAGTGGATGATACATCTCGGACTCCTCCTGAGATTCCCAGCATCACAGATGCCAGTCTTCAGCCAATCCAATTCACTCCAAGTGATAGCAAGCAAAGGCTGAATACATTGGATATTGCAAAGGCTATGGGCCCTGACAATATTCCAGCAATAGTACTAAAGACGTGCTTCAGAATTTGCTACAACCCAAGCCAAGCTGTTCCAGTACAGTTACAACACTGGCATCTACCCAGAAATATGGAAAATTATGCAGGTATATCCTGTACACAAAAAGCAGGACCAATCCAACCCAGCCAATTACCGCCATATCGGTCTACTCTTGATAATCAGCAAAGTGATGGAAGGGGTTGTCGACAGTGCTATCAAGCGGCAGTTGCTCAGCAATATCCTGCTCACTGATGCTCAGTTTGGGTTCTGCCAGGGCCACTCAGCTCCTGACCTCATTACAGCCTTGGTTCAAACAAGGACAAAAGAGCTGAACTCAAGAGGTGAGGTGAGAGTGACTGCCCTTGACATCAAGGCAGCATTTGACCGACTATGGCATCAAGGAGCCCTAGCAAAACTGAGGTCAATGGGAATCAGGGGGAAAACACTCCACTGGTTGGAGTCATACCTAGCGCAAAGGAAGATGGTTGTGGTTGTTGGAGGTCAGTCATCTCAGCTCCAGGACATCACTGCAGGACTTCCTCAGGGTAGTGTCCTAGGCCCAATTATCTTCAGCTGCTTCATCAATGACCTTCCTTCAATCATAAGGTCAGAAGTGGGGATGTTCGCTGATGATTGCACAATGTTCAGCATCATTTGCAACTCCTCAGATACTGAAACAGTCCGTGTAGAAGTGCAGCAAGCCTTGGACAATATCCAGGCTTGGGCCGATAAGTGGCAAGTAATATTTGCACCACACAAGTGCCAGGCAATGACCATCTCCAGCAAGAGAGAATCTAACCATCTCCCCTTGACATTCAATGGCATTACCATCGCTGAATCCCCCACTATAAACATTCTAGGGGCTACCATTGACCAGAAACTGAACTGGAGTAGCCATATAAATACCGTGGCTACAAGAGCAGGTCAGAGGCTAGGAATTCTGCAGCGAGTAACTCACCTCCTGACTCCCCAAAGCCTGTCCACCATTTACAAGGCACAAATCAGGAGTGTGATGGAATACTCTCCACTTGCCTGGATGGGTACAGCTCCAACAACACTCAAGAAGCTCGACACCATCCAGGACAAAGCAGCCCGCTTGATTAGCACCCGATCCACTACCTTCAACATTCACTACCTCCACCATCGACGCACAGTGGCAGAAGTGTGTACCATCTACAAGATGCACGGCAGCGACTCACCAAGGTTCCTTTGACAGCACCTTCCAAACCTGCGACCTCTACCACCTAGAAGGATGAGGGCAGCAAATGCATGGGAACATCACCACCTGAATTTCCCCTCCAAGCTACACACCATCCTGACTTGGAATTATATCACCGTTCCTTCACTGTCGCTGGGTCAAAATCCTGGAACTCCCTTCCTAACAGTACTACCCCACATGGACTGCAGCGGTTCAAGAAGGCAGCTCACCACCACCTTCTCAAGGGCAATTAGGGATGGGCAATAAATGCTGGCCTAGCCAGCGACACCCACTTCCCAGAAACGAATAAAAAAAAGAATCAATTTGCAAAGCTTGCGGAAAGGTCTAATCGCTGGGAAAAGAAATGCAGAACAAGGGAAGAAGGTGATAGATGAGTCACCAGAGCCAGAGTAATAGGGCGAATGAGTAGGGAAAGAAACCAAAACATCCATACCCTGGAAGATGACGATGGGTTTGAGAACATGATAGACATAGGAACAATACAATTGCACAAAATGTTTGGATGTGACAGTTCTCAGAGAAAAGAAATTCACACGATCATTCAGATCAGGAAGAGGGTGAGAAATATGCCCACAATGATAAATCTGAAGATTGATACTGTAGTACAGAGTAACATCATCCTGCTCAGACTATACCAGAAGATCTTTCCTGAAAATTTGGAGGAAAATGGTTATCCAAGGAAAGGTGCTCTGAAACCGAACGTCATGCTAACAGCATACTGGGGAAACTGAGATTCGACTTCTAGAAACAACCCAAATCAGAGGGACAGACAAAATGTATGTTCTACATCACTGAAACAGATGGTCCTGCTTTCCTGGGGTTGAGCAGTTGCGAAGAGCTGCAGATTATCTCAGTAAACCGTGAGGTGAAGGAGGTGACATTGAGGGTTGAAGACAGTACGCCCATTGAAAAGTGCCCTCCGAACAGAAGCAAAGGTCTGGTACAAACGTACCCAGAGTGTTTTGATGAGACAGTTGCATGCTTTGAATATTTTGAGTATCACATCACTCTTGACTCAGCAATGAAACCAGTGATTCATGCCCCACGTAAAGTACCAATAGAACTAAAGGAAATCTTATGCGAGCACTCCAAGAAATGGAAGAAAAGAAGGTGATCGCCAGAATCACAGACCCTACAGATTGGGTAAATTCTATCGTGGTGAGAGAGAAGCCAAATGGACAGCTAAGAATTTGCCTGGATCCCAAAGATCCTAACCAAGCAATACAGACCCTATCACAACCCTATTCCAACACTGGAAGAAATCACACCAGCACTGGCAGGGGCCAAAGTTTTCAGCAAGCTTGATACCAGAAATCGCTACTGGAATGTGAAGCTTGATGAGGGATCTTTGCTATTGTCAACATTCAACACACCTTTTCGAAGGTACAAATTCCTGCGTCTACCTTTCAGCCTTAAAGTGAGCCAGGATGTGTTTCAGCAGAAAGTAGACGAGACATACTGAGGATGTAAAGGAGCAGTCGGCATAGCAGATGATATCCAGATGTACGGTGTAGATGGAAAAGATCATGACAACCATCTACATGAAGCCATGAAGGAAACCAGGAAAGCTGGGATCAAGCTAAACACAGAGAAATGCATTGTGAAAATGACAGAATGTCAGTTCTTCAGAATGGTGTACACACCTGGCGGAATTAAGCCAGGTCCTGAAAGAATCTTAGCCATCTCTGGGATGGAAGCCCCAAGAGATAAGAGAGAGTTGAGAAGTTCCCTTGCCTTGATTCAATACGAGCTCCTTCATACCACACATCATGGAACACACAGCAAACCTGCGGGAGCTGATGAAAGATGATGTAGAGTACCAGTGGTCAGAGTCACATGACAGGAGTTTCAACAAACTCAAAAAAGTAATATGCAAAGAGACAAGTCTGTCACACTACGACAGAAAGAAACCTGTTACTCTGCAAGTAGATGCTTCCACAAAAGGACTGGGAGCAGCCCTGGTACAAGCAGGAAAGCCAATAGCATTTGCATCCAAAGCTCTAACATCAGCTGAGATAAGATATGCCAACACAGAAGGAGAGCTTTTGGCAGACGTGTATGCCTGTGAGAAGTTCCATACATTTCTCTATGGGAGAAAGTTCACAGTGGAGAGTGATCATCGTCCACTGGAGCAGATCTACAAGAAAAAATTATGTAAATCACCAGCAAGACTGCAGAGGTTACTTTTGAGGCTTCAGAGTTACCATTTCATTCTGAAATACAAGCCAGGAAGAGAAATGGTGCTGGCAGATACGCTATCTCGGTTGTCGCCACAGGAGAAACACGAGATAGAAGATCTAGGTATAGAGATTCAACACCTAGTGAATGTAACACCACCAAAACTGAGTCTATTTAGAGATGAGACCAGCAAAGACGAGGAATTACAGATGCTCTCTCAGCAAGTAGTCCAGGGATGGTCTGAAAAGATACAGCAAACATAGCCAGCAATACGGCAGTACAGGTCTATCAGAGATGACATCTCACTAGTAGATGGTATTCTGCTAGCCAGATCCAGAATAATCAGACCCAAAACAATGCAGGAAGTACTTCTTCAAAAGATACATGAAGGCCACATCGGAATGGAGAAGTGTAAGCTCAAGCCAGATCAAAAATATGTTGTCTACATGCAATGTATGCTAGAAGTACAGAAACACACAGCAGAAAAAGATGACAGCGACTGAAGTATCACCCAGACCATAGCATACAGCAGGAGCCGATTTATTCGCACATAATCACACATATTTCATAGGTGCAGACTACGACTCAAAGTTCCCTTTTATCCGGAAGGTGAAAGACATGACAGCCACAACAACCATCTTAGCAGTGCGAGTTCCGTTCGCTGAACAAGGGATTTCCAAAAGATTAATATGTGACAATGGCACCCAGTTTACATCGAGAATTTAAGGAATTTGCTGACCAGTATGGGTTCAACACCATCACCTCATCACATCACTACCCATGGGGACACGGGTTTATAGAAAGACACATCCAGACAGTCAAAAGAACCCTTGCGAAATGCTGAGAGATGAAGGAAGACCCAAACTTGCCCTTATTGGCATTCAGATCAACACCTCTCAAGGCTGACATGAAATCACCTGCAGAGCTGTTGAATGGAAGAAAATATATGACTACCAAGCAAAATACATCTTTCAAGTGACTCAGGAGGAAGTGAGACAACAACACACAGAAGCACAGGTAAGAGGAGAGCAACACTTCATCAAGCTTGCTAAATCTCTACCTGAGCTGTTGAAAGGACAAACTGTACATGTACAGGATCCAATCATGAAAACCTAGAGCCTAGCAAACGTTGTTGGTGAAGTTGAGACACCCATACATCACTGAGACCGAAATCAGTAACCAAATGAGAAGGAACAGAAATCATATTCGACTTACAACTGAACTGGAAAAACAGAAAAGACCATCAACAACACCGGAGACATCACTATCCAGCGAGACAAAATCAACAACGTCACCAGCAAGTGACACAGCATTAGCAACAGCAAGCATGACTCCTACAACACCAGGAGCAACAAACACGACATCGCCTGTGCAGCGTGCCAACTCACCACTGAGAGCAACGAATGCCAAATCTACAAGATGGAGGCATAGCATTTAACCACCTAAGCGATACCGTGAATAGTATTTTTAGAAAAGAATACATGCTATAAGAGACATTAAAAAGGGGTTCAGATTATTTCCAAAAGTCAGTTGATAATCTTCTTTAAGTTTAGAAAAAGTTAATCATAGATATAGAGTGATACAGCACCAAAACAGACCCTTCGGCCCAATGAGTCCACCCTGACCATCAACTACCCATTTACACTAATCCTACATTAATCCCATTTTTCCCCTCTCACATCCCCATCTTCCCTCAAATCTCCGACCACCTACCTACACTAGGGGCAATTTTTACAATGACAATTTACCTATCAACCCACAAGTCTTTGGCATGTGGGAGGAAACCAGAGCACCCAGAGGAAACCTACGCAGTCACAGGGAGAAATTGCAAAATCCACACAGGCAGTACCCAGAATTGAACCCGGGTCGCTGGAGCTGTGAGGCTGCGGTGCTAACCACTATGCCACTGTGCCGCCCAATGACTGGCACAGTTATATTGATATAGAGGCATTATGTTTTTTAAAGAAAGAGGGATGTTATACTATCTGTAAAGTACTAGGAACTAATTATCGAGGATCTAATTGTTATGTGTAAGTGTTCCGGGGTGGGGGGGGTTGCGGGATGAGGCATATTCACGGCTGCACTGGAGAGTCATGTGACATGGATCAGGACACAAGCCTGGGG
This sequence comes from Heterodontus francisci, assembly GCF_036365525.1. Taxonomy (NCBI): domain Eukaryota; kingdom Metazoa; phylum Chordata; class Chondrichthyes; order Heterodontiformes; family Heterodontidae; genus Heterodontus; species Heterodontus francisci. The sequence continues at coordinate 68,694,052 of NC_090378.1, forward strand.
CAGTCCTATAACAGGGAGCATGGAAGCTGAATGGAATAAACAAAGACTTGAGCCTTTCTAAGTCTAAAGTGTGATTATTTCCAACTTATGGGAACCAGAAAACAACCGGGAGACATAATAGTGTGGGAGCCGACTTATTCATGCACAAGCAAGAATGTTGTCTTATAGTAGCAAACTATTACTCAAAGTTCCTATTCATCCAAAAAGGTAAAAGATTTGAGAGCTACAACAATCACCACAGCAGTGTGAGTCCTGTTTGCCGAGCAAGGGATTCCAGAAAGATGATATGTTATAATGGAATCACTGTTGTATAAAAAGATACATCCAGACAGTCACAAAGCCCTTCATAAAATCTCTGAGAGACAAAGGAAGACACAAACCTTGCCTTACTGTCATTTCAAGCTACACCTCTCAAGGCCGACATAAAATCGCCTACAGAACTACTAAATGACCAAAAATACAAAGCAACTCTGCCAAGCAAGATATATCTTCCAAATGTAAGACAACAAATCGCTGCTGCACAGGTAGAAGGAAGTCAGCACTACAACAAACATGCTAAATCATTGCCTGAGTTGTTGAGCGGACAAATTATGCATGTACAGGACCCAATCCCGAAAACCTGGAACCCAGAAAATGTTTGTAAAGCTGAGACTTCAAGATTATACAACATAGAGAATGAAACCAGTAGGCAGATGAGAAGGAACCAAGTCCATATTTAGTCTACAGCAAAACTGGTAAAGCAGAGTCGGTCATCAGCAACATCACCAACAAGCAACACAACATCAGCAACATCACCAACAAGTCGTGCAACATTAGCAACATCACCAGTGAGTGACACAACATCACCAACATCAAGCACAACTTCTACACCAGGAGCAACATGCACAACACCACCAGTACAGTGCACCAACTCATCGCAGAGGGGGATGACGACACCAGATCCATGAGATGGAAGCACAACATCTTACCACTGGAACAATATCGTGAATAATGCTTTGAAAGAAAATGAATCTAAGAAGAGTTTTAAGGTATTCAGAATTACATGTTTAATTGTAAATGTTGATTGTAAAATTTTCTTTAGTAGCCGGAAAAAAATGTTTGGAAATGTTATGCTGATAGGACAAGGCATTACAATTGTTTTTAAAGAAAGAGGGCTCGCGTTTTCTGATCCCAAAATGATTTAGGATCTGTGTTGTTCATGCATATGTATACATGTGTATCCATAATACTACATCAACCACTATTGCACTACAGTTTGTGTACCAAACACACATTGTATCGTTCCACCACACGTATAGAGATATGTAAAATATAAGAGATGTAAGCTCCAGTATCTGTGTTAAAGAATGTGATTATTTCGGAACTCTGGGAAACAACACAAGACATAACATTATCCTTAACTTCCCTAGTTAACCATGATTGTACCACTTTTCCAATGGGGTTTATATTCCTTAAGGGAATGTATATTCATTGAAAATTCTGAATTATTCTTTTAAATATTTGCCATTCCTTATCAACCGTTCTATCTTTTAATCTAATTTCCCAATTGACCTCAGCCAACTCGCTTCTCATATCTCTGTAATTGGCTTTGTTTAAATTTAAGACCCTAGTATTAGACTTAACCACGTCACTCTCAAACTTAATATGAAATTCTACCATATTATGATCATTGTTCCCCAGAGGATCTTTTACAATAAGACTACTAATTGACCCTGTCTCATTACACAACACTAGATATAAAATAGCCAGTTCTCTAGTTGGTGGTTCAGCATAAAAAACTCTCAAATGCATTCCATGAACACGTACTCCAAACTACTTCTGCCAATTTGGTTTTCTCAGTTTATGTGAAGATTAAAGTCTCCCAGGATTATTGCATTACTCTTGTTACATACTCCTCTAATTTCCTGATTTGTACTCTGTCCAAGACTATAATTACTGTTAGGGGGCCTATAAACTTCTCCCACCAGTGTTTTCTGCCAACCCAAACTGATTCTATATGCTGATTTTATGGGCTAGGATTCCTTCTCACTATTGCCTTTATCTCATCCTTTATCATCAGAGCTACCCCACCTCCTTTTCCATTTCACCCATCTTTTCTAAAAGTCAGGTACCCTGGAATATTTATTTCCCAACTTTGGTCACCCTGCAACCATGTCTCAGTAATGGCTACTTGTTCAAATCCATTTATCTCTATTTGTGTCATTAATTCATCTATCATGTTATGGATGCTTAGTGCATTCAGATATAATGCCTTTAATTTTAACTTTTTACTATTTTTCCCTGATGTAGCCTTAGTTGCTCCTGTCCTGTTATCATTGTTAAACTCTCTGGCCTTTCCTGACACAATCTGCTTGATTTTACTCAGATGGCTACTCTGCTCTACAGCTTGACCTTTCTCTTCAGACTCATAAATTTACCCTTATTTCAACCCTCCATTCCCCCTTATTAGTTTAAAGCACTATCCACCACGGTAGCTACTTGATTCGCTGGGAAACTGTTCGGTTTAAGTGGAACTGATCCCAACAGAACAGCTCCCTCTTTCCCAATACTGGTGCCAATGCTCCATGAATTGAGACCCCTGCCTCCCACCCCATTCTTTCAGCCATGCATTTAAACCTCAAATTTGTTTGTCCCTGTGCCAATGGCTCAGGTAGTATTCCAGAGATTATTACCTTAGAGGTTCTGCTTTTTAATTTTATCCTAGCTCCTCCAACTCCATCAGCAGAATCCCATTCCTAGCTCTACCTATGTCATTGGTTTCTACATGGACCACAACAGGATCCTCTGCCTCTTTTTCCAAGTTCTTCTCCAGCTGTGAGGAGATCCCTGGCACCACAGCCTCGGTGACTTCCAGTAGCAGCTGCAGAGTAGGGTATTTAACTGATACAGAGGTGATAAGAGGAAAGGGCAGAGGATATGGGACATTGATGAGACAGAGAGTGGCACTGTGGGAGTATACATCATGCAGTGGAGTTGTAGTGCCACACCTTCATTTCTGTTACTACCCTGCACCATGGCTAGATCTGCGCTCTACTTCGGCCTTCTCAAAGCACCACACAGACGTAGCCAGATCCCTCCTCCATGTGACCCTGCCAGGATTCAGTGATCAATGTCCCACATGCACCACCAGAAAATGTGGTATTTGTTCCTTAGTGGTTCCTTTCCCTAACATATTACTCACCATCCACCTCAGAGGCAAAAAGAGAGAAGCAGATGGCAAATCTAATATAAGGGTTTGAAAGGGTTAATGTCTGGGACAGTGTGAGTAACACCTTCCACTGTGATGATGTAAGAGATCACATGAGAGAGACTTGAGGAGAAGCAGCACCATGGCATCAGAGAAGTCAGTCATACTTGAATGAAGTGTACATAGTTCTTTAGTATGTAATAAACTAGTTATTGTTTAAACCCACCGAAGACTAAACTCTCCTAGCTAGACTACCAACATGGTGAACAACGGTGATTTGTTGCCACACAGCACCCAGAAAACTTTGAAAAAAAAAATGTTGGGAAGTCAGAACTGAGAAAAGTGGCGCCAAAACTCCAAAACTGCAGAACTCGAGAACAGGCCGTGAGGAGCTCCAGAGTTACTCTGCGGACCAAGAAGAGGCTCAGAGAGTTGGGATGTCGGCTTACAGAGGCATTCAGGCTGGACCACAGAGGCAGGGTGGTCTGTGAGAAAAAATCCTGGTCCAGCGATTGCAGGCTTCGGCACACTAGGCAGGCAACACTGGAAAAACCAAATCCCTAGTAAGGGCGGATCCCAGGTTGCGCCATTAGACATGGCGACCGCAAGGCAGAAAAGAAAAAATATCGGCTGCAAATACTTGATACTTATTCAAACACCACTAAATTCCAAGTCTACCACAGAGATTTCTTGGGGAAAGACGGGCACCGCAGCAGGAGTCAGAGCGAGGCAGGAAAACTTCCAATACTGGAAGGAAAACTTAAAACAGAACAAAACTACCTAGGAAACTTAGGAAAGCTATGGATCTTAACTTTACGCTACCAGAGAAGTTTGGAAACATGGAAGGACCAAATCAAACTCAAAACAGGTCACTTTGGAGAAAAAGATTTCTGAGGTACAGAATGGCTTCAAAATTAGACAGCAAGTCTGAAGCAGAACAAGTCAACATATTACTTTATTCCATCAGAGTAAAAGAAGACGATGTTATTGCAAGACAAGACATTAATGAGACATCAGATAAATTTGAATAAGTCTTAAAAGCCTTTGATTATTATTTCAACCTGAGAAATAGCAAGATTCTAGAAAGGGCCAAATTCAACAGAAGGGTCCAGAAACTAGGTGAACCGGTAGATGCTTTTATTAACGACCTTTACAGGCTAGTTGAAGGATGCGAATATGAAGACCTAAAATCAGAATTAATACAAGACGCATTGTAGTAGGTATTGATGATGAATCTCTATCAGATTTATTGCAGCCTAAGGAAGACCTCGACAAAGCAATACAGCTGGTGAGACAAGCAGAGGTCCGAAAGCAGAACAGAGCAATCCTGAGAGGTGAAGCAAAACCTTGGTTCAGGAAACCTCCAGCGACCGTACTGTTCCATAAGCACTGGACTTTAAAAGAAGCTCCAGAAAAGAAGATACGCTTGGAAGGGAAAGTACAAGATGCCATGAAACCTTGCCAGTGCTGTGGCAACAAATAGTCCCACAGGTGCAAGCAGTGTCCTGCAAACAAAATTCTTTCACTGCAAGAAAGATGGCCACTTTGGGAAGATGTGCCAAAATAAAACGTCTACTTTAACAGGTTCTAAAAGAAAAGTCTTCGAGCATAGAGCTATTAATGAAGTTGAACAATCTCTATCAGAAGAGAAATCAGAAAACTTCCTTGGTGCGAACAATGACCCTAATCTTGCAGTCTGGGCTGCAGATATATATGTCAACAGACATATCACCAATTTAAAATTAGACACTGGAGCAAATGTAACAGTCTTATCAGACAGTGAACCGTAGTTATCAATGCATTGCTTGCAACCAACAGAAACTCAGTTACACGGTCCAGGAGGGATTGAACTGAATGTCAAGGCGAAAGCTACAAACAACACTCCAGTACAAGGGAAAGCAGATATTGGAAACACTGTATGTTCTACAAAATCAAGAATTTTCTCTTTTAAGTAGAAGAGCTTGTATAGTCCTTAATCTTATCAGGAAAGTGGAAGAAGTTAGACAGTAAGAATCCAGGATACACTTCCAAAATGACTTTCTGAAATTGTCTACTGGTCTAGGAAGACTTGAGTCTGAATATTGTATTACTTTGCGGAAAGAAGCTAAACCTGTATGTCTTTTCACGCCTAGGAAAATACCACACCTACTGATGAAGCAAATCTAACTTCAGCTAGAAGAGATGGCCAGGATGGGAGTCATTTCTCCTGTCACTGAACCTACAGAGTGGTGTTCGGGAATGGTTCCAGTTCCTAAACCTAACAGTACTCTTCACATTTGTGTAGACTTAACTCTACTTAATAAGGCTGTGGAAAGGGTAGTTCATCCGATGTTCTCAGTAGATGAAAACTTGGCAAAGTTATTCAAAAGTACCATGTTCACAAAGCTGGATGCGAATAGTGGCTTTTGGCAAGTTCCTTTGGACAAGAAGTCAAGGTTATTGACAATTTTCATCACTCCGTTTGGAAGGTTTTGTTTTTAATTGGTATTACATCAGCAGCAGAAATATTCCAAAGAACTATGTCGAACATTCTGCAGGGCCTTACAGGAGTAATATACCATATGAACGACATCTCAGTCATGAATCCATTGAAGAACATGACCTGAGGGTTAGAGCGGTTTTGAATCGTCGACAGGACAAAGGCCTGACACATATGAAAAGTGTGAATTCTCAAAAATGTCTATTTGTTTCCAAGGGCACACTGTTAGTAGCCCTATGCCAATGGCTCAGGTAATATTCCAGAGGGCATAATGGCAGACCCGCAAAAGACGAGAGCCATTAGTGAATTCCCAATTCCGACTTCTAAGATTGTCAACGATTCCTTGGAATGGTTAATCAACTGGCAAAATTTCTGCCCAATCTAGCGCAAGTTACTGAACCCTTAAGACAACTATTAAGGAAAGCTCAAACATGGTGTTGGGATGCACATCAGGAGCAGGCATTTCAAAGGATCAAGGAAATGCTGATTTTGCCAGATATCTTCGTGCATTATAACCCCTCACTGCTGACCACAATTGCAGCAGACGCCTCATCTACAGGGTTAGCGGCATTCCTTTTTCAAGAACAGCAAGATGGATGCCGTAGACCGGTTTATTATGCATCTTGAGCATTGTCTGACACTGAGACAAGATACACCTCACAGAGAAAAAAGCTCTTGCATTCACATAGGCTTGCGAAAAGTTCTCCGATTATATCATCGGCTTAAAGGACGTCATAGAGACAGACTACAAGCCCCTAGTTTCCTTACTTGATGAAAAGGAACTCGCGAGAATGCCTCCGAGAATCCAGAGATTCTGGTTGAGGCTAACGAGATTTACTTATGAAACTGTATATGTACAGGGCAAGCAGCAAACGACAGCAGATGCACTGTGCAGAGCTACTGTTAACCATCCTACACAACAGGATGTTAACTTCATTAATGAGTCATATTCTCAGTTCACTGCATCACAATGGCTGGCAAGCTCAAAAAAGCTCCAAGAAATTTGTCATGCTCAGATGTAAGGTGAGGAATGCATCCGTATCCGCCAACATTGCACGCAGGGTTGGCCACAGCAGCGTCCCAGTGGTATGGTGATGAAAATCTTCTTTGAGTACAGAAAACACGTTATTATTGTGGATATACTGGTATATGACGAGAGGCTGGTGATTCCGGTCTCACTTCGGGTGGACATCTTGGAGAAAATACACCATGGCCATATGGGTATCATGAAATGCAGAGTACGGGCTCAGTCGTCCATGTGGTGGCCGGAAATATAGAGAGATATAGAAGAAGTGATTTCTAATTACCAGGTATGCATAGGCCAGACCAGAGGGAATCCCTTTTCTCAACCCAATTTCCAACCAGACTCTGGGAATGTCTGGGGATGGATCTATCAAGTTTAATAGGAAAACCTACCTGATTGTTATTGATTATTTTTTTCAGGTGGATCAAAGTCAAATCTTTGTGCACAATGACTCTGGAGACAGTCATTTGAGTTTTAAAGGAGATCTCTGCAACACATGGTATACCTGACCTGGTTGTTTCTGACAATGATCCACAATTTGCAAATGACTACTTCACGCACTTTGCGGCAAACTGTAGATTTGTACATCTTGCAAGTTCCCCTAGATAGCATCAATCAAATGTTGAAGCTGAATGAGGAGTCAGAACTGTCAAAGCAATGTTAAAGAAGAATGAAGATTTTCAAACAGCACTCCTAAACTACAGATCTACTCCATTGCTATGTGGATTAGTACTATCAGAACTGTTGATGGAAAGGAAGCTTAGAACACAACTTCCCATCCTACCCAAAAAATTACTTCCAGGGCTAGAAGTCCAGGATTAATCAGAGAGTTCAAGACAGAGCAAAGTCTTATTGAAAACAAGCTTATGACTATAACAGGAAATATTGTACCAGGAAGCTACCCAAGTTGATGCAAGGAGAAAAGCTATGGGTACGAGACCAAGGCAGAGAAGGAGTAATCATCCAGAGAGATAATAATCAATGGAGATCTTATAGTACCTTCTGAAGTATGTACTAACTAAGAAACAGGAGAAATCTTATTTCTATTCATCAAAGAAGTCAATCAGTCGTACATTTGGATACGACAAACCTCAATGAAGGCCAACCAAGTCTAGAAACAAGGGGCTGAAATTTATGAGCGGCCGCAAATGGCAGCAGTGTGCTCTGATGTCAGCGGACTTAAGGCGCAGATGCATTGTTGCTGACCCCCTGCGATATTTCGTGCGGGGGCTTATTTAAATGAAGGGCTCAGAAGGCCCGCCCCCAATGGCATCCGACGCCACCACACAGGTGCCGGCACCATTTTTAAAGGGCTTCAAGCCTTCATGTAAATTTAAATGTTTAAAGGTCCCTCCGCACTTATATCTGAAATAAAATTTTATTCAAACTTTTCATCCCTTCTCCCATCCCCCAATGAGTTCACAGTAAATAAAACTACATATACCCCAGGAAAACCAATTTTTCAAATAACGAACTTTAAACCTCGCTCCCCACCCCCAGAATATTTGACCTTCAACCCCTTCCCACCATTCCCACAACCAATCTGAGCAGTTTTCCCCACTCCCACCCCAAACTTGAATATTTCACTGATTCCCCCCTCCCCACCAGTGTCACGCCTCAGAACACCGAACAGAGTTCCGACGACGTGGGACTTGCGGCCAGCGGCCATAATATCGGCGTGGGTCGGCCGCTGAGACAAGGCATGTTTATTCATTAATTTTAATATTTAAAGAACACCCCACTGCCGAGCGGTGGGGGGGCTGCACCGAGCCCTTGCCACTGCCGGTAAAATGCGGTGGGGCCTTCTCAGTGTTGGAGGTCGTGGCGGGCCTCTCCTGTAAGAATTTTCCTGACCCCCCCTCCCCCCTCCCCCCACAACCCCCGACGCCAGAGGCCTCATAAATTTCAGCCCAAGTGTTCAGAGAAAGACTACTGATCTTCCAAGTCTGACAACATCACGATCAGGGAGAGTTGCAAAGCCTCCTGCCAGATTGAATCTGTGATTTCAGAGACTTGGGGGGCGATGCGGTAGTACGTAAAAGTAAAAATAAATGTATTAAAAAAAATGGTCAAAGACTTGGGGGGCAGATAGAGTATAAGGGTTTGAAAGGATTAATGTCTGGGACAGTGTGAGTGACACCACCCACTGTGATGATATAAGAAATCACATGAGAGAGACTTGAGGAGAAGCGGCAGCATGGCATCAGAGGGATCAGTTATACTTGAATGAAGCTGTACATAGTTCTTTAGTATGTAATAAACTGGTTATTGTTTAAACCGACTGAAGACTGAGTAATCTCTTCTAGCAAGACTAACCAAATATACAACAGCAAACATAGTATCAGATAAAAAAAAGGGAGAAAGAAAGAGATTAGCAATATAGAGGGAGGACCTGTAACCGCAAGTAAACAGAGAGAGATCGGAGCCAGACCATGTGTGCTGACTTAATGTGAGCAACATCATGGGAAATAGACTAGTAATTTTGTATTTTCTGTCCCATCTGTTTGGAGACCATTACAGCTTGAAGGAAGCACAGGAGATTGGCTCCCAGGCCTTTGCTAACATTACTCCAGAGTTTTCAGCCAAGAGTTGTGCAAGAATGTCCTAGAACTCAGTCAATGAACTCCCTATGTAAGAGTTAGCAAACTTCAAGCTAAGTTTAGGATTATTCATTAGCATTTCATGATACAACCTGTTGGACATTAAAACATTTTGTGTCGCTATTTTGCTTCACAGTATCAGATTTTCCTAAGACTGTGATTCCTTTCACTTAGGTACTTTACTTCTCTCCCCACCATGGCCAGAATTTTACATTGGATCAAAGGCCCCGCCCACCTGACGAAATGTCAGGGGCGAGCCTGCCTCCGCCGGGCCTGGGGAGCAATGCCGGGATTTTTCGCTGCCTAGGCCCACCTCCCTGAGGCAGGAAGTCCCGCCTAATGGAGCTACCAGCCAATCAGCGGGCCAGCAGCTCTTAGTTTTAGCAGTGGCCACCACTCCCGGTGGCCACTGCTGGGACTGCACTCAGCCATCAGAAACAAGCGGGACAACGGCCCCGGAACCAAGGTAAGTTTTTGGGGCCTCGCCGGGACAACTGGCTGGGCCTTGGTGAGGCAGGGGGGGTGGCTTAGGAGTGGGGGGGGGGGGGGGAAAGTCTTGTCCAGTGGGGGCTGTGGTGGGACCCCAGTGGGTGTTCTGGGGGCCTTTGCTGCCCGGCCGCGGCTGGTAAAATTCCAGTGGCAGCGGGAGGAGGCCCTTAAGCAGCAGTTAATCGGCCACTTAAGGGCTTTGATTGGCCTGGGGCGGGCAGGCCGTTTCTCGCCGCCGCGTGTAAAATTGCAGTGGGGGTAGGAAGGCGTCAGGAACAGCACCCCCCACCCCCTCCCAGCCACCAGCCTGCTCGTTTGGGGGCTGTAAAATTCTGACCCATGCCTCACTTGAGTGTCATACTGTTACATTTCTTAAATACAGATGTATCAGAGCACAACAGTGTGAAGAAATCTAAGAATTCACAAAAGCCATCAAAATCTAAATATTAAGGCAGTTTTTGATCAGAAATCAGAAATCGTTTGTGCAAAATGCATACTAAATGAGAGAATAGTAACTAGACTGATCTATTTTCCCCTGTAGATGTGTTGTTCTATTTGTATCTATTTATTGAACCTGTGCTAAGATAGCAGCTGTCTTCTAGCATTATGATTGCACACGTACAGCCTTTTTACATTTCAGTTATATAGCCAATATAGTAGACTGTTACCTTTGTCAGATCCATGGGTACTGAGTGGAAACTGATACCAAAGGCCCAGCTGGATTCCTGTATGTGTTGCAGCTGGAAGATACTTATTACATTAGAAAATCTAGGTAAGGACTGAACACTCAGAGACTAAAAATCTTGCACACAAAACATCACTAATGAAATAACTGTATTTAGTATAGTATTTCCATTTCTAAGTTTATCATCCACATTTATCCCAACTAACAATGTTTTCAATTTAAACTAGAATTCTGGTTCAATCTGTGTTAAATCCCTCTCATTGCTGCCTGTTTGATTGTGAAAGTATTAAATGTTCAAACATTTCCCATTCAGCTAAGCTTGAGTTGTGATGATAACTTCAGTAAGAGCTTCTCACTGGTTGTGTACAGGTGATCTCCTCAGTCATAGGGCTGGATTTTACCAAGCCCATGACGTTGGGCTCCGTGGCAGGGGGAACCGAAATATGAGTCCGGCAGCGGACTCCATGGAGGCCGATGCCGGGAGGGCCTGACCCGATCCTCCCGGTGGTGGTGATGCTCCATGGCGGCTCCCCTGCCACTGGGCGACGAGATCGGAGTTTCAATATTTAAATCAATAAAATGAATACATTTAAATAAACTTACCTTCCATCTTCCAGGCCCACCACGATCCTCAGTGCGGCGGCCGTCACTCCTGCACCTTCAATTCCCCATCTGAGGAAAGCAGGCGTGACACTGGTGGAGAGGGGGGAGGAGTTAAGATTTTCAGTGTGGCGGGGGTGGGGGGGGGGAATGGGGTCAAATAAACATAATGGGTGTAGGGGATGGTGGGAAGGGGTGAACTTTAAACTTTGTGCAGTCTGTGGGGGGGTGGTAGGCCAGATTTAAGAGTTAAGTGTTTTGGGCGGAAGGGCAAATAGATAATGTAATTGTTATTGGGGGTGGGAAAGGGGCATTAGAAATTTAATTGAGAACTTTTGGCAGGGTGTAGCTTTAAAAAGTTTAAATCTGCCGGCGGGGCTGGTTGTCCTTTAAAATGGCGCCAGCGTCTGCACACAGGCAGCTGACGCCATTGCCAGGGATGGACAGCCCACCCCTCCATGTGATTGGTGGGGTGGGGGGGGGGATGCAGGCCACCCCGGCTATTTAAATGAGCCCACGCGCGGGAGATTGCGGCGGATCTTTGGCGTGAGCGGGCTGCCATTTTTTGAGCTTGCTGCCAGGATTGGCAGCGGCTCTTAAAATCCAGCCAAAGAGTTGCTTGAATGCACTGCACCTGGGCGTACTTAATGCTGACGCTGGATGCACAAGATAGTAACAAGCATTTTGTTCCATAGCATAGACATCCTTCATTTTGATTTTTTTTTAAAAATCATCTGAATAATGGGAATTAAAAAGAAAATGCAAGAAACTATACATATGCTGCAATTCAGATTTTTTTTAAACTTTATTTAATTTCAAAGAAAGTGACATTTAACTTTTTAAAGTTATTACAGTTTAGTTTCCATACTGTATAGAATTTATAAATGGCCAGACCATTTCTTTACTACATAATACATTAAAACATAATTGCATATTCATAATTATGTGCAATGAATCAACAGGAAAAACAACCACTGAGGAAATGACATATATATTTGTATATATAAAAAAAAGTATTTACAAAATAGCACGCAAGATCAATGGAGCTATTTCTTATTTTTGTTCCAATTTTCTCCCTCTTCTGATGGTGTTGACTCCTGCTGGGATATGGTTGCATAGGCTTACAAGCCTTTCAGTACCTCGCCCCAAGTAGCCATTCTTTGTCTGGGTGTATGTGTGCCCCGACAATGAGTGTTGACAAGTTATTCAACTATGAAGGGTATGACAGCAAGCATGATCCTGTTCTCACCCAACATCCAGATATGTGCTCTTTCCAGTAGGAGCCGCTGCATAGTAATCAGGAATGGGGTTCCTGGCCAATTTTTCCCTCCCTATCCCAGGGGACGCTACAGCTAATGGTAGTGTTTTAACTGCTGCCCAGATGAGATCAACTCTGACAAACCAGGAATCAAACCTTGGACTTGCTGGTCTGCACAATTTTATAGGCAGCAGTGCCTTTAGCCAGGAGGCCATGGAAACGCCAACAGAACTATTCTAATCTATAAGGCAAAAAACAGCCAGAAGTGGTCAGGTCTGATTAGTTTTCTCGAATCCTTACAAGTACATTCACAGTGCACAGCAGCTGTGCAGAACAGTGCTACAATGCTTCAAAAAGACAATACAAAGGACATCTGCTTTATCTTTCACATAATTTTGATGGACAGCTAAAATAAACCCAAAATTGATTATCATGTGCAGCGTATCATATGTAATAGATGACTAAAGGAGCAACACCTGCTTTATCATCATATGATTCATTTAAAACCAGCTCCCAGTAGGCAGCCCATTTGTGTTACACAGCACTTTCTTCTGTAGGTGGATTGACTTTAAAAGTAGCACACGTTTGAAAGTATTTGCACATGCAGTTCTTTTAAAGTTGCAAATGGTGGCCAGGATTTCACTGAGCACCTGACATCGGGCTCCATGGCAGGGGGTGGGGTTGAGGGGGGTGGTGGGAGGGGAGAACGTTAGGTTGTTCCAGCAGCGGCCCATCATGGAGCTGACGCTGGGAGTGCCAGGCCGATCTTCCCGGTGGCGTTGACGAGGCTCCATGGCGGTCCCCCTCCCCCACCACTGGGCGATGGGACCCAGATTAACATATTTAAATGAATGAAATGAATACATTTAAATAAAATCAACAGTGATCTTACCTTCAGGCCGCAATCTTCTGAGCGGTGGCTGGCACTCGCGCCTTCACTTTCCCGTCCAGGGAAAGCAGGCACACCGTGGTGGGGAAGGGGGGAAATTATTTTTAGTGCAGGGGAGGGGGGCGTGGGGGGGGGGGGCAGAGAACGGTCTCTAATGCAAATTACTAGTGTAGGGAAGGGTGGGAAGTGGAGACCTCTGCACTTTGATCGGTTTGAGGGGCGGGGTGGGGGGAAGGTCAAGTGTTGAAGGTAACTGCGCTTGGTGGAGTGGGGAGGGAGAAAGGGCAAATTTTAAATTTAATTGTTGGGCGGGGGGGAAGGAGCGATAGATTTATTGGTGGTACATTGGGGAGGGATAGCCCTTGAAAAATGGCGCTAGTGTCTGTGCACAGGCAGGTGACACCATTGCTGGCGTTGGAGAACCCACCCCCTCCATTTGATTGGGGTGGGGGGGGGGGGGTGGAAGGAGTGGCCCCACTGCCTCATTATCCTGGGCTGCTGTGAGGAAGTGTGATGCCATTTTTTGGGGGGGGAAGAAAATCCAGCTCAGTAAGTTTTTATAATCTGTTGTTGAGGAAGGTGATCTGCAGACCAGGTACTCTAGTCAGCACTAGCTGAATTGCTGCTCAGGAAGGCCGCAGTCCCTCAGCTGCTCAGTCTGCCAGCAGCCACCGCTTTCTGGCCACCCAATATGTTGAGCCACTTGTAGTTAAGCTTCCATTTGAAGTGGGGTTGTCATCTGAAACGTGGGTCAAAACCACATATCTGAACTGCAGATGCGGCCATCAATGTCATGATCACTGTTTTGTTCACATTCATGTGTTGCCACCAACTACAGATGTGCCCTTGCCAGCTCACTAAAAATATAAGCTAATTATAGGTATCATCACGAACTTTTTAGCAGTGACCTTGCTACTGACCCTGTTTTTTCAAAAATATTTAGAACCATAGAAAAAGTACGGCACAGAAGGAGGCCATTTAGCCCATCGTGCCTGCGCCGGCCGAAAACACTAGCCGCCCAAACTAATCCCAGCACCTGGTCCATATCCTTGCAAGTTACAGTACTTCAGGTGCTTGTCCAGGTATCTTTGAAATGAGTTGAGGGTTTCTGCCTCCACCACCGTTCTGGGCAGTGAATTCCAGACACCCACCACCCTCTGGATGAAAAAGTTTTTCCTCGTGTCCCCTCTAATCCTTCTACCAATCACCTTAAATCCGTGCCCCCTGGTAATTGACCTCTCCGCTAAGGGAAACAGGTCCTTCCTGTCTACTCTATCTAGGCCCCTCATAATTTGTTGACCTCAATTAGGTCACCCCTCAGCCTCCTCTGTTCTGAGGAAAACAACCCTAGCCTTTCCAATCTTTCCTCATAGATGCAACTTTCAAGCCCTGGCAACATGCTTGCAAATCTCCTGTATACTCTCTCCAGGGCAATTATGTCCTTTCTGTAATGTGGTGACCAGAACTGTACTCAATACTCCAGCTGTGGCCTAAGCAGCATTTTGTACAGTTCCAGCATTATATCACTGCTTTTGTACTCTATACCTTGGCCAATATAGGAAAGCATTCCATATGCCTTCTTCACCACTCTATCTACCTGTCCTGCCACCTTCAGGGACATGTGGACTTGCACTCCAAGGTCTCTCATTTCTTCTACTCCTGTGATTTACATTTTCTTTAGTATCAGTCAGTGACCAGAAGATGGAGATATGCTCAGTGGAGTGTGTGTAAAATGTTTGTCTCTTTATATTATCTAGACACTTTGTATAGCACTCCACCTAAGATTCAGCAACCATCCATATTGAATGTACCAGTTTCAGTCATGCAATTTTCTTTTGCTGGGGCAGAGGGTTGGGGAGAGAAAGTTCATTTAAACATTCCGAGCTATTTCCAGTAGTCGATACCCTCTGTGTACCAGATGGACTCCCTTAAAAAGCTTTAAAACAATACATTATCAGCAGATATGTCAATGCAAACCTGGTTTATGATTAATAACATAAAAACATAGCCCTGTGTGTGTATGATTGATGGAACTTGAAAAATAAAATTCAAGGTAATATATCCATTCTTTCACATTGCAACCTTTTTTCTACTTTTAAATCATTTCATTTTTATTATGTAAAAATTGCAATCACATCACCAAAGCAAAATAAATGATTTTTTAAAGAAGCTGCTGGAGCTAGTAGTCACATTAGAGCTTTCGGCACTGACAGGAAACTGACATAACATTCCAGACAGCAAAATTAACATTGGAATTGCACAAAGAGTTAGTCTGCAGCCAAAAGATTACTATTTTAGGTGGCACCTTAAGCATAGTGTCCCATCTGAAATTTTAACCTTTATCAGATTCTGACTGGCCTCTTTTGCCTTTTATGTTACAAAATCCAATATTAGTGGATTTTCTTTTCATCTCTGAAAAGTTAACAGGCCTGACCCCCAGCATCCAACCCCACCCTGGCCCCATTTTGTAGAAATGAAATATTTATCCAATATTATTGCACACCTCTCTCTCACTATATAGAGCATTCTTCTAAAACGTAGCATTGCTTTGCAAAATGATTCTTATTCACTCATCGGGAGATCCCAGGATGGGCAGGTTTTCAACATCAAAAATATATGTATGCAAACAGTAAAAAAAAAGTAATTTAAAAATCTTAAACAATTGGCATCAATACTGGTAGGTTAAGGGGCTAAAAATTGAAAGAATGCAATATATTTCTTCGACAGTGTTACTCATCTCAAATACAATGCTACATGTTTGAAGAGGAATAGCCTACAGATTAATTGCGATATCTCTGAAATGTCTATAACAGCTGAAATACAGATATCTGGAGTGAAGAGTGTGGGGAGAGGTGAATACCAAATTACAAATACATTTATTACACTGTAAAATACGAAATGTTACCAATGTCACATCGATCATTTAATAATACTGCAGGACTGGTTGGCGTATTCTGTTGTTACTCTGACTTCTGGTTGTTGTTGGAAATGCTCTGGCCGCATAGAATAGAAGTTTGAAATCAGCGAGTAAAAGTTTGTTTACAGGTTCAGTCCTTAACGTCTTCTGTTTGTGTTTAAAAAGCTGTCTGCTGAGTAACACTGAACACTGGGCAAAGTTGAGAAACTTCAGTTATCAGCCATATATTTCCCTATAAAAGAAAAAGAACTCGACTAGAAAATACAGGAGTCACACTCAAGACAGACCACAGGGATAGATGATGTGGAAAATGTAACAGGTGTTTTGGCAATAGTGTTAAACACATTGTTGAGGCAGGATAGAGGGAGTTTCACTCTATATCAAACTGTACCACACATGACCTTGCATGTGGATACAGCATTAATTTCCTTGGGAGTCCTCTTGATCAGTTGCTGTAACTTTAATGGAATCTCTGGGGCTTCTGGCGCTCTTACGTTGAATTTACATGATCGATCAGGACAACTTCCAAAGAAATTCCAGGGGGTCGATCTTGATTTTTTGGCAACTGACTGTACTGGTCAGCCACCCATTTCATCAGCGAAGTGGCCCACCGATTTTGAGACCCTGCTCTCATTTAAATCTGGCAAGCGAGTTCTGGGGCACCAAATGTATGTCTCGAGACAGCTGCCAGCAATTTAAGTTGTGAGGTCGAGACAGAGGTGGGGTGGGGTGGAGCAGGGGTTTGGATGGGGGGGCGCAGGTGATCATGGAGGGCAAACAGCTCCTCTGGGGTCCACAAAGATAATTTATTACTTACCTTGAGCAATCCTC
Source organism: Heterodontus francisci (assembly GCF_036365525.1). Lineage (NCBI taxonomy): Eukaryota > Metazoa > Chordata > Chondrichthyes > Heterodontiformes > Heterodontidae > Heterodontus > Heterodontus francisci. The sequence continues at coordinate 68,711,011 of NC_090378.1, forward strand.
TTTGATTCCATTACCCATAGTATTGGACCTCGTCCAACCCAAGATGGCAATCGAGGTTCTATTTACGTCATAGGGCCATGATTTCCATATTAAAAATGGTCTACTGGCTGAAACGGGCAAGAACTTTAGACACTTTTTGGTAGGCCCCTTTCAAAATGAAGCTGGCTGCATTGCTGGTGTTAATGGGCAGTAAGGCCACTGACCAAATTTTCAGGCTGTTATAGGCGAAGGCAGTGAAAATTAACCCCAGATGTTGATTCCCAAAATCAGGAAAAGTGTCTCCAGCAATACATCAAAACAATGAAGCACCAGAATGAATATCCAACATTTTAATTGTATGCTGTAATTTTTCATCTGTAAACTTTAAAAAAATTATGTTTTTTTATACAAAGGCATGGCTACATTACCGTTGACATCTATTTTGGATATAATGTTATTTAGCACGTCTGACTTAGAACCATAGGAGTTTACAGCACAGAAAGCCCATTGTCTGAATGGTCTGTGCAACGATAATCTGGCTAACAGCAGTCAGCACGGTTTCAGAAGGGGAAGATCCTGCCTGACCAACCTTCTCCAATTCTTTGAGGAAGTGACAACACAAGTGGACTTGCCATCAGCCCTATGATTTTTTGGACTTTGACTGCCAAAATGGCTTTTGATAAATTCCAGATAAAAGATATTAATTACACCCAAAGATGTGAGATTCAGGATGAACCCTGGGAAATGGATAAGAAACTGGGTGAAGTATAGGAAACAAAGCACTTGTTAGAGGAGCTTTGTCAAAGTTGGGGAGGTCGGGGGTGAAGATCTATCCTCATGAACCAGCTTGTTCTCAATGTCATTTTAACTATTCTTTTTCAGCCGTTTCATTTCCAAAGCTCTGTTTTGAAAGTAATTTTTTTTTTCACCATGAGGAACAGTGCCTCTAAAGCAGTGGGCACCCACCATTGCCAAAGAAATGAGCAAACCTCCCCATGGCCCCAGAAAGTTCACTGGGGTCAGTGCTGGAGACTGCAGGCAGGTGAGATCCCAACAGAACTGCCAGAATCGCTGGCCAGCAGATTTTCAGGGCCATTGGGAAGTGGGGTGAACTTTGAAAGAACCGCCATAGATTTCATGGGCTGAATGGCTTCCTTCTGTGCTGTATTATTCGATGCAGCTTCTTGTTTCTTTCAATGAGATAATGTAATGATTAAAACTACTCTACGATCTTTGAGAAGTACCTGCTGCAAATCTCTTTTTGATGAGTGAAAATCTGTATCCTGCTCCAACCAATTCAATATCGACACCAGACAGCGTGCTCCCTTCACTGGTGAACTGGACAGCCAATGTTGCAGGCTTACTCGGTCCTTCTGATAGCTGAAACCTGGCCAGGAGAGATCCAACGCCTAAAAGAAATCAGCAGAAGAACGTGTGTATAGAGGAGACTAGAACTTTACATTCAAAATTTGATAAGGTCCCTTTGGCAAGCAAATTAGGGAGGACAGGTGACATGGGGCTGCACTACACTGGAGTTCAATGCATGTAAGTGGTGAGGTATGAGTTGGTATCCACGATGAGCTGCCCGTACCAGTCATACTGACTTGGAAATTTATTTATTTAGAGATACAGCACTGAAACAGGCCCTTCGGCCCACCGAGTCTGTGCTGACCATTAACCACCCATTTATACTAATCCTACATTAATCCCATTAACCTCTCACATCCCCACCTCCCCTCAATTCCTCTACCACCTACCTATACTCGGGGCAATTTATAATGGCCAATTTACCTATCAACCTGCAAGTCTTTGGTTGTGGGAGGAAACCGGAGCACCCGGCGAAAACCCACGCAGTCACAGGGAGAACTTGCAAACTCCACACAGGCAGTACCCAGAATCAAACCCGCGTCGCTGGAGCTGTGAGGCTGCAGTGCTAACCACTGCGCCACTGTGCCGCCCAAATGCATTGAGCCAGGCATTAAGAGGGACTGGCAGGTCAGTCGTCTATGGGCCGCTCTTGTATCCCGCTTTACGAGCTGCTCAAGAGCAGCATTGATGGAGGGCTGGGAGCAGATCATCAACCTTTCCATTTGAACATGATTGGTTTGTGGCTTTGTAGATCTAAATACAGGAGGGGAGAAATTAAATTGCAAAAAAGATCCAATAAAATTGTATTTGTTTGAAGGTGTAATATAAATTAATGATTCACACATCTTTAACTCCAGAACTGCTAACTCTCCTGAGGGATAAAAAAGGAATAGTTCACTTTTGCAATAATGCCTGGTAAAATACTGGAAAAGTATTTTGTTTCTATTGACTACAGTGTAAAGGTGCTATTTGCTACACTTTCATGTAACCTCATTGTACCACTTGAATTTGATGTTGTCATGACACATGGGTCTTCCAGACTTCCCATTCGAAAAAATAGAGTAAACCCTGTTTCAAAACTTTCATTATCTGCTTTCATTCGAATTATATCACAAAATAACTTAGTAGCAGCAACTTTGAACATATTTTTAGTTTTATTCCTATTGTGCTCTCTTTCTTTGGGAATCTTATATCACATACCATTACCCAATGTGGGAACTAATCTGCTCCTAGACATTTGCTTAGGCCTTTTGAGTTTCCTTTCCTCTAGAGAGGTGCCTTGCCATCACTTTGCACCTCTGATAGTATGGATGAGTTGTCAGTGTGAAAGCACTTTTTAAGTATTTAATTTGAAGCATTAACACAATTCAACAATAGTCGGTGGAGTGGATTAACAAATTGCTCTTTCACCTTTGATCCCTTGGTTTGAATGCAGCACATATGGGAATAAAAGTCGACTGTCTATTGACAATAAAGACTATGTAAAATTGCAAGCAGTGATTAGTGGGCATGGATTCAAAGTAAACAAAATTGGTCGTTCTTCAATTTCCCTTCCTATCCATGGGGAGGTGGTGGCATAGTGGTAATGTCATTGGACTAGTAATCCAAACCCCAGGCTCATGCTCTGGGGGTATTGGGTTTGAATACCACTGTGACAGATGGCAAAATTTGAATTCAATTAATAAATTGTTGTTGTAAAAACCCATCTGGTTTACTAATGTTCTTTAGGGAAGGAAATCTGCTGTCCTTACCCGGTCTGACTTACATCTGACTCCAGACCCACAGCAATGTGGTTGACTCTTAACTGCCCTCTGAAATGGCCCAGCAAGCCACTCAGTTCAAGGGCAATTAGGGATGGGCAATAAATGCTGGCCTAGTCAGTGACGACCACATCCCGCAAACAAATTTAAAAAATGATGAAAACCCATGCAATGGAAAAGGCCCTGATCGACTCTTGTGAAAGGATATCTACGTTCCACGGGACACTGACATGCAAGTTACAGAGCATAATCAGGGACCCCTAACCCAGCTGGTGAGTGCCATTGGTAGCTCCTCACAAAGTAGCCATGGTGAGTGCTACGTGTATATAGAATATAACACAGATCATTTTCAATTTTTAAGTTTATTTTTACACAGGCAGAAGCAGAAACAGAGCCAGTAATGAAATCTAAAATAAAATGTTTAGTTCAACAGCAGAATTTCATTCTTGAGTTACCTCCATTTTCAGATTTCTGAGATATATCTGGGATCTTCCAAAGTATCCTGTGTTGTTCAGCATTCCTTGAGAAACAAAGACCAGTATGGAGGTTACTTACAAAATGTCAAAGAGATGAACAAGACCTGTCGAAGTTGTTCCTCCTTCCCTGCAGGTGCTGATGGGGATGGGGTTTTCGTCATCTGAGGTACCTTGCCTAAGTGATCAGTTTAACACATATGCCTAGTCAGTGAGGGTCAGCAGGCTATTCCACCATGAGGAATATCACAGTGGAGCCAGCAGGCTATTCCACCATGAGGAATATCACAGTGAAGCCAGCAGGCTTTTCCACCTTGAGGAATATCACTGGAGTCAGCTCTATCCTGTATGACATCAGGATAGGCTGGAATCTTACAACCCCCCCACGCCCCCTTCCCCCCGGGAGTGGGCTGGGAGGTGGGGGGGGGGGGGGGGCATAAAATCGTGTATGATGGCAGGGGCACCATACTCATCACCTACTAGCCCCCACTGCTATCTTACCAGTGGCAGGAAGGGGAAAAGTGGCAGGTGGCCCGCTCGTCCTTAGGCTAGTTGAGGCCCTTAAGTGGCCAATTATGATAAACACCATGCCAGCCTAGTTATTAAGTAAGGGACATAGCATTATAATCAACTTTTTAATGTTATAACAATGCTTAGGCTTGGCATTACTGCAACCCTCAAGTAGTAGACAGATTTGAAATGCAATTAGCAGTCTCCACAAAAAAATTCTGGAAACAAATCTTCAAAAGTATTTTACCAGCAGTGAGAGGTTGGGCACTTCGGCACCTTAGCAGGCCACCCCAGTCAAACCTGGCAGCCTCCTTGCGGGCAGCCTGTGCCCAATGAAGGGCTCCCCCAGCAGCATGGACTATCCTCACTAGAAAAATCCTGTGCCCCCTCAATTGACACCCCCCCCCACCACTCACCGGGGCCTGGCCGATTGTTCCTGGAGAGCCACGGCCCCACTTAGCTGTTTCGAGGCCGGTGTCCATCGTATCTGTTCTCACAGGGTGCAGTCCCAGCAGTGACCACTGCTCCAGGTGATGCTGCTGAGACTGAAGAGCTGCTGGCCCTCCGATTGGCTTGTGGCTCTAGGAGGCGGGGCTTTCTGCATCAGAGGGGCAGAAGCCACGACTGAAGACAGTTAATTGCCTCAGCCATGCAAAATAGCAGTGTGGCTTTTAAGGCCGGCAGAGGTGGGCTTGTCCCCAGCTTTCCAGTCAGTGGGTGCGGCCACTGCCTCATCATTAAATTCTGACAGGACTGAGTATATAGCAGATGCAATTTAATGCAGAGAAGTGTAAAGTGATTTCATTATGCTAGGAAGAATGAGGAGAGGCACTATGATCTGAATTATACAATTTTAAAGGGGGTGTAGGAAAAGAGAGACCTGAGTGTATATGTACACAAATCTTTGAAGGTGGCAGAACAAGTTGAGAAGATTGTTAAAAAGGCATACAGGATCATTTGCTTTACAAATAGAGGCATACAGTACAACGGCAAGAAAAGTATATTAAACCTTTATTAATCACTGGTTAGGCCTCAGCTGGAGTATTGTGGTCAGTTGTGGGCACCATACTTTAGGACTATATCTCCAACACAGAAGTCCTTGAAGCGGCCAACACCCCCAGCTTATACACACTACTGAGTCAGCGGCGCTTGAGATGGCTTGGCCATGTGAGCCGCATGGAAGATGGCAGGATCCCCAAAGACACATTGTACAGCGAGCTCGCCACTGGTATCAGACCCACCGGCCGTCCATGTCTCCGCTATAAAGACGTCTGCAAACGCGACATGAAATCGTGTGACATTGATCACAAGTCGTGGGAGTCAGTTGCCAGCATTCGCCAGAGCTGGCGGGCAGCCATAAAGACAGGGCTAAATTGTGGCGAGTCGAAGAGACTTAGTAGTTGGCAGGAAAAAAGACAGAGGCGCAAGGGGAGAGCCAACTGTGCAACAGCCCCGACAAACAAATTTCTCTGCAGCACCTGTGGAAGAGCCTGTCACTCCAGAATTGGCCTTTATAGCCACTCCAGGCGCTGCTTCACAAACCACTGACCACCTCCAGGCGCCTATCCATTGTCTCTCGAGATAAGGAGGCCCAAAAGAAAGAAAAAGAAGAAAGAAACTTTAGGAAGGTTGTCAAGGCCTTGTAGAGGGTGCAGAGGTGATTTACTAGAATGTGCCAGGGATGTGTGATGCCAAATATGTGAAGAGACTGGAGAAACTGGGATTATTTTCTTTAGAACAGAGAAGATTTAGTAGAGATATTCAAAATCATGAAGTGTTTTGATAGATTAAATGGGGAGAAACTGTTTCCAGTGGCAGGAGGGTTGATAACCAGAGGGCACTGATTTAAGATAATTGGTGAAAGAAAGAGAGGCAACATGAGGGAATTTTATTTTGCAGCAAAATGCAATACGTAAAAGATTGGTGGAAGCAGACTCTATAACAACTTTCAAAAGGAATTGGCGAAATACTTGAAAAATTTAAAAGGCAGTGGGGAAAGAGAAGGGGAGTGGGATTAATCTTTCAACAATCTGGCCCAGGCACAATGGGCCAAAAGACCTCTTTCTGTGCTGTATCATTCTGTATCCTGCAATCAGGAGTGAGAACCCGAGCTAATTGTTCCCCGGTTTAGAATGCTAGGCATAGAAATTCTTGTGAAGGAATTATTTGGCAGGTAGAAGTGCAGAGGGATAATAGGTGAAGGCACAGACTGCGATGGGTCGACCGGTAATGGGTAGAGTGTGTGTGGAGGAGCAATCGGGATTGGCTAACAGCGATCAAGGCAGGCAGATACTGTGGAGGAGTGACTGGTGATTGGCAGAGACGGTGGAGGAGTGACTGGTGATTGGTAGAGAGTGTGGAGGAGTGACTGGTGATTGGTAGAGAGTGTGGAGGAGTGACTGGTGATTGGCAGATACTGTGGAGGAGTGACTTGTGACTGGCAGAGACTGTGGAGGAGTGACTGTTAATTGGTAGAGAGTGTGGAAGAAGTTCAGGGCAGACAGAGAGTGTAGAGGAGTGACTGGTGAGAGGTGGTGAGTGTGGACAGGGGGATCAGGATAGAGTATGCATACCATTGACTGGAGTTGGCAGAATGGTGACAGATCTTTCCACAGATTTTGTGTACAGAAGGAATTACGAGGCTAAGATAGACAAGACAGAGGAACCAAATTCACAACAAATCCATTGCATAGGGTCAACGGAAGAACAGAGATAATATCTTACCATGCAGCAGCTGGAAGTACAGCTTGTACTTTTGCCACTCCTCCATCCACGGGAGTGAGGAACTGCACATTATTGAGAGCGACAGGTGTAACCATTGCCTCTGCATTATACTTATAATCTATTCGAAGATCAGTGCTGGTGGGCTCACAGCGCCAGCTCACTGCTAGGTTCAATGGTGTGGACTGAATGCCCTGGGAAGATACCTTCAGAAAAGGAAGATGACTGTTAATTCTGAGAGATTTTCATTTTTTTTAATTCAATGGCTGCTTCAAATGTTCTCCCCTTTTCTTCTGAAGGTGTTCTGCTGGAGTATGGTTGCACAGGTTATATTCAGATACCTCGCCAAAGTAACTGTTCCTCACAGGAGCCCTGACAGAAAATGGCATTGGTTATTTGACTGAAAGGAACATTGACATTTACTCACTTTCATTTTCCAGTAGCGGGGGGGGGGGGATCCACTGGATTGTAATTGGGATCAGAAGCCATGGTTGAAATGTTTCTCTAACCAGGCTCTTTTAGGGGCCTATTAGCTGGTCCTTAATTTTACAAAGGGATCTTCAAGTAGGATTTAGGCTCTCTATTTGCATATGCAAAAAGCTCTAATTCCTGCTTGAGGCACAACCTCTGGATGGCTGCTTCTGCCTTTACCAATATGGCGGGTGGTGCACTTCCAATGGGTAATGAGTATGCACACTGCACCTGTCATATTGGGTGCTTCGGTTCCTGTTTTGTGTCCGAAAAATGGGTGAACACCATCAAAATTCATGTAAAACAGCCAATATCAATTTGGCCACCTGTTATGCATTTCTCCCAATTTTCATTTAATTACCTGAATGTGGTTGCTGGGCATGCAGAAGGGCAGGAAAGTCACAGAATATCCTTCGCTTAATGTGTCCTGCAGCAACACTGGGCAGGATTTTGCCTCCAGGGTTCGGGTCCTCTACCCCAGCCCAGGAGGGGGGTGGTGGGGGAAGTAGTCACAGCACACGATTTCCACAGAGGCGGGCTGCTAATTGACTGGAGGGTGGGTTGGGAAGCCAATGAGTGGCTGCGGATACAGGATGGAGGGGGCACTGCTGAAGTGCAGGCCTGATTTAAAGGTGCCAAGGCAGTTATTACTGAAGCAGCCATTTGAAAGAAAAAATGTAAGAACCGGCGGGACAGGAGGAGAGGCAGAGGCCTGGCACTTGGGACAAGCTGACCCTCACTTCTCAGATGCAGTCGGGGAAGGAGAGATGTGATTCCTAAAAGAGAGCATGAAAAGATATGACAATCTGCAGCATGCCAAAGACTAAGCTGCATTGGGAAGCCTCAGCACTGCAGAGTTTTCTGCTGTCAAAGGCTAATTCTCATGATCTCCTTGTGTCTTCCACAGGTTCACTTGTGGATAGGGAACACGTGAGTCTTGTTGCGGCACTGGGGCCATCATAAGAAACCGAGACAGCAGAGCCAGCACAATCACATCTTACAAGCACACTCTCCACCAGCACAGATACACACACATTGGTGGGTCCTTGTATGTGCAGGGTGAACAGCACAGCACGTGAGCAGGAGGAGGTGAGAGAGGCAGAGACAGCTGTGGGCAGCCCCCTTGGAGGATGGAGGACAGACACGGCCATGCTCAGTTGGGCACAGATGGAGGGCCTCGGGGCTCATAAGAAAGGAGGCTCTACATAGATCAGCAACAACATGCCCCACATGTCAGAGTTCCATGAGGCAATGCATGGTCATGGGCTGAAAATGGAGGCTCAGGGGTTTGAACGCATGAGCTCCTCCATTGAGGGCGTGGCCAACCTCATGGACAGCCTTATGAGGCAGCACTCTGAGTAGATGCAGGAGCAGCGCACTGGCATGTACAGAATGCATGCAATGCTCTGAGTGTCTCAGTCATCCGGAGTGCCAGCCAAAGGCTGAGGCAGTCATCAATGATAATGAGGGAGCCTTCCCTCACAGGGCGCCACCATCATCATCTTCATCGACCTCCTTAACCCTTCTGACTCAGGGATCATCTATGCAGCAGGGTTCATGATGGAGGCTGCCCCTGCATTGACACCAGAGCAGCAGCCTCTGCAGGTGCCCTCACTGGCACGTTGTTACGTTTGGAACACACTGTAAATATTAACACATGACTCCATGCATATGAGCTTCCATTCTTTAATGCCAAGACTGGAAAAGGGCAGAACTCAAAGGTCTTTGAAGGAGGACAGTGAGACGTCTGGATCATTCATTGGTGATAAGAATGGATCTTCTTCCTGAGTTAGAAGGGCTCAACTGAATCCAGTGCCTGGATCAGATGCTCCCTGACATTGACAACATCCTGACAAGACCCTCGAGTCCTGCACTGGCACTGGCCATCTCCCTACACAGTCTGGACACCTTTCTGCTCTACATTTTCCTCTTCCTTCTCCTCCTCTCTCTGTTCCATTTCCTGTTCCTCCTCTCCCACCAATCAGCTGTGTCATTCCAGGGTCTCACCCTCTTCAAGGTCCACACCTCTCTGTAGGGCCATGTTAGGGACAGCACGACTGACCACCACAATGGACAAGACCCTGCAGGAATGTACTGCAGGGTGCCACCTGACCAGGCACAGGAACCGGATCTTCAGACATCCGATGACCTGCTCAATGGTAGTCCTTGGATATAGCAAAAGCTATGGTCCTTGACAAAATCACGGCTGGACTGCTCCAGAATGAGTGCCCCTCTAGCCAAGCTGTTCCAGTACAGCTACAACACTGGCATCTACCCGGCAATGTGGAAAATTGCCCAGGTGTGTCCTGTCCACAAAAAGCAGAACAAGTCCAATCCAGCCAATTACCACCTCATCAGCCTACTCTCAATCATCAGCAAAGTGACAGAAAGGGTTATAGACAATGCTATTAAGCAGAAAGGGTTATAGCTGGGTAGATGCCAGTGTTGCAGCTGTCCTGGAACAGCTTGGCTAGAGGGGCACTCATTCTGGAGCAGTCCAGCCGTGATGTTGTCAAGAACCATAGCTTTTGCTATCTCCAGTGTACTCAGCTATTTCTTGATAATGCGTGGCATGAACCGATAACCTGCTCACCGATGCTTAGTTTGGGTTCTGCCAGGGCCACCCGGCTCCAGACCACATTACAGCCTTGGTTCAAATATGAACAAAAAAGCTGAATTCCAGAGGTGAGGTGAGAGTGACCATTCCTGACATCAAGGCAGCATTTGACTGAGTGTGGCATCGAGAACCCTAGTAAGAAGTCAATGGGAATCAGCGGGAAAACCCTCCACTGGCTGAAGTCATAGTTAGCACAAAGGAAGATGGTTGTGGTTGTTGGAGGCCAATCATCTTGGTTCCAAGACATCACTGCAGCAGTTCCTCAGGGCAGTGTTCTAGGCCCAACCATCTTCAGTTGCTTCATCAATGATCTTCCCTTCAGCAGAAGGTCAGAAATTAGGATATTTGCTGGTGTGTTCAGAGCCATTCGCAACTCCTCAGATAATGAAGCAATTCGTGTCTGCATGCAGCAAGTGGCAAGTCACATTTGTACCACACAAGTGCCAGGCAATGAACATCTCCAACAAGGGAGAGTTTAACTATCTCCCCTTGACAGTCAATGGCATTACGATTGTGAAAGTCCCTCACCAATGTCCAGGGATGACCATTGACCAGAGACTTATCTGGACCAGCTGCATAAATATTGTGGTTACAAGAGCAAGTCAGAGGCTGGATATTCTGTGGAAAATGACTCATCTCCTGAATCTTCAGGTTTCCCACCATCTACAAGACACAAGTCAGGAGTATGATGGAATACTCTCCACTTGCCTGGATGAGTACAGCTCCAGCAACACTCAAGAAGCTCAACAGCACCCTGAACAAAACAACCCGCTTGATCGGCACCCCATCCACCACCTTAAACGTTCACTCCCTCAACCATCGATGCACAATGGCAGCAGTGTGTACCACCTACAAGATGCACTGCAGCAACTCGCCAAACCTCCTTCAACAGTACCTCCCGAACCTGTGATCTCTACCACCTAGAAGGACAAGGGCAGCAGACACATGGGAACACTACCACCTCCTAGTCACACACCATTCTGATTTGGAAATATATCGCTGTTCCCTCATCATTGCTGGGTCAAAATCTTGGAACGTTCTACCTAACAGAACTGCGAGAGTACCTTCATGACACAGACTGCAGTGGTTCAAGAAGGTGGCTCATCACCCATTTTTTATAAAAAGCAAAATAAAAGCAAAATACTCCAGATGCTGAAAATATGAAATAAAAACAGAAAGTGTTGGAAATACTCAGCAGGTCAGGCAGCATCTGTGGAGGTTCTGATGAAAGGTCACAGACCTGAAATGTTAACTTTGCTTCTCAATCCACATATGCTGCCTGACCTGCTGAGTATTTCCAGCACTTTCTGTTTTTATTACCCATTTATTTATTACTATGACATTTTGCATTGCACCATCAGCCCCCTTGTCATTTAATCTCTCCTGTCTTCCACCCTACCACAGACCTTCCCTTTTCTTTTGTTCTCTCCGCCCCAACCACCCTTTCCCTGCCTCTGTACTTGCTTTAAACCTATTACATCTCTAACTTTTTCCAGTTTGGAAAAAGTGATCACTGGCCTGAAATGTTAATTCTTGTCTCTCGTTCCATAGATGCTGTCTGATCTGCTGCGTATTTCCAGCATTTTCTGTTTTTAATCCTGATTTCCAGCCTCAGCAGTATTTTGCTTTTGTATACCAAGCAAGTGCTTAGAAGGGCCAACGTTTCAGTCACTTTTCCTCTGTATGGAGTGAGGTTGTACATGCAGTAATATACTGCACAAGGAAAAATATAAACCTTGGTCCTACATTTGGATCATCATTTTAAGTTATATATGAATTTGATTACTCCAGGAGTCTAATCTAACAGAACATACTATAAGAAATAAATCATTGCTTTATAATGTGAAAGCCTGAAATCCACTTACCTGATACTTTAGCATATCCACATTATAATAGGTGGCTGATGGTTTCTGTTCAGCCACTTTCTTTAAATGAGTCATTAGATTTGGCATGTTGACCCAGAATTCTCTTGTATCGGCATCACCTTGCGAAGTGTTACTAGATGATAGAAAAAAGAATCTGTAAGCCGATAAGCTTTTACCAAAATTAAGGCTTAATTTATACAAGTCAAGTGTATATAGTCAATAACTATGAAAAGATAGGTCATTGATATGTTTGGTATTGCATCCTTCATTAGAACTCAAGTCTGAAAGCTAAAAATGCATTATTAGTGTCAGGCCATGCCCCCACCTGCCAAGAATGAGGCGCATATTTTGTCATGAACATTGATTTTAAACTGTTACCGGCGTGAGGGGAGGACTTGTTGAACAGACCAGCTGTTGCTGGAAAAGTCATTTGCATATTAACAGTGTTTCGAAGCACAAAGCAGCCATTCCCTGACATTCAATCCACAATGGACTTTTGATCACCAGATGGTGAAAGTGGGGGAGCTCGCATACCAGGTTGACTGCGAAGATGGCCGAATACACATCGTCAAACCAGCTAGTCACGTGACTAACCTGCTGGGCAACCTGAGTTTTTTGAATGTGTACAAACAGTTTGGGCAGAAAGCTGTTTGCTCCTGGATTGAAAAGACTTTTCCTGGCTGGCGCGCCACAGCCTCTCCTGTTTGCTCCCATCTCTTTCTCACGGAACTCCAAAACCCACTGAAGACACATGAACCCCAAGAGAGTGAAGTCTCCTACAGTGAACAAGGTTTAAAAACAATACTGGCCCCAACGAAAAGCAAGATCTACCTACAATCATGGACTCTACAGCGAGCTCAAAGCACAGTAACAAAAAATCCGTCTCAAACTTTTCCACTTTATTTTTCTTCTGCTCTTTTCTGTCTCTATTTGCATGTATCGCGTATGCATGCTACCGTGGGGCACGGTGTGTATCTGTAGGCGTTAACTGAATTAGAGTTGAAGTTTATTAAATTTCAGCTTTTCTTCTTTAAACCTAAGAAAGCCTGTTTGTGCTGGTTTCTTTGCCTTATAATTGGAAAGCGGTGAACAAGGATTCACCAAGGGGGAGCTAAAAATAGAGTGTGCTTAAAATTAAACCCTGTTACAGTGAGACCAGGTGAAGGCTGAAAGAGAACCCTAGACACCTTTCTCATCTGGTCGTAACAGTAAGGGTGGAGTAAAGCAGAGAGAAAGGGGCAGAGAGAGTTTAACCTTCAGACTGGCAATAGTTCCAGGAAATTTTTGATCTCTCCGAGTTACTGACTTTTTAAACTCATGCGCTGTAATGCTGAAATATTGCAGAAACAAAGTAACTGAGATGTAATAAATAGCTTTATTACTGTCATACGCTCACAATGAGTTGGAGGATACATTGTTTTGTAATAGGTTCTCTTAGCCCCACAGCAATTCTTTCCTGCTCCTAGCAAAGCCAGCAGTACCTCATCACTTTGCAGCACGGATTCTATCTCTCTCTTGCTCCCCCCATTTAACAAGATATTTTTTTCTTCCCCATCACCTTAGCAACTAACAACAAACCCTTCCACTCCCTAAAACAAAATGTCTCTACATGCTCTTTTCTCACTCTCACCCCTGAATAACCTACTCGTATTTCGATGGTTAACACAGATCCCAAGACATTTTGCTTTTATCCCAAGACATTCTCTCTCTATTCTCCAGTCACAGGGTTCCTCTCCTTCTTCCCCTTTTTCTCCTAAACAGCATTTCTATTTAGCTCTCTGTGTCTCTTCCTCAACAACACAGTCTCTATCTTTCTATCTTTTCAAGATTCTCCAGCCACAAAACTGTTCAAGTAATTAAATAAAGCTGAAAATGTATTCATCAGAGAGGGACTCCTGTGCATGTTCATATCTCAACTGTCATTGGATGAGAATGAATAGTGTTCATTTAACCGTGCATCGAGGCCCCACCTGTGGTGGCTCCTGGAGATGATAATCTTTTACAAAAAAGTAATGTACTCCTGTGCATGTACATTTTGTTTACACTGGGGCAATGATATTAGGTCAGTGCATGCAGGTATGGTTGTTGGAGTTGGGGGGGGGAGGGGTGTAGCATGAGGGAGGGTGCTGCTGGTGAAGTTGCAACTATGAAATGTTGTGGTGAGGGGTAAACTCCAAGTCCAGGATGTTAAGATGACAGGAAATTACTCAATTATTTTTTTTACACAAAAGCTAATTGCTTTGTGGAATAACTTACCAGGAAAGACCTTTGAAAAATTCAGAAAAAGATTAAAGACGAAACCACACACATTATTCGAGACAGAAAGGATAAAGTGATATGGTAAAAAGTGTGTGTGTGGGGGGGGGAGGGGGTGGGGGCACAAGTGGAATTGATCCGTCAAAAAGGAATGCACTTACTTGGTCTTTGCTTAAAAAATGCTTAGCCCTAAACATCCTACCCCAGTTTGGCATAAATGCCCAGAAATCTAGGGGGGTGTGGTTGAAAATACTGTGTGGGATCCAGTTCGACTATGTCACGGCGCCTTTCTGACTATCAGAATTTCCAAAGCATTTGTTAATGGGTACAATGGAACAGAATATGTCATGCAACATATTCCCATCATTTGTAAGTTTTCATAATATGTCCAAATATGGGTGGGCATGTTATGATATCATGCAAATGAGGGAAATACATCATATGACAGATTTCCCTTCACTTGTGCCCTAGTCATATAGGCCACAAGGGGTTCCAGAGCAGATGACTGCTATGCAGAAGCTGGTCTAGTTAAAAAGGGGGCACTTTTAAAATATTTTCAAAATTGATAGTGCAGCACAGCAAGTTTTGCAGCAAGTTTCCACCTTCACTCCAAGCAGGGTGCCCCAATAAACACTGGGCTGGATCTTGTGAAGAAAATGGTGGCTGTCATGCACAAGCCCCGCACCACCGCACCACTGTGATCTTATGTCCAGCGGCTACCTTGCATATGCACCGTGGCTGCCCCCCCCAATCACGTGGCAGGGGAAGCCTCGGCGATGCCATTCAAGGCATCACCTGATGAAGGAGTAGGTGCTGGTGCCATTTTTCAAAGGCTGTCAGTCCTACAAACAGCACAATATAATGAACAGTTGACCCCTTCCTCTCCCCCATACACAACATAATGCAGAGTTGACCCCTTCCCCACCTTGGTGGTGTCAGCTTTCCCTGGACAGGAAAGTGAAGGCACATGCGTGCCACACATTGCGTTGAAGATCAGGAACTGAAGGTAAGATCGCTGCGGATCACATTTTAATTAATGCAAAGATGTAATTTAAATATGAAAACTTGGGTTCCATCGCAGAGTGGAGGAGGGGCCGCCACAAAGCCTCCCCACTGCCAGGAAGATCGGACTCGGCAGTCCTAGCGTCAGGTTCCATGGCGGGCCACTGTCGCTCTGATTCTCCTGCCCCTCCCACCACGGAACCCGACGTTCGGCTGGGAACAAAATCCAGCCTATTGTTTACATGCGGCCAAATCTGTAGATGTCCCTGTCCACAGAAAGTGGGCCACACCACGGCCGCATCCATAAAACACAACGGGGCAGTCTGTCCAATCCCACACCCACTGCCAAAAAAAACCTCCAACTGAATTTCTGGCCCTTTCTATTCATCTTATTGCACAACTCTGTTTGCATTTGTGTAAAAAAAAATCACCTTCCCTTTCCACTGCTCACTTCCTAATTTTATGGCTTGTGTCCCTTGGTGTTTGAATCTTTAGTGAACAATGGATCAATTTCGGCAGTCACCCTCATAACCTTGGAAAGTTCAATTGGTTCACTAATTTTGAAAACTTGCTCAAAGTGATGTTTGTTTAAACAGTATAGTATTTGTCTTTATTCTTTGAGCTATTAGCTCTTATACAGGAATTTTTTTTTAAAGATTCCAGAATGGCATCGACCCCTTTTTATCTGAAGATATTGACTCATCATGGGGTAAGGGGTCCACGAGCTGGTTGGCTTTGGATAGTTCAAACCAAATGGCGATTCAGAATGCACAAACCTGGTCAGTAAACCTGGGACATCACTGAGTCCAATTCTGCCTTCACCCAATGTCCGCTTAAGAAGGCTCTGTATAGCGATCAGGAGCTGGAAACCTGACAATTTGTTTCTCCTCCAGGGTACAAAGGTCAATTATAGCATCATTTACAGATCAGCCAACTCAACACATCTCTGGATAAACATTGTGATCTTCCTGGTCTTCATGGCTCAATTCCACATTGGTGAAAGCACTGATCAACAGAGCCATTTGAGGGGTTTTCATAGATTTTTTTGTGCAGCAAACAAGTCAGTATAATGGAAGATCTATTTTACAAATAGTTTCTACTACTGGTATACACAGATCAGCTGCTTTCTTCGCTCTTGGCTAGTCTACAATGCTGTACTGAAATTACCTGCAGAGAAGCTGGGGGTTTGGCAGGATGTGTTCCAACCTGCTGCAATTTGTTATGCAGAATGTGAGAACTGCAGGGCACTGGTTATTGGCAAAATGCCTGGTGATCCCAGCTGGAAACGACAGAACCATTTCTCCTGTAATTTTCACAATACACCTGTTAATAAAAAAAAACTAGATGTCAAAAAGAAGTCTAAAAAGATTAACATGTGGGATCCAGGCTGACTCCTGTCTTTACCTGATGTCCACTTTCCAGCAAATGCCAAAGATCCAATCACACAATTACAAGAATTGGAAACACTGGAGACAGGCTTGAGCTGTTGAACAAAATTATTCAGGCTAACAGAATTAAAACGTAGACAGAGTAGATACAGAGAAACTGTTCCCACCGGCAGAGTGTTGAGAACTGCTGGGTAAGTGAAAACTATATATTTGGGCGGTTTAAAATCAATTTCTTTTAGTTTTGGTTGCAGCAGCTTGGACAGAAGCAGAGGTACGGAGCGAACTTACAGCTGGGAGGTCAATTTCAGTGTATGTTAAAAGTTAATTACCTTTTGTTTTCGGAGGACCAGGGGACTGCTGGGTAAGTGAAAACTATATATTTGGACGGTGGCTGTACCTGAGACACTACACGTGTAGTGTCTCCCACCCACCCTCCTCCGCTAACCAAAAAAAAGGACTCTGGTGTGTTGCTAAGGTAAGCTTTTTATTAAAAAAGTTCTGTCCGTCGGATTGCTAAGCTAACAAGTTTTGACTTTTTTTTGGGGGGTTTTTCAGTAGATTTGTTGGGAATTTAGAATAGTGGGAATGGAGGTTAAGGCAGTTGTATGTTCCTCCTGCAGAATGTGGGAGGTAAGGGTCGCCAAGAGTGTCCCTGCTGACTGCATCTGCGGGAAGTGCACCCAACTCCAGCTCCTTGAGAACCGCGTTAGGGAACTGGAGCTGGAGCTGGATGAACTTCGGATCATTTGGGAGGCGGAGGGGGTTATTGAGAGGAGTTATGGGGAGGTAGTCACACCTCGGGTAAAAGAAGTAGGTAGATGGGTTACCGTCAGGGGAAGGAGAGGGAACCAGCAGGCAGTGCAGGGATCCCCTGTGGCCGTTTCCCTCAACAACAGGTATACCGTTTTGGATACTGTTGCGGGGGACGACTTACCAGGGGTAAGCAATGGGGTACAGGTCTCTGGCACAGAGTCTGTCCCTGTTGCTCAGAAGGGAAGGGGGAAGAGGAGCAGAGCATTAGTCATTGGGGACTCCATAGTTAGAGGAACAGATAGGAGGTTCTGTGGGAACGAGAGAGACTCATGGTTGGTGTGTTGCCTCCCAGGTGCCAGGGTTCGTGATGTCTCGGATCGTGTTTTTGGGATCCTTAAGGGGGAGGGGGAGCAGCCCCAAGTCGTGGTCCACATAGGCACCAACGACATAGGTAGAAAGAGAGATGGGGATTTAAGGCAGAAATTCAGGGAGCTAGGGTGGAAGCTTAGAGCGAGAACAAACAGAGTTGTTATCTCTGGGTTGTTGCCCGTGCCACGTGATAGCGAAGCGAGGAATAGGGAGAGAGAGAGGAGTTGAACACGTGGCTGCAGGGATGGTGTAGGAGGGAGGGTTTTGGCTTCCTGGATAATTGGGGCTCTTTCTGGGGTAGGTAGGACCTCTACAAACAGGATGGTCTTCACCTGAACCAGAGGGGTACCAATATCCTGGGGGGGAGATTTGCTCGTGCTCTTCGGGGGGGTTTAAACTAATTCAGCAGGGGAATGGGAACCTAAATTGTAGTTCCAGTGTACAGGATGTTGAGAGTAGTGAGGTCAGGGATAAGGTTACAAGGACGCAAGAGGGCACTGGCAAGCAAGAACTTGTTTTAAAGTGTGTCTACTTCAACGCCAGGAGCATCCGGAATAAGGTGGGTGAGCTTGCAGCATGGGTTGGTACCTGGGATCTCGATGTAGTGGCCATTTCGGAGCTATGGGTAGAGCAGGGGCAGGAATGGATGTTGCAGGTTCCGGGATTTAGATGTTTCAGTAAGAACAGAGAAGATGGTAAAAGAGGAGGGGGTGTGGCATTGTTAATCAAGGAGAGTATTACAGCGGCAGAAAGGACGTTTGAGGACTCGTCTACTGAGGTAGTATGGGCCGAGGTTAGAAACAGGAGAGGAGAGGTCACCCTGTTGGGAGTCTTCTATAGACCTCCGAATAGTGAGCACTTTGGTGATAGTGATCACAATTTGGTTAGGTTTACCTTAGCGATGGGCAGGGACAGGTATATACCGCAGGGCAAGAATTATAGCTGGGGGAAAGGAAATTATGATGCGATTAGGCAAGATTTAGGATGCGTAGGATGGGGAAGAAAACTGCAGGGGATGGGCACAATCGAAATGTGGAGCTTATTCAAGGAGCAGCTACTGCGTGTCCTTGATAAGTATGTACCTGTCAGGCAGGGAGGAAGTTGTCGAGCGAGGGAGCCGTGGTTTACTAAAGAAGTTGAAGCGCTTGTCAAAAGGAAGAAGAAGGCTTATGTTAGGATGAGTCGTGAAGGCTCAGTTAGGGCGCTTGAGAGTTACAAGCTAGCCAGGAAGGATCTAAAGGGAGAGCTAAGAAGAGCAAGGAGAGGACACGAGAAGTCATTGGCGGATAGGATCAAGGAAAACCCTAAGGCTTTCTATAGGTTTATCAGGAATAAAAGAATGACTAGAGTTAGATTAGGGCCAATCAAGGATAGTAGTGGGAAGTTGTGTGTGGAATCAGAGGAGATAGGGGAAGCGTTAAATGAATATTTTTCGTCAGTATTTACAGTAGAGAAAGAAAATGTTGTCGAGGAGAATACTGAGATTCAGACTACTAGGCTAGATGGGATTGAGGTTCACAAGGAGGAGGTGTTAGCAATTTTGGAAAGTGTGAAAATAGATAAGTCCCCTGGGCCAGATGGGATTTATCCTAGGATTCTCTGGGAAGCCAGGGAGGAGATTGCAGAGCTTTTGTCCTTGATCTTTATGTCGTCATTGTCGACAGGAATAGTGCCGGAAGACTGGAGGATAGCAAATGTTGTCCCCTTGTTCAAGAAGGGGAGTAGAGACAGCCCTGGTAATTATAGACCTGTGAGCCTTACTTTGGTTGTGGGTAAAATGTTGGAAAAGGTTATAAGAGACAGGATTTATAATCATCTTGAAAAGAATAAGTTCATTAGCGATAGTCAGCACGGTTTTGTGAAGGGTAGGTCGTGCCTCACAAACCTTATTGAGTTTTTCGAGAAGGTGACCAAACAGGTGGATGAGGGTAAAGCAGTGGATGTGGTGTATATGGTGTAAGGCGTTTGATAAGGTTCCCCACGGTAGGCTATTGCAGAAAATTCGGAAGTATGGGGTTGAAGGTGATTTAGAGCTTTGGATCAGAAATTGGCTAGCTGAAAGAAGACAGAGGGTGGTGGTTGATGGCAAATGTTCATCCTGGAGTTTAGTTACTAGTGGTGTACTGCAAGGATCTGTTTTGGGGCCACTGCTGTTTGTCATTTTTATAAATGACCTGGAAGAGGGTGTAGAAGGGTGGGTTAGTAAATTTGCGGATGACACGAAGGTCGGTGGAATTGTGGATAGTGCCGAAGGATGTTGTAGGGTACAGAGGGACATAGATAGGCTGCAGAGCTGGGCTGAGAGATGGCAAATGGAGTTTAATGCGGAAAAGTGTGAGGTGATTCACTTTGGAAGGAGTAACAGGAATGCAGAGTACTGGGCTAATGGGAAGATTCATGGTAGTGTAGATGAACAGAGAGATCTTGGTGTCCAGGTACATAAATCCCTGAAAGTTGCTACCCAGGTTAATAGGGCTGTTAAGAAGGCATATGGTGTGTTAGCTTTTATTAGTAGGGGGATCGAGTTTCGGAGCCACGAGGTCATGCTGCAGCTGTACAAAACTCTGGTGAGACCGCACCTGGAGTATTGCGTGCAGTTCTGGTCACCGCATTATAGGAAGGATGTGGAAGCTTTGGAAAGGGTGCAGAGGAGATTTACTAGGATGTTGTTTGGTATGGAGGGAAGGTCTTACGAGGAAAGGCTGAGGGACTTGAGGTTGTTTTCGTTGGAGAGAAGGAGGAGGAGAGGTGACTTAATAGAGACATATAAGATAATCAGAGGATTAGATAGGGTGGATAGTGAGAGTCTTTTTCCTCGGATGGTGATGGCAAACACGAGGGGACATAGCTTTAAGTTGAGGGGTGATAGATATAGGACAGATGTTAGAGGTAGTTTCTTTACTCAGAGAGTAGTAGGGGCGTGGAACGCCCTGCCTGCAACAGTAGTAGACTCGCCAACTTTAAGGGCATTTAAATGGTCATTGGATAGACATATGGATGAAAATGGAATAGTGTAGGTCAGATGGTTTCACAGGTCGGCGCAACATCGAGGGCCGAAGGGCCTGTACTGCGCTGTAATGTTCTAATGTTCTAAAAAAAAAACCAGAGGACACCAATTTCAGGTGATTGGCACAAGGAAAAGCTTTTTGTGAGTGATTATTGAGTGGAATGCACTTGCTGAGATTACAGCAAATTTAATCGTGGTTTTCAAAAGGAATTTAATAAGTATCTGAAGAGAAAAAGTTGCAGGGCTACAGGGAAAGGGCAGGAGAGTGAGAATAGCTGAGTTGCTCTTGCAGAGAGCCAGCATGGACATGATGGACTGAATGGTCTCCTTCTGTGCTGTAACCTTTCCATGATTCTATGATCAGTGAAGAACAGAAAGCCACAGTACAATATATTAAAAAATCATAATTTCTGCAAAGTGTACTTAAAGAGAATCACCACCTCAGAACAGAAGAAACGATAGAAGAAAAAGCCTTCTGACCTATCAAGCCCACTCCTCCAAAGAAGACATACAATCCACTTCAGCAGGTACTCTATCCCACCCATTTAGTTTCCTGAAGTAAAGTATATATTAGACAACCTGATCCCTGAGGATTGGACTCAACAAAGATCAGGCTCAGGTCCTGGTAGGATTGGAGCGGTTAGCACCAACCAATCTTTCCACTCTCCAAATGGTCCACTTGCTGTTTACAGCCACAAGTTTTGGCTTCTGGCTGTTCTGATTGGTTAACCAATCAATACAAACGTATTTCTAAACCCAATGAAGAAACCTGATTTTGTTAGTGAAAAGCTGATACAGGGGCTGAAATACTGATTGTCAGCTTAAAGCGTTGATGGTTGGCATGAATGAGTATAAAATCACACGGCATACATCTGGAGTCATAAGAGAACAAGATTTACTTTTAAATGAACATGTCATCAAGCTTGATATTTCTTTTCACTTTTTTTAGTGAATTTTTGTGCTCATCAAAATGAGGGATGTTCGTGCAAGGGAATGGAACACTTTCCGTTTTAGGGATGAAGCATCAACATCAAGCACTGTTAAATAAACTATAGTTTGTTTAGATGCAGGGTAAAGGTCTGTACTCTGCACTAACAACATGACTCAACACCAATCTCAGAAAAGCAACCCTTACTACATCAGTGTGACAGTTATTCATTTCCGACAGCAGCTATCCTGTAGCTTCTGGATAAGGTTGTCAATGGATGCCAACTAATGTAGAATTAGAGGGAGTTTTGTGCAGGTGGCCCTTTAATAATATATTTTTGATGCAATTTTTAAAATCTTGTTACAATAACATCTATATTTCATTCACAATTGATTCAATCAAACTTTGGATATTGGGTTAATTTAAAAAAAAATTCACCATGTCCTTCAATCGTTTCATTTCCTCTACTCTCTTGAAGCAACTTATATGAACTGGATCATGAATACAGTTACTCTCTGATACCTTGCCCAAATAGCTATTATTCACATCTAAATGTAGACCAGGCTATTCTATCTTGATTGACATCACACCTGATCACAATCCTGTCAGCCATACATGCACTTTCCAGCAGAAATTACTGGATAGTGATCAGGAATGCTAGCCTTCGCTGATTTTTATCCTCCTACATTAAGAGGCAACAGGACGAATTGTAAAATCCTTACCGTTACCCTGAGATCAGCTAATTGGGAGCACAGCAGGGATCAAACCTGGGATCTTCCTCATCTGTAAACATTTGTAAGAACTACACCATTTGCTGCCTTTACTCAGGGTTGAGAGCTGATTACAGAATTTTTATAACTACTATTTAGTCTCGAGCTGTTTACTCACTTGTTTGGGTCTGCTCCTTTGAAGTAAGTATTGACAGTTTCTGTAAAGGCTGCAGCAACAGGAAGCGTATCCTGTGCACCCATGGTCAAGGGACTAGGTCCTCGGGAAGCCCCTGCAATGGAAGGAGATATATTTAACCCTTTAGTTTCACTGGGTTCATTTCAACAAACAATCCATTCGCTTAATATAGTAGTAACTTAAGCAGAAGCAAGTAGAGAAGGGCAGCACATGAGTAAGATAGTTTGATGTGGCTTAAATCATGCAGGTAGTTTTAAAAAAAAGGCAAATGGAAAAGTAATGAAAATACATGAGAAACAAGATGAAGAATTATTTTGTTGTACTCTTTCTGTAAAACGCTTAAGAATCCTGGGGGATAAACCTGGTATTAATAGTTTTAACACACTCTGCAGATAAACTGGATTGCAATCAATTGCACAAAATAGGTTCAAATGCAAACTATGAGCTTCTCACTGGTACTTTTTAAAAGGAGTTTCCACCTAAGATTTTCCATCTAGGGAGTTGCAGTATAAACCCCTTCAGGTAGGTCTGAGTTTGAGTAAACCCTTTGATGATGTCATTGAATAAAAGAGGACTTGATGCAAAACATCTAAACTCATAACTTATTTTTACCCCTCCTTTGTTGAAGGCACTGATTCATGCTGAAGTAAATTTCTGCTGTTAGCACCTATACTCTGGTACCTCCTGGACGTGATGATTCCTGACGTTGGAGCCGAAACACAGGCCATCTCCATCTGTCCTCACGCAATGTTTACACTTGCATATTTTCCAACAGGGGTCAATGGAAAACAATAAGGTGCAAGGACATTGACTAATAGTTCCCTTCCCTACCGCAGAGGCCACTGTGACCAAATGTAGTGCCCTCATTGTGGGTCTAGATGATTAGCTAGTTTCAGCAACGATCAAAAATAGAACTTGGCATTTCCCTGGTCCATATGGCTGAGTTCCATACTGGGCAGTCTATTTTTCAATACAGGCATCGGGAGAACCTATAGCATTTTGCTTTATTTGTGACCTTAGCAACAAGTCATGGCACTCAGATGAACCAGTGACTCCAACATTTGTGCAGTGTGTTCCAGTAGCCTACTGGTTGCATGTTCAAAATGCACTGTGGCAAGTTGTGAAGCTGAATTTAGAAAATCTAGTAATTTATGAAATCTGCCAGATCTTTGGAACAACATGCTGATCCACTAATGTCCTTCAGGCCTACATGTGATTCCAGTTCTACATTGGTTGATTGACTCTTAATGTCCTTGGGGCACCTAGGGCTGGAGAATAAACACTGCATTGTCAGTATTGTCCACATTCTAAGAGTAAATTAAAAAGATATCTGGATAATTATTACAATCTTGGGTACTTATGAAGACTCAGTGAGTAAATGTAGTATCCAATGTTGCATTGAGCCAACTAGAACAGGAAGGCTCTGATTCAACTTGTGGTCTCTGCTGACTGAACTGGCCTGAGCTGCTGTGGTAGGCAGGGCACTTCAATTTGCTTTAGCGAATTTGGGATAGTGGAGGGATAAAAAAAAGTCAGTTTCTTATTCCTGATCATTATCCTATAAGTTCTACTGGAAAGTGTTCAAAGGAAGATGCATCCTGTAGTCGAAAAGACTTCAACAACAACCTATATTTATATAGCACCTTTAACGCAATAAATTGTCCCAAGGTGCTTTACAGGAGCATTATAAGATAAGTATGACACCAAGCCACAAAAGGAGATATTAAGTCAAATGACCAAAGGCTTGGTCGAAGTGGTAGGTTTTAAGGAGTATCTTAAGGGAGGAAAGCATAGTGGAGAGGCGGAGAGGTGTAGGGAGGGACCTAGGCAATTGAAGGCGCAGCCACCAATGGTGGAGTGATTAAAATCACGGATGCACGAGAGGCCAGAATTAGGGGAGCACAGATGTCTTGGAGGATTGTTGGGCTGGAGGAGATTACAGAGATAGGGAGGGGCGAGGATAGGCAGGGATTTGAAAACAAAGATGAGAATTTTAAAATCATGACACTGCTTAACGGGGAGCCAGTATAGGTTAGCAAGCACAGGGGTAAAAGGGAAACAGGACTTGGAGTGAGTTAATCCATGGGCAGGAAAGTTTTAGATGACGTCAAGTTTATGGAGAGTAGAATACATTAGAATAGTCAAGTCTAGAGGCAACAAAGGTATGAATGAGGGTTTCAGCAACAGATGAGCTGAGACAGGGGCGTAGTCGGGTGATGTTTTAGAGGTGGAAATAGATGGTCTTAGTGATGGCATGAATATGAGGTCAGAAGTTATCTCGGGGTCAAATGTGATGCCAAGGTTGTGAACAGACTGGCTTAACTCCAGACTGTTGCCAGGAAGAGGAATGGAGTCGATAGTTAGAGAACGGAGTTTGGAGCAGGGACCAAAAACAATGGCTTCAGTCTTCCCAATATTTAATTAGAGGAAATTTCTGAACATCCAGTATTGGATGTTGGATAAGCAGTCTGACCAGGTGAAAAATGTCTAATTACAACCTCTCACAGTGTTGAATTGAATGAAGCTGCCCATAGCAGTAAATTGGCGCATTTGCTTATTTTTAATCAGTCTTTATTTCAGTAAATTTGCACCCTATTGAGAATAGAATTCATCTGTCTCTTTCTCTTCATTGTTATCAACTGCTGACTCTTTAACCTTTTCATTACCCAGCTCTGTTGAAATCAAGACCCATGACACTAGCCCCAACTATTTTCCAGTTCTTAAAACTGTCAAATTCCTTATCTTCCTCTTATAATTCAAAGACCATCAAAGTCAATCTTTGTCATTTGAACATTTTTTCATTTATCTCATCTTCTCTCCTCTTTTCAATCTTGGTGGTGGCCTTGACCCTTTAAGAAATCTTATAAATAAAAAAAATAAAAAAACACTACTGTCTTGTCAAGGACCAGGAATAGGGCAGATTGCAAACTAACCACTTCCAATGGCAATATTATAAAATTGTAAGAAAGATCTTGCTGACTTACAAGTCAAAGAATTCTCCTAACTCCTTCGGCTTTCTTGAGAATCTAATTAACATTCGTTCATCAAGGGGTTGATAATAAGGAAACTGATGTGCCTCAACATGCCATTTAGAGTCTGTACTTCTACATCTCTTCAGGGACTGCACTGATCAAATCATTCGATATTCAGGAACAAAATAAGATATATACCATGTAAACAACACCTTCCCACTACCTCCTTCTGTAGACATCATTCAAAAATTAACACATTGTTATATATGTGAGTATTTGGCCAAAGCAATAGCAGTCTTCCCATTGTCCCTACAGCTGGCGATGACAAAAAAGAGGCAGAATTTTGTGTTAAAGAATCATCATTCATATGAACTAGGGAAATCACTGCCACTGGTCAGATTAGAGCTCATTGAGACACCTCTATGGGACAGAAGTAAGTAAATTACAAGCTGTGGTATGTAGGTCAGAAAGGTCCCAGATTTGATTTCTGGTCAATGCCGAATTTGATGACCATGGCCAAGGTAGTGGTGGATTGCATTCCATTTGGTCTCGAGTACAGGGTGAAAAGAAATCCGTCAGGTTTCTCACTTCATATCCAGTAACTCCAACTTGAAAGTGAGAGTGTGGGTGTTGATGAGGACTTGGGTGTGACGACTCTTTTGGTCAAATAATTGGTAACATTCATTCTCTGGACTCATGCAAAGAAAGGCCACTTAGCTAAGG
Organism: Heterodontus francisci; assembly: GCF_036365525.1. Taxonomy (NCBI): domain Eukaryota; kingdom Metazoa; phylum Chordata; class Chondrichthyes; order Heterodontiformes; family Heterodontidae; genus Heterodontus; species Heterodontus francisci. The sequence goes on from NC_090378.1 coordinate 68,737,079, forward strand.
CAGTGGGGAGGTGCTGGTGCTCAAGAAACTGTACCCTAGTAGCAGTCACAATCTTTGGCAGTGGAGGGAAGAAAAACAGCTCTTCACTTTTTAGACATGGTTTGTGGGACTCTTCAGAAAGAGTGGGACTCTTCCACTTGTCAGCTTAAAATGATTCAGTTTTTCTCATTTGCTATCCCAAATCCATTCCGCCAATTAAGACACTGTCACCGCTACTCCAAATATACTGTGCGATAAGAACTCCTGGGCTCATAGAGATTATGTACTGTTATACAGTGTACACTGTATATCTGATTAGCTCAGCTCAATTTTCAAAGGTTCTGTTGGTATGGGGGGTTACAATGGAAACTCTAAGCGCGAAATATTAAATACCCTTTCACTCTAGTTAATAACTTTATTAGTCATGATTGTCATGTGAAAAGGAAGCAAAATATCATGAAACTCAAATGCTGTATTTTTATATTCCATTAGCTTGCAGAATATTAACTTAAGTTTTTGTAATTTTGTTTAGTTCATTTATTTGCTTTATCTTGTATATTCTATAATTATACATTTTATAATCTTATTAAACAAATTATATTTAGAAGTACAATCCATGTATCAACGAGGTAATCACGACTCTTGTCTTGGTAACCTTTGCTGATTCCTCCATAAATCAAATGTAAAATTCAATGGGAATCACCATAATAATGTATGTATTGACAAAGCAAATATTTTATCTTATTTTGTTACAGGGATAGCATTGAAAGTCTGGTAAATGGATTGGATACTATGCAAAATAATATTATGAGCTCTCCCAGTGGTTTAATTGGTAAATGATCGAACCAGTGTAATACTCAGCGAAACAGACCATGGAGATTCAGAATCAACCCTTGCTTTATGCTGACCTATCTGTTCTCAGCTAGAGTGGAAATGTGGATACAGCTTGACATCAGAATATCAGTTAGGGGAAGGATTAAAAAACATCAGCCAGGATTCCTGTTCCTGATCATTATCCAGTGACTGGAAAGTGTTTGTGTGCATGTATCTTTGTGTATGTGTGTGAGTTGGTGGTGGCGGGGAATTTGGGCTCATCTATGATACCCCAAGAGATATTATGTGTCAGTATACAAAATCTAGGCTTCGTTGTAAATAACGACTATTTAGGTGAGGCACTGAAGGCAGCTTTCACCCTTAAACTGTACTCCAGCATGAGGGGAAAAAACAGAAGGGAGAAAATAAAATGTTTAGCAGATTTTGGATGTTCCTACAATAACTTGTGTTGTCTTTAAGTATTATTATGGTGAGTATTATTACTAATAAATACACCAATATATCCAGCCAAGTTTATGAGTGCACACTCCTTGTTTGTCAGGAATGCATATTTGAAAATCACAGGTGCTCCCATGATTTACTGACCATCATCAATGCACCTACGATTTCCTGACGTGCTCCTTGTGGGCAAGGCTCTGGGTTTGGAGCTTGCATCTAGGAACATTGGTCTATGAAATGACATCATCATTGGGTTGAAGCAGATTTATTTCAATATCTAAGGGAAGGGTAAAATTTATTTTAAAAAATTAAATTGACATACAGTCTGCCACATTGGATTTACTTTTAAAACAAGCAAATTAGAGCATTCATTCAATTGATAATATATTTGTACCTGCAGAACAATTATATGATTAACATTTATCATGATTTATTTGTGGAATAAGTATTTCACAGAAAAATATTGAAAATCCAAGCATTTACTACAGTGTGCAAACAGGTAAATCATAATTACGCACTGTAAGCAGAACAAAAACACTTGTTAGCAAATGACACTTAGGAATGGTTGACATACAGGAATAGAGGCAGCAAGCCCAGAGAAGGAAAAACACAGGAAATATATTTCATGTAAATTGTACATTACTTACCATCAAAAGTCAAATAAAACTTTCCTCTATCAAACCATACCAAGGAGGGTTGATCATTCTCTGCATGGTTAGGAGTTGAAGCGGGATGGGAGGATTGAAGGCAAGGGAGAGAGAAGGACACAGTGTGAGTCACACGGAAAGTCCATCACTCGTAACATGGGGGAAGGCCGGGTACAGAATCAAAGCACTGAAACCATCACTATGCAAAGAGGAGAAAGCCTACAGTGTTACTGAATTGTCAGACTTGCCTTTAATTTCTTTGCGAGCATCTCAGCTCAACTCTGATAATAGAGTGAGCACAATAAACAAATTTGGCCAGTTGGAGTAAAATCAGAAAATACTGGAAGTACTCAGTAGGTCAGGCAGGAGGTCATCGATCTGAAATGTTAACTCTGTTTTTCACTCTCCACAGATGCTGCCTGACCTGCTGAGTATTTTCAACATTTTCAGTTTTTATTTCAGGTTTCCAGCTCGGCAGTACTTGCTTTTGCGGTCAGTTTTAGTGTGCATCATTACTGGAAATGTGTAATCTGCATAAAAGTTTGGAAGAAGCTGCTTGAAGATAATGGTTATGGTAGTTGGAAATCATTTTATAAATAACAATTGTTAAAATTTGGTTGATCAGTGAGAAAACCTGTGCCAAGATTGTTTGAAACTCTGAATTTATCTGAATGCCATTGAACATATTTCATCCAACCCTTTAGAGTTATGGTTAGTTCACAAGATACTAAGTTATAAATTTTTTTTGAATCTTGCAATTCTCTTGAACTGCTGAAATTCCATGTGTTAAATGATGTACTTTAGTTTCATTACATTTTATATTATAAATTGTATTTTATGATGTCTTGAAGTTATAAAAATATGGAGTACATTAAGTTCCCATATTTAAATCTCAGCCTGCATCATCTGATGAAACTCAAGGATGATCTTGGAAAAGTACTGCAATGCCATATATTTTCAACATAACAATGCTCAGACTAAATAATATGAATGATCACAATAAAAATAAGAATGAGAAGTTGGATGACTTTCAAATTAAAGTAAAATATTATAAAATAATACCAGCTTTTTATTGCTGTTGCATTTTTGACCAGCTTGGTTATGATGCATAGCTAATAGAATCCCAATTCAACTCCAGTAATTATATGTTTACTTGTTGAAAATAGCATAGTAGAGCTTAAGCAATAGGTTGATATGGCAGACGCTATTTTCCACCCCACCCTGACTTTATAATTTATAATTTTTAATAACTTAAAATTTAATAACTTTATAGTTTCAACCTTACTGAAAAGTGAAATAACAATTTACTATCCCACCCAATATTACTCTCCACTGACTGCAATGGAGAGTAAAATCTGGCAGGTTGTAAAACCACCATTGCACCCAATCCCTTCTGTTTCCCAATGGATGGGTTAGGTTAAAATTACCCTGTACATTCTGTGATACCAACTTACAAACAATTCTTGCATTTTATCTTCTTATTCTGACAAGGAGTTCAATACACTCATGTGCAACTGTCGCTCTATTAGAAAGACTTTTGCATGGGCCTATAAACACAATGCTGCGATTACCAACTAATTGGCAACCATATTCGGAAAGGCTATCGGAAGACTGGTGCCAAAATGGAAAAGAAATTGTACTGGTACAATAGAACAGAGGGCACTTTACTTTGCCTCTAACTATACTTGGTGCTGACATGTGTTACCTGAAACAGTAAAGTACTCTATTTCCCAGCAACATCCATCAATTTAATAAGGACAAAATCCATTATATAAAAGTTTAAGCATAGATTTCTGTGCCTGTGTTACCTGTTGATTTTCTGGTCTTACTTAATGCCTGTAGTGGTAGCATTAGTGTCAAAACTATATTACAGAGGAACTGAATCTCTCCCTGATTTAGCAGCACTGCCTGCAACAAAGTTCACAAAGTATTTGGGTCAGTGCTGGAATGCTGCCAACACAAGGTACCAGCATGCAGCATGTTCACTGAATCCTAAAAGATGGATGCTGGCCTGGGCACTTGAACGGTATGCATTTCTCAGATTCCTTTCCAAGATATAAGAAGCAAGAAGCAAACTTTTTATACAGCAAATCGTTGGGATCTGGAATACACTGCCTGAGAGCGTGGTGGAGGCAGATTCGATCGAGGCCTTAAAAAGAGAATTGGATAACTATTTCATGAGAAAAAAAAATTGCAGTGCTACGGGGAAATGGCAGGGGAGGGACTAGGTGAGTTGCTCTTGCAGAGAGCTGGCACAGACATGACAGGCCAAATGGCCTCCTTCTATGCTGTAACCATTCAATGATTCTATATCCCTTTCCTATCTGCCCTCAGAAGGCCACACATAGCACCCTTCTTCTGTGAGTTGATGTGATCTGGAATCCACTGCATGAAAGTGTGATAGAAGCAGATACAATAGTAATTTTCAAAAGGGCACTGGATAAATAGTTGAAAAGGAGAAATTTACAGGGCTAAAGGCAATGAGCAGGAGGGTAGGACTAATTGGATCGCTGTTTCAAAGAGCAGGCAAGGACACGATGAGTCGAATTGCCTCCTTCTGTGCTGTATGATTCTATAACGGTGAATAGCACATACAATATGGTTGACTTAAATGCCCTCTGCAATGGCCGAACAAGTTATTCATTTGTATCAGAAACCACTATGAAGTCTAAGAAGAGGAAAAAAAACTGGACGAACCACCCGGCATCAACCAAGGCACTGGAAACAACAGAAAACCCAGCCCTGTCGACCCTGAAAAGTCCTCCTTACTTACATCTGGGGGCTTGTGTCAAAGTTGGGAGAGCTGTCCCATAGTCTAGTCAAGCAACAGCCTGACATAGTTATACACACAGAATCATACCTTACAGACAATGTCCCAGAGACCACTATCACCATACCAAGGTATGTCCTGTCCCACTGGCAGGACAGACTCACCAGAGGTGGTGGCACAGTGGTATACAGTTGGGAGGAAGTTGACCTGGGAGCCCTCAACATTGACTCCGGACCCCATTAAGTCTCATGGCATCAGGTCAAACATGGGCAAGGAAACCTCCTGCTGATTACCACCTACCGCCCCCTTGGCTGATGAATCAGTGCTTCTCCACATTGAACATCAATTGGAAGAAGCACTGAGGGTAGCAAGGGCACAAAATGTACTCTGGGTGGGGACTTCAATGTCCATCACCAAGAGTGGCTTAGTAGCACCATTACTGACTAAGCTGGCCGAGTCTTAAGGGACATAGCTGCTAGACTGGGTCTGTAGCAGATGGTGAGGGAACCAGTAAGAGGGAAAAAGCTACTTGACCTTGTCCTCACCAATCTACCTGTCATAGATGCATCTGTCCATGACAGTATTGGTAGGAGTGACCACCGCATAGTCCCTGTGGAGATGAAGTCCTATCTTTACATTGAGGGTACCCAACATCGTGTTGTGTGGCACTACCACCATGCTAAATGGGAGAGATTTCGAACAGATCAAGCAAATCAAATCTGGGCATCCCTGAGGTGCTGTGGGCCATCAGCAGCAGCAGAACTGTATTCAACCACAATCTGTAACCGGCATATCCCCCACTCTACCATTACCATCAAATCGGGGGACCAACCCTGGTTCAATGAGGAGTGTAGGAGGGCATGCCAGGAGCAGCACCAGGCATACCTAAAAATGAGGTGTCAGTCTGGTGAAGCTACAACACAGGACTATCTGCATGCCAAACAGCGGAAGCAGCCTGCAATAGACAGGGCGAAGCAATTCCACAACCAACCAATCAGATCTAAGCTCTGCAGTCTTGCCACATGCAATCGTGAATGGTGGTGGACAATTAAACAACGAACAGGAGGAGGAGGCTCCACAAATATCCCCAGGATGGGAGCCCAGCACACCTGTGCAAAATAAAAGGCTGAAGTATTTGCATCCATCTTCAGAAGTACCGAGTGGATGATCTATTTCAGCCTCCTCCTGAGATCCCCAGCATCACAGATGCCAGTCTTAAGCCAATCCGATTCAATACACGTGATATCAAGAAATGGCTGATGGCAGTGGATACTACAAAGGTTGTGCGCCCCAATAACATTCCGGCAATAGTACCGAAGACTTGTACACCAGAAGTAACCGCACCTCTAGCCAAGCTTTTTCAGTAGAGCTACAACTCTGGCATCTACCCGGCAATGTGGAAAATTTCCCAGGTATGACCTGTGCACAAAAAGCAGGACAAATAAAACCCAGCCAATTACCACCGAAATCACCAAGGCTCCTTTGACAGCACCTTCCACATCCGCGACTTCTAATACCGAGAAGGACAAGGGCAGCAGATGCATGGGAACACCACCACCTGCAAGTTCCCCTCCAAGCCACACAGCATCCTGACTTTTTTTTTATTCGTTCATGGCTAGACCAGCATTTATTGCCCATCCCTAATTGCCCTTGAGAACGTGGTGGGGTAGGTACACCCACAGTGCTGTTAGGTATTCCAGGATTTCGACCCAGCGACAATGAAGGAACGCGATATAGTTCCAAGTCAACCCTTGTCCTTCTAGGTGGTAGAGGTCATGGGTTTGGAAGGTGCTGTCTACGGGGCCTTGGGTGTATGGCTGCAGTACATCTTGTAGATGGTACACACTGCTGCCACTGTGCATTGGTGGTGGAGGGAATGAATGTTTGTGGATGGGATGTCAATCAAGCGGGCTGCTTTGTCCTGGATGGTGTCGAGCTTCTTAAGTGTTGTTGGAGCTGCACCCATCCAGGCAAGTGGAGAGTATTCCATCACACTCCTGACTTGTGCCTTGTAGATGGCGGACAGGCTTTGGGATTCCTAGCGTCTGATCTGCTTTTGTAGCCACGGTATTTATATGGCTACTCCAGTTCAGTTTCTGGTCAATGGTACCCCCAGGATGTTGATAGTGGGGGATTCAGCGATCGTATTGCCATGGAATGTCAAGGGGAGATGGTTAAATTCTCTCTTGTTGGAGATGGTCATTGCCTGGTACTTGTGTGGCGCGAATGTTACTTGCCACTTATCAGCCCAAGCCTGGATATTGTTCAGGCCTTGCTGTATTTCTACACGGACTGCTTCAGTATCTGAGGAGTCGCAAATGGTGCTGAACTTTGTGCAGTCATCAGCGAACATCCCCAATTCTGACCTTATGATTGAATGAAGGTCATTGATGAAGCAGCTGAAGATGGTTGGGCCGAGGACACTACCCTGAGGAATTCCTGCAGTGATGTCCTGGAGCTGAGATAATTGACCTCCATAAACCACAATCATCTTCCTCTGTGCTAGGTATGACTCCAACCAGCAGAAAATTTTCCCCGATTCCCATTGACTCCAGTTTTGCTAGGGCTCTTTGATGTCATACTCAGTTAAACGCTGCCTTGATGTCAAGGGCAGTCACTCTCACCTCACCTCTGGAGTTCAGCTCTTTTGTCCATGTTTGAACCAAGGCAGTAATGAGGTCAGGAACTGAGTGGCCCTGGCATCACCCAAACTGAGCGTCACCGAGCAGGTTATTGCTAAGCAAGTGCCGCTTGATAACACTGTCAATGACACCTTCCATCACTTTGCTGATGATCGAGAGTAGACTGATGGTGTGGTAATTGGCTGTGTTGGATTTTTCCTGTTTTTTCTGTCCAGCACATACCTGGGCAAATTTCCACATTGCCAGGTAGATGCCAGTGTTGTAGCTGTACTGTAACAGCTTGGCTAGAGGCGCAGCAAGTTCTGGAGCACAGGTCTTCAGTACAATTGCCAGAATGTTGTCAGGGTCCATAGTATTTGCAGTAACTTTGCAGCATAGTACTTGGAACTACATCACCATTCCTTCACTGTCGCTGGGTCAAAATCCTGGAACTCCCTTCGAAACAGCATTGTTGGTGTACCTACAGCCCAAGGACTTCAGCGGTTCAAGAAGGCAGCTCACCACCACCTTCTCAAGGGCAATTAGGGATGGGTAATAAATGCTGGCCTAGCTAGAAACGCCCACATCCCCCGAACAAACAAATCCAAAAGATATAGACGGGAAGGGGGATGGGCCATGTAACATATGACCCCTGATAACTTGCAAGCAGAGGGCCCTGGAGATTCTTGGAATGGAAGCAATAGAGAGAGTTGGAGAGGGTAAGGTCAGAGGCCACTCCCTAAACTCATGGTCAGCATCACTGTTTTTCATTTTTTATCTCCTAACTCCATCAATTACTTATTTATTCCTTTGTACACAGGCATACACTACAGCACAACACAGCAGAAAGCTTTTCTGTGTATATTAATTTTCAAGGGGAATCTTATGAACCAGCCTTCTTCTTCTGATGCTGTAGTTCTCTCGGAGAAGATGATGACAGGAGCCTATACAGTCTCGATGGGGCACCTCAGCGCTTTGCACCATCTATTCCTACAATGGCAAGCATCATCCCTGAAACATTAACCACAAAGGGGAGGGGTGCTGAGGGAATCAATTTGTGAGTTACAAAAGGGACTATTTGATGAAGCACAGAGCACTTATAGTCATCCACCTCATTTCATCCTCCCTCATGGGGAAGCACACCTGCACCACTCACTGGAAATGTTAAAAGCTGTCATCAGATTTTCTTTTGGTAAGAAGCAGATTGAGGGAGTTGGCAGAAATGCTGTTGTACTTATGGACTTTGATATACAACTTGGGACAATGGATATACTGTTTTATTTTGCAAATGTATGAGGAATATTTGCAGAAGATCAAAAGTCATAAATGCATAGAATCCAGCCATTTATTCTGATGTGTTGCTAGATGCTAATAGATGTTGCTTGATTGGAGGCAGAGAGAAGAACGGAAGGCTCCAAATCATATCATCACACTGTGAGGAATCAACAGAAGACAAAAATTCCAGAAATTCCAAGGAGGAACCCAAGATTAAAACTGTACCACAAAATAAGACAGATGAAGGGGAGACCCGTTTTCCTGTATATTCCAGTGAAGGAGCAAGGTGCAATTGTGGTCCCCATCTGGATAGAAGGCATTAAAGGGCACGTCACAACAGCTGCATCATTCTCACCAACTGCTGTAGGTACCAGCACAACACAACCACCTCAACATATTTGGGTCATAAGCTCAAGGAGGTCACACTGGATGAGTCACAGTGCACACGCAAGGAGGAGCAAATGTTGATAACAATAAATGAGCTGGTACCTGCTGGGGCTTGAGGTCTAAATCAAATTCTTTTTAAGCTGCAATGTCTAGAGATTTTGGCCTCATTGGACCTGCTTATAAAAAGACATTACTGCAATGAGCAGGATCATCTACAGGAGTCACTAGAGCATGTCCAGAACCCACCTAATAATGTGGATCTTCCTAGTAATGCGGAGCAATACATTAGCCTCATCTGTGCAGGAAGGCATCTCCAGATTGCAATCTACCATCAAGTATCTGTAACTGCAGTGGAATCCCCAGTGCCACAAGTCCTACGTGTAGCCAATCTTGCATGGATTTTCACCCTGCTTGTGTCGAGCTCAGGCTCCAATCTATAACCATCTTCGTTTAGACATGCTGCAGGTTGGGAGGTGTGGACGGCTGGACTGGATTGAGAAAACCTTGAGACAGGGACTCACTGACCTCAATACTGTGCAAAGGTTTGCTTCCATATAGATCTGACTACATCCTGCAGGAGCATCTAGCTGTGCAGCATTCCTGGAAAAGGCAGAGTGTTCTGTCTTTAAAAGCAATGCTACAGTCAGCCCAAGCTGCCTCCCTGTGCAAGTGACAATGGATGCGGCAGAAAATGGACAGAACAAGCCAGCCACAGTTCTGGTGGTCATGTCTATATCAGTTTCAGGACCCCCTGAGGTACCAGCACAAGGACCTACAAAGTCAATTCAATCTCAAGCGGTTCCCATTAAAACATGAAACAGCCATATGTACTCCTGTTGGGGTATCAACTAAATGCCTTAAGATAGGAGCTAGAAGTAACACAGGTACACACTAGGTGAAGCTTCAAGGAAAATGCTTGCTGTGTCCCTAATTTTAGGGTGGCCATCTCCTCCTGCTCCTCTATAGTTAAGCCTGTTTGTATTACAAGGTTGTGGAGCACGCTGATGATTTTGCAAACTGTGGTGGGGCAGTACTGCAAGGTGCTCACTGATCTGTTAAGTCACATGTGCTGCCACTTCAAGCACTCTACAGTAAGCTCTATTAAGATCCTGGTAGCAGCCTAGGCCTCATTGTTTCTGCCCCTGCTTCCATCCATTGCTGAAGCAAGGGGCTCATTAACCATGGTGAAGAAGGCAGCCTAGGTCTCTGTTGAGCTACCTTTGCAGGCTGTCTTTGCCTTCAAATTTATCTGTCACAGATGATTGTCTTAAAAGGACAGCACTGTAGTGGATGCCTGGGAAGCTGCCATTTATTTGCATTGTCATCTGACTGACTGCATACCGTTGGGAGTTAAATCCTTTTTTTTCATTCTTGTAGACCATTACAAAATGTCCAAGTAGCAAGTTGAAATTCTGGTTCCCATCTGGATAGAAGGCATTACAGGGCATGTCACAGCACCCTGCATCATTCTCACCAACTTGTTATGACCAGATGAGAAAGAGGTCTAGGGCTCCCTTTCAGCTTTCACCTGGTCTTACTGTAACAGGGTTTAATTTTAATTTTTTAGCTCCCTCTTGGTGAATTCTTGTTCACCACTTTCCAATTATAAGGCAAAGAAATCAGACAAAACAGAATTCTTAGGTTTAAAGAAGAAAAGTTGAAATTTATTAAACTTAAACTCTAATTTGGATACGGATAAACGACACGCCCATGTTAGCATGCATATGCAATTCACACATGAAGATAGAGACAGAAAAGAGAAGAAAATAAAGTGGTAAGGTTTGAGACAATATCTGAAGAGTTTGTTGTTATGGTTCTTCGAGCTCACTGGAGAGTCCTTGATTGTAGGTAGATCTTGCTTTTCCTTTGGGCCCAGTATACTTCTTAAACCTTGTTTGCTGTAGCAGACTTTTCTCTCTTGGGGTTCATGTGTCTTCAGTGGATTCAGAGGCTTGTGAGAAAGAGATGGGGGCAGACAGGAGAGAGATCTTCTCAGTCCAGGAGCAAACAGTTTTCTGCCCAAACTGTTTGTACAATTCAAAAAACTCAGGTTGCCCAGCAGATTAGTCATGTAACAAGCTGGTTTGACCATGTCTGTTTGTGTATTCGGCCATCTTAGCAGTCAACCTGGAATGTGAGCTCCCCCACCTTCAAAGTCTGGTGATTAAAAGTCCATTGTGCGTTAAGTGTCAGGGAATGGCTGCTTTGTCCTTCCAAACACTGTCTGTTAATTTGCAAATGTCTTTTCCAGCCATGGCTGATCTGTTCAATATGTCCTCCCCACACTCCAGTAACAGTTTAAAATCAATGTTCACGACAAAATTAATGTGCCAGAACCTATTACAGCCTGTCTTCTCTTGCTGCCAATGCTGCTTTAAGTGCCTCTTTTGGCATCCCAATAAGCATGTGTTTTTTTGGGGGAATTTTCTCTTCCATTTGCCCATTTCCATGGTTGCCTAAGATCTTTGTTCCTGCTGTGGTAATCATTTTTTTTAAAAAATTCAGTAGTGGGCGGTTCTATCCTGAACTCTCAGTGCTTTGCTGAGTCATGTAAAGGCTTTTGACTTCAGGGGATGGGTGTTGCGCTTTTTTTCTGACTGTGGGCGAGGATCCTTACTAATCTCCCCTTTGTCCCAGAGGACACTCCTGCCTGCAGGTATTTGTGCAGACTCTGCTGCACTCCCCTGTGGCACTTCGAATAGGTGAGGCAACACCCTCACGGTTTCTCTGCCCCCTGGAGATCTTTCTTTGTCTCTGCAGGTTCCTGTAAATGTTATTAGCATCTCTGGTAGGGTGCTTCTAGTGTCTGCATTCACGTAGGAGGATGTGGGGTCTAACCTTTCACATTTTTCAGGGTTGGCTGACTGGACAGTAGGGGTTTTCACATCTGGGATTCCTCCTGGACTTCCTTTAACCTGCCCTCCTGGTCACTTTTTCTCCTCTTTCTAAACTTTTGCCAGCCGTGTGCCTGTCTGTCCCTTTTTGTTCTCAGCGGAGGTCCCTTACTGTTCACCAGCCCTCTGCTGGAGGGTTCCCCTAACACCGGTACAGGACTTAGGGGTGCAGGTTTCACTGTAGGTCGGTGTTTCCCCTCAACCTAGCACATGTGGCAACTCCTGTAGTACTCCACCACATTTTGTGGAGATTTGTCCAGTCAAACTGCTGTCTTTAGTGGGCTTTGGTCTTTCGTATACCGACATGTACAGCTACTGTAGTCTCGTGGGTCCTTCTTAATATTTCTTCCCAGTACCACTGTGGCACCACTAACTGGTGAACTACTGTCCACTCCTTGCCCTCAGGTCTGTGAGGAGAACTCCATTTCCTCATCAGTACCTCATTCTTTAAATAGTATCAATCAGGGACTCCCTCTGCTTCACTTTCAGACTGGGCAGTCAGTGCTAACTCTCGCAATACTGGGTCAGCCCACTGAGCCTCAGCTAGGGAAAATCCATTTAATTCATTCACTGGGTCTCCGATCTTTCCAAAGAAAGTCTCGGACAGGCAGACCTCTTGGTCATCTACATGCAGTGCCAGTGCAGTCTCCTCTGGGGGAGCTGGTTTGATCATGGCCACTACACATTCAGGAAAACTGCAGGGGTCCATCTCCCACCACTGGCCTGTCTCTCTGACTTCCTGTGGTCTTTCTTTCACTACTGGGGGAGCTACCACCTTCACCTCCATCAGATCATTACCTAGGAGCAGGCCAACCCTGTCCCAGGCAAACTAGGGACAATCCCTATGGGCACCGGTCCCGAAACTAGGTTGCACTCCAGGTGCACCCAGTGTACAGGTACAGGCATACACTGCCCTCCAATACAATTCACCTCAATTTTGGTGTTCACTGCACTCTCTGGGTGAAAGGTCAGTCCTTTTCCCAGTAAAAGTGATCTAGTGGCCCCTGTATCCCTGAGAATCACTGTGGGCTTGCTTGACCCACTCGAGGGATATGGGGTTACTTTCCCTTCAAACACAAAACCCTGATAGCCTTCAGGAATCCTATTAAATTTCCCTGCACTTGCAGCCCAAAGCTTCCTGGGTCTCTCTTACTGCAGTTAAAGCCACAGCTTGTTCTGTTGTGCTTTCCATCAGTTTCCTTTCTTCACTGAGTGGGTATGCCCTGATTAACCCTACAGATTTTCCTATTGTTTCCAGCATTCAGCTTTTAAACACCCTGCTTTTATTACAATGGAAGCACACAGGTCTCCAGGACTCACTCTTGCTTGCAGCACCTTCCTTTTTGGCGAGAGGAGAGCCCCCTGTGTCTCCTGCTTTCCCTTCTCTCCCAGGACTGCTTGGGTTGCTATCACCTTCCCACCCTTTGACTCTTTCGGATTTGTGGGACTGACGAGGAAAGGCTCTCCCCTGGGAAACCGACATAAATTAAAGCAAATTCATCAGCCAGAACAGCCACTTGCCAGGCTCTCAGAACCCACTGCTCCTCTACATGGGTCTTTATGGAGAGTGGGAGAGAGTGTTTAAACTCCTCTAACAGAATTACTTCTCTGAGATTCTCCTAGCTGAACTGTACTTTAACAGCCCTCAGCCACTGGTCAAAAGCCAGCTGCTTACTTCTTTCAAACTCCAGATAAGTTTTATTAGCTTGCTTCTTGAAGGTTCTAAATTTTTGGCAATAGGCTTCAGGTGCTCATTCATATGCCCCAAGGGTAGCATTTTTGGTCAGTTCATAATTTGATGAACTCTCATCTGGCAACAGGGAATAAACCTCATGGGCTTTTCCAGTTAGCTTGCTTTGTAGTAAAAGAGGCCAGGTCTCAGTTGGCCATTTTAGCTGCCTTGCCAGTTTCTCAAAGGACACAAAAAATCTTCTACATCTTCCTCATTGAATTTTGGAATTAATTAAGCTAGTTTTAACAATTCTGTACCCAGCCCTGAATTCCGATCCTCCATATTGGCCATGCTTTCACTGGGGTTACTCTGTCGCCCTCTGGTTAACTCAAGCAGCTTCAGCTCTCTTTCTTTGCATTCTTTCTGGAATATTCTTTTTCTTTCTCTCTCCTCTCTTGCTTTCTCTCTCTCTTCGTTTTCTTCACGTTCCTTCTGGAAGGCTCTCTCTTTCTCCCTCCTGCCTCTCTCTCTCTTTTTTTCCTGTCTCTCCCTTTCTCTTTCCCCGTCTTCTAATTCAAGTTTCCTTTGCTCCAATTGTATCTTTGCTAGCAGTACCCTGTCTGGGTCTACTTTTAACACTGCTTCTGCTTTGTCAGATTCAAGGGAAAAATGGTTGGCCACAAGTGTTAGGAGTTCAGACTTCCTAGCCTCGCCACGTAGCGTGATCCCACACTGCTCAGCCACTTTCCTCAACTCCTCCATGGACAGTACTTTTAACTTATCCCAAGTTACTTCACGCTGGCTTGGAGAGCTACTAGCTTCAGTTGCAGACATGTTAGTATTCAATCACATACAACCACAAGAAAACCTATATTGAAATCTTGCTCTTTTTTTTGCTTAGGAACAATTTGGCTTCCCACGTCCAATTTCTTTTGTTTGTCTGTGGGTCAATTCTGGACACTAGCACCCAAATTTCTGTTACGTCCAGATGAGAAAGGTGTCTAGGGTTCCCTTTCAGCCTTCACCTGGTCTTACTGTAACTGGGTTTAATTTTAAACACACTGTGTTTTTAGCTCCCCCTTGGTGAATGCTTCTTCACCGCTTTCCAATTATAAGGCAAAGAAACCAGCACAAACAGGCTTTCTTAGGTTTAAAGAGGAAAAGCTGAAATTTATTAAACTTAAACTTTAATTCGGTTAATGCCTACGGATGCTCGACACGCCCATGCTAGCATGCACACGCAATACACACATGAAGATAGAGACAGAAAAGAGCAGAAGAAAATAAAGTGGAAAAGTTTGAGGCAATATCTGAAGAGTTTGTTGTTACAGTTCTTCGAGCTCACTGTAGAGTCCTTGATTGTAGGTAGATCTTGCTTTTCATTGGGGCCCAGTATTCTTCTTAAACCTTGTTCACTGTAGGAGACTTTTTTCTCTTGGGGTTCATGTGTCTTCAGTGGATTCAGAGGCTTGTGAGGAAGAGACGGGGGCAGTCAGGAGAGAGATCTTCTCAGTCCAGGAGCAAACAGCTTTCTGCCCAAACTGTTTGTACAAATTCAAAAAACTCAGGTTGTCCAGCAGGTTAATCATGTGACTAGCTGGTTTGACCATGTCCATTTGTGTATTCAGCCATCTTAGCAGTCAACCTGGAATGCAAGCTCCCCCACACCTTCAATGTCTGGTGATTGTGGGTTGAATGTCAGGGAATAGCTGCTTTGCCCTTCCAAACACTGTCTGTTAATATGCAAATATCTTTTCTAGCCATGGCTGATCTGTTCAACAAGTCCTCCCCTCACTCCAGTAACAGTTTAAAATCAATGTTCATGATAAAATTAATGTGCCTCATTCTTGGCAGGTGGGGGCCTAGCATGATGAACTGCAGAATGGCTAAATGGGGCCATCAATGTCTTCCTGCGCTTTGAGAACTTCTGTAGTGTGATGACATTGGGGAACTGTGTTATACTGCTGTAACTGTTCAGTGGTAATGTTGGTTTGCAGAACAATGCATTTGTCGCCTATTTGATACATCTGTGGGTAATAAATGGATTGATATTGTAAATGTTTTCTGTGCCGGCTGGAAAGCAGTAGAGACACAAAAGTTGAAGGCGGTAATCTTGACTGCCCCGGCATTGCTGTTCCTATAGTGGAGGTTGGCGGCAGGTCTCATTGCAACAGATTGCACAACTCTGAAAGTGGCTGCCTGGTGAACCTGAGTCAATGGTGGCAGTATTCCTTTTTCAAAGTAATTACGAATGGGCCAAGTAGATATGATTGGTGTGGACAGTCTGCCTCTGGTATAATCTTACCTCCCTAGAGTGCCTTCTTTATTGTTCTTCTTCCCGACAGGAGCACTGAAAGCAATTCCCATTGCTCACAACTAAATGGCAGAGAAATGAATGTGTAGCTTTAAACAAAACTTTTCCTAACAGACACAAACTTTGTTGGCCTGTCATGTACAGTACAGTACTGTACGTCTGTGGACTAGAGTCCTGACAGTGATCATTTTATATTTTTTATATAAATACTGTATATTTTATGATAATTAATCACTCAGGACCTTCCTCCTGGTCTCTGCATCTCAGCTACGCACTGGATAAACTTGCAGCAAGTATTTCAACTCGTAAAGCAGGAGTCTAGGTAATGTATAATGATATTTTCTGAGCCTTCGAACAATTGCTGTGTTTATTTTAAGCAATACAGATAATGGTACAGTATGGTACAACCTGTCTGGGCAGAACTCCATGGGTTTCTGTTTAACTCGTGACCAAACAATCACTGACTTCGTGGCTCCAATCTTCATCTTTTTAAACAACCTTTCAAGTCCAATTACAGTTTTTGTTGCTTATCTGCACAATCTGAAAAAGTGAAAAACGGATACGGAATCGGAAGGTAGGTAAAGTGAACATTCCGGTGGTCGGGTTGGGCTCGGGTCGGGTTGGGCGTGAGTAAAAGTGGAAGGACTGAGATCCAATGTGGTTCTGTTGGGTTTGGGTCAAGTTTTTTTTTCCAGTCCCAAGCAGGTCTTTAAACTGCAGGATGGCTCATTATACCCTTATTTGCTTAAAACATACCTTGTAATGAAGCTGTCATACATTCTCTCAACAATGCTCACTGTAGTTAATAATTTTGTGCTATTTGCAGAACTGATGAATTTGTGAACTTGCCATTTTACAGCCAGAAAAGTCACTCTCGCTCGTAGGAATTTCTAATTACATCATACTACACAATAATGCCAGACCACTGCGTGATGATACTTGAGCCAATCCATCCCAAAGATCCATTATGTTAAGTTTCTTAATTTTCACAGCTATGCATCAGCCTTACATTAAGGATCATCTAACAATAGTTTCATATTTTAGTGTATCTAATAACCAGGGGTACATGGATGGAAACCCAATGGATTACTTTTTTCTGTCACATGCAATCAAAGTCATTGTCTGCAACAGGGACATTAGTTAATGTATTGGGCTGAATTTCCTCTTTCTTAGTGCCAACAAACTGATGTAACCCAGGCAGAGGTGATAGAGCAACATGGAGAGATTCTTATAATCACCAGAATTCTAAATTAGGATAGTAATAGCATAAAGGATGGAAGGACAGAGAGAAAAGAGAGAGGATGGAAGGACAGAGAGCGAGGAGAGATGATGGATGGATAGAGTGAAAGGATGGAAGGACAGAATTGGAGCTGCACAATAACTACTTTATATTAACATAGAATGTGGACAGTTTGGAAAAAGAGAGACTTGGAGGACAGCACTGGAGCACAGAAGGCAAAGAGCAAACATGGGACTGAAGCAAGAAAAGTTGTCATGCCTCATTTATACTGATAATGAGTGGGCAATTCAGGATTAATCTAATTTTATCCAGGATAGGCCAAAGCAGACACAGAACTCATGTCAGTTTCACTAGCTATAAATCACAAACTCCCACATATGGACCTCATCCTTTAATGAGTGGAGTGCATGCACAGATCACTGCTATGCCATCACCCTCAGAAACATATAGTCCGATTATAACTCTGTAAGTAAATGGGTATTGAGTGAGTTAAGATCTCACTCATAGGTTCTCTTGAACCTTTGTGGCCATTACTGTAAATTAACTTCTCCCCCTGCAGGTGTTTCACAGAGCCTTGCAAATGCCTCCATCATCTTCTGATCCAATTGACGAAAAAGTACCACACAATTCTTTTTTTTTAAAGTATGAAACACATAAATCAATCCACACAATGAGGTATCAAAGGAATTTTTGAAAAAGGTTCACAAAATGACTGTTAAAATGTTTTAGCTTTCCTGCTGTAGGTTGTATTTTGGAAAAAGCACACTGAAAAGATATGTTGGAAATCATTCACTTGAAGAGATCGTGACCAAATTTTACATCACATAAATTGAATTAACTTAAATATGGTTCAAGCTCTACCCTAATGGCTCAAGCAATGGCAATGCTGCGTTATCCTGGTGGGGTTATAGGGTTCAAATTCAATTTGCAGTCTGTGCTAGGTTAGCTGCTCTCAACAGTAACAGTGAGGCTGTGTAACAATTGACCAATTTCTCTGGAGCAGGCAAAATAGAACAAATTATTAAAAAATGCCTTTGATATCAGCATGGATTGTTCAGTTACTTGTAGAGCAGCTGCTATAAATCTTAAAATCTATATGGAGAAACTGAAAAGATTATTTTATTTTTTCTCTCCTTTGTTTTACCACCACTTTTCCCTTTCTCCTGAAGCCACTGATTCGTTGCTGGCTGGGGTATGGCTTCCACAATGGCTTTCTGCAGTCCCTCAGACAACTGACCATTCTATAAGTATGGGCAAAATCTTTTGCACTTAGTCCTTGCCGGAACGGCAGGGCCATTTGTGTGTCGGAGACCCGATTCACAAAAGGGTGGGCTTTCCAGATCCATGTATTAGAATCCTGCCTCCAGATTCCCCGACTAATTAGGGAGGGCAGGCGGATAATGCATCCAGTCTGTCAAAGGAAGGATTTCTAATTAAAGGGACCATGGCATAGTTTACGCTCACAGAGGGAACAGTGATGAAATATGAAATGAACTGGATGTATTATGAAATAAAAGTAAACTGTTGAACTAAGCTACAAGAAAATGGACACTTTGCTACCTGGCAACATGAAGGGAGAGGTCAGGTGATCTCATTCTGTACTGCCAATCAACATGTTTGTCTGTTGAAGACGGAACCATTATTAACGTCTGGAACCGCCTTGAGGAGGCACATTGACATGTAAAACAGCCCATTCCATGCTAACGACTCCCATCATCAAAAATTGGGCTAGTAAAGGCTTTTGCAGACAGACTGACTCTGAAGCCATGGCCAAGATAATAGGTATGAAATAACATCTATGAAATAACACCTATTTATCAAAATGGACCACATTCAGATGCTATTATGTAACAATGGTCCCCACATCCTGTAGGACATTGTATGAACACCCCAGGGGATAGGGTTTTGAGTCACCTGACTAAAACCAGAACCTGATAAGTTTTTACCTTTAAAAAAGTAACTTCTCTGAGAGAGGGGACAGAAGGCCACTCCAACCAGAGATGCTGAGAGATCGTTCCAGCTAAGCAAGGAGCCCTGCCAGCACCATCTTTAAACTTCTGCGGCAGAGAGATTGCAAGATGACTTTGAAAACTCCCTATCTGAGAAACTTAACCAGGATTTCCACCACCAACATCGGACTAAGTTTTAACCAAAGGAATCGGCGATACTTCTTCAATTCCAAGACAAGGAACATTCAGGCCTGCAACGCTGTTAAAAATTCCTCCCAGAAAACCAAGAAGGTTTCAAAGTGAACTCTTTTTACAACAAGCAAACTCTAATTACATTCTACCTTCTATTCTCTATGTTGTGTGTGTGCATGTGTATGAATGCATGAGTGGGTGAGGTTCTGAACATTTTTGGGTATTGTTTTAATAAATAGTTATCTTTCTCTTTAAATCTACAAGAAAACCTGCTGTGTGTCTATTTATTTGACACTTAAAACACTCAGAGACCAAAACATTTTTTTTTAAACCATCTGCAGTTAGTTGAGAGGTGAAAAGTGGAAGTCACCCACCCACACCATTTCCCACTTGTCCGTAACGAAGGGCTTTCCAGCAGTTGGATTTTTGGGTCTGCGGCAACCACAGGAATGGAGAGGAGACCTGGAAAGGCTGCTCACTAGGTCTCTCACTTTACCTGGAGGTCCTGCTATGGGATCAAAGGGGCTGCAGTGAGGTGAACTCTGCCAAGGATGGGAAGAAGAGGACAACCTCCCCAACCAAGCAGGCCTGAATGCAAGTGGCCAAGGAAGTCAGCAGTAGAAATGCGGCCCCTCTAACCTGGAAACAGTGCACAAGAGGATCCAGAACTTCAGCAGAGCAGGAAAGATCAGTGGCATAACATTTTCAGTTGCTAAGCCCCACATTCTCCTGCACAGCTCGCCTCAGGTCAATAAACCTTGCAGCTCCACTCATTCCTCTCTCTGCAGCTACCTCATATCCCCATCTGGACAGTCAACACTCACACTCATCCTCATCCTATTGCCCTCTAGCATCCATGCCTCACAGTCACCCTTCACAAATGTTGTCTTGCCCTCCTCTCCATATAAGCCATTACGAGCACAACACTTCTCTGCTTTCTGTCCTTGCAGGAGAAGAGAGCACAACTTGACGAGAGGCAGAGACCTGGTGGGAGTTGGGGTGTGTGGGGATAGAGTAGTGGCCTTCCAGTGACAGGCACCGTAACAGTCACTGGCAATGCATTCTCACCTGCTCCACTGGGAAGGAGGTCTTGTTTCAGATGTTAGCAGTGACCTGCCATGAGAGCCTGAGCTTCCTGAGGCACTGGTGTTCAGGAGAGCTGATCCTCTGCCTGTAGAACCTGTGTTGGGGGTCTCACCTGCTTTGAGCTGGATCTCTGTGTCCATCCCATCTGCCCTGTGGAGGGATATTTGGTTGAGCAGAAGGCAGCTGCTGCTGCTGCTGGAGCAGTTGGTGGTGGTGTGACTTCTGCTCTTGACTCTCATCAGAGGTGGAAGGTGGAACTGCACAAGCTGCTGCCATGCCGTCCTGAAGGCTGTGCAGCTGAAAGTGAGTGCAGTGCTCGACAGGTGAAGTGCCTTCCAAAACGTTGCAATCACCTGTCAAGCTGTGAAAGCATTCTCTCAGAGAAGAAGTGCTTTGAACAGAAGCCTCTCACCTGGCCATGGCTGGAGCTCTTTAGTATAACTGATCAAAGGCTTCCTAGCTTGTCAGTTTCACTGAAGAAGCTTTTCCTGCTGTGCAGTCTCCATGGTGACCCTGGCCAGTTGCTGATGGGTAGGGAAACACGTGCCCTGGCTGAGAAATCCAGAACTGAGGGTTAAAACAGTTCTTATTTTCTTTTTAATTACCTCAATTACTTGGGATCCCGCCCTGCAGAAACCCAGAAGAGGGCGGGATCCCAACCCAACGTCAATTTCAGTGCACGCAGACAAATCCACTTCCCCTTACCTGGGAAAACATCCCCCCGCCACCACCACTGAGTAATGAGAGATTATTTGATCACTGGAGTGCACCAAAGATGTCCACATGTGCATTTCCGTCAAGGTCACTGGATATTGAGCAGGTGTGAGAATCCTGGATCATTTCCTCTTCTTAACTCAGGAGCAGTGTAGTCATTTTATTTAGTATCCCTTACTGCCAGCCTGGCTTAGATCAGTTAACTTAGCACAAACTTGGACCTGATTAGTTATGGCTCCACAAATGTTGGTTGCCCTTTGGTACGTTATTTGAATGATGACTCAAATGAGCCCAAACAGGGTTAGAGTTACAACAGGCTAGTCGATTACGGGAACATCACAACCCAGCCTGATTCTGTCCACACCAACAACGTCCATACACATACACCTTTAATCAGGAGACACAGTATAGTGATCAGGAGTTGACAGGAGACAGTAAGATACAGGGTGTGTTTCTCCCGGGGCGGAGGTGGGGGTTGAAGCAAATTGCAGCAACCCTGCTCCCACCGAGCTGAGATGAACTAACTCAGGACAGAGTGGGATCAATGTATTGTTAACTTGTAGCAATTAAGAACTGTTTTCATATGTGTGTTTTGTTGTTTTGGGCTTGCATATATGCAAAAGCAAGGAAGGAAACAGTCATTTCAAAAAAATATTGAAAATAGTTTCCTGAAGTCAAACAGCAGCATATGGTGCATGTTTTAATATTCTATTGACAGATAAAGAAAGGTTAAGGTGAATATTTTACCGACTGTAGGGGTGGTGGCAGCACTCAGTGAGTTGGTCGAAGATATGGAGGAAGTGCTTTCTGCTCGAGCTAATGGTGCTACTGGTGGAGGACTAGACGAATGTATCGGAGGACTAAAAGACCTGGACTGTAAAACATAAAACAAAAAATACCTGGTTATTGAATTGCATCTTACTGCAGATCAAATTACACATCATCACTCTGAGTTTCTAAATAAACATTTCATAATTTAGTTTATCAGATTCCTATATAAGACACAAGCAATAAAAATCCTCGTAAGCTTGAAATTAAACTAATTTTCTCTCCTATTTCCTCTTTTGAAGGTAATGACTTATGTGCAGATTAGTTCTGAGGCTGCTGGAAGCGCTCCTGAACTTCATCAAGTTCACTATCTCCATATGTGAGCCAAGACAATGAGTGCTTGCAGGTTATTTAACTGTGATCAGCATCATAGCCAAGCCTTTACTTTATCTAATATCTCCTTTTTGAGTAGGGAATCACTGGATGGCAATCAGGAGCAGAAATACTGGCTGAATTTTTCCCTAACTAAGGAATACTCAAGCCAATTTCACCTCTACTGCTACTCTAGCTGAAATCTCCTAACCCACAATGGACTAGAAATGAAATTATGACATTAGGTGCACATAGCAAATTATTCAACATCATACAGTCATATAGCACTGAAACAGGCCCTTCGGCCCACCGAGTCTGTGCCGACCAACAAACACCCATTTATACTGATCCTACATTAATTCCATATTCCCTCGCACATCCCCACCATTCTCCTACCACCTACCTACACGAGGGACAATTTACAATGGCCAATTTCACCTATCAACCTGCAAGTCTTTGGCTGTGGGAGGAAACCGGAGCACCCGGCGGAAACCGACGCGGTCACAGGAGAACTTGCAAACTCCTCACAGGCAGTACCCAGAACTAAACCTGGGTCGCTGGAGCTGTGAGGCTGCAGTGCTAACCAACAACAACACCTTGCATTTATAGAGCACCTCTAACATAGTAAAACATCGCATGGTGCTACACAGCGGCATCATCAAACAAAATTTGACACCAACTCACTTAAGGTGATATTGGGACAGGTGACCAAAAGCTTGTTCAAACAGGTAGAATTTAAGGAGCACCTTAAAGGGGGAGAAAGAGGTGGAGAGGCGGCGAGGTTTAGGCAGGGAATTCCAGAGCTTAGGACCTAGGCAGCTGAAGGCACAGTTGTCAGTGCTAGACGGAGGGAAACTGGGGATGTGCAGGAGGCCAAAATTAGAAAGCACAGAGATTTTGGAGGGTAGCAGGACTGGAGGAGATTAGAGAGATAAGAGAAGTAATAGGCTATGACTAAGGTAAAATTAGGAAGTTAGTTGTCAAAAGGGAAATCAGGTGAAACACTTTCATCCAAGGGGTAATACATTTATGGATGAAGTTACCAATGTAAATAGGTTTGAGATAATTAGATGCGCTTATGGAGATTTTGGAATATATTTTTAAAAATGAGATTGAGACCTATTACAAAAAGTACAGAATTAGAGTCATAGAGTTATACAGCTCAGAAACAGGCTCTTCGGCCCATCGTGTCCATGCTGGCAATCAAGCACCAATCTTTTCTAATCCCATTTTTCAGCACTTGGCCCGTAGCCTTGTATGCTATGGCGTTTCAAGTGCTCATCTAACTACTTCATAAATGTTGTGAGAGTTCCTGCCTCAACCACCCCTTCAGGCAGTGCATTCCAGATTCCAACCACCCTCTGGGTGAAAAAGATTTTCCTCAAATCCCCTCTAAACCTCCTGCCCCTTATCTTAAATCTATGCCCCCTGGTTATCGAGCCCTCTGCTAAGGGAAAAACTTTCCTCCTATCTACCCTATCTATGCCCCTCATAATTTTGTATACCTCAATCGGGTCCCCCCTCAGCCTTCTCTGCTCCAAGGAAAACAACCCTCGCCTATCCAGTCTCTCTTCATAGCTGAAATGTTCTAGTCCAGGCAACATCCTGGCGAATCTCCTCTGCACCCTCTCCAGTGCAATCACATCCTTCCTATAGTGTGGCGACCAGAACTGTACACAGTACTCCAGCTGTGGCCTAACTAGCGTTTTATACAGCTCCATCATAACCTCCCTGCTCTTATATTCTATGCCTCTGCTAATAAAGGCAAGTTATCCCATATGCCTTCCTAACCACCTTATCTACCTGTGCTGCTGCCTTCAGTGATCTATGGACAAATACACCAAAGTCCCTCTGACCCTCTGTACTTAATAGGGTCCTACCATCCATTGTATATTCCCTTTCCTTGTTAGTCCTCCCAAAATGCATCACCTCACACTTCTCAGGATTAAATTCCATCTGCCACTACTGGACCCATCTTACCAGCCCATCTATATCATCCTACAATCTAAGGCTTTCCTCCTCACTATTTACGGCGCCACCAATTTTCATGTCATCTGCGAACTTACTGATCATACCTCCTATATTCACATCTAAATCATTAACGTACACCACAAACAGTAAGGGTCCTAGCACCGATCCCTCCAGTACAACACTGGTCACAGGCTTCCAATCGCAAAAACAACTCTCAACCATCACCCTCTGCTTCCTGCCACTAAGCCAATTTTGGATCCAATTTGTCGAATTGCCCTGGATCCCATGGGCTGTGACCTTCTTGACCAATCTCCCATGCGGGACCTTATCAAAAGCCTTACTGAAGTCCATGTAGACTGCATCAACTGCTTTACCCTCAACTACACACCTAGTCACCTCCTCGAAAAATTCAATCAAATTTGTTAGACATGATCTCCCCATCCGAACACAGATGAAAGGTAATCATTTAAAACCTCATATACGTCCTCCGGCTCCACACACAGATTGCCACTTTGGTCCCTAATGGGTCCTACTCTTTCCCTGGTTATCCTCTTGCCCTTAATATACTTATAAAACACCTTGGGATTTTCCTAATTGCTGGCATTATGGACTTTTCTGCATTCCAAAAATTCTCATCAAGCTTAATTCTCTGATATGGTCACAAAAGCGTGAGATGATAGACCAGTGGACCTCACTGCTCATTAATATTACAACACATCTCTGCATGGAGATGGCTTGTTGCTTCCTGAGCTCCTATAAAGGTTGTATTGTAAGAGTTCCTCTAGCATGTACCCCATTTTTCAGCTCTTTCTGTTCTGCTGAAGTCTTGTAGAACTCTCTGGATGTTGTAGGACTGGAAAGGTTACAGAGATAAGGAGGGGTGAGACCATGGAGGGATATGAACACAAGGATGAGAATTTTTAAACTGAAACATTGCTGGACTGGAAGCCAATGCAGGTCAGAAACAGAGGGGTGATTGGTAAATGGGACTTGAGGCGAGTTAGGATACATCATGCACCGTTACAGCGAACAACTATAGTAATGGGAAAATATATCTTATTTTGTTGTCAATATATTAGTAATACAAGTGATTCTTGAAGGTTTTTTGATTTTGATAGTGCTATTTTATACCTTCAGATATATGAGTTAATTTTTATCCCAGTTTTCATATAGGAAGGGACAAAAAATTTTCTGGCCCTACAAAAATTGTACTGCCCAATCCCTGAACCTCGGTGACCCACCTCCGAGACTGCCTCCCCTCCCCAACACTCACTCGCCCTCTCCATTTATCTTAACTCGACTGACTCAGCTCCACAGAGAAATCGTTGGATTTCCCGTACCCTCAATCGACAAACTGCTTTGAACATGTGGGCAGCTTGCTGGGTAAGGAGTGCCAATCAGGCAACCGCTGCATCTCGGCGGGTTTCTTGGGAGGAAATTCATCCAGTTACTGTATGCCGTTGGCTGGCAGAGCTGTAGTGTGTGTTTGTGTGTGTGTGTGTTTGAGTAAGAGAGAGGGAGGAGAGGCAAGAACGGGCTGGCAGCAGACTGGAAGAATTTTGTATTCCTGCTTCTCCTGGATCTGCAAAAAATATTTTAACAAAAATCTTTTTTGGAGAGGTCTTCAGTGGTCCCTTTATCCATTGGTTATGTCTCTTAACACCTGGAGTAATGAGACTGGCATGTGCCATGCATGCTTTGCCTATTTTATATAGAATTTAGAACATACAACATGCATAGAGACCTAATTTATACATGTAAATAGCCTCCTGCCTGCCTGAAAGTTGATTCAGGCAAGTAAATAGGCAGACAAGGTTCCTAACAGACCTTCAATTGCTTTCTATTTGGACACTTGGGGCAGGATTTTCCCCCGGGCTTCAAAACCCCAGCATCGAGACCAAATGGGGCCCCAGAGCCCGCATTTGCCAGCAGCCACACTGGGAAACCTATTTTCCCAGAGGCGGCCTCCTAATTGGCCACATCCAAGCTTGCCGTCCAATAAGGGCGATGGATGGGCTCCCGCTGCTCAATTAAAAGGTCGGCAGCACTAGAGCTTCGACAGTTCCACGTGGAGAGTTGGGCACTGCTGAGACGGCTAAGAGAACATGAGGGTGCCTTGAAATAAAGCTGCCCTTGGAGGGGTGACAATTAATACATTTTTTTGAGGGGCCAAGCAGGCAGGCCGCTCGATTGGAGGGGTAACCCCTCCGGCGGCAGCGTTTGGGCCATGGGTGCAACCTCTGTTGCCGGTAATCTTCTCTTTGGGGAATGAAGCCTCTGGCTCCGATGGCCCCCCAAACTTCCACAGGTAGGCCACCTCCACTAAGCTGGTGGCCTCCCCAGGCACAGTCTTACAGCAGGCAGCTGATCCTCATGCTGGCCCACTCCAGGGAGACTTCCTTGGTGGCAGGAATGTATCAGGGAGCCATCCCAGCACGGCTCCCTGCTATTTTCCCAGCTCCCCTGCCTCCATTCCCGCCATCCCGGGGCTGAGAAAATCCTGCCATTGGTATGATTCAAATGACTGATCTCATCTCAGCTCAACAGCAAACTAAATCAAAGATAAATTGATGCTTGGATTCATGATCTCATGGTTCGATACCATGACTGGAGTTTCACCCTCATTCTTGTGAAGAATAGATGGTCCAGCCTATTTTTAGAGGTCAGAGAAGAATTGTGCCTTTTAGTAAGCCATCATTGTTCAGTCCACTAGGCTGGATGGCTCTGAACCCCACAGAGACCAGGTGCAAGAAATGGGTTTCATTCTGTAGCTTCCAAGAAGGACATTTAACAATCTCTTTTTGTTACACTTCCAGTCATATATTAATTCTAAAATGACAGTAACACACCAAAACATACCATGTCAGTAACGCCAGGCTTTCCAGGAGGCAGTTTAGGTCGTGATGGAGGGCGAGGTGGTGGAGGAGGAGGAGTGTTACTGGTCAAGCCTGATGGTGTTGCGGGACGGGCAGGAGATGAAGAACCTAAAAATAAGTAGACGTGGTTTTAAAGTTTACAAGTCACAGGGGGAAACCTCAGCGTGGAGGAGGACTCCTGCTCCTCTTGGCCCACAAGAATTCCTGATAAATGAATTTTGGCAAAGCTCCCTTGGCCTCTTCTGGTCCTTCTGTGATTCCCCCTGTGGTTTGGTTGTCGATGTTGGCCCACATGTAGGACTCCTAAGTCTGGAAAAAGCTCTTCTGGTGCCAATGACAAGATTGGGCCGCATCTTTTGAATATAAAGTAGGCCCCCAATTTCCAGGATAGATGGCCTGCCTGTGCCTGAATTAAGGTGGGAGCCCAGGAACACGCTGAGAATCCAGGAACATGGTGCGACCTCCACACTCTGCTGCCAACCATGTTAACCTGCCCACCCATACTGTTTTTACCAGTTAGTGTTTTAGTGTTTCAAATCTACTCCACTGTATTTCCAGGGGTGTTGGCAGGTCTCTGCTACATTGCAAAATTGGTATTCTTCGTCCATAAGTCACTATGTGTATGCTAGCAGACTATTCCATGATAACTGAGCCCAGTTATTACATCAGCTTCAAGAAAATAAAATTAAAAACACAGTTAGAAAATTGGATGTTGAAGTTCTTGTAGTTCCTTCGGAAGCCACCTTTGGAAGGATATATTGGCTTTGGAGGGAGTCCAGTGTAGATTTACTAGAATGATACCTAGACTCTAAGGGTTCAGCTACGAGGAGAGATTAAACAATCTAGGGTTGTATTCCCTGGAATTTAGAAGGTTGCGGGGTGGTTTGATCAAAGTATTCAAGATATTAAGGGGAATTTATAGGGTAGATAGGGAGAAACTATTTTCGCTAGTTGGGGAGTCCAGGACTGGGAGGGGGCGGGCGTAGTCTAAAAATTAAAGTCAGACCTTTCAAAAGTGAAATTAGGGAACACTTCTTCATGCAAAGTGTGGTAGATGTTTGGAGCTCTCTTCCGCTAGATGCTACATCAATTGTTAATTATAGATAGATTTTTGTTCTCCAAAGGTATTAGGGGATATGAGGCAAAGATGGGTATATGGAGTTTGGCTGCAGATCAGCCATGGCCTCATTGGATGGTAGAACAGGCTCGAGGGGGTAAAAGGCCTACTCCTGTTCCGATGTTCTTTGTGTTTGAATTTTTTTCAAAAAGGGTTTCCTATGATAAACTCTCTAAAATATGGTTCAAATTTAAGCCTGCTTTTCCAGCAAGTACAATATTTATCCTTTGATTTTGCACCTTAATTTTCAAGCTGACTTCAGTTTAGGACAAAACCTTTTTAGTTCTTTTTATTTTTAAATTTTAATTTCTTTTCTCCTCTTCTGAAAGTGCTGACTCTTGTTGCTCTACATATGAGAGGTTAAACAGTAAGTATTGGCAGACTATTCAACTGTGCACAGCATCGCTATCAAGCCCAATGTCCACATGCAGTGGGTGGAGGGAGAATTTTAACTTTCGGCAATAGTGGGTGACATTGAATTAGCCACTCGTACATGTCAGCTTGTGAAGAGAGTGAAGTCAATGGAAGAGAAATTGGGTGTAGTGTGTAACGGGCAGTGAATTCTATATCGCCTGCTTACATCATCACCCAAATTTACCCGCATTAATTTCCAGTAGAATTCACAGGATACCAATCAGGAGTGGGAACCACACCCAAGTTTTTCCTCCCAGCCTAAGGACACCAAAGGCAACTATAGCAGCCTAACTGCGATCAGCTAACTCAACACAGATCAATCTGGAACTTACAGGTCTGTGCGACTCAGTACCACAATAGGCAATACAATTCCTCACCAAGTGATTCATTCCCATCCCCATCATCAGTATTTGTGAAAGAAGATTGATATACAAAAAAATAAAGGCAAAATGGAAGCTGCAACTTTGGGACAAAAAGCCATTTAACCATAAACTTGTTATGGCTTTTAACCAATGAAGAAAATGTGCACGCAGCAAGACACAGATGTGATCTAATTACACAACAGGAGAGGTCTGGGGGAGGTGGTGGAAATTGGCTGACAGGAAGTTGTTTTGGAGAGGTGAAAATTGTAGCATTGCCAACATTCACCATTTACTCATGCTTCGTGCAGAGAATTTACATTAAATTTCCTGTCTGAAGCACATTCACTTCAAAAAGTTTCTACAGATCACTGGGCTCAGGAACAAACTGTGTGTTGCTAACACTGACATGGTTGCATTCCACCCCTCGCTGCAATCAATAAAACTAATACATATCAGAGTTCAAACCTGGGACCTTCTCAGCCAGCATGGTTCAGTGCCATGGCAATTATCCATCAAGCTATCAGGCAAGGTCAAATCTTATTGTGGTTCTTATGTTTTATTTATATTGATAATGCTGCACTGACAGTAATAAAGTGGCAATGTGACATCAACATTTTATAATAATTACAAAGCTATGAACTTTGCGTCTCTGACGATGTCCAGGACTCGACTGTGTAAGCCCAGACAGCGGCCATTTGAGGCAGCAGAAAACAAGACCTCCATCTTATTGGCCCTCCAATGGATTCAGCAGCACCCAAAGAGAGGAGAACAGAACTCAAGTTTGCAAGTCCCAACATCAGCCATGCTGTCCTGGTGCTGTATCAATACCATAATAATGGGGATGGATTGAAAAAAAGGAACTTTTTAACTGACCACAGGTATAGTCCCTCCCTAACAGCACTGTGGGTGTACTTAGACCAGATGGACTGCAGCAGTTCAAGGCGTAAGTTCACCGCCACCTTCTCAAGGACAATGAGGGATGGACAACAAATGCTGGCCTTGCCAGTGACATCCACATCCCATGAAAGAATTTTAAAAATCCCACTTAAAAGCTTCTGGTATATGTGATGTTTGTCGATATACTTTAGAGAGATAAAAAATCCAACCAACCAATCTATTACCAGATTTTGTAAGGTTTTTTTAAACTATTGCATCTTGTACAAACGGCCATTCTTTGTGTTTGTGCAGTGAGGGGTGCAAGCTTACCTGACTACGGGAGTATTGCATCTACACCTAACCCTGCCCTCACCACATAGCCACACGTGCAGATTTTCCTAGTAGACAGTTGGGACAGGAGGGTCACTAGATAATAATTGGAAGCTGGAAGCTTGGTTAATATTTCCTGTCCATTGCCTGGGGAGAGGGGAGAAGAGATATGGCCAACTGTAGCACTCGGGCAACTCAACAGTGGTTCAATTATCAACTGAGCCATCAAAGCACACTTGGAAATGATGCTTAAAAAGTAACAGGAACACAATTCTCACAGTTTATGCTGCTTTTCTTAATTCATTGATGTGTTGCTGAATTGGAACACATTGCAGATTGCAATATCCTGTGTATAGCATAAGAACCTGTCGGCCAGTTTCAAATCAAGGATAGAGGTGAAGCTTTTGTGGGGAGGGGCGGGTGGAATGTCACTACAGACTCACGTACCTTCAAAAGAACACAAAAATAGCAGAGCTTAGCACAGAATGGTAAAGCACAAATACAACAGGACAGAAGCAGGTAGAAGCCAGTCATGTTGCTGCCATTGAGGCTTCTCAGTGGAGGCAGGCTCCAGTGTGGACATGCTAGTGTAGTGTTTAACCGAACACCACGTACCACTGCTGCTGGACACGCCACTGCCTGAACTGGGTCCTGGAGAAGATACCACTGTCCTGTAGGTAGGAGGTGGAGGGGGAGGGGGTGTGGTCTTTTGCCCCATAGCGAGTTCTTTCAGGGAGGACGACGACTCGCTCTTTTCGCTCTTGACCAAAGCCTGCTCAGAAATTTTTTTCTCACTTCCATTGTGGTCGAGAGGCACAGAAATACTTGGAGGGGCATCGACGGGCCTCTTTTCACTCAGAGGCACTGGTGAAACCTCGTCTCTGGCAGGTTGATCAGAGAAATCGATCCACTTGTTCTTCGACAAGACGACTCCAGATCTGGGAGAGACAACTGGGCCAAAGATATCATCCAGGTCACTGATAGACAACAGTTTTTCAGGCTGTGGCTCTGCTTTGCCCTGGTCATTCCCTACAGTCCCATGGGCTGAATTCGGTAAAGGTTGCTGCGTTGCTGCATCAAGGTCTGACTTGGTGCCATTCAGGTTTGAGTGGTCTTAAGTTCAAAATTCAAGAGTAGAAAAATCAGGAATCAAAAGAACAAAAGATTAACGACAAAGTAAAACCCAAGAACATACATTTAGTGTCAAAATACTGAAAAAAATTAATATTAACAAAAGAAGCAGATTTGAAACATCTTTTAAAAAAGGTGAAGAAAATTGATCTTTCTTAATGCTCTGCTCCCCCTCTCCGCTTCTGAAAGCACTGCGCCTTGTTGCCTACCCTCTGGTACTTTGCCCAACTGGCCATTCTTCATGTCTGAGCCTAAACAGTGAGCAGGTTATTCCACCATGTAATGCATGTCCTCAGCTGAGGACATTCCAGCAGGGGACACTAAATACTTTGGTGGAACCCTGGCATTTTTTTCCCCCTGCTCCTTAAGGGGTGTTGAATCCTTTGTAGAACCCCTGCTACCCTGACTGAGATCAGTTAACACAGCACATCAAGGACTGAACCTGGGATTATGCTGGGGTGCACAGCTCAGTTCTACACATAGAGGCACACTTACTGACTGAGTGCACTGGGGGAACTTCAAAATACATTGTTTTTGAAAGTCTGAGACAAAGGATTTAAGATGTAGCAAAGAAACGACCTAGATTAAGTACTATAGAAATTGGAAAATAGTTTATATGAAAGTGTGAACTGACAGATGCATAAAAATGGCTGAAAATAAAAAAATAAAAAGTCATTTATAATTAGAGCAGTATTTCTCCTCTGTGTTTGCATGTTATTTTATGGCTATATAGAGTTACATCAAGTCTACACCACAGAAACAGGCCTTTCAGCCCAACTTGTCTATGCTGGCAGTTATGTTTCACCTGAGTCTATTCCATTGAAATGGCTGTACAATAGGTAAATGACTGGCTTGCCACATGATACTCAAGTGCTACAAATGCCTACCTGAACCCTCTGCCGATGGTGATCCTGTGCGAGGTGGCGTGGCTGGGACATTTTTTGGAGGAAGTGGAGGAGGAGCTGCCAGTAGGGAAAATCACAAAAGGCAAGGTGTGAAATCAAAGTGAAAGCATTATTTGTTGAGATTTACACCATTTGAAGACAAAAGAATAATGACGTTTACAATTGATTGTAATATCTCACATTGTAGATCTGCTGTTGTAAATCTCTGGATTGCTGCTGTAAACTGAAACATTATTATTTTTGTGGCACACTATGCATGCTACACCAAGCAGTGGCCACAAATGAACAATACTCTACATATCAAGTGAACAATAAATGAACAAAACACTACAGAATTACAGAATTGTTACAGCACAGAAGGAGACTATTCAGCCCATCGCGTCCACTCCGACCTTCCAAAAGAGCAACCCACTCAGCTTCACTCCCCGCAACCCTGCACATTCTTCCTTTTCAGATTACATCCAACTCCACCCCCCACCCCCACCCCCACCGAGTGCCTCAACTGAATCCTCCTCCACCACAGTCTCAGGCAGTGCACTCCAGACCCTGACCACTCGCTGCGTGAAAAAGTTCTTCCTCATGTCTACATTGAAATATTTAACAAAGAACTGACTTTTGCATTCAGGAAATGAGTACCATATCAGAAATAAGCTGGAGGAATAATTTGCAATCATAAAGCACATTACAACTATTTTAAGGTTTAGTCACTGTTGATGTGCGTGCAAACACACCAGCTAATTTTGCACAAAGCAATCAAATGAATAACAATTAATTATTTTATAGCAGTCTTGGTCTCAGAGCACCAAGAGAACTCCTTGCTTGCTTTGATAAAGTGACACTGAGGGCTGAATTTTACCAGCCCCTCGACGCCACGGGTTGCGGCTGGGGGGGCTGGTAAAATTCTGCAGGGCGAGGCCCGCCTCGACCCCCGATGTTGAGAAGGTGGCAGGCCCTTCATTTAAATATTTAAATGCACGATAATATGTAAATGAACTTACCTGCAGGCGGCGGACGTCCCATGCCGGTTTTAGATTAGATTAGAGATACAGCACTGAAACAGGCCCTTCGGCCCACCGAGTCTGTGCCGAACATCAACCACCCATTTAGACTAATCCTACACTAATCCCATATTCCTACCAAACATCCCCACCTGTCCCTATATTTCCCTACCTCCTACCTATACTAGTGACAATTTATAATGGCCAATTTACCTATCAACCTGCAAGTCTTTTGGCTTGTGGGAGGAAACCGGAGCACCCGGAGAAAACCCACGCAGACACAGGGAGAACTTGCAAACTCCACACAGGCAGTACCCGGAATCGAACCCGGGTCCCTGGAGCTGTGAGGCTGCGGTGCTAACCACTGCGCCACTGTGCCGCCGTTTGTGCCTTGCGAGCCTTTGGAACTCCACACGGAGTTCCGAAGCGAGAACCTGGTGGGGAGGGGGGAGGAATAAAGTTTTCAGGCTGGGTGGGGTGGGGGAGCAGGGAAACCAATTTTTATTGGCTGTGGGAATGGTGGCAAGGGGTTGAAGGGCAAAAGTTAGAAGGTTGGGGGCAAAGTTCAGGTAGGGAATAATGTAAGTTTTGCACATATCGGGCAGTGAGATGACCATTGGAGGCGAAGGTTGGCGAAGGGCCTCCATCTCCTAATTATTTATTAGAAACAGATTATGTTCAATAAAACTTTAACAATTTAAATCTGTGCTAAGGGCTTTAAACCCTTTAAATATGGCGGCACACCTGCATGGTGGCTGCGGAAGCCGTTGCTGGGGACCCGATTGCCGCCCCGTCTACATCATCGGGGGCAGCCGCTCCTCCCCCTCTATTTAAATTAGCCCCCGCGCATAATATCGCAGGGGCTGTGCAGCGGCACTTCCATGTCGAAAGGCCGCCGAGTTCGAAGCGCGGCGCACTAATAAAATCCAGCCCTGAATCTTTTGCATCCATTTGAGCAGGCAGATGGGGCCTCAGTTTAATGTCTCATCCACAAGGGACCACCTCTTAACAGTGTAGCACTCTTTCGGAATCCCACTGAAGAATCAGCCTCGATTGTGTGTTCAAGTTTGGGAGTGGCGCTCTAATCTACAACTTTCTGACTTATTGGGCTGGATTCTATACAGCCCTCGACGTCAGGATCTGTGGCAGGGGGTCCTGAAGATGGCCCTGGATGAGGCCCGCCACAGATCTCGACGCCAACAGGGCCTGGCCCAATATTGATGGCAGTGGTGAGGCCTCCTGGCGGCCCCCCCCACTACCTGGTGACGGGTCCGCAATTTAAACATTTAAATAAATTAAAATACCTGCATTAATTACTCTCCCTTCGCCACCCCCCAACCCCTGAAGGGGGAGGGGGGAGGAGGTAAGTTTCTCAGTGAGGTTGGGGGGGAGTGATGGTGGGGAGGGGAACAGGATCAAATTAACGTCATGGCTATAGGGGATGGTGGGAAGGGTTTCAGTTTAAAGTTTTTAAAGTTTATGCAGGTGCGGGGGGGGGGGAGGTGGTGGGGGGGCGCAGGGGGAAGGTCAGATGGTAAATGTAAGTGTTTTGTGGGGGGCAAGGGAAAATAATTTAATTGTTATTGGGGGGGTGGGAGAGGGACAAAAGAGATGTATTTATTTAATTTCATTTAATCTTTCTTTAAATAATTTACTTTGTAGGGCAAACAGCCCTTTAAAAATAGCAACTGACAGCATTGCTGGGACGGACAGCCCACCCCCTCCATGTGATTGGGGAGGGCAGCCCACCCCAGCTATTTAAATGAGCTGCCGCACTTGGAACCGTGGCAGCTCTTTGGCGTGTGGCCCGCACAGGCAGGCTGCCATTTTTTTCGCAAATTGGTGGCGGGCTTATAGAATTCAACCCACTGAGCTGAGACCGACTCTTAATGGATATTTCACTTGCTAAAAAAAGGTAAATGAAAACAGCGGAAAAGAAATCTAAAGTAAAAATACACCTCCTCCCTGTAGTTGGTAAATGCACTTGCCAGTGTGTGTAACTGAGTCATCCAGACCCAGAAAGCTCCAGATTCATTCCCTGGAGAGCTGGCAACTATCATCAACTGACTCTATATGAGGACACATTGTTTCAAGTTCTGGGTCTGAAGCCACAAGGGGAGTGCAGCGCAGAAAGACCAGAGGCTTCTTCCAAGCTCAGAACTAGTATCATCCATCACTTATTTTTCTTTTTCCTCCTATACACCGATTCACTGGATGATCTACAGGCATGCACTGCATTGTAGTAGCATAACACATAGGCCCCGACATCTGTCCTTGTAGTCTCTGGAACTACTTAGTTCCCAGATACCATGTTGAGGAAAAGGGGGCAGAGACCAGCTACATTAGGCCTCCTATCCTTTAACATTGCCCTGGGATTTCCTAGACTTTCTCAGTTCAGAGGTCCTGGACCTAATATCAGGTGCAGGAGCAGGGAAGCTGTAAAATTAAGTATATGGGGACACTCTGGTCTCCCTGATTCACTTCCCTCGCTGTGAAATAGAAGAACACCCACCTTTAAGGGCACCTGAAGGAGCGGCCATCTTGTCTTGTGCTGAACCCTTCCCCCGATTTGAGGGGGCCAAGTAGTAAGGTAAGGGAAGCCAGAACCTTTCTCTTTCAGACGCCACATGAATCTGCAGGCTGCTTTACTGCAAGATAGAGAAATTGGCTGCCAGTCCTACAGTTGCAGGCTTGAGAGACCTGCAGCTATGTTAGTGTTCTTGTTCCGATTCCTGGTACAAGGCCCGTCCAGGAGGTGGTTTTGCTCCGGTGCTGTGACCAGACAGTGCTAATGACCTAGCCCACCAAAGTCAGATTCCTGAGGCCTGGGCAGGCACAGCATCCTTTGGGTGCAATGAATCTATTCAGAATCCAGGAAAAAGGAATCTATGGACTATCAAGGCCACAATACCTTGCCGTGTAAACTCTGTTTCAAAAGCCATTATTCTACCACATATTTTCTCATTCTATGATGGCCATCAAAAGGAGACCACAGGGGCAACTGTCCATCTGTCTCCAGTACCTCACAGCATCCTGCATCATTCACTCTGAGGCAAACACCAACACAAATACATCTGGGAATGTGAGTGTTTGTGTGGGTGGGGTCGGGGGGGACGTGTGGAGTGGTGGTTGGGGAGAGGTTGTCCCTTAGTGAATTGCAGAAGGGAACACTGGACCAATGGCAAAAAACCAGTAAGGTGGAGGAAGTGGATTCAGATTGTGAAGGAGCAGAAAACTACTGATCAATCAACCATTTGGGTTCAGGAATTCTGACCTCACAGGGCTTTCCTATAAAAAGATTTGTATATCTGACATTTCAGAGCTTCATTTGTGAGTATGCAAAGTCTGTGGCAACGACAGAGTCCACTAGCTGAATCTATGCAGTTGTTCTTGATCACTTAAGGGAAAGGCATTGCAACAACATTTATTATTCGGCCAAACCGAAGAACTGAGAAGCAAGACAACATCTGCAGTGAGCTTCCAATGACAGAGGTCCTCAACCAAGATGCAGTTTTTGTAATGAATGCTCTGACTGGAGCTATGGCATATTGCACTGGTGGGAATGGTATATCAGCTTTCTTTATTGGGCTCATGTGTGTTTGGCAGAAAAGGCTCTTAAGAATTCTTGATTAGAGCCCGCTGAAAGGCTCTTGTCTTATTGTATAAAATAGCATTGAAGAGTTGCCAATAAAGTCACACATTGTCCTCCACCTGTCAGCGGACCAGATATGTCCAACACAAAACTGGGGCTGGATTTTCATTCCGGGGTTGGGAAGCCAGCGCCCGGGACAGTTCTGGATCCCAATTCCATGCCACGTCAGCACGGGCCTAAATCGCCCGGGGGTGAGTCCAGTGCCCAATTAGCGGACGTGCCGGAAGCGTCCTGGAGGCAGGACGGAGTTACACAGGGTGATTATAAAAGGCAAGTAACAGCTAGGAAAAGGCTTGCCATTTCCTGCAGGTATGGAGCAGCAGGCAGATCAGAGGGCCAGTGCTGGCATGTGCATGCGTTCCCGGGCAGCCAGTTGCAGTGTCAGAGAGAAGAGAGATGCTCTTCCCAGCATCCGGAATGAGAAATCCGCCCAGAGAGACCAGAGAGCTTGGATGGTGGTGGCCACGGAGATCAGCAGCCAGGGACTTACCAGAAGGAAGTGGATCCAGTGTAGGAAAAGTTTCAATGGCATCTTATGGTCTGGTAAAGTGAGTGGCCAGCCGCACCCAGATGATCGGTCACCAACTCTGTAAGCAGCAGAATGCATATGAGCTGACCTTACAGAATGTCCATGGTTCTCCCTAACATTGTCAGTTCAAGTGTCCAGTCACAACACAGACACAGCCACCCTCACATATGGGGTGCTATTCAGATGGGGACATCACTGAGGTGCACATCAGCTCACATGTATATCATGCCGGAAGAGATGAGGGAGGGCAGCCTATTGATGAATCATTCTCCTCTCATCCTGCAGGAGGAGAGACCGTAGCTCTCAGGAAATGGCCAGAATGGGTGGTGGTGTGGCCCAACGGCACACTTTGACCCCAATGGAGGAGGCGGCGCTGGAGATCGCCAGGGTGTCCTCGAGGCAGTCGCTGGGGGATGGCGAGATGGGAGGCCGTGAGCAGCAGGGTCATTGGATAGTTTTATCTTGAGGTGAAGGGCATGGAGGAGACTCCTGCCCAATGTGTGTTGTGGATCTTTGACCGCTGTCATCTGAAGGAATTGTTGTGCTGGGGCACCTGTTGAGCAGGATGAGCCCTTATTTCTACTTTCTTGTGTTTCCCACAGGGCCAGTTGCAGAGGTGGAGCTGAGTGCACCTGCCCAATCAGCACTGCCATCCTCGGCAGGTGCAGACTTCATGGAACAAGCACTGTCACATCATACCTCAGTACCTTCCATCAGTGCAGACACTCACCTTGGTTGGACCCCAGAAGAGCATAGAAAGGGGAGCACTGTATGAACCCCATGACACACATCAGCAGGAGGAGGAGGGACAGGCTGAGTCAGCTGTGGGGAGTCCCCCTCTGAGGATCGAGGACAGATTAAGCGATGCTCCACTGGGTGCAGATGCTGGGTCTTGTGTGTCCCAAACCAGGAGGGTCTTCCTAGAGAACCAAAGGCAGATAGGTTCCTGTTTGTCAGAGTTCCCTAAGGCCTTGAGGAGCCATGAACAGGCAATGAAGTCGTCCATGGAGCACATGTGCTCTGTCATGACCCAGGGATTTGATCACATGAGCTCCTCAATTGAGAGATTGGGCTACTTCTTGGAGGGCCAAATGCAGCACCACTGAGAAGGGTGCAGGAGCTGATCTGCACAGGAGTGAAACTCCCTGTAGCATAATCCGGTCAATGTCGCTGATAGCGCAGAGGGACTCAGAGTGGATACCAGCCTCCTCCCAGTTGGTGGTCTCATTCAGCATCCAAGGGGCCCAGGAAAGGGTCGAGACAGTTGAAGCGGCAGTGAAGGGGTACCGGTGTTGCTGTGTTCTTCATACAAACTTACCAATCACACACTGATGAATGGTAACAAATACCTTGGGTTCTTTTAATTGAAGACTCACAATACTATATGCAAGTTACAGGAGAATTGTACATACACATCTTACTAGGGATCAACACAGCTCCTACTGCTGTGTCACATGCTGTATGACATCACTTCCTGCAGTGATGATGTACACTTACTATTTACATATTCCATTAAAGCAATATCACAACATACCCCTTTTTCTTTAAGTAGAAGACTACACAATAAGAATAAATCACATAACATAACAGGATTGTTGTGAACACTATTTACATCAAAGTTAGACCTCCATCCATCATTTAAGAGGTCCTAAAAGGTATAGGTGGTTTACTAATAGGCCCAGACCTCTTAACAGTAAAACTCCTCTGAGATCTAGAATCATCACTATGGTGCTCTTGACTTGCAACGTAGATGTATGGATTTTCTACACATTAACACTATGCTGGTTATCTTCACTGTGGACTTCCACAATTTCACTCTTGGACCTTACCAGCGAATGTATTCTCACTGCTATTGGAGTATTGGATAAGGGCAATCCCCTTAGTTGATGTGTTCTCCTCAACGCTGCCCCCTTTGGTGTTATGACTTTGTTTGATCTTGGCTCGCTGAAAACCTTAGATACCTCTGCAAGGAAACAGGTTCCTTCGGTTGGGTAAAAAACTCAAACCTTTTGCCCCACATGTAATGAGTCAATTTTGCACCTGCATGTTGATCGTGTGTAGACTTCATCTTCTCCTGCTTCTGCAGTAGTCTTTTCTGTACTGATGCAAACCTGGCCAAATGATGACTCAGAAGTGTCGTTCTGATCTGCTTCCTGAAAATGATTTTGGCTGATGGCAGTAATCCCATGTCTAATGGTGTTGTCCGTCAATGTAACATAGTAACCTGGAAATCTTGCTGTGTTTCCCTGTCCTTCATAATAAGCAATTTAACCGTACGCACTATTCTCTCGGCAAGACCATTGGATCTAGGATAATGTGGCGTGGCTGTTACATGGTTTATTCCCCACTTGGCACACATATTCTGAAATGGTTTGCCTGTATATTGTGGACCATTATCTGATGCAATCTCCTCCAGTGTACCAAAAAGACTAAATATAGCATTCATTGTATTCGCTACAGATATGCCTGACGTATCCCTCAATTGTCTAATGATTGGGAATTTTGAAAAATAATCTGTGATTAAGAGGAAATCGTCAACATGAATAGTGAACAGATCCATTGCAATCCTCAATCAGGGATGCAATGGGACCACGCGAAGGTGTAATGGTTCCCTGTGCTGGTTTGGCTGATGCACTTGGCATGCCTCACACATTTTCACAGCTCTTTTGATGTAGCAGTTAATCCCAGGCCAGTACACAGTTTCCCTTGCCAGGCGTCGCGTTCACTTGATGCCCATGTGGCCCTGGTGCAACTATGACAATATATCCTGATGAAGTGATTCAGAAATCAGCACCTGCCTTCCTTTAAATATTACTCCTCTTGAGATACCTAACTCTCCCTAAATGGTCAAAAGGATCTTAGGTTGTCTTGAACCTCCTGTATCATATCAGGCCAACCATCGACAATAACTCACCAGAATGCACAGGAGTACAGGAGTAGTGAAGTCTTGCTTCAATTGTATAGAACCTTGGTTAGACTGTACTTTGAGTACTGTGTGCAGTTTTGGTCCCCTTAACTTAGGAAGGATATTATTGCTGTAGAGGGAGTGCAACGAAGGTTCACCAGACTTATTCCTGGGATGGTGGGACTATCCTATGAAGAGAGATTGGGGAAACTGGGCCTGTATTCTCTGGAGTTTCGAAGAATGAGAGGAGATCTCATTTAAACCTACAAAATACTTGAAGAGATAGACAGGGTAGATGCAGCTAAGATGTTTCCCCTGGTTGGGGAGTCTAGAACCAATTCTAGAACAATTTCAAAATAAGGGGGAAGCCAATTAGGGCAGAGATGAGGGGAAATTTCTTTACTCAGAGGGTTGTGAATCTTTGGAATTCTCTACCTCAGAGCGCTGTGAAAGCTCAGTCATTGAGTATGTTTAAAGCAGAGATCGACAGATTTTGAAATACAAATGACATAAGGGGATATAAGGATAGTGTGGGAAAAAGGCATTGAAGTGGAAGATCAGCTATGATCGTATTGAATGGTGGGGCAGACTCGATGAGCTGAATGGCCCACTGCTGATGTTCCTAATGCCTTCAGCAGTGGATCTTTGGCTGTTTCTTCTCTAAGCTGGTTGCACTTGTACTGTCCAAAGCTCATCGAGTCAACATTAAGTACATTTTCAACCTCTATATCCATACTGTCAACTTGCAGGTCTAATGAAATATCCACTACTTTCTTCAGATTCGACAATCGGCTCAATGTGTTCAATGTAACCATCTTGTTCTGGTTTATCATGGACTTCACAGTCATCTTGCTCCATATCAACTAGTTCAGTCTTCAGCTTTTCCTTGATGTGTACACTGTACTTCCTAGATGGGTCAATTGAAGGAATTGCATCTGGTCTTAAAAGCAAAACAGCATCACTTTTAAAACTCTCCACAGCATCAAATCTGTCTGGGTACTTCAGCTGTAAGTCATGGACTTACTTGATAGGGTCATTTTTAACATTTTCTTCCACCAATGGTGTATTGTTGATTTTGTGTATGGTCCAATTTTGAGCTCCCTGCGCACCGGTAATCCTGCTACTGCCAGACCATTTGTGTCTATCAAGTCGAAAACCTGCAATAACCATGCAAACTTACCACAGCTGTATTTTAATGTCAGTGTACTGATACAATGGATTGGTGACCCATTGTAAGGTGCCAACCTGGCTGTCGTAGGCTGTACCATTGACTCCCATCAGTCAAGATACATGTCTTTTAAGATTCTTAATGACAGAATGTTGGCACTAGCTCTGGTGTCTATCTTGGCTTTGAGCATGTGTTTGCCATTCTTGTTTGGACACAGAATGTTAATTGTAGCAAAAGCCTCTAGCTGTGTGACCGCATCCATACATCGTGCCACATTAACAGTGCAGAAAGCCTGCTCGCTTTCAAGTTGAAGAGCTTTCTCCACAGCATCTTCCACCTGGTCTGTCCTGTTACCAACATCATGTATGTGTCTGTGCTTGCATTGACTTCTGGCACACTCCTTGTTGCTGCTTCAGTATGCTGACCACACTGTCAAAGGCAGATTTCCTGCACTGTTGTCCCCAATGCCCTATCAAGCCACATGCCTTGCAGTGGTCTTGAAATGCCAGAAAATTCTGCAGCTGGTATAGGAGACTGCACTGCCCACAGGATTTATTCTGTTTTGGCACCTTGGTCACTTTGCCAATAGTCATAGCCACACCCAAAGCCTTCAAGTGTTACCTTCCTGCCACACTGGCTTCACACTTCCTACTGTCTTTCAACAAGGCGTCGATATCATGCCTTTCCTTTTTTCCAATAAGTCTCTCTGGAATGCTTTGATTGGCGTTGAAGCAATGACGAGTTCCATGATTCTCTCCAACAACACGGCTTCAGAGAAATCGCTGTCTCTGCCTTTATCAAACTGATCAATTGACTCCTTAGGCCATTAACTCTAACCGGTGGATCCTGAAATTCACCTTTACGTGGAGTTGATCTTCCAGAGTACTCCAGAGCTTCACCAGGTCTTTTTGATCCGCGTCGGATAGACCTGATGTATTAATTCGATAGGGTCCCTCATTTCCAATGGCTATTTTAATCTTCACTGCCTGTATGCCAGGGTCAGTGACGGATAAATCTAAGAAACATAATTCCACTCTCTGGTGAAAAAGCTTATTCTCAGCTAGGGCATCTGTGGTCTTCCAATTCATGATGGGAAATTTAGTGGTCATCATTCCGAATGCCCTTGCTTCTCAAGGATCATTCTGGTTTATAGTGGGTTGGGTTTCCTTCAAGGGAAATATGAAACAGCAGAACTGCTGTGCCTGCAGCTTGAGTCTTCGCCATGCCCAGCCTGGGTTCTGTATCACTGTAGCTCTGTGGCACCATGGCCTGTATTGTACACTTTTTCTTTAGGTCTGCCCACAAAGCTGTTTTCACCAGGAGCCACACCATAACGCCCCAGTAGCTTTGCAACTTTTCAGCCCAATTCCAAACAGAATTTATATTTTTCCTGAACACCAATCCGGTTATCTTCCTCATCAGTTACTCACTATTTTATCAAGCACTGATCCTCAAGGGTACTTCTACCTCCCAGTGTCTCACTGTATTGCTTCTGCTTTTGTAGCAGGCCACTTGTGTTATCCCAGTTTCTTTCTCTGGCTTCTCCCAATCTTCAGACCGGCTCAACTCTTGTGATATCTGCACTGAAGCGAATCACCATGGTTCCAATCTTCACAGTTGTCCATCGACTTTACTGCAACGTGGTCTTCAAAAATGCACAGCTGCCACCATATTGTGTTACTGGGTTCTTCACACAAAGGTATCAATCACTGTCATGTTCCCACACAATCCTAACCTCTGAACTATATAATGAACTTAGGAGGTAAACCCAAAATGGACACTTTACTTGTAAACAAAATGGAATAAGAAGTCAGTTGACCTTTCTTTTCCTGCCAATACACGTAGAACTACAAGAACCCTGAGCTATTTTTCATGCCCGGACAAGTCTTGGGGAAGTCATTAAAATACAAATGGCCTTTATGGACACATTAAAATGCAAATGACCTTTTCTGTGGTGATAGCTGCTTCTCTCCAACTGATTGGATTAACAACACTGTCGCAAACCTTTTGACTCCAAACTCAAATTCCAAAGGGTGTTTCGAAAACCAGCTTGATCAATGTGAGATGAGGATGGATGATACCTGGACTCCACTATCTAACAATGGCCTCACCATCAGAAACCATTTATGAGGACAATGGAAAGAGAAACTATGACCACATGACAGAAGCTAGGTTTCTGATAAGGAGCTTTAGTAAAGATATATTCTGGGCAGACAAAGGAGACCCATCTATGACATCGAAGAGAAAGGACCCTGCCTAAGATTACCAGCTTTGAACTACATGTTTGACCTTGAACTCCATATCTGAGGAATCATACCAGGACTTTGCCGTTGACCTTTGGCTGCAATATAACAGGAGCAGTGTGCAACAGCGCATCCATCTTCCTGAACCTCCCAAGTCTTTCCTCAGCGGACGAGGGAAAAGATTACAGGCCTGCACCATTTCAAGTCTTCACCCCAGGGAAACACACGTTTAACAGAGGCCACTTTTAAATCATCAGACCTAACGCATGGTGTCTTCATAATCTCTATTTTTTCTTGATGGTGTTTTATCTGTATGAGTGTGAATGGGTGTTGTTGCATACATTTTGTGTGTTGTATAATAAACAGATAACTTTCTTTTAAACTTACAAGAAAACCTGTCATTTGTCTGTTCTTGACAATTAGAGCACTCGAGTTAAAAAATACTTTTAAAAAAAAACATTTTCTTCTGGTAAAAAAGGGGGAACATCTCTCATCTGTCACATCACACACTGATAAATGGTAACAAATACTTTGGGTTCTTCTTTTATTGAAGACCCACAATACTATATGAAAGTCACAGGACAGCTATGCATACACGTCTTACTTGGGATCAACTCAGCTCCGAATGCTGTGTCACATGCTGTATGACATCACTTCCTGCAGTGATGATGCACACTCACTATTTACATATTCCATTAAAGCAATATCACAACAGGCATCACCCTACAGCCCTTCACCACCTCTAACTCAGGAACCAACTGTGTGTCAAGGCCCGGTGACAGTGGCAGCCCCTGCCATGGTGCAGGTGTGGCAGCCTGTGGAGGAGCGCCCATGGGCACCTCCAAGATGAAGACGGAAGCCATGGGCATCTCAGCCAGAGGCAGAGACTAAGCAGCAGGCTGCCTCCACCTCATCCTCACCCTCACCACAGAGGGAGCACCCTGTAGCAGTGTTAGAGAAAGAAAAGCAACACGCTGTTGATTTCACTTAATGGGTCACCAGGGTGCTTTTCAGCACATTTGTATGCTATGATGTATGTTATTGATGTGTCATGTCAGAAGAGGAATGTAGCATTGTGGAGTGGGTGGGGGTGGGGGAAATCGTGGGTCCCTGGAAACCTTACAATGTCTTGTGATATTGGATAATGTTGGTGGAGGAGCCCTCATTCTGCATGCTCATGACTGGACCTCGCAGGTACAGGTCACACTGGTTTGATAGCTTTCTATGTTGGAAGGTATGTTTTAGAATC
Organism: Heterodontus francisci; assembly: GCF_036365525.1. Lineage (NCBI taxonomy): Eukaryota > Metazoa > Chordata > Chondrichthyes > Heterodontiformes > Heterodontidae > Heterodontus > Heterodontus francisci. The sequence continues at coordinate 68,781,957 of NC_090378.1, forward strand.
ATCAGCCATAAGGGCTCAGGGGCGAGAGGGTGAAACGCTGCTGAATTGACGTAACCCTTGCAGCCATGCCAGCCTGCAGTTCACCCTGCAATCTGGGATGACATTGGCGGGTGTCCTGTGCTGCCTGGTTGCCGGCCACTTCTTCAGCGAGCCCTTCCTCCTCTTTTTCCTTTTCACAGTCCTGCTCCAAGTGGAGTGGCATTCTAGCTCCTCCTCTTCATCCATCTCCAGACCTCTTTGCGTTGTCATGTTATGCAGGATATAGCAGTCCACCACGTTAAGGGACGATCTGTCTAGATTATATTGGAGGGTACCACTTGACCGGTCAAGGCAACAGAACAGCATCTTCAAAATGCCAATGGTCTGTTCAACGCAGGTCCTTGTTAGGAGATGGCTTTGGTTGTAGCCTCTCTCCATCCGTGTCTGTGTTTCAGATGGGCATCAGGAGCCACCACTTTAGGGGATAACCCTTATCCCCCAGCAGCCACCCACAGAGTCTGGATGTGGGCCTGAAGAGGTGCAGCACCTGAATCTCTAGCAAGATAAAGGAGTCATGACAGCTGTCCGGGAACAGGATGCACACTGCAAGACTTGCCTCCTGTGGTCACACACCAGCTGGACCTTCAATGAGTGGTAGCCTTTTCGGTTCAGGAATCTCACTGGCTGGTCTGTCAGTGCCTTGATGGCAACATGGGTGCAATCGATGATGCCCTGGACCGGAGAGGATCCATAAATGGTGGCAAAGCCCACAGCTCTCTGGACTTGCACTGGCCCATCTGTGTCAAAGTGGATGTAGCCCCCGCCCTCCAGAATATGGCATCCATGACATAAAGAACTTAAAATCATTCATCTGTTCAAACATCATGTGCCTTCATTACACTATCTTGATAAATTGTATTCATAGGTTTCAAGCCCCCTTGCCACAGCCTGTGACAATCTAAGAACATAAGAAATAGGAGCACAGGTAGTTGATATGACCCCTTGAGTCTGCTCTGCAATTCAATACGATCATGGCTGATTCTCAACCTTAACTCCAGTTTCTTGCCCACTCCCCATATCCTGTGATTCCCTGAGGGGTCAAAAATCTGTATCTCAGCCTTAAATATACTCAGTGATGGAGCATCCATAACCTCTGGAGTGGAGAATTCCAAAGATTCACAATCCTTTGAGTGAAGAAATTTCTCAAGATCTCAGTCCTATATGATTGGTCCCTTATCCCAAGACTGTGCCGTCGTGTTCTAGATTCCCCAGCCAGAGGAAACAACCTCTCAGTGTCTACCCTGTCAAGCCCCTTCAGAATCTTGTTTGTTTCAATGAGATCACCTCTCATTCTTCTAAATTCCAAACAGTATAGGCCCAATTTGCTCAGCCCCTCATCATTGGACAACCTCTCATCCCAGGGACCAATCTAGTGAACCTTCGCTGTACTGCCTCCAATGCAAGTACATTTTTCCTTAAATATGGAGACCAGAGCTGCACACAGTACTCCAGGTATAAGCTTATGATCAGACTGCTGTGAATCTCTCAAGAGTAGCTCAATCCCAAAATATGGACTGAAATATAACTACAGTAAACAAAAAAGTGAAGGTATATTGTAATTGTAAATAACATGCTGCAGAGTTCAGAGAAATGTAACACAGGATGGTTCATCTTATATTGGTGTCTTTTCTCACCAGTAATATGCATACTGCTGTTAACAACTGTTTAATTACATATTCAGTTCAAATGTTTGTTCTCTATACTCTAATGAGCCTGTGGCAAAATTAATGTGGTTGCTGTGAACTTACTTCCAATAGGAAACGACCGTGTTGACAAAGATGATTGTCTTTCAGAATCAACAGCTTGGAATGGTCCCCAGATCTCAGGCTGATCAATGACAGCTTTAAGACATGCACAAAGTCAGCCAAAAGAATTAACACAAGGCATAAATACACTGTATAAACAATACATTTTATAACTACTAGATTGCATAAACTCTACAGTTCATCAGAGGTCCGCGGCCAAAAAATTCCTTGATTCCAGCAGCTAAACCAGGATTATGCCAAACTCCTTGCTGGAGTTTGCTGTGTCAGTGAGAGGACTGCTTGGGCACTACTTGGACCTACCCGTGTCTGCTGAAATGTCTGCTGCCTGCCCACAGAGGCTGCCTAACCTGCTGAGTATTTCCAGCTTTTTCTGTTTTTGTTTCAGATTCCCAGCATCTGCAGTATTCTGCTTTTGTATCAATAATCTTGGATTGGGTATTTAACAATTTGCACCATTTTCTGTGAGTCAACTTGGTTTTTAACCACATAAGTACATGAGGCGCACACACAGTGGCGCTGTGGTTAGCACCGCAGCCTCACAGCTCCAGCGACCTGGGTTTGGTTCTGGCTATTGCCTGTGCAGGGTTTGCAAGTTCTCCCTGTGACCGTGTGGGTTTCCGCTGGGTGCTCCAGTTTCCTCCCACAGCCAAAGACTTGCAGGTTGATAGGAAAATTGGCCATTGTAAATTGCCCCTAGTGTAGGTAGGGAATTGAGGGAAAGTGGGGATGTGGTAGGGAATATGGGATTAATGTAGGGTTAGTATAAATAGATGGTTGATGGTCGGCACAGACTCGGTGGGCCAAAGGGCCTATTTCAGTGCTGTATCTCTCTATGACTCTATGACAGAAAGACGCCAGTAAGATGAAAACATCAGATAAAAGTATTTCTCTTTAGTCACATGCACATCTTGGCATGCATGCCACTTCACATCAATGTACCACATTACAGAGCAGCAGATGTTCATCTTCATCTTCAGTAATTTGCCTGTTATTTACTTGGGAAGTAGCACCTTCCTTATTCAAAGCTGTGACTGCTATCAAACACGGTTTGCTTTCTTTTTTCCTTGCATCCTCAGTGGAGATCAGTGCCGATTTAGAAAAGATCTCAATAAGTATTTATCAAGCTAAGAATGTCAGGCATTAATTAAATGTGTGGCATGATATAGTTAAAACGGCACTGTCTGCTTGAAACTGTGATTGGCAATCTTGGAGTATGAAGAGCTATGCATTAAGAAGATGTGACATGCAATAATGTTCTTTACATTATTACACTATGTATTTCTACATGTAGACATATTCATTATTGGTTCAGGCATCATGTGTGAAGTACCTTCTGATTTTATGCCTTCGAAAGCTGACTCCAATGGTGGGCCAAAGAGTGGGATCAAAGATGCTGTATCCTCCGACCCCTTCTTGCTACTGGAAGAAGAGAAAAGGAAAGAAGAAATAAAGAAGAAATAAATAGTTAGAGAAGGAGAAAAAGAAAGTTAAGTACAGCTGAGAATCACTACATCTTGCTCAGCCTAAATCAATGTTTCTCATTAATCTTTTGTTGAGGACCACGATCCCAGGCAGTTTCCTGCTCGAGTGCTACTCTGAGGAATGCTCAGACATATTGCACAAAGGAATGGTGGGTCTTGGATCTGAGTTCGTGTTTTCACGTTGTGAGCTCATGAATTAAACCAATGTGCCACATTGGACAGTTGTCAAATGAAGGCCACACATCTCCCCTTGGGAAGGAGAGACACAAAAATACATGAAGAATAATAGTATTAAAATGCTGAGTCCTCTAAAATTTTAACAGAGCCCTTTCACTTGCTGCTTGGATAAGCTTGGTTGCTTCAAGCGTACTGTGCCTTTCTCAAATTTGAAGTGAGGAGGTGGAACAGCATTAAATCCCAGCTCTGGCAACATACACAACCACAAATAGAGATGTAGAGAAATGAAGAGCAGCAGGTCCACCAGCCATAAGTGAAGGGAAGGTGGGGCAAGAGCACCTGAAAAATTCTGAATTTCACTTAGGCTACAGTAAATAAAATACCAAAGGTAACAAACTTAAAAATAAAATCGACTTCTCAGATCATTCTGCAATTACTGTACTAAAGACATTAGTCAGAACAGGAAGTTAGACTGATCATTTTCATATTAATTTTAGCGTGTTTTGTAACTTGAGAAAGTACTTGTTACTTTCAACGCACCATTTCTGAATTATAAACAAACTTTAACTGGCTATTAATTTAGACACAAATGCATTGTCCAAATCAATTCATTTCATGTTTGTATAGGTTGTACAATGTGACTCCAGGATGATGTGTTGCCTCCCTGGTGCCAGGGTCAAGGATGTCACGGAATGGCTGCAGGATGTTCTTTTGGGGGAGGGTGAACAGCCAGAATTCGTGGTCCACATTAGCACCAAGAACATAGGTAGAAAGAGGAATGAGGTCCTGAAAGCAGAATTTAGGGTGCTAGGAAGGAAACTGAAAAACAGGATAGCTAAGGCAGTAATCTCAGGATTACTCCCAGTACCACATGCTAATGAGTACAGAAATAGGAAGATTGAGCGAATGAACATGTAGCTGGAAAAATGGTGTAGGAGAGAGGGCTTTCGATTTCTGGGGCAATGGGACCAGTTCTGGGGCAGGTGGGACCAGTACAAGATGAACGGGACCAGGACTAATATCCTCGCGGAAAGATTTGCTAGTGCTATTGGGAAGGATTTAAACTAACTTGTCAGGGGTTTGGGAAACTGCGAGGGCATTCAGATAGGAGAAAAACAAAGTTGGTTATGGGAAATAGAAAAGCTGTGAATGAAACTGGTATAAAGCAGAAACAAATGCTAGAACCAACCAGAGTTAAAATAAAAAATAATGTTTAAAAGGCAGAGTTAAAGGCACTCTATTTGAATGCACGCAGCATTCGCAAGAAGGTAGGTGAGTTGATGGCACAAGGAGAAGTAACTGGGTATGATTTAATTGCCATTACGGAGACATGAGACTGCAGGCTGACCAAGACTGGGAACTGAATATTAAAGGATATTCGACATTTAGGAAGGACGGGCAAAAAGGAAAAGGAGGTGTGGTAGTGCTGATAATAAGGGATGGGATCAGTGCATTAGTGAGAGAGGATCTTCGATCGGAAGAACAGGATGTAGAATCTGTTTGGGTGGAGCTAAGCAACAGCAAGGGGCAACAAGTATTGGTAGGAGTGGTTTACAGTCCACCAAACAGTAGTGATGATGTAGAATATCGAATAACTCAGGAAATTAGAAGTGCATGTAGCAAATGCAATGCAGTAATCATTGGTGACTTCAATTTACATATAAATCTAATGAGCACCAATGCTGTGGAAGAAGAATTCCTGAAATGTGTCTGAGATGGTTTTCTGGAGCAATATGTTGAGGAACCAACTAGGGAACAGGCTATTTTGGAACTGGTATTATGCAATGAGAAAGGGCTAATTAATAATCTGGTGGTAAAAGTACTTTTAGGGAAAAGTGACAATAGTATGATAGAATTTTGCATTAAGTTTGAAAAAGATGTAGTTCAATCTGAAATTAGGGCCTTAAATCTAAACAAGGGCAATTATGAAGGTATGAGGAGCAAGTTGGCCATGGTGGATTGGAAAAATACATTAAAAGGTTTGATGGTAGATAGGCAATGGCTAATATTTAAAGAATTAATGCATGGTTTTCAAAAAACTTATTCTTTATGGCAAAAGAACCCAATAGGGAAAGTAAGTCATCCGTGGCTAACAAAGGAAGTTAAAGATAGTATTAGTTCAAAGGGGGAGGCTTATAAAGTTGCCAAAAAAGTCATAAGCTGGAGGATTGGGAGAATTTTAGAATCCAGTAAAGGAACACCAAAAAATTGATAGAGAGAGAACAGAATATGAATGTAAACTAGCAAGAAATATAAATACGGATTGTAAAAGCTTCTATTGGCATCTAAAAGGAAAACAATTGGCAAAGACAAATGTGGGTCGATTACAGGCAGAGACAAAAGAATTTATAATGGAAATAGAGAAATGGCAGAGAAGCTAAATAATTATTTTGTGTCTGTCTTCACGGAGGAAGATACAATAAGTCTCCCTGAAATAATTAAGATCCAAGGGTCTATGAGAATGAGGAACTGAAAGAAATTAGGATTAGTAAAAAAGTAGTATTGGAGAAATTAATGGGACTGAAAGTTGACAATCCCTGGGACCCGATGATCTTCACCCAAGAATGTTAAAAGAGATGGCTACAGAGATAGTGGATGCATTGATCATCTTTCAAAATTCTATAAATTCTGCAATGTTGCCTACAGATTGGAAGGTTGCAAATGTAACCCTGTTGTTTAAGAAAGAAGGGAGAGAGAAAATGGGGAACTACAGACCTGTTAGCCTGATGTCGATAGAAGCGAAAATACTAGAATCTATTATAAAGGATGTGATTACTGGACAGTTAGATCATAATGGTCCAATTGGGCAAAGTCAACATGGATTTATGAAGGTGAAATCATGTTTTACAAACTTGTTAGAGTTTTTTGAGGATGTTCCTAGCAGAGTGGATAAGGGGGAACCAGTGGATGTGGTGCATTTGGACTTTCAGAAGGCTTTTGATATAGTCCCACATAGGAGATTACTCATCAAAATTAAAGCACATGGAATTGGGGGTAATATATTAGCATGGATTGAGGATTGGGTAACAGGCAGAAAACAGAGAGTAGGAATAAATGTGTAATTCTCAGGTTGGCAGGCTGTGACCAGTGGAGTACCGCAAGGATCAGTGCTTGTTCCCCAGCTATTCACAATCTACATCAATGATTTGGAGGTGGGGACCAAGTGTAATATTTCCAAGTTTGGGGATGACACAAAACTTGGTGGGAATGAGGGAACGTGAGGAGGATGCAAAGCGGCTTCAAGGGGATTTGGACAGGCCGAGTGAGTGGGCATGAACATAGCAGATGGAATATAATGTGGAAAAATGTGACGTTATCCATCTTAGCAAGAGGAACAGAGGTGCAGAGTATTTCTTAGATAGTGAGAGATTGGAAAGTGTTGATGTCCAAAGGGACCTAGGGCCAAAGGTGTCCTTGTTCATAAGTCACTGAAAGCTAGCATGTAGATGCAGCAAGCAATTAGGAAGGCAAATGGTGGCCTGAATTTTACCAGCGCGCCGTGGCAGCATGTTGTGAAGCGCCGCCACAAAGCCCCCGCAATATTACGCGCGGGGGCTCATTTAAATGGAGGGGGCGGAGCAGCCGCCCCCGATGATGTAGAGGGGGCAGCCGCCATGTTCCCAGCAATGACTTGAAGAGGAATAATGGGATAATTTAGTTCTGTCTAACACTATTTGACTTGTGTAGCTCTTAGGATCAGCTCCAATAATGTGCAATATACTTGGTCATTTACAGGTCCACCGTAAATTAATAGTTGACAGCAAGCTAAGCTGTGTTGAACCTGCAGCAGCAGTACAATAGGCAAAATTATATGTTTTTAACAGTGGGATAGGGCTTCTGATGATATTTTGTGGTACGATGATCAAATATATTTACTTGTTTTGTATGCCAAAGGTACAGCAAATAAGAACATTTCCAAGTTCGATCAGACTGATCCAAAATAGAAAATGGTCTTCAATTTTGAAATGTCTGTGACACAAATGAAGACAGAAGAACCAGCCTCCTAGATAGGGGAGACCCAATCTAAAACTTCCCCCAAGAGCATCAGGATATGGCTTGTGTACACTGCACTAAACCTGCCAGGGATTAAAGTTTTGCTGGCAGGTTTGAAATTGCAAACTCAATGGGGCGGTACATGGCGTAGGGCTTTGGTGTTACTCCCCATGCGCTATGAATGCCCCCCACTCCCACTCCCTTCCTGCCATAATTGTCATATGGCTAAAAATGTTTTAAAAGACGCAAAAGAATATTTAATCTATTTTTTAAATTATGACAAAAGGTTTATTGTATTCAATACAAAAGATTTATGAGAAGAAAATATACTGGGTTCTGTCACGAGCATGTGATCCTCCCCACTCGATCTATGCTTCATCCAGGCAATGTTTAACTGACAAAAATTTTATGCTTCCTTGATATTAATGTTTAACAGTGTTTTATGTTTCGTGGAACAAGTGGTTAATTATACCTACCTGACAACTTCTGATGTGGGTGTTGACCGTCTTGGTCGAGCTATTTTTTCGCCTGCACAAAAAGCACAATTTATTTTCTCCTTTCAAAGAAGTTACAATAATAAAATGTTTATATTAAAATATGATTTTGAAACATTTTTGAATTATTCAAATGTCTTGATGCAATACATTGAGTAACTAAATATTCCTCATAGTGTGTAATATGAAAAGGCGGCAATATAAGATGGAATTCTGTAATACACAGTAGGCTGGGATCATATAAAAAGACTTTCGTACAACAGTAATAGCTCTACCAACACTCAATACATGAGGAAAGTCAAACTTTGCTATCTGATAGGCTATCCTTCTCTGACCTTTAGCCTTCAATCCCTCTCTCCCTTTGTAATCTTTGTTTCTAGTTTATTGCTGATACCAGTGGAATCACTGCTTCCCTAGACATTACTTTCCGGTTCCTTCCAAGCTGCCAACATGAAATCCTATGTGCTAGAGTCATAGAGAGATACTGATACTGAAACAGGCCCTTTGGCCCAATGAGTCCGTGCTGACTATCAACCACCCATTTATACTAATCCTACATTAATTCCATTTTCCCTCTCACATCCCTATCTTCCCTCAATTCTCCTCCTACCTACCTACACTAGGGGCAATTTTTACAATGGCCAATTTACCTATCAACCTGCAAGTCTTTGGCATGTGGAAGGAAATCAGAGCACCTGGAGGAAACCCATGGGGTCACAGGGAGAACTTACAAACTCCACACAGGCAGTACCCAGAACCAAACCCGGGTTGCTGGAGCTGTGAGGCTGTGGTACTAACTACTGCGCCACTGTGCCGCCCCTCTCTGTATTTCCTCCTCTCTGTATTTCCAAGTGTTGAAATCAGGAGTGTTGATTTCACAAATCTTAATTCTCCCAGCAGCTCTATACCTCCCTCAGTATATCCTTCCTCTTACAATCTAAACATTTTTAAAACCACAGCTGAGCATTTCCTTACCACTAAACAGCATGCGCAGTATTTTGCTTTTTCCTTCACCATTATTTCGTTATTTATCTTGCGCTGCACTGTGGCCCTTCACCTTGGCTTATTAATAATAATGACAATAATTACTTACTGGATAAGTTCCTTTTGATAATTGCCTGGAAAAAAATAGAAAAGATATTGACTTATGAGAACTTTTTTAATAAATGGAAAGACAGACTGGTCTGCCTGATGTCATTTGGTGCCAGTTGATCTTGTGCCCATTTACAGAGCTGAATAGGACAAGCTGCTGGCGAGATAGACTCTTAGGAGATCATCTGCGCTCTAACAAGAATAATTTTATTTAAGGATTGGGGTAAAATTCTCCCTTGCTTTTGAAGAAGTGCTTTCTCTCGTGTTTTTTTTTGTCAGCCTTGGCTCAATGCTAACGGTCTTGTCTCTTGTGGGTTCATGTCCTACTCCAGACACTTGAACACATAACCTAGGCTGACAACTCAATGCAGTATTGAGGGAGTGCTGCACTGTCAGAAGTGCCACTTTTTGGCTGAGACATTAAACTGAGGCCCCAGCTGCACCTCAGGTGAGAGTAAAGGATCCCATGACACTATTCAATGAAGAACAAAGGAAATCTCCCTGGTATGTTATCATTATTTATCCCTCACTTGCTGTTTGTGGGACCTTGCTTTGTGCAAATTGACTGCCACATTTTCCCACATTCAAACAGTGACTACAGATAAAAGGTCTGAGGTTGTGAAAGACGCTATATAAATGTAAGTTCTTTCTTCTTTCTACCGTTGAGTAGGAAGGCAGACACGACACACACTTGTCATATTAAATGCACCATCATGTGTGGCACTGAGCCACAGAAACCCTAATGATCTAAGACTTGGTCCCCGGTCTGAGCTGGGTAGTGGAAGGAATGCTAGAATTGGATCTTAGCAACACTAGAAAAATAGATCAGTTAGGATTCTTACTCCTGATGTCTATTTAGCAATGTCAGCTGGAAAGTGATAAGCGTGGGCAGTGGCTGAGGACAGAACAATCTGCTGACAACTTAAGAATGGCCGCTTAGATGAGGAACCAGAGCGGGGGATATTAGCACAGGCGGCACAGTGGCGCAGTGGTTAGCACCGCAGCCTCACAGCTCCAGCGACCCGGGTTCAATTCTGGGTACTGCCTGTGTGGAGTTTGCAAGTTCTCCCTGTGTCTGCGTGGGTTTCCTCCGGGTGCTCCGGTTTCCTCCCACAGCCAAAAGACTTGCAGGTTGATAGGTAAATTGGCCATTATAAATTGTCCCTAGTATAGGTAGGTGGTAGGGAAATATAGGGACAGGTGAGGATGTGGTAGGAATATGGGATTAGTGTAGGATTAGTATAAATGGGTGGTTAATGGTCGGCACAGACTCAGTGGGCCGAAGGGCCTGTTTCAGTGCTGTATCTCTAAATCTAAAAAAAATCTAAAAAAAACCCAGCAAGGATCATTAACTTGAGGAGAAGAGGCTGAATGTTTTTAAAAGAAACCCTCAGATTAAGTGTAAACTAGCAATGATCTTGTGATTTGAACCCCAGAAACAAAACTTTGGCTGACTACAAGATTAAATTCAGGTTGAAGCATTAAGCTCCATGTGCATTAGAGCTGCCAGCATTGGTGCAGACATACTGGGGGGGTGGAGGGAGCAATGAGGGAGAGATTAGAGAATTGTTCTACACTCAGTTAGCTGGCTATGGGTTATACCTCATTCTTGCTCCAAATGCCAGAATTGTCACTGCTTTCCCCAACTCTTTATATGTAATTGTCTCTCTGCCTGTCAACACCAACTGCACCCCGTCAACATATTACTCGCTTCAGGGGAGAAGAGATGAAAAAAGAAACAAAAAGAAAGGAAGGTATATGTGTTCTGCAGATGTTCAATCACAAGTTTGGTTTGTGTATCATATGCACATAATTGGCTAGAACATTAGACTTACCGTTAAGGAAGTTTTTCAGATTCAACATATGTTGATAAGGTAGGAGTTAGACAAATCTTCCAGAAATGTTCCAAACATCTACATAAATTATTTTTGTTTGTCTCTCTTACTATGAATACATTTTTAAATGATTTTCTTTAGGTCTCCTTGAACCAGTCAGCAAGTTTCCTGTTCTTTATGATTCACCAAGGATTTTCTTTTTCGCCCTCCATTTACAATACAAAAAATTCACCTCAAAAGACTAAAATCATAAGTCATTTATCTGTGACCCAAAAAACTCCTTACTAAACTCTGAATTCAAACTATGATGAATAAACATTGTTTTACTGAGGTGAACATGACAAAAAATGAAAAGAAGAAGTTTTCCTATACCTGTTTTTTTGTTGATCAATGGGAGGGATGTTTCAATCTGGAAAGTGGAACATTTCCCCATATCAGGCACCATCAGAAGGATACTTTTTTTAAAATTCCTTCATGGGATGTGGGCATCACTGACAAGGCCAGCATTAATGCCCATCCCTAATTGCCCTTGATAACTGAGAGGTTTGCGAGGCCATTTCAGAGAGCAGTTAAGAGTCAACCACATTGCTGGGGGTCTGGAATCACATGTGGGTCAGACTGGGTAAAGGACAGCAGATTTTCTTCCCTAAAGGACATGAGTGTACCAGATGGATTTTACAACATCAACAAATGGCACCATTAATTATGACTTGCTTTTTTAAACTTAATTAATTGAATTTAAATTCCACCAGTTGCCGTGGTGGGATTTGAACCCATGTACCCCAGGGTATTAGCCTGGACTTCTGAATTACTAGCTCAGTGACATTACCACTACACCATCATCTCCCTTTTTACTACAAGTAAGATGCAATATGAAACTCAATCTATTCTGCACTAATGACAAAACAAAATTTAACTCCTAACATCAGGCATCCCAAACTCAGAGGTTTGTTTTCTGCAGCTGATTCATGTAAAACACTATAGCCCTGATTTTGTGGTTCTGGAACAGGTGGCAGTGTGGGTAGCTCAGGATGGGAGTGCAGAGAGCTGGCCTCATGGATTTTGCAAGTCCAGTTACTCCTATTAATTTTAATCGGCTCACAGTACATAGGAAATGAACACAGGAGCCCCTGGAACAGTGTGATTGGCTGGGCATAGGAAATCTAATGAAGCATTAAAATGTTGATTTTTTTTTTTGTTGTGGCAAAACAAAGGTTCAAGCAACAATTATTCCTTGCTGGGCCAAAAATGTCCTCCATATTACTGTATGGTATTACTGCATACTACTATAGAATGTTGACAGCTCCTAGCACAGCAAAGAAGGGTACTAATCTCTGGAACAGAAGGACATTCTCTTGTTAAAGCACAGATGCAGGCTGCCCATGTGGGGGTGGAAGAATGAGTTCATGAAGTTCTCCCAGCTCCACAGAACTTGGCAGAAAATGCCAAAGATATCAGGTATCAGAAAGAACGCTGAGGTAAATGTAAGTAAATTTGGGCAGAGGCTGTTACTATTGGGGCACAATATCTACAACACAAACAGAGGTTGTGACCTGGTGTCCCCTCTACATGCTGACAACCTTTTCCACATACATTATCATAGCAACCAAGGAACACAAATTATGTATGACACAAACAGCTTGCACTGTAATATTTAAATCTTATAATGTGTTCCATGATCCAATACTGTTACTGGACAGTACAAGCACACTACCATGAAACAGACTCACACCTCACACAAGGGAGGAATTTTGTCTTTGGGCAATCATGTAAAACTGGTGATATCAGATTGGCCCTTCATTATTCACCCCACATGATTTTCCTTCCAGAACAAGCACTCTGCAGTGGTTCAAGGTAAAGGTTCATGACCAGTTTCTCAGGGCAACTAGGAATGAGCAAATAAATGCAACTTTGTTAGCATTGATCATGTCCCAAGAACAAATAAAAAACCTCAATGAACATGAAGAAATCTCTCGCCTCGCAAATAACTCAGTAGTTGCAGTAAAGTAATTGTGGGGCAATGGGGTGATAAGTTAACAGATTCACCAACTCCTCTTCCAATTGAAAATCCTAAAATGGCATAGGCACTGGAGCTTATTTGATACTTTCTTCAACAGCCAACTAATAGCTGCTGTAACATCTTTTAGTCAGTCCGTAAGCATGACCCCGAGCTTCCGGTTGCTGGCCATTTCAACACACACCCCTGCTCTTATGCTCACATTTCTGTCCTGGGATTGCTGCAGTATTCCAATGAACATCAACGCAAGCTCAAGGAGCAGCATCTCATTTACTGATTAGGCACACTGCAGCCTGCCGGACTGAACATTGAATTCAATAATTTCAGAGCATGACGGGTCCCCCTTTTTAAGCTTAGTTGTTTGTTTCTTTTTTTCTTTTCCCTTTTTTATTTGGTTATTTTATTTTAGGTTTTTCAGTTTGTTTAGTTTGTTTCCACTGTGCTTACCCACTGTTTTGTTTTTTACATTTTTTTTTATGTTTGTGCTTGGAGTGCTCTGTGCTTCACACTCATTCACACCCGATCTGTACTAACACTTTGTCTTTCAGCACACCATTTACATACTGTTTGCCTTTATTCCATGACCTCCTGGTCAATTATTCTCTGTGACCTTGTCCTATCAACACCTCTTTTGTTATCTCTTGCCCCACCCCCGCTTTACTTGCTTAAAACCTTTTACATTTCTAAAATTTGTCAGTTCTGAAGAAGGGTCTCTGACCTAAAACATTAAGTCTGCTTCTCTCTCCACAGATACTGCCAGACCTGCTGCGTATTTCCAGCATTTTTTGTTTTTATTTCAGATTTCCAGCATCTGCTTTATTTTGCTTTTATTTTCTTTTGTATGATTGACTGTTTAAACTCATTAAGAGTTGCAGGTCACCAGTTCAGCCTTATTATAATAAAGTCTTTTTTAAAAAGTGGTTTGAAATAGTATGTACTCTTTACCACAACAATGGAAGTCACTGATGACCCATTGGTAGGCAATGCAAAGTGTTAAGTACATGTGAAGAATTTAAACAAACAGCTTTAATTTCTGTTGAATCTATAGTAGCTTTAATTACATCACATTCTGAAGCAACAAACATTACTGTTGACATCTCTGTCCTGCAATGAACTGAATGGAATTCGAAATGAACAACTGAAGCATTCTAAATATGTGAAACACAACATAAAACAATACTCACTGGACTGCGCCTCTGTGATCGGCAAAAGGGAAGAGAGAAGAGATACCTGGTCAGAGAGTGACAGATTTGTGAACAAAGCTTTCATTGTCAAAGGTAAAAGTGCACAGACATGACTTCAATCATCAGAGTACAAGAAAAATCTCTCATTCTTGACAAGACAATTGTTTCCCGAAATATAAATCACAGTCTCGGGACCCTTGGGAAAACTCAGCCAGCAGTCTGACTCTTGATTGGTCAGTGGACTGTGGGTCAAGAAAGGATCAAAGTTGGCTGTGATTTTGCCTCTTGCTGCTTCCCATTCCCCCATCACATACTTTCCTTCTTTATGATTTCTCTGTACTATATACATAATTCCCTGCTGGTGAGGGCAACTGGACAGAGGACAGGAAAGTGGTGGGGAACACACTGAGTTCTGATAGCTTTTTCCTTGCTGATTAAATTTTATTGAAAACCTCATACAGAGGTAAAAATGGATTTTTAACATTCAGACCAGGGTTTTCTGCTTCTGCACTTGCCAGCCTGCAATCTTCTTGCAGTTTAACTTTAATGGAGTGAAAATCACAGGCTCACAATCCCAAAACAGAAAGCCCTGGCCACAGACTCTTAGGGGGAACGTTTGCCAATGTCTACTCTTGATGTAGAGCCTCACCAATAACAAGTATGGTTGTGGACAGAGAGACCTATTTTTCTGACCTACGCTTGTTGAAGCTTGCATCAGTGGTAGTGCTTTGCAAAATTATCCACTTGGTGCCCAGTTTATATTTAAAAAATTGCAGACAACCTAATCAAAAACTGGACAGTCTGCACCAAAACTGGACAAATGCCACTTGATCTTCACCTCAGTGCCCTCCTGATCACTCAGAGGGGCACAAGACCATGTTAAACTGCAACCTGGTGGAGACGTGCAAGTACCATTTCCTGCCATTCTGTGGCAAGATATTAACACACCAGTCTGGAAACCAGACCACCTGATAAATAGATTTTTTTTATTCTTTCACTAGGCCAGCATTTATTGCCCATCCCTAATTGCTCTTGAGAAGGTGGTGGCAAGCCACATTCTTCAACCACTGCAGTCCACCTACAGTGCTGTTAGGAAGTTCCAGGATTTTAACCCAGCGACAGTGAAGGAACAGCAATATCGTTCCAAGTTAGGATGGTGTGTGGCTTGAAGGGGACCTTGCAGGTGCTCCCAACGGCGGGACCGGAAGTTGTCGTAACTTCCGCTCCCACCGCAACTCCCGTTTTGCATGTGATTATGTATTTAAATTAGCCATGGGGCAACAGACACGGGGAACACGTGGGATCAAGCGGCGGGGCAGCATTTCATTGGTGGAACCCGCCAACACTGATCCAAGGACCATGATTGCCACAAAATTAAAACATCCTGTGTTTGCAGCCTCAAGCATCAACAGCATTCCTTTCATGTAAGTATCTTCAGACTAACTTAAATTCAGGCTTTTACTTAAAATGTTTTTGCTTCCCTTATTTTGTGAAAGTTGTTATGAAGGTGCTTCTATTTTTTAAAATTTTCTTTGAGGATTTGTGTGTTGGAATTAATTGGAGAACTGAAGTAATCCCATAGATGCTGGACTTTGTTTTTTAAAAGAGGTTTGTGGAAGGGCATGAGGTCTTGTTTAAAAACAAACTTTACTGGAAGTCACATGCCTTAAGCTCAATAAACAACAGAAACGTTGGTGATGGGGAGATGTTTACAGAGAAGTGACATGTGACAATTTATGAGGGTCAGGAGATTCTGACTTGCTGTTGGGTTTCATTTCTGAGATATTGTTCAGGTTCAATTGGGGCGTGGGCTGTGTTTGAAAGCAGTTGTAGGTAACCTGCCAAGAGAGAATCACCCAGCTTTCCTCCCTCCTCTCGTCTCTGTGAAATGCCATGTTTCGCTTGAGGAGCTCCTGGAAAGCTTGCCATATTAATTCTCAACGCCGCCTAAAAAGAACTGCTCCAGAAAAGATCCCAGTGACTCACCCATGTGTACTCAGATGCCAGAATGTATGCCATTTTGAAGCACAACATATATCAACTGTTTTCTTCAAGACTAACAAGTATTTGGCCAAAGTACTCTTTTTTTTGTTTTTTTTTGGTAAAAGAGCTCTGTAGAGAAAAATCTCTACTTTTCGATTAACCGGGGTGTGTGTGTGTGTGAGCAGCTAAGGTAAAAAGGGAACTTTCATATTTCAATCCGTGTGGTAATGCTTTGCTTCATTACCGAATAAGTCTTGTTTTATAATAAACTGATAATTTTGTGGTTTATTAAAGAAACTTGGTTGGTGTATTTTTTTCTGGGATAAAGAGTAGAGTATATGATTGACCATATCGGTAACTGGGTAAACATCTAAATATATGTTGTGACCTGTGGAGAAGTGGAACTAGAAAAGACAGTGCACTCCTTCCGCCTCAGTTGTAACAAAGTTACCACCAACTTCACATCATTTATTTTCCCTACAGCCTAAGTGAATGACATAGCACCCAGCAGGCAGCATCCCACCCCATGGTTCAGTGATGCCTCCCTGCAGGTTCTCCTCCACGCCATCAGGGAAAGGCAAGAGGTCCTCTTCCCTGCAGATGGAGTCCGAAGACCCTTCCACCTTATCAAGGTGGCCTGGAAGGAGGTAGCGGAGAAGGTCTCGAACCATGGGGTAACTCTTAGAACATGGTTGCAGTGCCTCAAGTAGATCAATGACTTGCTCAGATCAGTGAGGGTAAGTGGTCCTGGCAATGCTGCTGTATTGATTTCTTTCATGGCTAGGTGTCTTTAAGGCAGAGGATATGCAAGGAATGCAGTGCAATGCGTGAGCAGCCTTGGTGCTGTCTACTAAATGATGAAGATTGGCATTGTTTATGTGATTGGATGTGTCCTGCAAAAGCCAATGCAGAATGAATGATGCATGTATGCAATGGTTGTGATGCATCATTAGCCATGTCATTAAATCTGCACTCTCTGTTGCAGGATAAACGAAGGCACAAGCGTGAGCATGCTAAGACGGGAAGAGGGGTCCCTCATATCAGGTCGCTGACCACGGCTAAGGAGGAGGCCTCTGAGATTGCGGGAGAGGAAGGAGGCAGGGCGAGTGGAGATGGCGAGGCAGGAGTCACAAGGTGTAAGGATGAAGTGGCATCTTTGCTCTTGCAGCTATACGTGGAAACTGAAGGAAATTGGTGAACTCATGTGATGCACATGCTTGAAGTGCTCTGTTTGTGTCTCCACTGTCGGTACCCGCACTCGAATAGCAGGACACCACATGGGTCAAGAATCCTCCTCTGGGGAGGAAGAAGAAGCCAATGCCCCAGAGGGTGCACTGTCACCTGCCTCTGCTTCCACATCCAGCAGCGCAGATACATCCACATGGTCTGCAGGGGGTTTAAGATTAGAATCTGTGTCACAAGCTGGTCTGCACAACACACACATCCCAGCAGCTGAGGGAGCATGTGCCAACCAGGTCTCCAGACAATCGATGGACTGCTGGGGACCAGGCCCCTGCTCAGCCCCATGCTCATGATGATCCTCGGTTTGTTGCTGCAAGAAATCTGCTGGATGTGCAGCAAAGCCATGTGGAAAATACGTCAGGGATACCTGAGATCATGTGTGGCTTTGCGCGTGCCATGGTGGAGTCACAGCAAGCCATGATGTCTGCCATGTCCCAGGCATTTGACCATATGGCTTCCTCAGTAGAGAGTCTGGTGAGCTCAGTGGCGAGTCTGATTGACCACTCGAGCCATATGCGAACTGACCTACACTCCATCACTGTGGCTGTGGGCTCATGCAGCAGAAAACTGCGAGAGGGACGAGGAGCCTGGAACTCCCTCCAGCGGCTCCTTCCCCTCAGGGAGACAGGCAGGTGCCATCATACACACAGATGGAGGAGGAACGCGTGCCAGCTGCCCCGAGGCCTTCCTCTCAGGACACCCCCAGGATAAGCAGCGTCTCATCCTCGCCCGACATTGTCCCCCTTACCTCCGGCAGGCGAGCACACGGGAGATACTCAGAGTTATATAGCACAGAAACAGGCCCTACGACCCAACACGTCTGCGCTGACCATCAAGCACCCACTCAATCTAATCCCATTTTCCTGCACTTGGCCCATCGCCTTGTATGCTATTGCATTTCAAGTGCTCATCTAAATACCTCAAAATGGTGTGAGGGTTCCTGTCCTTCAGGCAGTGTGTTCCAGATTCCAACCACCCTCTGGGTGAAAAATCTTTTCCACAACTCCTCTCTAATCCTCCTGCCCCTTACCTTAAATCTATGACCCCTGGTTATTGACCCCTCTGCTAAGGGAAAATGTTTCGTCCCATCTATCCTATCAATGCCCTTCATAATTTTGTATACCTCAATCAGGTCCCCTCTCAGCCTTCTCAGCTCCAAGGAAAACAACCCCAGCCTATCCAGTCTCATGCACCATAGCCACACACCCCCAGTAAGATGGAGCCATCAAGGCCTTGTTCCTCCAGAGGACACCCGCTACAGTCACACACAGTGCACTGAGCAGACTGTCTCCAGCTCAGCTGCTAATGTTGGGGTAGCACCTAGACATAGTGGCAGGAAAAGAAATGTAGAAATGTGATGTAGAAATGTTGACAATTGCAAAGATATATTAAAACATTTTTATTTCATGCAAAATTTGATCCACTCTCTGTAATGTTTTGCTTGGTTACAGATGGATACAAAGAGGTTTTTTGGAGGCCTATGGCAGGAACGCAATGATGCTTACAAGGCATCTCAGGAAATGTCCAGTGTCCATATCTCATTGGAATTTGAGCCGTCAAATTCAATGATGGCTGTTTTTCTACTGATGATTAATAACTTTTTCCAATACTGTCATGCTTTACTTTTGTCCTCTACGGTTAGAACTTAACACTGCTTGCAGTGGTGTGCAGTCACATTCATCGTAGCCCATGGATGATTTCAAATGCCAATCACATGGAAGTGCAGTAATGCTTTGTTAAGATTGCAGCAATAAATAAGCCCTCATGCAAAAGGGAATTTCTGTGGGGAATTTGATGTTTCTCCTCCCAACGTTCCTTGATGATGTGGCTTATTGTTAGCTGAAAGTGCATAAATTAGGTTCTCCGTAATGTCCCTTGCATGTCTCTCCATGGCCCTCATATCGATGACAGCATCATTATCAATGTTGTGCTCCTCCTCACCTTCTACATAATCATCCTCATGTAAGGAGGACTGGTGTTCCTCCTGTGCCTCTGCCTGCAGAATGTTGCTGCGTCTAATTGCAAGGTTGTGCAAGGCACAGCAGATGATTATTTGTGACACCCTCTGTGGTCCATACTGAAGAGCGCTCCAGACTGGTCAAGGCAACGGAATCGCATTTTCAACATGCAAATGGTGTGCTCAATGATTGCTCTGGTGGATGTGTGAGTGACATTGTACCTCTCTTCAGCAAAGGGGATGATGTACTGGTGTCATCAATGATGTCACCCAGGATCCATCCGACCACTTCGGCTGGTTCCTCGAAAACTGCTGGCCGCTGGGACTTTCTCAAAATGTAGGAATCATGACAGCCCCCGAGCAATGTGTGTAAACATGCTTGACTCCTCTCCTGTGGTCACAAACCAGCTGTACATTTAAAGAATGGAAGCCTTTGTGATTAACAAATACTGTAGGCTGGTCCAAGGGAGCTCTAATGGCCAAATGAATACAATCAATCGCCCCTTGCACTCTAGGGAACCCAGCGATGGCACCGAAGGCCGCAGACTTTGCTGCCTGGCTGTCCTCGTCTACAGGTAGATAGATGCAATCATTGGCACATCGAAAAAGGGCACTGGTCACCTCTTTGATGCACATATGGGTCGCAGACTGCGAGATGCCATATATATCACCCGTGGATCCCTGGAAGGAGCTGCTGGAGAAAAAAATTGAGTGGAGTAGTCACCTTGAGGCCAACTGGCATGGGATGCCCACCAAAGCCAAGTGGCTGCAGGTCATGCTGCAAGATCCTACAAATATCTGTGACCATTTCATGTGACATCCTTAGGCATCTCTGGCCTTTCCTCTCTGGCGTTCGAAGGTAATTTGTCCTTGTCCTGAGGATGCAATGACATGCCAGTGCCGGTCTTCGATAAGGCCATTCCTCGATGTTATCTTTCGGAGCACCCTCACCTTCCTGTTCTGCCTGTTGCTGGCGCTCAGGCATCATGATTTAAGGGAAAAGAGTCCTCCTTAGTCTCCCCCTTTGCTCTTCTTCCCATGGTACGAAACAAATTGGGTGTATGAGACCCATGTCGCTGTGGCTTTTCTGAACAATAAATAAGTAGAGCGTGACGATTCAGCCCTTTGTTGCTAGTGAGATGAAACATCAAGGCAATGAACAGCTCCATTATATCTGCCTTCAAATTGCAGCTAGGTAGAAGACAGACCCACTGTCGTTTGCCTCCTCCCACTCTCCTTGCAATCCTTGAGTGTCCACGTGGTTCCCATTCTCGCTGAGAAGATGGTGCGCATGGAATTCAGGGAAAGTCTCCCCACCTTTCAACCTCCTCTGGCAACTTTCCAGCTTGAGCCCATCACCTTTGACCCACCCAATGTTACCGTTCCCCTTCCCTCCATTACCATTGAGCCTCTCCCATTATTGCGCACAGTGCAATCATCAATGTATTCATACTATCCTTCCCCTCTGTTCCTACTCATGTTACTATCGACATGCTGACTCTTATCTTTGAACCTCCTCACATCAAACTGACCATTGTCGCAGAGTCCCGTTCCCCTCCATATGAAGCTGTCGAATACCCACCCATTAGTCTAACCTTCCCCCTACAGAATCCATTTGCCCCCACTGACTGTGACCGTTCCCTCTGCTAGCCAGTACCCACAATTTGCCCCACAGCTCCCCGACATCAACAGCACTTGTCCCTCCCTTTCGGCCCTTGCCGAATATCTTCACACAGTACTGATCTAATCCACCCACCACCATTTCAGCCAACAAAATACATCTTCACCATCAATATCAACCATTCAACAACCTGGACACTCCACTCTACCCTATCAATCCCACCCTTCCCTCCCCAACTACCCTGCCCTGCTTCTCCATGTAGCCCCCGCCCATGCCATCGCCGCCATCCCCTGAGATGATTCACCCTTTCTGGTGCCAAACCTGGAGGCAAACATCCATTCCAATGGTGGCGTTAGTTTAGTTGTTGAGTGAAAGAGAGACGACTACAGTCCTGAGACTCAAATGCACAAATCCAACTGCTATGTGCCACACTGAAGCATTTGTGAACTGGGTGGTATGGGAATATTGTTCGCCATTCAGTTAACCTGGCAGGTAGGACTAAATTGTAACTGTGCAGGGTAATGAGTATTCATGTTAATTAAATGAACGCAAAGCTGCAATCCACCACCACGCTGGGGGAACCCCGGAACGCTGCAAACCCGCCACCGACTTAATTTCCCTAAAATAGCCCGCCGTCGGGAATCCGACAAAGCATCTCCCATCTAATTATACCACTCCACACGCCGTCAAATCCGTCACGGTGGACTGCATAAAGTTGCCCCCATTATTTCAATCTCTAGAGTGGGGAAGACCGGGGTATTAGTTACGCAAGGGTAGGGTTAACTTAGATGCTAGGAGGCTGTTCTATTCCCAGAGAACATTCGGTGTAGGGAATAATTTGCCTTAGTCATGCGACAAGTTTTGAGTCTCTACAAAACTTCAACAGAGAGCAACACTAGCTCCTGGTTAGGTTGGAGATCACATCTTATAAAATATAGATGAAATACCATGTAATATAAGCACAGTCAACATGGTCTTCTAGGCTAGTTGCGATTGCCTAAGGGAGTCAGAGAGGAATTTTCCAGATTTTCCCCCCCTAATTAGCCATGGTTTTTATTTGTTCTTTTTGCCTCTTCCAGGAGATTACATGGCTGATAATGGGTAGAAGAGTTCTAATCATCACGCTTCGCATATCACAGGTGTGGTGTACCAGATGGCCTTTTTTGTATATAAAAATTTAAAAATCATTTTGGAAAACAGGAAAGCCTTGTAATCAATCCATCTATGATGAATTGCATTGGCTTCTGGGCCATTTAAACTTTACATGCTATACCAATGCTGGATGCCTGGGCTGAATAGTTGCCCCTGGGTACTAATGTTGGCATGGGGCAAATGACAGAAAATGTATCCCATTATATGTAAGTGGGCTAAACAATGACAGATGAAATTTAATATGAGCACTTGTAAATTAACATCCAAAGGAAGAAAAGTGGCCTACATGAATTGTGTTGAGATAGCCATGAATGATGTAGAAAAAAATGTTGGGGTTCCAGTTGACTCATGTTTAACATGTACAACTTCTGCTTGGCCACAAACATCTGCAGTGGGGCACATCCAAAATTAGTGGAGATCGGGACAGGTGCCTTAATAACCATCGAAAGCAAACTGCCAGTAGCTGATAGTGCGATAGGCAGTGCTGAATCCATCCCTACACAAATAAGTTATAGGTGATCCCACAGAATTTCAAAAACTGTTATGACGGAGTACGCAAGAACTGAGGAGTTTTGCCCAAACGCCAAGAGGGCAATTTCAATATAAAGCTGAGCAATTTCAGGCCTCTGCACAGAGCTGGGACTCACTTTGGTGACATCAAATGGTTTCATTGGGAATCCACCCATCAACTTCTACGACCCTCCAGGATGCACAATTGGAGGGTCTCAAACCAGAAATGGTCATTGCCAGCTTAGTAATGTACCACAGTATACATTGATTCTGTAGTACATGATTTTCTCTTCAAAGGGAGCTTGAGAATTAGTATTGATGAACTGAGGGACTCATAAATGTTCCATACCAACATTTCAATGAACAAAGTTTGAAAATTATCCATGAAAGAGGACAGACATGCAAGTTAAAAGTGCATCTTCCCTTTTTATTTAAAACGGAGGAAAACTGCTCTTACCAGAATTCCCCACTAAAGAATGAAGCATTTATTAGAAAAATAAAAGAGATTTTTTTTCTGCAGACATTTTTCATATTCTAACAATGCAAAGTAAAAACACAATTGGACAAGGCAGTGTTTTCATGAGAAAGATTTTGACAAGCAGGATAAAAATTGTACAGCTCTTATAGAAAAAGTATTTTGCCAAACACTTTTCGATCAGATATCTCCCTTTAAAAGTTTTGTATGAAAGCATAGCTGGCAGTGGTTAATTCATTTATAGCTAATTGGTTGCACTATATGACTATGAAAGAGGCAAGCCAAACATTCATTTGTACAACATTAATCCACCCAGAAATCTAATAAAACTACCAATTACAAACCACTCATTCATTTTCAGTACATTGATTTGATTTAAGGATCATTATCACTGGGCAACATGTTTGGGTTTGATATTTTATCCAATATTCCATATTAATAAATCCAGTCATATTAATAGAAAATGGATATACTTTCTTCTATATCCAGACTTGTCATATCCTTAATACTGAAGGATATTTAACATTGTTTGTAATTTATTAGATTAATTCTTTTAACAATATTTAAAGGATGAAGCATGGTTGCTTTTCTACGATACACATCCTGTACAGGACATAGTACAGATCATGATGGTTCTGCAACTTTATTCTTCTTATAAACCCAACCATTTAAGCAAAGAGTGACAGTAACAACTTATATTAATTGGGATGATGAAATTTACAAAATGTATTTACACATGCTACCTGTCAACAACTGAGTTTATATCTTTTTCTGGGGATTAGATAGTGTTTTTGTACTATCTTCTAGCTCGAGGGATCTGGGTTTGAGTCCAGCCTAGGCTGAAAGATGAGTCTGTTCTTCCTGCTTACTCTATGGGCCCAATGTGGAGTGAATTTGGTGCATTTTCAATTCAGCTGCTAATGTCTTTGAGCCCACAACATATAACCACCCTAAATTTGGCACTTCATTTGGAATCTCATTGAGAGGGATCACAAAAGTGAGTGACACAGGGACATCCTTTAGAGATTTCTGCCAACACATTATCAAACAGAGTAGAGGGAATCATTTTCTGCAGCTGGCTGTATTGTTCCTGATGTGATTGCTTGATGTGGACAATGGACACAGAAACAGAGAAAATGAGTTCCATTTCACAGCAGTGAAATTTCACAACATTCAACTTGCTCAGTACAAAATAAATTCATATATTTGGTTTTATGATGATCCAACTGGTGCTGACATAGTTGAACAGCTGAGGTAACAGTCGCTGAATTGGAGCAAGGAGCATAATGAGCTGAGAAACATCAGCAACAAAGTGAGAGGGGAACTGAGACCTGAGGAGATGAGATCATTGCATGGCAACTGGGGCTTGGAAGAGAAGGGCTACTAGAGGAAAACTGAGACTGGGAGATGGGTGTGCAATGAGGGGAAGTGTAACAGAAGGGTAGGCCAAGGGTAACTCATGAGTTTGGCAATGAACATTGGAGAGAGCTGCACTGTCATTTAGGGGAGAAGCTCTGGAGCAATGAGCATGTCGGTGGATAGCTTGGTCCTGGGAGCACTTTAAGGCAGCATTCAGGAATAAGAGGGTGCAGTGTGCCTCTGAGGGAGAACCCAGCTGGAGGTGGATGTGAAAAGAGGAAGGCTGTAAGCACTCAGGAAAGAAAGGGAGAACAATCAGCACTTGGGACATAGAGAGGCCAGTGAATGTGAGCCCCTGTGGGAGGGGAAGCAAGTACTCTGAGCAAGGGAAAGGGCAGAAACAAACAGAGAAAGACTGCAGTGAGCCCCTGGGAAGGGGGCCAGCAGTGAACAAATAGGAGAGAGAAAGAAGTGGGAAATGAGGGCACAGTAGGCATTGGGGTCAGGGGTGACTGGACATAAAGTACAGGATCAGGTCTAGGAGCAATGCTGTGTGCCACCAATGGGAGGGTGGAAGTGGGTTAAGTGCAGGACTGAAAGTGGCTGACAAATTTCCAAAATTCAATGAGGAATGCAGTTTCTAGGTATATGTATTGCATGGTGTTTCTCTTGCTTGCAAAGAAAATGTTTTCTTGCTCTGGGTTATTCTCTCTGATATAAAGACTGAGAATTGGAGGCTGAGCAGGGCAAGTGAGGTACCCATGCAGAGATCTCCAAAAATATTGAAAGCCAGGGTTTAGCTGAACAATGCAACTTCTAGGAAAGGTGAAAAACTGAAGTTCCAGGAGAGAGGGCAGGTTGCTGGGGCAAAACTTGATGAACGGATTTCTAACAGGATATGGAGAATTTTGTGCAAAACATTAAATATAGCTTTGAGTTATTTAAGTTTATATATATTTATTATGTTCTTACAAAAATCTTGTATCTATATTGTCAGCTCAGCATTTAAAGGCGGCAGGAAAAAATTGTCTGAATGATTTGGTTGGTTAGTTTTATGGTGGATCCCAGGTGTTGATTGATATTTTTTCATACCCATCTAGTGACAGGAATTGTAAGGCCAATTGCAACTCGGTCCACCAAGCAGGAATGGGGTAGCAGTGCCCTTAAATCCAGACAGCTGCACCTACTGCTCCTTTCTGCTCTGATTTTGCCCACTGGCATTTGGGCCACAGTGTTTACAAAGGAAGCCCAAGTACCAGCCTGAATCAAGTGGAAGCAATGTTCCCTCTAACTTCTGTTTGCTGTGCACGGCCGGCTTGTTGTACAGCCCAGTCCCTTTAAGATTGATATGCGGCCACACGTGCGCATTTTAAAGGTGATGTTACTTGTGCGTGGCCTGTCTGTTCCCTGCGAGGTACATTCCCAATTGCTCTACACCCACGCACCAGCGCAGCTTGAGTGGGAGCCTCATTAAATTATGGAAATCAGGGTCCTATTTGTTTGCAATTACCTCTAAATAGTTCGGGCCTCCTGCCGGAAAACATAGATGGTGGACATCCATCCAGTTCTGCTAATAGTTAAAACTGACCATGTGTATTTTGATTGGATTAAATTTAGCCAATGGACTATTTAAGCCAATGAGCATTTGGCTTAAGAGAATGGTTATTTGAGACAATCGCATTTTTGAGGTGCAATAATTTTGTGAGCTGTGATGCTACTGTGATGTGCTAAATGCAAGACTTGTGACATAATCACAACTTGGGATTGTTAGAATCTTCCTGACCTACATGTCATGCAACAATTGAAAAGTTGAAAGGCCACCTTCCTATCATGTCCACACTATGGAATAAGATACATGATGCATAATCACTCTGCAACAAATAACTACTTATCTGTTACTTGAAATGAATAAAATGCATGTAAATAATTAAACTTTTTTAAAAATTGTCATTTTAATGTTTTTAAGCTTTGAAAATGTTAATTCATTTGTAATGTTTCATTAAAAACCCATGACTTGCAGTTAACCGTCAGGTCTGTCTCGGCCATTGCGTTTTGAAAAAAATGATACAGTAACAGACCTATCAGAAACCCAATGGAATATTAGCAATAGCCAAATATAGACAGTTGACGCAGACCAAATTAGCTTGTGATCCCTGATCCAAATATCAACAGTTGACCAATGAGAGGCACTAAATGCAGTGATCAGGTTAAGTTGCACGTATTGATGCATACAGTCAGTGCAAGTTTGTGTGGGTTGTACAGGTAAGGTTGTGTCACAAATACCATTTTGTCAGTTGTCAGGCAAACCCCCCACCTGCCAAGACTGAGCACACATGATTTCGCCACATGAACATTAAAACTTAAAATTGCCCCTGACTAGAAAGATATTTGCATAGTAACTAGCATAGTTGGAACAAGGGACAAATGACCATTCCTAACCTATTCCACCAATAATGGACTTTTGATTACCAGATGTTGAAGGTGGGGGGAGCTAGCATTCCAGGTTGCCTGCTAAGATAGCAGAATCCACAACCACAGAAGTAGTGGTCAGACCAGTTTTAGTCACGTGACGAGCTGGCTGTTGAGATTTCAACTTCCAACAAGGGATTTGAGCTCAGAAAGCCATGTGCTCCTGGAACTGAAGCAAGAATTACCTCCTCTCCAGTTTTGCCTGCCTGCATCTCTTTCCCAAGGAACTGAATCTTGTGAAAACACATGAACCTCAAAGAGAGAAAAAGTCTCCTATGTGAACAAGATTTAAAAGGAACACTGGGCCCCAAAGAAATGCAAAACCATATCTTCAATCAAGGACTACAGCAAGCTCAAAGCACAGTAACAAGATATTGCCTCAAACTGTTCCACTTTATCTTTTCTTATTTGTCCCTATCTGCATGTGTATATCGTGTGCATGCTAGCGTAGGTGCGTCATATAACCGTGGGCGTTAACTGTATTAGAGTTTAAGCAAGTTTAATATATTTCACTTTTCTTCTTGAAACCAAAGAAAGCCTGTTTGTGCTCATTTCTTTGCCTTATAACTGGAAAGCTGTGAACAAGAATTCACAAAGGGGGAGCTCAAAACACAGTGTGTTTAAAATTAAACCCTGTTACAATAAGACCAGGTGAAGATAGTAACAGACCCCTAGACACCTTTCTCGCCTGGTCATAACACTGCATGATGGGTAGATATGTTAAAAACAACGGAGACATAAATGGAGCAGTTTCTACAACATCTATAGTATTGCAATATAAACATGCCAACATCAAGGTATAATATGTATTGGTTGTAGTTCCCTTTCTTTCCAAATACCTCTATTTTCCTTAAGATGCCTCACCATGTAATGTGCTTTCTGTAGATATTAAACAAGGTTTCAGTCGCAGGAAACTCTTGTTCAAAGCATTAAGAGCTGTATTTTTAAGTAATGTGATACCCAGAGAAGCTTTTATATGCTCTATGATACCTCCTCTGAGAAAATCTAGTCATTTTGTACTGTAATCAAGGTAGAAAATGGAGGTCATGTTGCTATGGCAACATTTAACAAAGCTGCAGAGGTATTGTGGCCTCATTACTATTCATTGTAGACTCAGGTACAATGATTAATGGAGAGTTGCCTATTAAAACTGTTGGAATATAGAAGTTGACATTCATTTCCAAAAACTAAAATTATTTATGCTGTTCAAAAATTATTGGATTTCTAAACATCTCAGCTCTTTAGATTTAGAGATTATACACTGTCTGACTAGAAGAGAACAAGCTAAAACCAGTCATAAGGATTAATGTTCTAGGGTGCAATGTTCTCATGGTGCTATACACTTGGTATTAAAGTGGCAATTACAATACTGTGCAAGGGCGGCACAGTGGCGCAGTGGTTAGCACCGCAGCCTCACAGCTCCAGCGACCCGGGTTCAATTCTGGGTACTGCCTGTGTGGAGTTTGCAAGTTCTCCCTGTGTCTGCATGGGTTTTCTCCAGGTGCTCCGGTTTCCTCCCACAAGCCAAAAGACTTGCAGGTTGGTAGGTAAATTGGCCATTATAAATTGCCACTAGGATAGGTAGGTGGTAGGGAAACGTAGGGACAGGTGGGGATGTGGTAAGAATATGGGATTAGTGTAGGATTAGTATAAATGGGTGGTTGACTCGGTGAGCCAAAGGGCCTGTTTCAGTGCTGTATCTCTAAACTAAACTAAACTGCTAGTATTAACCCAAACATTATGTTCAAACACTAATGAATCAAAGCCATTTTCCTTGGCGGGGGGAGGGGGGGATGAGGTGGGGAGGGAATACATCAAAGCGTCAAACAAGAAAACGACAAGGCTGAAGGTGAAGGAAAAGGTGTAAATGAAGATTGAATTAGATGCAAATCAACAAGTCTGCAGGGATAAAGACAGTCTAGGGCATGACTGCTTTAATTATAATGTTTGCCATGGGCCTAGCTGTGTCCAGAAGATTAAGAGCATAAGGATATTTATGAACAGTAAAAAATAATTGAAGTTGAAATTCATTGGCACTGTACCTGTTTTCCAGGTGCAAAACACACGCTTAATCATCCAATATGTCGTTGCACTTTGCAAGTGTACTGCCCGCCATATTGGTAAAGACAGAAAAAGAGGGCCTGCGCCTGAAATAGAAGTCAGGCATTTTGCAAATGCAAATAGGAGCCTAATGCCTGTTGAGGCCCCCATTAGAAAATCAGACTTGCCTGTTTCATATAAATGAAGCCTGAGGCTCAATAGCGAGTGTGGCCCTGTCCAGAATAAGGATCATTCCCTGTCCCCAGTTTCTGGACCATTATGTCCTATAAGCTTATCCTTTTTAATAGATCAAGTCCATCTTTGTTCTAATTTCATTCAATATCTTCTTTCTCCACCAGAGATACAAGTAATTTTCATTCAAACCAATATTTGTAATCTGTTGTTATGGTCTTCCGTTGTAGGTCTGATTTTAACATCTGGTAGTGGTGGAAATTGGCCAGTTAGGCATGTGATCAATTTTCCTTTTCATTGCTCGTGACCTTTTCTGTCACTGCCGAAAGTTGTAGGGAGGCTATTTAAATATGCAAATCAGGATCCTATGTCAGTTGTAGGATCCCCATTGTCATTTTCATCAACAAATGGTCAGAGTGCATACACTAGGCCTAGTTGTACTAGGGGCTGAAGTGCCTAACCAACGGTTCCTAAAGGTACCACTGGCGGTTGCTCCACTGGGAGCCACAAAACTACAGCATCCCACTGCTGGCCAAATCTCACCTCCAACCGCGATCAACTTCCCCTAATTTGGTGCTCACAGTTTGCCAGTTAAATTAAAATAAGGCCCAAACTTGAAAATGGCTCATGCCACCCAACAGTGGCTCTGGGCAAGTCGCCTCAGACGCACCATTAACATAAAAGCTACTTCAAGTTACTGGAATAAGGTCCAAACTGTTATGAGGGGCAATTTGGGAGAAATTCTTCCTTGGTACTATCACAAAGTAAGTAAGAATGCTATTGAAATCAATGGAAAAGAAAATTGGGTGTGGTGTAAAATGGGCTGCCAATTCACTACAAACATGCTTTGCACTACTGGTAAAGATCAGTTTCACCTCAATTATGCTGTTCTGATGAAAGCAGCAAAAGTATAACAAACAAAATTGTGGAATTAATTGCATTAGTTCTCAATGTAGCCTTTGAACTGAAAGCACTTTTATAGAATATTACATGAAATTTGAACTGAAATGCTGCTACGATTTATATTTAGTGAGTTGAAACTGAATCATTTTCCTTTCTAAAGGCATCATAGATGATGGGCTGAATTTTTTGGCCCCCCCTTGGGATGTGAACGGAGACGGAGGGGCCCATAAAATTGCATGGGAAGGCAGAGGATGGAGTGCCCATCGCCTTCCTGATGCCTTCCAATTTAGTCCAGGGCAGCTTCCCATCCCTGGCCAATTGAGGCCCTTAAGTGATCAATTAATAGCCATTTAAGGACATCTTCCCACCTTCACTTCAACTTTACTGAAGGCGGAGGGACCTGCTACCACGGGAAGATGCCGCCAGGTAAAACCTGCAATGGGCTCCCAGTGTATAGCCTTGCCCACAAATTCCTGATATGTGTTGCTGGCGAGTGAAGCTCCATGATTTTTTTTTATTCGCTCCTGGGATGTGGGCATCACTGGCTAGGCCAGCATTAATTGACCATCCCTAATTGCCCTTGAGAAGGTGGTTGTGAGCTCCCTTCTAGAACCTCTGCAGTCCATGTGCGGTAGGTACACCTACAGTGCTGTTGGGAAGGGAGTTCCAGGATTTTGATCCAGCGACAGTAAAGGAACAGCGATATAGTTCCACGTCAGGATGGTGTGTGGCTTGGAGGCGAACGTGCAGGTGTTGGTGTTCCCATGCGACTGTTGCCCTTGTCCTTCTAGGTGGTAGAGGTCGCAGGTTTGGAAGGTGCTGGGGAAGGAGCCTTGGTGCGTTGCTGCAGTGCATCTTGTAGATGGTACACACTGCTGCCACTGTGCATCAGTGGTGGAGGGAGTGAATGTTTGTGGATGGGGTGCCAATCAAGTGGGCTGCTTTGTCTTGGATGGTGTCGAGCTTCTTGAGTGTTGTTGGAGCTGCACCCATCCAGGCAAGTGGAAAGTATTCCATCACACTCCTGACTTGTGCCTTGTAGATGGTGGACAGGCTTTGGGGCGTCAGGAGGTGAGTTACTCAGCCCAGGATTTTTACCCTCTGACCTGCTCTTGTAGCCACGTATTCATATGGCTTCTCCAGTTCAGTTTCTGGTCAATGGCAACCCCCAGGATGTTGATAGTGAGGGATTCAGTGATCGTAATGCCGTTGAATGTCAAGGAAAGATGGTTAAATTCTCTCTTGTTGGAGATGATCATTACCTGGCACTTGTGTGGCGCAAATGCTACTTACCACTTATCAGCCCAATCCTGGATATTGTCCAGGTCTTGTTGAATTTCTACATGGACTGCTTCAGTATCTGAAGAGTTGCAAATGGTGCTGAACATTCTGCAATCACCAGCGAACATCCCCACTTCTGACCTTATGATTGAAGAAAGGTCATTGATGAAGCAGTTGAAGCTGGAAGGGCCGAGGACGCTACCCTGAGGAACTCCTGCACTGATGTTCTGGAGCTGAGATGATTGACCACCAACAACCACAACCATCTTCCTTTGCACTAGGGACGACTCCAACCAGTGGAGAGTTTTCCTCAATTCCCATGGACTCCAGTTTTGCTCGGGCTCCTTGATGCCATACTCGGTCAAATGCTGCCTTGATGTCAAGGACAGTCACTCTCACCTCACCTCTTGAGTTCAGCTCTTTTGTCCATGTTTGAACCAAGGCTGTAAAGAGGTCTGGAGCTGAGCGGTCCTGGCGGAACCCAAAATGAGCGTCACTGATCAGTTTATTGCTGAGCAAGTACCGCCTGATAGCACTGTCAATAACATCGTTTATTACTTTACTGATGATTGAGAGTAGACTGATGGGGCAGTAATTGGACGGGTTGGATTTATCCCGCTTTTTGTGTACAGGATACATCTGGGCAATTTTCATTGCTGGGTAGATGCCAGTGTTGTAGCTGTACTGGAACAACTGGCTAGGGGCGCGGGAAGTTCTGGAACACAGGTCTTCAGTACTATTGTCAGAATATTGTCAGGGCCCATAGCCTTTGCAGTATCCAGTGCCTTCAGTTATTTCTTGATATCCTGCGGAGTGAATCGAATTGGCTGAAGTCTGGCATCTGTGATGCTGGGGACTTCAGGAGGAGGCCAAGATGGATCATCAACTTGGCACTTCTGGCTGAAGATTGTTGCAAATGCTTCAGCCTTATCTTTTGCACTGATGTGCTGGGCTCCCCTATCATTGAGGATGTGAATATTCGTGGAGCCAGCTCCTCCAGTTAGTTGTTTAATTGTCCACCACATGACTGGATGTGGCAGGACTGCAGAGCTTTGATCTGATCCATTGGTTATGGGATTGCTTAGCTCTGTGCTTACACTGTTTGGAATGCAAGTAGTCCTAGGTTGTAGCTTCACCAGGTTGACACCTCATTTTGAGGTATGCCTGGTGCTACTCCTAGCATGCCCTCCTGCACTCTTCATTGAACCAAGGTTGGTTCCCCCAGCTTGATGGTATTGGTAGAGTGGGGATATGCCGGGTCATGAGGTTACAGATTGTGGTTGAGTACAATTCTGCTGCTGCTGATGGTCCACAGCGCCTCATGGATTCCCAGTTTTGCATCACTAGATCTGTTCGAAATCTATCCCACTTAGCATGGTGGTAGTGCCACACAACACAATGGAGGAATGATAGTGCATATGTAAAATTTACCCTTATAGCTCTCAATTAAAGAATGGAGTGGTTAATGTGTTTGCATGCAGTATTTTTGTCTGTTATTTCAACAAAGGGGTTAACATGTATTAATGCTACCAATAAAATTACAGCTAGCTGAATTGCAAAAGAATATATGAAGCATTCATATGTTAACAGAAAGTTTTATTCGGAGCTTGGAAAGCAATATTTGAACTTTTAGGACTTTTTTTAAAAATGTAAAGTTACTAAATCAAAACATATACTCATAATTCTAGAAAATTCTGAGGCATAATGAAGATCACTGAACCATGTACAACCTACATATTCATTACTTTTTTATAGCATCAACATTAGTATTTAATCACAAATGGCAACCTTTATAAATTGCTTAACACATGTTCATTACATTATGATAGCTAATTCTTCTAGTACACGATGGAGCAAATTGAAGGTCAGCCCCAATTTTGGAGTTACATTACCTTCTATAAATGTAATTCTTTTTAAGAATAGGAAAAAGCCACTTTGCCCAATAAGCCAGTCTCCTTGTTTAGCATCATTTCACATTTACCCACATTCTCACTAGAATCTACCAATGTTCTTTCTCCCAAAACAATCCATCTTGTTTTTGGTGAGAAGGTCTAGCTGAGGTGAAATGAAAAAGGAGTCAAATGTTTTTTCTAAATCTTAAAATTTCATCAGTTCTTAAATGTTAGAATAACTTCACTTTAACAAAACTATTTTTGTCAATAAATTCCAAAAGAACAAATTAAATATGACAATTCAATATATGAGATTATATATGTTCAGCTTCAATTATCTGGTAACATAATCAGTGCACAAGTTTTGGAGGGGCACCATTGTTTAGAACAAGTGCTATTTCAAACCCTTTTTTACAAGGTCATAATGCAAAGGCATGAATTCTGTAAAAACCTATCATCTCATAACTTGGCTGTAAGGCTAAGATAAAAATGGCACACACCTCAGCTACCTCCCCCAAATTAAACAAATGATGTTGCCTCTTCAAAAGAATGTAGCTTCTTCAGATGGCTACTCACTATGTTGTATTTTCTGTATCAATATGTACTTACTAATGCCAGAATTATGCATAAAGAGTAAAACTCATTTGAAGTCACTCTGAGGGCATGTATCTGGTGCCAAGCAGTGCAGGACCCATCTTAAGGAGATTTCATAACAATTAGGTCACACAGCAGCCGCAGGATAACCTGTACCAAATTGCTTTGCTCAAATAAATAATGCTATACCATTAGTAACATAATCAGCTCGATATCTCATTCCAGCCTTGGTCCAAACATGGACAAAAGAGCTGAATTCCAGAGGTGAGGTGAGAGTGCTTGCCTTTGACATCAAGGCAGCATTTGACTGACTGTGGCACCAAGAAGTCTTGGCAAAGTTAAAGTCAATGGGAATCGGGGGAAAACACTCCACTAGTTGGAATCATACCTAGCACAAAGAAAGATGATTGTGGTTGCTGGAGGCCAATGGTGTCCTAAGTCCAACCATCTTCAGCTGCTTCATCACTGATCTTTCCTGCATCATAAGGTCAGAAGTGGGGATGTTTGCGCAGTGTTCAATACCATTCACAATTCCTGAAATACTGAAGCAGCTTGTGCCCACATGCAGCAAGACTTGGACAACAACATTCAGGCTTAGACTGATAAGTGGCAAGTAACATTCACACCACACAAGTGCCAGGCAATGATCATCTCCAACAAGCGAGAATCTAACCATTTCCCCTTGACATTCAACAGCATTACCGTCGCTGAATCCCCCACCTTCAACATCCTGGGGGTTACCATTCATCAGAAACTTAACTGGACCAGCCATATAAATACTGTGGCTACAAGAGCAGGTCAGAGGCTGGTAATTCTGCAGCAAGTAACTCACTTCCCGACTCCTCAATGCCTGTCCACCATCTACAAGGCACAAGTCAGGAGTGTGATGGAATACTTTCCACTTGCCTGCACAACAGCAGCTCCAACACTACTCAAGGAGCTCATCATTCAAGACAAAGTAGCCTGCTTGATTGACACCCCATCGATCACCATCAACATTCACTCTCTTCACCACCGGCGCACAGTAGCTACAGTGTGCATCATCTACAAGATGCACTGCTGCAACTGGCCAAGGCTGCTTCGACAGCACCTTCCAAACCTGCATCCTCTACCACCTAGAAAGACAAGGGCGGCAGATGTATGGGAACAACACCACCTGCAATTTCCCCTCCAAGTCACACATGATCCTGACTTGAAATTATATAGCTGTTCCTGCACTGTCTTAGGGTCAAAATCCTGGAACTCCCTCCCTAATAGCACTGTGGATATACCTACACCATATGGACTGCATCAGTTCAAGAAGGCAGTTCACCACCACCTTCTCAAAGGCAATTAAAGATGGGCAACAAATGGTGGCCTTGCCAGTGATGCTCACATCCCAAGAACGAACAAATAAAAAAAAAAACCAATTTGCACTGTGCAAAACTGGCAAGTGAAATATAAAGACACCAATAGGTTGCAGACCATCTGCTGCAATGGTGAATAACTTTGATCCTGGACTCAATATGAGAACTCAGACAAAGACTGGACAGAGACTGGATTCTTTTGATGGGATTGTTTCTTACTATACTGACAGATAGAAAAAAGTGGAAGTACTCACCATTGGTGAAGGAGACAGAGAAATGTTGCCCACAGAGACCTTCAGCTCATCCACTGATGCTGCCATACACACGATGGAATCTTTAGCCTGGAGAGGCCGAATCTTAATGTTGAATTTTCGCCGTGTTTCTTCTTCTGACTCAGACTCGCTTGATGAGTAAAAATGTTTCTCTTTGGTAGGTGAAATGCCATTAAGGAAACTTCTTTTCTTAAATACAATAGGACAACTAAACAGTTAAATGTGAATTTAAAACCAATCATGTCTTCCTCCCCTCTCCCTGCAATAACTTTTTTTAGCCCCTTTTCTCTCCTTGTCTTTTAAAGGTGTTGACCTCTGCCAGAATTTGTTTCCACTGGGCCCAGAAATTCTCCAGTACTTTGTTCAAGTGACCATTCTTCATGGGGTTGGTCTATCTAATAATTGGTATCTGTGACACTGAGAGCCTGCTATGTGTGGTCTCTTGTACCATCCTCTCTCCCTTTACCCCACCATTGGCACCTATGCCTTCAGTTGCCTAGCTTCCTTACTTTGGAACTCCCTCCTTAGACGTCTCCATCTCCCTCTAATACTTAAAGGACATCATTAAATTGCCTGTTAGTTTGTTGTGTGATAAACTCAATAACAGAAAGAATACGTGAATGAGTCAATGTCTCATAAATGCGTTCTGTGCCCCTGAAAACTGCTGCGGACATTCAGTGACTCTATGGATGAATGCGGTTCAGCATGTACCTCCTTGTGCTGGATCAGTAGATGGCTCAAAATGATAGGCCCGATGGGTATTGATATGGTGACTGCCTGGTTCAGTACATTAATTGCTATACATCTCAAGTCATATGTGCAGGATGACTGAGGGTTACAGACGTGTTGTCACCCTAAAAAACATTTCTATCATCTCCTGCATTTCTTTAATGCTGGGAACCCTCGAGATCACCATGGATAGCAATAAGTTAGTACTGGTACTAGCAATAAGGTAAATTGAAAACCTCTTAACTGGTTCCCCAACTTGCCGAATGGAGAGAAGAGAAACTATAACTTGGAGCCAGACATGGATGATTCAAACTGAAGAGGCTCTTGCCATACTCCCAAATAACTGCATTAAGTACTGTGGTGAGCTACCAAACAGTATTTGTAGGCAGGTCTTGTGAAAACCTAAGGCTCAGCAACAGAAGGAGTCTTCAAGATCGCCTTCTGATCAGCAGCTTACAAGTTGGATTGCTTCTCCTCACGCGTGCTCCGTGTTTCACCAATACTCCCTCCTGGAACTTGACAACCGACCTCCGTAGGCTGATGAGTGCATGAAGAAAAGATGGACACTGCCTAAAGAAGGAGATATTAAAAAGGATGACCCAAAGGTAATTTAAGAGTGTTCATGAAGTAAGAGAGGGAGGTGGAGAGGTAAAGGGGGAGAAATCCAAAACGTGGCCTAGGGAGCTGAAGGCACGGCTGTCAATGGCATGGTAAAGGGAGAGAGGAATGGTATGAGGCGCCAGTCAGAGGAATGGAAGATTTAAAGGGTCTTGTAGCACTGAAGGAGGTCATACAGATAGGAAGGGGTGATAGGAAGGGAAATTTAAATTTTAAAATTTGGGGGACTGAGATGTAAGGTTTTTCAGCAAGGAGTAGTATGATGGATAAAGGAGGATTTGATGTGAGATAGAATTTGAGCAGCAGATTATTGAATGAAGCATGGATAAGGGTTTCAGCAGCAGTAGGGACAGAGGCAGGCAATGGAGGTGGAAATAAGCAGTCTTTGTGATGGAGATGATAACGGCACAGAGCTCATCTCGGGGTCAAATAGGATCATGAGGTTTTGAACAATCTGATTCACCGAGGCCTTGGACAGGGAGGAGAATGGAGTCAATGCCAAGGGTATGGAGTTTGCACTGGGTCTAAAGGGAATGACTTTAGTCTTCCCAATGTTTAGCTGCAAAAATTTGAAGACTGGATGTTAGACAAACAGTCGAACAGTACAGGAGTGGCGGGCTTGAGAAGGTTTGTGGAGAGGTAGAACTAGGTGTCACCCATGTATATATGGAAGCTGACTCCATGGGCTGAATTTTCCCTGTCCCGCGGAGACAGGTTTGAAGGCAGGATTGGGAGCAAAATTAGAGAATCTCACATCAAGGTGGCTCACTGTGATCTTACTGGAGGCGCACTCCCGGCACCAGCAACCCGCCTGACAATGGGAGGTAGCAAAGTAGGGTCAATTAAGTGCTCACTTGAGGGAAAATTGATGATTCCGACGGCGGACGGGCCGCTGCTGAGGCCGAAGTCTGGCTGTTACCTGGAGGTGACCTCCTGGCAGCAGGCAAGAGGGCCAGCAAGGCATCCTTTAATTCCCTCCCCACGGAGCTGAGGATGCCTGAGGGCCACCCTCCACAGTGATAGCCTGATAGCTGTGGCCATGCTTATTTTGTACAACTTTATAATTCCTCAGTGGTTGCTTCCATCTTCTCCTATCTACACTGGCAATGCCCACCTATCCAGGTGGGGGCTGCCAGCCAGAAAACAGGCCCTCTGTTTGGGCCTGCCAGTTCCCTGGTCCACCCACCATCCTTAATTGGATGGGGCTCCCAGAGTGTTTTCTTAATTGGCCTTCTCTGGGAAGATCGTGACCAACGTCCCACCACGGCCACTTCTGGGTTACTGACTTGGGATTGAGTCTGACGTCAGAGTCCCAATTATCTCAGCAAAATCTAACTCTGTCAATGGATGATATCGCCAAGAGGCAGCATTTAGATCTTGGAGGGGAGGAGGTCATGAATACATCCTACAGGCACCGCTGATGTGGTGTTAATAGTATGGGAAGAAATGTGATTGTGTAGATGCTCTGGGCATGATTAGATAGGTTAAAGTGGAACCAGATGATGGCATTTCATTTAGCTGAGCAATAAAGGAGCATATTGGTTTGGTCAACCATGCAAAAGACTGCAGAGAGAGTGAAGAGGGAAAATACACCAAGTTGTGACACTGGTCAAGGCCATTTTGGTGTTCTAGCACGGGTAGAAACCTAATTGCAGAGATTAAAATTGCAGGAGAGATCAGCAATCTGGAAGGCAATAACACATTCCAGACCTTTGGAGAGATCAGGAGGTTAGAGATGGTAGAGTATTTTTCAAAGATAGGGGTCAGGGTTGGTTTTGTTGGGATTAGGTGATAATGGCCATTTTGAAAGGGAGGGCGGCAGTATCTGAAAACAGGAAGCATTCATAATGTCAGTTAACACTGGGACCAGATAGAGAAGTTGGGTGGTCAGTAGTTTATTGGGAACGTAGTTGAGAGGGATGACATTAAGTATGATCTTGGGGTGGCCTCTGATCTTCCTCCACTATGTTAACTCCATACTAATTCTCCAGGGTTCTTCCCTCATAGCAAAGCAAGGGATATAGTTCACATGATCCTCGCCCTCTTGCCTCCATCGACATGCTGTTACATGCAGGCAGATAGGTAAAGGACAAATGTTGCAAAGAGGAATCTGACAGACATGCACCACCCAAGTGCCATGGTCAACAGCTACTTTATATAGAACATAGAATATTCAGATATTGCTGGCAAGGTGCCTGATAATTGTTCATTGCCACATGCAATAGGCCACAGAGCACACACATATTGGCCTGGCAAAACTCAAGTGTACCTATGCATTTTAAAGTATTTGAAGTCACCCTCTATGATAATTCTCCAATTTAATATTTATTAAGATGCTCTGTACAGGGCTATCTGAATGAACCCCTGCCAGCATTATTGTCTTGTAAATTATCCCATAGCAAATTAAGTGATATGTGAGTACAACTTCCTTTGGCGACCTAACTATACTGACAAATGTTTTCAGTTCTTTGTGGACATCTGCTTCAGTCCCAGTCTACATTTGGCTAGCTATGTGTAGTGTTGAGCTGTGTTTTTAAGACTTCATTAAATGATAGCCGCAGGCTTTACATTCAGATTCAACATAAACACCATTTATTGTCTTACTTATCTACATTGCATGATCTCAGGTCCCGGTCTTTCCTCGCTGGTGTGCATATGAATGCTCTTTGCAAGCCATATGTTTGAGTATGTCCCTCAAAATCGTGTCTCCTCCTTATATATGTATGAAGATATTATCAGTGGCCTGATCTCTTAACAGTACAATTTCTTAAAGGTGAAGTCACCACTACACTCCATTAACCTCTTTTAAATTTTAAGATTCCTCCTTTTCTTTAAAGAATAACAATTGTAATCTAGCTGCTTAATTATGCAAAATTATATTGAGCAAAACTCAGTTGGACTGAAGTTTGAAATTTGGAGGGGAGAGGTTTCAGGCACATCACCCTCAATGCCAGACTTTGTTCTCACCTGGATCCATTCATCTTTGATGCATCTTTAAATAGGACAGGTAATCAATGAGGTCTCAATGATCTTCTCTGTGGATCTTGCAGGATTGATCTTTTTTTTTAGAATATTACAGTGCAGTACAGGCCCTTCGGCCCTCGATGTTGCGCCGACTTGTGAAACCATCTGACCTACACTATTCCATTTTCATCCATATGTCTATCCAATGACCACTTAAATGCCCTTAAAGTTGGCGAGTCTACTACTGTTGCAGGCAGGGCGTTCCACGCCCCTATTACTCTCTGAGTAAAGAAACTACCTCTAACATCTGTCCTATATCTATCACCCCTCAACTTAAAGCTACGTCCCCTCGTGTTTGCCATCATCATCCGAGGAAAAAGACTCTCACTATCCACCCTATCTAACCCACTGATTATCTTATATGTCTCTATTAAGTCACCTCTCCTCCTCCTTCTCTCCAACGAAAACAACCTCAAGTCCCTCAGCCTTTCCTCGTAAGACCTTCCCTCCATACCAGGCAACATCCTAGTAAATCTCCTCTGCACCCTTTCCAAAGCTTCCACATCCTTCCGATAATGCGGTGACCAGAACTGCACGCAATACTCCAGGTGCGGTCTCACCAGAGTTTTGTACAGCTGCAGCATGACCTCGTGGCTCCGAAACTCGATCCCCCTACTAATAAAAGCTAACACACCATATGCCTTCTTAACAGCCCTATTATCCTGGATAGCAACCTTCAGGCATTTATGGTTATCTTGGCTATGCTTGATTTGGGTGAGCTGCTTCTTGAGTTGTTGCAAGTATGAAATCTTCAAAGTTGTCTTTGTCACTTTCTTCTGGAATTTGTTTTAGCATTGACTCTTTTGAAGGTGGTCACATTTCTCTTCACAATGCAGTTTCCTCTCTTTGCTATGATCATGCTGCCTTCTCTCTGACCGATCATAAGCACTCCTGGCTCAAATGGTGATCTAATTTTCAATGTTTTCTCTTGCCGAACCAGGACTGTCTCCTTCTTTTATCTCACTATCTTTTGCTTGCATCCGTCGGTCTGCATGCATCATTATCCTCTGTTTTTGACTCATCTCTATCCCTCAAGCTTTCTGTTGAGTGCATGTAGGATTGAGTAGGCATGAATTATGGATTCTTCTTCAGAATGTCTTCTTTCGTCAGATTGTTCAGTCCTCTGATCGCAATCAGCTTCAATTCGCTGGCAGTTTCAAAACTTAGCAGATTTCCCTTGCTTGAGTCTATAACATGGAACTCAGTCTGGCATGTGGACCCATGGGAGGATCTGAGAGTAACTTGGATGATCCCTAGGACCAGAAGAGGGGTATCTGATCATAGGAGAAGATTTTAGATATCAGCTTGTTCAATTGCAGTTTCAGTTTTCTCTAACTCATGGAATGCTGGGCATCCATTATGTCGATTGCTGCTCCTGAGTCAATTACTATAGAGATTGTCAAATTGCCTATGAACGCATTGCACATGGGCAGGCATCGATAATTGTGATTGCGAGCAACAAAAATCTTCTCTTATGCTGAGAATATGTAATCGTCTTGCTGACATTCAACTCTATTAATGTCTTGTGCAGGCTTCAATCTACATACTCTTGCAAAATGTCCCACTTTACACTTCTTTCCTCTCACAGGACAAGTTTTATAATGAGGATATGCACCACCGCAATGATTGCATGTTCAAACATGAGGTGACTATGATCTCTGTCGTGATCTTTCTTGACATGCCTCGAACCTTTATCTGGGATTCATCTGTGCCCTTGTGTTTGGTGTCTTTCTCTGGTGAAACCAACCTCTTATAGCATTCATGGATTCTCTCAACAATCCTGACCTGGCCTCAGGAGATTCGCATCTTATGTTACTTGCCTTTTTCCCTTCTAAGACTTCAGCTTGTCTTTCACTGGCTTCCAGCATTCTGCCAATATCGAATAGTCTTTGCAAGTTTA
Organism: Heterodontus francisci; assembly: GCF_036365525.1. NCBI lineage: Eukaryota > Metazoa > Chordata > Chondrichthyes > Heterodontiformes > Heterodontidae > Heterodontus > Heterodontus francisci. The sequence continues at coordinate 68,823,594 of NC_090378.1, forward strand.
ATGATTCATCCTCCCTAAGAGCTTGTCTTCTTAGTCTTGGTGATTGGCAGGTCATAATGATCTGGGAGATGATTTCTTTGTCCACATCTGTGAAGTTGCAATTCTGGCTCAGACCTGAATCTCGTCACGTAGTGGTCAAGGGTCTCGCTTGCTTGCCTGAAGACATAAATTTTGTAGTGAGGATTTGCCCTCAGTTGAAAATATCTTATTAAAGCATTCTTCGCTGCATCATAATTCTCATCAGTTCTGGTGTCTGAGTGTATCGAAGATATGCCAACCTTTGGTCCAGCAAAGTGCAAGAGTAACGCTCTCTTTCTTCAGGATGTATGGATATCGAGTCGCACCATTAGACATTCGAATCTTGCTAGCCATTTGCTCCAGCGTGGCCCTTGGTTGCTGTCTGTCTCTATAAAGGCTGGAAAGACTGGCAGTTGTTGCACATACATTGTAATTGCAATTGCTTCAATCTGGAACAAAACCTTTTTTTCTGTTCCAGCCCAGGTTTTCTCTTTATTCCAGTTCACGATTTCTCTCTGATCCAGTCCTGGTTTTCTCTTGACTTTTTTGTCTGTGTTTGCTTTCTGTCCTTGGATCGTTCTGTGCCTCATCTTTTTTTTCTCCTCATTACCAGAAGAATGTAGTGTTGTGCTGTGTTCTTAAGTCTTCTTTAAATGACAACCGCAGGCTTTATATTTGGATTCAACAGAAACACTATTTATTGCCTTACTCATCTACATTGTATGATCTCAGGTCCAGGACATTTCCCCGCTGGTGTGTGTATGTGCTCTTTGTAAGACATGTGCCGAGCGTGTCTCTCAAAATGGTGCCTTTACCTTATATATGTCTGATGATGTCATCAATTGCATCAGTGGCCTTATCTCCTAAAGGTATGGTTTCTTAAAAGTGAAGCCATCGCTACAGTACATTACAATGTGGGAGTTGGGGAGGGAATGAGCCAAAAAACGCCTCTGTTTCATAAGCAATGAAAGATGCAAAATCCAATTAAAAATTAAAGAATTTTCAAATTTCTTCAATGCCTCAGTAGGTAAATGTACTGTCCAGTGTGGATCTGCGGCAAACTTGCTGGAACATGCACATAGTGGACATTAGATTAAAACAAGTTTGTGTTTGACTGTGATGTCCCTGGGTTGGACAGCTTGATGACATTCACTGTCCGTGTTCATTACAAAACACTGGCCACTTGGGTGGAGAGTGGTGTCCATGAAATTGTATACTGGCAAGAGTCAATGCCATCAGGACAGAAAGAAAAAAAATTGGAGTACAAAAAAAATGCCTGTACTGGTGAGTTACTGGTGGAGCTTTCAAATTATGTTCATAAACAAACTGGTGCTATTTTTAAAATGGTGACATCATATATGTAATTAAAAAGCTGAGCTCTCAAAAATGGTGACAAGCGCCTCATTAGAAGTAGTTCCACAATATAGTCCAGCTTTTGTTCTGAATTCAGAGCAGAGGCAGCAATAATGGAAAAACTGCATTTAGCATTTATTATTTTTAATTCTCCCTCACCTCTATCTTTGATGCCCTAGTCCCCAATAAAACCAATTCTCTCTTACCCTGCTCATTATCCTGGTACAGCCCTCACCTGCTCTCCCTTAAGACCAAGGGACACAGACTTGACAGGATATAGCAGACAACTGGTTTAGCCATTCACCACCAGATCTGGCTGGGCCACTTAAAACTCTATCATCTGCTAAAATTGTGCATTGTTCCAGGATCATTCTGGAATGCAAAGATAATCCCTGGCTTCTTTTCTCGACTGCAAACAGCCTTCTCAACCCACTTGTCTCCTCTGTCTCCTCCACCCTCACCTCCAACAATAAGTGTGAGAAACACAAGGATTTCTTTGTCACTAAGATCAATTCAAGCAGCTGCCTCTGCCATGTCCCTCCCTCCCACTAGTCCACCTGGCCAAACTTCCTATAATGTTCCCCCCTGCCCCAGCTCTGAACTCACATCTTTCTCTAGTTTCTCTCCCATCTCTCCTCATGCCCTCTCTGAACTCATCTTTTCCCTCAACCCTATTCCCACTGAACAGCAAACCACCCAAATTCCCCTCCTGGTCCCCATGTTAGCCGATATTATTAATGATTCTCTCCCTTTCGCCTTTAAATCTGCTGTCATCACCCCCCTCCTCAAAAAACTAATCCTTGACCCCCACCTTCCTTGCAAACTACCGTCCCATCTACAACCTTCCTTTTCTCTCCGAAGTCCTTGAATGTGTTGTCGCCTCCCAAATCCATGCCCGTTTTTCCCGGAACTCCATGTTTGAATCCCTCCAATCAGGTTTCCGCCCCTGCCAAAGTACCAAAACAGCTCTTATCGAAGTCACAAAAGGCATCCTATGTGAGAGTGACAAAGGTAAACTTTCCCTCCTCATCCTTCTTGACATGTTCACAGCCACTGACACAGTTGACCACACCATCCTCCTCCAACACCTCTCCACTGTCGTCCAGCTAGGTGGGACTGCTCTCACCTGGTTCCATTCTTATCTAATCGTATCCAGAATGTCACTTGCAATGGTTTCTCTTCCTACTCCCACACCGTTACCTCTGGTGTCCCCCAGGGATCTATCCTTGGCCCCCTCCTATTTCTCATCTACATGCTACCCCTCAGCGACACAATCCGAAAGCACTAGTTTTCAAATGTACACTGAGGACACCCAGCTCTACCTCACCACCACCACTGCCTCGCTCAACTCCTCCACTATTGCTAAATTATCAGACAACTTATCTGACATCCTGTACTGGATGAGCAGAAATTTCCTCCAGTTGAATACTGGAAGACTGAAGCCACTGTTTTCAGTCCCCGCTCCAAACTCCATTCCCTAGCTACTGACTACATCTCCCTCCCTCGCAACAGTCTGACATTAAGCCAGTCTGTTCACAACCCTGATGTCATATCTGACCCCAAGATGAGCTTCCAACCACATATTCGCACCATCACTAAGACTGCCTATTTCCACCTGCAAAACATTGCCTGACTTTGCCCCTGTTTCAGTTCATCTGCTGCTGAAACCCTCATTGATGCCTTTGTTACCTCTCGACTTGATTATTCCAATTCACTCCTGGCTGGACTCCCACATTCTACCTTCTGTAAATTCCATGTCTTAACTCACACCAAGTCCTGTTCCCCTATCACCCCTGTGTTCTCTGACCTACACTGGCTCCTGGTCAAGCAGCGTCTTGATTTTAAAATTCTCACCCTCATTTTCAAATCCCTCCGTGGCTTTGCCCTTCCCTATCTCTGTAATCCCCTCTATTTCCACAACCCTCCAAAATATTTGTGCTCATCTAATTCTGAATTCCCTCCCTACACATCTCCGTCTCTCGACATTGCTTTCCTCCTTTAAGACACTTCTTAAAATCTACCTCTTTGACCAAGCCTTTGGTCATCTGACCTAATGGATGAAATTTTACACAGGAGCGGGCTAGAGGCGGGGGGCAGCGTAAAATTGAGTGGGAGGTGGGCGGGGTCCCTTTGCCTTCCCATCCCCGCTGCAATTTTACAGACAGCGGCGGCGGTGACAAATGGCCCATCCGCCCCAGGCTAATTAAAGACCATTAAGTGGCCAATTAATTGCCAATTAAGGGCCTCCTCCCACTGCTGCTGGTATATTACCAGTGGTGGACGGGCACTTCACCAGCTGCGAAGGTTGCCCAGTAAAACCTGGCCGTCTCCTTGTGGACTGGGGAGGCCCTCCTGATTGGACATCCTGTGCTGCATGGAGGGCTCCCCCCGCAGTACAAGCCACCCCTGCTGGAGCACATCCCACGCCACCCCCCGAACAACATCACCCGCCTCGCCAGGGCCCAGCTGACTCTCCCCGGCAAAACCCCACACACTTACTTCTATTTTGGGCACTCTTCCATTGCTGCTCCTGTCACTAGGTGCAGTCCCAGCAGTGGTCACCACTCCTGGTGACGCTGCTGGGACTTAAGAGCTGCTGGCCCCCTGATTGGCTGGCAGATCTTGGAGGTGAGACCTCTTGCCTCAGAGGGGTGGAAGTCCTGCCTGATGCCAATTAAGGGCCCGAGCCTCATAAAATTATGGTGTGCCTTCCAGGCCCGGTGGGCGGGCCTCCGCCCCAAAGTAAAATTCCAGCCATTATCTACTTATGGGCTTGGTGTCTTATTTTGTTTTATACTGGTCCTGTGAAGGGCCTTGGGGCATTTTATGTCAAAGGTGCTACATAAATATAGTCTATTGTTGATGGTGCTAGGGCAGTCCATATAGAATAATATCTAAATTGAATTGCTAGCCTGCATGGCCAGAGCAGAGGAAGAGTCCGGTCAGTGCTTCACCTCTAGAGGTAGAGAAGCAAACAACTTGTGAGGTGCTGTTTGTGAGGAACATACAACAGCTAGTTCTATGTTCCAGTGATCTCCAATGGCTGACCTATAATGGAGTACCAGCCTGCTTTAAAAGGATTGAACTATACAAAAATATCCTGCATTCAATTTTCTTCAATGAAAAAAAAATACACTGGAATTCTGAGATAAAAACAGGAAATAGTGAAAACACTCAGCAGGTCAGGCATCATCTGTGAAGAGAGAAGCCAAGCGAGGTTGGAAGGGTCCAAAGGATATAACCTGATTTGTCATCTGGCCTGATACTGTATCCTTCATCATCAACTTCTGGGGAATTCTGAAAATCAGACAAGTAATATAATGAAACACTTAGAAGATTTTCAACCATTCGTGATTTCTTGTGGCTTTGCTCATGTACAAATTTTTTGTTGTTGTTGCACATTGGGAATGGAGTGATCAGCAGTATCTGCCATCTATGACTCAAGCTGTTCATAATCTGAATTTCAGGGGAGCAGGGTTTCATCCTGCCTGGACCCATATATTTAACTAAATTTTAAATAAACTTCATTTTGTAAATTGTTATGGTTATTTCAACTTATGGCATTACATTTTCAGTAACAATGTCAAATGGCAAGAGTTATTTCAACTTAGAGAGAGAGAGAGAGAGAGAGAAACTTTCAGACCATCAGTGAGTGCTGGATTGTAACGTTATATACCAGAGGTGAAAGGTAAATGTGTATCTCACTGCACCAGCCAATTCCTCCCAGAAATTTCATTTTTATATCACTTTTTCATATAAATTGCTGACATATCAACTTGTATGACTAAGACAAACTGTAAACTAACTTCTGATGTGGCTTTGTTCTTTTTCCTCAGTTTTATTTAGCACATGTTCACTATAATACATAATAATTATTCTGGCTATGATCCTCCAAACGATATATTGAAAAAACTTCAAATTTATTTACTTATATTGAATACTCCTCTTTATTTTGTCTTTGATGTTGATGGCTTCTATGAAAACATTCTCTTTCTACTTTCAGTTGCAGTGCTGTATGACAGCTGGTCCCTTTAATTAAACAGGTCTCATTTCAGTGTTAATAGAGAGCAGGTGATACTCATTATAGTTTTGCATTTAAGGGCTGGGTTTTTGCCGAGTGGGGGAGTTGCCTCTGGACAGAGAGTTAGTCCAGAAGGGAAGAGTGGGAACTGATATTTGGAGTGAACTATGAATTTACAATTAAACATTTTGCTGAATGTACATCTGCCTGTTTAACACTGAATCTATGCAAACTCTTCTAATTTGTTCTATCCTCCAACTCTTATTCTGTTCAATGTTGGCTGCAAAGGTTCATGATCTGGTCAGCACATTTTCAAAATGATTACCTGCAGTAATAACTATACAAATGGCCACAAACTCTTTTTAAAGGCAATTAGATATTAGCTGCAACAAGATGATTATTAATGGATATCGGGCTTGAGCAGGAGAGTGGAATAAGAACAGGTAATTTCTGTTGAAAAACAACAGCACAGATTTGATGGGGTAAATGGCCCATTTCTGTATGATAAAATTGTGATTCCATTAGAGAGAAACCAAAAGTAATAGAAAAAAAACACATTTTCCCTTATGTCATCATTGGGTCACCTATCCCCTTGAAAAGTGTGAAATGATAAAATATTTACATTCAAGGAAGGGCATTCAGCTCATCTTAATTCATCCATTCAGAAGGATCCGACAGTTCCTGTCCCTACTACAGCTCCTGTTTCTTAAAAGCTTCCAGGGTTTTCACCTCCTCTACTACTTTATCTAGAAGTCCATTCCACATGTTGATCATACTACGTAAAGAATTTCGTGCAGCAGCCCCAAATTTAGGAACATAGGACTTAGGAGCCAAAGTAGACCATTTAGTCCTTCAAGCCTGCTCTGCCATTCGATAAGATCTTGGCTGATATGGTTGTGATCTCAACTCCACTTTCCTGTCTGCCCCCCCGTAACCCTTGACTGCCTTGTCTATCAAAAATCTATCTAACTCAGCCTTGACTAAATTCAATGACCAGCCTCCACTGCTTTCTGGGGAAGAGAATTCCACAGGCTAACAGCCCTCAGAGAAAACATTTCTCCTCACCTCCATCTTAAAAGGGATACCTCTTATTCTTAAACTGTGCCCCCTAGTTCTAGTCTCCCCCACTAGAGTAAACATCCTCCTGGTATCAACTCTATCAAGTCCCCTCAGGCTCTTATGTTTCCATAAGATCACCTCTCATTCTTCTAAACTCCAACAGGTATAGGCACAACCTGTTCAATCTTTCTTCATAAGATAAGCCCTTCATCCCTGGAATGAGTCGAGTGAACCTTCTCTGAACTGCTTCTAACACAATTATATCCTTTTTCAAGTAAGGAAACCAAAACTGTACACAGTACTCCAGATGTAGTCTCACCAATGCCCTGTACAGCAGCAGTAAAACTTCCCTACTTTTATACTCGATTCCCTTGCAATAAACAGCAACATTCCATTTGCCTTCCTAATCCCTTGCTGTACCTGCATACTAACCTTCTGTGTTTCATGTACCAGGACACCCAGACCCCTCTGTACATTTCCATTTAAATAGTATACTGCTTTTCTATCTCTGTCCTGGGATTGCTGCAGTGTTCCAGTGAACATCAACGCATGCTCGAGGAACAGCATCTCATTTACCGATTAGGCACACTACAGCCTGCCAGACTGAACATTGAGTTCAATCATTTCAGAGCATGACAGCCCCCCATTTTACTTTCATTTTTAGTTATTTTTTCTTCCTTTTTTTAACATTCTTTTTTACATTTTTTACAATCCTTTTTTTTGCATTTATTTCATTTCATCTTAGTTTGTTCAGTTTGCTTACCCACTGTTTTTTTTCAGGTTTGCACTTGCTGCTGTTCAATATTCAGTGTATTCACACCTAATCTGTACTAATGCTTTGTCTTTCAACACATCATTAACATATTGTTTGCCTTTGCTCCATGACCTTTTGGTCAGCTATGTGGCCTGGTCCAATCTAGACCTCCTTTGTTATCTCTTGCCCCACCCCCACCTCACTTGCTTATAACCTGTGACTTTTCTAATATTTGTCAGTTCCAATGAAGGGTCACTGACCCAAAACGTTAACTCTGCTTCTCTTTCCACAGATGCTGCCAGACCTGCTGAGTGGTTCCAGCATTTCTTGTTTTTATTACTGCTTTTCTATTCCTGCCAAAGTGGACAAGTTCACATTTTCCCACATTATACTCCATCTGTCAATTTTTTGCCTCCTCACTTAACCTATCTATATCCCTTTGTAGACTGTTTACCTCCTCTTGCCAACTTACTTTACTTCCTATCTTGGTGTCATCAGCAAATGTAGCTACCACACATTCGGTCCCTTCATCCAAATTATTGATATAGATTGTAAATAACTGAGGACCCAGCACTCCACTAGTAACAGCTTGCCAACTTGAAAAAGATCCATTTATCCCTATTTTCTGCTTCCGGTTAGCTAATCAATCCTTTATCCATGCTAATATGTTACCCCCTACACCATGTGTTCTCTTCTTGTGTAGTAACCTTTGATGTGACATCTTATGGAATGCCTTTTGGAAGTCCAAGTACACCACATCTATAGGTTCCCCTTTATCTACCTTGCTTGTTACTTCCTCAAAGAATTCTAATAAATTAGTTAATCATGATTTTCCTTTTACATAACCATGTTGACTCTGGCTGATCTCATTATGATTTTCTAAGTATCCTGCTATAACTTCCTTATTAACAGATTCTGGTATTTTCCCTATGAAAGATGTTTCTATATCTGTAGCCTATAGTTTCCTGCTTTCTGTCTCCCTCCTTTCTTGAATAAAAGTGCTGCATTTGCTATTTTCCAATCCACTGAGACTCTTTCAGAATCTAAGGAATTTTGGAAGATTATAACCTCAACTATCTCTGCAGCCACTTCTTTTAAGACACTAGAATTCAGGCCATCTAGTCCTGGCGACTTGTCAGCCTTTAGGTCTAAGAGTTTTCCCAGCACCTTCTCCCTAATGATAGTGATTGTTTTAAGTTCCTCCCTCTCTTTCATCTCTTGATTTTCAAGTATCTGTCTTTTACAATGAAGACAGACCAAAGACTGTTCAACACCTCCACTATTTCCTTGTTTTCCATTATCAATTCCCCAGACTCACTCTCTCAAGGGCCAACACTAGCTTTAGTTACTCTTTTCCTGTTTAAATACTTGTAGAAACTCTTACTATATGATTTTACATTACTAGCTAGCTTTCTCTCATACTTTTCTTTCTCCCTCTTTGTTTTAGTCACTTTTTGCGGGTTCTTACAATCTGTCCAATCTTGTGACCTACCATTAATCTTTGCAGATTTACCTTTTACTAATTTGAACCCTTATTTTATTATTTGTTCATGGGATGTGGGCATCGCTGGCTAGGCCAGCATTTATTGCCCATCCCTAATTGCCCTTGAGAAGGTGGTGGTGATCTGCCTTCTTGAACCACTGTTGTCCTTGGTGTGTAGGTACACCAACACCAACAAGCTGTTGGGAAGGGGGTTCCAGGATTTTGACCCAGTTACAGTGAAGTAACAGCGATATAATTCCATGTCAGGATGGTATGTGGCTTGGAGGGGAACTTGCAGGTAGTGGTGCTCCCATGCATCTGCTGCCCTTGTCCTTCTTGGTGATAGAGGTCGTGGGTTTTCAAGGTGCTGTTGAAGGAGCCTTGGTGAGTTATTGCAATGCATCTTGTAGATGGTACACACTGCTGCCACTGTGTGTCGGTCATGAAGGGAGTGAATGTTGAAGGTGGTGGACGGGGTGCCAATCAAGTGGGCTGCTTTGTCCTGGTTGGTGTCAAGCTTCTTGAGTGTTGTTGTAGCTACACGCATCCAGGCAAGTGGACAGTATTCCATCACACTCCTGACTTGTGCCTTGTAGATGGTGGGCAGGCACTGGAGAGACAGGAAGTGAGTTACTCGCAGCAGAAGTTCTAGCCTCTGGACCTACTCTTGCAGCCACAGCATTTATGTGGTTGGTCCAGTTCAGTCTCCGGTCAATGGTGACCCCCAGGATGTTGATATTGGGGGATTCAGCGATGGTAATGCCATTGAACATCAAGGGGAGATGGTTAGATTTTCTCTTGCTTGAGATGGTCATTGCCTGGCTGTTCTTGCAATTTACTTTGAAGTTATGTTCTGGATTTATATTTTCCAGTCCTTAGCTACCTTGCATAAACTATAAGATTCCCTCTCATACATCCTTCAAGTCTGGATAGTTCATGCTACTCCAATCTTGCCTGATAACTCAAACCTTTAGTTCTATGGATCAACCTCATGGCTCTTTATTGCACCACCTTTAACTGTCTGCTTTATTTCTCAGCAACCAGAATGGACACAGTACTCAAGGTGTGGTCTGACCAAAGAATTGAACATCTCCCCCTTTTCACAATCTACATACACCTTGACAAAACTGCTCTAACAACTGTACTATACTGGCCAGTATGCTGTTAATATTAAATGAGGATAGTAGCCTTTGGGTCAAAGCAACAGGAGTTTATTTACAGAGGTATTATCTCTAAGGCATCTACATTAACACTGAGCCACACTAGCTTCAGAATCATGACATCACAACGTCTGATGTTGCTTAAGGTCTATATAAATAATCTACCCAGCAACAGCTTATGCATATTATACTACAAAAAACCCTTGTTTTCTACCTTTCAGCCAATTCATTATCAATTCTTAAGATTTACTCAGAATCCCTCTTTGATGTCCTATACTCTGATATAAAAATGGATCTCTTCATGGAATGCCTGCCTTGAAGAGGTTCTGTTCCTCTCTTTGTCATGATTTCTACAAGGAAAGGGTTAATCAGACTGACTTGAACTGTGTTAATGTAATACTGCTATTGATTTGTCCTTTTATCATAATAATGTTAGCTTTTACCCTTTGTTTGTTAAATAGGGGAGTATGATGCTTAAATTGTAATACCTTAAAATAGTTTAAAACGTGTACAAAGATAGAGACCATAGGACCCTTGAACTGAGACTGACCCTTATAGCAGCAACACATTTTAATAGGAAGTAACCACTCGCTTAATATGAGAAGTTAATTGGAGACATGCCATTGCACATTTGTTCTCAAGTTGCAGGGAGATTGTAATCACTGATATGGGTGCATGGACAACAATTAATCCTGTGAAAGGAAATCATCTTGGTAAAACATCATCCTTTGTCATTAGTGTTTAGAATTAAGCTAATGTTGAATGGAACAGAATGAACGTCAGACTTATAAACAAAGGTTTCACTCGTTGGATTAGTAATTATCATCGAATTATAGAATGTTGCACACAGGAGGCCAAATGGCCCATCGCACCAGTGCCAGCTCTTTGGTAGAGCTATCCAATTAGTTCCACTGCTCTTTCCCCATAGCCCAGTAAAAACTTTTCCCTTCAAGTATTTATCCAATTCCCTTTTGAATATTACTGTTGAATCGGATTCCATCACTCTTTCAGGCAGTGCATTCCAGACCACAACAAACTGCTCTGTTACAAAAAAGATTCCTCACACCACCACTGGTTCACCCTTAAATCATTATCCTCTGGTTACTGACACTGCTGTTGCTGGAACCAGTTTCTCTTTATTTATCCTGCCAAAAAACAATCATTTTGAGCACCTCTATCAAATCTCCCCTTAACCTTCTAAGCTCTACGGAGAACCACCTCAGCATCCCCAGTCTCTCCACATAACTGAAGTCCCTCACCACTGGTACCATTCTAATTAATCTCTTCTGCACCTTCTCCAAAGCCTTGACATCCTTCCTAAAATGTGGTGCCCAGAATTGAACACAATACTCCAGCTGCAGGTTAACCAGTATTTTATAAAGGTTCATCATAACTTCCTTTCTTTTGTACTCTATTCCTCAATTAATAAAGCCCAGGATCCCATATGCTTTTAAACTGCCTTCTCAACTTGTCCTGCCACTTTCAAAGATTGTGTACATACATCCCCAGGGGTTTCTCTGGTCCTGCATTCCCTTGAAAATTGTACCATTTCATTCATATTGCCTATCCTCATTCTACTGACTAAATTTCATTTCACAGTTCACTGTGTTAATCTACATCTGCCATGTGACTGCCCATTCCAACAGTCTGTCTATGTCCTCCCGCAGTCTGTTACTATCCAACTTATTGGGTACTACATTTATGAGTTTTGTAACATTTGCAAACTTTGAAATTATGCCCTGCATACACAAATCCATAAGAACATACAGATTAGGAGCAAGAGTAGGCCACTCGGCCCCTTGAGCATGCTCCGCCATTCAATAAGATCATGGCTGATCTGTTTGTAACCTCAACTCCACATTCCCGCCTACACCCGATAACCTTTCACCCCCTTGCTTATCAATAATCTATCTACCTCTGTCTTAAAAATATTTAAAGACTCTGCTTCCACTGCCTTTTGAGGAAGTTCCAAAGACTCATGACCCTCAGAGAGGGTCTCGGTTTTAAATGGGCTACCCCTTATTTTTAAAATAGTGACTCCTAGTTCTAAATTCTTCCACAAGGGGGAACATCATTTCCACATCCACCCTGTCAAGACCCCTCAGGATCTTATATGTTTCAATCAAGTCACCCCTTACTCTTCTAAGCTCCAGCGGATACAAGCCCAGCTTGTCCAACCTTTCCTCAGAAGACAGTCCGCCCATTCCAGGTACCAGTCTAGTAAACCTTCTCTGAACTGCTTCCAACACACTTACATCCTTCTTAAATAAAGAGACCAATACTATACACAGGTCTCACCAATGCCCTGTATAATTGAAGCATATCCTCCCTACTTTTGTATTCAATTCCCCTCGCCAGAAACGATAATATTCTATTAGCTTTCTTAATTACGCGTTGTACCTGCATACTAATCTTTTGTGATTCATACACAAAGACACCCAGATTCCCCTGCATCTCAGAGCTCTACAATCTCTTGCCATTTAGATAATCTGCTTCTTTTTTATTGTTCCTGCCAAAATGGACAATTTCACATTTTCCCACATTATACTCCATTTGCCAGATCTTTGCATACTCACTTAACCTATCTATATCCCTTTGTAGCCTCATGTCCTCCTCACAATTTATTCACTTTCCTACCTATCTTTGTGTAATCAGCAAATTTAGTAATTTAGTCCAGGTCATTGATATACATCAAAAAGTACAGTGGGTCTCATACTGACCCCTAGTACGGTTTACCTTCTTCAATCTGAAAAAACAACTGTCCTTCATTATTCTCTGCTTTCAGTTCCTTAGCCAATTTAGTATCCTGCTGCCACCATCCCTAATTTTGCTGACAAGTCTGTTATGTGCTACTTTGTCAAACTCCTTTTGAAAGTTAATGTACATAACATTAACCACACATGAACAGACCCAAAGACTGGAACAGCATAGTAGGCTGAACAATTGGTTAGTTGGCATCCTTCCATCTACAAAAGATGATGGACACGCAGCAACCAATCCATTTAGGTTGGGTGTCTTCTCTTGGTGCACCTTTGTTGATGGCTGTGAAGGGTAATCTTTGAGAGGCAGGTTTTGCCACAAGTGCTGCACGTGAAGCTGCCAAGTGACGCTGTGAGTTGTTGTTTTTGACGTTGGCACCTGTTGCCAAGCTGCTGTAGCAACTGGTCATCATGGTAGTGCACACCAGTCCACAGGATGTGTCACCATTTCTCTCTTTCACCAGCTAGTGACTGCCAAGTGAGACAGTCGAAATTTAGGGCCTTCATGTCATGCTTGCAAGCATCCCTGAAGCAGAGCTTTGGGTGCCCCACTGGTCGTCTGACCCCAGCTAACTCGCCATACAGAAGGTCCTTGCGTATGCGACCATCTTCCGTCCTGTGGACGTGTCCGATCCACCGAAGCCACCTCTGTTCAATCAGTGCCAACACACTTGGGAACTCAGCCTTCGAAAGGATTGTCACATTTGTGATTTTGCCCTGCCAGGATATACCCATAATGCACCACAGATAGCGAAAATGGAAATTATTGGGCTTCATTTCCTGGTAGCTGCAAGTCACCCATGTTTCACAGCTACATAGCAAGGTGCTGAGAACAGAGGCCTTATAAATTATCAGCTTGGTCCTAAGGGTCAGCTTGGTGTTATACGATGGTGACCAATTAGACATAATGAATCCCAGAGGAGTAAATAATGAAGCACATACCTCAAGATAATAGGAAAGCCACGTATGATATCTTGGGGAAGAGATTTTTTAGCAATTGAGTGGCCAGTTGGCAGGTAGGCTGGCTAGCCGCCTAATCTCTCTGGTGGGGGGGCCCGGTCCATTTTGAGGGTGGGACCTTAACATGCTGCTGGTGAGTTTTACACCCTGAAAAGGCATCCTGCTGCAACTAGTCAGTTCCAGGCCAGCAGAGTATTAGGGAATCTAGAGGCTGACCTAGTCAGCAGAGATGTAGGGCTGCAGGTGGGGAGGTGATCATAGAGAAGGTAGTCAGGGGTGGCAGCAACCCACTCCTGTTACTTCTGACCACACAAAATAATTTAGACTTACCTTTTTTGTGACCTCCTCATCTTGACTTCCAGGTTTTACTCAGTGAAGTACCCACATTGCCCTAAAAGCTGCATCAGGATCCTGTCTGATTTAGGCTGGCACCTAGGCTACCTTGTAGAAGCCCTGAGTTAAAATGGCAGTGGTGTGAGACTGGGACGGTAAGGTGACCAGTTTGGTTTGACACCACTACTGCTCCATTTCCATCAGGCAGGAGGAGATAAAATTCTCACTTCATATCCATTTACTCACAATGCTCAGAAATAAGATTACCAGAAACTTGGCTTTTTCAAAGAGTTTGTGTTATTTAGTGCATTGGGGTGTATTCAATGCATAAATTCTTTAACGAATGAAATTGCTTTGACCACCTTTATAATTTAGATTCTGTAGCTAGTTCGCTTGTTGCTTGGGCAATCAAACTCATCAGTGAATACCGTGATTGTCTCCAGATATGCAATAGTTAATCAGAGTCAAATGCAGTAAGTTCCATGTAAACATCTGCATTTACTATTTGAAAAGTAATAAAAAATGCCAATTATAATGTTGGATTTTAACACGATATAAAATAAATGAATAATAAATTTGGAAATGTTAAAAATTGCAGTAAATATTATGACTTGGTTGTCAATATGGCAGAATTATGGTAGTTTTCAGAGCAGATCCTTTCTAACATAGCTAAGCCTGACCATACACAAAACAAAATTCAGCCAATGCCTTCTTCTTTAGCTTGAGACTTTTGTAGGAAGATTACTGTAACCCTCCAAATAAAAGAGGGCATTTGAAAAAAATGTCGTACTTGAAACAAAAGGAATTTTACACTCACATATCGCTCCCAGTCAATTTCTGCATAAAATCCATTTGGAGCACCGTTACTTTTCTTCTGAAAATGGTGAGAAATAAAAGGATATTACTAATGCTGTTTATATTTAAATATTGATACTTTTAAGAGAAAATGTAACAAAACTGTACACATATTTTGTTCAATTTTGTACAGTTTTGTCACAGTAAGTACACAAAAAGACAATGGCAACTTTAGGGTTGTTTGTATGGTTGTAGCTGAGGAACTATACCTAATTTGGTGGTCAGGATGATTTGACGAGTCCCTCGGGTTGGTCAGACCCATGACATTACTAAGGATTCTGCCCATCTCTTGAGTATTGTTCTTGTGAGGCAATGGAAAGGGTCATTAGCCAATGGTCCCATTTTGACCATAGCACTAGGTTTGGTTCCATTGACTGGTAGAAAAAGGCTCCAATCTGCCTTGTACCTCGAGGCATGAACCCATACACTGCTCACTGATGAGTGATAAATGTCTCACAGATGTTTTGCTCATGTTTGTTTTGCTCATGTTTGTTGTCAGAAGGGTCGTGTTTCACTATAGTTGGGCCTTCATCTTCTGGCAGCTATTAGTGACAGTTGTGCTAGACTGTTTACAGGAGGTAAAGCTCGCTTTCCAGCAGGCACTGGGCTGAGTCTGCATAAAATTGCATGGCTCTTTGTTCTCTCTATGGCTATCCAGACTGGTTGAACGTGTATAGTAATGAGTTTTTCTGGTTGCAGACCTTTCAGCAGTGATCCTCCAGAGATGGTTGGAATTTGGGAGTATATGTGAGGTGTAATATTCTTGATATACTGTCTTATTCATTCTACCACGGGAGATAGTTGGAAGGGTATTTTTCCCTCCTTTGTATCTGCCGCCCCTAAGTCCCATTCCCAGGCAATTTTGAAGCCATACACAAAGATGCTATTATTAAGTACTAGGGAATTTTTCCTTTAACATCATACTGTCTGGAATGCATACAGCAGGAAAATCATATTCATAGTTTTCTGAAGCAGTATGTGGATGGCCCTACTAGATAAGGGGCTACACTCGACCTCCTCTTAGGAAATAAGGATGGGCAGGTGGTTGATGTGCCAGTTGGGGAGCACTTTGGGACCAGTGACCATAACTCTATTAGCTTCAAGATAGTTATGGAAAAGGATAGGACTGGTCCTCAGGTTGAAGTCCTAAATTGGGGGAAGGCTAATTTCGATGGCATCAGACAGGAATTCTCAAAAGTTGAATGGGAGAGGCTGTTTACAGGTAAAGGGACGTCTGGCAAGTGGGAGGCTTTTAAAAGTAAGATAGGAAGAGTTCAGGGCCGGCATGTTCCTGTTAGATGGAAGGGCAAGGCTGGCAAGTTTAGGGAACCTTGGTTGACGAGGGATATTGAGGGTCTGGACAGGACAAAGAAGGAGGCATATGTCAGGTATAGGCAGCTGGGATCAAGTGAGTCCCACGAGAAGTATAGGGGATGTAGGAGTACACTTAAGAAGGAAATTAGGAGGGTGAAAAGGGGCCATGAGATTTCACTGGCAGATAAGATAAAGGAGAATCCTAAAAGATTCTATAAGTATATTAAGAGTAAAAGGGTAGCTAGGGAGAGAGTAGGTCCCCTTAAGGATCAGTGTGGAGCCACGGGAAATGGACGAGGTCTTAAATGAATACTTCTCGTCTGTATTTACTGTGGAGAAGGTCATGGAAGCTAGTGAGTTCAAGGGAGGGAACAGCGATATCCTGGAGCACATCAACATTACAAAGGAGGAGGTGCTGGAGGTTTTGAAGCACATTAAGGTGGATAAATCCCCAGGGCCTGACCAGGTGTATCCTAGGATGCTATGGGAAGCAAGGGAGGAGATTGCTGGGGCCCTGGCAGAGATTTTTGTATCATCGTTAGCCACGGGTGAGGTACCGGAAGACTGGAGAATATCTATAATGTTGTGCCTTTATTTAAGAAGGGCAGCAGGGATAAGCCAGGGAACTACAGGCCGGTGAGCCTTACATCAGTGGTGGGAAAGTTATTGGAAGGGATTCTGAGAGACAGGATTTATTTGCATTTGGAAAGGCATGGTCTGATTAAGGATAGTCAGCATGGCTTTGTGCGTGGAAAATCAGTCTCGCGAATTTGATTGAGTTTTTCGAGGAGGTGACCAAGAGGATTGACGAGGGCAATTGTCTACATGGACTTTAGCAAGGCCTTTGACAAGGTTCCATATGGTAGGCTGGTCCAGAAGGTTCGAACACATGGGATCCAGGGTGAGCTAGCAAATTGGATACAAAATTGGCTCGGTGATAGGAAGCAGAGGGTGGTAGTGGAGGGTTGTTTTTTAGATTGGAGGCCGGTGACTAGTGGTGTGCCGCAGGGATCAGTGCTGGGCCCTTTGTTGTTTGTCATATATATTAATGACTTGGATGAGAATGTAGGGGGCATGATTCGTAAGTTTGCAGATGACACCAAAATTGGTGGTATAGTGGACAGTGAAGAAGGTTGTCTAAGGTTACAACAGGATATAGATCAACTGGGAAAGTAGGCAAGGGATTGGCAAATGGAATTTAACGCAGACAAGTGTGAAGTGATGCATTTTGGGAAGTTAAACCAGGGCAGGGCATATGCAGTGAATGGCATGGCCTTGGGGAGTGTTGTTGAGCAGAGAGACCTTGGAGTGCAAGTACATAGTTCCCTAAAAGTGGCAACACAGCTAGACAGGGTGGTGAAGAAGGCTTATGGCATGCTTGCCTTCATCAGCCGAGGCATTGAGTACAAAAGTTGGGACGCCATGTTACAGTTGTACATAACGTTGGTTTGGCCGCATTTGGAGTACTGTGTGCAGTTCTGGTCGCCGCACTATGGGAAAGATGTGATTAAGCTAGAGAGGGTGCAGGATGTTGCCTGGTTTGGAGGGCTTGAGTTATAAAAAGAGATTGGATAGGCTGGGTCTGTTTTCCCTGGAACGAAGAAGGCTGAGAGGGGACATGATAGAGGTATATAAAATTATGAGAGGCATATATAGGGTAGATAGCCAGAGTCTGTTTCCCATGGTAGGGGTGACTAAAACTAGAGGGCATAGATTTAAGGTGAGAGGGAGGAGGTTTAAAGGGGTCAAAGGGGTAAATTTTTCACACAAAGACTAGTGGGTATCTGGAATGAGCTGCCTGAGGAAGTGGTGGGGGCAGGAACAGTAGCAACATTTAAGAGGCATCTGGACAGGTACTTGAATGAGCAAGGCATAGAGGGATATGGAATTAATGCAGGCAGGTGGGATTAGTATAGATAGGCATTATGGTCGGCATGGACGCGGTGGGCCTAAGCGCCTGTACGACGCTATGATTCCTCAGGATTACTTTAGTGAGGAGCAGCTATAAACATATGAACTTTTTTTTTAAATGGAAAAAACCATTAGACCCAACAAACCCACACATTTTTGAAAGATCTATATCACAAACTGCCTTTTACCTTTATTCTCAATGGCCTTTTCCAAAGAACAACTAATTGTCTCTTCAACCGATATATACTTCATTTTTTTTTAATTTTTTCAACATATCTTTTATTCCAATTTGGATGAAAAACACCTTCCATTTTCACACCTAAATTCCATTTTTTTTTTTAGCATGCATCACCAGACATGGGATTACAATTCATATCAATATCCTGTTCATAGAATCACTAATATGACTGAGTTGCCTAATGGATGTATTCATAGCACAATTAATATGAGTTAACAATGTTTAACAAACATATTTAATATCATTATAGTGGCTGCTGTTAAATACTATTCACTGATCAATATTTTTCAAGTTCAGTGTATTTGTAAGGACAGCACTTATTTTTTCCTGCCCACTTTTGTTCTCTAGTCACCCACCAATTGCAGCCAAGAGGGTGAACTGCTCCAGTTTGTGTCAAAGATATCAAGAAAATAGCTACTAGGCCAAATCAAAAATGAAGTTAAACACAATTTATCCTCAATGGGAATTAATCATAATTCATTTTAAGATCAAGTTGATGATGACAGTAACAAATCAACAACATAGACACAATCTCAAAGCGAGTATCAAATATTAGGAATCATTCTGTCATTAATTATTGCACTTAATATTAACTCCCGATTGGCCTCCCATTTTCTACCCTCTGTAAACTGGAGGGGATCCAAAACTGTGCTGCCCATGTCCCAACTCACACCAAATCCCATTCACCCATCCCTTTGCTCATGGAACTACATTGGCTCCCAGTTCAGCAAAGCCCCAATTTTAAAATTCTCGTCCTTGTGTTCTAATTCCTCCATGGCCTCACCCCTCACTACCTCTAACTTCCTCCAGCCCTATAACCCTCCAAGATATCAGCAGTCCTTCATTCTGGCTTCCTGAGCATCACTAATTTTAATCAGTCCACCGTTGGCAGTTGGGTTTGCGGCTGCCAAGGCCCTGAAGCTCCAGAATTCAGTTTCTAAATCTCTCCATCCCTGAAACTCTCTTCCCTCTTTAAGAGACTCCTTAAAACCTACCTTTCTGACCAAATTTATGGCCATCTGTCCTAATATCTCCGAAGAAGGGTCACTGACCCAAAACGTTAACTCTGCTTCTCTTTTCACAGATGCTGCCAGACCTGCTGAGTGGTTCCAGCATTTCTTGTTTTTATGTCCTAATATCTCCTTGTGTGACTCTTAGAGTCATAGAGAGATACAGCACTGAAACAGGCACTTCGGCCCACCAAGACCATCAACCACCCATTTATACTAATCCTACATTAATCCCATATTCCCTAACATATCCCCTCCCACATTAATCCCATATTCCCTACCATATCCCCTCCCACATTAATCCCATATTCCCTACCAACACTAGAGGCAATTTACAATGGCCAATTTACCTATCAACCTGCAAGTCTTTGGCAGTGGAAGGAAACCGGAGCACCCGGCGGAAACCCACGCGGTCACAGGGAGAACTTGCAAACTCCACACAGGCAGTACCCTGAACCGAACCCAGGTCACTGGAGCTGTGAGGCTGCGGTGCTAACCACTGCGCCACTGTGCTGCCCTAACTCTGTCAATTTTTGTTTGATAACGCTCCTATGAAGCGCCTTGGGATGCTTCACTATGTTAAAGGCACTATATAAAATAAGTTGTCATTGTTGAACGTGTATTTTCAGTTCACTGCTCCTTTCCTTTATATTCACAAGTATTCTACACACTGTTACAAGTGAGTATATTTTGTCACAGATTTAACTGCTCCTTGTCGACAGTATGATACTGGGAAAAAGGACAGTTAAGTTTGTGTATTTAATTCACAGGGATTTTACTAGAACAGTAGCTTACTCTTGCTGAACACCTGTGCAGAGCATCCCAGCCAAATGAGTGCAGGTCCTTATGTACTGTCTCAAATGGTCAGAGAGGTGAGCAGACTGCAAGCTACAGGTGAGCCCAGCATCTAGCCCTGAATAAAAAGTTATCTCTTCCTTAAAATAACACAAGTTACTCATGCTCATTCTCCATAACCATTGCTGGGGGTGATCAAACATCTTTAATGGAAAGTTTATACTGCAGAACATTTCCAGTGGAAGCAATTCTGCAACCTAGTGAGGCTGCCAGTACACAAAGCTTGGGGTTAACTCTGAGCATGAGCAGCAACACAAACAACTACACCTATTGTAATATGAATAGGAGTCAGTTATTAATATAAGCTTTGTTAACATAATATTGGTCTGATCAAGTATTTATTTAACCTGCATATTAACCAGTCAAAAATTAAATTGTCTGTATACTTACACTTGCATCTCGGTCTGGTGAACCCCTGTATGGAAACAGAGAACATTTTTTTTAAACAAGAATTATCCAAAGCAGAATTAATTATGATTGATACACAGGACAACTATAAACTAAATCAGCATTCTTCTGTATTTATACCATGGGGATCACCAGCTGTAGACAGACTTCCGCCTTCAGGTACACTGAGTAATTTGCAAGATTTTTTGGGCATTCATTAGTGTGGAAAATTAGTAGTATTTGACACCTTCACACATGTATTTTGAACAGATTTTATTTATTCAGTCATGGTATCTGGATGTCATTGGCTAGGCCAGCATTTATTGCCTATCCCTAATTGCCCTCGAGAAGGTGGTGGTGAGCTGCAGTCAATGTGGGGTAGGTACACCCACAGCGCTGTTAGGAAGGGATTTCCAGGATTTTGACCCAGTGTCAGTGAACGAACAGCGATATAGTTCCAAGTCAATAAGGTGTGTGACTTGGAGAGGAACTTGCAGGTGGTGGTGTTCCCATGCATCTGCTGCCCTTGTCCTTCTAGGTGGGTTATCTTTGTAATTATTTACATTAGGCCAAGCCAGCTATCTTTCAGCAATAAAATGGGGGAACCAGGTGATGCAATTGGTTAGCAGTCCCTTCACTCTCTCAGGCCTAGATTGGTTCCTGGCTAGAAAGAAGGGATGTAATTCTTTCTCTCAGTTAGTTGCAAAATTCCCAGCTGAAATGAGTTTGGCACAATCTCACCCAGTTCTTATTTAAAGGGGCTGGAAAGCACATCCACTAAGCACTGATTGAACTAAAAGCTTTATTTTCCTTTTTTTGTAGAATGCAATGGCTGTCAATCGTGTGATGTTGCTGTGAGCGATTTCATGAAACTTCAGTTAACAGGAACAAAAGAAACCCGTCAACAACACTCCTCTTGTGATAGCGCTCATTTCACACTTTTCCAGTAAACAGCTATTTAACAAGTATAACAGATGAAAAGTTCTCATCCAGCTTTGGCAGTGCATTATGTGTGTCTAATGGTTCCACATAACTGGAGAAAATGTTGACTTACTACAGACTCAGGCTTTACAAAAATTAAATACAGACCTGAGTGTTCTCCCAATTTAAAGAGATAATGCGCATCAGGCAGCAGGACACACTCTGTCACTCTCACACACTGGCTACTATATTTGCACCCTCCTCCTGTAAGCCCAGTTTAGTTGCATTTGTTCAACTGGATCCAAAGCAGGACTCCATGGGCAGGATTTTGAGATTTGTTGTTGGGACCCCGACGTCAGTGTCAAATGGGGGTCATAACTCCACACTGTGTGGGCAGCTCTCAAAGCTGGAGGGCCAATTGGAGGCCTTCCAGTACGGAGGAAGCAGCAGGCTGCATATTCAGGTAAGAGCCTCAAGATGGAGGCGCCCTCTCTCCAACATGTAAATAAAAAATAGACTCAGTAGCCGGGCCACCACTGTGGAGAGGGATCTCCACCACAGGGCTGCCTGGCCAGACAGGCAGGGAGGGCCTCAAAGCCTACCTGGAGGCCTGGCCCCACTGGTCTGCCGACAGGGCGGCACAGTGGCGCAGTGGTTAGCACCGCAGCCTCACAGCTCCAGGGACCTGGGTTCGATTCTGGGTACTGCCTATGTGGAGTTTGCAAGTTCTCCCTGTGTCTGCGTGGGTTTTCTCCGGGTGCTCTGGTTTCCTCCCACAAGCCAAAAGACTTGCAGGTTGATAGGTAAATTGGCCATTATAAATTGTCACTAGTATAGGTAGGTGGTAGGGAAATATAGGGACAGGTGGGGATGTTTGGTGGGAATATGGGATTAGTGTAGGATTAGTATAAATGGGTGGTTGATGGTCGGCACGGACTCGGTGGGCCGAAGGGCCTGTTTCAGTGCTGTATCTCTAATCTAATCTAAAGGATGTGATCTCCAGGCAGCTGGCCTAGTCCCCGATGCCTCAGGGGGCACGGTAGCTGGAAAGTTACAGTTGGCTTCTGACAATAGGCCTTATTGGTCTTTACTTCCCATTAATTGGCTACCTGCAGCCTCGGTGCCACCCCCAACCCCAACATCCCACCTCAGGGAAAATGTCCTGGGGGTGGAATGGTATCAGCAAACCGCACAACAGCATGAATCTTCACAGCTGCCCACCTCTGTGCTTGCCCCCATCGGGGGCTTAAAATCCTGCACCATGGTTAGTTATTAAATGTACATGCTATCAATAAAGTATCAGTGCTGCCTGTAGTAAGGCTGCCCTGCAAGATGGCAGCTTACCACCTCTCCTAGTATGATCCTCCTTTACTGTTAAGGTCATTTACCAGGACCCAATGGCCGTGGACCGAGTCACTCCTCATCAGTTGGCTGCAGACAGAGAGCGCGAGCGAGAGCAACAGCGAGAGCGAGATGAGGGCCAATGCTTTGCTGAATGATCAATATGTGTAACTCTAGCCCCTAATGAATCTTCCTGTGCAAAGTGCAGATCAGCAAAGCAACGATTCTTTCCATTCACCATTTGCAACTCGGTTTTTGCTCATTTTCACTAACATTTTAGAATGGCACCAAGATTTAGAGTAATGGTTAATTGCAGAAAAGTCTGTCACTGGATTCTATTAGTCATGCTCCCCTATATGCTTCCATCTACTATTTCATTAAACTTAACAGCCAGAAGAATATTAACCCTAATGTAGTATCTCACTTGAAGAAGCCAAAGGATGCAAAAATATGTGTTGTACTTGTGCATTGAGAGAATTCTTCATATTGTTGGTGAAGAATAAATTAAATTTAACTTTATGCCTGGCCTATGCTCTATCTGAGATGAGAGTAGCATACTTGATGCTGACATTTGGGGCAGAATTTTCAAGGACCTGTGGAGGCCGCTTTGGAGGCTGGGGTGGCGGGTTGCAGAGGGGGCTGCCGTAAATGGAAGGGAAATCCCATTGGGCCAGCTCCACAGCACATTCCCGTCTACACGGGATTTTGAAGGAGGTGGGGTGACAGTGGGACTGGTTACCAAACTGGCTGCGACAGGTAACCACTTAAGGCCCTTGAGAGTTTAATTCAGGGCACTCCCAATGCTATCTGGATTTTCCAATCAGCATGCAGAGTACCTGTCAAGCCAGGAGGCTGTCCATGAAACAGTGGCAGCCTCCCAGAGCCGAACGTTCCATTCAAAGGGGAAGATGCCACTCTAATAAATGGCCGCAAATACAGCAGTGCCTGCTAATGTGGGTGGCTTTCCCCTTCCTGTCCGATGGCCTTAACACTATGGCCCTTCGTATATCCCCCATTTGTGGCTGGCAACCAGGAACGGGGGCACTCTCGCGCCTCCCTACCTACCTCAGCAGCACCCACCTCTCCCGGTGGGGCTGACAATCTTCCAGTGCTGAACAGCTTCCTATTGGCTGTCCAGATTCGGCAGGATGCCCATCATCCTTAATTGGATGGTGGTCTTGGAGGCAGCAACTTAATTGGCCGCCTCCTGCAAAATCGACCTCGGGGTCCCACCGCCAGCAGTTCTGGGTTCCCGACCCACATTACATCCCAACAGTGGGATCGGGACCCAAGAAGGAAAATTCTACCCATGGGAGCCCTAAAGATGTTCCAGTCTTAGCACCAATGCTCCTCACATTGACAAAAGTAAAATATTTGGCAAAAAATACACTTGAAAAAATTTTTAAATCACAATTGGAGAAAAAGTGCATCAAATTTGTGATACTGCCTTCTTTGCAAGAAGGCTTTTTATACACACTCCTAATGCCTAAAGGCCAGCAAGGGTTGTATTTACAGTCTCTTAGCCATTGAGCCTGTAGATCTCTACACCAAATGTCTTACTTCAGCTACTTTGTAAATTGCTGCAATGTGGTGATAAAATTCAAGTCTGCACTTTTCTTTATTTGTTCATGGGATAGGAGCGGCATTGACAAAGGCCAGCATTTGTTGCCCATCCTTAATTGTCCTTGAGAAGATGGTGGTGAGCTGCCTTCTTGAACTGCTGCAGTCCATCTGGTGTAGGTGCTGTTATGGAGGGAGTTCCAGGATTTTGACCCTGAGACAGTGGAGGAATGGCAATATAGTTCCAAGTCAGGATCATGTGTGACTTGGAGGGGAACTTGCAGATGGTGGTGTTCCCATGCTTCTGCTGCCCTTGTCCTTCTAGGTAGTAGAGGTAGCTGGTTTGGAGATGCTGTCGAACGAGCCTTGGTGAGTTGCTGCGGTGCATCTTGTAGATGGTACAGACTGCTGCCACTGTGCATCAGTGGTGAAGGGAGTGAATGTTGAAGGTGGTGGATGGGGTGCCGATCAGGTGGGCTGCTTTGTCTTGGATGGTGTCAAGTTTCTTGAGTGTTGTTGGAGCTGCACCCATCCAGGTAAGTGGAGAGTATTCCATCAAACTCCTGACTTATGCCTTATAGCTGGACAGGCATTGGGGAAACAGGAGGTGAGTTACTTGCTGCATAATTCTCAGCCTCTGACCTGCTCTTGTAGCCACAGTATTTATATGTTTCGTCCAGTTCAGTTTCTGGTCAATTGTAACCCCCAGGATGTTGATGGTAGGGAATTCAGTGATAGTAATGCCGTTGAATGTCAAGAGTATATGGTTATATTATCTCTTGTTGGAGATCTCCATTGGCTGGCACTTAAGTGGCAAATAACATTCGTGCCACATACCAGCCCAAGACGGAATGTTGTCCAGATCTTGCTGCATATGGACACAGACTGCTTCAGTATCTAAGGAGTCGCAAATAACACTGAACACTGCGCAATCATCAGCGAACATCCCCACTTCTAACTTTATGATGGAGGGAAGGTCATTGATGAAGCAGCTGAAAATGGTTGAGCCTAGGACATTGCCCTGAGGAACTGCTGCAGCGATGTCCTGGGGATGAGATGTTCGGCCTACAACAATCACAACCACCTTCCTTTGTGGTAGATATGACTCCAACCAGTGGAGAATTTTCCTCCTGATTCCAATTGACTCCAGTTTTGCCAGGGCTCCTTGACGCCATAGTCAAATACTACCTTGATGTCAAGGGCAGTCACTCTCACCTCACCTCTGAAATTCAGCTTTTCTGTCCATGTTTGGACCAAGGCTATACTGGGGCCTGAGCCAAGTGGCCCTGGTGGAACCCAAACTGAGCACTGGTGAGCAAGTTATTGCTGTTTAAGTGCCGCTTGATTACACCTTCTATTACTTTGCTGATGATCGAGAATAGGCTGATGGGGCAGTAGTTGGCTGGATTGGTTTTGTCCTGCTTTTTGTGGGTAGGACATACCTGGACAATTTTCCACATTGCTGGGTAGATGCCAGTGTTGTTGCTGTACTGGATCAGCTTGGCTAGGGGTGCAGCTAGTTCTGGAGCACAAGTCTTCAGTCCTACTGCTGGGATGTTGTCAGGGTCCCTAGCCTTTACAGTATCCAGTGTCTTCAGCTCTTTCTTGATATCACATGGAGTAAATTGAATTGGCTGAAGACTGGCATCTGTGATGCTGGGGACCTTAGGAGGACATCGAGATGTGTCATTCACTCGGCATTTCTCATGTGCTGAGCTCCCCCATCATTGAGGATGGGGTTGTTCGTGGTGCTTCCTCCTCCAGTTAGTTGTTTAATTGTCCACCACCACTCACAACTGGATGTGGCAGGACTGCAGAGTTTTGATCTGATCCATTGGTTGTGGAATTGCTTAGCTCTGTCTGCCGCATGAGGCTTCCGTTGTTTAGCATGCATGTAGTCATTCCTGACATTCCCTACACACTAATTTCAATCATACCACTGTGGGCAGTTGCTAAATGGATGCCAGACACTTCCCCACAGGGAGTGGAAGATAGTTTTATTGAATAATTCTATTTTTAATGGTCCCTTTGGTGGGTGGAAGCTGATATAACTCTGCTTCCCTTTGATGGAGGGCGAGAGAGAAGAGCTCTAAATCCCAGCTCAGTGAGGCAGGCCTCGAATGGAAACTCAGTTACATGGAGTGAAGTGTCAGCCTAGATTTTGTCTCAAGTCTGTGTAGTGGAGCAACTCAGAGGCGAGAGAGATACCACTTAGGAAAGAATAAGACAATACGGAAGTAGGAGATAAAATGGCTGTCAAGTCAGTGGGAATAAGCTGACCCATCATTAAAGTCAGGCTAAGACATGCAGCACAAGGTTATCGCACCTGAAGGGAAATCCCGTGTTTCTCTGTGGTTTGGTGTGAGACCCGGAGTATTTAAAGTAAATTAACTCTGCTGGTTATCTCCTTCTAGCCCTGGATGCTGTTGGTGGTTTATTTTGGCTGGTAAGGAAGCCACAGCTGCTGCCTTGCCTCAGGCCGCAGATTAAAATGGCTGATCAGGCCGCATTGACATCATTGGAGCCCAATATGCAAGTTTGAAGAGGACGCCAGAGACTTGGGGGCAGGCATCCTTGTCACCTGCGTTAAAATTGTAGTCAGTAAGATGATGTCAGTCGAGAAGCAGCAAGTCCTCTGCTCCATCCTAACTGCCCCGTCTGGTTTCCGGCAAGCGGTGAATGTAAAAATTACAGTTGTATGGTTGTTTAAGGTTGTTTCCATAATTATGAGTTATTTTCAGCCCCTGTTTATCTTGCACTTAAATCTGATGCTGATTACCAACCACCTTCCCATTATCAAAGGTGATTTTGAAGTATAAAAATCTAAAATTATGAAAGTTGCGAGCTCAATCTTTGTTGAGGAACAACAATTCCAGCTCCAGCACTGATAATTTCATGTGCTTCCTGTTGGAAAGTGCACAACATGTTTAAACAATAAATAAGGAAAGGATCAAGCTTGGTTGTGATGTCTATCAAAGCTGAATAACCTTCAAACACTCACTATCTAGGTTAATACCACTTGGGTGAAATACTGGCGAGCTGCCAGCCAGCACCTTCCAGCTGTAACTTTGCATGAGTCACTGATCATACTGCTGGAGAGATAATGAGGAATGTATATTGCACATGCATAACACCTGCATCACAGCATACAAACCTCTATTTCTCCAGCTCTCCAAAACCCTCACGTGGCAAAGATTAGTCAGCAGCTTAAAAAGTACTTCAGTGCAGGTTCTAGAAGTCAGATCAGGGAGGAGATAATAGCCATAGTCCATTCTTTGTATTCTCTTGACACTCATAAGTGACTCAAGATCGATTTTTATGGTTTATGTCTTCATTAGAATCCTTTAATTTGTTTACAGCCTTATCATGTCCCATAAATTATTTGCAAACTTTGCAGATTGAGAAGCTGGCATTGATCAAAGAGTTATTTTAGCATATTTGGTACTCCCAGCATTTTGTTATTTACTTACTATCCAACATCAACAATTTTCATTAATGCAAGAGGTTTGTTCCAAGATCGCCTATGTTTTTTGTGATTACTGAGAAGACTGAAGTGCTGATTGAAAAGATCTACCCTTCATCATATTATACTTTCAAAAATCCCTTCCTGTAGAATAGCCATGAAATGAAAATGTACTATAAAATGGGGATATTTTGTACTTGCACCCTTTGGGCTGAAATTAGTGCGGCCGTTTAAAGCGGGAATGGTGGCATGGGGGGAAAAGAATCATGTCGGAAGCGTCCGCACAGACATCCGGCATCGTGATGTCAGTTCCGGATTTAGTCAGCAGCGGAAAATGCACCAAGGTGGCATCGCTGCCCCGACATGACGGGAATGTAATTTAAATTGTAGAGCACTTACTTTTAATACATGTGCATCTAATTTGTGATTCAATGGGGGCACTTGGGATTAAGAGGACATCAGGCAGCCCTCATGTGCCTTCGGATTCCCTGATGGCACTGAGGCAAGGACAGGTAGGCAGCCATGTCCAGTACTGCACAGAGGAAGAGGGGTGTGGTGGCAGGCCATTGTCAGCTAACAATGCTGTGAGCTCTGCAGGGGCGGGGGTTGGGGTCTAGGGGCGGGAGTGCCGGCTCAGCAGGGTCGAGGGGCAGGATTGCCGGCGGAGCAGGGTCTAGGGGCAGGATTGCCGGCGGAGCAGGGTCTAGGGGCAGGATTGCCGGCGGAGCAGGGTCTAGGAGCAGGATTGCCGGCGGAGCAGGGTCTAGGGGCGGGAGTGCTGGCTCAGCAGGGTCTAGGGGTGGATGTGCCAGAGGAGCAGAGTCTTAGGTGGTCTGCAAGTTGGGGGCTTGGGTTTGAGTGGCTGTATTAAGAGACCAGACAATTGGGTGAGATGTTTGGTTGCCCATACTGTTGGATGAGAGGGTCGGCTATCAGCAAGGGTGGGCACTCATGGCCATCAGGGAGTTTACAAGGAGAATTAGCTAAAGCACAGTTGCCAAGGCAGGGTTGTCTCTGCATCAACAGTGCTCTGTAGGCCCATCGGTCACCTGACATGGGTCTCATACACCCTGTCGTTTCGGGCCCCCCCTCCCCGGTCTGATGTGGCACCTTTGAAGGAGGAAGAGCCAAGAAACTCTACGATGAAAGCAGCAGCAAGAAGGGCCCACCTGTGCCAGAGAGCGTACAGGACTCGAATCAACTACCTCCAAATGTCCGAGTGGCATTGTCAGTGAAGTTGCGGCTCTCCAGGGAGGCCGCCATAACTTATGCGCCATGCTGCAGGTTGAACTGCGACTTATGGGATTCGGGGTCATCCTATGCCAGTGGCCCTGAAGATCACAGCGGCATTAAACTTTAGCACGTCTGGACCATTCCAAGGATCCACTGGGGACATGTGTGGGGATCACCCAGGCAGCAATCCACTGCTGCATCAAGGAGGTGACCAGTGCTCTGTTCAAGAGGGTTGGTGACTATGTGCGCTAACGCACCAAACCTGACAGTCAGGCCAAGAGGGTCACTGGCTTCAGGGCCATCGCTCGATTTCCCTGGGTGCAAGGTGTGATAGATCAGGGTTGTCCAACGTTTTTGCATGGGAGGCCACATTACAATTTTTGTCTTACATAGGGAGCTGGTGAGACAATTTCGGAAAGATAAAGGCGTTAAAAATCTATCTTATTATTTATCGAAACAGCAATAAATGTATGCTTTTGTGAAGAAGCTTTAAATGAAAAGACTAATTTATTGACTTACTTTCTCGTCACTATGTTGGACACTGATTTAGTGAGGTTCCTGGCATTTTTGTGCTTGCACAAGTAGTCAATGTCTGCCCGCACACTTGATGTAGCAATGTGGAGTATTCTGGCTAGATGAGCACGGGAACGATCAGCAGATGGTTGATCAGTTTTTTTTTAAGTCGCAAGTCAGTTTCACAGCTCACATTTGCTGACATCGGGAATAGTCATTTCCCAAGTTGGGACAGATTTGGCGTTTTCCGGTGGGCTTTTAAAATACCCCAAATCTATCCGAAGTTGGGAAACAGCTGTTCCCGATGTCAGCAGCTGTCAGCCGTGAAACTGACTTCCAATATTTAAAAATCCGGTCTGGAAGAAGAAGACAAAGGGGAATTTCTCATCTCCAGTCACGGACCCCTGGCAAGGATGAGGAATAGCCTGGGTACAATTTACATCCACAGGCCGGATGAAAACCTTTGACGGGCCGGATCCTGGCCCGTGGGCCATATGTTGGACAACCCTGTGATACACTGTATGCATGTGACCATTAGGCTCCAACAGACTAGTCAGCCACCTTCAACAACAGGAAGGGCGTCCATTCAATCAACATTCAACTGGTTTACAACCACCAACTGTATTTCCTGCAGGTGTGTGCCCGCTTCCCCGGAAGCAGCCATGATGCCTCACAAACCTTATTGAGTTTTTCGAGAAGGTGACCAAACAGGTGGATGAGGGTAAAGCAGTGGATGTGGTGTATAT
This sequence comes from Heterodontus francisci, assembly GCF_036365525.1. Classification (NCBI taxonomy): domain Eukaryota; kingdom Metazoa; phylum Chordata; class Chondrichthyes; order Heterodontiformes; family Heterodontidae; genus Heterodontus; species Heterodontus francisci. The sequence continues at coordinate 68,853,841 of NC_090378.1, forward strand.
GGATTTCAGTAAGGCGTTTGATAAGGTTCCCCACGGTAGGCTATTGCAGAAAATACGGAAGTATGGGGTTGAAGGTGATTTAGAGCTTTGGATCAGAAATTGGCTAGCTGAAAGAAAACAGAGGGTGGTGGCAAATGTTCATCCTGGAGTTTAGTTACTAGTGGTGTACCGCAAGGATCTGTTTTGGGGCCACTGCTGTTTGTCATTTTTATAAATGACCTGGATGAGGGTGTAGAAGGGTGGGTTAGTAAATTTGCGGATGACACAAAGGTCGGTGGAGTTGTGGATAGTGCCGAAGGATGTTGTAGGGTACAGAGGGACATAGATAGGCTGCAGAGCTGGGCTGAGAGATGGCAAATGGAGTTTAATGCGGAAAAGTGTGAGGTGATTCACTTTGGAAGGAGTAACAGGAATGCAGAGTACTGGGCTAATGGGAAGATTCTTGGTAGTGTAGATGAACAGAGAGATCTTGGTGTCCAGGTACATAAATCCCTGAAAGTTGCTACCCAGGTTAATAGGGCTGTTAAGAAGGCATATGGTGTGTTAGCTTTTATTAGTAGGGGGATCGAGTTTCGGAGCCATAAGGTTATGCTGCAGCTGTACAAAACTCTGGTGAGGCCGCACCTGGAGTATTGCGTGCAGTTCTGGTCACCGCATTATAGAAAGGATGTGGAAGCTATGGAAAGGGTGCAGAGGAGATTTACTAGGATGTTGCCTGGTATGGAGGGAAGGTCTTACGAGGAAAGGCTGAGGGACTTGAAGTTGTTTTCGTTGGAGAGAAGGAGGAGGAGAGGTGACTTAATAGAGACATATAAGATAATCAGAGGGTTAGATAGGGTGGATAGTGAGAGTTTTTTTCCTCGGATGGTGATGGCAAACACGAGGGGACATAGCTTTAAGCTGAGGGGTGATAGATATAGGACAGATGTTAGAGGTAGTTTCTTTACTCAGAGAGTAGTAGGGGCGTGGAACGCCCTGCCTGCAACAGTAGTAGACTCGAACTTTAAGGGCATTTAAGTGGTCATTGGATAGACATATGGATGAAAATGGAATAGTGTAGGTCAGATGGTTTCACAGGTCGGCGCAACATCGAGGGCCGAAGGGCCTGTACTGCGCTGTAATGTTCTAAGTTCTAAGCTTTTCAGGCCCCCTGCTCGTCTTCAGGGTTGGATTCTTGGGGACAAGGGCTATCCACTGAAGACTTGACTACTCTCTCATGAGGAAACCTTGCAATGCAGCAGAGGAGAGGTACAAAACTTGCCATGGGTCCACCAGAGCCACATCTAGCATGCCATCGGGCTGCTGAAGATGAAATTCCGTTGCCTAAATCAATCTGGTGGAGCCCTGCAGCATACCCCAGAGAGGGTCTCACGTATCGTTGTAGTCTGCTTTGCTCTACACTATCTAGGACTGCAGAGGGGGAAGGCCTTACTTGACAATGACATGACTGAGTGACACTCCTCCACTGACACGGAAGATGCGGAGGAGGGAGATGACCAACCAACACCAGAGGCCAGGCAGATTGAATGACAGGCCAAGGAGGCAAGCAACAATCTCATATTTAGCTGCTTCCAGGCACCCCGATGGCCACTCAGAGTGAAAACAATAAAGACTCACCTGACTGCACACAGTCTGTCGCTTCCTTTCTATTTGTGCTCCGTGCCTAGCATCCAGTCGAACCACGTACTGTGGTCCAAAGGAGATCATATTCAAATGAGGGCTGTGCCTACATTGGCATCCACTATAGGGGGAAGCGGGAAGTCAGCAGCTCACAATTAATGCATGATAGAATAATCACTTCTACACAATGAATGTTAATTGCTTGAATAAAAGAACTTTATATGATGCAGCACAGGCCAAATTTTGAACACCCGTGACCCCCCCCCGCAAGTGTCTTGAGCTGGTTTTCTTTATACGTTTATGAGTGTTTCAATGAGGTGTGAACCCATCACTAGTAGCTGAACTGGAGGCAGGCGGTTGATCAGGCCCCTTGGCCTGTGATGACTTTGGCGGCCGTCCACTGAACTTCCTGCACTGGACTCTCCTCAGGTGCCACGGCTGCTGGAGCTGGGCTCACTGGTGGAGGGGCTGAGGAGCTGCTGACCATACTTAGAGCGTCTTGAGGGTAGCCGCCGGCTGTGCAGGTCAGCCTCCCCTGAATCTCCCAGCTCACCAGAGAAGGACAAAGAGCTGGAGAAGTCTCCAGGCATCTCGTCCTTCTCTCACCTTCCCACTGCTGCACTGAGCTCATGGCGAAGGCGAGGGTGTGCAGGTCTGCATGCATCTGTGGGATCTGGCTTTCCATGAGGGTTGCCAACCTCTCAATGGAGGAAGCCATGCACTCACATGCCCGAGACATGGCAGCAGTTATGGCATTGATGGACTCCTCCATTGTCTGCTCAGGGTTGCACATTGCCTCCAGCATTTCCACCAGTTATTGCCTTTCCTCTCTCTGCAACTCCAGCATGCCCTGTGCTGTTAACACCAGAGGCATGTCACGAGCCTGGGGTTCAGCATGGGCCTGGCCACCCACAGTTCTTCAACTGTCAGAGGCCTCGGCTGGCTCAGCCTCAGCCAGCCGTTCAGGTGCGTGTGCAGTGCTCTTGCCAGCTGTGACCCTGATTTTAAAGCAGAGCGTAAACGGCTGTCCCCTTCTGGTTCAGTCTCCGGTGGACACCGACCTGCATGAGAACGTAAACGTGTGGGTTCAGTTGTGTAGATCTTGTCATGCCAAACATTCATAATGTGGGTCTCCAAAAGTGAACTGTATGTCGATGGAAGACAATCCTCACGCTTTAGCGCGGAGACTCCAGTCTCTCCATCAGATATGGTGCGGCCGCCCTGTGTCCCTGCCAATTCTAACACCTCTTCCTCGGCTGTGGTAAGAGGCCGAAGATCTGGGATGCTTTCGACAATCTAGGATGTCCTGTTATGTCCTGCAAGTGGAAAGAGGGAGATAATCATGTTTCGCAGAGAGATCAACATGACAGTTCTGCTAGTGTCGGCCCCTCGTCCCCTACTGGGGTTTCCTATATAACTCATGCTCCCGTCTGCTCTCAGGGGAGTTAATGGAGAGGAGTTGTGAAAGGTCGCCTGTGGCCAAGATTCAGTCATGCATCTATCAGGATGTGGGGATATCTAACTCCCTTTGCTATTGCCATTGTTGTGCCTCCCTCCCCATGTCCCATTTCCTCCTGCGTAGTCACTTGCAATCAAAAAAAAAGTGTGGAGCACTCACCTTGGCAGAATGCCAGAGGCCGTTGGCCCTCTTGCGGCGCTGTACCCATGTGTGGGGGTGGGGGCTGACCACATGGCTACTGACCTCCCCAGTTATCTCCATATAGGCTTACCTGCTCAGATGGGAGGACCTCTTCTTGTCATCGCTGGGGAAGAGGACCTCAGACCCCTTTCCTTGCAGCTTGGAGGGGTATCTGGTGGGATGCATCACTAAACCATGGGGCCAACCTGTGTCTTTCTTCTGCCATTCTGCGGCGTCCACCTCGGGGTGTTGGGGGGTCCAGAGTCACTGCAACACGGGTCTCAGTTGTGAAGAGGTAGCAGCAGATGAATGCAAGGAAGCAACGCAAGCATGGCTGGCAGGCCTTTAAATATGATGCCAGTACCTGCTCCAGAGTCATCTGACGCATATTCAGCGTCTCGCATCCCGCCTCCACCGCATGATTAGCCGGGCCCTGCGCCTCCAGAAGGCAAAATGGCCGCCTGCCGCGTGATCGTGGTGGGCCGGTCACCGACGTGACTATCAGGAATGACGTATACTTCCGGATCCGCCACCAGGACCCACGACGGGCTCAGTAAATTCAATATAAAATTCTAAAGGGGCTGGATAGGGTAGACACTGAGATTATTTCTGCTTGTCGGGGAATCTAAAACACGGAGGCACAGGCTCAGGATAAGGGACTGATCATTTAGGACTGGGATGAGCAGAAATTACTTCACTCAAAGGGTTTGTGAATCTTTGGAATTCTCCACCCCAGAGGGTTGTGGATGCTCCATCGTTGAATACATTTAAGGCTGGGATAAACAGATTTTTCGTCTCTCAGGGAATCAAGGGATATGGTGAGCGTGCGGAAAAGTGCAGTTGAATCCCAAGATCTGCCAGGATCATTTTGAATGGCGAAGCAGGCTCGATGGGATATATGGTCTACTCCTGCTCCTATTTCTTGTGTTCTTGTTAAGCCCTTTGAGTAAGATCACATTTCCCCTACTGATAATACATTGAGCTGGTGTCTAGGAGGAATCCCATGACTCTGACAAGACCAAAAATAACAGTGTCAACCTCTAAGCAACACAAAATGGAGATGAATGTAAAAAGCCCCCTGCAATCCCCTCTGTGGCTTCAGCCAGGTGATTGACATCAGCAAAATCAACTGACTGAACAGCTGATGTCACCCAAGTGCTTCTAGTCAAAATACTCAAGAGGTTGCCCAATTCATTTTTAAAAGCTGAATTTGAGTCTTTCTTTGCTGCATGACAAGTGAGAGCAATTTATTCCATAGAATTAAATGCAATATTGCATTAACATTTTAAGAAGATAGACCAAGTATCTTTGAATACTGGCAGCTGGCTTATTAAGATTGTGCATCACCTGGGGCAATGTTAGCAATTATTGTTACCAGTTAGTGATTGCAATAAAAATTATTTCTCGTGACTGCTATGATTTGTGAATATATTAATTTTTCAATTGTTAATATAACTCATTTTCCAGTATATGTAACTAGACCTCAGAGTTCAAGTATTATTCATACCAATGCACCATGAAAGACCTACATGAGATGAGTTTGAACAATCTCAGTTCAGTTACTAGTACATAGTGTCATGGCCCTGTAGTTTTTTTTCCCCAGGAATATGCGGTGTACATTTAAGGCTTGCAAAGGATCAGTACTGCTTTAAGAACCTGCTGGCCTCCAGAGTTACCGAGAAGGTGCATTTTCGTTGCTTTGGATACAGCCATTCGAAGACTGCATTTCAAATGATGCATTCTCATTACCATGGATACAGCCACTGGGATTGAACATCATGCAATATATTTGTTACAATTCAATTTTGAACTGGCTTTTTAGTTGAAGACAGTCTGTTCTAACAGAGGACACAGACACACAGCTGGTGTTGGCACCTAAAAAAAGAGCTCTCAGCCATTTAAACTGAAGGAAGAGAATTTTAGTCTGTTTAATTATCTCTCAAAATTCTAAAAAAAGTCAAGTCAAAACAGAGATCTCTGGTAATTTAAACTGAAAGAAGGGAAGTTAGACTGTGACAATCTTTTATCCCTCAAAAACTCTAAAGTCAGATTGATTCTATTGAAAGTGTTCACAAGTTATTAATTGTTGAAATCCATCACTGAAGAAGGAAGCATCACTTGCTGCTGGAGTTAGATTACAGACTGTTCTACTGTGGAAGAACCTTTTTTCCCCTTCGGACGGCTGTGAGGACTTCAAGCAACATTTGACTGTAAATTTGCAAGGATGCTAATTTTTTCTCTTATAAATGTTATTTATATCTTCATAGTGTTTAAGAATTTAGTTCTTCTAATTAAACAGCTAATTTGTTGATTTAAAGGCACCTGGTTTGGTTAGCCTCATTCAGGGGTTAATAGTACAATTTGGCTGGGTCTTTAATTTGGAAAGTTTTAAACAATATGTTAGGCGATCTGTGGAGCGACGGGATTGAATTAACAGTGCGTTTCTCCCACCACAATCAGAATCGTATATTTTGATTGGGGGTTTTGACTGGAATGGTCGGTCGTAACAATAGCTTATCAAACTGGGGCCTATGGATCCAAGAGGGTTCAAGTAGCTGAGAAGGGGAGATTCCAGGGGTACAACAACATATTTGGATTTCTATCTATCTGTGGTTGAGCATACCATGTATCAGATATTCTGTATTCTATATTTTCCTGTATTTGTTGATTTACTATCACATTATTTCTGTAATAAACTGGACAATCTGGCTGTTTTGCAATGTTAGCAGTGTTCTGCTTTGGGTGGCTGACATTCTCTTTTGGAAGTCAGAACAGCTAGACACCCTCAACCCACACAAAGATTTTGAAGAATGCATTCCTAATAAGTTTGGATCCCTGGCATAAAACCACTCCTAATTTTGCACTACTTGGCATGAACTGACAATCTCGCTCAGAGAGGCCACTGGATTCATGGCGTGAAAAACGTCAAACTGGTGCAGGTAGACATGCTGTTGAGCCTGGGGAGTGGGGCTGAAATACTGTGAAGAATAGAGGACACTTTATTGTGCATCCCTCGCCTGGTATTCAAAATGGAAATGAATAATATTTGCAACATTGGCATCGCTTAACTTAATGGGCACAAAATTCACATATTGCAAGATGATTTGGTGCATTATGTGTAATGAGAAGCTTTTTATGTTGTCTGATGCAACATAAATGAGATGTGTGGAGTTCAGGCAGTTGAAGATCTCAAACAGGTTTATTAATAGCTAACAAGTATATACAGTGCAGACCTATCTATTTACAAGACTTGCCTCTTGATATTCCAGTTACAGAGTGAGACTGGCGTGTAGTCACCTGACTACATCCTGCTACTTGGCTCATTAGTATACTAAGATCTTAAAGGTACATTACTCTTAAAAGGTAATCATACAATATCCCCTTCTTTCCAAAGGGAAATCGCATATGCTTAAAGCAAAACATACAAAATTAGATATCAAGGTTATTTACACATGGGTAGAGATTGTGAAATTTACAAATACAGAGGCTCAAAAGCCCATATATCATCTCTGTGGTTTGACAACTCTTGTTCTGGGAATTTATGTCTCATCTGTTGCCCTGTTTCCTGAAGTTTCTCCCTCTTTGCATTCAGTTTCTGTTGCTCTACCTTCAGCCTGCTAATATACTCTGTTGCTTTTCTCAAGGTGATCACCTTTGGAGCCTTGTCATTCTTAGAAAGTTCAGGTACCTCATCTCGAAGAGCTAACAGACAGTGCTTCAACTCATTCCTCTTATGCCTCTTCAGGACATTGCCTGTCCTTCGCCTCTCTTCATCCTCCACATCTGAAGACCTGGGGCTCAAGGTCGAGGTCGTCTTGGAGGTGGCGGAAAAAAAAGCGAACTTGGTCTCATGAAGATACTTGTCTGTTCTGGCTCATTGTGGTGCTGGCGGTTCTCTAGATAGCAGAAGTAAAGGCGTGGCATAGTTGTACTGCTGCTGGGTTTCAAGACTGCACCGTTCGATGCTGGCCATAGTCTGCGAGCAGGTTCCGGTCCTTGGAGATTTGCCCTTGGCAATGCTCTGATGGATAGTTATGATGTTGAGGTCCTTACATGCTGGTAGTCCTGCTTCTGCTGGTCCACTCGTGTCTACTAGGTAGAACATTTGTGGTTTCCATGCCAACTTGCATTGCATTCTTAATGTGCCACTGCATGGGATGGGTGACCCATTATATACAGATAACTTGGCAGTTGTCAGTTAGATCATTGATTTCCAATGACTCCAGTACATATTGGCATGCAAAGCCCCCACCTGCCAAGAATGAGGCACATTGATTTTTTAACTGTTGTTGGAGCGAGGAAATGACTTGTTAAACAGATCACCTGTGGCTGGAAATAAACATTTACATACTAACAGACATTGAAAGTGAGGAAGCACAGTCCAGGGCCTGCTAAGGAGGATACAATCCACAAGGGCCAGGACTGGTTAGACCAGCTGGTCACATAACTAACTGGCTGTTCCAGGGGTTTCTTTTGAACTAGCCACAGAGAGTTTGAAGGCAGAAAGTCTGTTTGCTCCTGAACTGAAGATCTCTCCTGTCTGCTCCCATCTCTTTCTCAAGCCTCCAAATCCACTGAAGGCACATAAACCCCAAGAGAGAAAAGTCCCCTACAGCAAACAAGGTTTAAGAAGAATACTGGACCCCAATGAAAAAGCAAGATCCACCTACAATCAAGGACTCTACAGTAAGCTTGAAGGACCATAACAAAAACTCTTCAGATATTGCCTCAAACTTTTCCAATTTATTTTCTTCTGCTCGTTTCTGTCTCTATCTGCATGTGTGTATTGCAAATGCGTGCTAGCGTGGGCACGTTGTGTATCCGTAGACGTTAACTGAATTAGTTTAAGTTTAATAAAATTTCACTTTTCTTCTTTATGCCCAAGAAAGCCGGTTTGTGCTGTTGTCTTTGCCTTATAACTAGAAAGTGGTCAACAAGGATTCGCAAGGGGCAGCTAAAAACATGGTGTATTTAACATTAATCCCTGTTACAATAAGACCAGATGAAGACTGAGAGGGACCCCTACACACCTTTCTCACCGGGTCACAACAGTATCTTTGAGGATTCGGACTGGTAGGACATTTGCACTAGCGCCGGTATCAATCTTGACCTTGAGCGTGTGCTTGCCAGCTTTCTTTGGGCACATGAAGTTAATAGTGGCGAAAGCTTCCAGTTGTTGGAATTCATCAACCTGATGTGTCAGGTTCACAAAGTAGAATGCCTGTTCGTCTTCTGTCTGAGAAGTACTTCTCTCTGGGTCTTGTCTCAGGTCTGTTTTGCCGGGGACTTTGTGTATCGGCTTGCCGATACCTGCCAGGACTCTGGTGGTTTCCTTGCTGCTGTTGCCCTCTTGTCTGTTTGTTTGAGTTCGACTATGAAGTCTGGCTGCATCCTTGGAGCCAGAATTCCTGGATAGGCGGGCCCAGTGTCATACAGTCATAGAGAGATACAGCACTTAAACAGGCCCTTCGGCCCACCAAGTCTGTGCTGACCATCAACCACCCATTTTATACTAATCCTACATTAATCCCATGTCCCCTACCACATATCCCCACCTTCCCTCAATTCTCCTACCATCTACCTACACTAGGGGCAATTTATAATGGCCAATTTACCTATCAACCTGCAAGTCTTTGGCTGTGGGAGGAAACCGGAGCACCCAGCGGAAACCCATGCGGTCACAAGGAGAATTTGCAAACACCGCACAGGCAGTACCCAGAACTGAACCCGGGTTGCTGGAACTGTGAGGCTGCAGTGCTAACCACTGCGCCACCCTATGTCAAATCATGAAACAATAGTTCTTCGTGCTTGAGAAGTTGTAACACCACTGAAGCTTGCTGTCTCCAAAAATCATGCTCCTCTGCATGAATACAATTTACAGAATAATTAGACTTTCACAGTACGTGCCATTGGGAAGGTGACCACTCTGGCTCAACATCTAAATCAATAGTTCAGCTTCTATTACAAGAGGGAAGTCCTTTCAGTAAAGTCAAAACACTAATTTTGAAATGCAACTTCAGGTAACTATCAATGTCATACTCAATGACATCTTTCCCTGGTGGCAGCACTGTAATACTTCCGTTTTGTATCTCCCAATTCCTCGGCTTCCTAAACTATCATTTTTCTATTAATTTTACTGAGTCCAGGTTCACGGACACAGCTCCTCACAATAAGCACATGGCTGTTGTTTCCTAGGCCGGCAGAGTGAGAGCTCTGCCCAGCTACCCCCACCCAACCCCAGCCCAATCCACTCCCAGACCGGGTGCTCAGTCCCCAGCCCTACTCTGACAGCTGAAATCCAAACCCAAGGGCCTTCACTGTCCTTTTGCGCAGGTCTCGAAATGCAGGACAGCTTCGCATGAGTGGGACAGACTACACTGTCAATACTGTTGGTTGCACCCCGTGCTTGCAGGTGCTGTTGTCCAGTTACAATGGCTTGTATTTCCTGCCATCTTCAAGCAGTGCATCAATGCTGTGATCTTTCTTTCTCCCCAAGAGGTCTTTCTGAAATGTTTCAATAGGTATTGATATGATCACCAGCTCCATTATTTGGTCTGCTATGGCATCAATTGACAAACAGGTCGATTGATTCCTGTGGCTGTTGCCTGTAGGGCATCAATTCTAGGTGTCAATTTCTAAAATTCACTCAATCTGAGTTGGTCTTCCAGCACTTTCCATATCTTTGCAGGATCTTTCTGGTCCTCGTCAGATAATCCAGGAGGTGCTGATTCTGAGTAATCCCTCATTTCCGAATGCTATTAATGTTTTTACAGCCTATTTTTCTGGTTCTGTAAATACTTGGTCTGTAAAGCATAACTGCATTCTTTGTTGAAGCAGTTTCAACTCATAGGCTATCCACAGCTTTCCAGTTCATACTGGAAAAATTGGTATCCGTGTTCCTCCTGTTCTTTTGCTTTAACCTTGCTTTAAGAACTTGGTTCTGTGATTCTGTACTGCTTTCCTTTAAAACAAAGCAGTCTGTTCTCTAGACTAGCTGCTTTGATTGACAGAAGCAAGTATTTAGCAATGCTTGTCTGTTTATCTAGCTTCCAGCACTCTAGTCTATTTGTTTATACAGTTGTGCAATAGCTATCTGAAGTGCTTTTTTGCTGGAGTTTGTTTATACAGCTGTTCAAGAGGCAATTCTTCACACTTGAGTGGTTTTAGGAGTTACTTTTTAAAACTCTGGCTGAGTGAATGAAAGCTCTTCACGTGGAATAATTTAATGGTTTCTATTTATAGCTCTAGCTGCATGAATGGAGGATTGTCATGCACCTCCTGTAATGGCATGGACCTGATCAGCATAGGGGAGCCTTTGAAAACAATCGATTAGTCTGAGATAAGGATTGGGTTTTCCCTGTTTTTTTCTTTTACTGAGCCTTTTTAAAAAAATCAATTTTGACAGCACCTCAAAGCTTTTTTTTTAAACTGGGGTTCCTGTACCAACAGCACACTGACTCACCTACTCAGTGATTGATCTGCAACCAGTCGTTCAGCAGTCTGTCTTCTCCAGCTGAAGTACTTTATTTCCTTCTTTACACTGTTTGGGCCAGTGTTTCTTTTAACTTTCTCTCATTTAGCTGGAGGTAGTTTTTAAAAGCTGTTTTCCTATGGTCTTCAATCTTGGATTCGGTCCTCTCAGCATAGCTGCCACCATATAATGAGAAGCTTATGTTGTCTGATACAACAGAAATGAGATGCATGGAGCTCAGGTAGTTGAAGATCTCAAACAGGTTTATTAACAACGAACAAGTATATACAGTGCAGAGCTAACTATTTACAGGACTTGCCTCTTGGTGTTCCAGTTAGAGTGAGACTGGCGTGTAGTCATATGACCACGTCCAGGTATTTGGCTCATTAGCATACTAAGATCTTAAAGGTACATTACTCTTAAAGGCAATCACGTAACTTTATGCACTATAAGATGATAACATTAAATGAATTTAACTTCACTATATTCTACCAATCCAGGTTGGCACAAAGTAGACTGATATGACAATAGAACACAATGTTCTGGTAATAGCAGATGGAACTTCATTAAGTTGTACAAAGCACAAGATTTACTGCAAGTGCATTTGTTTGGGGGTATACTTCAAAGGGGATACTATCTTCATTTAAAAAGAAAAAAGGACTTGCATTTACATATCAATTTCCTGACCAAAGTACCAAAGTGCTTTTCAGCCAATAAAGTACATTTGAAGTGTAGTCACTGCTGTAATCTAGGATAGATGGCAGCCAATTTTCATACAGCAAGCTCCCACAAAACAGCAATGTGGTAACGGTCAGATAATCTGTTTTTGTGACATTGATTGAGAGTTAACTATTGGTCAGGACCCAAGGGCCTTTTTATTCATATATAAGGAGAAAGAGGGTAACTAGAGAAAGGATTGGCCCACTAAAGGACTAGGGGCAATTTATAATGGCCAATTTACCTATCAACTAAAGGACAAAGGAGGAATGTTATGCTTGAACTCAGAGAAAAAGGGGTGAGATTCTAAACGAGTACTTTGCATCGGTATTCACTGAGGAGAGGGACATGACGGATGTTGAGGTTAGGAACAGATGTTTAATTACTCTAGGTCAAGTCGGCATAAGGAGGGAGGAAGTGTTGGGTATTCTAAAGGGCATTAAGGTGGACAAGTCCCCAGGTCCGGATGGGATCTATCCCAGGTTACTGAGGGAAGCTGGGGCCTTAACAGATATCTTTGCAGCATCCTTAAACACGGGTGAGGTCCCGGAGGACTGGAGAATTGCTAATGTTGTCCCCTTGTTTAAGAAGGGTAGCAGGGATAATCCAGGTAATTATAGACCGGTGAGCCTGACGTCAGTGGTAGGGAAGCTGCTGGAGAAGATACTGAGGGATAGGATCTATTCCCATTTGGAAGAAAATGGGCTCATCAGTGATAGGCAACATGGTTTTGTGCAGGGAAGGTCATGTCTTACCAACTTAACAGAATTCTTTGAGGAAGTGACAAAGTTGATTGATGAGGGAAGGGCTGTCGATGTCATATACATGGACTTCAGTAAGGCGTTTGATAAGGTTCCCCATGGCAGGCTGATGGAGAAAGTGAAGGCGCTTGGGGTCCAAGGTGTACTAGCTAGATGGATAAAGAACTGGCTGGGCAACAGGAGACAGAGAGTAGCAGTAGAGGGGAGTTTCTCAAAATGGAGACGTGTGACCAGTGGTGTTCCACAGGGATCCGTGCTGGGACCACTGTTGTTTGTGATATACATTAATGATTTGGAGGAAAGTATCGGTGGACTGATTAGCAAGTTTGCAGACGACACTAAGATTGGTGGAGTAGCAGATAGTGAAGGGGACTGTCAGAGAATACAGCAGAATATAGATAGATTGGAGAGCTGGGCAGAGAAATGGCAGATGGAGTTCAATCAGGGCAAATGCGAGGTGATGCATTTTGGAAGATCCAATTCAAGAGTGAACTATACAGTAAATGGAAAAGTCCTGGGGAAAATTGATGTCCAGAGAGATTTGGGTGTTCAGGTCCACTGTTCCCTGAAGGTGGCAACGCAGGTAAATAGAGTGGTCAAGAAGGCATACGGCATGCTTTCCTTCATCGGACGGGGCATTGAGTACAAGAGTTGGCAGGTCATGTTACAGTTGTATAGGACTTTGGTTCGGCCACATTTGGAATACTGCGTACAGTTCTGGTCGCCACATTATCAAAAGGATGTGGATGCTTTGGAGAGGGTGCAGAGGAGGTTCACCAGGATGTTGCCTGGTATGGAGGGCGCTAGCTATGAAGAGAGGTTGAGTAGATTAGGATTATTTTCATTAGAAAGACGGAGGTTGAGGGGGGACCTGATTGAGGTGTACAAAATCATGAGAGGTATAGACAGGGTGGACAGCAAGAAGCTTTTTCCCAGAGTGGGGGTTTCAATTACTAGAGGACACGAGTTCAAAGTGAAAGGGGAAATGTTTAGGGGGGATATGCGTGGAAAGTTCTTTACGCAGAGGGTGGTGGGCACCTGGAACGAGTTGCCAGCGGAGGTGATAGACGCGGGCACGATGGAGTCTTTTAAGATGTATCTAGACAGATACATGAATGGGCAGGAAGAAAAGAGATACAGAAGCTTCGAAAATAGGCGACATGTTTAGAGAGAGGATCTGGATCGGCGCAGGCTTGGAGGGCCGAAGGGCCTGTTCCTGTGCTGTAATTATCTTTGTTCTTTGTAGGACACCTGGGATTATTCCCCTGCTCTTTCTTCAAAATAGTGCCATGGGATCATTTATATCCAACTGTGTGAGGAGATGAGGGGCTGGATTTTGTATAGGAGGCAGAACTCCCACACCAGGCCAAAAAGGCAGGGGAACCCTGCCTCTGCATTTTCACAGCACCCCAGAGCCATCCTCTGGTGTTTTTCAATCAAAGATTCGGGAGCCAGGGTCCCGGTCTCCTTAAAAAGGTAGAGATCCTGCCTCCAGGAGCTGCTGACCAATCAGTGGGCCGGCAGCTCAGCAGTGCCACTGGGAGTGGTGGCCACTGCCAATACTGCAGAGGCCTTGGACCCAAGCCCACCACTAGAACCCCGGACAAAAGGTTTGTGAGGCAGGGTCGCTGGTGCCAGTCCAGAAGGCCCCAGTGAGGGGGTGTGGAGGGGTTGTCGTGAAGTCCGGGGGAAGGGAGGCCCCGGGGGTAAAGTTGTTCCCAGTGGGAGTCCTCCAAAGGCCACAAATTGCCCATAGAGTGCACCCCCCAAGTTCGCAGGGAGGGCGCCTCATGTTGCAAGGCATCCTCCCTGCAGAGTGGAGGCCCCCCCCCCCCCCACCCCCACCACCATTGGTTAAGATCCCAGCGGCGGCAGGACCATGACCTTAATTGGCCATTAAGGGCCTCAATTGGCCTCTGGGCAGGAAGGCTGTCATCGGCCTATCTCGAGCCTGGGCCTCCGCCCCGCTGTCGCCCACCACCAACCCCCCACCATCAGGGGGACCCATAAAAGCACGTCCGAGGACTCATTTGAATGTTTCATTTGAAAGATGGCACCTCCAACAGTGCAGCACTCCCTCAGTATTGCACTGGAGTGTCAGTTTAGAATTTTGTGCTCAAGTCTCTGGAGTGGGATTTTGAACCCATAACATTCTAACTCGGAGTAGAGTGCGCTACCAACTGAGCCATGACCTAAATCTAGCAACTCCACTTGGCAGATAGCATGGAATGCTTTGTCACATGGAATAGATGAGGGAAAGACCATTGCATCTTTTAAAAGAGAGGAGCTATATTTTGAAGAGGAGAAAAGTAGAGGATTAGGAAGAGCATGGGGCAGTTACATTAGTTTTGAATTGCTCTAGCAAGCAGTAAATACAGACAAAAATGTGCCAAATGATTTTCTTCTGTGCTGTAAACTCATATGGTTCTACACTCACACCATCCTGACTTGGAACTATATCACTGCTTCTTCACTATCACTGGGTCAAAAGCCTGAAACTCCCTCCCTAACGTCACTGTGGATGCACCTACACCCCATAGACTGCAGTGAAGGCAGTTCACACAACCTTCTCAAGGGCAACTAGGAAAGGGTAATAATTGCTGGCCTTGCCAGCAATGCCACATCCCACTATCAAATAAAAAAAAAGTCAGGAACTATAATCCACCTATTTCATCTTCTGGAGGAAAGTCTGTATGATCCCTGATCAAAAAAGTAATGAGACTGAACTCCAAAATATTCATTGCCATCCATTTGTCCTAATCCTGCTCCAACCTGCTTCTATACCAGTCCAGCTGCAAACGCACAAAACCGGTACCCTCTTTTCTCAAACAGCAAGGATTCCAGACTCTCCACAGGCAACTTTCATGAGAACAGGAGTTTCTTTCTATAGCATAGAGAGACAAGAATCACTCAATTATAGCTGGAAGTAACATTGCGAGGACAGAGGGACTTGATCCAATATATTAGCGGCAGGGCTGTTGTAGAAGCATGCCTGAGCACATGGTGGGAGAAAATGGACGGCTCTGAAACAGAAGGAAATGAATGGCAAATGAGGGAAGTGAAAATTAGTTGGTAATGCAGATGAAAGAGTAGAGCAGAAGCTGGAAACTTTTAAGTTGGGCAGGTAAGGAGGAGAAGCCAAGAGCATTGTTTTGGGGGTGGGGGTGAAGGACAGAACCGGAGGTAAAGTGTGACCATGAACTGGGAGTAGAAGAGTACCAGCTTAATTATGTTAGAGGGAAGATGAATGAAAAATGGAATTGAGTAACAGAAGGGAGGAGAGGGGCAGATGAAAAGGTTGGAGAAGCCCATCTCTGTAGAACGGTGGGGTACTAGGAGTTGGGTGGGATGCAGCATCACTGTGCACAGGATCTAAAAAGGGATAGAATGTCTTTGTGAAATGGGACAGTGGGTGGTTGGTTGTGGGAAATGACTGCTGAGGTAGCATGTGCATATGATGGGCTGGTGGACTGTTGATAATCCTGATGCCAATTTGTTTTATCTTTTCTCAGTTTAAAAATCTATTAATTGCAAAGTGTAAAAGTCCTTAAAATGAAACGAAATGCATAACATAAAAATGCAATTTTTTTTTCTATGCAACAGGCTTCCAATTTTGCCAAAAAATCCACCACAAATTCTGTGCCTTTTGCGTTCATGTGTGTAAATTTTCTCCTATGCTAATATAAGCAAAGAAATGTTGTTCAGATCTTAATGTCAATCTCAACGTCTGTATAACTACTTGTTTTCACAAGTCAGTGTTATTCTGTTAGCTTTTTGGGACTGTATCGCCTTGTACAAAGGCAGTATTCAAGTTTTGATTTTCTAGGTTGACAATATATGCAAAGGGAGGGGGGATAGTTGCTGAATCCAATGGGTGGGAGAGGAGGAAATGATTGGCTACTGCCTACAGAGATAGCAATGCTAATAGCCGTTGCAAGTTCCTCTGTAAGTAAACATTACTATCCTTTCTAGCCTCCGTCTGGCTCAGCCTGTGAATATAGGCTAGCAATAAGTTTTGGCTTGCTGGCCTGTATGTACCTTTGTTACATACTGGAGGAGTTCCAATGGTCAGAAAAAAAACTTGTGAATTGACTTAAAATCAATTGAGTGTGCACAGCTCTCCAGTTGATGTATTGCTCCAATCTGCTCTGTAATGTAGATAAGGTAGATTCCATAGCAATTAAACCTATGGCTAGTTACAGAACAATGGGGTTAAATTTCCGCTGGTCGCAATCCTAACACTTACTTCAGGATTGTGCCTGCTAGGTCCTCCTGCACAACCTCACTGGACAAAGTATGTGGGACACTAAAAGGACAGTAGCTCATTTGCAAGGAGCCAGGCACACCTAGGAACAAATGAGTTAAGAGTACAGAGTTTTGATTTCAATACATTAGGATTACAGGTAGGAGAAAAAGTGCATTTGGAATTTAAATGCTAAAAAATAGAATTAAGGAACAGGAATAAAAGTCACAGTAACCAGAGGGTTTTGTGACAGCTTTCCACTTTCACACCTGCAGCTATCTAATAATAGTGATTAAGGCAAAGATCCAATTAAAATAAAACTACTGAAGAAAATTGTTTGTATGGCTTATCTGAACTAGACCACTGATTAATTTGTACTAAACCTCCAGAAAGATCACCATGGGTGCTGAATGCCCCATATCATCATATCAGGTGCTGGCACTGAACAGAAATCCTACTCTTAACCAACCTGCTCAATGTTGTTATTCAATTGAGAAATGTGAAGGAAGGATCAAGACCAGTTATACAATCAGAGTTTAAGAGAACTATGAGAGAATGTCAGGTAAATCACTGTGCAGGGGGAGGTGACACCAAGCTTGAGTTTCAAAAGCCTGCAGATTGCAGAAGGAAGATTAATTGAATAGATTTTGTTAAATATTGCTATTAATGTACATTTTTTTCTATGAAATGTGAATGAATAGTCTCAGAAGTACTCTATTTTGACTGTTTCATCAGTAGATAACGAAACAGCAATACCTTGCCAGCTAATCATAGTTTATGATGTACCACTGAGGTGTACTTGGTTTGCCAAATGTAGTGATTTAACAATGCATTATTATTATTCATTCATTGGGTATAATACTTGCAAACAACAGGGTTGATTTTAACTTTGGAAAGTGGCGAATAACAATAATAGTGTATCAGCCATATGTTCTACATCCCCCCAGATCTTCCTTCCCACTGAAGTCAGGGCAGACGGCCAATCTACTACCACCTGTTGTCAGGACACCAAGGTTGGAAAGAGTAAAAAGAACCTCAACAACACTAGCCAAAATCATGGAAAATCCTATAATCCATGTAATAAAAACATAATCCAATTCATTAATTAACATTAAACAAATGGAATTGCAGAATGCAATTCCCAAAGCACTAATAAAATTCCCAAGTCCCATGCAATAAAACTACAATTTGACTACATGGTCACAGTAAAACAGTGGCCTTGAAATAAGGTTAATTAGGAAATAAAAAAAGTCAAGGTTACAAATTGAAAATGATTACTGAACCACAATGTTGTGATGCATCATATCTTCCCTCTGACTTTCATCAATCTTGGCAATGTCCTGGATTTGATCCTTGTCCTAGGCTACTAATTTGAAAAAGGGTATTTATCCAGTAGAGGTAAAATTTGGCTCTTTTCTTCTGGGGGTGTCAGTTGTTAAATATGGCAATAATTGAGCAGTCACGAAATAAAAACATGTAACAGTAGATTAAATTTCTTGGTTGCTTTGGAGTGTGATATGGAGTTGCAATGGGTGCTTAGGGACAAAAACCAGTTCGACATTCATCTTGTTAGGCAGCAAACAAATCACTGTTTACTTTGAAGCCCAAGATGCTTTTGCTTAAAGAGCTTAATTTTAATATATTAAACATACACTGCTT
The DNA here is from genome assembly GCF_036365525.1 of Heterodontus francisci. Lineage (NCBI taxonomy): Eukaryota > Metazoa > Chordata > Chondrichthyes > Heterodontiformes > Heterodontidae > Heterodontus > Heterodontus francisci. The sequence goes on from NC_090378.1 coordinate 68,871,951, forward strand.
CCAAATTTCCTTGTCAAGAATTGTTCTTCTCAGAACACTCCTGACTGACACACTCTTTCTGGGCCGACATGAAGTCAGCATTTAAAAAAGGACCATTTACTTTTGAATTCCAGCATACATGGAAGTGAATTTTATCTTTGGGTTTGGCGGGTTTTTTTGGGGGGCGGGGGGGGGTGGAGAAATAGGCATTCCAAAATTGTGCCACCTATTTGAAACTGATCTGCAAACAACCTCCATCACCAAGAAGGTACTGCCAATGGCAGTGAATATCATCACAGTTTTCCACTTCTTTGCTTCAGGCTTGTTCTAAGCTACACAAGTTACATCAGCAACATCAGTCACTCTAATTCACAGATGAATTAAACTGGTAGCTAATGAATTATTCACAAGGACAAGCAATCTGATCACATTTTCCATGGAAAACCAGCAGCAGAATCAAGGGACAGTGAAATTATTTTCACATCACAGGATTCTCCAAAGTCCAGGTCAGTACTAACAATATCTGTGTGGATCTATGCACCCTAGACAAAATGTCACAGTATGCATGAACTGCAAGTGATATCACTCCAAAAATATCCAGGTGATTAGTGAATATAAGAACAACATTATGCAAGTGAACTGTGCTTTCCCAAGCAACAGTCAGGTGGCTTTCATTTAAAGGCATTCCTGGTACCAGATTTCACTGACGGAGAAAGAAGATTGTAACAATGGTTCCTAATACCATTGAAATAGCCATGATCAGCAGCTAATTCAAAATGCAATGAGGCTCATGCAGGCAACAGGATCATTATCAAGTGCATTCTAGCCATCTTGAAACAACAATCTATATTCCTGAAAGGTCAACAGATGGTTTACAATACAACCCCTTCAAGGTCTCCAAGATCACTGTAATCTGTTGTCTGCTGCACAACTTGGCCATCCAGAGATGCATAGCCATGAAGCAGGAGAAGTTTCTATCTGCAGTTAGAAGCAGAACAAGATGATAGTGATGAGCCCTTGAGAGGCAGCATCCTCATCCATGCCTACTCCAATGAGGCCCACAATGCTAAGCGATCTTTAATCATGCCCACTGATCTGCATGTGATTAGATTTTACTGAGTTTACATTTATATAGACTAACACATTTGACTCGACAGTCTAAGTGTTCTAATCGTTCAATAGCTAATAGCTGGTGGTGGGGGGAGTGAATATTTAAAGATGGTCGATAGGGTATCCTGGATGGTGTTGAGCTGCACTTATCCAGGCAAGTGGAGAGTATTCCAGAACACTCCAGACTTGTGCCTTGTAGATGGTGGACAGGCTTTGGGGATTGAGATCATGAATCACTCACCACAGAATTCCCAGCCTCTGACCTGCTTTTGTAGCCACAGTTTCTGGTCAATGGTAACCCCCAGGATGTTTATGGTGGGGTTTCAGCAAAAGCAAGGCCATTGAATGTCAAAAGGAGGTGGTCAGTTTCTCTATTGGTGGAGATGGTCATTGCTAGCACTTGTGTGGTGTGAATGTTACTTGCCACTTATCAACCCAAGCTTGAATGTTGTCCAGGTCTTGCTGCAGTGTAGACATAGACTGCTTCAGTATCTGAGGAGCTGCAAATGGAACTGAATACTATGCAATCAAGTGAACATCCCCACTCTTCACCTTATGATGGAGGGAAGTTCATTGATGAAGATGGTTGAGCTTAGGACACTACTCTGAGGAGCTCCTGCAGTCTTGTCCCAGGTCTGAGATAATTGGCCTCCAACAATCACATCCATCATTGTGGTAGGTATGACTACAAAAACTGGAGAGTTTTTCCCCTCATTGCCATTGATTTCAATTTTACTAGGGCTCCTTGATGCCACACTTGGTCAAATTGTGCCTTGATGTCAAGCGTAGTCACTCTCACCTCACCTCTGGAGTTCAGCTCTTTTGTTCATGTTTGGACCAAAGCTGTACTGCGGTCTGTAGTTGAGTGGCCCTGGTGGAACCCAAGCTGAGCATTGGTGAGCAGGTTATTGGTGAACAAGTGCCACTTGATAGCACTGTCGACAACACCTTCCATCACTTTGCTGATGATTGAGAGTAGACTGATGGGATGGCAATTGGTTGGATCGGATTTGTTCTGCTTTTTGTGGACAAGAAATACCTGGGCAATTTTCCACATTAGCAGGTAAATGCCAGTGTTGTAGCTGTACTGGAAAAGCTTGGCTAGAAATATGCATAGTTCTGGAGCACAAGTCTTGCACATTACAGCCCAGATTTTGGCAGGGCCAATAGCCTTTGCTGGATCCTGTGTACACAGCCATTTCTTGATAACATGTGGAGTGAATCTAATTGGCTGAAGGCTGGTATCTGATGGTGGAGGCCACAGGAGGAGGCCAAGATGGATCATCCACTTGGCACTTCTGGCTGAAGATTGTTGCAAACCCTTCAGCCTCGTCTTTGGCACTCAAGTGCTGGGTTCCACTATCACGGAGGATGAGGATGTTCATGGAGCCTCCTCATCCTAGTTGTTTAATGTTCCACCACTATTCACAATTGGATGTGGCAGGACAGCAAAGTGTTGGTCTGATCCGTTGGCTGTGACATCACTTATCTCTGTCTATAGCATGCTGCTTCCACTGTTTAGTATACATGTAGGCCTGTGTTGTAGATTGCCCAGGTTGGCATCTCATTTTTTTAGGTATGGCTGGTGCTGCTCCAGGCATGTTCTTCTACACTCTTCATTGAACCAAAGTCAGTTCCCTGTCTTGATGGTAGTGTTAGAGTGAGGGATATTTTAAGCCATGAGATTACAGATTGTGGTGGTGTACAATTCTGCTGCTGCTGATGGCTCACAGCACCTCATGGATGCCCTGTTTTGAGCTATCCCATTTAGCACCCTGGTAGTGCCACACATCATGATGGAGTGTCCTCAGTGTGAAGATGAGTCCTTGGGCTGGATTTTAATCGGTGGCACGCTTCAAAAATGGCGATCCGCCGCGTGGACCTCACATCGCGGAGCCACCGTGATATTCAATGCAGCGGCTCATTTAAATGGCTGGGGCAGTCTGCCCACCCTGATGACATGGAGGGAGTCGGCGGTCTGTCTCCAGTAATGGCATCAGGTGCCATTATGCAGGCACCAATGCATTTTTAAAGGACTTCGAGCCCTACATTGCAATTTACATATTTAAAGGAATAGTGACTTAAAATAGATGTGAAAAATTAAATAATGTTTCTAGCTGCTCTCCCACTCCCACAATAACCACAGAATTCCTTCCTTGCCCTCTCCCTGCTGCTGAAATACTTACCTTGTGCACCTGAACTCCGCCCCGCCCCACAACAAAGTTCATACACTATGCACTTTACACCTTCTCACCATCCCCTACACCAATTGGATGAGTTTGATCCTTCTCCCCCGCCACCAGCCCCCCGCCCCCACACTGAAAAACTTATCTGCTCCCCCATCCCCACCATTGTCCCGCATCGGATCCCCAGTTGGGTATCCAAAGGCCCGGGAGTGCCAGCCGCCGGCAGCAATATTGGTCTGGAACGGACGGTGAGAGTGGGTAAGTAATTAATTTATTTAAATACATTTAAATATTTAACTTTGCTCCCATCACCAAGCGGTCAGGGGGCCGGCACAAGGCCTCAATGTCGCTGGTAATATTGGGCCGTCAGGGGCAGGGGTGGGGGCTGTAAAATTAAGCCCTTTGTCTCCACAAGGACTATGCAATGGTCACTTGGTTACTCCTACCAATACACCATTGGCAATAGGTAGATTGGTAAGGAAGAGATCAAGTCGGTGTTTCCCTCATGTTGGTCCTCACACCACAGGTCACAAGCCCAGTCTGGTGCAAGTGGGAGTCCGGTAAGTAGTGGTGGGTGAGTAATGTGAAACTGAAATTTAGTTTTACCTTTCATTTTAATGTTTTAATTTAACGTGGTACTTTCAAAACTTAAAAGAAACTTATTGAAAATGCTAGTCAGTGGCAGTTAACAGTAAGCTTTACGTGATTGCCTGAATAGGTGTTAATTACGGTGAACAGGAAGCTGAGACAGTATTAGAACTTAAATATGGCTCAAAAACGCATATAAAAAGCAAACAGTGTCTGTGGTCGCAGAACAAAGTGCATCACAAACAAAGCAAAAATGTTGGGAATTTGATGCGGGGGGCGGGGGAAAGAAAGGTGCTGCTCTTTGTCTCCAATACTTTTAGTAGTTCATGTGAATAGGAAATGATTAATTCAATCTACCTAGAACTTAAATTATGATCAAGTAATTAGTTAAAAGACTAAAAACGATATGATGAGTTGATTAAATACATAGATTGTTTAAAGTTATATAGGGATGGCAGTGCAGGTAGTGTGGGAGTTTGCCACGTGTGGGAGTTTGCAGAGTGCATCGGTATCCTGGACAGCCATATCTGCAGTAAGTGTCTGCATCTTGACGAACTTCAGCTCAGAGTTGTTGAACTACAGCCCATGCAGTGGACATTGCTGGGCATCAGGGAAGGGGAGAATAGTGGCACAGTGGTTAGCACCGCAGCCTCACAGCTCCAGCGACCTGGGTTCAATTCTGGGTACTGCCTGTGTGGAGTTTGCAAGTTCTCCCTGTGTCTGCGTGGGTTTCCTCCGGGTGCTCCGGTTTCCTCCCACAAGCCCAAAGACTTGCAGGTTGGTAGGTAAATTGGCCATTATAAATTGCCCCTAGTATAGGTAGGTGGTAGGGAAATATAGGGATAGGTGGGGATGTGGTAGGAATATGGGATTAGTGTAGGATTAGTATAAATGGGTGGTTGATGGTCGGCACAGACTCGGTGGGCCAAAGGGCCTGTTTCAGTGCTGTATCTCTAAACCTGGACACTTTGATCCAGGATGCAGCCTTTAGGTTAGGAAATGGTATAGGTCTGCTTAGTGATCAGGAACAAGAAGGTGTGACTGCAAGTCAGGCAGGTAAGGGGACCCCAGTTGAAATGCTGGAGGAGCCTCCGCTTTTGCCCTTATACAATGGGTACATGGTCTTGCTGCCTGTGTGAATGAGATTTAAATCTGCAGGGAGCAAACTGACCACGGCACCATGGTGTAGGAGGCCATTTACGTGGGACGAGTGAAAAAGGAATGTGGTAGTGGTAAGGGAACAGTATAGCCAGGAGGATAGATGCTGTCCTCTGCACTTGCAATTGGGAGTTCCAAAAGGTTGTGTTGCCTGCCCAGTGCCAGGATTAAAGACATCTTTTTGTGCCCAGAAAAAAAACTTGGAGGGGGAGGATCCATTGTCGTGGAGCCAACAAAGGTAGAATGAGGTTCTGCTGAGAGAGTTAAAGGAGCTAGGTTCCAAATTAAAAAGCAGAACCTCAAAAGGTAACACTTTGGAATACTACCTGAGCCAGTGTCCTGAAAAACTGTATAACAGGGCTGTAGGGCTTTTAACTAAAAAGTGGCCGGAGGTGGAGGGGGTGGGGGGGGGAACCACAATATGTAATAACAGTGCATCAATGAATACGATCAAATGAGGGAAAATGGTGAAACATCAAAATTAAAGGCACTTTACCTGAATGCAATGAAGCATTTCAAGCAAGATAGACAAATTCATGGTATAAATAGAAATAAATGGGTTTGATCTTATAACCATTATAAAGGCATAGTTGCATGATGACCAAAGTTGAGAACTAAATATTCCAGGGTACTTCACATTTGAAAAGACAGACAAAAATGGAAAAAGGTGGAGGGGGGAGGCGGGGGGGGGGGGGGGGGGTTGGTGGTTAGCCTTGGTAATAGAAGGTGACATAAGGACAGTACGGAGGAAGAATCCTGGCTCAGAAGAGCAGGAAGTAGAATCAATAGGGGTCGAGTTTAGGAACAACAAGGGGCAAAAAACGCTGGTGGGAGTAGTTTATTGGCCCCCTAACAGTAGATATAATGTTCAAGAAATAAGAGGAGCTTGTTACAAAGGCAATTTAATAATTGTGGGGGCTTTAGTCTTCACATACACTGGATAAAATTAAATTGGCAAAAGTAGTGTGGAGATCATGGAATGCATTTGAGAGTTTCCAAGACCAATACGTCATTGAATTAACTAGGGAAGAGGTTATTTTAGATCTTGTTTTGTGTAATAAGAGAGGGTTAATTAGTAATCTCATACTAAAGGATCCTCTGGGAAAGTGATCATAGAATTGCATGTCAAGTTTGAGAGTGATATACGCAAGTCTGAAATTACAGTATTGAACTTAAATAAAGCTAATTATATAGGTGTGAGGGATCTATTGGCTAAGGTGGATTGAGAAATTAGATTAAAAGGTATGACAGTAGATGAGCAACGGCAAATATTTAAAGAAATATTTCAGAATATAAATCTGTTGAGAATTCTATTAAGAAATAAAACCTTCATGAGCAAAGGGAGATATTCATGGCTAACTAAAAATGTTTAGGATAGTTCCGAAGAAGGGTCACTGACCCGAAACGTTAGCTCTGCTTCTCTCTCCACAGATGCTGCCAGACCTACTGAGTATTTCCAGTATTTCTTGTTTTTATTTCAGATTTCCAGCATCCGCAGTATTTTGCTTTTACGTTAAGGATAGTATTAGATTAAAAGAAGAGGCTTATAATATTACTAAGAAGAGTAGTAAGCCGAAGGATTGGGAGAGTTTTAGACAGTGGCAAAGTGTGACCAAAAAATTGGTAACTGTGGAGAAAGTAGAATCAGAGGTAAACTAGCCAGAATTATAAAAACACATTGTAGGAACTTCTACAAATATGTAAAAAGAGATTAGCAAAAGTATCTGTCCCTTAGAGACTGAGACAGTGGAAATTACAATGGAGAATAAGGAAATGGCAGAGACGTTAAATTTTTATCTGTTTTCACAATAGAGGACACAAAAACATAATCAAATAGTGGGGAACCAAGGATCTATGAGATTGAGGAACTTAAAGTAATTCATATTAAGAAAGAAAAGGAACTGGAGACATTATTGGGGCGGAAAGCTGACAAATCACCTAGACATGACAGTCTACATCCTAGGGTTCTAAAAAGGGGAGGCTGCAGAGATAGTGGATGCATTGGTTGTGATATTCCAAAATTCCCTAGATTCTGTTACGGCCCCTGTTGATTGGACGGTAGCAAATGTAACAAGAAAGGAGGAAGAGAGAAAACAGGTAACTACAGGCCCATTAGCCTGACATCAGTCATCGGGAAAATGCAGGAAATTATTAGGGATGTGGTAACAAGGCACGTAGAATATCATAATATTAGGCAGAGTCAACATCATTTTATGAAACAGAAATGGTGTTTGATAAATCTATTAGAATTTATTAGGATGTAACTAGCAAGGTAGATAAAAGGAGGAACAGGTGGATGTAGTATATTTGGATTTTCAAAAGGCATTCGCTAAGGTGTCATGAAAAAGATTGTTGTACAAGAGGAGAGCACTTGGGGTTGGGGGTAATACATTAGCATGGCTACAGGATTGGTTACAGGACAGAAAACAAAGCGTAGGAATAAATGGGTCATTTTCAGGTTGGCAGGCTGTAACTAGTGGGGTGCTGCAAGGATCACTGCTGGGCCTCAGCTATTTACAATCTATATTAATGACCTAGATGAAGGAACGGAGTGCAATGTATCCAGGTTTGCTGACAATACAAAATTAGGTGGGAAAGTAAATTGTGAAGAGGACACAAAAGAGTCTGCAGAGGGATATAGATAGGGCAAGTGAGTGAGCAAGAAGGTGGCAGATGGAGCACAACGTGGGGAAATGTGAAGTTATTCACTTTGGTAGGAAGAATAGAAAAAACAGAATTGTTTTTAAATTGTGAGGAACTATTAAATATTGCTGTCCAGAGGGATTTGGGTGTCCTTGTACAAGTAAAACAGAAAGTTAACATGCAGTATGCCAATGAAGGCGGCAAATGGTATTTTGGCCTTTATTACAAGGATGTTGGAGTACAAGCATAAGGAAGTCTTATTGCAGTTGTAGATGACCTTGGTGAAACTACACCTGGCTTACTCGGCTGGATTTAATGGGCCCCTATGAGACGGGCTAGGAGGTGGTGGGGGGGCATAATGCCCGTTCCCCCTCCCATCGCACCACAATTAAGTAGGGGGCGGGTAAGGCGGACAATGGCCTTCCCGCCCAGAGGCCAATTGAGGCCCTTAAGATGCCTATTAGTAGTCACTTAAGGACCTCTTCCTGCTGCTGCAGTGGGAGGGGGAGCCTCTGCCACTTGGGGAGGACACCACGTAAAATGAGGTGACCTCCCTGCGTGCTTGGGAGGTGGGGGTTTTCCTCTGTGGACAAACTGTGGCCCATGGAGGGCTCCCAGTGGCAAACAACCCACCTCCCTGAACACAGACCTCCCACCACACTCATAGCCTACCCTCCCTCTTACAGAGCCTGCCAGACTAGCCCCAGTGGCTCACTTACCCAAGCTCCCAGTCTCCAGCGCCAGGACTGGTTCCATGGCCTCCTGCAGTATTGGCAGTGGCCACCACTCCCCCGTGGCGCTGTGATTACTGGGAGCTGCCAGCCCCCTGATTGGCTGGCAGTCCTTGGAGGCGGAATCCCCATCCCTTCAAGGGATGGGATTCTGGTGTTGGGCTGTTAATTGCCCAAGCGCCGTCAAATAGAGCCGGGGGAGCTGCAAAAGACCAAGGCAGATTTCCCACTGCCTTTTCAGCCTGGCAACAGGAGTCCTACCAGGTCCATTAATTCGAGCCCACTGTGTACAGTTTTGGTCTCCATACCTAAGGAAGCATATGAAGGATGCCTTACAGGGCGTGCAACAAAATGTTTATTACATTGATTTCTGGGATGAAAGGGTTGTCCGATGTGGAGAGATTGAGTAGATTGGGCCTATATTCTCAGGAGCTTACAAGAATGAGAGATGATCTCATTGAAACATATAAAATTCTGAGCGGATTTGACAGAGTAGCTGCTGAGAGGTTGTTTCCCCTGGCTAGGAGAATCGAGAATAAGAGGGGGGGGGGGGGCATAGTCTCAGAGTAATGGGATGGTCATTTCAGACTGAGACAAGGAGAAATTCCTTCAGAGTCCTGAATCTTTGGACTTCTTTACCCCAGAGGGCTGTGGCTGCTTAGTTGTGAGTATATACAAGGCTGAGATCAATAGATTTTTGGACTCGAGGAGAGTCCCATAATGGCTGATCCTTAAATTGTCTAGTTGTTACAAACAGCTGGTTACTGTAATATTATTTGTTCCTTTGGTATGTGAACTATTGTAAGATTCATAGGACTACAAGTAATATCCAAAGAATAAATGGGATTTTATTAGAACTTAAACCAGAACAGATATATGGACAGCTACTACACGAGCACATCTACACACATCTCACTTTGTCGGGCTGCACCCATAATTCCCTGGTCATGTGGCATGGCATCACTTCCCCGAGTGACCTTCACTTCCAGCCGCTTAAGGTAATCCCACAACAGTTACATGCCCTGGACTTCTGACTACTGACAGCCTTGAAGCAGATATATGTAACATTGATTAGACTGTGACATCATGGCTTTCAGCTCATGAGTACATTAACAACAACAACTTCCATTTTTATAACACCTTTAATGTGGAAAAATGAGGGAAACTGCCCGTAAGGCCCAATCCCGTTCATAATACCAATGTGGAACTTTATGTTATTACAGTATCAAGATCTGCAACTAGGCTACCTCTAGTCACAGTGTAAAACAGGGTAAGAAGAGGTGACTGAAAGACATTGATAAATGTACAGATGTCTCCCTTTATAACATTTCATACTCATGAGACTATTTTCCCTTCAACTGATTGGAACAATTGTCCACTGACAGACAAAGCCAGCAGTGACACCTTGATTACCCCACAACACAAATAAATCTTGCAAAAAGAAAATTGTTATTTAGACTAAACACTTACGTCGAATCAGTGTCTTTTTCTTTCTTCCGTATACCAAAAGCCTTCCTTGTACGCTTTTTCAATCCTGTTGAGGTAAAAATAAAGTATCTTAGTCTGAGTTTAAACATGAATCAAATATCAGAACAGGTTGTAAGTAGGGATAGTATTAATAAAGTCGAAGTGTCTAAAAGATCAATGGGAAGTTATATTTTTCAGTCAATGTTAAAAAGCAACATCTAGTGAGAAGGTACTATACAAGCTTGGAGTCTGGTTCATTGATCATGCACTTTATAGGTCAGATTGACGGATGCAAATTCTGAAGAGTTTGGTAAGAAAAAAGGTGTATCCATGAAATTATTTATATGGTTACCTGCACCATGAAATTAAAAGGAATATTCTTTTTCTCTTGACAATTTTTTCTCTCCCTCTCATGCTGGAAGTATCATTTTTCACAGCCGCAAGTTCTACTCTCATGTAGTACCTTAGAGTCAGAGTCATAATGCTCAGAAATAGACCCTTCAGCCCAACGCGTCTGCGCCGACCATCAAGTACTCACTCAATCTAATCCCATTTTCCGGCACTTGGCCCATAGCCTTGTATGCTATTGCATTTCAAGTGCTCATCTAAATACCTCATAAATGGTGTGAGGGTTCCTGCCCTTCAGGCAGTGTGTTCCAGATTCCAACCACCCTCTGGATAAAAAATGTTTTCTTCAACTCCCCTCTAATCCTCCTGCCCCTTACCTTAAATCTATGCCCCCCCGGTTATTGACCCCTCCGCTAAGGGAAAAAGTTTCTTCCCATCTATCCTATCAATGCCCCTCATAATTTTGTATACCTCAATCAGGTCCCCTCTCAGCCTTCTCAACTCCAAGGAAAACAACCCCAGCCTATCCAGTTTCATGCACCATGGCCACACACCCCCAGTAAGATGGAGCCATCAAGGCCTTGTTCCTCCAGAGGACACCCGCTACAGTCACACACAGCGCACTGAGCAGACTGCCTCCAGCTCAGCTGCTAATGTTGGGGTAGCACCTAGACATAGTGGCAGGAAAAGAAAACTGAAAGCGTTTTGAGTACGAAGGTGGTCCAAGTGAGAGTGTTGGCAATTTATTTAGGACACTGCAAAGTTCAATAAGCCCTCACCTGATGTCCAAACACGGTCACTGGATACTGATTAGAAATAGAAAACCTTACATATTTTTCCCCTTACTCATCCAAAGGAATGAGGCTAATGGTAGCATGCTCACTACCATTTTGGTTAAGACCGTCAGCCCACACAAATTAGGACTTGATCCTCTCTAGATCCACAATGGGCCTACTAACAGGGCCATAAGGTGGCCAAATATATTTTGTTCTTACAATTGGTGTGCTACTAAATTAATTCTGAAAATTCAGGCTAGATTTTCCTTTTTTGTAAACCGTATGCATTCCCCTTGCATCCCCTCCTCCCACCGGCACCATCCTACACCTGTGTAGGGGCCCCAACAACCCCACTGCCTTGTGGGCGTCTCGGGAGAGACCAAGGCTAAGGGAGTAAACCCTAACAGAAAATCCGGAGCGGAACCCCGTAGGCGGTCATATGTCACCTTTGGCATGTTTCCGGCAGTTCCTGCAGCCATACTGGTGCCAAACGTCGTGTCCTGCACTCCTTTGGACCCCACCAGAAAGGCCGAGAGGGGGGTTTTGACGACTGGGCAACTCTCAACCTCCATAAATTTGCCCAGGCATGCGCCATGGAGAGGTCACTCCATAGTTGCCTCACAGCGACTGAAACAAGACGGAAGGCGCTGCTTCACAAACCACTGACCACCTCCAGTCGCTTACCCATTGTCTCTCGAGACAAGGAGGCCAAAGAAGAAGAGATGCATTCTTATTGTTGCTTTTTACAAAGCAAAATAAAAATGGTGCTGTGCAGTTTTGCAGTAGATGACTTAATGCAATATCAATCTATTTCAGGAATAAAAGGAAACTGACCAACTAACCAACCTGAATGTCCCTGCAGTAACAGTCCTTTCACATTCCTGAAGCACCTAGATTAGTAAATGGCATATAAATGGCAACTATTTAATTCATCTGGCCTGAGGCATTCAACATTTTTGAAAAAGACACAATGAAAATCAAAGAAAGCATACTTCAATAACCAGGATATGAAAGTCCTAACTGACTGGCTTTTTGAGAAGAATAATGAATTATTTGAGACACGGTGGGGGGGGGGGGGGGGGGGGGCAGGGGGAGGTGGTGGAGGGTGCACCATAACCTGCAGCAGAACGTGGCTAAGAGTTCGCACCATACCACATCCTTATTTGACTTGAAATATGGCAAGACTATCACCACCGTAAAATGAAGATGAAGAACATGTGAATTTAAAGCTTGGAGTTACTATACACATGGTTATGACCGACCGCTCCAGTCAAAGCCCCCAATTCGTGGTGGCAGAGACGCACTGCTAATTGAATTCGTCGCTCCACAGATCGCCTAACATATCATTTAAAACTTTCCAAATTAAAGAAAGACCAGGCCAAATTGTACCATCCATTAACCCCCGAGTGAGGCTAACCAAATCAGCTGTCTTTAAAATCAACAAATTAACTCTAATTAGAAGAACTAAATTCTTAAACACTATGAAGATATAAACATTTAAAATAGAAAGAAATTAGAGTCCTTGCACATTTACAGTCCAATGTTTCTTGAAGACCTCACAATGTGGCTTTCCTTCTCCAGCGAATTTCAACAATTAACAACTTACAAACACTTTCAACAGAATCAATCTGACTTTAGAGTTTTTGAGGAATAAAAGATTGTCACAGTCTAACCTCCTTCCCTTCAGTTTAAAGTTACCAGAGATCTCTGTTTTGGCTTGATGTTTTAGAATTTTGAGAGAGACTAAATTCCTATTCCTTCAGTTTAAATGGCTGAGAGCTCTTTTTCCAGATGCTGACACCACAGCTGTGTCCTCCGTCAGTGCGTTCTGTTAGAACAAACTGTCTTCAGCTAAAAGCCAGTTCAAAATTGAATTGTAACAAATGTATCGCATGCTACTCGCTCCCAGTGGCTGTAGCTATGGTAACGAGAATGCACCCTTTGAATTGCAGTCTCCAAATGGCTGTTTCTAAGGCAACGAAAATGCACCTTCCTATAACCCCTGAGGCTTGCTGGTTCTTAAAGCAATACTAATCCCTTGCAAGCCTTAAAGGCAAATCGCATATTCCTAGAAAATAACTACAGGACCATGACAACATATCTATGAGAATAAAAGCAAAATACTGCGGATGCTGGAAATCTGAAACAAAAACAAGAAATGCTGGAATCACTCAGCAGGTCTGGCAGCATCTGTGGAAAGAGAAGCAGAGTTAACGTTTCGGGTCAGTGACCCTTCTTCAGAACTGACAAATATTAGAAAAGTCACAGATTATAAGCAAGTGAGGTGGGGGTGGGGCAAGAGATAACAAAGGAGAAGGTGCAGATTGGACCAGGCCACATAGCTGACCAAAAGGTCACGGAGCAAAGGCAAACAATATGTTAATGGTGTGTTGAAAGACAAAGCATTAGTACAGATTAGGTGTAAATACACTGAATATTGAACAGCAGCAAGTGCAAACCTGAAAAAAAACCTGAAAAAAAACAGTGGGTAAGCAAGCTGAACAAACTAAGATGAAATGAAATAAATGCAAAAAAAGATTGTAAAAAATGTAAAAAGGAATGTAAAAAAAAGGAAGAAAAAAATAACTAAAAATGAAAGTAAAATGGGGGGCTGTCATGCTCTGAAATTATTGAACTCAATGTTCAGTCCGGCAGGCTGAAGTGTGCCTAATCGGTAGATGAGATGCTGTTCCTCGAGCTTGCGTTGATGTTCACTGGAACACTGCAGCAATCCCAGGACAGAGATGTGAGCATGAGAGCAGGGGGGAGTGTTGAAATGGCAAGCAACCGGAAGCTCAGGGTCCTGCTTGCGGACTGAGCGGAGATGTTCCGCAAAGCGGTCACCCAGTCTGCGCTTGGTCTCCCCAATGTAGAGGAGACCACACTGTGAGCAGCGAATACAGTATACTACATTGAAAGAAGTACAAGTAAATCGCTGCTTCACCTGAAAGGAGTGTTTGGGGCCTGGGATAGTGAGGAGAGAGGAGGTAAATGGGCAGGTATTACACCTCCTGCGATTGCAGGGGAAGGTGCCCTGGGACGGGGACGAGGTGGTGGGGGTCATGGAGGAGTGGGAGCTAGGGAGGATCAAGGCCATGATGGATTTTTACATAAGAAAGATCATTTTAAATTGGAGGTGTTGAGGGACTGGGAGCCAATGTGGATCAGCAAGAACAGGGTTGATGAATGACTGGAAGTTGATGTTGGATGTGATACAGACAGCAATGTTTTGGATGAGCTGTAGTTTCTAGAGGTTTTAAGGGTGGGATACCAGCCTGGAGGGCATTGTAATAGGTGTTTCTGGCAGTGCCAAAGCCTTGGTGTGGCTTTCAATGGTAAATAGGCTGAGGCAGGGCCACAAACAAGTACTGAGGTGAGATTATGCGGTCTTTTTAATGGAGAATATAGGAGATCAGAAGCTCAGCTCAGGGTTGAATAAAATGCAGAGATTGGGAACAGTCTGGTTCAGCCTCAGAGAATTGTCAGGGAGGGGGATGAACTCAGTGCCATGGGTACAAAGTTTGTAAATGGGCCAAAGATGATGGCTTCAGTCTTCCCAATGTTTAACTGCAGGAAATTTTTTAAATAATTTCTCAGGATGTAGCTGTAGCTGGCAAAATACTTTCATTGATTGCCCATTCCTATTCGCCCTTAAGAAGGTGGTGATGAGCCTTCTTCTTGAACCACTTCAGTCCATGTGATAAAGAGGCTCCCACAATGCAGTTAGGTAGGGAGTGCCAGTCTTTTGACCTAGCCACAATGCAAGACTGGTGATATATGGCCATGTCAGGATAGTGTGAGATTTGCAGGGTGATACTGTCCCTCTAGGTAGCTGAGGTTGCAAATCTGAAGAAGCCTTGGTAACTTGCAAATTACACCTCATGCAAGGTTATATATCAGACAAGCATTCTGGGAGCAGTTGGGAACTCAAGAGAGATAGAGCTGTGTATAGTCAGCGTACTTGTGGGAGTTGACCCAATGCCTGTGGATCATGTTAATATTTAGCAAGGAATGTGGTATTACTCAACACAAAGAAAGAATGGTGGAATTAATACAAGAGATGCCTCAGGAAGGCACCTCTCAAGTTGGAGGGGAATGTGGACTAGCTGGTATGTGCTATACTAATCAGTTGTTCTATGTTTTGCACCATCTATTATATTAACATGTTCATACACACTGCACAAGTGTTTGTGCACTAAAATCACAACACCCAAACAGATAAAAGTGTTCTTAGGAACTATTACTTACTCAACCATGCTCTATGCAGGGCACAGAGAATACAATGCTCAACTGTAGAGGAAACTGTCATCACCCACACTTGTAATAAGCAGTGTACTCGATACAGACACAGTGCATTTATTTCGTAAGGAAGATGAGGTAACACTGCATGAAGCACAGCTCACTGGAGTTGAAGGTTTAGAAGAGGTTCTGAGGGAAGCAGCTACAATGCAAAGGTCAGATTTATTGAATGCCCTTTGAGAGTTGCTTTGGGATATATATCTTTGAGGCACCATTTTCCAGCAGAAGGTGTTACGATACATATTGAATAGGCACTTGGCTCCACATACACAGTAGTGCAAGAGAAGGACGAACAATTGCCTGCATTAAAATCTGACATTTGGCGGGGTACAAGACCAATGGCAACATTTATAAAGCAAGCCATAAATGTAACAATAGGAATGTCTCAGAAATGCTCAACATTGTTGTCATGGATACTTTGAAGTCCAAAATCCAAGAAGCAGTGAAGGCTGGCTTTGACTCACTTGGACAATGCTAACAGTCAAGCGTAAGGGAAGAATTTAATGACTTCACAGAGGGTCACTAATCTCACTTAGATAGGTCAGTGGATATCTTAATGAGATGGGGGGTAGCAGTGGCATGAATGGAGAAGCACAGGAACCATCAAGTGATAGTAATCGGATTGGTAGTTAAGGACTGGTTAAACCAGCTGGTCACATGACTAACTGGCTGGTCCAGGTTTTTTTGAACTAGCCACAGGAGAGTTTGAATTCAGAAGGCAGTTTTGCAACTAAAGCTGGAACAAGCAAGTCTCTCGCCAGGCTTTCTCTCAAGCCACTGGACCCATGGAAGACACGTAAACCTCAAGAGAGAAAAGATTTCTACATCGAAACCAGTTGAAGCGTGAACTGGGCCCCAACGAATTGCAAGACTTACTGACAACCAAAGACTCCACATTGAACTGAATGGACTGTAACTACCAGATATTGCCTCAAACTTTTCCCCCTTATTCCTTCTACTTTTTGTGTCTCTATTTGCATGTGTTTATCGTGCTTGCATGCTAGCGTGGTTGTGCTGCATATTCGTAGTCTTTGACCGGATTAGAGTTTAAGGATTAATAAATTTTCACCTTTCTTGTGGAAATCTAAGGAAACTGGTTTCATTTCTTTGCCTTACAATTGGAGCAGTGAACAAGGATTCATTAAGGGGGAAGCTAAAAAGTGTTTTCAAATTAAACCTGGTTATGATTAAACCAGGCAAAGGCTGAGAGGGAACCCCTAGACCCCTTTTCACCGGGTCGTAACACCTCCATAAACGAAGATTTAGAATATTCACCAGCTAACATACAAACTGCTCCCTCTGCTGTGAAATTAGGGTCATCATGGATTTCACCCCATATTCTAACCAAAAAACCCAAAAGGGACTGGCCAATATTTATATAGAAAACAAGCTGGTAGAAGATGAGACTGCCATGTGCAGGAGGGAACATTTTGTCGGCCACTGTTTTGTTTCAAATATTATTTGTATTATTTCAATGTCACCAACTGAAAAATATTTAAAATATGTTTGCACAGTTTATTCTCTGAATTAAGGGAGCACAACTTTTGTGCACTGGTGACAATGTTTTAAAATTATTTTCCAATGTAATTTACTGATGTTTGTCCTTTTTATTAGAAAATAAATTTGATTGCTTTATGTAAAGAATGAAATTAATTCAGTTTGATGGAAGATGCACACTAGGTATAATAGGAGTTATTACTCTCAATGCTTCCAAAATATCGTCCTTTTTCCTCAGACCAATAATTCCCCTCCTCCGTGGTTGACTCGGCCCACGACCATGTCTGTCCCATTTCTGCTCTTCCCCCTTTCCAGAACTATGATAGGGTCCCCCTTATCATCACTTACCCGCCACCTCTCCACATTCAATGTATCATCCTCCGCCATTTCTGCTACCTCTCCACTGCGATGCCACCAAACATATCTCCGCTCCTTCCCTTTCAGCATTCGGAAGGGACTGTTCCCTCCGTGACAGTCTGTCCAACTGCACAGAAATTTTCAGTGTGCTACTCAATAAAGTATTTGTTCAGTACCATTATTTTTGTCACTACTGGGAAAACTAATGAAAACAGAGACACAAGAGAAAATAAAGTCTTATCTATTTGTGCAATATATAAAACCTTTGTGACTGACTCAAGAGTTATTTCTCAGTCACAAGGCCTTCTGGACTCAACAGAAAAAGCTCTTTATCTATCATGGATTCCCTTTAAAAATGTTAACACAGGAAAGATCCAGATGGTACGATGACCTTTATGCTCTGGGACCTTGCTTCAAATGCAGCTCAGATTTATAGAATGAAAATCTCTCCCTGATGACAGCAGAAACCTTAAGTGAATTGAATGGAGATGTGTACCCAGCACAAAATTGATCATAAATTGACACCCAATTTCAATCTGTCTCAGACAATACTGGATGGAATGGTAAATGGAAATATCACCGAGGTGCAACAGGAAATGTTGTTTTTGAGACCAAAGATTAGGACAAGTTGTTGGCAGAATAGAAGGTGCATCTAACTGTGCTGCACCTGATGAGGGAGGTGCACAAGGCTGACACTGGGTGCTCAAATTAATGGGTTTCATTCCACAACACTGACATTTTCCTTGGTAAGTACAAAAGATTAATTGAAGAAAAAACAATTTGCTCGCCTATGCTGCTGTGCATGGTATCAGGTCAGAGAATGTAGCCTTGATCTTGCCTGTCTGTTTCTCTCTGCTCTTTGTATGGCTCTTCAAAACTTCAGCATGTATTCTAGGCAGATACTATAATGCAGTACTAAGGAATTACATTGTTAGAGATGTCTTCTTTCAGATGACCATGGTTCCACCAATCCAGGTGTCCATTTTGGATGGCAAAGTTATTCAGGGCATACTGCAGAATTCCTCCTGAACCTGATGGTCCTCTTGATGACCACTCAGTAGACATACATGCTTCATTGCTTTGCTCCACTATTGCTGTTTAGGTAACTCTTAGTGGGGTCATCTCCATGGAAGTGGGGTTATACCTAGTCACCCACAAGCCATCCATTGACATATTAATTTTCCTTAGTGATCATCCAGTTTTAAAGGAAGAATGGGTCATGATAATTTACAGCAAAATTTGCATTATGTGTAGGATTCTTTGCATGGTTGTTATATAGGCTGTACATTCAAGGAATGGAAGCCCCTTCCTTCGGTTAAGAGGGTTCACCACAGAAGCAAATTAATGCAGGCATCTTAAGTCTTTGGAAAAACAGAAACTCTATAAAAGCATGATGGCCTTATCTTTCTGCTGCCTTGCTTTGACGTCAAAATTGATAAAAGTTCCCAGCTCTCCTGAAAAGTATATTAGTCATCTGCAAAAGGTATGGCCATTAGATACTCTGGTTGTCATTATTCCAAGACACTGATGTGAAGAATCATAAGAAATAGGAGCAGGAGCAGTCCATTCGGCCCCCTCAGGTCTGCTCTGCCATTCAATAAGATTATGGTTGATCTGACTGCGCCTTAACTCCACTTTCCTGCCTGCCCACCGCCCCCCCCCCCCCATAACCCTTGATGCCCTTGTTGATTAAAAATCTAACAATATATTTCCAAATGAGGATCATGTGTGACTTGGAAGGGAACTTGGAGGTGATGGTGTTTTCACAACATGAGCATTATACTTCTTGGTAAAGGCCTGCTACCTGACCCGAACCCGACGACATGCGTCAGGTTCGGGTCGGGTAGGACACACACGGTAAGCGCTCTGCTGGTAAGTATTGAAATTTAAAAAAAAAACTTACCTGAGCTGGGAGTCCAGGACAAAACGGAGTCTGGGACGAAACGGAGTCTGCACAGTGAGCAAGTGACATCACGGTGACGTCATCACACATGCGCTGCAGCTTCCTGGAGGTTCCGAGTCAGAAGGTAAGTAAAAGGGATGGTCAGGTCAAGCCAAGTCGGGGCCGGGCTCGATGCAAAATCGGAGGGGCTCAGGTTGGGTTCTTTTTCCCGACCTGAGCAGGCCTTTACTTCTTGGTGGCAAAGATCAGAGAGGGAGGCGCTATCAAAGTAATCTTGTTGAGTTGCTGCAATGCATCCTATAGATCTTACATACTGTAGCCAGTATGCACTGATGGTGGAGGGGATTGCGTATCTCAAGTCTGTCTTCATGATCATAATTTCCCAGCCCTGGTGAATCTATGCTGTTAATACTGCATCATAGAAAAGTCATTAAAGCCATAGAGAGCTGAGAAATGCACATGTTACTCTGTGACCTACCCATTTATCTCTCTTATACAAATTTACCATTACCTCTTTGCTCTTGTACTTGCTTTCTGAAATTCCATGTGCATGACATCTGATGCATTCATTTTAACTATACACTCTGTAGAAGGAATGAAAGATTGCTGCATCTAAGGAATTCCACAGTTCTGAGGTTCTGAGAAATTGGAATTGATGTAGGAAACGGGATGATGAACTACATACGGAAGATCCAGGGAATAGGGTAGCATATTTGTCACGTAGAATTAATAGGACAGTAAAGTACACAGAAACATTGACCCTAACTGCATTCAAACTAGGGAGACATAAGAAAGGCTACGATGGAGAGACAGAGGCAAAAGAGTTAAACTGACTCAATGATGGATAAGCTACAAACTGGAGCCACAATGAACTAGGAGGACTCTTTTTCTGAAGGGGTGGAATAAAAATCCCTTTTGTCCTCATGGTTTTAGGCCAATCACTTTGGGTGGAAGGGTTGATACGGAGGTATTTATTTTTTTCCTTTGGTGCTATGATATAGAATGCAAGGTGTTAACAACCAGGCCAGTGGGCTGGAAGCTTTGGCTTTGCAAATGTCCTCAGCTTTCAGGTCACCAAACACAAACCTTGAGGAAATTCAAACTCTAAAAATAAATATGACAGAGAAAGTTACAGGTTCTTAAAACAATGATATTCATTACATGGTTTTCTGACCACTTATACTGCACCTACGCTTCACTTTTTTAAAAATTCATCAGATGTGGGCGTAAGCTGGCAAGCCCAGCATTCATTGCCCATCCCAAATTGCCCTTGAGAAGGTGGCAGTGAGCTGCCTTCTTGAACCGCTGCAGTCTATCTGGTGTAGGTACACCCACAGTGCTGTTAGGTAGGGAGTTCCAGGATTTTGACCCAGAAACGATGAAGGAATGCCGATATATTTCCAAGTCAGGATGGTGTGCGACTTGGAGGGGATCTTGCAGGTGGTGATGCTCCTATGCACCGGCTGCCTTTATACTCCTAGGTAGTAGAGGTTGTGGGTTTCAAAAGGTGCTGTTGAAGATGCTTTGGTGAGTTGCTGCAATGCATTTTTTAAGATGGTACACACTGCAGCTATGCTGTGCTAGTGGTGGAGGGAATGAATCTGCAACTTTTACAGGCTTCCTATTCCCTGTGCTCCTGCGATGGCTCAGCAAATTTATCCAATGACTACTGAGCCACACAGCATGAAGAAATCTAATACAAAAGCAGAATACTGCAGACGTTGAAAATCTGAAGTAAGAACAGAAAATATAGGAAATACTCAGCAGGTCTGGTAACACCTGTGGAGAAAGAAACAGAGTTAACGTTTCAGGTCGGTGACCTGAGGTTCCTTCTCAGTTTGAGGCTGTTACACCATGTGATATTATCAAGGTTTAGTCTGAAGTCACCCTTTGCACACACCTTTCTATAATATTGATCACATGCATTTAGAAGGTCTCATTTTTGTTGCTTCTTTCATTGCTCAAAAGCCTTATAACTCATTTCTCTGGTCTAGGAATCAGACTCATGGATCTCTTCTGCACTGCCTCCCATGGCGGAATGTCTTGCCTAGCTTCTTGGTGACTAGAAGTGGATACAACACTGAAGGTGCAGTTCTTAAGTTTCAATGTAACTTCCTCTTCCTTGAGCTTGAGACAAAAAGTGAGAGGAGTTGTTTCCAGCCCTCTACCTCAGGTATCAGAAGCTGGAATGAGCACCATAACTGCCTGGGAGTGACTCATCTCCCAGTTTGCTCTCCATTTCTACAGGAAGTTTGTTACTGATGCTTTACACTTCCCCATTCCAACACAGAGATCACCAACTCACTATGTTGAAAATAGCAGTATCACAAATCAGTGTCTCAAGTGTTAGAATACCAATCTGACACATCACTGCTCCACACTATCACAAAGATTTTTTAAAACTAATATTCATACAGTGTGAAAATTTTGTAAGTAAAATACATCTTTAAAGCATTTATGCCTTTGAACAGATGGTGACAATTATTCACCATTCATGCATAGTCTTAACCCTCAATGATCAAAACACATTTAATTAAAATAAAATCAGATTTTTGATCTTTGGTTTCTTTTACGATCTGAACAACAGCCTTAGAATGTAATGTAATGAAAATTATTTGGGGCTAAAACTTCAAAGCTGGTGGATAAGGAGAATGATAGAGACACATGGAGGATTGGAGTTCAGAAGGGGAGAGGTGGAATGCGACAGAGGAACATGAGACAAGAGTGAGAGAGGCAGGATAAAGAAAGGGAGAAATATGGCTGCAGAGAGAGAACTTGATAGATAAAATGAGCCAGAGAGGAACAGAAAGAACATAGATAACAATGCAGAGACACCAAGAAGATTTGGCAACAGGAAGGACAGAACCAAAAGGAAAAAGAAGAAAGCCAATGAGAGCAGAATTTTCCAACAGTATCCCAAGAGAACATAACCTTTAACAATTCAGCTGCATTTCCATTCATCTTTTTGAGTAATAACTTACCTCTTGGCTGTGTGCTATATATTTCTGTGAACATTAATCTGAATCCAAAAGCTTTTGAATGCAACCATATTATAGAACATACCCACAGGAACTTTTTTTTTTTAAAGTGGACATGTATTAATAAGTTGGATAACTCCCTCCCAGGGTAATATCTTACACATGAGGAAACACTTCAATTTTTTTTGCACTTGGTGGAACTGGAAAATTACTTAGACAATTTCTGAGAATCTAATGAGCTATCTAAGACTGAGTTCCCCTGATTGCACAATTGGTTGAAACAGCACGCAGCTGAATCGTACTGACGATGATTATCCCAGTTCTGTGTCCCATTGTGTGCTGAGTTTGCTAATTTTAGGAGGGTTGTAACAGTTGCCACAATTGGCCTCAACCCCTCTAGGCAGTTCGCCTAGGTTTCTGCTTAGTAACCAATGATTCTTGCTCAAAGTGTTTTTATGAAACTTCTTGCCTCTGTCTTTCCAGTCTATGGCTTTTAAGAACAAGTTATTCGATAGGAGACAAAGTAGGGATGGGTAGGAGCAGGGAGCAGCAAATACTACCAGAGCTTGTAGAGGGAACATAAGAGGGTCAAAAACACAGGAAAGAGATGGGACAATGCATACCAAGTCCTGGATTTTATGCAGGAGACAGGGCTCCCGGGCACCAAGCCAAAATGATGAGGCAAACCCCGCCTCTGCATTTTTTCGGATCCCCAGAGTGATCCTCCGGTCTTTTGGGGTCAAAGTTTAAGGCAGGATCCCCATCCTTTTAAACACTTAATAGGGACAGGGATCCTGCCCCCAAGAGCTACCGGTACGGCAGAGGCCTTGGACACAGGCCCAGCGTTGGAAGCCCAGACCCGAGGTAGATGAGGTGGGGTCACCAGGGCCGGTCCAAGACTTTTTCCAAGGCATCCTCCCTGCACAGTGCTGCCTCCCCCACCCCGCTGCTGGTAAGATCCCAGCGGCGGCAGGAAAAGGCCCTTATTTGGCCTCTGGGCGGGTAGGCCAATGTTGGCCTGTTCTGCCCCCGACAAATTGAGTCTGGCAATCTTGGCATCGGGTTCGGTGGCAGCCACTGCCCAACCCCACCCCCACCAAGGAACCCAAAGTCGGGCTGGGAACAAAATCCAGCCCGAAGAATCTGGATAGCAAGGAGGTGGAGGAAAGGTCAGTTCTGGTCAACATGGTTTGGAAGGCCTCAGGAGTAGGCGAGAAAAGATAGTGGGTGAGGAGAGGTAGTGGGGGAAGGGACGGCGAGGGAGAAATCAGGAAAGAGGACGAACATTAGGCTTCAGGTATTTGATGCTGTGGAGAACAACATGGTTCACTACTCAAAAATACACTGTGGCACTGAGGACCAGAGTGGTAGTGAGTCATGCAGAATAATGAGCCACTCAGAAGAAATAAATCTCATTACAGTGGCACCAAAGTTCTGGGGCACGATGTGTCCCGCTTTAAGTGCCAAGAGCCTCCCTGACTGATCCTGATGGATTTACCTACTTTGCCCACCAAAGGCAGGCCCCCATGCTACAAAGTGCATTTGGAAGGCCTCTGTCCAGAAATTTGCAAAGAACTGAATTGTTTCTTTAAAAATAAAAATGATCACTTTCTTCGAGGATTAGAACCATAGAACAATTACGGCACAGGAGACCATTCATCGTATCAGCGCTGGCCGAAAAATCTAGCCACCCAATCTCATCCCACCTTCCAGCACCTGTTCCATAGCCTTGCAGTTTACAGCACTTCAGGTACATGTCCAGGTACCTTTTAAAAGAATGGAGGGCTTCTGCCTCCACCACCGTTCCTGGCAGCGAATTCCAGACACCCATTACCCTCTGGGTGAAAAGGTTTTCCCTCATGTCCCCTCTAATCCTTCTACCAATCACCTTAAATCTGTGTCCCCTATTAATTGACCTCCCCGCCAGGGGAAACAGGACCTTCCTGTCCACTCTCTAGGCCCCTCATAATTTTGTACACCTCAATTAAGTCACCTTTCAGCCTTTTTTGTTCTAGGGAAAACAACCCAAGCTTATCCAATCTTTCTTCATAGCTACAACTTTCAAGCCCTAGTAACATTCTTGTAAATCTCCTCTGTACTCTCTCTGGAGCAATTATGTCTTTTCTGTAATGTGGTAACCAGAACTGTACACAATACTCCAGCTGTGGCCTAACCAGCAATTTATACAGTTCCAGCATCACTATCCTTACCTGGAACCCTAGCTGGATCTCATTTACACCTTTTAGTGGGTAGGTAGATCCAATCTGATAAGGCATACCTTTATTAATATGCACTGAGCACCAAGACCAGAGGAACTCCCGAGGTAGGGAGATCACATCCCCTTCTACACCACAGGTGTAGATAGAGTTTACGCTCCCAAAAGGCCATCCCAGATACTTGGGAGTTAAAGCCAGTACTCACTGCAGCTTGCTATTTAATATTTTAATTAATAGGTTCTTCTGGCACGACTTATTGTGCAACTAAATCTCCAAGAGTAGCAACTTCCATAGGCAGGTTTATCAATTTTGAAAAAAAACAACAGGAGCAAGATTGTAGGAAGAAGGGCAGTTGGGAAGGTAAGGAGTTCCCCAGTTTTGAGCTTCTGGAAACTGAGTTGCAATAGGAAGCAAAACAATGGGGGTAATTTTTGCCTTTAGCAGAGGTAGAAAACTAGCAGTTGTGGATGGGCCACCTGTCATACACCCTGCTCGATTATTGACTTTGATGGAAAGGTAAATTGGGTGGGGTGTAGAACAGATGGCTCAACTACTGCGGTCAGTTCTCTGCCAAAATTTCTATACAGTGAAGATTTCCCTTTTCTCCTATTCTGTGTTAAAGGTGCTGCTTCATGGTCGGTTTCACTTCCAGTGCACTTAGCATCCCTACTAAAAGTTGCCAGTGTTACTTCGCACTGTTACACACCTACACAGTTACGGAGAGGTGGGAGGTGGTGTGGGTGACTTCATGTGTAAAACTAGCCACTGACTGGCAGTAGGCTATTCAACAGTGAAGGGGATCACAAAACCTGATCGTCTTCATCCTATTGTACTTTACAACAGCAGTCAATGAATAGCAATCATTAGCTGGAATCCTGAGTAACTGTCCCTTTTCCAGCCCAGGGATATTGAGGCCTTGTAGTGTGAGACATCGTCCTGGGTGAGAGCAGTTAACTGACCTAAAGTGGATGTTTTCATTGTTCTGTTTGTGAAAAACGAAACCTGGCCTTTTCTACTCCATTCAGTAATATCTATGAAGGAGTACAATAAAATTAAGTGTCATTTCCTGTAATTATTTAACAGACTCCCATAACCTGGGTTTGCTGCAGCGTTTTGAAAGAATAACAGATAGCATGACTGTATGCATTGATTAGAAACCAATGACCAAATTCTGAATCTCACCATTTACAGGTGCTTTTTATGAGCCCCTCTTTGGTTGGAATTATTGCCCATGTCTACTGCTTGGGGTTTGCCAGGCGTTTGCTTCAAACTGGATTTTTGTTTTAGAGTTGATAATTTTGTAATCATGTTCTTGGATATCTGCTTATAGTCGAAGTTGAGTAATCCACCTTTATCTACATTATCCATGCCTACAATTATTTTAAAGAGACACATCTAGTTTCTGTCCAAACCAGTGATCTGGTGGATATCTCAGAAGTGGGGACACTGTTTGGGGGGGGGGTGGAAGCATGATATTTTCATCTTTTAGCACTTTCTTCTTTCTTCTTTCTTTCTTTTGGGCCTCCTTATCTCGAGAGACAATGGATATGCGCCTGGAGGTGGTCAGTGGTTTGTGAAGCAGCGCCTGGAGTGGCTATAAAGGCCAATTCTGGAGTGACAGGCTCTTCCACAGGTGCTGCAGAGAAATTTGTTTGTTGGGGCTGTTGCACAGTTGGCTCTCCCCTTGCGCCTCTGTCTTTTTTCCTGCCAACTACTAAGTCTCTTCGACTCGCCACAATTTAGCCTTCATTGGTGCATTTTACAGTAAAATGTTTTACATTCTTTAGTGCCAAATGTAGAAATGGAAAGAGGAAAATTGCAAAATGTATCTAGTGCTACATTGTTTACTTCAGAGAGAAGTGAACTGAACCCAATCCTGTTAAAACCTACAGAACCAACTGTTTAATGCAGCACCACCAAATGAACAACCATGAAGCTGCTTTGTAAGGGCCCTCCACTCTTTGGCATCCCACTTTCAAAGCTGGTGATGCCAGGAAGCATACATGCCAATCTAGAGAGTGAGCAAAGTCTGATCAGCAGTTTAGAAAAAAAAAACTGAACTGGACTGAATATAAGCTTCTGTGGTAACAAACAGTTACAGTTCGAGATATAGACAACATTCCTACACATGCACTGAAGAAATTAAAAAGTACGTACATGAAAACCTGAAGGGTGAATTCCAAGTATTGAAAACAAAATCCTAAGGGGTTACTCCCTGGAAAATGTTTACTTTACCTATGTTGCATTCTCATTAACTTTAAACATCTTTATGCTTCACAATTGGTTGTTTTGAGGAAAAACAAAGTGATATTTGAATTTTCAACAGACCAACCAAAACATAATTTCCCTAAAGTAAAAAGAACCTGAGGACTAAACTGAATAGCCCTGAAAATGGGTGCAGGGATTGAGATGTTCGATTAACCTGCATCTATTTGATGCAAGGCAGGCTGCATGGCATCTTCATACTGCCTGCTCACTGGAAAGATTTGTGCGTGCAGCCAGGGCGTAATCTTGATTGACAGCATGCATCCACAGAGGGCCCAAAAACCATACTGCCAATACTGTTTAAAGCTAGCCTGAACTTATTAACGAGGTGGTGCACTGTAGCTGAAGCAGATGCTGGATGTCCTGTACGAGCTGAATCTGACAGAAGAATGGCCAAACAGGTTTTTTTTTTTAACCCTATACTGGACCTCTTGGTGGAGGAGGTCAGGAAAAGGAGAGATGTCGTTTTTCCACAAGGGCCAGGAGGCTGTAAAAAGTGCAATAACCTCACACAATTGATCAAGGTGAATACATCTTCAAATGCCATATCCTACCAATTGCACCTTTAGTCTCAGCCACTGTTCAAATCACCAAACCCCCATCACTCCCCTGCCAAGAATCGTGATTGGGACTCATACCTAGCATGCATATGTTTTACCTGATCTTCACACGCTTAGCATGGTTAGAAAGCATACACCCACATCTCGCAGCTAATCAACAATGGCAACCATATCACCCCAATAAATGCACAAAAGTCACTGACACACTTCTGCAAGAGAAAATGGTGCCTAACTGAAGACAGCAGGAACTAACCAGAGGGGGAGAGGTGAGCCTGCATGCTCTAACAAGATAGTGCTAACCATCATTGGAAGAGCCATTGCCGAAGCTCTGGCCAGCAGCAGGGGTGAAACCACCAATGATGATAATATCCTTATACATAATTCTCCTTCTCAGATCCTTCAATCCCTCGGACTTACAAACTGCAGATGGCATAAGCATGCACATCCTACTTGTCCATTCCCTCACCACAACTTTACCCTTCAGCCTTTTCCCTTTCAGATACTCAAGGAATGCAAGCTAGCCAGGCAGTGGAGGAACAGCAAGCAGACAGTGATGCTGAAGACATTACTCAATTTCACACTTGCAGCCACCAGCTCAAATATTGACACCGCATGTACTTTGATAGATTAAACGGAGGGATCAGCACACACAGCACACGGTGAGATACAAGGCACAACTGCGCTGTAGCTAAGGCAGGGGGCAAGGAATGGGTTGGTGCCAGCTCGCCAGAGCATGAGGTCACACATGAGTCTTGCTGCAGAGGACTCAGATGAGGACTTTGGTGGGACAGCCTTCAGAAGAAGAGATAGGCAGGCACATCAAAATGCTCGTTGCATTGGGAAGCCTGCCAGAAGCCTGTGTTCAATGTCAAGGAGCAGGATGAGTCCAGCACCAATTTGACACAGAGCTTGTGCAGAGCTGAGAGCCATCCTGTCTAACATGGAAGTGCAGAAGCCTTAAAGTTAGCAAAAAATAATTCAGCACCTGCCACACCCAGTTCCTGTAGACTTTTTAAACTGCGGAAAGAATTGTAGCAACAGCCAGAAGTCAGGGCGGCACAGTGGTTAGCACCGCAGCCTCACAGCTCCAGCGACCCGGGTTCAATTCTGGGTACTGCCTGTGTGGAGTTTGCAAGTTCTCCCTGTGTCTGCGTGGGTTTCCTCCAGGTGCTCCGGTTTCCTCCCACATGCCAAAGACTTGCAGGTTGATAGGTAAATTGGCCATTATAAATTGCCCCTAGTATAGGTAGGTGGTAGGGAAATATAGGGACAGGTGGGGATGTGGTAGGAATATGGAATTAGTGTAGGGATAAGTATAAATAGGTGGTTGATGGTCGGCACAGACTCGGTGGGCCGAAGGGCCTGTTTCGGTGCTGTATCTCTAAAAAAAAAATCTATCAGCAACAAACCTGTAAGTAGTTGATGATCCCTTTAAATAGTGCTGATCAGGAGTCCTTCCTGCTGCTTAATACATGTTCAGCTGTTCATGTTTAAGACAGGGCATCAGAGGTACCACTGAGCTGCAAAATGGCAACACTGGTGTCCAATCAACATGCACTCTGATTGAGGACAAGATATGCCTGCTCTGCATACTTCTGATGAACAGAGAATGCACCTGTACTAATGCCTGTACCAAGATGGCATCCAGTGAGCTTTGCAATATTAATGGGCACTTGCACTGTAAATGCTATTTTGCAACTCTAAGGGCACTTTTAATGCCCCAAAATACGCTACCGAGCCCAATTTCTCACCCCTTGCATTTACATCATGATGTTCATGAGCTCGGACACCCCAAAACACTTTACAGCCAATTAAGTACTTTTAACAATGAGTCACGTAGGAAACACAGCAGCTAATGCATGCACAAGGTTCCACAAACAGCAAAGAAATAAATGACCAGATCATTTATTTACATGCTGGTTGAGGGATAAACGATAGCCAGGGCATATCCCTTCAACTATTACTCTCCCACATCCAACCTCTCTTTCCCAGTTCAAAGAAGCATTGCAACCTATCCAGATTCCCATTCCAGGATGGTATGTTGCCTCCCTGGTGCAAGGGTCATGGATATCACTGAGTGGCTACACAGCATTCAGGAGAGCGAGGGTGCACAGCCAGAGGTCATGGTCCGCATTGGTACCAACGATATAGGAAGAAAGAGGGACGAGGTCCTGCAGGCTGAGTTTAGGAAGTTAGGAATGAAATTAACAAACAGGACCTCAAAAAGGTAATAATCTCCAAATTACTCCCAAGGCCACGTGCTAATGAGTATAGAAATAGGAAAATACACCAGATGAATGCATGGCTGGAGAAAGGGCTTCAGATTTCTGGGGTATTGGGACTGTTTTTTTTTTAAAAAGAGATACAGCACTGAAACAGCCACCAGGTCTGTGCCGACCAAGAACCACCCATTTATACTATCCCTCCAGTAATCCCATATTCCCTACCACCTAACTACACTAGGGGCAATTTACAATGGCCAATTTACCTATCACCTGCAAGTCTTTGGCAGTGGGAGGAAACCGGAGCACCCGGCGAAAACCCACGCGGTCACAGGGAGAACTTGCAAACTCCGCACAGGCAGTACCCAGAATTGAACCCGGGTCCCTGGAGCTGTGAGGCTGCGGTGCTAACCACTGCGCGGTTCTGGGGAAGATGGGACCTGTACACGCCTACATCTGAACAGGACTGGGACAAATTATCCTTGCAGGAAGGTTTGCTAGTGCTGTTGGGGACGGTCTAAACTAGTTTAGCAGGGGGATGGGAACCTGAGCACAGTCTTAGATAGGACAATTTCAGGGCAGGGAACAGGAGGCAGTAAATTAGCGAGTGACTCTGAAAAACAGAAGAAGCAAAAGGTTAAAAAGTGTGCAGCACAGGAATTTGGCAGTATTAAAGGGTATTTATTTAAATGCAAGGAGTATAGTAAATAAAGCCAATGAGCTGAGGGCACAAATAGACACATGGCAACACAATATCATTGCTATAACAGAAACTTGGCTTAAAGAGGGGCAAGAATGGCAGCTCAACATCCCTGGATGTAGAGTTTTCAGGCAGGATAGAGAGGGGGATAAAAAAAAAAGAGGGTGTGTAGCATTATTAGTTAAGGAATCAATAACAGCTTTCAGGAGGGATGATATGCTTAATGAATCATCAAATGAGGCCATATGGGTGGAACTCAAATAAAAAAGGGGCAGCCACACTACTAGGCGTGTACTATAGACCTCCAAATAGTGAGAGGGAGATAGAAGAATATGTAGGCAAATTTCTGAGTGCAAAAACTATAGGGTAATAATAGTTGGGGATTTCAACTACCCCAATATCAACTGGGATCCAAACAACGTGAATGGCACAGAGGGGACAAAATTCTTGAACTATATTTGAGAGAACATTTTTTAGCCAGCACGTAACAAGCCCAACGAGAGGGGGCACGATTCTAGATTTAGTCTTCGGTAATGAAGTGGGCAAGTGGATGAAGTAACAGTGGGTGACCATTTTGGACATAGTGACCATAATAGTTAGTTTTAGCATAATCATGGAAAAGGACAAAGATAAAACAGGAGTGAAAGTTCTAAATTGGGGGAAGGCAAATTTTACAAAATGGAGAGGTGACCTGGCGCAAGTGGACTGGATACAGTTACTTGAAGGAAACTCAGTGGCAAACCAGTGGGAGGCATTAACAAAAAGATACACTACAGGGACAGTGTAGGCATGTCCCCACAAAGATAAAGGATGTACCACCAAATCTAGAGCACTCTGGTTATCTAGAGGCTTACAGGGTAAGATAAAACAGAAAAAGAAAGCCTATGCCGATCACAAAAATCTTAATAATTTAGAAAGCCGAGAGAAGTAAGTAAAAAAGGAAATTAGAAAAGCAAAAAGAGGGGACATGAAAAATTATTGGCAGGTAAAATCAAGGAAAACCCGAAGACGTTTTATCAGTACATTAAGAGCAAGAGGATAACTAAGGAAAAGGTAGGGCCTGTCAGAGATGTACAAGGGAACATATGTGCGGATGCAGAAGATGTGGTCAGGGTTCTTAATGAGTTTTTTGTCTCGGTCTTCACAAAGAAGAGATTGTAGTTAAAGAGGAGGAGTGTGAAATATTAGATACGATAAGCATACTGAGAGGGGAAGTACTAGAGGGTCTGACATCCTTGGAAGTGGATAAATCGCCAGGGCTAGATGGATTGCATCCCAGGTTGTTAACGGAAACCAGGGAGGAAATAGCAGATACGCTGAGGATCATCTTCAAATCCTCACTAGATACAGGTAAAGGCCTGCTACCTGACAACATGTGTTGGGTTCGGGTCAGATCGCTCTTTCGGGCTTAGGTTGGGTCGTGCCGGGTCCGGGTCGGACACACGCAGTACTACCTTTGGCTCTGCTGGGAGGAAAAGGGAAGCTGAGTAAGTAAACGTTAAAATTTGAAAAGCCTGCCTGAGCTGGGAGTCTGGGACATCAAGGAGGGAGACTCAGTCTGCGCAACGAGCAAGTGAGCATCTCTATGACATCATCACGCTCATGCTGCGTCTTCCTTCCATACCATCTAAGAGTAGTAAGTATACTGAGTGCACCATGGTTGGGTCGGGCTCGGGTCAGCTCGGTGTCGGGTCGGGCACAGGAAAGAATGGAAGGACTCGGGTCGGGCTCAGGTCCGATGTGCTTCTGTCAGTTTCGGGTCAGGTTTTTTTTTCCCCAGACCCAACCAGTCCTTTAGATACAGGTGAGGTACCAGACAATTAGAGGTCTGCGAACGTTGTTTAAAAGGGTGCAGGATAGGCCAAATAATTATAGGCCTGTCAGTCTGACCTCAGTGATACGTAAATTGTTAGAATCAATTCTGAGGGACAGGATAAACCGCCATTTAGAAAGGCACGGATTAATCAGGGATAGTCAGCATGGATTTGTTAGGAAGTGATGTCTTACTAACTTAATTGAGTTTTTTGAGGAAGTAACAGGGAAGAATGATGAGGGTAGTGCAGTGGATGTGGTCTACATGGATTTTAGTAAGGCATTTGACAAGCTCCTACATGGCAGACTGGTCAGTAAAATGAAAGCCCATGGGATACTGGGGAATGTGGCAGGCTGAATCCAAAATTGGCTCAGTGACAGGAAACAAAGGGTAGCAGTTGAATAATGTTTTTGCGAATGGAAAGCTGTTTCCAGTGGCTTTCCACAGGGCTCAGTGTTGGGTTCCTTGCTGTCTGTGGAATATATTAACGATTTGGACTTAAATGTGGGAGGCATGATTGGAAAATTTGTTGATGACGCAAAAATTGGCCGTGTAGTTGATAGTAAAGAGGATAGCCGTGGACTCCAGAATGATATCAATGGTTTGGTTGAGCGGGTGGAAAAGTGGCAAATGGAATTCAATCCAGAGAAGTGTAAGATAATGCATTTGGGGAGGGCAAATAAAGGGATGGAATACACAATAAACAGGAGGATAGAAAAAAAAGAGAGACACCTTGGAGTGCATGGCCACAGGTCCCTGAATTTGGCAGGACAGGTAGACAGAGTGGTGAAGAAGGCATATGGAATGCTTTCCCTTATTGGCGGAGGTATAGAATTCAAAAGCAGGGATGTAATGCTGGAACAGTATAAAACACTGGTTAGGCTACAGCTGGAGCATTACTTACAGTTTTGGTCACATTACAGGAAGGACATAATTTCTCTGGCGAGAGTACAGAGGAGATTTACAAGAATATTGCCAGGGTTTGAAAGTTACAGCTATGAAGAAAGATTGGATAGGCTAGGGTTGTTTTCCTTAGAACAAAGGAGGCCTGAAGGGTGACTTAATTGAGGTGTACAAAATTATGAGGGGCCTAGATAGAGTAGACAGGAAGGACCTGTTTCCCCTAGCGAAGAGGTCAGTTACTAGGGGGCACAAATTTAAGGTGATCAGTAGAAGGATTAGAGGGGACATGAGGAAAAACCTTTTCACCCAGAGGGTGGTGGGTGTCCGGAATTCACTGCCAGGAATGGTGGTGAAGACAGAAACCCTCAATTCTTTTAAAAAGGTATCTGGACATGCACCTGAAGTGCTGTAACCTGCAAGGCTATGGACCAGGTGCTGGAAGATGGGATTAGATGGGCGGCTAGTTTTTTCAGCTGGCAAGGACACGACGGGCTGAATGGCCTCCTACTGTGCCATAATTTTTCTATGGTACTATCTCCTCCTCCCTACCCCTTCCAGCCCCTCTTAATACATTCTGTACCCTCTGCCCCCTCAATTCAACCTGGCACTCCTCTCCCTTCCAACCAAGAACTTTTCTTCCACTCACCCATTCAAGCCTACAGTATTATCTCAGTCACCTATGCTGAAAGTGGGATATCCTGTTTGCATGAAAGCCTCACACTTACAATGTGCAGAGCTAGAAATCTGTCCAGTGGCGGAACTGAGAAGTAGTGGTAAGAGGAGTAGCTTATGTTTTTTAGTCGCTGAGGCGTATGTGTATACTTCATCCTGAAATTGTGGGCAGGAATTTATCCTGCCCTTGGATATGGGAACGGAGGTGCAGGGCACACAAAATGGCATGGGGTGGCATCGGGCACATGCCCAATGTTGTCTTGCCCCATGCCATTTTGTCCACTGTGGGGAAGTTGGAGGACGGCCCTCTCTTCGGAGGCCAATTGGGACACTTAAGTGGCCAAATAAGGGCCACTTAAAGGCAGCTTTCCACCTCCGTTCCAAATTTATGCATGTCGGAGGAGCCTGCCATCGTGTGGTGACACTGCAATCTGAGACCTGCCGGCCTCTCAGCGGGCTTGTGATGCGGGGGTGGGGTACTTCCTCTGTGGGCAAGCCATGGACCACGGAGAGCCGCCCCAGCAGCGATGGTTGCTCTACAGCAACCCCACCACCACCACCCTCACCAATCCCCACCCCAACTCCCTCACCGGGCCTGCCTGACTGGCCCCGGTGTCCTGGGGGTCTCCTCCTTCTTTGCCACTGTCGCCTCCTGCAGTACCAGCGGTGGCCACCACTCCCAGTGGTGCCGCTGGTACTGTTGATCTGCCGGTCTTTCGATTGGCCAACAGCTCTGGAGGCAGGAGCTTGCATCTTAAAAAGGGACAGCATCCCCAATGGCAGGCAGTTAAATGACTGCAAGCCATGGAATTCCACCAGGGGTTCAGAGGGCGAAGGCAGGGTCGCCTCCCCAACATCTGGCCCGCCACCGGGAGTAAAGCCTACAAACTTACAAATAACCAGATTACTTTTCTGACCAATTTCCTGTGAATCTCTTCATAATTTGCATCCCTATAGTCCAGAATCATCCTATTCTCCTTTCTCTAAAACCTATTTATTGCATCAATGCCTCTTTGAAGACAAATTGTCCAAGTACTGCACACAGTACTCCAAATACAGCTACACCAATGAGCTCTATAGCGTCAAAATAATCTGTTCCAATATAAAAGTGTAACAAGTAAGTGAAGACAATTGTAAGCAGTTCCTTGTCCTCTCTTTCAAAACCACGGTCATTCTCCTCCTCAAAAAAAGCCACCCCTGATCCTTTCAAACCACCACCCCATCTCCAACCTCCAAAACAGAGTTTCATTTTTCTTGCATCCTTAAACTTATTGTTACATTCTGAAAAATAATCAGTTTTTTAAATCTTGTTATGTTCCTTGATCATGTAGTTTATTTTTAATTAATACTCTCAGAACCAGATCAAGAATTCTTGGGGCCCTGGGCATCCCTCTCAATCCCCCACCACTAACCACCCCCCCCCACCCCTCCCCATCTACCCCACTGTCAATCCATTGAAACACTAGTAGGCAGTAAAATGCATGAAGAAATAGGTCCATAGAATGTTTACACACTACATTCATATCTCCATATACCGTGCTTAAATGAAACTGGCCCTGGACACAGACTCCATTGGCCAATGAGTTAGTCCACCCTGAATACTCTTAACTACATCAATGATAGGAAGGAATTTCATAACCAAGAAAGAACTCCTCATGCAGCTCGACAAACATGTAAAACTCTAATCTAAAACATAAAGGGAAACCCAGTTCAGCAGTAAATTTAGTGAAACTAACAACTACTTATTCTGATAAAAAGAAAAGGATCAAAATAACCATATCAAAATCACTCTTCTTTAAAAAGCTCTAACAAAAAAAAAAGGACAACTGTTCACTCATCCTCATAGGAAAACAGGAAGTGACATCATAAAGAATTCTGTAAACATTGCCTGCAACACTAGTGTAACATGCCACTTTGTACTAACAAATGAAGGAATACACTTTTTTTTTGAGGGGCACACATCTTACATCTCCTCTCGTCTCCCCCACACTCCATATAATTCTACAACGGAGGATAGTCAAATGGTCTTGTCATTGACCACCAATGTTACCAATAGACAGATGCCAGGACAGGTGCACCAGTGGCCCAATGTTGCTGTGATGGGCATGAGCTCTTCCCCATGGGAAGAAAAAAATTATTCATCCTCCCATGGCGTCATTATTGCCTAGGTCCTGGCAGCTGGTTACACAGTGGCATTCATAAAGACCTGCGAGCTGGTAGCTGACCTACAGATGATGCTTGGCAAGAAAATATTATACCTTTAAAAATCAGTGAAAAGAGCCCTGCTGATTGCTCAGTAGGCAATTAGCTGGTTTGGTGTGGTGCCAAGTCACACAGACCAGCAGGCCCCAGTGTTTTCTGTTATGTTTATTAATGCCAGTAAGGATAGCAGTCAGGATATCAACATTCACCTCAATGGACCCAGGTTAGGAGGACAAGAAAGACAGGCTTTCTGTTCACCTATCCAAGAACCCCGCTAAAAGTGTGTGTATGTATATATCTGGTGAAGTCTACTCTCGGTCAAAGTAATGGAAGATATTGTTGACAGTGCTATCAAGTGGCACTTAAACAGCAATGACCTGCTCACCGATGCTCAGTTTGGGTTCTACCATGGCCACTCGGCTCAAGACCTCATTCCAGCCGTGGTCCAAACATGGACAAAATTACTGAATTCAAGAGGTGAGGTGAGAGTGACTGCCCTTGACATCAAAGCAGCATTTGACTGAGTGTGGCATCAAAAGGAGCCCTAGCAAAATTGAAGTTAACTGGAATTAAGGGTGGGGGGAAAACAGCTCCACTAGTTGGAGTCATACCTAGCACAAAGTCAAATGGTTGTGGTTGTTGGAGGCCAAACATCTAAGCCCCAGGACACTGCTGCAGGTGTTTCTCAGGTTAGTGTCCCAGGCCCAACCATCTTCAGCTGCTTCAATGACCTTCCCTCCATCATAAAAGGTCAGAAGTGAGAACGTTGCTGATGGTTGCAGTGTTCAGTAGCAACCACGACTACTCACATACTGAACTAGTCTGTGCCCACAGGCAGCAAGACTTGGACAATATTCAGGCTTGGGCTGATGTGTGGCACGAATGTTACTTGCCACCTTAGTGCCAGGCAATGACCATCTCCAATAAGAGAATCTAACCATCCCCCCCTTCATAATCAACAGCAATACCATCACTGAATCCCCCACTAACAACATCCTGGGGGTTACCATTGACCAGAAACTGAACTGGAGTAGCCATATAAATACCGTGGCTACAAGAGCAGGTCAAAGGCTAGGAATCCTGCGGCAAGTAACTCACCTCCTGACTCCCCAAAGCCTGTCCACCATCTACAAGGCACAAGTCATGAGCGTGATGGAATACTCTCCACTTGCCAGGAAGGGTGCAGGTCCAACAACACTCAAGATGCTTGACACTATCCAGGACACAGCAGCCTGCTTGACTGGCACCCCATCCACAAACATGCACTCCCTCCACCACCGATACACAATGGCAGCAGTGTGTATTATCTACAAGATGTACTACAGCAATGCACCAAGGCTCCTTAGACAGCACCTTCCAAACCCGTTACCTCAACCAACTAGAAGGACAAGGGCAGCAAATGCAAGGGAACACCACCACCTGCAAGTTCCCCTCCAAGTCACATACCATCCTGACTTGGAACTATAAATCGCTATTCCTTCACGGTCGCTGGGTCAAAATCCTGGAATGCCCTTCCTAACAGCACTGTGGCCGTACCTACCTCACGTGGACTGCAGCAGTTCAAGAAGGCAATTCGGGATGGGCAATAAATGCTGGCCTAGCCAGTGACGCCCACATCCCATGAATAAAAAAAGTTGACTCTTAATTTCCCTCTGAAGTGGCCTAGCAACACATATAATTGTATCAAACCACTACCAGAAGTTCACAGAGAAGGCCCATCATCACCTTCTCAGGACAACTAGGAATGGGCAATAAACAGTAGCCTTGCCAGCAGCACCTACATTCTGCAAGGTGAGCTTTTTAGTGCAACTTTGTTCATATTTTTTATACAGAAGTTAGTATTAATCCATAATGAAAAGTTTTACATTTTAATAAAATCTGGATCATAAACATTTGGAAATAATAACCAATATTCTCATTATAGTTGTAATTCTCTTGGAAGAATTGTGATTTTCCCAATTTAACCCTGATAAGATTTGAATTCCATATTTGTATTGGTGCTCGAGGAGACTTCAGAATCTCTCCGGGGGGATAAGTGAGACCTCCAGAGCTTGGCTTAGTTATGCTAATGACACTGTGGGGCTGCTCTGATCAGATGTAATTACGTGACAGTGCACAGATAGCAGTGGGGTGATGTCAGGCACAGCTGATATCACCTTAATAGCATCTGTATTGACAGTTCAAAATCATGTCTCTTGGAGGCATTACTTTGAGAAAGAGACCTGGAGATTGGTTATTTTGGAGTCATGCCAGCATAGAGATTTTAAGACTGATTTTGCTCCAGTGTTTGATTTGTATCAGATTTGTTCCACCTCTACTATAAAAATTAGTTATCCAGATTACGCATATTCCTATTGATTACACTCTTATTGTGACCACTCACAGGCTATCATGTATGGTTCAGGATCATCCACTTTTCTACGATAAGCATTAAATACTGAGAGTGCCAAGATTTGAATTTTTATGCTGTCTGAACTTAAAGTCAAATGACGTCAGCTGCTGGTGCTCAGGCGTGATGCCATTTTTAAAGGGCAGTCAGCCCTGCCAGAATATTTAAATATTTAAAGACATATACAATAAAGTTAAATAGAAGCATTTATTTTTCCCTTCTCCCACCCCCCCCCCCAATAACAATTGTTTACCTTCTTTCCTGAAGCTGCTAATTGATGCTGTTAAGTACTGACTACCTTTTGTATGTTCTTTCCATCTTATGTATCTTTCACAGTTTCAAGTGAGCAAACTGAAAATACAGTCTAGCCAATTAATATTCGAGCGATACACATTTCAAACAGGCAATCTGTAATTACAGGTAACTCATTATTATTGTGCTTACTTTTCTTCATTCTGCTATGACTCACTCTTTTCACAGCAGAGCATCTCATTCCTTACCAAGGTCAATTTACTCTTATTACCCTTTTCAAATATGCCAGAGCTTTCCCTATTTGACAGTTATTTTAAAAAATGAGATTGAGGGCTGGATTCTATGAGCTTGCCGCCAAGATGCTCAAAAAATGGCAGTCCGCCCAGGCAGGCCACACGCTGAAGAGCTGCCGCAATCTCAAGCACGTTGGCTCATTTAAATAGTCGGGACAGCCCGCCCCCCAAAACACGTGTGGGGGGTTGGGGGGGAGCGGGCTGTCCGTCCCCGGCAATGGCGTCAGCTGCCAGTGCTGAGGCGTGATGCCATTTTTAAAGGGCAATCAGCCCTGCCGGAACATTTAAATATTTAAAGACATATACAATAAAGTTAAATGGAAACATTTCTTGTTCCCTTCTCCCACCCCCCCCAATAACAATGACATTATTTGCCCTTTCCCCCCCAAAACACTTACCTTTACCATCTGCCCTCCCCCACCCTTGCACAAAGTTTAAATACAACCCTTCACATCATCCCCTACACCGATGACATTTACTTGACTCCGTTTCCCCCTCCCCCTCCACACACTGAGAAACTTACCTCCTGCCCCCTCCCCAGCAGTGACGCACCTTGTTTCCCCGGACAGGGATCTGAAGGCACGGGAGTCCGTCCACCATGACCTTCCCTCAAGATTGGGGGTAAATATATGTAAATATATTAATTATTCTGAATATGCTGATTATGGCCCCGGGGGGGGGGGGGGGGGGGAATGCGGCCACCATGGAGCCTCACCGCTGCCAGATGGATCGGGCTGGGCCCTGCTGGCATCAAGGTCGGTGGCAGGCCTCCTCCAATGCCATCTTCAGGCCCCCCACCACCACGGATGCAGACATTGAGGGCTGCTTAAAATCCAGCCCTGAATATTTCATTCTTACCCAATTTTTGTCCACTGAGATATTCTCAATATCTTGCATTTATATTACGCATTTAATGCAGTTAAAATGTCCCGTGACATGTCACATGTCATAGCAGCGTAATCAGACTAAAATTGACATTGTGCTAAAGGCGGCGATATGGGGCAGGTGACCAAAAGCTTGGTCAAAGAGGTAGATTTTAAAGGAGCACCTTAAAAGGTGGAGAGAGATTGCCTTGCCTCTGGCGCTTTCTACCTTCCATTGAAGCCTCCAAATCCAGACATTATACCGAGCAGAGATTATCTGAAATATCTGTGGAAGAGATTCCCAGTAAAATACAAATTCCAAAAGAACTCCTTTGACTGTTGAGCTGTAACTAGGTGAATCAAAGTGACATCCCTGTTTCCCTATAGGCAACAGAACAAATAAAAGGGAAACAACAAAAATGCTACAAAGAAGGAAAGGGAACTTTCTAAGTTTGCTAAAATAAAAGTAAAATACTGCGAATGCTGGAAATCTGAAATAAAAACAGAAAGTGCTGGCAATACTCAGCAGGTCTGATGGCATCTGTGGAGAGAGAAAGTGATTTAGCATTTCAGGTCAATGATCTTTCATGAAAGGTTAACGTTAACTCTGTTTCTCTCTCCACAGATGCTGTCGGACCTGCTGAGTATTGCCAGCACTTTGTTTTCTAAGTTTGCTGTTCAGTTTGCCCATTGGGGCCAGAGTGGTCCGCTAAACTAGTTCTGATAGCCTAAGGGGGTCCGAGAGGAATAATCCAGATTCTCCCCCCCCCCCCCCACAATAGGCCTGGGTTGTTACCTGGGTTTTTTGCCTCTCCCAGGCGATCACATGGCAGTGGGATAGGGAGTGTATATATTGTGATGCACAAGACATTGTGGTTGAACATGACAGGTTTGATGGAGCAGTGGCTCTTTGCTCGTCAGTCATTACTCATATACTTGTATGTTTGATATTTGCTGCAAATTCTAAGAAACTGACAAAATAAAGATATCTGCCTAACTACATTGCTGGCAACCTCAGTCTGCCCACCCTTTAATTCGTCTTAATCTGAGAGAGCAGCTAAGGGCAATGGGAAAAAAAGAAAAAGAAATTAATGGATGCAAGAAGATTTTGACTGGCCTGCTCTGCCGGTGGAAGTACGATGGAGCAGGCCTCATGTATTTCCACCACTTGGAGGGATCACTGAGGGCGGCAAGGATGCAGAATGTACTTTGGGTGGGGGACTTCAATGTCCATCACCAAGAGTGGCTCGGTAGCACCAGTACTGACTGAGCTGGCCGAGTCCGAATGGATATAGCTGCTAGACTGGGTCTGTGGCAGGTGGTGAGGGAACCAACAAGAGGGAAAAACATACTTGACCACATCCTCACCATTCTGCCTGCCACAGATGCATCTGTCCATGACAGTATTGATAGGAGTGACCACCGTACAGTCCTTGTGGAGACAAAGTCCCGTCTTCACATGGAGGATACCCTCCATTGTGTTGTGTGGCACTACCAATGTGCTAAATGGGATAGATTTTGAACAGATCTAGCAAAGCAAAACTGGGAATCCATGAGACACTGTGGGCCATCAGCAGCAGAATTGTACTCAACCACAATTTGTAACCTTGTTCCCGGCATATTCCCCACTCTACCATTACCATCAAGCCCGGGGTTGTGGGGGGGTGGAAAACAATGGAAAAATCAACCCTGGTTCAATGAAGAGTGCAGGAGAACATGCCAGGAGCAGCATCAGGCATACCTCAAAATGAGGTGTCAACCTGGTGAAGCTACAACCCAGGGCTACGTGCATGCCAAACAGCGTAAGCATCATGCAATATACAGAGCTAAGCAATCCCACAACCAACGGATCAGATCTAAGCTCTGCAGTCCTGCCACATCCAGTCGTGAATGGTGGTGGACAACTAAACAACTGACAGGAGGTGGTGGCTCCACAAATATCCCTATCCTCAATGATGGGGGAGCCCAGCACATCGGTGCAAAAGATAAGGCTGAAGCATTTGTAACAATCTTCAGCCAGAAGTGCCAAGTGCATGATCCATCTCGGCCTGCTCCTGAAGTCCCCAGCATCACAGATGCCAGTCTTCAGCCAATTCGATTTACTCCACGTGATATCAAGAAACGACTGAAGGCACTGGATACTGTAAAGACTATGGGCCCCTGACAACATTCCGGCAATAGTACTGAAGACCTGTGCTCCAGAACTTTCCGTGCCCCGAGCCAAGCTGTTCCAGTACAGCGGCAACACTGGCATCTACCCTGTAATGTAGAAAATTGCCCAGGTATGTCCTGTACACAAAAAGCAGGACGAATCCAACCTGGGCAATTACTGCCCTATCAGTCCACTCTTGATCATCAGGAAAATGATGGAAGGTGTCGTAGACAGGGTTATCAAGTGGCACTTGCTTAGCAATAACCTGCTCAGTGACGCTCCGTTTGGGTTCTGCAAGGGCCACTCGGCTCCTGACCTCATTACAGCCTTGGTTCAAACATGGACAAAAGAGCTGAACTCAAGAGGTGAGGTGAGAGTGACTGCCCTTGACATCAAGGCAACATTTGACCGAATATGCCATCAAGGAGCCCTAGCAAAACTGGAGTCTGAAAACTGAAAGCTCTCCGCTGGCTGGAATCGTACCAAACGCACAAAGGAAGATGGTTCTGGTTCTGGTTGTTGGAGGTCAATCATCTCAGCTCCAGGACATCACTGCAGGAGTTCCTCAGGGTAATGTCCTAGGTCCAACCATCTTCAGCTGCTTCAATGACCTTTCTTCAATCATAACGTCAGAAGTGGGGATGTTCGCTGATGATTGCACAACGTTCAGCATCATTCACGACACGTCACATACTGAAGCAGTCAGTGTAGAAATGGACCTATCCAGGCTTGGGCTGATGTGTGGCACAAGTGTTACTTGCCACTTAAGTGCAGGGCAATGACCATCTCCAATAAGAGAGAATCTATCCGTCTTCCCTCGACATTCAACAGCATTACGATCGCTGAAACCTCCACTATCAACAGCCCGGAGGTTACCATTGACCAAAAACTGAACTGGAGTAGCCATATAAATACCATGGCTACAAGTGCAGGTCAGAGGCTAGGAATCCTGCGGTGAGTAACTCACCGCCTGACTCCCTGAAGCCTGCTCGTCATCTACAAGGCACAAGTCAGGAGCGTGATGGAATACTCTCCACTTGCCTGGATGGGTGCAGCTCCAACAACACTCATGAAGCTCGACGCTATCCAGGATAAAGCAACCTGCTTGATTGATACCCCATCCACAAACACTGACTCCCTCCATCACCGATGCACAGTGGCAGCAGTGTGTACCATCTACAAGATGCACTGCAGCAACGCACCAAGGCTACTCAGGCAGCACCTTCCAAACACACAATCTCTACCACCTAGACAAACAAGGGCAGATGTGTGGGACCACCACCACTTGCAAGTTCCCCTCCAAGCCACATACCATCCTGACTTAGAATTAAATCACTGTTCCTTCACTGTTGCTGGGTCAAAATTCTGGAACTCCCTTCCTAATACCCACCCACATGGACTGCAGCGGTTCAAGAAGACAGCTCACCACCACCTTCTCATGGGCAGTTAGAGATGGGCAATAGATGCTGGCCTGTTCAGCAACGCCCCCATTCCATGAAACGAATAAAAAAATTGTCTCAAATACTGGGGAAAAGGGTGTTCT
The DNA here is from genome assembly GCF_036365525.1 of Heterodontus francisci. Lineage (NCBI taxonomy): Eukaryota > Metazoa > Chordata > Chondrichthyes > Heterodontiformes > Heterodontidae > Heterodontus > Heterodontus francisci. The sequence goes on from NC_090378.1 coordinate 68,915,016, forward strand.
GCAATTCGTGGCACATGCCTGTCAGGGTACATCAGTGGCACCCACCCTGACAGAGTCCCAGGACATTAGGGGCATCCTGCTTTTGAGAGGAAGTCAGAGGCCCTTCTTGGGTAGAGCAAGCAAATAGGAAATTTATCCTCTTTTGCCTGAAGAGGCACAAGGCTTGGCCTCCAAAAGCCATCTCTCACATGATGACCTTTAATCTAAAGCATGTTGGACCATTAGAAGGTTCCAAAAATAAATCTACATTTGTTCTCAGATTCTGTTGAGCCACTTAGGAGTCCTTGATGGAATTTCACAGGGAAGCCAAGAACTCTCCCAGACACTCCCCACTCTTCCGGAATTTCATGGCCACCTCCCCTTAGGGCTCAATCCCAATGGAAATGGGTTCCACCACAGATTCTGATCCTTCTCCAGCGGTTATGCCAAACCCAGTGTGGAATTTTCAGCCCATTGTGTCTTTAATTATTTCCCATGTCCCCCACCCCATCTCCATCATGATTTTAAAGATGATTTTTCATTATTTTCCATCAATGGTCTAACAGACACAAAAATGATACAGATATGTAATACACATTAACTATTTAAATCCCATCAGGATTATGAAAGCAGCTTTATCTGCCCACCTCAAAAAGCCTATTTTACATTTTTCCTACTAAATATTTTAAAGTAGCTCTTCTGTGTTATTTAAACCATAGCTGCCTTGTTTTCAGAACTTCTGTTAACCAGTTCAGGACTAGTTAATTTAAAAAAAAAAGTGATTCCTGTGTAAATGAACATTGTGGGTTGAATTTTACCAGCCCCTCAACACTGTGGGCCGCGGCGGGGAGACCGGTAAAACTCTGCAGGGAGAGGCCCGCCTTGACCCTGACGTCGAGAAGGGCCTGCTGCATATTACCGGCGGCAGGGGAACCTCAGTGTGGTCCCCCAGCCACATGGCGGAGGGGCCTTCATCTACATATTTAAAATCAACCTAAAGTACACGTAAATGAACCTACCTGCAGGTGGCAGCCGTCCCACAGCAATTTTACAGCCGCCATTCGTACCTCCTGCACCTTCTATATGGAGTTCCGAGGGAGAGAATGATGAGGGTGGGGGGGTGGGGGTGGGGGGAAAGAAATAAAATTCAGTGTGGGAGGGGTGGGGGAAGCAGGGAAAACACTTTTTATTGTATGTGGGGGATAGTGGGAAGGAGCTGAAGGGCAATAGTTAGAAGGTTGGAGGGTAAAGTTTGGGTAGGGAATAAATGTAAGTTTTGCAAATATTGGGCAGTGAGATGACCATTGGGGCGTTTAGGAAAGAGCCTCCATCTCCTAATTATTATTTATTAAGGACATATTGGGTTCAATACATCTTCAAAAATTGAAATCCGTTTTAAGAGCTTAAAGCCCTTTAAAAATGGTGCCGGCGCCATGGCACCTAACGGTGTTGCCGCGGCGGCCACCCCCGTACATCAGGGGCGGCCACTCCGCCTCTAATTAAATCAGCCCCGTGCCGCAGCATTTCCACATCCGAAGGCCACCGGGTTTAAAGCGCGCTGCTGCGGAGTGCGGCACACGAATAAAATCCAGCCCTGTGTATTCGAGTACCGTGTACACAGAGATCTAGTCTCGAACAATTTCCATACTTAACCAGGATCAAATGCAGGGGCTGTTATGATAATGATCATCACTCAATGAAACAATGGTAAACAAATAGGGTAACACAGCAGGTGAGAGGCAGCTGGCGATCCCTATAACAGTTCTACGCCACATTGGGAAACTGGGTATAAAGAAAAACATTCATGATATTTTGTTGAAGCATTTCTTAAAAGGGGCACACTTTTCACATCAAATGTTCAACAAACCTCATCTCACTTCAATAATGAGAATTCTGCAGTAGGCTGGCCGACTTTTCTATTGTAAATTTATTTTGTTACTATTAGTCTCGAGACATTTAGAACATCATTCATTCAGCAAAAATATTTGAAAAAATTATGATTTTGGTAAGTTCTTTGGCAAGTTTTAGGTACGTTTTTTTTTTTACACGGCAGCAGTGACTCGTTAAAAGTACTTCATTGGCTGTAAAGTGCTTTGAGGCCTCCAGTAGTTGTGAAAAGCACGATATAAATGCAAGTTTTGTTTTTGTTTGTACATATATTTTTAATGCTTCTAAAATAAACATGTACAAGGGGTGTCCTGATGGGTTGGTTGTTAAGTGTAGTACTGAGCTATTCAGATTAGGAGGGTTTCAGGTTTATTCCTGGTCTATCACCAAGACCACCTACTTCAACCTCCGTAATATCACCCAACCCCGCTCCTCCTCAGCTCATTTGATGCTGAAACCTACACCTATGCTTTTGCTATCTCAAGACTTGACTACTCCAACAGACCCCTGGCTGGCCTCCCACATTCTACCTTCCATAAATTGGAGGTCATTCCAAATTCTGCTCACTGTTTCCTTATCCACACCAAGTCTTGTTCACCTGTCACCCTGTGCTCACTGATTTGCACTGGCTGCCAGTTAAGCAACATCTTGATTTTAAAATTCTCATCCTTGGTCTCACCCCTCCCCATCTCTAATCTACTCCAGCCCCACAACACTCAGATATCAGCGCTCTAATTCTGGCTTCTTGAGCATTCCTGATTTTAATCACTCTACCATTGGCAGTCATGTCTTCAGCTGCCAAGACCCAAAGTTCTGGATTTCCCTCCCTAAACTTCTCCACCTCACTTTCCTCCTTTAAGACACTCCTTAAATCTACCTCTTACCAAACTTTTGCTCATCTTCCCTAATATTTCCTTATGTGACCGAGTGTCAAACTTTGCTTCATAACACTCCTGTGAAGTGCCTTGGGACATTTTATTGCATTTAAGATATTCCTTTAATGTAAGTTGCGGTTCTTGTTCATGGAACAGGAGGCGGCCATTCAGTTTGATCATGGTAAGGCTAAATAGAGTTGATGTACAGATAAACCTAAAAGATATCTTTCATCATCAGTCTTGAAAATTTCAATGGACTCAGCATCCACAGCCTTTTTAGGGAAAAAGAGTTCCAGAATTCCACTACTCTATGTGAAAACCTACTTCCTGATCTCTTTCATAAATTTAGAGCTAGACCATTTATGATTATGTCTTGTTTTGTATTTTCCTGATCAGAGGAAATTCTTTCTGTATCAACCCTATTGGTTTTATCATTTTAATTTACTTGATGAGTTTAAAAGGTTGAGAGTGAACTAAAGAGAATACAAGACAAGTCTGTGCAATCTTTCCTCATAATTTAGCCCTTTAAGTCTTGGTTTCATTCTGATGAATCTGCACTGTACCTCCACCGAGGCCATTAGACAACAGATCTTGGCTGCAGCAATGAAATTAAATACTGAAATGTTCACAGTGCTTCTTGGCTAGACAAAAGTGGGGGCAAAAAACCCAGTCACACTTCCCATTAATGATATCCAGTAGCCTTTCCTGCAAAGTACACTTGTGTGGATGTTGGTTAATGTTGGGTCAGCCTTTTGACATTCTGGTTATGATGCCACTGGCATGCTGGCTTAATTCTGAAGCATTGCTTCCTGCTAAGGTACAGTTCCATAGGATCATCTACCCTACAGTACCAAACACAAGCAGACATGCAGAAGCCTAGTCAACAACTGTCAGCAGCAACTTGCACTTATATGAAAGGTCACAGACCTGAAACATTAACTTTACTTCTCTTTCCACAGATGCTGCCAGACCTGCTGAGTATTTCCAGCACTTTTTGTTTTAGATTTCCAGCATCTGCAGTATTTTGCTTTTATATTAAGCTTGCATTTATATGGTGGCTTTTTTTATACATTTGTTTTTAAAATAACTTTATTAAAATCAAACAAAAAAAAACTCAAATTAAAATGGCCTTCTGGTCCGTACTTATTACAGTGTGTTGTTCTCTCCGAATCCATCCAGCAAGGCGCGCGCAGAGTTTTGTGGGAAGACCTGCCGCAGATCAGCCCGGAGGGCGCCGACGGATTGGAGGCTCCGCTCACGTTGGCGGAGCTGACTGGCGCCCTCCACCAGCTCTCGAGGGGCAAATCCCCAGGGCTGGACAGGCTGACCGTGGAGTTCCTCAGGGCGTTCTGGGCGATCTCCGCCTGCTTAAAAACTGGTGTCCGGTCTCCCTCCTTAGCACGGATTATAAGATCTTTGCCCGGGCTATGTCTCCCCACCTGGGCTCCGTGCTGGCCCACATGATCCACCCCGACCAGTCCTACACGGTCCCAGGCCGGTCCATCCAGGACAACATCCACCTGGTCCGGGACCTGATCCATCTTTCCCAGAGGACTGGTCAGTCGGTCGCCTTTCTCTCCCTCGATCAGGAGAAGGCGTTCGACTGGGTGGATCACGAATACCTTCTCGGGATTCTGCACGCTTTCGGACCCGGGCCACAAAATGCGGCCGACTTTTAAACGCTGCCGCAGAGTGTCTAGTCAAGGTTAACGGGTCCTTGACGGCGCCCCTTCGCTTTGGGAGAGGAGTGTGTCAGGAATGCCCCATGTCCGGCCAATTGTACACCATCTGCGTGGAGCCGTTCCTGTGCCTGCTTTGCAGGAGGTTGACGGAATTGACTCTGCGCAAGCCGGCCATGCGGGTCGTCCTCTCTGCTTACGCCGACGACGTCCTCCTCGCGGTCACAGATCCCGTTGACTTGCGGAGGATGCGCGACTGCCAGCAGACCTTTTCAGCCGCGTCCTCCACGAGGATCAGTTGGGAGAAATGTTCCGGTCTCCTGGTGGGTCAGTGGCGGGTGGACTCCCTGCTGGAGGAGTTGACACCTTTTGCGTTGAGCACCACGCACCTCCTCTATCTGGGAGTCCACCTTAGCCCCGCTGAGGAAGCCTGGCTGGCAAACTGGCAGGAGTTGGAGGCGAAAGTCACCACTCGGCTGGGGCGCTGGACAGGACTGCTCCAAGTGCTTTCCTACAGGGGCCGAGCGCTGGTCATAAACCAACTGGTGGCCTCCATGTTGTGGTACTGGTTGGTCACTTTGGCCCCGCCCCCTGCATGTGCCACCAAGATCCAGAAGAAACTCGTCGATTTCTTCTGGGGCAAGAGGAAACACTGGGTCTCTGCCACGGTCTCCCGATCGAGGAGGGCGGCCAGTCACTATTTTTTTTTTTAATTCATTCATGGGATGTGGACGACGCTGGCCAGGCCAGCATTTATTGCCCATCCCTAATTGCCCTTGAGAAGGTGGTGGTGGGCTGGTGTGCGTCCGCACCCAGGTTGCGGCTCTCTGCCTTCAGACCCTGCAGAGATACCTGTACGTCGAGCGTCCTCCCAGATGGTGTGCGCTGGCGACGTATTTTTTCCGCCAATGTCACTGCCATCAAGACGACACGCAGCTCCCAGTGGAGTCCGTTAGCCACGCCTCGCTGAGGGAGTTGCCCGTCTTTTACCGGGATCTATTCCGAGTCTGGAACATGGTCGACTCCAGTCAGGGCGCTCCCCCGCCGGCGGAGGAGAGCGCCTCAGCTGTTAGGGCAGCCGACTCCGGGGACAGACCGGCGGACAGAGGAGTAGCCGAAGCCCCCGGGATACCCCTCACTGCGGGTGACAAGGGGGCTCAGGAGAGCGGAGCGCTCCCGGCCGAGCTGACCCCCGCTCGGCCGGAACTGCTCATCAGACCCAGGCCCCGAAACCCTCCTCGGGAGCCGGTCCCGCACAACCCGAACCGCCTCTCGGAAATGCCCTCCGTTCCATTCCAATCGGCACGGAGGGGTTTCCTGTACAGGCTGCTCCTGCACACTCCACTTCCTCGCCCTAGTCAGTCGGCCGGACACGCCCTGGCGGTCCGCGATGCCATCTGGCGGCGAGGGGAAACACCGATGGAGGTTTCTCTACGCGGGAGTCCTCCCCCTTTACATCGGGGACCTGGGGTGGAGGGTGTTGCACAGGGCAGTCCCATGCAATAGACTTTTAAGTAGGTTCACGGACTCCCAGGCCGCCTGTACTTTCTGCGGCCTGGACGAGTCCGTGTTTCACATATATATGGAGTGTGCGAGATTGCAGCTCCTGTTTGAGTATTTGAAGGGGCTGCTCCTCAGGTTCTGGCTGCACTTCAGTCCCACGCTCCTGATCTTTGGGCACCCAGTGAGGAGGGGCGTGGTCCAGGGGAGGATCTCCTAGTCGGTCTGCTCCTGGGCCTGGCCAAAGTGGCAATTCAGGCTAGGGCCGTCCTCCCCGATTGCCTGCCCCTCTTCCGTGGTTACGTTCACGCCCAGGTGTCCCTGGAGAAGGAGCATGCAATGTCCGCCGGTACGCTTGAGGACTTCTGCGACCGATGGGCACCACAGGGACTGAGGTGCATCGTCGACACCGAGAATGGCATTTTAATTTGAGTTTTTTTTTGTTTATTTGATTTTAATAAAGTTATTTTTAAAAGATATATGGTGCCTTTAGCACAGTAAACATACCAAGGCACATCACAGAAGTGACCAAACAAAATTTGACAGAGCCACAGAGATATTAGGGCAAGTGACTAAAAGCTTTGTCAAAATTTAGGTTTTAAAGGAGTGCCTTTAAAGGAAGAAAGAGAGATAGAGAGGCAGAGAGGTTTAGGGAGGGGAATCCAGAGCTTCGGGCTTGGCAGCTATAGGCACGGCTGCTAATAGTGGAGCAATTAAAATTTGGGATGCTCAAGAGGCCAGAACTGGAGGAGTGCAGAGATTGCAAACGGTTGCAAGGCTGGAAGAGTCTACAGTGACAGGTCAACAAGCTATTTGGCAACGAGAGCATCACAATCAAGCCAATTATTCTGCTTACCCGATCTCCATGCAGACACACCATCACTATCTCTAGATAGGGATTAGCAGCAATAGTTCTGGTGAATGACTCCTTTTTTAAGATGAGTTGATGAGATCAAAGCTAAGAGTAGTGAATTTAGCATAGATGGGAACGGACCTGGGTTCTTCTAGTTGGTGAGGGTCAGCTACCCTCCACTTATGCCAACTCGGAAAAGGAGATTTCTTGTCTTAAATACGGACATGACAAAGTTGTACAAAAGCATTGCTTGAATTATTTGGCTGAAAAATGGCTGCCATGAGGTAGAAAAGTGACAAAAAGCTAGATTAAATATTTCATGAGCTGTGATTGCTTTTGGAGGCACAGAACATAAGAAAGGTACTTGCAGCAATAAAAGTTATATTCTTCCCTATAGAGAGAGGAGAGAACGTGGAAAATGAGAGGAGAGAAAAAGAAAAAAAAAGTGTTTGGAGACAGCAAGGTGGAGGAAAGATTGTGAAAAAGAACAGGAGCAAGAGTGAACAGGAAGAAGGGGAGAAAATAGGAGCGAGCAAGCGAGGATTATAAAAGAGGGAGGAGGCACATAAAAATGTGCAAGAGGAAAATGAAAGAGCATGAGAAAGAGAGAGGAGAGAGATATTCTTGAAATGTGGTTTCATATGAGTCCCAGTATCAGTAATGGACTGAGAGTAGGTGGCAATTTGATTCTCTTAATTGGGGAGAGCACATGGAGAGAACTATCTGGCAGAGATGCTGAGAAAAATGATTCTACCTAGTAAGTGCTTTTGTCATCAAAACACAACAAATTATATGACCAATAATGTGGTCTCAACAAAGGCTCCTTTTCATTACTGAGCCTTCAAAGTCCACTGGAAATCAAGCTTGCTTACTGGAACTCTACTCAGGCACTCCAGTTCCTTATGGATAAATCTGAATAAATTTAAAGACATCAATAATTCTTGCACATATGCTCCCACCACCCTCACACTGGCCAGATACATTAAAATGACTGTGCTAAACCCACTAGGTGCACTGTCAGTCTCAAGCCTCTGCACCTAGCAATGCAGTGATTCAGCTCAATAAGTGCCTGCCATCCTAATATCTGCTCTTTATATACAACAAATGAAATAATAAAACATCTAGAGGTGGAGAATATTTCTAGAAGGTCATGTTTAATTAACCTTATTGAGTGCTTTGAAGAAATAGCAAAGGGGACAAGGGCAATGCAGTGAATGTGCTTATACATGGACTTTCAGGAGGCTTTTGATGAGGTGTCACATGGCAAAGGTAGGGCACGTGGAGTCAGGGTCCAGGTGCGGAATGGATGGAAATGTGGCTAAAAACATCGGGTCGGAGTTTCGGGAAGTTTCTCAGATTGGCAGAAAATAGGAAATGGTATTCTACAGGGATCCATAATGGGAACACAGTTGTTCATCATATACATAAATGATTTGGAGTCTCATATTCGAGGTATCATGTCAAATGACATTAAATTGGGGTAAATTAATAATGTGGATGACTGCACCAAAATATAGAAGGACAAACAGGCTTGGAGAGTGGGCAGATAAATGACAAATTAAATTGAAAATAGCAAAGTTTGAAAGTTTGAGGTGGTTCATTTTGGTAGGAGAAAGGAGGAGGCCACTTATTGGAAAGTAAGAAACTAAATGGGGTAGAGGTGCAAAGAAATCTGGGAATACAGATATATAAATCAGTAAACGTAGCAGTATAAGTTGATAAGGTCATAAAGAGTGCAAAGAAAGTACAAAGGTTCATTTCAGAGGAATATAATATACATCAGGTGGACAAGGTTAAATTTATATAGAATCTTGGTTATATCACACTTGGAGTATTGTACATAGTTCGGATCTCCATTCTAAAAAAAATGATGCTGAAACACTGGAAAAATTCAGAAAAGATTTACTAGGATGTGACCAGAATTGAGGGAATACAACTCAGCAGGTTGGATTCATTCTTTCTTAAAAAGACAAAGAAGAGACTTTGTTGAGGTCTCTAAAATTATGAAAGAGTTTGATAGAGTGGATTCTACTTGTGGGGGAAGCCCAGAACAAAAGGACATGATTATCCACCAACAAATCAAAGAAAAGAAAGATTTTGTTACACAGGAGACCTTGGAACTTGCTGCCTCATTCAGTAGCTGAATCAGTTAGCACTGATGCATTTTACAGGTTGTTTGATACTTATACGAAGGAGAAGGGAATAGAGGGATACAGGGGCAAAGTGGGACAAGGTAATTGGAGTGGGAGGATGCTCACGTGGAGTATAAACAGCAGCATTTATCAGTTGGGCCAGTTGCAATACTATGCAAAACTTTACTTTTTAAAACCTACAGTTTGTAGAAGGAAGGAAAGACCGAGGGAGGTGATGAGTTCCAACGTTTTGATGTGCTTGAGGGAAAGAAACTATTAGAATAGATGAAGAATAGTATTTGGGACTAGATAATTGCAATAGTATTGATAAATGACAGAAAAAAAGGGCGAGAGAGGTGGAAGACTGTGATCAAAGGCTAGGGATGAAAAAATCACCTGTCAAATCGGCAAATTTTTACATAATATACAAGACAAAAATCATCTTGTATGACACACCAAAACTACTTTACGAAGAATTTTTTTTTTAAATTCATTCATGGGATGTGGGCATTGCTGGCTAGGCCAGCACTTATTGCCCATCCCCATTTGCCCTTGATTCTCAGAGGGCATTTAAGAGTCAACCGCATTGCTGTGGATCTGGAGTTACACGTAGACCTGACCAGGTATAGACAACAGATTTCCTACCCTAAAGGACATTAGTGAACCAGATGGGTTTTTACAACAATTGGCAATGGTCACCATAGACTAGTTTGTTTAATTCCAGATTCATTAATTGAAATCAAATTTCACCATCTGCCATGGTCGGATTTGAAGCCATGTCCCCAGAGCACTAGCCTGGGCCTCTGGGCTACTAGTCCAGTGACATTACCACTGCACTACCACCTCCCCTTATACATTACATATTACTGGACAACCACTTCAATAGTCCATCCTCCTTTAATACTTGCAGAACGAAGGCATTAAAATCAGAGATATATTAGCTGGGTGATAATTGGAGGGCTTTAGGAATACTGGCAGGAAAGGTGACAACTTGACAATGATTGTAAAGACCCACTCCAAGTAACCTTGCTTGGTAGGGTAGATTCTTTAGGTCACCCAGTTTACATATTCATTCCCATTAAGTTTTTTTAAACAACATTTTAATGAAATATTTTAAATAACTGTTTGAGTTCCTGGAAGACAATCATTTAAAATAGTCTTATCCCAAGGTGCTTCACAGGAGCATGATATGACAAAAATTGACACTAAGCCAGAGGAGGAGATATAAGGAAAGGTCACCAAAAACAATCAAATGGGTAGATTTTGAAAGGATCATCTTAAAGGAGAGAGCGAGAGCGGTGGCAAAGTTTACAGCAGGAATCCCAGAGCTAGGGCCTACATAACTGAAGGCACGGCTACCACTGATGGCCCAAAGGAAATCAGAGATGCACAAGAGCCAAGCACTGAGGAGCAGACAGATGGGGTTGCAGTGTGGTGGGGCAAGGGTTGTTGAGCTGGAGGAGGTTACAGAGATAGAGGGATTTGAACACAAGTATGAGAATCTTAAATTCCACAAAAATTTAATGTTCACAAAACTATGTAGCAATTGGTTCCATTTATTTGGTGGCTGTCCCATTTACCATCTGCTGCACACTGCCTAGCTATGAAAGAGCTTACAGGACTAACAGTTACTTATACTCTGTGTAGCCAAGAGTAAACAAATCCAAACCATATTATGTAATAGTTGACCAATTCCATATACTAGCCCCAAATTCCTTAATTTTTTTTAAATTATAGAACCATGCTTGATATTTTCCCCCAAAATATTCTATGCTCTGAACAATGTGCTGAATGAAAATGTAAGCAACTACAAAGTCCTGCTTTCCAAGGATGTGGCCTTTTTATCTTCATTAAAACAAGATGAAATGAGTCTTTTCACATATCAATTTCTTTTATCTTCTCTTTGAACCAAGAGCTCAAAGCATTCTGTCTCAGGGTCTCCTCAATGAATATTGGACTGCAGTCTCTACTTGGCAGGTGGAATGCATTTCCCTGATGATTTTTCTTTCTCCACACTGCTGGCACCTCTCAATTCAAAAGCAAGCAGCTGAAAGAGTGCAGCAGAATAGGAGAAGATTGCAAAACCATGCAGTGGCTGCACCAAATGACAATTCCGTACTGCAACAAGACATGTGAATTACTCCATCAAACTCATCATCAGGCCCTGGAGGTTGTACAGCACAGATTCATCAGAATGGTATCATGCCTCCAAATGCTAAATTACAAAGAAAAATCATATAAGCTAGGCTGGTCTTCCCTGGAATATGGAAGATTAAAGGGTGATTTGATTGTGGTTTTTAGGATTTTGAAAGGAAGTGACAGGGCAGCTAAAAAGATTTTTTTTTTCTGCTGGTAGAGGAGTCCAGAACAAGGAGACATAACTTTAAAAGCAGAGCCAGGCCATTCAGCAGGGCAGTGAAGAAACACTTCTTAATGCAATGGGTGGTAGAAATGTGGAACTCACTCATACAAAAAGCAGTAGCTTCTAACTCAGGTAATATTTTAAATCTGAGATCAACAGATTTTTGCTATCCAAGGGTATTAAGATACATACAGCCAAGGCAGCTAAATGGAGTTAGGGTACAGGTCAGCCATAATTTCACTGAATGGCGGAACAGGCTCCAGGTGCTGAATGGCCTACTCCTGTTCCTATGATCAGCATATGCCCAAAGTGAAATCTAGCTGTTTGAAGTGAAAATACATGTTGCTGCTCTATCACAGCATTGGAAATTGATATGTTCAGCAATCACTTACCTTTATCAAAACTTATTTAATGTGTTAAGTGTCACACAAAGGGTGGTACAAGTGTGGAATACTTTCCTACAAAAAGCAGATGATAGCTCAATTAATAAATTATAATTGGAGATTGATAGATTTTTGCTAGTCAAAAGGTATAAAAGAAATATGGAGCCATGGTGGTAGATCACAGATCAGCTGTGATATCACTGAATGGCGGAACAGGCTTGAGGGACTGAATGGCCTACTCCTGTTCCTATTTTCCTATCAGTCACCAACTGATGGCCCAGAGACCCAAGAAACATCTGATGATCTAGTTACCCTCGACATGAGGGACAAATATCAATTCTACCGATAAAGGCTAAGAAACAAAAGTTCATCCAGAAAGCGAGTGAAATTTACTCAGACATTTTCAATGGGAGATCACACTTAAATCTGGAATCACTAGGAAACTTGGAATTCAAACAGAAAGAGAGCCTTGTGATCATTGTGAAAACAGTTTGATTTTACCAGATTTTCAAATTGAATCAATTGCTATCATCAGTGCTTTGCATCAGAGAATGTGCCTTTCTGTTCTAAGTAGTATAGGGGTAAATTTTAAGTTTCACTGACGGGTGGTAATCTGGTGGAGCTGATTGGATTCTACAATGGCAGGACATTGAAACCTATAAGTGGGTGATTCACTCCACCGCCTTACCGAACAGATGGTGAAAACAAAAATTTACCTGTACATGTTTTGATTACTTTTTTAAAAATTGTTTATTTAAAAGATAGTAGAATGTTTTCTCAGACATAAAAACATATTTCTCCGATCAAGGTGGGACCTATATCAGTTAAACTAGTGGTGGCATTGCCTTGACTGTACAGTGGTTCAACTTGTTGGAGCAACAACAGGGTTTGTAACCTCATACCCTGGAGCCCACCGCACAGAACAAGCTGCCAATCACAGACAATCCACTATCAGAGAGCTAAGCTCCATAATTTTTTTCACAAAAGTTAATTTAGTCTTGTTCACTATAGAACCTTAAAATAAATCTTGTGCGTAGAAATTAGAGCACAGAAGGAGACTATTTGTCACATTTGGCCTATAATAGTACTATAACTCTATCACCTATCCATCAGAATAAAAAACATCGGATAGGATCATGAATGATCTACAGAGGGGTATGAATACACAATGTGACATACAGTCCTTCAAATAAACCAATATGTTGCTATTAATTCATTATGCAACATGCAGAAGGATGTTGTCTGGCTCTGCATGGAATTGATTCCACTCTAGAGAAAGAACAGTTCAAGGGAGCAATTAAATCCATATTACAGGAAGACCAGTAAGTTTTCAATTAACACCAAATTTTATTTCAAAATTTGAGAATAGATTTCCAGCCCAAATTAGAGTAATGCTGCAAAGCCCTATTAAATACTCATATGTTTTTATCAAAACATAAGTTAGTTAGCAATGCATTCATGTTTCATATTTTTATCATATAGTTAAAAGTGTAGCAGATAGTGATTTATTGATAAATGTGATTTTGCATCCATTAATTTCTGTTAAGTAGAAGTTATAGTAAACAATTTAACATTTCTTTGCACAATACAAAAAATTTCAGCTGGAATAGAAGCTGTAGCCAATTCCATTCCATTTTCTTGATCTCTAAAATCATGTTATAACAAATTCTGACCAACAATCACAACAATGGCTATCAGTGGCTAAAGAAGAGATTAATTTCCTATTTAGAACCTATTATTCCACATAATAACACCACTCAGTACCCATCCCTTGCTACTCCTCAAATAATACTTAAAACCACTGTATTACTTAGATAGTGTTGTTTGGTATCCACCCATCATCACTGAACCATGCCGAGATTGCCATCATGCAGCATGGTTGCTGACAATATCCCAGCGTTCAATTTGCAATATTCAAACCGCAAAGAGGTTTAGAGGACTATAATTTCTGTTCAGTCCTCCATGGCTGCACATAAAAAAGACTCAAATTGAACATGGCTGATTTTTTAAAAATCTAATTGGTTACATCATTCTCACTTCAAATTAACATGCAGTCCTGGTCAGATAGTTTACGTTAATACAAAAAGCATAATTTCAGCCATTTTGGCTTACTGAAATATTGTTGATGTTGAAGTTATGCACCTCATGCTAATAAAAATATTCCCACACAAGCCTGACCGTCTCAATGTAGGATGCAGAAACATTCTGCACACTAATTCAAGTACCACCGTATTAACTGCTTAGACTCTTTCCAATTCACTGCAATAGATATTTGATTTTGGAAATGCTATCTTGCTTTGTTTAAATCAGAACTGTGGTTTGCAAAATCTTTAATTCATCTGTTAGACTATTTTTCATTCCAAACTTTATTAATTCCCAAAAAATACCACCAAGGATCTTTAAGAAATTCCAGTGCTTAAAGCAGCCTTGTCAAAGTCTAAGGGCAACAAATATACAGTTCAGGACCCAGTACAAAAAAAACAGAGGGCACAGTCTTTCAAGGACCCACAGGGTCATTTGCTTTTAGCTGCTACCTAAAGCACAATAGAATCAATGCATGACCACAAAAGGAATTAAAAATGTGAACACTTGATCTTTCCTGCCAGAACACAATTGCTGATTTGAACAAAAGCCCTCGTCTTAGTTCTGGTCAGGCAGTTCAGAATGAAGGCTTAAAATGTTATAAGAGATAGAAGCTTACCTTCCATCATGGTGGCAGAATTGCATTCCTCAATCTCCAAAGGTCCTGAAAGACACAGGAAAGCAGGGGCCAGTTATCACGTATGAATTCAGTAGGAACGAAGATCAGCATCAACTCCTGGCTATTGCAGATGCCAATATAGGATTGAAATGCAGTGCTTATAGGCCATGGATGCTACCGTTGCTGTCAGCTACAGAATCACAGAACGATGCTGAAAAAGAGACAGGGAGAGAAAGCTTGCTGAGCTCAACACAACTGCTAGGTTCAGCCAATCCCTTTTTGCTCCGTACCTCATCACATGGTTGCCATCTCCTGACACAATACCCCTTGGGAACACAGGAAAAAGCCACCTCCCCACCTTTCTCTGGTTTGCGTATACATACACACACACAATTCTTTTCATACCTTGTGACGCACTTCCCCGCTTTATAATCCTACTCGGGTAGCCAGGCAGATGAGATTAATTGTCAGCACTGTCAGACTAATGTAGAAACCTATGCTGTCAGCCATCAACGAGTGAGCATCCGAAAAAAAATCTCTGAAAGAAATGCAGCTGAACAGCAATAATTAATCTGCAGCATTGTTCTTGTGTTAATCAGCACAGTTAATGCATGTGTCCTTTTGTCAGAAGGCTGCTGCACATTTCTGTCTATTCTCTTACTGTGCCATTGAAGAGAAATCAATCCCACTGACGTCACATCATAAGCAATTATCCCCAGAAGGACGAGGGAGGAAAAAATCCTCCCAGGCTGCTTCTCGAGACCCTTGGAAATAATATGCTATGAAGAAAGCTGGTGTCAAAGGGCAAAAGAATCAGCATAAGCACAAGAAGCACTAGGAATCTGTGTGGGAAAATGAATTTCACTCAGGCTGGCAGAACACAGTGGGAAACGCTGAATTAATTAAAGAGCGTATGCATGAATGTACATGAAGGGAGGACGTTGGCAGCTGACTGACACAGATGTCACCTAATGACTAAACACGGACAGATCTTTTGGAGACTCCCCTCTTCCATTTCTCCATGGTCTCTTAACAGCACAGTTTGTATTCCTCCCTAACTATTTCTGAATCCTGACAGTGTTAAACTTTTTCAAAGTGGTCCCACAATTTATAATCTTTTCCTCCAAAATGTAATTATCTGAAATCGTGCATATTTTTAAGTTTGTGCATATGCGGATGAGGCAATGTAGTCTTCAACTCAAGATGTGCATGTAGAAAATACTATTATCTAATCTGTGACTTGAATCAGTGGTATTCAGGACAGGCCAAGTGCTGATTGCAGCCTTCCTCCCCTTCACCTGCAGTCTTCAGTAGATTGATATTCTGTATAGCTCTGGACCTCCATTCAGTCCCTATCTATCTGTGGCCCTGGACTGATCTGGAATTCGATGTTGTTCCCTCTGATTTTGTTCTCCAACAAAAGAAGGAAAGAGAATGATACTAAAAGGCAGAATTATCTCAGCTTCCATACAACACATGAAAGTGCCTTAATAAAAAAAGAACTGTAACTTTTTTTCTTCTCCTGTGGCAATGATTATGAAACTGGCAGGACATAAACAGTGGTGGCTCACAGCGACCATGTTTTGTCTATTGACGTACATATTATTTGGACTTTGGTACTGGGGTGCAATATTAAAATTTGCAAAGTTACAAAAATTAAGAAGCATGGTTAACTGTATAGATGATCATAAATTACTTGAGGAGAATGATGTCCCAGATTTTGCAGTGGTAATGATGGCAAAACTGTCAGTATATGCCATCATTACTTCACTGAAATGGACAGTCCGGACATACACAGAATAATGTGGAAAGCCAGAGATTGTTGTCAGCAATTCTACGCTCCTCCAGAGGGTGCACTGTTGAAGTCCACCCCCACCTCGACACTCCTCCCACACCTTCAACCCAACCTTGCTCCCCAGAGTGCAATGTCTAAGAAATTGATGCAAACTTCCAATTTACACTGTTTGTCTCACTGTAAGAACCCTTGAAAAAGTGCCACCTTGTTAAATGAGATACAACTGGGCTTCTAACAACATAATACGTTCATAATACTGCTGAACACCCTCACTGGCCCTGAAAAGCAAATTTTATATTTGTGGAATGTCAAATTTCTCCATTATGATTAAAAAGTTCCACATACTTTTGGAAAAATTATGAACATACAAAGAACAAAGAACAATACAGCACAGGAACAGACCATTCGGCCCTCCAAGCCTGCGCCGATCTTGATGCCTGCCTAAACTAAAACCTTCTGCACTTCCGGGGACCGTATCCCTCTATTCCCATCCTATTCATTGATTTGTCAAGTTGCCTCTTAAACGTTGCTATTGTACCTGCTTCCACCACCTCTCCCGGCAGCGAGTTTCAGGCACTCACCACCCTCTGTGTAAAGAACTTGCCTCGCACATCCCCTCTAAACTTTGCCCCTCTCACCTTAAACCTATGTCCCTAGTAACTGACTCTTCCACCCTGGGAAAAAGCTTCTGACTATCCACTCTGTCCATGCCGCTCATAACTTTGTAAACCTCTATCATGTCGCCCCTCCACCTCCGTCGTTCCAGTGAAAACAATCCGAGTTTATCCAACCTCTCCTCATAGCTAATGCCCTCCAGACCAGGCAACATCCTGGTAAACCTCTTCTGTACCCTCTTCAAAGCCTCCTCGTCCTTCTGGTAGTGTGGCGAACAGAATTGCACGCAATATTCTAAGTGTGGCCTAACTAAGGTTCTGTACAGCTGCAACATGATTTGCCAATTTTTATACTCTATGCCCCGACCGATGAAGGCAAGCATGCCGTATACCTTCTTGACTACCTTATCCACCTGCGTTGCCACTTTCAGTGACCTGTGGACCTGTACGCCCAGATCTCTCTACCTGTCAATACTCCTAAGGGTTCTGCCATTTACTGTATACTTCCCACCTGCATTAGACCTTCCAAAATGCATTACCTCACATTTGTCCGGATTAAACTCCATCTGCCATTTCTCCGCCCAAGTCTCCAACCGATCTATATCCTGCTGTATCCTCTGACAATCCCCCTTAGGGCGGCACAGTGGCGCAGTGGTTAGCACCGCAGCCTCACAGCTCCAGCGACCTGGGTTCAATTCTGGGTACTGCCTGTGTGGAGTTTGCAAGTTCTCCCTGTGTCTGCGTGGGTTTTCTCCGGGTGCTCCGGTTTCCTCCCACAAGCCAAAAAGACTTGCAGGTTGGTAGGTAAATTGGCCATTATAAATTGCCACTAGTATAGGTAGGTGGTAGGGAAATATAGGGACAGGTGGGGATGTTTGGTAAGAATATGGGATTAGTTTTAGTTTTTTTAGTTTTAGAGATACAGCACTGAAACAGGCCCTTCGGCCCACCGAGTCTGTGCCGACCATCAACCACCCATTTATACTAATCCTACACGAATCCCATATTCCAATAACATCCCCACCGGTCCCTATATATTTCCCTTCCACCTACCTATACTAGGGGCAATTTATAATGGCCAATTAACCTATCAACCTGCAAGTCTTTGGCATGTGGGAGGAAACCGGAGCACCCGGAGGAAACCCACGCAGACACAGGGAGAACTTGCAAACTCCGCACAGGCAGTACCCAGAATCGAACCCGGGTCCCTGGAGCTGTGAAGCTGCAGTGCTAACCACTGCGCCACTGTGCCGCCCTTAGTGTAGGATTAGTATAAATGGGTGGTTGATGGTCGGCACAGACTCGGTGGGCCGAAGGGCCTGTTTCAGTGCTGTATCTCTAAACTAAGCTAAACAATCCTCAACACTGTCCATAACTCCACCAACCTTTGTGTCGTCCGCAAACTTACTACTCAGACCAGCTACATTTTCCTCCAAATCATTTATATACACCACAAAGAGCAAAGGTCCCAGCACTGATCCCTGCGGAACACCACTAGTCACATCCCTCCATTCAGAAAAGCACCATTCCATTGCTACCCTCTGTCTTCTATGACTGAGCCAGTTCTGTATCCATCTTGCCAGCTCACCTCTGATCCCATGTGACTTCACCTTTTGTACCAGTCTGCCATGAGGGACCTCATCAAAGGCTTTACTGAAGTCCATATAGATAACATCCACTGCCCTTCCTTCATCAATCATTTTTGCCACTTCCTCAAAAAACTCAATCAAATTAGTGAGACATGACCTCCCCTTCACAAAACCATGCTGCCTCTCGCTAATAAGTTTGTTTGTTTCCAAATGGGAGTAAATCCTCTCCCGAAGAATCCTCTCTAATAATTTCCCTACCACTGACGTAAGGCTCACCGGCCTATAATTTCCTGCATTATCCTTGCTACCCTTCTTAAACAAAGGAACAACATTGGCTATTCTCCAGTCCTCTGGGACCTCACCTGTAGCCAATGAGGATGCAAAGATTTCTGTCAAGGCCCCAGCAATTTATTCCCTTGCCTCCCTCAGTATTCTGGGGTAGATCCCATCAGGCCCTGGGGACTTATCTACCTTAATGCTTTGCAAGACACCCAATACCTCCTCCTTTTTGATAATGAGATGACTGAGACTATCTACACTCCCTTCCCTAGGCTTATCATCCACCAAGTCCTTCTCTTTGGTGAATACCGATGCAAAGTACTCATTTAGTACCTCACCCATTTCCTCTGGCTCCACACATAGATTCCCTTCTCTGTCCTTGAGTGGGCCAACCCTTTCCCTAGTTACCCTCTTGCTCTTTATATGCATATAAAAAGCCTTGGGATTTTCCTTAATCCTGTTTGCCAATGGCTTTTCATGACCCCTTTTAGCCCTCCTGACTCCTTGCTTAAGTTCCTTCCTACTGTCTTTATATTCCTCAAGGGATTCGTCTATTCCTAGCCTTTCAGCCTTTACAAATGCTTCCTTTTTCTTTTTGACTAGGCTCATAATATCCCACATTATCCAAGGTTCCCGAAACTTGCCAAACTTATCCTTCTTCCTCACAGGAACATGCTGGTCCTGGATTCTAATCAACTGACGTTTGAAAAACTCCTACATGTCAGATGTTGATTTACCCTCAAACAGCCGCCCCCAATCTAAATTCTTCAGTTCCTGCCTAATATTGTTATAATTTGCCTTCCCCCAATTTAGCACCTTCACCCGAGGACTACTCTTATCCTTATCCACAAGTACCTTAAAACTTACGGAATTATGGTCGCTGGTCCCGAAATGCTCCCCTACTGAAACTTCGACCACCTGGCCGGACTCATTCCCCAATACCAGGTCCAGTACAGCCCCATCCCTAGTTGGACTATCTACATATTGTTTCAAGAAGCTCTCCTGTATGTTCCTTACAAATTCTGCCCCATCCAAGCCCCTAGCACTAAGTGAGTCCCAGTCAATATAGGGGAAGTTAAAATCACCCACCACCACAACCCTGTTACCTTTACATCTTTCCAAAATCTGTCTACATATCTGCTCCTCTACCTCCCGCTGGCTGTTGGGAGGCCTGTAGTAAACCCCCTGTCCTGTCCTTCCCTCAACCAAGTCTCTGTAATAGCAACAACTTCATAGTTCCAAGTACTAATCCAAGCTCTAAGTTCATCTGCCTTACCTGTTATACTTCTCGCATTGAAACAAATGCACTTCAGACCACCAGTCCCGCTGTGCTCCGCAACATCTCCCTGCCTGCTCTTCCTCTTAGTTTTACTGGCCTTATTTACTAGTTCCCCCTCATTTACTTCACTTGCTGTCCTACTTCTCTGGTTCCCACCCCCCTGCCACACTAGTTTAAACCCTCCCGAGTGACGCTAGCAAACCTCGCAGCCAGGATATTTGTGCCCCTCCAGTTTAGATGCAACCCGTCCTTCTTGCACAGGTCCCATCTGTCCCTGAAGAGATATGAATTAGAAGCAGGAGGAGGTCATTCAGCCCCTCGAGCCTGCTCCACCATTTGATAAGATCATGACTGATCTGATTGCAGCCTCAACTCTGCTTTCCCGTCTACTTGCTATATCCTTTGACTCCCTTGTCAATCAAGAATCTATCTAACTCAGCCTTAAAAATATTCAATGATCTTGCCTCCACTGCTCTCTGGAGAAGTGTATTCCAGACTAACAACCCTCTAAGACAAAAAAACTCTCCTCATCTCCATCTTAAATGAGAGACCTCTAATTTTTAAACTGTTTCCCCTAGTTCTAGTCTCTCCCATAAGGGAAAACATCCTCTCAGCATCACCCTGTCAAGTCCCCTCAGGATCTTATGTTTCAATAAGATCACCTGTCTTTCTTCTAAACTCCAATGGATACAGGCCCAACCTGTCCAACCTTTCCTCATAAGATAACTCCTTCATCTCAGGAATCAGTTGAGTGACTCTTTTCTGAACTGCTTCTAATGTAATTACATGCATTCTTAAGTAAGGATAAATCTAAAGTTTATGTTATTTTAGCTTCAAATTTAATCCAATAATAATCAATTTATCTCACCAACTGAAAATTTAAATTAAAGGTAAAGAATAATCAGTGCTTTTAACTTCTTGATTAGCTGTCTATGAAAATACTTCAATGGGATTAGCTGTTTACCTTGCTTGCTGACATCACTGTTGCTAGATGCCTGGATGCCTTGACTTGGTGCTGTGTGTAAACTGCTGTCAGGAAAGGGGAAATCCACACCACAGAGATCGTTAGATCTTTGTGTGCAATTTTCTTTGAGGTCAGCAGCAAGGGCATTGCTTCACTGCTCACCACAAAAACAAGCCCACAGATAAATTAGTAAATTGTGCAGATACATGTTTGAGGAAATTTTATGTAGAGAAACACGAAATGAAAACATTTTGGGAGGCAAAAGAAGAAAAAGATCCTGTGAAGGACTTTAAAAGAGCATGTCCCAATGCAGACCTTGGCAAAGTCTGGCTGTCAAATGAGGCACATTAATTTTGTCATGAACATTGATTTTAAACTGTTACTTGTGTGAGGGGAGGACTTGTTGAACAGATCAGCAGGGACTGGAAAAGATATTTGCATATTAACAGATGGTGTTTGGAAGGACAAAGTAGCCATTCCCTGCTATTCAGCCCACAATGGACTTTTGATCACTAGACGTTGAAGGGTGGGGGAGCTCGCATTCCAGGCTGACTGCTTAGATGGCCAAATACACAAACAGACATGGTCAAACCAGCTAATCACATGACTAACCTTCTGGGCAACCTGAGTTTTTGGAATTTGTACAGTTTGGACAGAAAGTCTGTTTGTTCCTGGACTGAGAAGATCTCTCTCCTGTCTGCTTCCATCTCTTTCTCACAAGCCTCTGAATCCACTGAAGACACATGAACCCCAAGAGAGAAAAGTCTACAGCGAACAAGGTTTAATTTAGTTTAGTTTAGTTTAGTTTAGAGATACAGCACTGAAACAGGCCCTTCGGCCCACCGAGTCTGTGCCGACCATCAACCACCAATTTATACTAATCCTACACTAATCCCATATTCCTACCACATCCCCACCTGTCCCTATATTTACCTACCACCTACCTATACTAGGGACAATTTGTAATGGCCAATTTACCTACCAACCTGCAAGTTTTTTGGCTTGTGGGAGGAAACTGGAGCACCCGGAGAAAACCCACGCAGACACAGGGAGAACTTGCAAACTCCACACAGGCAGTACCCAGAATTGAACCCTGGTCGCTGGAGCTGTGAGGCTGCGGTGCTAGCCACTGCGCCACTGTGCCGCCCTTTAAGAAGAATACTGGGCCCCAACGAAAAGCAAAATCTACCTACAATCAAGGACTCTACAGTGAGTTCGAAGAACCATAACAACAAACCCTTCAGATATTGCCTCAAAATTTTCAACTTAATTTTCTTCTACTCTTTTCAGTCTCTATCTGCATGTGTGTATCGTGTGTGCATTCTAGCATGGGTGTGTCATGTATCTGTAGGCATTAACCAAATTAGAGTTAAGTTTAATAAATTTAAACTTTTCTTTTTAAGCCTAAGAAAGCCTGTTCATGCTGGTTTCTTTGCCTTATAATTGGAAAGCGGTGAACAAGGATTCACCAAGGGGGAGCTAAATACACAATGTGTTTAAAATTAAACCCGGTTACAGTAAGACCAGGCGAAAGCTGAAAGGGAACCCTAGACCTCTTTCTCACCTGGTTGTAACACTGGCATATAAGTGTCCTCGGCCACCGAAAGAAGAGGAGGCTCCTATAAGGCCATGGGAGCACATTTTCATCATTACCCCTTCCTGGTAACCCCAAGAAGTAATGGTAACACAGGTGGATGCAAGGAAAATTCACGTGGGACCCAGGCACTAGCCCCACTGCCATTTGCATGTCGTGGGTGGATAAGGAATGGAGTGGAGTTCCCTTAGGGGTCAGGAGAGGAACATCCTAGTCAGAGTGATGGGGCAGCCACAAGCCTTATGATTCCATTTCCCACCATCTCTGCTGGGATCATGCCTGAAGAAAATTCCATCCTCCCGATGTCTTTGAAAGCAGACACTCAATGATCCCCTCTTGTTGCAAAGATGGGAAGCCAGGGATCACATTGCTATTTGTTCTGATAAATTGACAAATTAATTTAAATCTATAGTGATTTGAATTATGATAATATTTTTCAGGATTGGGGTCATGGTTTTATGCAAAATATTCTCCCACAAAATGCGCAACTGAGTTCCCAATTTCAGCTGAATTACTATGGAGGAAGTGACAGAGATCACACAGTTCCCAACAAGGTGAGAAGGTGATGAAAGAAAATTCAGATGAATAGCCATTATCTTGTCACTTTTATGCACCATGGGGCATCCTTGATTCTTGATCATAAATGGTGCATTGCACAAGACGACCCAATGGAGGAGAAAGTGGACAGATTACATGATTACATTTTTTTTAAAATCATAAATAAAGTGCTTTAACTTTATAAAACTTAAGCTAATGTGTTTAAATTGCTTTTTTAGCTATGTTTAAATATATTGCTATTCAGAAGCAACTACAATTCAGCAATGTAATTTTTTTTAGTTTCCCCTCATTCTCCTATACATAATTTTCAATGTTGCCCTTTATTACACTGCCAGACACTACATGATTGCATTTTAACCTAATTAGGTGGGCTGGATTTTCTTCTCCTCCCGACGTCAGGCTCTGTGATGGGTTGGGGGGAGCGGTCCGGAACATGGGAGTGGCAGCGGCCTGCCAAGGAACCCAACGCCGGGATTGGCAGGCCCAATCTTCCCGGCAGTGGGGATGCTCCGTGGCTGGCCCTCTGCCACTCTGCGACGGGACCTGACTTTACATATTAAAATTAGCTGTTTGCTAATCCGCAGCAATCTTACTGCAGTTCTGAATCTTCAGCGTGAGGGGCGGCACTAACGTGCCTTCACTTTCCCGTCCAGGGAAAGCTGGCGCCACCGAGGTGGGGAAGGGGGCATCTCTGCATTTGTCATGTAGTTGGGGTTGGGGGGGTGGTGATGGGGTGAACTTTTCATTGCTAGTGTAGTTGGGTGGGGGGGAATGGGGCAAATATGCATTTTTGGTATAGTTGGGTGGCAACTCTGCAGTTGCTTTGCAGAGTTGGCAGCCCTTTAAAAATGGCACCACTGCCTGCGCAAAAGCAGTTGACACCATTCATGGCGTTGCCAAGGCCGCCTCCTCCACATGATTGGGGGGTGGGCGGGGGCGGTCGCCTTGCATATCATAATGAGTCGCCTGGCTCAAGATTTTGGCAGCATGGCGGCACGTGGCCCATGTGTGCCAGCTGTCATTCTTTATGCAAAATCCAGTCCGCTGTATGGGAAACTACTGGGTTCAATTAGGATGCCCATTTTACACACTGCCTGATTTTACTCCGCATTGAATTCACTGGAGCACAATCAAGCAGAAAGTAAAGTGGGCAGCTGACCAGAACCACCACCCCCCCCAGTCCCCCCACAAAATACACCCTCAGTAGGTTTGGTTAAAATTAACACCCATGCCTTGATCACCAGGATAGACAGATGACCCAATTTCAATGGTCTCACACTGAAGAGTGCCTGCAGAGTCTCATCGACAGGTTTGCGGCTGCCTGCAATGAATTTGGCCTAACCATCAGCCTCAAGAAAATGAACATCATGGGGCAGGATGTCAGAAATGCTCCATCCATCAATATTGGCGACCACGCTCTGGAAGTGGTTCAAGAGTTCACCTACCTAGGCTCAATTATCACCAGTAACCTGTCTCTAGATGCAGAAATCAATAAGCGCATGGGTAAGGCTTCCACTGCTATGTCCAGACTGGCCAAGAGAGTGTGGGAAAATGGCGCACTGACACGGAACACAAAAGTCCGAGTGTATCAGGCCTGTGTCCTCAGTACCTTGCTCTACGGCAGCGAGGCCTGGACAACGTATGCCAGCCAAGAGCGACGTCTCAATTCATTCCATCTTCGCTGCCTTCGGAGAATACTTGGCATCTGGTGGCAGGACTATATCTCCAACACAGAAGTCCTTGAAGCAGCCAACACCCCCAGCTTATACACACTACTGAGTCAGCGGCGCTTGAGATGGCTTGGCCATGTGAGCCGCATGGAAGATGGCAGGATCCCCAAAGACACATTGTACAGCGAGCTCGCCACTGGTATCAGACCCACCGGCCGTCCATGTCTCCGCTATAAAGACGTCTGCAAACGCGACATGAAATCGTGTGACATTGATCACAAGTCGTGGGAGTCAGTTGCCAGCATTCGCCAGAGCTGGCGGGCAGCCATAAAGACAGGGCTAAATTGTGGCGAGTCGAAGAGACTTAGTAGTTGGCAGGAAAAAAGACAGAGGCGCAAGGGGAGAGCCAACTGTGCAACAGCCCCGACAAACAAATTTCTCTGCAGCACCTGTGGAAGAGCCTGTCACTCCAGAATTGGCCTTTATAGCCACTCCAGGCGCTGCTTCACAAACCACTGACCACCTCCAGGCGCGTATCCATTGTCTCTCGAGATAAGGAGGCCCAAAAGACATTGGCAATGAAGGGCTGCTTTTGAAGGAACATAGTGCAAGACAGCACGCAAGTTAAAAAGAACAGGAGATAAAATGAGGTAAATCAGAAATCAGTTAGGTGACACCAACCTTGGACCTTCAAAAGGGAAACTTGTACATTGCAAGAGTAAAGGAAGGTTAAGGAATTGCAAGTTTTGAGTTGCTAAGAATGAATGAACTAGAGGAGAAGTGCAATGAATCTAAATTCCAGCAGTGAGAATGGAGGAAGAAGAAAAAGCATTCATGTAAATCACCCAGATTTGATGCTGACAGTCAGCATTTTGAAGCAACATCTGTATATCCATATTTATAGATGACAATAAGTGCAAACAGGCACATCAATGCCTTTCCTGGCTCTTAACTTATTTTGCTATAGTTGCAATTATTCAATATTATTTCACACTGTGGGTGGAAAGGCTCATGGCACTAAAGGATAGTGGAGGTCGGAATTGGAGCTGAGATAGAGAGGAGGAAGAAAGGACAGTGGCAGCATTAGGTGAGGAGGAGAGTGGCAGCATCAACTTCATCCTGCTCCATACAGTCCTGGTCAGTGGAGACGAGAGCTCCATTCTGAATTTTGGCTTGCCATCCAGCAAAATATTCACAAGCAGTGAGTGTGGGTGCCCTCCTTCCCTCAGAGTATGGGTTGGGGGAGCGCAATAAACCCTCCCATCATACAGGACTAAGCATCCGATTCACTGACATAAAGAAGGTTACAGTATTAGAAGGGGCATTCGCGTAGCAGCCTGTCCGATTGTTAGTTAGCCTGAGAATCCTTCCACTACTTCACACTGTGCTTCTAGGGAAGAGTGTGAAGGTACAAAACAAAACACCTCTGACCCAGTTGAAAGGACAGTCGGAGAGTTAGTTGTACAGGTGTTTCTTTCTGAGGGTGAAGAGTGTGCTGGTTTCTAAGGAAGAAAAGGGAGCATGGCAGGAGTGTTACCTTGGCAGCTCTAGTGAGAGCATTGATTTTTTTTTTTGCATATTAATCTGCAGTCCTAGAGGTGAGAGAGTTGGCACTCAATACCACTGCACTTCTC
Source organism: Heterodontus francisci (assembly GCF_036365525.1). Classification (NCBI taxonomy): domain Eukaryota; kingdom Metazoa; phylum Chordata; class Chondrichthyes; order Heterodontiformes; family Heterodontidae; genus Heterodontus; species Heterodontus francisci. The sequence goes on from NC_090378.1 coordinate 68,941,343, forward strand.
TCCACATGGCAGAAGTGATTTTTTCAGTAGGTTTCCTGCCACAGACACCCAGCATCCTGTCTCTCCTGTGTTGTATTTCATTGAGAAGGATTTTCATGTCAGACTCAGTGATTTGTAACATCCTGCTTGTCTCATGCCCTGCTGTGTTTTTTGTTTGTTTCTGCCAGGTTTTCCTGTGTTAGGCATTCTTGGAAAGTGACACAACTATATTCATGAAACATCCATTCAAACCAGCTGACAGTCAGCTCACTGGGTCTAGCATTGGTCCTTACTTACCTGCTGCTCTCTCAGTCTACTGCTGTAATCTTTAGCCAGAACCAGCCTTTTAAATTTCCAAGCAAGCTGGCATATTTCTTTGGCATGACACAGGTTTTCCACCAGTGACAGATCCGGTGCATATCCATTTGACCCATGACATTTTGGTATAAATACCTTCCCATAATATTAATGAGTACAATTTCTAAGCCCAAGTGTCCTGGGACGGTGTATGCCACAGGTACCCCTTCACACATAGACAGCTACACATACACACCAGGAGGCCATATTCACCCAGGATGTTCTGGGAGCAATTTTCCTACCTGAACCTCTGCAAGGAACAATGTGTGTGATGTCCTCACTGAAATCTGTCCCCTGCTGCAGCCAGAACCGCAACTTCAAAGCAGGGCAAAGATCGCATTGCTAGTGGCTGTGAAGGGGCTGTGATGGACATTTATGTGCCTGGCTCCTTCTAGGCTGGAGCTGGAGATATTGGCAACATCGTGCAGTTTGCCATCCACTGCTCTGTTAAGAAGTTCACTGAGGCTCTCCACTCAGTGACAGCCTAATAACATTTCATTCTCTCTTGCCAGAGAGGAGCAGGCAGAGCAAGCATGCAGCTTCGCTAGGATTGCAGGCTTTCCCATGGTGCAGGCGGCCATTGACTGCGCGTATATCGCTTCGTGACACTACATGTCAACTCTGCCTTAAACTGGAATGGAAAGTGCAATGAGAAGCTTTTTTTATGTTGTCTGATGCAACATAAACGAGATGCGTGAGTTTAGATAGTTGATGATCTCAAACAGGTTTATTAAACAGTTAACTAATATATTCTGTACAGAGCTATTAACAGAACTTGCCTCTTGGTGTTACAGTAGCAGAGTGAGACAGGCATGTAGTCACATGACTATGTCCTAGTACTTGGCTGATTAGCATACTAAGATCTTAAAGATACATTACTCTTGAAGGCAATCATAAAACATCTCCCTTCTTTCCAAAGATAAGTCTTGTATGCTAAAAGTAAAAAATACATAAAATTAGATAACATCAACATTATTTACGCATGGCTAGAGATTATGAAATTTACAAGAGTAGAGGCTCAAAAGTCCATTGGTCGTCTTGGTGGTTTGATAACTCTTGCTCGGGGATATTGCGTCTCGTCTGTTGCTGTTCTTTCTGCAGTTTCTCCCTCCCTGCAATCATTTTCTGTTGCTCTGCCTTCAGCCTGCCAACATACTCTGTTGCTTTTCTCAAGATGACCACTTTTGGGGTATCGTCATTCTTGGAAAGTTTCGGCACCTCATTTCGAAGAGCCAACAGACAATGCTTCACCTTATTCCTCCTCTGCCTCTTCAACACATTGCGTGTCCTTCACAGATATCTGCACTAGCGCCGGTGTCAATCTTGACCTTGAGTGTATGTTTGCCAGCTGACTTTGGGCACGTGATGTTGATGGTGGTGAAAGCTTCCAGTTGCTTAACTTCATCAATGTGATGTGTCAGGTTCACAATGTGGAATGCTTGCTCATCTTCTGGCTGAGACATGCTCCTACCTGAGCCTTGTCTCAGGTCTATTTTGGTGTGGAACTCATATCAGCTTGCGTTTACACAGGTCGCTAGCACTTTCCTTACTGCTGTTGACTTGTTGCTGAACCTGTCTTCTGTTCGTCTGTGTCCTACCGTGGCTTCTGGCTATGTCTTCGGAGCCAGAATTCCTGCATAGGCGGGCCCAGTGTCCTTTTGCACTGCACGCCTTGCACAGGTCTCGAAATGCAGAGCAATTTCGCGATAAGTGGGACCAACCACACTTAGCACACAGCTTACTTGCTCTTTTTGACCTGGTTATGGTGTTGATACTGTTGGCTGCATCTCGTACTTGCAAGTGCTGTTGTCCAGCTACAATGGCTCCATATTTCCTGCCATTTTTCAGTAATGCATCAATGCTGTGACCTTTCTTTTTCCCCAAGAGGTCTTTCTGAAATGCTTCAATCGGTACTGATACAATCACCAAATCCATTATTCAGTCTGACAGCTCAGCTTCTGAAAAGTCACATTCGTTGCCCTTATTACGGCATCTGCTGATGAGCTGATCTATTGATTCCTGTGGCTGTTGCCTGCAAGACATCAATTCCAGGCGGTGAATTCTGAAATTCACTCGTAATCGGAGCTGATCTTCTATCACTTTCCATATCTTAGCAGGATCTTTCTGGCCCTCGTCAGATAAGCCTTTGGTATTGATTCTGTGCAATCCCCCATTTCCAATTGCTATTAATATTTTTTAGAGCTTGCTTCTCTGGTTCTACCATCACTTGGTCTGTGAAGCATAACTGAATTCTCTGTTTGAACAGTTGGAACTCAGATAGGATATCCATGGTTTTCCAGTCCATGCTGTGAAAATTGGTATCTATGTTTCTGCTCTTGTTTTGCTTTAACCTTGTTTTAAGAACTTGCTTTGTGACTCTGTACCACTTTCCCCTTTAAGAAACTCTCTTGACTGATTTGATTGACAGCAGCAGCTTGTCTGTTTGTCTAGCTTCCAGCACTAAGCCTGTTTGTTTATATAGCTGTGCAATAGGTATTTCAAATGCCTTTCTTTTGCTAATTTGTTTATGCAGCAGTTCAGAGGTAATTCTTAAGGCTTGAGTGGTTTTATGAACAAAGAACAAAGAACAAAGATAATTACAGCACAGGAACAGGCCCTTCGGCCCTCCAAGCCTGCGCCGATCCAGATCCTCTCTCTAAACATGTCGCCTATTTTCGAAGCTTCTGTATCTCTTTTCTTCCTGCCCATTCATGTATCTGTCTAGATACATCTTAAAAGACTCCATCGTGCCCGCATCTACCACCTCCGCTGGCAATGCGTTCCAGGTGCCCACCACCCTCTGCGTAAAGAACTTTCCACGCATATCCCCCCTAAACTTTTCCCCTTTCACTTTGAACTCGTGTCCTCTAGTAATTGAAACCCCCACTCTGGGAAAAAGCTTCTTGCTATCCACCCTGTCTATACCTCTCATGATTTTGTACACCTCAATCAGGTCCCCCCTCAACCTCCGTCTTTCTAATGAAAATAATCCTAATCTACTCAACCTCTCTTCATAGCTAGCGCCCTCCATACCAGGCAACATCCTGGTGAACCTCCTCTGCACCCTTTCCAAAGCATCCACATCCTTTTGATAATGTGGCGACCAGAACTGTACGCAGTATTCCAAATGTGGCCGAACCAAAGTCCTATACAACTGTAACATGACCTGCCAACTCTTGTACTCAATGCCCCGTCCGATGAAGGAAAGCATGCCGTATGCCTTCTTGACCACTCTATTTACCTGCGTTGCCACCTTCAGGGAACAGTGGACCTGAACACCCAAATCTCTCTGGACATCAATTTTCCCCAGGACTTTTCCATTTACTGTATAGTTCACTCTTGAATTGGATCTTCCAAAATGCATCACCTCGCATTTGCCCTGATTGAACTCCATCTGCCATTTCTCTGCCCAACTCTCCAATCTATCTATATTCTGCTGTATTCTCTGACAGTCCCCTTCACTATCTGCTACTCCACCAATCTTAGTGTCGTCTGCAAATTTGCTAATCAGTCCACCTATACTTTCCTCCAAATCATTAATGTATATCACAAACAACAGTGGTCCCAGCACGGATCCCTGTGGAACACCACTGGTCACACGTCTCCATTTTGAGAAACTCCCTTCTACTGCTACTCTCTGTCTCCTGTTGCCCAGCCAGTTCTTTATCCATCTAGCTAGTACACCTTGGACCCCAAGCGCCTTCACTTTCTCCATCAGCCTGCCATGGGGAACCTTATCAAACGCCTTACTGAAGTCCATGTATATGACATCGACAGCCCTTCCGTCATCAATCAACTTTGTCACTTCCTCAAAGAATTCTATTAAGTTGGTTAGACATGACCTTCCCTGCACAAAACCATGTTGCCTATCACTGATGAGCACATTTTCTTCCAAATGGGAATAGATCCTATCCCTCAGTATCTTCTCCAGCAGCTTCCCTACCACTGACGTCAGACTCACCGGTCTATAATTTCCTGGATTATCCCTGCTACCCTTCTTAAACAAGGGGACAACATTAGCAATTCTCCAGTCCTCCGGGACCTCACCCGTGTTTAAGGATGCTGCAAAGATATCTGTTAAGGCCCCAGCTATTTCCTCTCTCGCTTCCCTCAGTAACCTGGGATAGATCCCATCCGGACCTGGGGACTTGTCCACCTTAATGCCCTTTAGAATACCCAACACTTCCTCCCTCCTTATGCCGACTTGACCTAGAGTAATCAAACATCTGTTCCTAACCTCAACATCCGTCATGTCCCTCTCCTCGGTGAATACCGATGCAAAGTACTCGTTTAGAATCTCACCCATTTTCTCTGAGTCCAAGCATAACATTCCTCCTTTGTCCTTTAGTGGGCCAATCCTTTCTCTAGTTACCCTCTTTCTCCTTATATATGAATAAAAGGCTTTGGGATTTTCCTTAACCCTGTTTGCTAAAGATATTTCATGACCCCTTTTAGCCCTCTTAATTCCTCGTTTCAGATTGGTCCTACATTCCCGATATTCTTTCAAAGCTTCGTCTTTCATCAGCCGCCTAGACCTTATGTATGCTTCCTTTTTCCTCTTAGCTAGTCTCACAATTTCACCTGTCATCCATGGTTCCCTAATCTTGCCATTTCTATCCCTCATTTTCACAGGAACATGTCTCTCCTGCACGCTAATCAACCTCTCTTTAAAAGCCTCCCACATATCACATGTGGATTTTTTTTAAACTCAGGCTGAGTGAAGAAAGCCCTTCATGCTTGAGTGATTTAACCGGGTTTCATTTTATAGCTTCAGCTGCGAGCTGCGTGAATGGAGGATTCCTGCGCTTTTTGCTGTCGGGTGCCTCCTGTATTGGCGTGGACCACCATTCAGCCTGGGAGGGGAGTCGGGTCTTCTCCATTTTTTTTGAATAGAGGCATTGATAAAGATCATTTTTTTCAGGCACTGCAGAACTATTTGGGGAAAAAAACGATCTGCTGAAGGACTTCAAAGCTTTTTTTTTAAAGCAGTATCCCTCGTCCGTTGGCGGAATGACTCACCCAATTTCCTTGCAGCCTGTCGTTCAGCTCTGTCTTCTACAGCTTGAGGTCAGTGTTTTCTTCTTTCCCTGTTTGGGCCTGTATTTTTCTTTAACTTTCTCTCTTCCTGCTGTAGGGAGGTAGTTTTCAAAAGTTGTTTTCCTGTGGTTTTCAAACATGATTTTTTTTTCTTCTCATCACAATGAGAAACATTTTTATGTTGTCTGATGCAACATAAATGAGATGTGTGGAGTTCAGGTTGTTGAAGATCTCAAACAGATTTATTAAACAGCTAACTAATATATACAGTACAGAGCGATCTATTGACAGGACTTGCCTCTTGGTGTTACAGTAGAGGAGTGACACTGGCATGTAGTCACATGACTATGTCCTGGTACTTGGCTCATTAGCATACTAAGATCTTAAAGGTACATTACTCTTAAAAGCAATAGTACAACAGAAAGGGATTTCACTTCCTCAATGTGAAGATGGTGTGTGATCATAGGCAGTAATTCATGCAAACCAATACCCAATATCCTGGAAGCAATCACAATGCCTTCATTCTGCAGCAGTTGGCTGTGCCATCTGCATTTGAGCCACCATGGCAAACCAAAGGGTGGCTACTGGGCAACAAGGGCTATCTGCTGACCACATGATAGATGACTCTGGTGCGCAGCATGCATGCAATTAAAGCTATGCTGCCACACAGAATGCAATAGAGCAGACCATTGACAGGCTGAAGCAACACTTCCACTGCCTGAACTGCTCTGCAAGAACCCTGCAGAGCTCAGCTGAGCAGGTGTCAAGATTCGTGGTGGTCTCGCAACCATGAGGGGACAGCCCTTGCCACCAGCTATACAGCAAGCAGCTGAGAAAGAGCATAAGGAGGAGGAGAAGGAAGAGGAGGAGGCAACACCTTTCTAACCAGGCTGCCCATTAAGAATTCATCCAAGTGCAATACCAGTAACCAAAACCCCAATTCCCCATTCACCAATAGCCCACGCCTTACCTTCTCTCTGTTATTGACCATCACATCATCCACTGGACCAAAATGCAAAATTAAGAGACACCACAAAATAAACATTACAAACCAAATTCATAAATGAAACCATGCCAATATGTATACAAAAGTCACCTAATTATCCTTGTGCATTCCCTTCATGCATGTCTTTTGTGTGCCTTTGTCTGGCCTAGTGCTCCTATGCAGTTCTACCCCTGTGGCTGCAGCATGACTGGGGAAGGCTGCTAACTTTTAGTGGAAGAGTCTGTCCTGACTGCAGGCCACTCGTGACCAGTGTTTTGCCATATGCACATCCTGCCTCTATTCTATCCTCGAAAGCACGTGCCGTCAGTATCTGAGCTGGTGTGCTGTAAGTGTGTAATCGATTGGCATTGTGTCTTCATCGGGCAGAGTCAGCATGGATTTACGAAAGGAAAATCATGCTTGACAAATCTACTAGAATTCTTCGAGGATGTAACTAGTAGAGTTGATGAGAGGGAGCCAGTGGTTTATTTGGACTTTCAGAAGGCTTTCGATAAAGTCTCACATAAGAGATTAGCGTGTAAAATTAAAGCGCATGGGATTGGGGGTAGTGTATTGCGATGGATAGATAATTGGTTGGCAGACAGGAAACAAAGAGTTGGGATAAATGGGTCTTTTTCCGAATGGCAGGCAGTGATTAGTGGGGTACCGCAGGGATCGATGCTAGAACCCCAGCTATTCACAATATATATTAACGATTTAGATGAGGGAACTAAATGTAATATCTCCAAATTTGCAGATGACACAAAATTGAGTGGAGGGTGAGTTGTGAGGGGGATGCAGAGAGGCTTCAGGGTGATTTGGACAAGTTGAATGAGTGGGCTAATGCATGGCAGATGCAGTATAATGTGGATAAATGTGAGGTTATCCACTTTGGTAGCAAAAACAGGAAAGCAGTTTATTATCTGAATGGCTATAAACTGAGAGAGGGGAATATGCAGCGAGACCTGGGTGTTCTCGTACACCAGTCACTGAAGGTAAGCGTGCAGGTCCAACAGACGGTAAAAAAGGCAAACGGTATGTTGGCCTTCATAGCGAAAGGATTCGAGTACAGGAGCAGGGATGTCTTGCTGCAATTACACAGGGGCCTTGGGGAGGCCACACCTGGAATATTGTGTGCAGTTTTGGTCTCCTTATCTGAGGAAGGATGTTCTTGCTATAGACAGAGTGCAGTGAAGGTTTACCAGACTGATTCCTGGGATGGCGGGACTGACGTATGAGGAGAGATTGAGATGGTTAGGATTATATTCGCTGGAGTTCAGAAGAGTGAGGGGGGATCTCATAGAAACCTATAAAATTCTAACAGGACTTGACAGGGTAGATGCAGGAAGGATGTTCCCGATGGTGGGGGAGTCCAGAACCAGGGGTCATAGTCTAAGGATACGGGGTAAACCTTTCAGGACTGAGATGAGGAGAAATTACTTCACCCAGCGAGTGGTGAGCCTGTGGAATTCGCTACCACAGAAAGTAGTTGAGGCCAAAACATTGTATGTTTTCAAGAAGGAGTTAGATATAGCTCTTGGGTCTAAAGGGATCAAAGGGTATGAGGCAAAGTCAGGAACAGGTTACTGAGTTGCCATGATCATAATGAATGGCGGAGCAGGCTCGAAGGGCCCAATGGCCTACTCCTGCTCCTATTTTCTATGTCTTCTATCACCACCTTTTTGCCGTTCCTCTGTTGCCTGATCAGGTTGCACTTCTTGGGTATCTAAAAGGAAAAAGGCAGACGGGTAAGATTGTGGTGGGGGGAGGGAGCATAGTAAGACCCTTACGCCAGCTGTAGCTTGTAAATCAGAAGAGAGAGCATTCAACGAAGGGAGGTGGGATGTGAGAAGGAAGATTAGATATGAGGATCACGTTATCTTCGTTTGTTTCTACCCCACCTCTGGCCTGGGACATAGCAATGGACTTCACAATAATGGCCACCACCATCTCCTCCATGGTGGTTAAGAAATGCAGGCGTGCATCTTCCCCTCCGTTTAACTCCTACTGTGCCCCGCCCTATAATACAAGAGAGAGGGATGTGTGTCAGTGAATGTCATGCAATCTGTTTGGCTGATGTGGCTGTCATGGATTAATAGCTGACTGTGCATGTACACTGTGAGATATGTTTGCAAGGCTTGCAGCAGTGTTAAATATATAAGGGTGCATTGGAGCCAATGAATGTCAAGTACAGGTCCTGATTGATAGAGATGTTGGATACAAGCCTAGCCTGTCCAACCTTTGCTCATAAGACAACCTGCCCATTCCAGGTATTAGTCTAGTAAACCTTCTCTGTACTGCCTCCAATGCATTTACATCCTTCCTTAAATAAGGAGACCAATACTGTACACAGTAATCCAGATGTGGTCTCACCAATGCCCTGTAAAGCTGAAGCATAACCTCCTACTTTTGTATTCAATTCCCCTCACGATAAACGATAACATTCTATTAGCTTTCTTAATTACGTGCTGTACCCGCATACTAGCCTTTTGCAATTCATGCACTAGGACACCCAGATCCCTCAGCATCTCAGAGCTCTGCAATCTTTCACCATTTAGATAATATGCTTCTTTTTTTATTCTTCCTGCCAAAGTGGAATATTTCCCACATTATACTCCATTTGCCAGGTCTTTGCCCACTCACTTAGCCTATCTGTATCCCTTTGTAGCCCCCTAATGTCCTCTTGACAAGTTACTTTCCTACCTATCTTCGTGTTATCAGCAAATTTAGCAACCATACCTTGGTCCCATCATCTAAGAGTGAGAGAGAGAGAGAGAGAGAGGAAACACAGCCGGAGCAGAGCTTTAAAAAGTGCACTAAAAGGAACAGAGTTGGAGACCAGAGAGAAAGAGAGAGAAAACACAGTGGGAGCAGAGCCAGGGGAAAATCGAAAAGTGACATCAGAGTGACAACACAATTAGCAGAGCGAGCAGGGAAACAGAGAGCCGCCGGGGTGAGTAAACAGGTAAGCTAGGTTAGTAACTAAAGTAAAGAGAAAGGTAAAATCTACAATTTTTTTGTACAATAAGTAGTGGGTTTTTTTTAGGGAATCAAGGTCCCTAGTGTAAATAATCTCTAATTTTTGAGTAAATTAAGGGTAAGTCATGGCAGGGCAGCTCAGCAGTGTGGAGTGCTCCTCCTGTGCAATGTAGGAAGTCAGGGACACTTCCAGTGTTCAGGGCAAACACATGTGCAGGAAGTGTCTCCAGCTGCAGCTACTCGTAATCCGCGTTTCGGATCTGGAACGGCGGATGGGGACACTGTAGAGCATCCACGAGGTTGAGATCATCGTGGATAGCACAGACAGGGAGGTGGTCACACCATAGATAAAGACTGCTCAGGCAGAGTAGAAGAACTAGGCAGGTAGTGCAGGAGTCCCCTGGGTCCATCTCCCTCTCTAACAGATTTTCCGCTTTCAATACTATTGTGGGAGATAGCTTCTCAGGGGAATGCTGCAAAAGCCAAGTCTGTGGCACCATGGGGGGCTCATCTGCACAGGAGGGAAGGAAAAAGAGTGAGAGCTATAGAGATAGAGGATTCTATTGTAAGGGGTACAGATAGGTGTTTCTGTGACCGCAAACGTGATCCCTGGATGGTATGTTGCCTCCCTGGTGCTAGGGTCAAGGATGTCACGGAGCAGCTGCAGGACATTCTGAAGGGGGAGGCTGAACAGTCAGAGATCGTGGTTCACATTGGTACCAACTACATCAGTAGAAAGAGGGATGAGGTCCTGCAACAAGAATTTAGGGAGCTAGGTAGCAGAGTAAAAAGCAGGACCTCAAAGGTTGTAAACTCTGGATTACTCCCGGTGCCATGTGCTAGTGAGTATAGGAATAGGAGGCGAGAACGGATGAATGCGTGACTGAAGAGATGGTGCAGGAGGGAGGGCTTTAGTTTCCTGGATCACTGGGTCTGTTTCTGGCCAAGGTGGGACCTGTACAAGACGGATGGGTTGCATCGGAACCGGAACGTGACCAACATCCTTGCAGGGAGGTTTGCTAGTGCTGTTGGGGGTGGTGGCGGGCGGGGGGGCAGGGTTTAAACTACTTTGACAGGGGGGTGGGATACAGAGTGGAGGTAAAGTAGGGGGTGATGCACAGCCCCTAGAAGAGAAGAGAAACTAAGTCAGTCTGGAAAGCAGAGCAAATATAAACCTGTTAAGGCACAAGCGAATAATGCAAGGCTGGATTGCATCTATTTTAACGCAAGGAGTCTTACAAGTAAGGCAGATGAATTGAGGGCAGTGACTAACACATGGGAATATGACATTATTGCTATCACAGAGACATGGTTGAGCGAAGGGCAGGACTGGCAGCTTAATATTCCAGGGTATGGAATCTTCAGGCATGACAAGTGGGGTGTAAAAGAGGAGGTGGTATTATATGATTGATCAAAGAGTCAATTACTGTAGTAAGGAGGGATGATATCTTAGAAGGTTCCTCAAATGAGGCCATATGGGTAGAGCTTAAAAACAAAAAGGGGGCAATCACTTTGCTGGAAGTGTACTACAGGCCTCCAAACAGTCAGGGAAAAATAGAGGAGCAGATATGTAGGCAAATCTCAGAGAGGTGTAAAAATAATAGGGTAATAATAGTAGGGGATTTCAACTTCCCCAATATTAATTGGGATAGTCTTCGTGCAAAAGGCTTAAAGGAGACAGAATTCTTAAAGTGCATACAGGAGAGCGTTTTGAGCCAGGATGTAGAAAGTCCTACAAGAGAATGTGAAGTACTGGACCTAATCTTAGGGAATGAAGCTGGACAAGTGGTAGGAGTGACAGTGAGGCAGCATTTCGGGGATAGTGACTATAACTCTGTAAGATTTAAGGTAGTTATGGAAAAGGACAAAGATGGACTGGAAATATAGGTACTGAATTGGGGGAAAGCCAATTTCAATTTGATAAAACTGGCCAAAGTGGACTGGGAGCAGCTACTTGTAGGAAAGTCTACATCAGACCAGTGGGAGTCATTCAAAAAGGAAATAGTGAGAGTTCAGGGCCAACATGTTCCCGTAAAGGTGAAGGGTAGGATCAATAAATCAAGGGATCCCTGGATATCAAGGGATGTAGAGGATTGGATAAGGAAAAAAAAGGAGGCTTATGGCAGATTCAGAGGGCTGAAAACAGCGGAGGCCCTAGAGGAGTATAGAAAGTGTAGGGGGGTACTTAAAAAAGTAATTAGGAGGGCGAAGAGGGGGCATGAAAAAACACTAGCGGGCAAGATAAAGGAAAATTCCAAGGCGTTTTGTAAGTATATTAAGGGCAAGAGGATAACCAGGGAAAGCGTAGGACCCATTAAGGACCAAAGTGGCAATCTGTGTGTGGAGCCGGGGGACGTAGGTGAGGTTTTAAATGATTACTTTTCATCCGTGTTCACTATGGAAGAGGTCGATATAGGCGTAGAGATCAGGGAGGGGGATTGTGATATTCTTTAACATATTAGCATTGAAAGGGAGGAAGTATTAGCTGTTTTAGTGGGCTTAAGAGTGGATAAATCCCCAGGCTCAGATGAGATGTATCCCAGGCTGTTATGTGAGGCAAGGGAGGAGATAGCAGGGGCTCTGACACAAATTCCACCAGCTGCCATGGTGGGACTTGAACCCATTTCCCCAGGCATTAGCATGGGCCTCAGTGGTAGGGAAACTATTGGAAAAAATTCTGAGGGACAGGATTAATCTCCACTTGGAGAGGCAGGGATTAATCAGGGATAGTCAGCATGGCTTTGTCGGGGGGAGATCATATCTAACAAATTTAATTGAATTTTTTGAGGAGGTGACTAGGTGTGCAGATGAGGATAAATCAGTTGATATAGTTTACAAGGACATCAGTAAGGCTTTTGATAAGGTCCCGCATGGGAAATTGGTCAAGACGGTAAGAGCCCATGGGATCCAGAATAATTTGGCAAATTGGATCCAAAATTGGCTTAGTGGCAGGAGGCAGAGGGTGATGGTCGAGGGTTGTTTTGCGATTGGAAGCCTGTGACCAGTGTTGTACCGCAGGGATCGGTGCTGGGATCCTTGCTGTTTGTAGTGTACATTAATGATTTAGACGTGAATATAGGGGGTATGATCAGTAAGTTCGCAGATGACATGAAAATTGAGGTGTCCTAAATAGTGAGGAGGAAAGCTTTAGATTACAGGACGATATAGATGGGCTGATAAGATGGGCTGAGCAGTGGCAGATGGAATTTAATCCTGAGAAGTGTGAGGTGTTGCATTTTGGGAGGACTAACAAGGCAAGGGAATATACAATGCATGGTAGGACCCTAGGAAGTACAGAGGTTCGGAGTGACCTTGGTGTACTTGCCCATTGATCACTGAAGGCAGCAGCACAGGTAGATAAGGTGGTTAGGAAGGCATATGGGATATTTGCCTTTATTAGCCGAGGCATAGAATATAAGAGCAAGGAGGTTATGATGGAGCTGTATAAAACACTATTTAGGCCACAGCTGGAGTCCTGTGTACAGTTCTGGTCGCCACACAAGAGGAAGGATGTGATTGCACTGGAGAGGGTGCAGAGGAGATTCACCAGGATGTTGCCTGGTCTGGAGTAATGCAGCTATGAAGAGAGACTGGATAGGCTAGGGTTGTTTTCCTTAGAGCAGAGAAGGCTGAGGGGGGAACCGATTGAGGTATACAAAATTATGAAGGGCATAGATCGGGTAGATACGAAGAAACGTTTTCCCTTAGCGGAGGCGTCAATATTCGGGGGCATAGATTAAGGCCAGGGGCAGGAGGTTTAGAGGGGATTTGAGGAAAATCTTTTCACCCAGAGGGTGGTTGGAATCTGGAACATCCTGCCTGAAGGGGTGGTAGAGGCAGGAACCCGCACAACATTTAAGAATTATTGAGATGAGCACTTGAAATGCCATAGCCTACAAGGCTACGGGCCAAGTGTTGGAAAATTGGATTAGAATTGATCGGCTTGATGGCCGGCGCGGGCATGGTGGGCCAAGGGCCTTTTTCTGTGCTGTATAACTCTATGACTCTATAAATTGTAAAAAGTTGAGGCCCCAGCACGGATCCCTGTGGCACACCACTCGCTACATTTTGCCAACCAGAAAATGACCCATTTATGCCTATTCTCTGTTTCCTGTTAGCTAGCCAATCTTCTATCCATGCCAATTCATGTTAGCTAGCCAATCTTCTATCCATGCCAATATGTTACGCACTACACCATAAGCTTTTATTTTTTGCAATAACCTTTGATGTGGCACCTTATCAAATGCCTTCTGGAAATCTAAGTACTCTACATCCACCAGTTCCCCTTCATCCACAGCACATGTAACTACCTCAAAGAACTCCAATCAATTGGTTAAACATGATTTCTCTTTCATAAACCATGTTGACTCTGCCTGATTACCCTGAATTTTTCTAAGTGCCCTGCTATTACATCTTTAATAATAGAATCTAGCATTTTGCCTAAGACAGATGTTGAGCTAACTGGCCTGTAGTCTCCTGCTTTCTGTTTCCCTCCCTTTTTGAATAAAGGAGCTACATTTGCTATTTTCCAATCTAACGAACCTTCCCTGAATCTAGGGAATTTTCGAAAATTAAAACTAACACATCAACTATCTCACTAGCCACTTCTTTCAGCACCCCAGGATGAAGTCCACCAGAACCCGGGGACTTGTCAGCCTACGCTCCAACAATTTGTTCAGTACCACTTCCCTGGTGATTGTAATTTTCTTGAATTCCTCCCTCCTTTCCATTGCCTGATTTACAGCTAATACTGGGATGTTACTTGTATCCTCAATAGTGAAGACCAATACAAAATATCTGTTCAATTCATGTCTCCTTATTATCCATTATTAATTCCCCAGACTCATTTTATATAGGACTAATGCTCACTTTGTTAACTCTTTTCTTTTTTAAATAGCTATAGAAACTCTTACTATCTGTCTTTACATTGCTAGCTAGCTTTCTCTCGTACTCTAATTTTACCTTCCTTATCAATCTTTTAGTCATTCTTTGCTGTTTTTATGTTCTGTCCTATCTTCTGACCTGCCTCCCATCTTTGCACAATTATAGGCTTTTTCTTTAAATTTGATACTATTTTTAACTGTTTTTGTTAACCACGGATGACAGGTCCCCCCTTGGAATTTTTCTTTCTCATTGGAATATATTTATTCTGTGTATTCTGAAATATCCCCTTAAATGTCTGCCACTGCATCTCTATTGACCTATCCCTTAACCTGATTTGCCAGTTCACTTTAGCTAGCTCTGTTTTCATATCCTCATTAATTGCCCTTATTTAAGTTTAAGATACTTGTCTTGGACCCACTCTCCTCTCCCTCTAACTGAATGTAAAATTCAATCATATTATGATCGCTGCTACCTAGGGGCACCTTAACTATGAGGTTAATTAATTAATCCCATCTCATTGCACAATACCGGGTCTAGTATAGCCTACTCTCTGGTTGGCTCCAGAACATATTGACATTTGGGAACAGCGCCTTCCCCATTTCGGACAGATTCGGGGTTGATTTCGGTTTTCCGACAGACTTTTTAAAAAAGTCGGAACCTACCGGAAAACCCCAAAATCTGTCCAAAATTGGGGATCAGGCATCTGACTCTCACACATAATTGGACTGATGACCAGATTGCTTTGGTTCCAATTGAAATGTGGATTATTCCTCCCCTGTAGTTACTTACTAATTGTCTCCCTAAAAATTGGCTTTCTCATAATTATGCCTTGGAAGATCGCCCTTCATACCGAGAGCACAACCCTTTCAACTGGAGAAGTTATTCAACTTGAAGGTAATGGAACAGGAAGATCTTCTGGTTCAGATTTATCTGGCAGCAGTGGTATCTCACATGTAACCTGAAATTCTCAATCCTACCAACTCTTTGTGGAAGATAAATGTATGGAGAGATATTAAAGAACTATTTGCATCATTTATTAATGGCAGTGGAAATGAGAATGTAGGTGTACTAGAGGAGGACATGGAACAATTGTTAAAAATAATTAGAAAATAAATTGTTCTGAAAAAAATTAAAAAGGACTCAAGGTGAATAAGCCTGAATGGTGTGCACCGCCAGGCCATTGAAGGAAGCCAGTACAGTTAGTTGGTAAAGACTCTGACCACAGTTTTTCCATCCTCCTTAGATAGGCAAACTGTGCTGGGACCTGGAGTATAGCCAGTGTTCCAGAAGCAAGAAAATGATTAAACAGCTATATTTCCTACAACTGCCATTAAACTATTAGAAACCATAATCTGAATGGGAACATTAGAAATGAATAGGTTAATTAAGGCGACCCAGTGCAGATTTGTTACAGCCAAGCTGTGTTTGACAAATTTGAGTTTTTTTTTCTGAAGAAGTGATGCATTGGTTAAATAAAGAAGATACAGTATTTGTGATGATTTCAGAAGGCATTTGGTAAGATGTCTCATTGAAAGTTGCTTGATTGACAGGAAGCATGGTTGTTATTCAGAACAGAGAAGGGTTACAGGTGAGGTATCCCGGGGTCAGCGCTTAGCTCACTTTTCTGTATGGTTAAATGACTTGGACTTAGCATAGACAGCACAAGATTAACAATGAGGCTAAAACATTGAATGTTTTCAAAAATGAGTCAGATATAGCTCTTGGGTTTAAAGGGATCAAAGGGTATGGGGCAAAAGCCGGAACAGGCTACTGAGTTGGATGATCAGCCATGATCATAATGAATGGCGGAGCAGGCTCGAAGGGCCAAATGGCTTACTCCTGCTCCTATTTTCTATGTTTCTATTTACTGATCATGCAAAACACTGGATGTGGCAAATAAGTTGGCTTATAAAACACTGACGGATGCAATGTACTGCAGAGGAGATTGAGATCGTACATTTTAGGAAAAATACAGGAATGGAAATGCACACTTAGGCCGAAATTTTATGTTGGGCAGGTGGCCCGCCCACCAACCTAAAAGCCGAGAGCGAGCCCGCCTCCGCCGGGCCTGGGGAGCCATGCCAGAATTTTACACTCCCCAGGCCCTTATTTGGACATTGGGGGAACTTCCACCTCCTTCAGGCAGGCATTCCCGCCTCTAAGAGCTGCCAGCCAATCAGTGGGCCAGGAGATCTTATTCCCAACAGTGCCACCGGAAGTGGTATCCACTGCTGGGACTGCACCCAGCATCGGAAGCAAGACGGACACCAGCCCCGGAAGAAAAGTAGGTTTTTGGGCCTCACCAGGGAAAATCGGCCAGGTCCTGCGAGGCAAGGGGGGGTCAGTGGAGAAGTGGGTGGTCTTTATTTCAGTGGGGGAGATTGGGGCTTCGGTGGGGGGGGCCCATCTGTGGGGCATAGGGTGCCCGATCAGGAGGGCCCCATCCCCCAGCCTGCAAGGAGGCTGCCAGGCTTTACCTGGCAGCATTCTGGGGGCCTAAGGCACCCGCCAGCCATTAGTAAAATACCAGCAGCAGCAGGCGAAGGCCCTTAAGTGGCAATTATTTGGCCACTTAAGGACATTGTTTGGCCGGGGATGGCAGGCCGTTTTTTGCCGCCGCTGCCCCTGGTACAATTGCAGCAGAGGCGGAAAGGCATCCGGAACGGCCCCAACTCCCACTCAATGTTACAACACCCCCCCACCATCCCACTTCTGTGGGGGGCATAATTTTCATTAGGTCAGGTCAGGGCATTTCAGACATGGTCTGTTTCACTCCTAATACCATAAATAAGTGAGCTAAATTTTACACCTCCATTCTCTTTGTAGAGCTCCATTCCAATCCTGAAACATATAAAGCCCTTCCTCCACTCCAGTCAAAATGATGGCTGCCTGATGGTAAAACTTCATGGTGGATTAAATTTAGAGAGGCTGAAAAAACACATGCCACAAAACTAAACCACACATATCTTGGTTTTAAACTGATTTGTACTTCAACAAGAAAAATGAATATTTAGTTTCACAGGATTACTTTAACAAAACCCCTCAGGAAGATTCCTGAGTTACAGTCTTCTGTCAGTCACCTGACTGTCTCAAACCAGATTCTCCAAGGTGAAATGGCTAGTTTCTCAAATGCAGAATCATTCACCACATTTATTCCTTCATCTAAGTTTCTCAATTTAAAACAGGATTGTTTCCCTCATTGAATGGCTGCTTTTTGCAGCTAGGTGTCAGAGTTGCCATGTGAGTGGTAGGTTCTAGATTTGTATCCATTGCAGCAACTTACAATTAAGGTAACTGCTGAACTAAGGAACAGTCTCAACATAACAAGAGAAGGCACAGTGGCACAGTGGTTAGCACCGCAGCCTCACAGCTCCAGGGACCCGGGTTCGTTTCCTGGTACTGCCTGTGTGGAGTTTGCAAGTTCTCCCTGTGTCTGCGTGGGTTTTCTCCGGGTGCTCCGGTTTCCTCCCACAAGCCAAAAGACTTGCAGGTTGATAGGTAAATTGGCCATTATAAATTGTCACTAGGATAGGTAGGTGGTAGGGAAATATAGGAACAGGTGGGGATGTTTGGTAGGAATATGGGATTAGTGTAGGATTAGTATAAATGGGTGGTTGATGTTCGGCACAGACTCGGTGGGCCGAAGGGCCTGTTTCAGTGCTGTATCTCTAATCTAATCTAAAAAAAGGGCAAAATATATAGTACAAACTCTTGTATATCAGCAATGGTCTAGAAGCAATTCAACATCTGTCCCTAACTGATGCACTACAAAGAGGGAAAAAACTATTTTTTGTTCCTCTCCAACTCCCCAGTTTGTTAGTGGTTTTCTTATCTGCTCAAGGTAAAGCCTTGTGCTAAGGAATAGTTTTAACAGGATCCATCAGCCTTCTAGTACCTGGATCCATCTTCAGGTGTGAGCTGGTGCTATTAAGTTGGAAATTAGATCACTACCAAGCCTACTCCTGTTCTTTGCTGATATCCACTAATACATTATTCACTGAACAGCAATTAGAAACCTTATCCTCCATAGATAAGAGCAACTGTGTGCATTTCCTTTTACAAACCTTACTTCCTGTTTCCTTTGTAAATGTATTTGTCCAGGTTTAATTGTACAATGTCAAAGAGTATTGATAAACCAATGAAATTAATCAAAATGTTTTTATAAAAAAATTTCAAACTACCCATTTTTTATATCATAGAATTATACAGCACAGAAGTGACCATTTGGCCCATCATGCCTGTGCTGGTTCTTTTGTAGAGCTGTCCAGTTAATCCCACACCCCTGTTCTTCCCCATAGCCCTGCAGCTTTTTTTCCTTTTGAGTACTTATCTAATTCTCTGTTGAATGTTACTATTGAAACTGCTTCCACCATCCTTTAAGGCAGTGCATTTCAGAGCATACTTCTCTGTGTAAAACAACAGTTCCCTCATGTGACCGCTTATTCTTTGGCCCACCTTAAATCTGTGTCCTCTGGCTACCAAACCTTCTGCCACTGAAAACAGTTTCTCTTTATTTACTCTGTCAAAGCACTTCATCGTTTTGAGCAACTCAATCGAATTTCCTCTTAATCTGCTCTGCTGTCAGGAAAACAATCTAAGTTTCTCCAGTCTCTCCACATACCTGAAGTCCCTCATCTCTGGTACCATTCTAGTAAATCTTTTCTGCACCCTCTCCAAGGCCTTGACATCCTTCCTAAAATGTGGTGCCCAGAATTGAACACATATTCTATCTAAGGCCTAACCAGTGTTTTATAAAGTTTATCATAAGTTCCCTGCTTTTGTACGCTATTCCTCTATTAATAAATCCCAAGATCCCATGTTTTTAAAATTTGTAAACACAGTCTTTTTCACTTCTCCAGCCCCTTTGAAGATTGTGTACATACAATCATAGTCCTCTTTTTTTAATTCATTCCTGGGATTTATTTCCCATCCCTAATTGCCCTTGAGAAGGTGGTAGTGAGCTGCCTTCTTGAACCGCTGCAGTCCATGTGAGGAAGGTACACCCACAGTGCTCCACCACCAGTAAAATTGTACCATTTGGGCCAGTCGTCAGTCAATCTGATTCACTCCACATGATATCAAGAAACTAGGTCTCCTTGATGCCACATACAATCAAATGCTAAGCACATGGATATAGCAAAAGCTATGGTTCCTGAAAATATCACAGCTGTAGTGCTGAAGATTTGTGCTCCAGAGCTAGCTACACCTCTAGCCAAGCTGTTCCACTACAGCTACCATCTACCCGACAAACTGAAAAATTGCCCAGGTATGTCTTTTCTACAAAAAGCAGGACAAATCTAATCCAGCCAATTACCATCCTATAAGCCAAATCTCAATCATCTATGTGGTTGTCGACAGTGCTTTCAAGCAGCACTTACTTGGCAATACCTACTCACCAATATTCAGTTTGAGTTCTGCCAGGACTACTCAACTCCAGACCTCATTACAGTCTTGGTCCAAAAAAGCTGAGTTCCAGAGGTGAGGTCAGATGCTGGGATTTCTGCAGTGTGTAACTCACCTCCTGACTCCCTATAGCCTGTCCACCATCTACATGGCACAAGTCAGGAGTGTAATGGAATACGCTCCACTTGCCTGGATGAGTGCAGCTCCAACAACACTCAAGAAGCTTGACACCATCCAGGCCAAAATTGCTGCTTGATCAGCACACCATCCACCACCTGAAAGATTCACTCCCGCCACCACCGGGCCACAGTGGCAGCAATGTGTACCATTTTGGATACTGGTGAGGGCAATGGTTCCTCAGGGGAGTGCAGCCAGATCAAAATCTGTGGCACCATGGGTGGCTCAGCTGCACAGGAGGAGTGGCAGAATAGTGGAAGAGCGATAGTGATAGGGGATTCGATAGTCAGGGTATCAGACAGGCATTTCTGTGGCAGTAAACATGACTCCAGGATGGTGTGTTGCCTCCCTGGTGCCAACATCAAGGATGTCATGGAGCAGCTGCAGGATATCCTTCTGGGGAAGGGTGAACAGTCAGAGGTTGTGGTCCACATTGGTATCAATGACATAGGTAGGTAGAGGGATGAGGTCCTGAAAGCAGATTTTAAGGAGTTAGGATGGAAATTAAAAAGCTGGACCTCAAGAACAGTAATCTCAGGATTAGTTCCATTGTCATGTGCTAGTGAGCATAGGAATAGGAGGATTGATTGATTGAACACATGGCTGGAGAATTAGTGTAGGAGGGAGGGCATCAGATTTCTGAGGCATTGGGACCAATTTTGGGGCAGGTGGGATCTGTACAAGATGGGTGGGATACACCTTAACTGGCCCGGACGGAGATTTGCTAGTGCTGTTGGGGAGGGTTTAAACTAGCTTGTCAGGGGGATGGGAACCTAAGGTGTAGCTCAAATTGGAAGGAACTAAAGCTGGTAACAGGAGGCAGAAAAGTAGCAAGTGACATTAGAAGGCAGGCAAAACAAAGCCGAGCATCAACTAGGCTTAGAATGCAGAATAATGTCAAGAAGACAAGGTTAAGGGCACTCTACTTGAATGCAAGCAACATTCGCAACAAGGTAGATGATTTAAAGTGCACAAATAATGTCAAATGGGTCTGATCTAATTGCCATTACAGAAACGTGGCTACAGGGTGACCAAGACTGGGAACTGAATATTCAATGATATTCAACATTTAGGACGGACAAACAAAAAGGAAAAGGAGGTGGTGTTGCACTGATAATAAGGGATGGGATCAGTACATTAGTAAAGGAGGATCTCAGATCGGACGAACAACATGGAGAATCTGTTTGGGTGAAGCTAAGAAACAGCAAGGGGCAGCAAACATTGGTAGGAGTTGTTTATAGGCCACTAAACAACAGTGGTAGTGTGGGGCATGGTATTAATCAGGAGATTAGAGAAGCATGTAGCATGGGTAATACAGTAATCATGAGTGACTTCAATCTGCAAATAGACTGGGTAAACCTAATAAGCTGTGGAGGACGAGTTTCTGGAGTGTGTTAGGAATGATTCTCTAGAGCAGTATGTTGAGAAACCAACTAGAGAACAGGCTATTTTAGATCTCGTATTGTGTAATGAGAAAGGGTTAATTAATAATCTTGTAAAAGAACCATTAGGGATGAGTTACCATAATATGATAGAATTTTACACTATGTTTGAAAGTGAGGTAGTTCAATCTGAAGCCAGAGTGTTAAATTTGAACAAAGGAAATTATGAAGGTATGAGGGACAAATTGGCTGAGGTGGATTGGGAAAATACATTGAAAGGTATGACAGGACATAGGCAATGGAGAATCTTTAAAGAATTATTTGGCTGGATTCTGTGTTGCCGCCGCCGATTCCAGCGGCAGCCATAAAAGATGGCAGCCCGCACGCGTGGCTTTCACTCCGAGGAGCCGCCGCAATCTTAAACACGGCGCCTCATTAACTTGGCCGGGGTGGACAGCCGCCCGGTGATGTGCAGGGGGCGGGCGAGCTGTCCCCGACAACGGTGTCCGGCGCCACAGCTCAGGCACCGGCGCCATTTTTAAAGTGCTTATGGCACTTACTGGCAGCTTAAATTATTAAAGGGACTGTGCATGTTAACTTATTAAAATAATTGCAGAAATATTCCCAGCCCCTCTCCCAAACCCCCAATATCATTACATGTAATTTCTGCCCTCCCCCCCCACCCAAAATACTTACCTTGAATATGTGACCTCCCCCCGTAAATTTCAGAACCTTTTACCTTTACCCCTTCCCATCACTCCCTAGACCAATCAAGTAAGTTTGACCCCACTCCCCCCTCCCACACTGATAAACCTACTTCCTCCCCCCTCCGCACAAGTGTTGCGCCTCGTTTCCATGGATGAGGATTCGAAGGCACGGCAGTGCTGGCCACCGGGGTGAAGTTCGCGGTGGCACTTCAGGAGGTGACGGGAAAGTCATTAATGCAGGTTAGTAAATTAATTTGAATATTTAAATAATGGTCCCACTGCAGAGCGGCGGGGTCGCCGCCACCAGGCCTCACCGCCGCTGTCAAGATCGGGACAGGCCCTGCCAGCGTCGAGGTCAGCGGCGGGCCTCATCTGGGGCAATCTTTATGATTCCCCCTCTGCCATGGATCCCGATGTCGAGGCCTCTATAAAATACAGCCCATTACATAGTTTACAGCAACTATAAATTCTTTCAAGGCACAAAAACTTCAAAAGCAAAGGCAGTCAACCGTGGCTAACAAAGGACGTTAAGGATTGTAGAAGATTAAAAGTAAAGGCCTATAAAGTTGCCAAAAATAGTAGTAAACCTGAGGATTGGGAGGATTTTAGAATACAACAAAGGAGGACCAAGAAACTGATAAAGAAAGGGAGAAAAGAATTTGAAAGTAAACTAGCAAAAAACAAAAAAAAGACTGTAAAAGTTTCAATAGGTACATAAAAAGAAAATGTTTGGCTCAGACAAATATGGGTCCATTACAGGCAGAGTCAGGAGAATTTACAATAGGGAATAAAGAAATGGCAGAGAAGTTAAATGATTACTTTGTGTCTGTCTTCACTGAGGAAGATACAAGAAATCTCCCAGAATTAGAGATCCAAGGGATTAGGGAGAATGAGGAATTGAAGGAAATTAGTATTAATAAGAAGGTTGTATTGGAGAAATTAATGGGGCTGAAGGTTGATAAGTCCCCAAGACCTGATATTCTACATCCCAGAGTGTTGAAAGAGGTAACTATGAAGATAGTGGATGCAATGGTGATCATCTTCCAAAATTCTATAGATTCTGTTCCTGCAGATTGGAAGGGAGCAAATGTCACCCAACTATTTAAGAAGGGAAGGAGAGAGAGAACAGGGAATTACAGAGCTGTTAGCCCTACATCAGTAGTAGGGAAAATGCTAGAATCTATTCTAAAGGCAGCGATAAATGGAACTTGGATAATAATGATCTGATTGGGCATAGTCAACATGGATTTATGAATGGGAAATCATGTTTGACAAACCTGTTGGAGTTTTTTGAGGATGTTACTCACAGAATTGATAAAAGGGAGTCGATGGACATAGTGTACTTGGATTTTCAGAAGGCTTTTGATAAAATCCCCCACAGGAGGTTGGTTAGCAAAAGTAAAGCTCATGGGATAGGATGTAATATACTAGCATAGATTAAGGATTGGTTAACAGGCAAAAAACAGAGACCAGGAATAAACAAGTCATTCTCACGTTGGGAGGCTGTGACTAGTGGGGTACTGCAAGCAATTAGGAAGGCTAATGGTATGTTAACCTTTATCGCGAGAGGATTTGAGTACAGGAGTAGTGAAGTCTTGCTTCAATTGTATAGAGTTTTGGTTAGACCGCAGCAGGAGTACTGTGTGCAGTTTTGCTCCCCTTACCTTAGGAAGGATATTATTGCTGTAGAGGGAGTGCAACGAAGATTCACCAGACTTGTTCCCAGGATGGTGGGACTGTCCTATGAAGAGAGATTGGGGAAACTGGGCCAGTATTTTCTGGAGTTTCGAAGAATGAGAGGTGGTCTCATTGAAACCTACAAAATACTTAAAGGGTAGATGCAGGTAAGGTGTTTTCCCTGGTTGCGGAGTCTAGAACCAGGGGACACAATTTCAAAATAAGGGGGAAGCCACTTAGGATCGAGATGAGGAGAAATTTCTTTACTCAGAGGGGTGTGAATCTTTGGAATTCTCTACCCCAGAGGGCTGTGGAAGCTCAGTCATTGAGTATGTTTAAAGCAGAGATTGACAGTTTTTTAAATACCAATGACATAAAGGGGTATGGAGATAGTGTGGGAAAAACGCATTGAAGTGTATGATCGGCCATGATGGTATTGAATGGTGGAGTGGGCTGGATGGGCTCAATCGCCTATTCCTGTTCCTATGTTCCTATACACAAGAAGCACTGCAGCAACTTGCCAAGCCTCCCTCGACAGCATCTTCCAAACCCGCGACCTCTGCCACCTAGAAGAACAAGGGCAGCAGATGCATGGGAACACCACCATCTGCAAGTTCCCCTCCAAGTCACACACCATCCTGACTTAGATCTGTATCGCCATTCCTTTACTGTTGCTCGGACAAAAACCTGGAACTTCCATCCTAACAGCACTGTGGGTGCACCCGCACCACACAGACTGCAGCAGTTCAAGAAGGCGGCAGCTCACCACCACCTTCTCAAGGGCAATTAGGGATGGGCAATAAATGCTGGCCTAACCAACGATGTTCACATCCCATGAAAGAATAACAAAACACAGGTGAAAGTGTCTTCACTTGACATCAAGGCAGCATTTGACTTAGTGTGGCATCAAGGAGCCCTCATAAAATTGAGGTCAATGGCAATCAGGGGGAAAATCTCCACTTGCTGGAGTCATACCTATCACAAAGGAAGATGGTTGTGGTTGTTGGAGATCAATCATTCGAACCCCAGGACATTGCTGCAGGAATTCCTCAGGGTTGTGTCCTCAGTCCTCATGGCATTATGTGCCCCTAAAAAATTGAATTTATCATGTTGCAAACACACACACAAATTTAGCCATAAACTTAGCTCCAATAATTCTTCCCTCCACCGTTGTGACTGTACTTGTCGCTTGTGCTGCTAATGTGATTTCCTTACCTTCATTAGTTGACTTAATATACACTACCAGACTGAGAACAAAAGAAATAGGAGCAAAAGTAGGCCTTTTGGCCCCTTAAGCCTGATCCCCATTCAAAAAGATCAAGGTTGATTGATTGTGGCCTTAACTCCACTTTCCTGCCCCCCCCCCCCCCGCCTCCCATAACCCTTTACTCCTTTGTAAATTAAAAATATGTCTAGCTGAGCCTCAGATTTAGTCAATGACCCAGTCTCCACTGTTCTCTGAGGGAGAGAATTCCAAAGATTAACGACCCTCTACGAGAAGAAATTCCTCCTCATCTCCATCTTAAAAAGGAGGCTCCTTATTTTTAAACTGTGCCCGTGTTCTAGATTCCTGCATGAGGGGAAACATCCTCTCAGCTTCATCCATGTCAAGCCCCCTCAGAATCTTACATGTTTCATTTTGAGGCTCAAGCTATAAATTAAGAGACAAATCTATTTAACATAAAACAGCTAAGTGAATATTCATTACAAATAAATTTAGATGGGCTCTTGAAACACCATAGCATACAAGGCTATGGGCCAAGTGCTGGAAAATGGGATTAGAATAGATAGGCTTGATGGCCGGTGCAGACACGATGGGCCATAGGGCCTGTTTCTGTGCTGTATAACTCTGTGACTCTATAATATATATTTACAATAATTTATAAGCTTTTTGAAATGTCAAAACAAAAGATACTGCTGAACCCTCAGTCTAAAATTGATTCTTGACATAGTCTCTCACTGCTTACACGATGAAACACTATCAGGGTCATTGATGTAGCTAAGTCTCCCTGCTGGTTCTGGAATGACTAACTACTGCTGTAAATCCTTTGAGATATACAGAAACAAGTAAACACTGAAAAACTTAACCACATTAAATTCACTGCAACTCGTTAAATGGGTCCAAGAACCATGACAACAACAAAACCATGCAGACTAAGGCCTTCCTGAGCTATAAATGTCTCTGCCTTAACATGAGGAGTGAATATTAACCAGGTACAATGTAAATTAAATTCAACTTGCAGAAAAAGAAGCTATCCAATAACTTATCTTAACCCTATGTATAGTGACCAAGGGACAATAAGGCTGGTCCACTTGGCACCATTGGTGCTCTGGCGCTCTACACACACCACATGCAGTAATTAACCAATTTGCCTGATAATGAAAGGTCGGTTTATTTGAATATTTCTGTGATGCTGTAGGCAAATTGCTGGTGATTTTCTGAGCAAGAGCCATTTAATGGGCGAGCTGCTAGTGAATTAGCACTAGGAAATTTGAGTGCTGGCTAAGGCACTCCAGTCACATTATGGAGAGGCTCCCTATTAAGTCTGTACTGGGGCATTCTAGAATCACTATCAAGTTTCAGGCCACAGATTTTAGGCCTCCATACAGATTATGGAATCAGGTGCTCGTGAATGCATGATTAGCCCCAGAATGTCACCAGACTATACATGAGCAATGCCATTGGTGGGCCATTAGGATACATTTAAATGCTTATATTCCACTTTATTTAAAAAGGAACACAGAAAGGCCATTAGGCCTAGTAAACCCAACCTTTTCTCAATAAATCTCGAGCTAACCATATTCCTCTTTTAAATGCTGTCCACTTTTTTGGCGACATAGTCAACAATTCTGAAACATTTTGGTTCAAATATTTTACCCATTTCCTTTCTTTCTCCTAATTTCCTAGCTTTTAAAAAAAAATTCTGGTCCGTTATACTTGTATCCTTTGACATAGTTGAATGTAGAATTTTCCTGCATCAATCTTGAAGTTTTTTTCGAACAATGTTTCAAAGGTTCCCATGCAGTCCATGTGTTATAGAATCATGGAGTGATATAGAATAGAGGAGGAGGCCATTCGTAGTCATAATGGCACAGAAGGAGGCCATTCGTTCTCCGTAGTGCGTTCAGAGAGAGGGTTGGGGGCAGGGGGAGGGGACTTGCAGGTGTAATATCTGCTGCACAACCTGGAAGAAGTTTTGGTGGGTGAGTTTGTGCAATTTCAATGCGGCTACTTCACCGTAATATTACTTTGAGATTTGATGGCAATGCGCATCAAAGGGCATGGTGCTAATGTGATCTCAACTGGTGCATTTAAAGGGCCAAATGAGGAATGAAATTTGGAGGGGTTAGGAGCTTCAAGATTTAATGATGCCTCTCTTGATGTATTGCTGGGAGCAGTGAGGAGCTGCAGAGACATACTCTTCCCCAGCGATGAGAAGATGAAACCTGTTGCTGCCACAAAGAAGGTGTGGCTGGTGATGGTCCAGGTGGTCAGCAGCAGCAGTATTCTGCTACACTCCTAGATTTAGTGAAATCACACGTGCAACAGAAATCTACGGACCTCACAGACAATGAATCATCAGAGGAGCTGATCTCTTCTGAGAATGAACCATCACAGGACACATACTTACCATGCACCAGGGCAGATACTCCCACTTCAATGGTTCAGTTAGGCAATTAGAAGGTATTGCACCTCATGACTCACACTTCACAAGTGAACAAGAGCAGATGGTGATGGCAAGGACAGCAGTGGAGAGTCTGCATCAGAAGGTACAGCTCTCTGCAAGCTCTGCCCAGTTGGACACAGGTGTTGTACCCCACAGGCCATTGCTGAAATGGATAATCATTGAGGGGCAGCAGAAATCTGTGACATACTGGCACACCTGCCACTCACACTGTCCACTATTGCAGAGACAGTGGAGGAATCCAGCTCAAGCATGATGTCACAGGGCATTCTGATGATGTCTTCTTTCACTGATAAATCAGCCAACTCCATCGAACATCAATCACAGCATCAAATGATTCCATGCAGGTCTTGACCATGGCTGTGGGTATGAATATGTCTGAAGCCTTAAATAGGATAATGGACAGCATAGCTTTGGCCATACAGCCTGTCACAGATCTGTACCTAACTGCTCTCCAGCACAGTGATAGGGGTGAAGGGCAGCTGGGCCACAAGAGCAATGATGGCACAAGGGGACATGGAAGTTGGGACTCCACTCAAAGTACTCCCATTCTTCACCTGTTGCACCCCAACCCCAATACCATTCAGTAGCCAACATGCTGCCTCATCTCGAGAGCTTGGTGGGGTGCTCACAGACTTCAACAACCAGAACTCGTTAGCCAAGAACATTTCAATGGTCAAAGTGGGGATTTGAGCAGCTTGACTCTACCTCTGCCACAGGGGTAAACCACTAGGAGTGTAGGGAAAGGAAGTGAAAGGTATTGTTGTTCCACAAGGGTATGTGCAGGGGTGTATGAAAAAAATGTTATTTTGTTAATTATCTATTGTTTCACATAAAATGTGTTACTTTGCACCACTTTCTCGTGTTTCCAATTTGGTTATGGTGGGTGGCAACTTCTACTTTTTGAGTTGCTTTTTGATGAATGGTAAGATATAAGTTGATGGAGACCAATGTGTGGTGAATGGTTGGTTACAGGATTGTCTTGTGTGTCAGTGGTGGTGGGGAGGGATGGGGCAGGGGGTGTGGGAATGGCCATTTGGTGTGATTGTTTCATCAATCCAGTGGTAGGGACTAATTGACCTTTACAGCTATGAGGGAATCCCTGGGATCCTGGGGCAGCAATGTCTTCACCAAGGAAGAAGATGCAACCCAGGCAATGTTGAAAGAGGAAGTAAGTCAGACACTAGAGGGGTTTAAAATTGATAAAGAGGTGGTATTAGATAGGCTGTCTGTCCTTGAAGTGGATAAAGCACCAGGACCAGATGAGATGCATCCAAGAATACTGAGGGAAGTGAGGATGGAAATCGAAGAGGCACTGGCCATAATTTTCCAGTCTTCTTTAGACTTTGGGATGGTGCCCGAGGACTGGAGAATTGCAAACGTTACACCCTTGTTCAAAAAAGAGCTGGAGGAAGGTTTGTAGTGGAGTTCCCCAGGGATCAGTGTTGGGATCATTGCTTTTCCTGATATACATTAATGACCTAGATCTTGGTGTACAGGGCACAATTTCAAAGTTTGCAGATGATACGAAACTTGGAAGCATTGTGAATTGTGAGGAGGATAGTGCAGAACTTCAAAAGGACATAGACAAGTTGGTGGAATGGGCAGACAGGTGGCAGATGAAGTTTAATGCAGAGAAATATGAAGTGATTTGTTTTGTTAGGAAGGACATGGAGAGACAATATAGAATAAAGGATAAAATTCTAAAGCAGGTGCAGGAGCAGAGGGAACTAGGTGTATATGTACATAAGTCATTGAAGGTGGCAGGACAGATTAAGAGTGTGGTTAATTAAGCATACAGTATCCTTGGCTTTATTAATAGGGGCATTGAGTACAAGAGCAAGGAAGTTATGTTGAACTTGTATAAGACACTAGTTCGGCCTCAGCTGGTGTATTGCATCCAGTTCTGGGCACCACACTTTAGGAAAGACATGAGGGCATTGGAGACAGTACAGAAAAGATTCACGAGAATGATTCCAAGGATGAGGAATTTCAGTTATGAAGATAGATTGGAGAAGTTAGGACTGTTTTCCTTGGAGAAGAGAAGGCTGAGAGGTGATTTGATAGAGGTATGCAAAATCATGCGGGGTCTGGACAGAGTAGATAGAGAGGAACTGTTCCCACATGTGAAAGGATCGTGAATGAGAGGGCACAGATTTAAAGTATTTGGTAAGAGAAGCAAAAGTTACATGACAAAAAACTTTTTCACGCAGCGAGTGGTTAGGGTCTGGAATGCGCTGCCTGAGAACTTGGTGGAGGCAGGTTTAATTGAAGCATTCAAAAGGGAATTAGACAGTTATATGAAAAGGAAGAATGTGCAGGGTTATGGGGAGAAGGCAGGGGAATGGAACTGAGGAAATTGCTCTTTCAGAGAGCCAGTGTGGACACGATGGGCCGAATGGCCTCCTTCTGCACTGTAATGATTCTGTGATTCTGTGATCTTAGATAAGTCACCTGTAGTGCCCAGACAAGATCCGGAGGCAAAAAAGTTGAGAGTGGTAATCACTTACACAGTCACTGGTAGTGCATTCATGCTGCGTAAAATAAATTCTCAACTCACCTCTGGTTCTTTTGCCAGTTGCCTTAACTCACAGTTCTCTTTTACTGACTCTTCTTCCATTAGAAGCAGTTCCTCCTGATTTGCACTATCAAAACCATTCATGATTTGTAACACCTTTATTAAATCTCCCCTTAACCTTTTGCTGCTCTAAAGAGAGCAACCCCATCTTAACATAATGTAATAGGAGCAGGAACAGGACCTTCACCCCTGCTTCACTATTCAATAAGATCATGGCTGATCTGCCTAAACTCCACTTATATGCCCTATCCCCATATCTCTTGATTGCAGGATTTTGGCCCAGCAACGATAAAGGAGCAACAATATATTTCCAAGTCAAGGTGGTATGTGAAGGAGAACTTGGAGGTGGTGGTGTTCCCATGCACCTACTGCCCTTGTCCTTCTAGGCTGTAGCGGACAGGGACTTGCTGTTGAAGAAGCTTTGGTGAGTTGCTGCAATGCATCTTGTATATGGTATGCACTGCTGCCACTGTGCACCGTTGGTGGAGGGAGTGAATATTTAACGTGGTCAATGGGGTGCCTATCAATGGTCTGCTTTGTCCTGGTTGGTGTTGAGCTTCTTGAGTGTTCTTAGAGCTGCACCAATCCAGGCAAATGGAAAGTATTCCGTCACACTCCTGACTTGTGCCTTGTAGATGGTGGACAGGAAAGGCAGGAGGTGTGTTACTTGCTGAAGAATACTCAACCTCTGACCCTTTCCTGTAGCCACAATATTTATGTGACTGGTCCAGTTAAGTTTGTGGTCAATGGTAACTCCCCTACCCCCAGGATATTGATGGCGAGGGATTCGTTGATGGTAATGCCAGTGAATGTCAAGGGGAAATGGTTAGACTCTCATTTGTTGGAAATGGCCATTTCCTGGCACTTGTGTGGTAAGAATGTTATTTACCACTTACCAGCCCAAGCCTAAATGTTGTCCTGACCTTGCTGCATGCGGGCAGACTGCTTCATTATCAAAGGATAACCTGAATCCTTAGGATTATCTCAATATACCCAATGACTGAGCATACACAGCCAACAGAGGTAGAGAATTCCAAAGATTCTCAACCTTTTGTGGGAAGAAATAGCTCCTCATCTCACTACTCACTGGCTAACCCTTATCCTGAGATTTTCTTCTCTAGTCTCTCCACGTAACTGAAGTTCCATATCCCAGGTACCATTCCAGTAAATCTCCTCTGCACCCTCTCTAAGACCTTGACATTAATGTTAAAAAGATTTAAATACAGAGACGACCTCTCACCGATCCTCCCTCATTTAAATGTAACATTTGGATGTCAATACAGCTTGACTCTCTCTGGTTATAGTCAGCCTGCACTAAGCATTTTAACTCTATACTTGGCTTGTATTCTTTTGAGTATAGGAGATTGAGTGCTGATCAGATCGAGGTATTTAAAATGTTAAAAGGATTTAAACCATTTACTTGGTTGTGGGCATCTAGGACAATGTAATATAATCTTAAAATTAGAGCGAAGCTATTCAGGAGCAAAATCATGAAACACTTTTCTCACAAAGTATTAGAAATTTGGAACTGTCTTTCCCAAACAGATGTTTGGTCAATTGGAGTTTTCAAGACTGAGATAGATAGATTTTTTTGTTAGGGAATGACATCAAGGGATATGGAGTTAAGGCAACTAAATGGAGTTCAGATACAGATCAGCCATGATCTAATTGAATGGTGGAGCAGGCCCAAGGGGCTGAATGGGCTATTCCTGTTCCTATCTCGGGTCTGGCAGTTTGGCACAATCCTGAGCAGTTATAAGTCTTAAATTAGTCCCTGCACTTGGAATGTAGACAAGGTATCTGTGCACATCGTGATTATTCTCTGACTTGAAAGCCTGAATGAGAGTTTGGAACTTGTGACTTAGTTGAGCTGCAATGTTCAAAGAAGTGAAGGTACTGTTCAGGAAACCAGTTATAAATGCAGCTCCTCATACCATTGTCATGTTAACACAAAGAAATCTACCAATAAATTACTTGTAAAGCCGTGTCTTTGAATTCATTAACAAGCTGCAGTAGTCATGCTTTGACACCATGTGAAGAACCCATTCTGTGACAGATGCATCACTTCTCCCACTCAAACAGCTTCAAGCTGCCTTTCCATCTGGAGCTGAATAGTTGATGCCTTCTGGACTATGACTAGCTGCAGTATTAGTGAGCGATTTGGACAGTGAATTAGGTGGGGGGGTGGGCAGTGGTAGGATTTGCTATATAAAGCTTAAATCTTTAAGCTTCATCACGAGTTTGACTGAGGCAAAATAAATGATGCGTTATTTAAGGAAACAGGAGTGATAAGCCAGGCTTGCTATGGGTTCAAAGGGTAAACCCATCATGAGGAAACATTATTATTTTAGACTTGCCCGTTTTTATGGGGAACAAGCAAATTAAAGGCGAGATAAACTCACACTTCAATCATGACTTCAATCTTGACAAAATCAAGATAAACATCAGCTATCAGAGGAAGAATATACGTCATTTAATAATTAAAGGAAGACATGTGTGGGATTTGATTTTCTAATCAGAGTAACTACAATTGAAAATTACATGGCACAGGTTAATAACAAAGATTTTAGAATTGTAATTTTATCAAAGCCATTGTCATCAGCACGCCAAATTCCCCTCTTTCCTCCTATCGTAAATCTTAAAATACCATTTCATTTATGTGTCCTCCTCTTTCCATCTGCAAAGTAACACACTACCTCCAATGCTTACTCAATTTACCTTAGGACTTCAAAACTTCTGAATTCCTTCTGACAGATAAAAAATGCTTTAGTTCAATTTATAGAAGACATTGTATTATAAAATAAAAATGAACAATGATGGAATTGGACAAACACCACCATGAAAATGGTTATGTGGCTTTGAGTGAATTATGCTGGGCGACAGGAGAAAGCTGGAAAGCAACAAAAGCAGAAGAATGTAGACATTCAAAATACAATATCAAGTAAATGGACTTCTCAGTGGACCAAGGTAAGAAACAGGGCAAAACAGAGTCAATTAAATAGAAACCAGCATATCACAACATAATCCCAAAATATTTAACAACTCTCACCCCAACCATAAAGAAATCACAACAATTGCTGCCCCTCTTTATGGAGCACAAATCAGGACACAAACCTGAGAGGTCTGACTAGTAACCTTCCCTTTCCCCCTTACTTACCAGGTTTTTGTGTAGCCTTCTTTCATTCTGCTCAGGGCAAAATTGGCCTTCCCCTCCTTCTACTGAGGACAGACATGCCCTGCTCCACCCCATGCCCAGTGAAGACAAACATACCCTTTATCCTGTCCTTGCTGAGAACAAAGATGACTGGTGGTATTTGATGGAAGCAATGGGGGTCATAGCCACCAGCAAGAGCCCTGCATTAACTCTTTTCGGGAAGGCCTGCCGCATCACACGCCAATAAGGCATTTAACTCAACTACAGCGGGCCTTCTCTGGGATTAAGGATCCTGAGGACAGAAGTCCCACCCACTGAGAGCTGCTGGCCAATCAGAGGCTTGCAGTTTTTTTTACTCTTTTTTCCAAAAATATACTTTATTCCTAAAAATTTGCAAAGACACATTACAAGACAGTTCAAAACAGTTCAAATTTCACATTCCGGAAAGTACAATAGAGATCAGATTTTTTCAATACAGAAACATGAGGTGCCTCACAACTCTTGCCATTCCATTTTATATGCAATGTACATTGGCATTACATAGCAAAAAACATTTTGGTGCATATAGGTCCCAGCCCCTTGGTATTCTATGGCGGGAGGGCCTTACACAGTGGCCTTTCCCCATTAAGCCTTTGTGGCGGCTGCCCCAAGCTTTAGTGCGCCCCTCAGCATGTAATCCTGGACCTTCGAATATGCCAGTCTGCAACTCTTTGCACTGGAAGACCAGCAAGGTTCGGGCAGACCAAAGTGCGTCCTTCACCAAGTTGATGGTCCTCCAGCAACAGTTGATGTTTATCTCAGTGTGGGTCCCTGGGAACAGCCCGTAGAGCACAGAGTCCCAGAGCACAGAGAGCTGCTCGGGATGAACCTTGACAAAACCCACTGCATCTATTTCCTCACCTGCTTTGCAAAGGCACATTCCAGAAGGAGGTGGGCAACAGACTCTTCCCCACCACAGTCACCTCGAGGGCAGTGTATAGGCAGTGAGATTCCGGGCATGCAGGAAGGATCTGACGGGAAAGGCCCTTCTCACCACCAGCTAAGCTACGTCTTGGTGCCTGTTCAAAAGTTCTGGTGATGAGGTATTCTGCCAAATGACTTTGAAAGTCTGCTTGGGGAACCATTCGACAAAATCCACCATCTCCTTTTCCCATAGGGCCTTGAGGACATTCCGTGCGAACAACTGCCTGATGGATTGGTGGTCAAAGGTGTTTATCTGCACAAAATTTTCCACGAAGGATAGGTGGTCCAACTGAATAGATCGTTCTGTGGCAGTGTGACCAGACCCATCCTTCACAACACTGGGGACAGATTGAACCTCAGCACATAGTGACACTTGGTTTTTGCGTACCGGGATTCTATGCACAGCTTGATGCAGCCGCACACAAAAGTGGCCATCAGGATGAGGGCGACGTTGGGTACGTTTTTTCCCCTTTTATCCAGAGGTTTGAACATTGTGTCCCTGCGGACAAGGTCCATTTTGGATCTCCAGATAAAGCGGAAGATGGCTCGGGTGACCGCCATGGCGCAGCAGTGGGGTATGGGCCAGACCTGTGCCATGTACAGTAACAATGTGAGCGCCTCGCACCTGATGACCAGATTCTTACCTACAATGGAGAGAGAACATTTCTCCCACATGCTCCGTTTATATTTTACCATGGCTATATGCTCCTTCTAGTTTTTGGCGCACGCCCCGGCCCCTCCGAAACTTATCCCCAGCACCTTCAGGTAGTCTGACCTGACAGTGAAGGGAACAAAGGATTAGTCGACCCAGTTCCCAAAGAACATGGCCTCGTTCTTGCCACAATTTACTTTGGCTCCTGAGGCCAGTTCGAACTGGTCATAGATGCTCATCAGCCTGCGAACAGACTGTGGATCCGAGCAGAAGGCGGCGATGTCGTCCATGTACAGGAAGGCTTTGACCTGAGTGCCTCCACTGCCTGGGATTGTCACTGCTCTTGTGCCTGCATCCTTCCTGATGGACTGCAATGACGTTACCAAGCTGTCCTCTTCCTTCAGGCTGCTGATCACAGAACTCTCTGGAGTTTTGGAAGAAGAAACATGAGCACTCTGATCCTGCTCAATGGAGCAGACTCTTGGAGGCCTCCACGGCAAAGAGCAAGGCCTGTTGGCTCTTCACCCCTTGGAGATCCCCCTTGACCTCAACCCCCATCGACTGCAGCAGGAGCAGATTCTGCATTATTTTCTAGAGTCGGGACATTTCCATCTGTCTTTCTCTCGCCCTCAGAACACCTTTGAGGATGAAGGACCTCTTGATGCTTGCCTTGATTGCTTCCCACCAGTGCACCAGAGACTCAAAGAGGGTGGCACAGTGGCGCAGTGGTTAGCACTGCAGCCTCACAGCTCCAGCGACCTGGGTTCAGTTCTGGGTACTGCCTGTGCGGAGTTTGTAAGTTCTCCCTGTGACCGCATGGGTTTCCACTGGTTGCTCTGGTTTCCTCCCACAGCCAAAGACTTGCTGGTTGATAGGTAAATTGGCCATTGTAAATTGCCCCTAATGTAGGTAGTTGGTAGGAGAATTGAGGGGATGTAGTTGGGAATATGGGATTAATGTAGGATTAGTATAAATGGGTGGTTGATGGTTGGTACAGACTCGGTGGGCCGAAGGACCTGTTTTCAGTGCTGTATCTCTCTATGATAGTTCTATCTATGATAGGGGTTTCACGGTTCTCCAACCTTTGTAATCCCCGTTGAGTTCCTCAATGTGCTTTGGGGTCAGCAGTTTTACATTCAGCTTCTATGTCCCCCTGCCAACCCGCTGGTCGTCCTGGAGGTGACGTTAGCCTGTAGCAGGCAGTGGTCAGAGAAGAACACCAGCTTGATGTCGGTGGATCTGACTGTGAAAGCACGGGACACAAACAGGAAGCCAATCCTGGAATGGAGAGACCCATCTGGTCTTGACCAGGTGTATCTATGCTGTGCTCCATCTGCAGGTTTGCTGAAGATGTCGTGCAGCTTGGCATCTTTTACTGTTTCTATCAGGAATCTCAACGTAGCATCCAGTTTGCTGACATCACTGCTGGATTGTCCAGCTGTATTGATGATGCAGTTGAAGTCACCGCCTAGAATGAACGGCTTAGACGTCACCAGCAGCAGTGAGAGTTGCTAGAGGACGGTCAGCCACTCACTGTATTTGACCGGGGCGCACACGTTGATTAACTGGAGGGCAGCATTGTTGTAAATTATGTCTGCTATGAGGAGGCAACAGCCCACCACCTCCTTAACTTCGGAGATGGTGAAGTTGGCTCCCCATAGCAGAATACCCAGGCCAGAGGAACGGGAATCATTTCCCCCTGACCAGATCAATGGTCCACGGGGCTACCATCGCGTCCATTGCCTGTAGGTGCTGAGGTGTGGTATTCCACACTCCTGCAGAAACAGTAGGTTGGCTTTGACCTTGGCAAGGTAGCCCAAGATCAAAACACATTGTGTAGTAGATTTAACACTGCACACATTAAAGGCAGCTCTTTTACTCAGCAGCACCACCGTGGAAGCAATGATTGCTGCCAGTAATGGGCCCATCCGAGGCCCAGGAAAGTCAATGGAGCCAGACCACAGGTGAGTGATGGCGGGAGGGGTTTCGTGGGGTGGGGGTTGCGGGGAGGAGGTTGTAGGGGGTGTCGACATCAAGGGCAGGGTGGTGTCTTTCAGTGGGCTCCCCACTTCCTGAAATTGGATCCCTCCATCAGCTACTGAATGAGGGACACCCCCCTGGGAGCCCGCAAGCAACCCGCATGGGTTTGCTTGTTGTGCTCCCCACATAGCGACAGGCTTACCCATAATTGGGCTAATACCAGCAACAATGGGGAGGCCCTTAATTGGGTATTAATTGCCCACTTAAGGGCCTTAATTGGTGGCGGAGTGGGAAGGTGGCAGGGTCCCCACCCACCAGCATCTCACCCGATTAGATGTTCTGCCTGCCTTCAAACTCACCACGGGGGAGAGCATAAAATCCAGCCCACCTTACCATCATCCATCAAAGCACTCAGCTCTCTCCTTTCTGAGGCCAATTCACCCTGCCTCCTATCTTACCCACCTCCAGGACACCCTGAGCACAAAACTTTCCATGTTGCCCCACAAAGAAAAAAATCTACTCCCCATGGAACCGATGCTTCCTCCCACACCCCGATTACTTGGGAAAAAATTGGGCCTAATCCTTCCCCATGAGCAGCACCTCACTCCAAAGAGGAACAAATTTTGCCACTTACCCTCCCCACCAAGAAAGAACATCCCTCTTCCAGTTCCTCATCCACCTGCACCCTGAGAAGCTTACCCTTGGTACCAGCCTCACCCCCAACCCCTTCCCATGAAACAAAAATGCTCCTCCCCCTACACACACCCCCCCCCCCCATGTGGTACCACACGAGTTAGACTAGTATTTTTCATATTTCTTTGAAAGTTTAATAGCTGGCCAGCTGGTGAGGATTTTAAATTGCATTTGCCTGTTGAGATCAGCCCGTCTGTATCTCTTTGAAATGCTTATCTCTTGGCTGCTATATGGAAGCAACTTCAAATGGTAGGTTTTCCTAGGCAGATGGCCAAAGTTATTTATTTATTCTTTAATTGATTCATGGGATATGGACATCCCTGGCAAGGCCAGCATTCATTGCCCATCCCTAACTGTTCTCACGAAGGTGATGATGAGCTGTTTTCTTGAACTGCTGCAGTCCATGTGGTTCAGGTACTTCCACAATGCTGTTAGGGAGGGTGTCCCAGAATTTTGACCCAGCAGCAATGAAGGGAAAGCGATATAGTACAAGTCAGGATGGTTTATTATTTAGAGGGGATTTTGGGGGCTGAATTTAGTGAGGCCGTTTGGAGTGGGAATGGAGGCATGGAGGGCCGGACAATAGCGTCGGACACATCTGCCCAGAGATCCGATGTTGTGACTCAGTTCCATATTTAGTTAGCTGGGTTCCATGCCTAGTGCCCAGCTTAATGACACGCCCTGGCCCATGTGAGACACTAACCAAAGGAGGGCTGTGCCTACACTGGCAGCCCAATAAGGGAGAAGAGTGAAGCCATCATCTCACAATTAAGGCATGAAAGAGCAAGCATTTTCCACAATGAGTGTTAACTTCAATAACGATAAAACTTTATAACACAAAACAAATGTCACATGTCAGACACCCATGAAACCCCAAGTGTCTCGAGATGTTTTTCTTTATACATTTACAAGTGCTCTTACAAGGTGTGATCTCTGTGCTAGCAGCTGGGCTGGAGGTAGGCTGCGGATCAGGCCCCTTGGCCTGAGATGACTTTGGCGGGCATCCTCTGCCTGCTTTGAGGTCTGGAGGGCCCCAGCTGTCTAAGGGTTTCCTACACTGGTGCAGGACTCTCCTCAGGCATCATGGCTACTGGAGATGGGTTCACTGGTGGAGGGGCTGAGGAGCCACTGTCCACATTCAGAGCATCCTGAAGGAAGCCCCCAGATGTGCAGGTCAGCCTCTCCGCCTCCCTTTCAAGGCTCACTTGAACCTCCTTGCTGAAAGGGATGAGTACCTGGAGAAGACTCCACGTGCCTGTTCCTTCTCTTGCCTTGCCACTGTTGCAATGAGCTCATGGCCATGGCCATGGTGTGTAGTTCTGTGCGCATCTATGAGATCTGTCTCTCCATGAGGGTTGCCAACCTCTTGATGGGGGGAAGCCTTGCGCTCACATGTCTGAGACATGGCAGCATTCATGGCATGGATGGACTCCTCCATCATCCGCTCATGACTTTGCATGGCCTTTGGCATTGCCACCATATGTTGCCTTACCTCGCTTTGCAACTCCAGCATGCGCTATGCTGTCAACACCAGAGGCTGGTCATCATCCTGGGGCTCAGCATGGGGAATGGAATGCCTTTCATTTCCGGTATAGGCTAGAGTTGAGAGACAGTGCCCACAAAGCAATGTGTGTGCAGTCAGTGGCACCCTGCATCATGGGGATGCCTGCAGTCCTAACAAAGTCACATGTTCATTCTGCCTGCTTGTCTAGATGGCAAATGGCAAGATATTGCAAATATTTTCAGCTTCAGCCTGGAAGAAGCCAGCCACATAAAACTTCATTGGCACAGTCGCCTTCACAACCACTGGCAATGTGGTCCTTGCCCTGCTCTAAGGATGCAGTTGTGGCTGCAGCAGGTGGCGGATTTCAGTGAGGATGGCTGTAAATGGTACTGTTCCCGTCTGTCACGTGGGCGTCCACTCCAGAGCAATTGCGTGGCGGGTGTCCATTTTGAATAGTGGAGACATAGGTCCCCCCATCATGTGACGGGGGCAGGAGGCGATTCATTGCTTACGGCCTCAGTTGATTCCGAAGCAGGTCATGGATACGTTGTCAGCTTGGTGCAGCCTACAACTCCTACAAGATAAGGTGGTTAGAAAGGCATATGGGATACTTGCCTTTATTAGCCAAGGCATAGAATATAAGATCAGGGAGGTTATGATGGAGCTGTATAAAACGCTAGTTAGGTCACAGCTGGAGTACTGTGTACAGTTCTGGGCACCACACTATAGGAAGAATGTGATTGCACTGGAGAGGGTGCAGAGGAGATTCACCAGGATGTTGCCTGGGCTGGAGCATTTCAGCTATGAAGAGAGATTGGATAGGCTAGGGTTGTTTTCCTTAGAGCAGAGAAGGCTGAGGGGGTCCTGATTGAGGTATACAAAATTATGAGGGGCATTGATAGGTTAGATAGGAAGAAACTTGTTCCCTTAGCAGAGGGGTCAATAACCGGGGGACATAGATTTATGGTAAGGGGCAGGAGGTTTAGAAGGGATTTGAGGAAAATATTTTTCACCCAGAGGGTGGTTGGAATCTGGAACGCACTGCCTGAATAGGTGGTAGAGGCAGGAACCCTCACAACATTTAAGAAGTATTTAGATGAGCACTTGAAACGCCATAGCATACAAGGCTACGGGCCAAGTGCTGGAAAATGGGATTAGACTAGTTAGTTGCTTGATGGCCGGCACAGACACGATGGGCCAAAGGACTTGTTTCTGTGCTGTATAACTCTATGACTCTATGACTCTAACTTTGTCCGCCTGAGTCCTGTATTCTCCCAACCACTGCACGCCCCCCACCCCGAAGGAGGGCAGAAGGCGATGTCCGAGCAAAGACACAGGGTGGCCCCACAGTTCAGTGGAGTTTAATATAAAAGACCCGTCTTCCCTGATGTCAAAGTTTTCCTTTGAAGTTGAGAATTTTGTTACTGAGTTTTGTTGATTTCAATTCCTAAGGATAAAAAAAAATTCTGCAAGTTTAAAAAGGGCTCTGAGATTTGGGAAAACAATTTAAGATAGTGCTTGGTTCATTTTCGATTGGAATAAAAGATACGTAAAGTGCTGCAATTGCATGCTGCTGAGAATGTTTTCCTTCGCCCCCTTGAAAATGAACAGGGAAGTTAACCCTTTATGCTGACAGCTTTTTTATCCTCGTTTAATTCACCACACAATTTTGTACTGCTGAGTGTAAAATTTATATATTGGACATTGTTAAATTTTAAGTTTCTAAATTGACAGATATGATTGGACAATTTAACCCATTGGGCTCTTAAGCAGAACCACAATGGATTCTTTGTGTGTTTTAAAAAAAAAACAGGTGACGATGATATATAAGCAAGGAATGCAAGAAATCCAGCAGCTTTAAGAATTGAAGAACTTATCTGCAGACATCAAATGGCTCATCATGGTGGCAACACAAGAACATAAGAAATAGGAGCAGGAGTAGACCATAAGGCCATCGAGCCCGCTCCGCCATTCAATAGGACCGTGGTGGATCCTGGCTTCAACTCCACTTTCCCATTCACTCTCCATATCACTTGATTCCCTGAGAGACGAAAAATCTGTCTATCCCAGCCTTAAATGTATTCAATGATGGAGCATCCATAACCCACTGGGGTAGAGAATTCCAAAGATTCACAACCCTTTGAGTGAAGTAATTTCTCCTCATCTCAGTCCTGAATGATCTACCCCTTATCCTGAGACTGTGCCCCCGTGTTTTAGATACCCCAACCAGCAGAAACAACCTCTCAGTGTCTACCCTATCCAGCCCCTTCAGAATCTTGTATGTTTCAATGAGATCGCTTCTCATTTTCCTAATTTCAAGAGAATATATGCCCAATTTACTCAGCCTCTAATCATTGGACAATCCCCTCATCCCAGGGACCAAATTAGGGAACCTTTGTTATACTGCCTCCAATGCAAGTATATCCTTTCTTAAATGTGGAGACCAAAACTGCATACAGTACTCTAGATGTGGTCTCACCAAAACCCTGTACAATTGTAGCAATACTTCCTAATTCCTGTACTCCAATCCCCTTGCAATAAAGATCAACATGTAATTTCCCTTCCTAATTGCTTGCTGTACCTGTATGTTGACTTTCTGCATTCCTCGTACAAGGACACCTAAGTGTCTTTGAACATTGACACATACAAGTTTCACAACTTTTAAAAAATATCCTGTTTTTCTATTCTTACAACCAAAATGCATAACTTCACACTTCCCTACATTATACTCCATCTGGAATCTTGTTGCCCACTCACTTAACCTGTCTATATCTCTTTGCAGCCTCTTTGCGTCCTCCCCACAGCTGACCTTTCCACCTCCCTTTCTATCATCAGCAAATGTAGATACATTACTCTGTCTCTTCATCTAAGTCAGTTCTACATCGAGACATGAGGTTTTGTCAGTGTAGTATTTGTCCATCAATCAGAGAAGTCCAGAGTTACCAGGGACAGGTTTGGTCTCTCTCTGCCATCCAGTTTTTCCAGCGAGATGAAAATCAATGACAGCCCTACTGTCCACTCCCAACCCTGTGGCATTTTCAAGCCTCAATTTCTGCAGCCAGCACTCCCACCAGAAACAGGCAGGAGCCTCAATAATCCATGCAAATTGGGGTCTTCTGAAATACATTCTTACTCCAATGCCATTCTGGTGCAGGAAAGCGTGGTGCTCAGTCAGTGCAGGACCTGCTCACTGCACAGAGCAGGAAATAACCAAAACCAATATCCTTTAAAGCATTATTGCTGAAAGAGTTTTTAAAAATCATTTTAACAGGGGTTTTTGGCTGTGGGATGAGCATAATTGTGATCCATGTGCCCTCCTTAACAATCATAAAAACATAAGAAATAGGAGCAGGAATAGATCACAAGGCCCGCCAAACCTGCCCGGTGATTCAGTATGATCATGGGTTCAACTCCACTTTCCCGCCCGCTCCCCATATCCCTTAAATTCCCTGAGAGACCAAAAATCTGTCTGTCTCAGCCTTAAATATATTCAACAATGGAGCATCCACTACCCTCTGGGGTAGGGAATTCTAAAGATTCCATTTTTTCCTCATCTCA
The DNA here is from genome assembly GCF_036365525.1 of Heterodontus francisci. Classification (NCBI taxonomy): domain Eukaryota; kingdom Metazoa; phylum Chordata; class Chondrichthyes; order Heterodontiformes; family Heterodontidae; genus Heterodontus; species Heterodontus francisci. The sequence goes on from NC_090378.1 coordinate 68,983,678, forward strand.
GTCCTAAATGATCATCCCCTTATCCTGAGCCTGTGCCCCCATATTTTAGATTCTCCAGTCAATGGAAACAACCATTGTCAAGCACCTTCAGTATCTTGTAAATTTCAATGATTTCATTCCACTAAGCTCCAGAGGATTAGGCCCAATGTACCCAGCCTCTCATCATAGAACAAACCTCTCATCCCAGGGACCAATCTAATTAATCTTCGCTGCATTGCCTCCAATGCATGTATAGCATTCCTTAAATATGGAGACCAATACTGCACACCATGGGCTGAATTTAGTGAGCCCACTGCAGGTCCCAGCAGTGGACCCGGAAATGGGCACCGTTCCCATTTGTCACATGGGCAGCCGCTCCACTGCGATCTCGCAGTTGTTTTGCATATTGCGGGGGGCCTATCCAATAATGTGGCAGAGGTGGGAGGCGAGACGCTGAATACAGCGTCTGGTGCTGCTGGAGCAGATGCTGGCGTCATATTTTAAAGCCTTGCCAGCCCTGCCTGCGTTGCTTCCTTACATTCATTTGCCGCTCGCTGCTCAAAACTGTGACCCATTTTACATTGACTCAGGACCCTCCAATCCCCCGAGGTGGACCCCGCAGGATGGCAGAGATGAGACACAGGATGGCCCCATGGTTTAGTGATGCCTTCCTCCAGATACTCCTCCAGGTTACAAGGAAAAGGCGGGATGGCAAGAAGAGGTCCTCCCGCCTGACCAAGCAAACGTGGCTGAAGATCGCAGAGAGAGATAAGCTGTGGGGTCACCACCCTGGAACTGGGTACAGTACCACATGAGGGTCAACCAGCTCCTGCATTCTGCCAAGGCAAGTGCTCCACGTCTCTTCATTTTATTGATTGCAAGTGGCTACACAGCAGGAAGCGGGACATGGGGAGAATGGCAAAGGGAGTTAGGTATCACCTCATCCTGACAGATGCATGGCTGCATTTCAGCCATAAGCCACCTTGTCTCACAGATCACCCCCCCCAACTCACCTGAAAGCGTACGGCAGAATGAGCTATATAGGATACCCCAGTAGCGGATTAGGGGCTGACACTAGCAGAACTGCCGTGTTGATCTCTCTGCAAAGTAGAACTATCTCCATCTCTCTACTTGCCGGACAAGAGGGCCGACAACCGGAGGGAGACAGCCCGAACATGTGGAGGAATTCCAGATCCTCGGCTTCTCACCACAGCCGAGGAAGAAGTGTTAGAATTGGCAGGGACCAAGGACTGCCGCACCACAGCCTATGGAGAGACTGGTGTCTCTGCGCAAGAGAGTGAGGATTGGCTTCCATCGACAGTTCACTTCTAGAAACTCACATGAGATCTTCACAGCCAATCCACACATTTCTATTGTTACGACCGAGGCGGGAGCAGTACACTGTCTTATTTCGTCCCACTTCTCCACAGGTCACAACATATATTTTAAAAATGTTTACCCAGTTACCGATTTGGTCACTCATATAATCTACTCTTTATCCCAGAATACAATACACCAACCAGGGGTTTCTTTAACAACAAAATTATCATTTTATTATCAAACAAGACTTATCCAGTAACAAAGCAAAGCATTAACACACAGATTGAAATATGAAAGTTCCCTTTTTCAATTACCTATACAAAAACTCACACACACACTGAAAAAAATACAGAAGTCTGTAACAAAAAAAGAGAAATGAAGAATTCATTGGCCAAATAATTGCTAATTCTTGAAGAAAAAAGAGAAGATATGGAAGGAAGTTGGTTGTCCCTTTTGGTCTGGTGTCCGAGTATATGGAGGCGAGTCACTGAGATCTTTTCTAAAGCAGTTCTTTTCTGATAATTAATCTGGCAGGTTTTTCCAGCTTCTCAGGAGAGATGTAGCACCAGGGATTTTAGTTTTCCCACACTGAATCTTTGCAGGGTTTCTTCAAAGAGGTAGAGAAAGAGATGTGCTGGGTAGTTTCTTTTACCTTGGCAGGCAAAACACCAACTGTCTTCAAAACAGTTCACACCCCAACTGACTTGAAAACAATATCTTCCTCAAACAGAGGCCGGAATTGTGCCTTCGTCGGACGGGAGCCATCCACCGACTGAAAAGTCGGTGGCGATCCCGCCTCTGCCTGGCCTGGGGATCCAAGCCCTTTTATGGTCCCCAAGCCCTTAATTTGTCTGAGGCGGGACTTCCACCTTATTGAGGCAGGAAGTGCTGCCTAATGGAGCTGCCGGCCAATCAGCGGGCCGGCAGCTCTTAGTACCAGCAGCGCCACCGGGAGCAGTGTCCACTGCTGGGACTGCAACCCAGCTGAAGATTGAAGAGGAAGGTTAGCCTCAGGAGAAGGTAAGTTCTTGGGGCCTCGCTGGGGGTGATTGATCGGGCCCCGGCAAGGCAAGGGTTGTCGATTGGGGGTTGGGAGGGTGTGTTGGGTGTTGGGGGTGGATGGGGCATCTGGGGTAGCCCTTCGTTGGGCACATGGTGCCTGATCATGAGGACCCCCCCCCCCCCCCTCCCAAGCCATCAGAGGGCCACCTGCTTTTGTCAGGCAGCTTTTTTCAGGCCTGGGCCCCCCGACTAGCCAAGGGTAAAACTCCATGGCGGCGGGCAGAAGACCTTAAGTGGCCATTTACTGGCCACTTAAGGGCCTTGATTGGCTGGGGCGGACGGGCCGGTTTTTTCCGCCGCCACCCTGCATAAAATGGCAGCGGAGGCGGGAGCAGATCAGGAAGGGCCCCCCGAGCTTTCCACTCCATTTTAAATTCCGGCCAGAAAGTCAACCTCCTGACCTCCATAAACCTTGGCATGTGGCTTCTCTGTAAACATCTTCCATAGCTCACTAAGGTTTCTGTTGCTGGTTGAGCTTAAAGCGCATAATTTCCAGCAAAGATCGTTTTCAAACAACATCTCGTGTCCTTTCAATTAACTTGGTAAAAAAACATATCCATGGAATCTTTTCAGTTTTAACACAAGTCCTCAAAAAAATAAGAGATTAAAAAATGGAAGAACGTTCATAACCGTATTCTGTCATGTAGGTTATTATTCACAGGAGACATATCCAGAAGTGGGACAGCCGTCATCCTCAGAGGAGGAGGAGCACTCAGAGGATGCGTCATCCCATAACTGTCCTGCACCTTCCACCAGCGCAGATAGTTTGACCTCGGTGGGTCACAAGCTGGTGAGAGCACCACACATGCACTCAAGCAGCTGGCTGAGGCTGAGACAGCCGAGGCATCTGACAGTCAGAGGACTGTGGGTGGCCAGGCCCATGCTGAGCCCCAGGCTGATGATGAGCCTCTGGTGTCGACAGCACAGGGCATGCTTGAGTTTCAGAGAGAGGTAAGGCAGCATCTGGTGGAGATGCCAGAGGCAATGTGCAGCCATTAATGGGCGATGGAGGAGTCCATCCATTTCATGATCGCAGCCATGTCTCAGGCATGTGAATGCATGGCTTCCTCCATCAAGAGGTTGGCGACCCTCATGGAGAGCCAGATCCCACAGATGCTCTCGGACCTGCACACCATCGCCTTGGCCATGAGCTCAACACAGCAGTGGCAAGGTAAGAGAAGAACAAGGTACCTTGTCTTCTCCAGTCTTCTCCAGCTCCTCTGGTGAGCAGGGAGGTTCAAGTGAGCCTTGAAACCAAGAAGGGGAGGCCGACTTCCACAACTGGGTGCTCCCGTCAGGGCACTCTGAAGGCCGGATGTTGTTCTCATTCCGATAGCGGGTTTTGTGGTGCGGTGGGGTGGGGAGGGGGGGTGGGGGGGGGGGGTAGGATGCCAGAGAATCTGGGCAGAATCAGCCACCGTGTAACTTGATGCTGGTATTCCAGGTTCCAATTCTCCCAGGAGCAGGGTAGGCCACCCAGAGGCCAATTGAGGCCCTTATGTGGCCTATTGACGGCCAATTAAGGGCCTCTTCCTGCTGCCGCTGGGAACTTACCAGCAGATAGGGGTGCCGTCCATCATGTGGGGAGAACGCCTTGTAAAATAAGACGCCCTCCCTGTGGGCTCGGGTGGGGGGGGGGGCACTCCTTCATGGGCAATTTGTGGCCCACTGAGGACCCCCCAGGAACAACTGTACCCCCTGGAACCCCCTCCCCCTGGACTGGACGCCAATCCCCCTTGCCGGGGTCTTCTGCACGGGCCTCAGCGACCCTGTCTCACCTACCTCTTGTCCAGGGTTCCAGTGCTGGGCCTGGGTCCGAGGCCTCTGCAGTAGTGGCAGTGGCCACTGCTCCCAGTGGCACTGCTGATACTGCTGAGCTGCCAGCCCTCTGATTGGCCAGCAGCTCTTGGTGGCAGGGAGATGGTGGCAGAGTGCTAATATCATAGAGTCATAGAGTTATACAGCACAGAAACAGGCCCTTCAACCCATGTCTTTGCTGGCCATCAAGCACCTAACTATTCTAATCCCATTTTCCAGCACTTGGCCCATAGCCTTGTAGGTTATGGCATTTCAAGTGCTCATCTAAATATGTTTTAAATGTTGTGAGGGTTCCTGCCTCTACCACCCCTTCAGGTAGTGCGTTCCAGATTCCAACCACCCTCAGGGTGAAAAAATGTTTCCTTAAATCCCCTCTAAACCTCCTGCCCCTTACTATAAACCTATGGCCCCAGTTATTGAACCCTCTACCAAGGGAAAAAGTTTCTTCCTATGTAACCTATCAATGCCCCTCATAATTTTGTATACCTAAATCAGGTCCCCCCTCAGCCTTCTCTGCTCTAAGGAAAACAACCCTAGCCTTTCCAGTCTCTCTTCATAGCTGAAATGCTTCATCCCAGGCAACATCCTGGTGAATCTCTTCTGAACCCTCTCCAGGGCAATCACATCCTTCACAGAGTGTGGTGCCCAGAACTGTACACAGTACTCCAGTTGTGGCCTAACTAGCAATTTATACAGCTCCATCATAACCTCCTTGCTCTTATATTCTGTGCCTCAGCTAATAAAGGCAAGTATCCCATATGCCTTCCTAACCACCTTACCTACCTATGCTGCTGCCTTCAGTGATCTATGGACAAGTACCCCAAGGTCCCTCTGACCCTCTGCATTTCCTAGGGTCCTACCACCCATTGTATATTCCCTTGCCTTGTTTGTCCTCCCAAAATGCATCACCTCACACTTCTCAGGATTAAATTCCATTTGCCACTGCTCCGTCCATCTTACCAGCCCATCTATATCGTCCTGTAATCTAAGGCTTTCCTGCTCACTATTTATGACACCAACAATTTTCATGTCATCTGCGAACTTACTGATATTACCTCCTTTATTCATGTCTAAATCATTAATGTACACTACAAACAGCAAGGGTCCCAACACTGATCCCTGTGGTACACCACTGGTCACAGGCTTCCACCCGCAAAAAAACCCTCGACTATCACCCTCTGCCTCCATCCACTAAGCCAATTTTGGATCCAATTTGCCAAATTGCTCTGGATCCCATGGGCTCTTACTTTCTTGACCAATCTCCCATGTGGGACCTTATCAAAAGCCTTACTGAAGTCCATGTAGACTACATCAACTGCTTTGCCCTCACCTACACATCTCGTCACCGCCTTATCTACCTGTGCTGCTGCCTTCAGTGATCAATGGGCAAGTACACCAAGGTCACTCCGAACCTCTGTACTTCCTAGGGTCCTACCATGCATTGTATATTCCCTTGCCTTGTTAGTCCTCCCAAAATGCAACACCTCACACTTCTCAGGATTAAATTCCATCTGCCACTGCTCAGCCCATCTTATCAGCCCATCTATATCGTCCTGTAATCTAAAGCTTTCCTCCTCACTATTTAGGACACCTCAATTTTCATGTCATCTGCGAACTTACTGATCATACCCCCTATATTCACGTCTAAATCATTAATGTACACTACAAACAGCAAGGATCCCAGCACCGATCCCTGCGGTACAACACTGGTCACAGGCTTCCAATCGCAAAACAACCCTCGACCATCACCCTCTGCCTCCTGCCACTAAGTCAATTTTGGATCCAATTTGCCAAATTATTCTGGATCCCATGGGCTCTTACCGTCTTGACCAATTTCCCATGCGGGACCTTATCAAAAGCCTTACTGATGTCCTTGTAAACTATATCAACTGATTTATCCTCATCTGCACACCTAGTCACCTCCTCAAAAAATTCAATTAAATTTGTTAGATATGATCTCCCCCCGACAAAGCCATGCTGACTATCCCTGATTAATCCCTGCCTCTCCAATGGAGATTAATCCTGACCCTCAGAACTTTTTCCAATAGTTTCCCTACCACTGAGGCCCATGCTAATGCCTGGGGAAAAGAGTTCAAGTCCCACCATGGCAGCTGGTGGAATTTAAATCCAAGTAGCTAATAAAAATCTGGGATTGTAAACTAGTTTCAGTAATGGTGCCATGAAACTATCATTGATTGTCATAAAAACCCATCTGGTTCACGAATGCCCTTTAGGGAAGGAAATCTGCCGCCCTTACCTGGACTGGCCTACATGTGATTCCAAACCCACAGCAATGTGGTTGACTCTTAAATGACCTCTGAAATGGCCTAGCAAGCCACTCAGTTGTCAAGGGCAATTAGGGATGGACAACAAATGCTGGCCTTGCCAGCGATGCCCACATCCCATGAAAGAGTAAAAAAAAGATCCCAGTCCCCATAAAGTCTTTCAAGGGATAAGGATCCTGCCTCCTTAAACATTCACCCCAAAAGACCGGAGGATTGCTCAGAGGGACTGAAAAAATGCAGAGGCAGGGCTTCCCCCGCCTTTTCAGCCTGGAGAAAGGAGCCCCACATCCTGCACAAAATCCATCCCTGAGTGTGGACGGCAGCTTCTCAGCCCTTCCGCCAGTGAGCCCAACTGCAGCAGCTACGATACCTGAGGAAAGTCCTGCACCAGTACAGGAAACCCTCAGGCAGCCAGAGCCCTCCAGGCCTCAGGCAGCCAGAGGATGGCTGCTGAAGTCATCACAGGCCAAGGGGCAGCCTGATCAGCTGACTGCCTCCAGCCCAGCTGCTAGTACTGGGGTCACATCTCATAGAAGCACTCATAAACATATAAAGAAAACCACCTATACATACTTAGAGGTTCACAGGGCTTCACTATCTGACGTGAAGCTTCATATAAAGTTCTCTTGTTCAAACCAATACTGTTCATTGTGTAAAAGTGATTTTTCTATCATGCCATAATTGTGAGCTTCTGACTTTACCCTTCCCCCTTAGTGGAATGCCAATGTAAGCAGAGCCCTCATTTGAATATGGTCTCCCATGGGCACTAGCGCCAGTTGCAGCTGGGCTCTAGTCATGGAACACAAATGGAAAGGAGGCGACAGACTACATGCATTGACGTCAGTCTTTACTGGTTTCTCTCTGAGTGGCCATCAGGGGGGCTGGAAGCAGGTATTTATGGGATTGTCTCTTGCTTCCTTGGCACATCACTCAGTCTGCCCCGCCTCCGATGCAACAGTATCAACATCCAATGCTGCCTGCTCCTCTCTCTTCGCTGCATCTTCCTCGTCAGTGGAGAAGTGTTGCTCAGGCATCTCATCGTCATTCAAAGCCTCCCCCCTCTGCAGTGCTAGATTGTGCAGAGCACAGCAAACAACAACAATACATGTGACCCTTGCTGCGGGATGCTGCAGGGCTCCACTGAATCAATCTAGACACCGGAATCTCATTTTCAGCAGCCCAGTGGCCTATGGGATGGTCGCTGGGGTGGAGCTGTGGCAATTGATGTATTGCTTCTCCACTGCATTACAAGGGTTCCTCACAGACATGAGCAGCCAAGTCTTTAATGGTAGCACTTGTCCCCGAGAATCCATCCCTGAAGGAGAGCGGGGGGGGCCTGAAATGCTGTGGCATCTGGGACTGTTGATATTTGTAGGCATCGTGTCTGCTTCCCGGGAAGTGGGCGCACACCTGCAGGAAATGCTTACAGTGGTCACAGACCCGTTGAACGTTGATGAAATGGAAGCTCTTCCTGTTGATGAAGGTAGCTGGCTGGTCTGTTGGAGCCTTGATGACCACATGCGTGAAATCTATCACCCCTTGCACTCGGGGAAATCCAGCGATGGCCCCGAATCTGATGACCCCCTCAGCCTGACTGTCAGGGTCAGTCCAGTAGCGCACATAGTCACCAGCCCTCTTGAACAGGACATTGGTCACCTCCTTGTTGCAGTGGTGGGCTACTGCCTGGGAAACCCCACACAAGTCCCCTGTGGGAATGATCCAGATGTGTAAACGTTCAGTACCACTGTGATCTTCAGGGCCAATAGCAAAGGGTGACCCCCCCACAAATCCTATAGGCTGCAACTCTGTGGCAGGGCGCATAAGTTGGTGTTGGGCTCCCTGGAGATGTGCAGTCTTCATTGACAATAGTGCTCTGTCATTTGAAGGTAGCTGCTTCGAGTCCTGTACCCTCTCAGCACAGATGGACCCTTCTTGGCATGGCCAGCTGCTGTCGCTCATACGAACATATGAATTAGGAGCAGGAGTATTCCATTTGGCACCTCAAGCCTGCTCTGCCATTTGATAAGATCATTGCTGATCTGATTGCGGCCTCAACTCTACTTTCCCGTCCACCCCTTATATCCTTTGACTCCCTTGTCAATCAAGAATCTATCTAATTCAGCGTCAAAAATATTCAATGACCCTGTCTCCACTGCTCTCTGGGGAAGAGAATGCCACATATTAATAACCCACTGAGAGAAAAAAATTCTCCTCATCTCCATCTTAAATGGGAGACCCCTTATTTTTAAAGTGTGGCCTCTAGTTCTGGTTTCTCCCATAAATGGGCAGGCGCAGCTGCCTCTTGGTCCTCCTTCCGTCACAGGTGCCACAACATGCCATGGGGGTCCAAAAAGACAGGGTGTATGAGGTGACTAGTGGGCCTCCAGAGTACTGTCAATGCGGAGACAATCCTGCCTCGGCAACTCAGCTTTTGCTACTTCTCCCGGCAGAATTCCTGATGGCCCTCAGTGCCCACCCTTGCTGATGGTCAACCCTCTCATTCATAAATATGGGCAACCCACATCTCACCCAACAGTTTGTTCAACTGATACAGCCACCCAAACCCAAGATGTCCCCCCTTGCACAATCCCCGAGACCCCAACCCCAATTACAGAGCTGATAGCACTGCAGTCTGAAAATGGCCTCCCCTTCCCCTATGCAGTGCTGGTCATGGCTGCCTACACATCACAGCAGTGAAGCCTCGCCTCGTTGCCACCAGTTTTTAACAGTCGTGAGCCCGAAGGCACGGGAGTGCCGTCCACCATCCACTTAATCCCAAGACCGCCATTGAATCGCAACAAATTAGCTGCAAATGCATTGAAATTAACTGCTCCGCAATTTAAAATACATTTCTGTCACGTCAGGGTGGCAATTCTGCCTTGGTGCTTTCCTTCTGCTGACTAAATCTGGAACTGCTATCACGACGCCAGATTTCCGGGCAAACACTTCCGACGTGATTCTCTGCCCCCGTTGCCACTATTCCAGCTTCAAACAGCGGCCGCACAAAATTCTGCCCAGTATTCCAGGTGTGGTCTCATCAAAGCCCTGTACAATAGTAGCAAGACTTCTTTATTCCTGTACTCCAATCCCATTTCAATAAAGACCAACATGCCATTTGCCTTCCTAATTGCTTGCTGTACCTGAATGCTAACTTTCTGTGTTCCTTGTACAAGCACACCAAAGTCTCTCCGAACATCAACATTTACAAGTTTCACCGCTTTTAAAAAATATTGTGCTCTTCTCTTCTTACAACCAAAGTGAATAACATCACACATCCCCACATTATACTCCATCTGCCACTTGTTGCCCAGTCACTTAACCTGTCTATATCTCTTTGCAGCCTTTCTGTGTCCTCCCTACAGCTTACCTTTCCACCTGCCTTAGTAAACTTAGATACATTGCTCTCTGTCTCTTCGTCTAGGTAATTAATATAGATTATAAATAACTGAGACCCCAACACTGATCCTTGCAGCACTCCACTGGTTACAGCCTGCCAACTTGAAAATGCCCCATTTATGCTTACTCTTTGCTTCCTGTCCATTATTCAATCCTCTAGCCATGCTCATATATTACCTCCAACTCCGTGAGCCCTTAGCTTGCCTATTAACCTTTTGTGTGGCACCTTTTCAAATGCTTTTTAGAAATACAGATATACTACAGCTACTGATTCCCCTTTATCTACCCTACTAGTTACATCCTCAAAAAACTCGAATAAATTTGTCAAACACTATTTTCCTTTCAGAAAACCATGTTGACTTTGCCTGATCATACGATGATTTTCTAACTGCATTGTTAAGACTTCTTTAATTATATATTCCAGGAGTTTCCCAATGGCTGATGTCAGGCTAACTGGCCTGCAGTTCCTTGTTTTCTATCTCCCTCCTTTCTTGAATGGCATTGTTACATTTGCTAACTTCAAATCTGTTGGGATCATTCCAGAAGCTAAGGAATTTTGGAAAATCAGAGCCAACACATCCACTATCTCTGCAGCTACCTCTTTTAGAACCCTAGGATTTAGGCCACCTGGGGATCTGTTAGATTTTAATTCCTTATGTTTCTCCAATACTTCTTCGTTACTGATATTAATTACCTTAATTTCCTCATTCCTTTTAGCCCAAGGATACCCTCTATTTCTGGTGTGCAACTTGTGTCTTCTATAGTGAAGACAGACACAAAGGGTTGGATATTGTGCTCATCCCAACGGTGGGTTTCATGGCAGGGAGTGTGGAGAATCAGGGCAGAATCGCCTGCCATGAAACCCGACACCCAGAACCCTGGTTCTGATTCTCCCAGGGGTGGGAGAGGCTGACGATGGCCTTCCTGCCCAGAGGTCACATAAGGGGTCTTCTCGCGGCCGCTTGGATCTACCCAGAGGCGGGAGGGGCCTCCATCACGCTGGGAGGATGCCATGGAAAACGAGGCGCCCTCCCTGCGGGCTTGGCAGGGGGGGTTCCTCCTTTGTGGGCAATTCGTGGCCCATAGAGGAATCCCATCAGCAACACATGTACCCCCCGGGACGGCCCTCCGCCTGGTCCAAACACCCGCACCGCCACCCCCCCCCCCCTCACCCCCACCCACCCTTACCAGGGCCTTCCAGACTGGCCCTGGAGACCGCGCATCACCTACCTCTTTTCCGGAGTTCCAGCGTGGGCCTGGGTCCGAGGCCTCTGCAGTACTGGCAGCGCCCACCTCTCCCGGTGGCGCTGCCAATACTGCTGAGCTGCTGGCCCCATGGTTGGCCAGCAACTCTTGGGGGCGGGAGCCCATCCCTATTAAGTGCTAAAGGGATGGGGATCCCAAAAGACTGGAGGATTGCTCCGGGGGTCTGAAAAAATACAGAGGCGGGGTTCCTGCCGACTTTTCAGCCTGGTGCTGGTGTGATTGCTTTTAAGAATGATGTCCCTTTAAGATTTTAGTATGCTCCAAAGACGCAGCCAGAAATAACGGTCAGACTCAAGAAAACAGAAGACAGGCGCAGCAACAGGGCAACAGCAGCAAGGAAAGCACCAGAGACCGGTATAAATGCAAGCCGATACATGAGGTCCACAGCAAAACAGATCTGAGACAAGACCCAGGTAGGAGCAAGATTCAGTCAAGCAAGCATTCCACATTGTAAATCTGACACTTCACATTGATGTAGTCCAACAACTGGAAGCTTTCACCTCTATTAACAGCGCGTGCCCAGAAAAAGCTGACAAACATACACTCAGGGTCAAGATTGACACCGGTACTGGTCCAAATATCCTACTGGTCCGAATCCTCAAAGATAGGTACCAGAGTCGTTGGAAATCAATGAAAAAACTGACAACTGCAAAGTTATCTGCATACAACAGGTCACCCATTCCTTGCAGTGGCACATTAATAATGCAATGCAGCTATGCAACAGTCGGCATGGAAGTCACAAACGTTCTACCTACTAGACACGAGCAGTCCAGCAGTGGCAGGACTACCAGTGTGTGAGGACCTCAACATCATAACGATCCACGAGAGCATTGTCAAGGGGAAATCTCCAAGGACTGAATCCCTCTCGCAGACTCTGACCAGCATCAAATGGTGCAGTCTGGAAACCCAGCAACAGCACAACTATGCTACGCCTTCACTTCTGCTCTCGAGAGAACCCCCAGCACCACAACGAGCCAGAACGAACAGGTATCTCCAATGAAACCAAGGACTCTTCCCCCAACAAGTCCTCGACCTTGAGCCCCAAGCCTTCAGACGCTGAGGATGAGGAGAGGCGAAGGACATGCAATGCCTTGAAGAGGACAGAGGAGAAATGAGTTGAAGCATTGTCTATTGGCTCTTTGAGATGAGATGCTGGAACTTTACAAAAATGACAGGGCCTCAAAGAAAAGCAACAGAGTATGTTAACAGGCTGAAGGCAGAGCAACAGAAACTGAATGCAGAGAGGGAGAAACCTCAGAAAGAACAGCAAGAGATGAGACGCAAACTCCCTGGGCAAGAGTTGTCCAACCACAGAGACAATATGTGGACTTTTGAGCCTCTATACTTGTAAAGTTCATAATCTCTATACCTGTGTAAATAATTCTGATGTCACCTAATTTTATGTATTCTTACTTTTAGCATATGAGACTTATCTTGGAAAAGAAGGGGGATGTTGTGTGATTGCCTTTAAGAGTGATGTCCCTTTAAGATTTTAGTATGCTAATGAGCTAAGTGCCAGGATGTAGTCATGTGACATGCCATTCTCACTCTGTAACTGTAACACCCTAGAGGCAAGTCATGTAAATAGTTAGCTCTGTGCTGTATATGCTTATTTAATAAGCCTGTTTGAAGATCTTCAATCAACTGAACTCCACGCATCTCATTTATGTTGCATCAAACAACATAAACCAGCTTCTCATTACAGGTGCCGGGAGCCCCACATCCTGCACAAAATCCAGCCCAAAATATTTGTTCAATACCTTTGCCATTTCCTCACTCCCCACAATAATTTCACCTGTTTCTGCTTCTAAAGGACCGTTTATTTTAGGTACTCTTTTCCTTTTTATGTACTTGTAAAAGCTCTTATAATCTGTTTTAATATCCGAGCTAGTTTACTCTTATATTCTATTTTTTCCCTTTTTATTAACTTTTTCGTGGCCCTTTGCTGGTTTCTAAAACACTCCCAATCCTCAGGCTTACTACTATTCTTTACAACATTACAAGCCTCTTCTTTTAACTAATACTATCCTTAACTTCCTGAGTAAGCCGCGGATGAGTCTTCCTTGCTGAGTTTTTATTTTTCAATCCTCCCAAACATGAACTTTGATGCCTGCTGTTCTTGCCCCAGATCACTCAGGTCCTCCCATTTAATGCATTACTGATGGCTCTGTTCTGCAGATGGGCTTCTGGATTTCCCCCTTTGCCAAAATAGTGAGAAAACGCTGGCAGTGCCTCAGTCATGCAAATAAGGCCTGACTATCAATGTATTGGGTCTCCTCCCTCTGATGACATCAGGCAGGCATACTGGTCACTCTACATCACATATCAAAATCTACTGTATGCATTGACAATTGAACAGGTTTATTGTCCACTTGGTGCATGCTACCTTCCAGGAAACAGGGGCTTGTCCTTTATGATGGGCATGAGAAAAGGTATCTGGAGAGGGCCCTAATTGTAAGACCACACACTTCCCTCAGGTTTTCCTGCCTTCTTTCAATTAAGCTAGGCCTAACTTAACCATCTCTTATTTCTTGATTTTCTTCAGTTCTCCTACTATTTTCAACTTAGTGTTTTAAACTGTGACAACGGCCTTTCACCTGGTTTCTCAATACTAATTAAGAACGTATTACTGGAGCCTTGCACAGACCTTGATCTAAAGTGATGCTTGAATATTAGCAGCAAGTAGATTTTTTTTCTGTGATAACAGTCCTATGATGCCAAGCTTTAATTAAGATAGGAATCTTATTTTAATGTGCGAATTGTTCTAATTACCAGCCCCCTCCAGAGTCACACACCATACTTCTTGCAGAAGGGAAAGGAGACAACACATTCCCAGGAACAGTAAATGTTAATCTGCAGCTGGTAGCTGAAAAGGTGCATGAGGAGGTTCCACTGGGCCAACTTTAACCAGCCAAGAATGACATCAATCTCGTGCAGGAGTGAGAATAGGGGAGGTGGGGTAGGCCCGTGACAGTAGAGCCCTGGACTTTCCTTGTGGGGTCTCTGTGGAGGAGCTCTCCTACTGCAGACTGCACTCTGGAAAGTTTTTTTAAAATGTGTCCTTGTTGAATTCTTGGCAGCTTCAGCTGGTGGGCAGGCACCCACGCAGGAACCAGGTAAAATTCCATTAATGTCCCATGTACATCCCAGACGCTGATTTGCATTTACATCTTATCTATCGCCAAAACAGCAGATCAGTACAAACTGATTAAAAGTAGAACTTTTCTATAGAACAATTACAACAAAGGATTGGAGGCATTTTAAAATCTCTGTTCTGCTGTAGATTCTCAGCAAATTGTCTTTTCAGGTTTTTTTTGTTCTGATCAAGAGAAAAGATGCCAGTCCTAGTGAGTGCAGTAATATATAATTTCCACACCTAATGTCAATATTAAGCACTTCTAGGTCAGGTGTGACAAAGTCAGCCTGCAGAATCTTGGCCTTTTTACCTTCACTGGCAGCTCAGACTTCAGAAACAGCCCTATCAAGTAAACAAGGCAGCACTGCCATATCCAGAGGCAACAAGAACTAAAAGGGAAAAAGGTGACAAGGAGAGTAGGGCAGGGAGAAAGAATTGCATTTGTATAGCACCATTCATTACCTCATGACACCCCAAAGTGCTTTACAGCCAATGAAACACCTTATGAACTGTAGGCGCTGTTGCAATGTAGGAAGCATGGCAGCCAATGTGCGCACAGCAAGGTTCCACAAACAGAAATGTGATGATGACTAGATAATCTATTTTTCAGTGCTAGCCAACAGACCAATAATAAATAACAAATGTAAATATTGTTGCCACCAATCGCCAATATTTATGGTTGTGGATGGACAATGTGATGTGGGGAGGGGAGTGTTGAGGGGGGTACGAGTGTTGTGGGTGGGCAAGCGTAGGGGGACAGGTGTTGTGGGAGGAGCGAGTGTTGCGGGGAGGGCGAGTGTTGTCATACAGTCATAGAGTCATATACAGCATAAAAGGAGGCCATCAGGCCCATCGTGTCCATGCCAGCTCTCTATGGAGTATTTCAGTTAGTCCTACTCCCCTGCTCAATCCCCACAGCACTGCAAGTTTATTTTCTTCAAGTGGTCCATCCAATTTCCTTTTGAAATCATTGATTGTTTCCACTTTTACCACCTTTGTGGCCAATGGGTTCCAGGTCATTACCATCTGCTGCATAAAAAATTTCTTCCTCCATATTCCCCTTGCATCTCTTGCCCAAAACCTTCAATCTGTCTCCCTTTGTCCTTGTATCATCAGTTAATGGGAACAGTTTTTCCTTGTCTAACTTATCTGTGCCTGTCATAATGTTGTACAATTCTATTAAATCTCCCCTCAATCTCCTTTGCTCCAAGGAGAACAACCCCAGCTTTTCTAACCTAACCTTGCAACAAAAATCCTCTATCTCTGGAACTATTCTGATAAATCTCCTCTGCATCCTCTCAAGGACCCTCACATCCTTCCTAAAGTGTGGTGACCAGAACTGGATGCGGTATTCGAGTTGGAGCCTAACCAGAGACTTATAAAGGTTCAGCATAACTTCCCTGCTTTTGCACTCAATGTCTCTATTTATGAAGCCCAAGATCTCATATGCTTTACTAACCACGCTCTCATTATGTCCTGCCATCTTCAAAGATCGATGCACATGCACCCCCAGGTCCCTCTGTTCCTGCACACTTTTAGAACAGCATCATTAAGTATATATTGCCTCTCCCTATTCCTTCTGCCAAAATGCATCACCTCACACTTGCCAGTATTAAATTCCATCTGCCACCTCTCTACCCATTCTGCTAGCCTATCTATTTCCTGTTGCAGGCAGTTCATATTATCCTCACTATTTGCCACTCCTCCAAGTTTGGTGTCGACAGCAAATTTTGAGATTTTACTCTGTATTCCAAGATCCAAGTCATTTATATATATTTATATATGGTGGGGGGCCAGTGTTGTGGGGAGGGGGGGTGAGTGTTGTGGGGGGGCGAGTGTTGTGGGGGGACGAGTTTTGTGGGGGGGGGGAGTGTTGTGGGGGGCGTTTTGTGGGGGGGAGAGTGAGTGTTGGGGGAGGAGTGAGTGTTGGGGGAGGAGTGAGTGTTTTGAGGGGTAGGGGGTGAGTGTCATGGCAAAAATGACCAGTGCCGGGAACAGGGTCAGGAAGCCAGCACACCAACTGGCGGTCATCTTTTTAGGTCCTATCCACCCGTCAATCCTACCCCAGTGAGGCTCGAACACCCTGCCCTTGGTGTTTAGCAGCAGCTTTACCCAGTCCCATTCTACAGGATTGCAGCTGGTCTCTGCTCTGTATCTCTCTTATAGCACTAGAAGGTTCTATGACTCCAAAACAATTAATGCATCAAGACAAGTGAATGATGTTACAGGGTAGCTGGGAGAGACAAGCGGATAGGTTAGTGAAACATTGACGGTCGTAGTGATATGAGTCAGCACTGGGGAGATTCTAGCAGACTGGAAGCAGGAAAATGTTTTTCAAATTTGAGAAAGGCAACAGAACTATCAACCTGACCTTAAATTATTGGAAAATTAAAGGAATCAGTCAGACAAAGAATGGAGTGGAACCTGCATGAAAGTAATAAATGGCAACCAACACAACTTGAGAAGGGGTAGAACTTACTTCTCAAAATTAAATAATTAGCATGAGGTGAGCAATGGCAGCCATTTGAATTATTGTCCAGTTCACACTCTGTAGGCAAGATTTACACAATGTTCCTTCAATCTAACTGCCTCTGATCAGCAATTTTAAAAACATAGGAATAGATTTTAAACTTTTGGCCAGATGCCCACCCATGCTCGGAGCAAAGAAGTATAAATTAATTTAACACCTAGACCTCATTTAAATAGAATGGCCCAGAACAGGAAACAGCATTGGTCCTGGACAAATGCTGCATACTTTCATCGAAGGACTAGGGCCAGGAAAATTGGTCCCAATGTTTCAGGCACATCGGCTGAGACCAATTTTAAATTCATATTATGTTACAGAAAATTTCACATTTGAGGCAAGACAGAATTTTGCTTCCATCCTTGTCCGATTTTGATTTATCAATGTGCCAGTAGTTTTTAATGGATACTTTGATTAAAGGGGACTTGCCTTGATGTGTGGAGATAGAGAACAGCCAGAATGATACTGCGCTTTGACCCAAGATGAGTCATTACATTATATTACTTGGCAAAGACATAAAAAATGGATTTGCTGAAACGTTTATCAAAGATAGGTGTCATTTTAAACTGCCTTTATAAAAAGCTGCTCAGTTCAGCCAAATGCTCAAGTTGTAGAATTTTATTCAGTCTTGTATTTAAAAGTTCCTTTCTCCCTTCCGGTTTCTCCGCTTTCGACTTTCCTCCCTAGGTATTGGCACATACTAGTGTACATTGCTGCCAGCTCACCGGTACCTCTTCACCTGTGAGCTATGACTGTAAATGTCAGCATACAATTTTACCATGGAGGTATCACAGTGAAGCTTCCCCCCACCCCCCCAATCCAATATTCATACTTGAACACTTTGCAGCACATGTTGCTGGACAGTAAACAGGAGTGGAACCCCCTCGCCATCTGCCTCATGCTGAGTTTTTATTTCCGGGATGTGCTCAAATAGGTCAGCATTAGTCTTGTGGCCTTTCTAGTCTGCATGGCTCTTTAACACACTGGGTGCTATATTTTTTTTTTTAAAGTTTGATTCTTAGAGATGCACAGAGGAAGATGCTGTGTACTTGTATAAGTTCAGATTTCTATAAGGATAGCAAGTAGACAGTAAACTTCTTTTGCTCGGATCAGAACACTAAGTGATGAACACTGGAACTATTTAAGGCTCTGCTACATCCACATGGGACTATGGTGCCCAGTTTAGAGTCTTGCATGTCATAGGATACTGAAGCTCTGCAGAAGATGCAGCAGAAATTGACTGGAATGAAAGAGCCTCGGAGCTCCTAGTGATGAGGATTAGAAGTGAGTCACCACCCTCTGGAACAGATCACTGAAACTGGCAAGGGAGGTGGAGTCACCTGATGCAGTCTTTTAAGACAGCAGTTGGCAAGTTCCTGACAGCTAGAGAGGGAAGACAGTGAAAGAGGGGGATGTGACACAAAGCTCTCATTTTCTATAGTACATAATGTCTGCATCACTGTCACATGTCTCACAGTTGTATATGCTGTTGGTTATTGACTCATGGAGCTCTCAGCTCTGGCTCCTACAACTCTTGTTTAACTAATAATGTTAATAAAAAGTGGATAGTCAACAAACACCTGGCATAAAAGAAGTATCAAGACATTGTGGCATCAGTGGTAGTGATTGTTTAAAACAAGTTCCACTTTTGGTGGCCACATCATGGTCTGCATGACTTAAAAACACTTATTCGACAACTAAAGTGTGTTAAAGATGGCATCAGGATGTGCTCTATCAACACCTTCAGCTCTCGACATCCAAAAGTGAGCCTGGAAAAACTATACCCTTGTGACGGAGCTCAACAAGACGACAAAGCTAATGCAAGTGGCGACACGTCTTAATGATCAGGGAAGAAGTGCGTGAAGTTTACTCCACGTACTTGGACTGGACCAAAACTGCAGTCAGAAACAAGATGGTACCAGTACTGATGAAGTTTCCTCAGTACTGCTAATGGCACAAAAATGTTCCCTTTGAGAGATACAAGGTCAACCAGAGAATACAAGAAACTGGTGAAACATATGACCAGTATCGTACAATACTGCAAAAACTTGCTAAAATGGCTGTGATTTCCATTTTAATGCCAAAAGAGATGCTCAGAGACCAACACACGTTCGGGATTGCAGATACAAAAGTGTGAGAGAGATTGCTTCAAGAGGCTAACCTAATCCTGTTGAAAATGGATGAGATTTGTCACGCATCTGAAAACCTGGTGGTGCAAAACAAAAGTCATTTGTGATTTGAGGGCAACACAGAAAGCCAAGGAGGCCCCAAAGCATGACAGTGGCAAGCTTTGAGCCAATGCCAGAGGCTCCCCAAAGACACACAAGTACTGGAACTGTGGGAAGAGACAGGAGTTTCACAGAAGACAGCTGTGCCCTGTCTTTGGAAAAACATACAGCTAGTGTGGCAAAACCAACCATTTTGCAGTAAAATCCCATGGTAGTGAAGAGAATCACTTGGCACATAGACAGCTTGAGCAGTGTATAACAAACCAGCAGAAGTTGTCATTATCAATGAGGTCAGTGCTAGTTGGTTTGAATGACTCAATGTGTTACACTTAAACTTGAGTCAAGCAACCACCCCAGATTCCAAACAGACATGGGTGCACAGTGTAATGTGGTTCTGTTTCACCGATATCAAACGACTACGAGATTTTAAGCTATCAAAATTTCAACTACTTAAGACCAAGATTGTAGCTTACAGTGGTGGTTCAAGGTTCCCTATTGAAGGACAAGTACAAATCCAGCAGCTCTTCCATAAATCCGAGACCCCATCCTGTCCCTCCCGACTACCCTCCCCTGTTCCTTCATACATCCGAGACCTCACCCTGTCCTGCCCAACTATTTTCCCCTGTTCCTCCATATACCCAAGACCCCATCCTGTCCTGCCTGACTACCTTCCCCTGTTCCTCCAGATACCCGAAACCCCACCCTGTCCTGCCTGACTATCTTCCCCTGTTCCTCCATATACCCGAGACCCCACCCTGTCCTGCCTGACTACCCTCCCCTGTTCCTCCATACACCCGAGACCCCACCCTGTCCTGCCTGACTACCCTCCCCTGTTCCTCCATACACCCGAGACCCCACCCTGTCCTGCCTGACTACCCTCCCCTGTTCCTCCATACATCCGAGACCCTACCCTGTCCTTCCTGACTACCCTCCCCTGTTCCTCCATACATCCGAGACCCTACCCTGTCCTGCCTGACTACCCTCCCCTGTTCCTCCATACATCCGAGACCCCACCCTATCCTGCCCGGCCACCTTCCCCTGTTCCTCCATGCACCTGAGACCCAACCCTGTGTTCATCCCCTCCATGTCTTCTCTGCCATCCCTTGAGAAGAACCACCCTTGCTGGTGCCGAGCCTGGAGCCAAACATCCATTTTAATGTTGGCCTTCCTTGTGCTGAAGAGTTCAAAAGATGAAGCCACTGACCTCAGACACAACTGCACAAAGCCAACTGTGAATGCCAGCTTTAAACAAATGTAAACTGGGTGCCACTAGATTCCCGTTCGCCATAAACTTAATCTGGCAGGTAGGACTTAATTTGAAATAATTGTAGGGTAATGAGTATTCAGGCTATGGAAATATATGCAAAGCTGCAATCGCCACTGGACAGGTGAACTCCGTAACACCGCAAACCTGCTGCTGACTTATTTGCAAAACAAAAACCCACCATCTGGAAACCCACGTCTAATTAAGTCACCCCGCCCACCACCAAAGGTGCTCCTGCAGGGCCCATAAAATAACCCTCCTTGTAACACCTACATGAGGGTCTTGTCTGTTCTTTGATCCTGAAGATTGCATCTGGACTGACTGTCCTCAGTTGTGGTGTGCTCGGTGACTTGCTTGTTGCCTCTTTGTCAGAAAAATAAACACACATGCACATAAGCAACGCTGGTTGGTTGCCCTGTTCGTGACTGCAGAGTGTTCCCTGAGGTGAGACCGATTCTTTCTGAGTATTGCTCCATTTGGTGCCATCACATCATAAGATCTTTACATACCTTTGACACTTCTACTGGAATCCACGTCTGTTCTTGTGAGTGTAGGACCCTCACCTTCTGGCCAATGTAAGGTGATGGTAATTCAGCAACTGCAAGTACATCATACATAACTTTCAGCCTGCCTTGTCTGAAGTAGCTGCTCTGTGATTGTGGACGACTTGGTGAGATGATAGCTTGATAAAATGGTTCTCACTGGTCGACTGAACAGAATCTCCACTGGTGATGACAATTCAGAGTCTAGCAGAGTTGCTAGATGTAGCAACGCAACCTGGATGCTTTGTTCAGTTTCCGTGCAATTTCTGATCAGCGATTCGACTGTCCTGACCATGCGCTCAGCCATTCCATTGGAACGAGAATACTGGGGTGATAGCCCAGTTGTTATACATATCCTGAAATGGTTTCCCACTGTATTGTGAACTGTTGTCCGATACCTCTTCCATCGGGGCATCGAAGATACTGAAGATGGCACTAACAGTGCTGGTCACTGCTGTACTCAAAGTGTCCCAAAGTTTTTGAACAATTGGGAATTTGGAGCAATAGTCAGTCACAAGTAGATAGTCTTCCTTGCCTACGTTGAATAGATCTGTTGCTAGCTTGGTTCATGGCGACAACGGGATGTTGGTTGGAGTGGCTCTTTGTGCTGACTGACTTGGTGCTCCTGAAGTGCATCACAAGCCCTCACTACCTGGTCGATGTCCTTGCTAATGCCAGGCCAGGACACTGACTCGCAAGCAAGCTGCCTCGTCTTCTGTTTTCCCATGTCACCTTGGTGGAGCTGACCAAGTATGTCAGACTGAAGGGACGCCGAAATTAGGAATTGACATCCTTTGAAAAGCATTTGAAATATCCATCTCGTCTCGATATGGCCAATATGTTCTCAGATCTGTGGGGATCTCCTAGATGGTTTCAGGCCACCCATCTACAGCAATCTGCCACAGGGTTCTGAGTATGAGATCTTGAGATGTCTCTCTCTGGAGCTCCTCTCACTTGTGATGACCAAAGCACATCAGATCGATATTGTAGACATCCTCTAGACTTGCACAAACTTCGGGCTGGATTTTGTGCTGGAGGCAGGGCTCTCGGCGCCAGGCCGAAAAGGAGGGGGAAAACTCCACTTCTTCCTTTTTTTCCAACCCGGAGCAATACTCCGGTCTTTTTTTGTCAAACTTTTAGGAGGCGGGTTCCCCATCCATTTAAAGACTTTAAAGGGATCAGGATCCTGCCTCCAAGTGCTGCTAGCCAATCACAGGGCCAGTTGTTTAGTAGCAGTTTAGGAGCGATGGCCAATGACAGTACTGCAGAGG
Source organism: Heterodontus francisci (assembly GCF_036365525.1). Classification (NCBI taxonomy): domain Eukaryota; kingdom Metazoa; phylum Chordata; class Chondrichthyes; order Heterodontiformes; family Heterodontidae; genus Heterodontus; species Heterodontus francisci. Next base: position 69,005,769 of record NC_090378.1, read on the forward strand.
CCTCGGACCCAGGGCCAACGCTGGAACTCCAGACCAGAAGTAGGTGAGGCGGGGACGCCGCGGGAGTATGGAAAGCCCTGGTGAGGGAGTATGGGGTGTGGTCTTGCGGTCCAGGGGAGGGGGAGTCCGGGGGGGTGAATTGATTGACAGTGGGGGTCCTCTGTGTGCCACAAATTGCCATGAATGAGGGACCTCCCCCACTAGCCCGAAGGTAGGGCACCTCGATTTACAAGGCATCCTCCCCACGCAGCAGAGGCACCCCCACCCTCGCTGCTGCTGGTAAGATCCCAGTGGTGGTGGGAAGAGGCCCTTAATTTGCCCTTAATAGGCCACATTAAGGACCTCAATTTGCCTCTGGGCGGAAAGGCCATCGTTGGCCAAAGCCACCCCCAGGAAGATTGCTGGGCAATGGGCCTTCCATCCCACCATCTCCCCTGCCGATACCTGCTCCGGGAGGTGGTGGGGTTGCCCATAAAATCCCGGCCTTCGTCAACCTGGAAGTCAAGTGGTATGTCTTGTGCCTTTCCAGGGTTAGGCAGTCTGCTTAGAGTGTCCGATATGACCAACAGATCATTAAAATGTATGCCGCTAGCAAATTACGGACCAATATCCATTCTTGGCATCCAGCTTAGAGAAGTGTTTCACTGGGATGTCAAATTTAATTGTAATAATGTTATTTTTTGGGTAGCAGCCAAAAATGCATTGAAATGTCTTTCTAACTTTCTTATTGATTCATTAACGTCAACATTAGAACTCACTGTAATCAAACAACATGACCCTACAATAAAGGTATAAGGGTTCTGAAATTCCCGGGATTAAAGAGGGCAGAAGCTCAATTCCCAGACACAGGGTGGGGTGGGTGTTGGTCAGGGTATATGGTCAAGTATCCAGTTCCAGCAGGATTGGCCCTATAAATGCTGAACAGGGAAGCTGTGGGGAGAACTTGTCACAGAACCCCGCGTACATGGGTACCTATCAGATGGAATTCATGGACTACCTCAGAAATTCTGCCCATTATGTCCTTGAAAGGCTGCAGCAGAATTGCCTGAGAGCTGACCTGAATCTCTTCAGGCCCTAAACCTTCACAGAGATAAGGTAATTAATCACAGAGAGAATCAGTTACCTTATCAAGTGGTGGAATGATACCAGTGGTAACCAAAGGCTGTGGAAAAAAATTCTCAGCTGATGCTGAACCTGAGGCAAAGTGACATGATGCCCCTGCATCTCACAAGAGCAGATCTGATCTGACCATGCTGTACACACTGATCTACTTTGTTGCTCCACCTTGGCTGTACAAATGTCCCTATCCACAGGATTTGAGACAATAACTCCACCCTGGGGTTAGGATGGGCAAGGGAAACACTCCGTTACACCTACACCAGCAGAGAGGACCCCCAGAAACTTTGAGCCCAGAACTTGTAACAGATAGAGAGCTACAATGAGAAAGTGAGCTACAGCATCTGACTAGAATACAGTATTCTTAAATGTAAGCCACAGTCTGCCAAAAGCAGCACACATACGTGCACAAAAGTTTACAAAAGGTCATTTACATATGCAGATGAGAGCTGTGTTCAGAGTTGCAACAAAATTTATATCAATCCTGAGCCATAAATTGTGAAGTGGCTTGGGATCTCTGGCCTATTAAACAAGAGCTGTAAATCTGCATTGAAATTAATAGAACATTTGGATTGTTTGAGGTTTAAGATGTAGAATAAATAATCAGGAGAGAGAGAGAGACACACACACACACGCACACAGAAAGAAGAGGGTAAACAGATAGAGTGAGGAGTGAGACAGAACTGCACAGTAAATAGCTGATAAACAACTTCATGTTGGAAGATGGACAATTAATTCAAGATGCAACATTTCATCCTATTCTTCCAAGGTGACCTCCAGGAATAGAAAAAATGTTTAATCTCACCTGCTACTATTTGTAACCAACTGGAGCAGAGCTGTTCCGCCATGTAGCTCAGTAGATTCACCCTTCAGATCCTAGTCTGTCATTAAATGCTCTCAAAAACCAGAGAATTCACCATTCTGCAGCCACACAGACTCCGCAAAAAAACAGCAAGATAAAGAATGTAAAATTAAGCTGAAGGGGTTCCTAGTGATATACAGATATAATGTAGTGACACAAAGCTGCAGACAGCTTAATGCTGTGAACATTTGCTCAGTCGGGGCCTCTCAGAAGGTGACTCCTCTTTTCCCTATTGAGTGATCGAGCTTCAGGAAATGAGGGAAATGAAAGGTTTGTAGTCTCCTGGGATAACATGCAAATAAAACAGGAATTCTGTGACAGGTGACCCCCCCCCCCCCCCCATTGATTTCTGCAATTTAAATGTATCATTGCTCTGCATAGAGTCAGAAGACTGCAGAAAGCTTCAGGTTACATTCCATCTGAACAAGGTAGAATCTCACCATAGACCAAAATCAGAAATCACAGAAAAATCACATAAATGTTGCGTCAATTTGTTTTATTACTTTCAATAGCATCATTCTGATTCAAATGAGCAGATACAGTATTAAAGTCCTTTTTAGACCTGCCTGTCTAACTGACGTGCTTAACACTGCCATTTAATTAGAGTCCATTACTAGGTATTATACAAATACCACAAAAGGAGTAACTACAATATATCCAAAGCTGCAGGCTAATGGGTTCATATAGTGAACCCACTGAGACGTTCATATTACATTTGATGATGTCATATAATTTCCTTTACTGTGACTATACTGTACCATACCTTATCGAAAAGAGAAGCAACTGCTCTTTGATAGAGCTAGTGTCTTGTGATACTTCCCACCGTGTGGAAACAGATTGCGTTGGATGATTTGAAAATTTAACTGTTGACAATCTGAAGATGCAACAAAGGGAAATTCTAGTTCAAATTAGTTCAAAGGTTCTCCTCAAAGTCTTTATGGAGGACCCCCCACTTCCTACCCTCTAAAAAATATTGTTGGGTGCTGAAAACTCAAATGCCCTCTTAGGATCCAACCTAGCTACGCAACCTCTGTCACACAATCTGCTAGCAAAGAACAGTTGATCCTAAATAAAAACAAAAAGTGCTGGAAATACTCAGCAGGTCTGGTAGCATCTGTGGAGAGAGAAGCAGAGCTATCGTTTCAGGTCTGTGACCTTTCATCAAAACTGGCAAAGGTTAGAAATGTAATAGGTTTTAAGCAAATAAAGCAGGGCTGGGGGAAAAGAGAACAAAAGGGAAGGTGTTAATAGGACAGAGGACCACAGAGAATAACTGACAAGGAGGTCATGGAGCAAAGGCAAAGTGTGTGCTAATGGTGTGGTGAAAGATAAAGCATTAGTGCAGATAGGGTGTTAAATGACAGAATAATGAATAATCAACAGTTGATCCTAATTGTACACAAATGTACTGGCTATGAGTTTCCACTTTGAACACGATTGACTATCCAGGCGCAGAATGCACTGGTTTTCAGAAGTGTTATTTCTCACGCTTCTGCCCAAACTCATTTGCATATTGGCAAATATAAAATCTGCCATGAACTAGCACAATTGGGCATAATTTTGGAATGTAATTTAAAAACAAATATTCCTCAGGATGGGTGGTACCCTTGTGCAGCTTTGTTAATGGAGCTGAAAATGGGTTTACCACAAAAAGTAAGCACTTTTAATCTAGTCCATCACCTTGAGTAACCTGATTTAAATAACAGAAAATAATTTTAAAAAGCTATACCAAACTATCTACTAATTTTATTGATGTACAGCAGTCAGTTTCTTAGTAAATTAAACAAAAGCTTTTAAACGTACCTATTTGCATCCTTGTGCTTAAAAGCTTAATTTTTAGAGCCTCCTGGAAGATCCACAAACAGACACAATTAGCTTGCAATGAAACTCACAATGGCGGAGTGGCCAGTTATAGGTAGGGCCAGCTTCTAGTGCAATGTTTTTTAAATTAGCGCAAATGATTGTGTAAACTAGATTTGCGCTAAACGTAATTTGCACTTGAAATTCCTTGATCTTTTGTGTTGGCTTGGTCAATGTCAGGCAAATTGCACTGAAAAAATCCAGCAAAACCTAACAAGAACTTCTACCCAATGTTTTCAGACATCTCTCCTGATTAATGCCAATGAAAATGTTAGGTATTACAATTTAATTATATCTATGTCCTACTTAACATTAATATATATCAAACGTTGAAATGTAAGCTTTCAGAAATGTAGAAACTCTCTGATCAGTCTTGCTGCAGACTATAGATCATTAAATAAAGCAAAAGAAACGGGGGTTTCATTGTCCCTTGAGGGAAGGTTACAGGCAGCAGCAGGGGGTCTTTGGCAGATATGATCTTAAGCGTTTGTGATCGATAGTCAGATTGAAATCATTATCAGTCCAATGGTATAAATGTAGTCACAATTGCCAGAAGAATGTCAAGTTGGGAAACGTGAGAGGTCATTACTGAGGACAGAGAAAACTGAGACCCAAGAGCCACAGGCACATCAACTTATTATAGAAGAAAGCAAGGTCTGGGAGTTATTGAGGCCACGGTCTTGATAAATAAAAGCAAGGCTAATGTTACGAGAGAAACTCTTGGGATATGAATAGGAAGAAAGGAAGGCACCAAGTGAGAAAAAATGGGGAACATGGAAAAAGACAAACCCAAGTTTAGATGTAAAGAATGAATAATAAATTTGTGTCTCATATAGCCGTAAATGCAATGGCCTAGATTTTGTGGTCAGCGGTGAAGGAACAGCACTCTCTGCTGACCATGAAGAAAGCTGTCCACAAAGACTTAATGGGCTCTAGAGTGCTGATTTCCCCTATTCCAACGCAACTTTCAATCTGGCATCAATCATAGGGGACTTGTGGCATCAACCAAGAGCAGGCTGAGTTGCCAAACAGATTGAAGATTCTCACAGACAGCAAACCAGGAAGTAAAAAAAAAACACTGATTATCATACACGTTTTAATCATTTTACAGACAGTGAAATAAAGATTGGGATATACACATAGGATTAAGGTAGAAGCTGATGTCTCATAAATAAACTTTAAAAACAAAAATGATTTTAAAAGTCACGGAATGGAGGGAATGACACTCCATACTTATAAGCTTAGTTTTTCATAGCCAGAGAAGTTGTTCAGCAGTAATTCTGATTTAGCATGCCATTAAAAACTCAATTACACCTCATTCAACAAGGCTCAACATTTTCATTATTTTTTACAGTGAGAATAGTACATAAAAAGTTGATGTTCATGTCAAATCACTGATTTTGTCGATTGCATCTGCAAAGACTGCAATAGTGCAGCCTGTGGAGGAGCAGGGTATCACTGACAGCAACTTCTGGATTTTTACTTTCGACTGTGCGTGTGCAGGAGCTGCTCCTCTGGGATCTTCAAGATCAAGATCCGCTGCTTAGAAGTTAATCCAGCAAAAATGGATTGAGCTAGGTGTTGTCAGCATGCAGGTGGAAACTGTGGATGTTCTCACCAAGGAGAGCTAAGGATAGATCCTTGAGGGATTCCAGAAGTAATTGTGTGGGTTGGGAAGAGAAGCCACTGCTGGAGATGCTCTGGCTACAATCAATAGATAAGAGTGGAACCAAGTGAGGGCAGTGAAGTTAGCTTGACAATGAAGGATAAAAATTGGAAGAGGATGGACTGGTTGACCATGTCAAAGGCTACAGAGAGACCAAGAACAAGGGATAGTGCACCATGGCCGCAATCATAATCACAAAGGATATCATTTATGACTTTGATAAGGGCTATTTCAGTGCTATGACAGGGACAGAGGCCTGATTGCAGAAATTCAAATTTGGTGTTGCAGGAAAGATTGAAACTGATTTGAAAGGTGACAACATTCAAGGACTTGAGGAGAAAAGCAAGCTAGAGATTGGGTGGTAGTCTGCAAGGACAGAGGAACTAAGGGAGTGATGATGACTGTTTTGACAAAGGCGACGGTACCAGAAGAGAGAGAATAATGTCAGCTAGCAAGGAGATCAGGAAGGGAAGTTGGATATGTGTCAGTTTAGTAGGAATGGGGCCAAAGGGATAGAAGGTGGGCTTCATGGACAAGATGAGTTTGGAGAGGACCTGAGGGGAGATAGGAGAGAAACGAAAGAAAGATGTAGGCTCAGGACTTGCTGGAGAAGGGTATTTGGGAAACTATGTAGAGGCAGCTGAACAGATAGCTCCAATTGTAGGTGATAAAGAAGTCTATCAGCTCCTTGCACTTGTTCCTGGAGGAGAAAGTGGAGGGGTTTAAAAATATGGTTAGTAGTAAAGAAGCTGGGGGTTATCGGCTCTGCAGGATTATCCTGAAATAAATAGTTTGGGCAAAAGAGAGTGAGGCCCAAAAATGCTTTCTATGATCCAGCCAGATCTGATAATGGATGGCTAAACCATTTCAGTGCCAGATTCGTTCAAGTCTATTGAAGGTGGGGCAGATGGTGGAAAGAATAGCCAGGTGGACGTTTTCATAAAGATCAACGTGTCACCACTAGCAAGCCAATTTCCTGTGGATAGCAAAGGCTTTATTTGTGCATGAGCAGACATTCTGGAGAGAAATGCAAAGGGGGCAAGTGATTGTTGGACACAGATGAAATTTTGGTTATACGGGTATGGTAGAGATTAAGAAAGACTTATCCTGGTCATAAGCAGAGGTCAAGGAGGAGACAATCTAAGAGTTTTTTTTATTCGTAAATATAGCTGCTTTAAAATGGATTTGTTGTAAAAATCAACTTTAGTTGTGTAAAGACAGCTGTACTTCACATAATTTGAAATAAATGGAAACTTGAAATTGAGCGAAACAGACTTCATCAGCCAAAGGCAGTACAGCATCGGCATTTAGTGATATCACTGCACAACCAATTCATTTCTGATTGGAGGGATTCAAACAGAGAGTTGCAGTTGGATCAGCAAGGATCTGGATGGTGACAACACAGTCAAGTACGATGAAGAGGAAAGAAAAATTGGAGATGGTTGTTGGCTAGGACGGGGGGCCCCAGCCACAAATTCTGTACGATCAATGCAGATTCTATCCCTCCACCTCTCTCCCAACTGTTATCTTAGGCCAGGCCACACTATTCATCTTTGGTTGGTGAATAGAATTCTGTTCAAGGCATCACTATCAAATTCCGATAGGACAAAATAACAAACAGAGATCCAAGATCAAAGCTAATTCTTTGCAAATAACTTAAATCCACAACCTTTCTCCTTTCTTCAAGGAATATCAAACTGACAGAAACTAATTGATTGCTTCTCAACTTTCAAACTATGATGATTTTGAATGATCACATTGTATCCTTGCAGGGCAGTGCTCCATTGCAACAGATATCAGCTATAATATGAAGGGACTATAACAATTGTTCTATACATGCATGTAAATGCAATTTAATATAAAAGTTTCTGTGGCAGCTGAACTGTGGAAGACCCTGCAAATATATATTACCTTCTGATGGTACAAAAATTACAAGTCAATGACAAATTATAAATACCTTAATTTTAATATTTAAGTATATCTATAGCCTATCCACAATAATTAATTTGGCTTCTAAAACTGAATCACCATACACTCCAAAATATAAAAAACATGCAAAAAAAATCTAAATTTCCTGTGGATACATGCTGCCAGATTCCTCTGGAAAATAAATGTTGCAGCTTAACTCCATTTGGTGCAAAAATGCCCTTGCACACTTCAACTTTTCCCTGTAGTACAAGTGATGGAATATTGCAGGTTCAAGTTATGACAAGCTCATATCTGACTATACTTCATGAAACTACTTGTCTTAACAGGTTGTAGGCAAAGCTGTTTTATTTCTGTTCTCACTGAAAAATGGACCAAATTGTGGAACTGTGATCCCCGAGAAACTGGAATCCCAAATAAGGAGTAATGGGGTGGGGGTAAGGGTGAGGGTGGGGTAGAGGGGGCATAAGCTCAGTCTGCACTTTTTCTTTTTGGAAGGAATTTCCAGCTTCCTGCTTGGCATTTTGTTTTTTTTTCTTACAGTGACATACTCAAGATTGGAATCTGAGTGTGGAGGAACACAAGGAATAAGTCACAGGCTATAACATTGGTCAGGTAGCAGGGAATTGTATTCAAGGCTCATTAATGCTCCACATCTCAAATTAGTGTCTCCCTTCTTCTCGTCACCGCCCCCCTACTTTTTGACTGCCAATTTTTAAGGGAGCAATCACAGTGAAGTCACTCATCAGTCAGCATTTTAAATGTAATAAAGCATTTGGTCACTGGAGGGCACTGCAGAACAACATTCAAAGGCCACAAGAGCAACTGTTTCTGTACCGTGTCACATTTACAGTTCTGCAAGGACATTAAATCAGAGAAAACAGAGATTGAGTGCCAATTTCCTACAGTAGAGGTGCACGTGGGAATCAATTGACCTTTGGCACGTGTACTTTGTAGAACTGAGATATTGCGATTCAATTTTATAGTCAAGTCCTAGGTCGACTAAGGGAACTTGTGTAATCATACAGGGAATATATAGGAGGTTGGAAACAGGAAATGAGAGTAATCTGACATTTGCCATATGCCACGGTGATTTATTATTGTTGGTGCCTACTGCCAGAACCTTTCCTGGCAATCCGTGTAATTAACACAACTACACAACCGCCACATCCTGATCAGATTTTTGCTTTAGATCTCACATTCCCTTGTATTCACTTTTTTTTCTTCTCTTCCTCCTCTTAAAGCATCATCATGTCCCATTAAGAGTAATGCTTGTAGTTCCAGTTACATTATAAGAAGGATATTAATATTCTTACACCTGAGGTTACAGGAGGAGAGCAAAGGTGGTTTCAGAAATCAAGTGAGCTTGAAAAAAGAATGATGTTGGGCTCATTCTTAGGAAAAAGAGAAGACTTTGCGATAATGGAACTGAAGTTTTCAAGATTTAAATATAAGTTTATGTAGCCAAATTGTTTACTGTGGAAAGGATTCAAGTTCGAGGGGAGATGGGTAAAGTTTGCTGTAAACAAACAGGCCAATTTATAAAAAACTTAAAAGGTGACAAATGCTTCAAAAATAAGCTGTCCTGGAAAACTTCACTGAGCCCATTCCTTTCTATTACATTGGATTTCAGGATTTTCATTGCTATTTTCCAATCACATTTCACAATTCAGATTTACCGGACATATTACATGTCAAAGAATTTTACAATGAAAATGCAGTGGGACAGGAATGGTCAAACAGGTTGGTTTTAAGGATCATCTACAAGGAGGAAAGAGAGGTAGAGAGACGGAGAGGTTCAGCGAGGGAATTCTAGAGATTAGGGCCTTGGCAGCTGAAGACACGGCCACCAACAGGGGAGCAATTAAAACCAGGGAAGTTCAACTGACAAGAGGAGCGCAGATATGTCAGAGGGTCGTGGGGCTGGAGGAGATTAGAGATAGGGAGGGGAAAGGCCATAGAGGAACTTGAAAACAAGGATGAGAATTTTAATAATCAAGCCATTGTTTAACTGGGAGCCCATGTCGGTCAAAGACGTCAGGGTTGATGGGTGAACGGTAGTTGGGTGAACGGGACTTGATGCAAGTTGGAACAAGGGCAGCAGATTTTGGATGAACTCAAGTTTCCAGAGGGTAGAAGGTGGGTGACCAGACAGGAATGCATTGAAATAATCAAGTCTCATGGTAACAAAGGAATGGATGAGGGTTTTAACACAGATGAGATGAGGCAGGGTGGAGATGACGATGTTGTGGAGGTGTAAATAGGTGATCTTAGTGATGGTGCAGATATGTGGCTGGAAGCTCATCTCAGAGTCAAATATGACATCAAGGTCTGGTGTAGCCTCAGGACAGTTGTAATTATGGGGGTGGGGGAAGGGCAGAACTAAAGTACTCAAAGATAATTATATACATATATATATATATAGTCACAAACGTACATATAATAAGGGTGGAATTCAAAATTTTTGAAGGGGTAAACATTCACTGAAAATCATATCTGGTGATGTCAAATGTATTTTAGGCAGCTACTTCACCCTGCAGTAAATTTTGTTTAATACATTTTTAGTGCATTCTTCAGCATGTTGAAGTGTACAGAGAGTCTTCAATTTAGTTTTTGGACTGAGCAAAGATGATAGTTATCCTACCTGCTGAAAGCATCTCTTTCACCAAAACTTAGCTATCCCTAAACTTGATTTAAATATTGTAAGAGAGTTTCCAGACAATTTTCATTTGAATTAGTTTGCCTGATGGCTAATTTTGTATGATGCTGTTAGCATCCACACACCAATTCCCTATCCCCATGCCAGGAATCAAAGTTCCTGTCTTTGTGCAACACTTGCTTTCCCCATACCAAGCTATCGATGGCAATTTGTTACCAGGGATTTCCTGGTGCCCTGGAATCACAGGTACATCAAATAAATTCCAGTAACACCCCAATTCCCTGATAGGAGTAGAGAACCAGCTTCATGTAATGTGTTTGGGATAAACTGCATACAGGGTGGACACAGCTAGTTTTGTTGGAGCAAACTCATGAAGCTCTGGAGAAAAACAGTTGTTTTCCTGTTTTGTAAGTATGTGGACATGGGTGGCTCCATTCATATAGCAAATTCATCTGGGGCCATAACAAGCCAAAAATCATCCCTCTCTGCTTTTGTGTGGCAACAATGAATTGCATTTATATAGCAACTTTAAGGAGGGTCTTAAAGCAGAAGAGGGAAGTAGAGAAATGGAGAGGTGTAGGAAGAGAATTGCAGAGCATGCAGCCAGGCGGCTGAAGGCACAGCCACCAGTGGTGGGGCAAGGTGGAAGGTGCTCAAGATGCCAGAGTTGAAGGAATGACGAGTTGGGAGTGGTCATAGAAACCATAGAAATTTACAGCATGGAAGGAGTCGATTCATCCCATCATGTCTACATCAGCTGTCAAGGAGCCATCCAGCCTAATCCCACTATCCAGCTTTTGGTCTGTAGCCTTTTTATAATTCTTTCATGGGATGTGAGTGTCGCTGGCAAGGCCAGCACTTGTTGCCCATCCCTAATTTGCCTTGACAACTGAGTGACTTGCTCAGCCATTTCAGAAGGCAGTTAAGAGTCAACCACATTGCTGTGGGTCTGGAGTCACATGTAGGCCAGACCAGGTAAGGACAGCATATTTCCTTTCCTTATGGACATTAGTGAAACACATGGGTTTTTCCGACAATCATTGCTGAGACTAGTTTTCAATTCCAGATTTCTTCTTTATTTAATTAATTAATTGAATTTAAATTCCACCCGCTGCCGTGGCGGGATTGGAACCCATGTCCCCAAGACATTAGCCTGGGCCTCTGGATTACTAGTTCAGGGACATTACCAGTACGCCACCTTCTCCCCTATTAACCTTGCAGGTTATAGCACTTCAAGTGCATATCCAAATACATTTCAAATGTTATGAGGGTTTCTGCCTCTACCACTCTTTCAGGCTGTGGGTTCCAGATCCCCACCACCCTCTGGGTGAAAATATTTCTCCTCAGATCACCTCTCAACCTCCTTTCACTTACCCTAAATCTATGCCCCCTAGTTATGGAACCCACAAAGAGGAAATAGGGCCTTCCTGTCAACTCTATCTAGACCCCTCATTATTTTGTACCCTGCAATTAGGTCTCCCCTTAGCCTCCTCTGTTCCAAAGAAAAGAACCCTAGCCTATCCAATCATTTCTCATAACTAAAATTCTCTAGTCCAGGCAACATCCTCATAAATCTCCTCAGTACCCTCTCAAGTGCAATTGCATCTTTCCTATAGTGTGGTGACCAGAACTGCAAGGAGTGCTCAAGCTGTGGCCTAACTAGTGTTTTATACAGGTCCAGCATAACCTCCCTGCTCTTATATTCTGTACTTTGGCTAATAAAGGCAAGAATCCCATATACCTTCTTGACCACCTTATCTACCACCATCTAGCCACCTTCAGGATTCTATGGACATACACTCCAAGGTCCCTCTGTTCCTCTACACCTCTCAGTATACTACCATTTATTGTGCATTCCCTTGCTTTGTTAGCCTTCCCCAAATGCAATACCTCACATTTCTCTGGATTGAGCTCCATTTGCCACTATTCTGCCCAGCTGACTAGTCCATTGATATCTTTCTGCAGTCTATAGCTTTCTTCTTCATAATCAACCATACGGCCAATTTTTGTAGCATCTGCAAACTTCTTAATTGTGCCCCCTACATTCAAGTCCAAATTATTGATATATACCACAAAAAGCAAGGGACAGTACAGGGCCCTGCAGAACCCCACTGGAAACAGCCTTCCAGTCACAAAAACACCCATTGACCATTACCCTTTGCTTCCTGTCTCTGAGCCAATTTTGGGTTCCACTTGCCACTTTGGATCCATTGGGCTTTTACTTTTGTGACCAATCTGCCATGTGGAACCTTATCAAAAGCCTTGCTAAAATCCATATAGATGACATCAAATGCACTACCCTTATTGATCCTCCTTGTTAACTCCTCAAAAGATTCAATCATGTTAGTCAGACAAGACCTTCCCTTAACAAATCCGTGCTAACTGTATTTGATTAATCCATGTCTTTCTAAGTGAAAATTTATCCTATCCCTCAGAAATTTTTACAGTATGTTTCCCACCACCAAGGTTAGGCTGACTGGCCTGTAATAACTCAACGAATCCCTTTCTCCCTTTGGTAGTAATGGGGGTGTTGTAAGGAGATGCAAGGCTAAAAAGAGAATTAAATGCAAGGAACAGAATTTTTTTTTATTTCTTCATACAACATGGGCATCCCTGACAAGACCAGCATTTATTTCCCATCCTAAATTTCCCATGAGAAGGTGGCGGTGTGCTGCCTTCCTGAAACGCTGCAGTCCGGGTGGTTAAGGTAATCACACAGTGCTGTTAGAGAGGGAGTTCCAGATTTTGATCCAGTGACAATGAAGGAACGGCGATATATTTCCATGTTGGGATAGTGCAAATTGGATGGAACCTGCAGGCGGTGATGTTCCTATGCTCATGCTCCCCTTGTTCTTCTAGGTGGAAATAGACCACTTCTGTGGAGATGATATAAGGGCAGAAACTCAGCTTGAGGTCCAGATAGGATGTTGAGGTTGGAAACAATCTGGTTTAACCCAAGACAGTGGTGCAAGAGGGGAGTGGAATTGGTGGTGAGGATACAGAATTTGTGGTGGGGACCGAAGACAATGGCATCTATCTTCTCAATGTTAAACTGGAGTATATTGCAACTCATCCATGTCTGGATGTCTGACAACACAGAAGCAGTGGAGGGTTCGAAAAAGGTGATGAAGAGGTTGAGCTGGGAATAGATAGGTGGGAAGCTTCAGTAAAGGACAACACATTATCATGCATGATCCAAACTTCAGTCAAAACCATCGACTGGAATTATACACCTTGCCTCTCCCTCTCCCATGGGAGTGCGCTGCCCCATCTGCCCCACCTGCCCTTAGGTCAATTGAGGCCCTTAAGTGGCCAACTCTTTCCCCTGCAACTATTATTTTACCAGAGGTGGATGGGGCACTTCTTCACCCGGAGAGACCACTCAATAAAACCTGGTAGCCTCCTTGTGGTCTGAGGGGACCCCTATGTTCGGGCAACCTGTGCCCCACAGAGGGCTCCTCCAGCTAGAGGAGAGCCCCTGTCCTTGCAATCAAACCTCCTCCCTGTCACTGGGACCTGACTGATTGTCTCCAGTGAGCCCAAACCACACTTACCTCCTTCTCCGGCCTCCATTGCTGGCTGGGTCCGGGACCTGCTACAGTCTCAGCAGTGATCACCACTCACAGTGATGCTGCTGGGACTGCAGAGCTGCAGTGATGATGATGTAACAGTCATATGGTAGGGGGCTTTGAAAGAAGAGAGTATCAGCACGAGGGATGCTAGCTAGAGAGAACAACAAAGAACAAAAGAACAAAGAACAGTACAGCACAGGAACAGGACATTCGGCCCTCCAAGCCTGCGCCGATCTTGATGCCTGCCTAAACTAAAACCTTCTGCACTTCCGGGGCCCATATCCCTCTATTCCCTTCCTATTCATGTATTTGTCAAGAAGCCTCTTAAACGTCGCTATTGTACCTGCTTCCACCACCTCCCCTGGCAGCAAGTTCCAGGCACTCACCACCCTCTGTGTAAAGAACTTGCCTCGCACATCCCCTCTAAACTTTGCCCCTCTCACCTTAAACCTATGTCCCCTAGTAACTGACTCTTCCACCCTGGGAAAAAGCTTCTGACTATCCACTCTGTCCATGCCGCTTATAACTTTGTAAACCTCTATCATGTCGCCCCTCCACCTCCGTTGTTCCAGTGAAAAGAATCCGAGTTTATCCAACCTCTCCTCATAGCTAATGCCCTCCAGACCAGGCAACATCCTGGTAAACCTCTTCTGTACCCTCTCCAAAGCCTCCACGTCCTTCTGGTAGTGTGGCGACCAGAATTGCACACAATATTCTAAGTGTGGCCTAACTAAAGTTCTGTACAGCTGCAGCATGACTTGCCAATTTTTATACTCTATGCCCCGACCGATGAAGGCAAGCATGCCGTATGCCTTCTTGACTACCTTATCCACCTGCGTTGCCACTTTCAGTGACCTGTGGACCTGTACGCCCAGATCTCTCTGCCTGTCAATACTCCTAAGGGTTCTGCCATTTACTGTATACTTCCCACCTGCATTAGACCTTCCAAAATGCATTACCTCACATTTGTCCGGATTAAACTCCATCTGCCATTTCTCCAACCGATCTATATCCTGCTGTATCCTCTGACAATCCTCAACACTATCCGCAACTCCACCAACCTTTGTGTCATCCGCACACTTACTAATCAGACCAGCTACATTTTCCTCCAAATTAATTATATATACTACAAACAGCAAAGGTCCCAGCACTGATCCCTGCGGAACACCACTAGTCACATCCCTCCATTCAGAAAAGCACCCTTCCACTGCTACCCTCTGTCTTCTATGACAGAGCCAGTTCTGTATCCATCTTGCCAGCTCACCTCTGATCCCGTGTGACTTCACCTTTTGTACCAGTCTGCCATGAGGGACCTTGTCAAAGGCTTTACTGAAGTCCATATAGATAACATCCACTGCCTTTCCTTCATCAATCATCTTTGTCACTTCCTCAAAAAACTCAATCAAATTAGTGAGACACAACCTCCCCTTCACAAAACCATGCTGCCTCTCACTAATAAGTTCATTTGTTTCCAAATGGGAGTAAATCCTGTCCCGAAGAATCCTCTCTAATAATTTCCCTACCACTGATGTAAGGCTCACTGGCCTATAATTTCCTGGATTATCCTTGCTACCCTTCTTAAACAAAGGAACAACATTGGCTATTCTCCAGTCCTCTGGGACCTCACCTGTAGCCAATGAGGATGCAAAGATTTCTATCAAGGCGCCAGCAATTTCTTCCCTTGCCTCCCTCAGTATTCTGGGGTAGATCCCATCAGGCCCTGGGGACTTATCCACCTTAATGCTTTGTAAGACACCCAACACACTCCTCCTTTTTGATAATGAGATGACTGAGACTATCTGCGCTCCCTTCCCGAGGCTCATCATTCACCAAGTCCTTCTCTTTGGTAAATACTGATGCAAAGTACTCATTTAGTACCTCGTCCATTTCCTTCTCTGTCCTTGAGTGGGCCAACCCTTTCCCGAGTTACCCTCTTTCTCTTTATATACGTATAAAAAGCCTTGGGATTTTCCTTAATCCTGTTTGCCAATGACTTTTCATGACCCCTTTTAGCCCTCCTGACTCCTTGCTTAAGTCCCTTCCTACTGTCTTTATATTCCTCAAGGGATTCGTCTGTTCCTAGCCTTCCAGCCCTTACAAATGCTTCCTTTTTCTTTTTGACTAGGCTCACAATATCCCGCGTTATCCAAGGTTCCTGAAACTTGCCAAACTTATCAGGTTGTTTTTCTTCAGGTTTGCACTTGCTGATGTTCAATATTCAGTATATTCAAACCTAATCTGTACTAATGCTTTGTCTTTCAACACACCATTAACATATTGTTTGCCTTTGCTCCGTGACCTTTTGGTCAGCTATGTGGCCTGGTCCAATCTGCACCTTCTCCTTTGTTATCTCTTGCCCAACCCCCACCTCACTTGTTTATAATCTGTGACTTTTCTAATATTTGTCAGTTCCGAAGAAGGGTCACTGACCCGAAACGTTAACTCTACTTCTCTTTCCACAGATGCTGCCAGACCTGCTGAGTGAATCCAGCATTTCTTGTTTTTGTTATCCTTCTTCCTCACTGGAACATGCGTGACGCTAGCAAACCTCGCAGCCAGGATATTTGCGCCCCTCCAGTTTAGCTACAACCCGTCCTTCTTGTACAGGTCCCATCTGTCCCTGAAGAGATCCCAATGGTCCAGATATCTAAAACCCTCCCTTCTACACCAGCTGTTCAGATACGTGTTTAGCTGCACTGTCCTCCTGTTTCTAGCCTCACTGGCACGTGGCACAGGGAGTAATCCTGAGATTACAACCCTCGAGGTCCTGTCTTTTAACTTTCTACGTAACTCCCTAAACTCCCCCTGCAGGACCTCGTCACTCTTCCTGCCTATGTCATTGGTACCGATGTGTACCACAACCTCTGGCTGTTCACCCTCCCCCTCAGTCACCAAACTTCCAATGTAGCACTCTAATGCTACCCAAGTCAGCACTCCAGTGCAAACAAAGCGTTTGATGAGAGTGTAAATAGAGAAGTATAAAATATAACAGCGTTATTAGGTGACCTTATCCATCTTCAGCCAGAAGCTACAATTACAGCAACACACAACATCCACAATATGGTCATGGATGGCATGAGTGAAAGGACATTCCGGAGAGCAATGCAGAGGTCAGCAATGACTTTGCGATTCTCCCTTCCTCTCCTTGTGT
The DNA here is from genome assembly GCF_036365525.1 of Heterodontus francisci. Lineage (NCBI taxonomy): Eukaryota > Metazoa > Chordata > Chondrichthyes > Heterodontiformes > Heterodontidae > Heterodontus > Heterodontus francisci. The sequence continues at coordinate 69,022,581 of NC_090378.1, forward strand.
CTCTCTCATTGTGCTTCTCAGTTAACTGAAATTAATTGAACTTTTCTAGTTCCTCATGTCTGATTTCTTTCTTCTGTCTCTCAGTTTCTGTGTCTACCCCTTTAGAACATAGAATACAGAACATAAACAGTACAGCACAGTACAGGCCCTTCAGTCCACGATGTTGTGCCGAACCTTTAACCTACTCTAAGATCAAACTAACTACCTACCCTTCATTCTACTATCATCCATATACCTATCCAAGAGTCGCTTAAATGCCCCTAATGTATCTGCTTCTACTACCACCGCTGGCAGCGCATTCCACGCACCCACCACTCTCTGTGTAAAGATCCTACCTCTGACATCTCCCCGAAACCTTCCTCCAATCACCTTAAAATTATGTCCCCTGGTGATAGACCTTTCCACCCTGGGAAAAAGTCTCTGACTATCCACTCTATCTATGCCTCTCATCATCTTGTACCCCTCTATCAAGTCACCTCTCATCCTCCTTCGCTGCAATGAGAAAAGCCCTAGCTCCCTCAATCTTTCTTCGTAGGACATGCCCTCCAGTCCAGGCAGCATCTTGGTAAATCTCCTCTGCACCCTCTCTAAAGCTTCCACATCCTTCCTATAATGAGGCGACCAGAACCGAACACAATATTCCAAGTGTGGTTGAACCAGGGCCTTATAGAGCTGCAGCATAACCTCGCGGCTCTTAAACTCAATCCCCCTGTTAATGAAAGCCAACACACCATACGCCTTCTTAACAACCCTATCAACTTGGGTGGCAACTTTGAGCGATCTATGGACATGGACCCCAAGATCCCTCTGTTCCTCCACACTACCAAGAATCCTGTCTTTAAGCCTGTATTCCGTATTCAAATTCGACCTTCCAAAATGAATCACTTCACACTTTTCCAGGTTGAACTCCATCTGCCACTTCTCAGCCCAGCTCTGCATCCTGTCAATGTCCCGTTGCAACCTACAACAGCCTTCCACACTATTCACAACTCCAGCAACCTTCATGTCATCGGCAAACTTGCTAACCCAGCCTTCCACTTCCTCATCCAAGTCATTTATAAAAATCACAAAGAGCAGAGGTCCCAGAACAGATCCTTGTGGAACACCACTGGTCACCGAGCTCCATGCTGAATACTTTCCATCTACTACCACCCTCTGACTTCTATGGGCCAGACAATTTTGTATCCAGACAGCCAACTTTCCCTGAATCCCATGCCTCCTTACTTTCTGAATGAGCCTACCATGGGGAACCTTATCAAACGCCTTGCTAAAATCCATAAGCACCACATCCACTGCTCTTCCTTCATCAATGTGTTTTGTCACATCTTCAAAGAATTCAATAAGGCTTGTGAGGCATGACCTGCCCCTCGCAAAGCCATGCTGACTGTCTCTAATCAAACCATGCTTTTCCAAATAATCATAAATCCTATCTCTCAGAATCCTCTCCAATAATTTGCCCACTACCGACGTAAGACTGACTGGTCTATAATTCCCAGGGTTATCCCTATTCCCTTTCTTGAACAAGGGAACAACATTTGCCACCCTCCACTCATCCGGTACTACTCCAGTGGACAGCGAAGATGCAAAGATCATCGCCAAAGGCGCAGCAATCTCTTCCCTCGCTTCCCATAATATCCTTGGGTATATCCCGTCTGACCCCGGGGACTTATCTGTCCTCATATCATTCAAAATTTCCAGCACATCCTCCCTCTTAACCTCAACCTGTTCGAGCATATCAGCCTGTTCCACGCTGTCCTCACAAACGACCAGGTCCCTCTCACTAGTGAATACTGAAGCAAAGTATTCATTTAGGACCTCCCCTACCTCCTCCGACTCCAGGCACAAGTTCCCTCCACTATCCCTGATCGGCCCTACCCTCACTCTGGCCATCCTCTTGTTCCTCACATAAGTGTAGAACGCCTTGGGATTTTCCTTAATCCTACCCGCCAAGACTTTTTCATGTCCCCTTCTAGCTCTCCTAAGTCCATTCTTCAATTCCTTCCTGGCTACCTTGTAACCCTCTAGAGCCCTGTCCGATCCTTGCTTCCTCAACCTTAAGTTAGCTTCCTTCTTCCTCTTGACTAGCTGTTCCACATCTCTTGTCATCCAAGGTTCCTTCACCCGACCATCCCTTCCCTGCCTCATTGGGACAAACTTATCCAGCAGTCGCAGCAAGTGCTCCCTAAACAACCTCCACATTTCTGTCGTGCATTTCCCTGAGAACATCTGTTCCCAATTTATGCTCCCCAGTTCCTGCCTAATAGCATTGTAATTCCCCCTCCCCCAATTAAATATTTTCCCATCCCGTCTGCTCCTATCCCTCTCCATGACTATAGTAAAGGTCAGGGAGTTGTGATCACTATCACCGAAATGCTCTCCCACCAAGAGATCTGCCTGGTTCGTTGCCAAGCACCAAGTCCAACATAGTCTCCCCTCTCGTCGGCCTATCTACATATTGAGTCAGGAAACCTTCCTGGACACACCTGACAAAAACTGCTCCATCCAAACTATTTGCACTAAGGAGGTTCCAATCAATATTAGGGAAGTTGAAGTCACCCATGACAACAACCCTGTTACTTCTGCACCTTTCCAAAATCTGCCTCCCAATCTGTTCCTCCATGTCTCTGTTGCTATTGGGGGGTCTATAGAAAACTCCCAACAAAGTGACTGCTCCTTTCCTGTTTCTGACTTCCACCCATAATGACTCAGTAGACAAACCCTCCTCGCCGACCTCCCTTTCTGCAGCTGTGATACTATCCCTGATTAACAATGCCACTCCCCCACCTCTTTTACCTCCCTCCCTATTCCTTTTGAAACATCTAAACCCCGGAACATCCAACATCCATTCCTGCCCCTGTGATATCCACGTCTCCGTAATAGCCACAACATCGTAGCTCCAAGTACTGATCCATGCTCTAAGTTTATCACCCTTATTCCTGACACTTCTTGCTTTAAAATAGACACACTTCAACCCATCATACTGGCTGCAACTTTGCCCTGTCAACTGTCTAACCTTCCTCACAGACTCTCTGCACTCGGTATCTGCCTATTCAACAGCTACCCCATCCACTGATCCATGGCTCCGGTTCCCATCCCCCTGCCAAACTAGTTTAAACCCTCCCGAAGAGCTCTAGCAAACCTCCCCTTTCTATTTCCATTCTTTATCTTTGGGAAAAGAGTATAGAATGCTTTGCTACAGGTGGTTGAGATCGAGACCATGGCATCTATTATGGGAAATGGATATTTATTTAAAACACAAGAAGATAAAGGGCAATAGGGAAGGGAGCAGAACATCGCACCTACCTTCAATTGCTTTAACAAAGAGCCAACACAGGCATGATAGGTCAAATTGCCTTATTTTCTTCTGTCAACTTCTATGGCTCCATGTATTTGAACTGGTCTTGCACTTTGGTCACTAAATTTACTTTCTCTCAGTCCCTTAAACTCTTTCCATGTGTGTGAACTTCTCAATTTTTTTCTCTCCTTCATCTGAACTTGTCTGCAGAATTTCCCCTTATCTCTCCCTAAATTAGATAAAATTCATAATCCATCATTAAATACGTGATCAATATTTATTAAATGCTAAGGATATTATTTGTCTTTGTTCATAGTAAGTTGTTAGAGCTCATCTTGTCCATGAGTCCTGTCCCATGCTCCCTTGACCTTATTCCCACTAAACTGCTGACCACCCAACATCCCTTTCTATCTCCCATGTTATCTGATATTGTTAATCATTTTCTGTCTTCAGGTACTGTTTGCCTCTCTTTCAAATCAGTTATCATTACCCCTCTAGTCAAAAAAAAAACTATGACTTCTCCATCCTTGCAAACTATAGCTCCATCTCCAATCTCTTTTTTTGTCTCCAACATCCTTGAATAAGTTGTCACCTTCCAAATCGTGCCCATCTTTCCAAGAACTCCATGTTTGGATCCCTCCAATTAGATTTCTGCCCTTGTCACAGCATTGAAACAGCTCTTATCAAAGTCACAAATGATAATCCCATGCGACTGCGACAAATGTAAACGATACCTTCTCATCTTTCGCAACCTGCCTGTAGCCATTGTCATAGTTAACCACACCATTCTCCTCCAATGCCATCTGACAAGGAGGGACTGCACTTGCTTGGTTTCATTTTTATCTGTCAGACAATCATCTGCAATGGATTCTCTTTCTGCTCCCGACAGTTACCTCTGGTGTCCCCCAAGAATCTATCCTTGGCCCCCTCCTATTTCTCGTCTGCATGCTGCCCCTCAGTGACATCATCCGTAAACATATCAGTTTTTACATGCATGCTGATGACACTCAGCTCTACCTCACTACCACTTCTCTCGACTCCTACACTGTCTCTAAATTATCAGGCTGCTTATCTGACATCCAGTACTGGCTGAGCAGAAATTTCCTTCAATTGAATATTGCAAAGACCGAAGTCATTGTCTTTGCTCCCCATGACAAATTCCATTCCCTAGCTAATGACTCCATCCCTCTTCCTGACAACTGTGAGGCTGAATCAGACTGTTCACAACCTTGGTGCCATATTTGACTCCAAGAGGAGCTTCCGACGACATATCCGCACCATCACTAAGACTGCCTATTTCCACCTCCGTAAAAATCACCAAAGTCCATCCCTTTCTCAGCTCACCTGCTGCTGAAACCCTTAGTTATGTCTTTGCAACCACTAGACTTAATTATTCCAACACAATCCTGTCTGGTCTCTCACATTTTACCATCCGTAAACTGTAGGTTAGAACATTACAGCGCAGTACAGGCCCTTCGGCCCTCGATGTTGCGCCGATCATCTGACCTACACTATTCCATTTTCATCCATATGTCTATCCAATGACCACTTAAATGCCCTTAAAGTTGGCCAGTCTACTACTGTTGCAGGCAGGGCGTTCCACGCCCCTACTACTCTCTGCGTAAAGAAACTACCTCTGACATCTGTCCTATATCTTTCACCCCTCAACTTAAAGCTATGTCCCCTCGTGTTTGCCATCATCATCCGAGGAAAAGGACTCTCACTATCCACCCTATCTAACCCTCTGATTATCTTGTATGTCTCTATTAAGTCACCTCTCCTCCTCCTTCTCTCTAACGAAAACAACCCCAAGTCCCTCAGCCTTTCCTCGTAAGACCTTCCTTCCATACCAGGCAACATCCTAGTAAATCTCCTCTGCACCCTTTCCAAAGCTTCCACATCCTTCCTATAATGCGGTGACCAGAACTGCACGCAATACTCAAGGTGCGGTCTCACCAGAGTTTTGTACAGCTGCATCATGACCTCGTGGCTCCGAAACTCGATCCCCCTACTAATAAAAGCTAACACACCATATGCCTTCTTAACAGCCCTATTAACCTGGGTAGCAACTTTCAGGGATTTATGTACCTGGACACCAAGATCTCTCTGCTCATCTACACTACCAAGAATCTTCCCATTAGCCCAGTACTCTGCATTGCTGTTACTCCTTCCAAAGTGAATCACCTCACACTTCTCCGCATTAAACTCCATTTGCCATCTCTCAGCCCAGCTCTGCAGCCTATCTATGTCCCTCTGTACCCTACAACACCCTTCGACACTATCCACAACTCCACCGACCTTCGTGTCATCCGCAAATTTACTAACCCACCCTTCTACACCCTCATCCAGGTCATTTATAAAAATGACAAACAGCAGTGGCCCCAAAACAGATCCTTGCGGTACACCACTAGTAACTAAACTCCAGGATGAACATTTGCCATCAACCACCACTCTCTGTCTTCTTTCAGCTAGCCAATTTCTGATCCAAAGCTCTAAATCACCTTCAATCCCATACTTCCATATTTTCTGCAATAGCCTACCGTGGGGAACCTTATCAAACGCCGTACTGAAATCCATATACACCACATCCACGGCTTTACCCTCATCCACCTGTTTGGTCACCTTCTCGAAAAACTCAATAAGGTTTGTGAGGCACGACCTACCTTTCACAAAACCGTGCTGACTATCGCAAATGAACTTATTCTTTTCAAGATGATTATAAATCCTATCTCTTATAACCCTTTCCAACATTTTACCCACAACCGAAGTAAGGCTCACAGGTCTATAATCACCAGGGCTGTCTCTACTCCCCTTCTTGAACAAGGGGACAACATTTGCTATCCTCCAGTCCTCCGGCACTACTCCTGTCGACAATGATGACATAAAGATCAACAACAACGGCTCTGCAATCTCCTCCCTGGCTTCCCAGAGAATCCTAGGATAAATCCCATCTGGCCCAGGGGACTTATCTATTTTCACTCTTTCCAAAATTGCTAACACCTCCTCCTTGTGAATCTCAATCCCATCTAGCCTAGTAGGCTGTATCTCAGTAATCTCCTCGGCAACATTTTCTTTCTCTACTGTAAATACTGACGAAAAATATTCATTTAACGCTTCCCCTATCTCCTCTGATTCCGCACACAACTTCCCACTACTATCCTTGATTGGCCCTGTTCTAACTCTAGTCATTCTTTTATTCCTGATATACCTATAGAAAGCCTTAGGGTTTTCTTTGATCCTATCCGCCAATGACTTCTCGTGTCCTCTCCTTGCTCTTCTTAGCCCTCCTTTTAGATCCTTCCTGGCTAGCTTGTAACTCTCAAGCGCCCTAACTGAGCCTTCACATCTCATCCTGACATAAGCCGCCCTCTTCCTCTTGACAAGCGCTTCAACTTCTTGAGTAAACCATGGCTCCCTCGCTCGACAACTTCCTCCCTGCCTGACAGGTACATACTTATCAAGGACACGCATTAGCTGCTCCTTGAATAAGCTCCACATTTCGTTTGTGCCCATCCCCTGCAGTTTCCTTCCCCATCCTACACATCCTAAATCTTGCCTAATCGCGTCATAATTTCCTTTCCCCCAGCTATAATTCTTGCCCTGCGGTATATACCTGTCCCTGCCCATTGCTAAGGTAAACCTAACCGAATTGTGATCACTATCGCCAAAGTGCTCACCTACATCTAAATCGAACACCTGGCCGGGTTCATTACCCAGTACCAAATCCAATGTGGCATTGCCCCTGGTTGGCCTGTCCACATACTGTGTCAGAAAACCCTCCTGCACACACTGGACAAAAACAGACCCATCTAAAGGTTATCCAAAACTCTGCTGCCTGTGTCCTAACTCACACCAGTCCACCCATCCACTCCTGTGTACTTGCTGACCTATACTGACAATCACTAATCTACATTTTAAAACATGCCTCTTATCTGCCGTTATATCCTATGTGGCTTAGTGTCAAATTTTGCTTTATAAACGCTCATGTGAAGCGCCTTGGGGCATTTTATTATGTTAAAACACTACATAAACTCAAGTTGTTGTTATGTTGTCTGGCCTTATCCATGTGTGTGCTTTGTGTTGCTAGTTGTGCGTTCCTCTTTCTCGTCTCATTCTCATTCTTACCCCATGCGTTCCATTGTTTATCATTCACAGTGCATCACTGCTGTCATGTATTAATCACTCTGCCCCATTCTTATATTGTCCTATACTAGCTGCCACCCATCTTACTGTTGGTACTTCCCATGCTCCTCCACTTGCATTCTCTTCACACTTTCACAACGTCCTGTTTCCTTCCCATCTCTCCTCGGCCTTCGTATTGTATCCTTTCTTCTCCCCCTCTAGTCAGTCTCACCCCCTGTGATACTTTGTTCTACTATCCCCAAGCTTGCTGACTGCTTTTGGCAGCTGTGAATCCTGTTCAAAGCACCTCAGTACATAGCATAGCTACCATGTACAAATTAACCACCAGACACATTATAAGCTCACTGAGCAGCAGGACTTGCAGCTGCAGAGAGCAGCCAGTGAGCCCAGAGAGCAGTGTTGATCAAATGTGCTTCAAAGTGCCAAGCTGGTAAATTGGCAATGATCTGCTGGAAGGCTGCCAACTGCTGGAGAGGCTGGAAAACTGACATTGTCCTGCTGCTGGGGTGTTCTGGTGCTGAAGAGGCAAATCATTGGAAAGAGAGTCAGCTAAACCAAATTGTTTGAGGAGCCACTACATGGGCTGGGGTCCAAAAAGCAAATTGTCTGTTCTGAACACAGATGGTAGGCAGTCATGACTCAAAAGGCATGTTTATGTTTTAATCTCCTTAGGGAAAGTCTTGCTCAAGTACTCAGAGCCCTCAAAACGTCAAACAAAACTACAGAACATTCCATTATTCCCACATTTCCATTTCTACCCTGGCCTATCAGCTCATCAGCTGACTGTTGTATTTTTGCACGTGGGTAGGTCCAGTCAGATTGTTCAAGCAAAGTTGCTCTGTATTGTAGAAAAAAATGGGGGGCAGTGGACAGTGCAATGGTTTAGCCACAAGCCTTGCACATCTGGAAATTGCATTCAAATCCAGCCCAAAGCAATAGGGTAAAATGAGTTTGATCTATCTAAACCCAGTTCCCAATGGATATGAACATAAAATTGCCCATCTCACTCAGAGCCTGCAGGATGACTAGTGAGAGAAATGGATAATCTATTATAGAGGTGCACTTGAAGTTGGAGCAGAGGCACATTTTTAAGGAACAGACAGAACTTGCTTCAATATGATCAGCAAAAATTCAAAAAGATTTTAAAGAATGTTGACCATAAATTAGGCCAGAATCGGTGTATAGATTTCAACTGTGCAATTGTGTAAAATGGGTAAAAGTAAGTCAGCTACAATAGATCAGAGAGCACCGTCTGGGTTGGCAGAAACACCTAAAAAAAAATGGAGGTGGTTTTCTTCCATTGTTTTGGGGGGCAGGGGTTTGAAGGACAGAGGAAAGAAGACAGAGATATAGAGAGAAAATGAATAATGCAGCTGAGCTTTATTGTTGGAGAACATTCTTGATCTGAAGAAGCTGACTCATTTTAATTCAATCTTTGAATTTTCTCATGTTCCCTAGGTTTGTGAGATCTGCCAACTTTTGCACTATGGTTGCGATTCCAGCAGATCCACCGAGGACACCCTTGGCAGGGCACACGGTCGTGTGCAAATAGTCACCATCGCAGTTACAGTCTGTGGTGTTAGGTTTGGCACTGGCAGTGAATCTGTGCATCCAGTTGTGCTTTAGTGGCTCAGGGTAACAACAATAATTTCAATTTAAATAGTCTTTAAAGTAATAAAACATCCTGAGAGGCTTCAGAGGAGTGTTATAAAACAAAATTTGACACCAAGCCACATGAGGAGATATTAGTTCAGATGACCAAGAGCTTGGTCGGTGTTAAGGAGTGTCTTAAAGGAGAAAAGAAAGATGGAGAGATGGAGAGGTTTAGGGAGAGAATTCCAGAGCTTAGGGCCTTGGCAGCTGAAGGCACTACCACCCATGCTGGAGCGATTAAAATCAGGGATGCACAAAAGACTAGAATTAGAGAAGCACAGATGTCTCAGAGGGTTGTGGGGCTGGAGGAGATTACAGAGATAGGGAGGGGCGAGGACATGGATGGATTTGAAAACAAGGGTGAGAATTTTAAAACTGAGATGTTGCTTGACCAGGAGCCAATGTAAGTCAGCGAGCACAGAAGTGATAGGGGAATGGGAATTGGTGCTAGTAAGGACATGGGCAGCAGAGTTTTGGATGACCTCAAGTTTACAGAAGGTAGAAAGTGAGAGGTTGGCCAGGAGTGTGATGGAATAGTCAAGTCTAGAGGGAACAAACACATAGAGTTTCAGCAGCAGATGAGCTGAGACAGGGATGGAGTCGGGCAATGTTGCAGAGATAGCCAGTCTTAGCGATGGTGCAGAAACGTGGTTGGAAGCTCATCTCAGGATCAAATATAATACATAGGTTGTTAACAGACTGGTTCAGCCTCAATGGTTGCTAGGGTGAGAGATGGAGTCACTGGCTAGGGAACAGAGTTTGTAGCGGGGACTGAAGACAATGGCTTCTGTCTTTCCAACATTTAGTTGGAGGAAATGTCTGCTTGTCCAGTACTGGATGCCGAACAAACACTCTTGACAATTTAGAGACAGTGGAATGGTTGAGAGAGGTGTTGGTGAGGTAGAGTTGGGTGTCGTTGGTGTACATGTGGGAACTGCTGCTGTGCTTTCGGGTGATGGCACTGAGGGACAGTAAAATCCTGGAACTCACTTCCTAACAGCCCTGTGGGTGTACCTACCCCACATGGACTTCAGCGGTTCAAGAAGGCAGCTCACCACCACCTTCTCAAGGGCAATTAGGGATGGGCAATAAATGCTGGTCTGGCCAGCGACACCCACATCCCATGAATGAATTTTTTAAAAATGTAGATGAGATTTAAGAGGGGGCCAAGGTTAGCTCCTTGGGAGACGTCAGATGGAGCGGGAAGAGAAGCTATTGCAGGAGATTCTCTGGCTACGATTAGATAGGCAAGAATGGAACCAAGCGAGTGCAGCCCCAACCAGCTGGACAATGGCAGAGAGGTATTTAAGGAGAATGATGGTGTGTGGTCAACCATGTCAAAGGCAGCGGACAGGTTGAGGAGAGATAGTTTGTCATTGCCAATCACATAGAATGTCATTTATGACTTTCACAAGAGCTGTTTGGGGACTGTGGCAGTGGCAGAACCCTGATTGGAGAGATTCAAACATGGAATTTTGGAAAAAATGGGCAAGCATTTGGGAGGCGATAGTACATTCAAGCACCTGGGAGAGGAAAGAGAGGTTGGAGATGAGGCACAATTTTTCTAGGTGTTACTAGATGCAGAAATCAACAAGCGCATGGGTAAGGCTTCCACTGCTATGTTCAGACTGGCCAAGAGAGTGTGGGAAAATGGCGCACTGACACGGAACACAAAAGTCCGAGTGTATCAGGCCTGTGTCCTCAGTACCTTGCTCTACGGCAGCGAGGCCTGGACAACGTATGCCAGCCAAGAGCGACGTCTCAATTCATTCCATCTTCGCTGCCTTCGGAGAATACTTGGCATCAGGTGGCAGGACTATATCTCCAACACAGAAGTCCTTGAAGCGGCCAACATCCCCAGCTTATACACACTACTGAGTCAGCGGCGCTTGAGATGGCTTGGCCATGTGAGCCGCATGGAAGATGGCAGGATCCCCAAAGACACATTGTACAGCGAGCTCGCCACTGGTATCAGACCCACCGGCCGTCCATGTCTCCGTTATAAAGACGTCTGCAAACGCGACATGAAATCGTGTGACATTGATCACAAGTCGTGGGAGTCAGTTGCCAGCATTCGCCAGAGCTGGCGGGCAGCCATAAAGACAGGGCTAAATTGTGGCGAGTCGAAGAGACTTAGTAGTTGGCAGGAAAAAAGACAGAGGCGCAAGGGGAGAGCCAACTGTGCAACAGCCCCAACAAACAAATTTCTCTGCAGCACCTGTGGAAGAGCCTGTCACTCCAGAATTGGCCTTTATAGCCACTCCAGGCGCTGCTTCACAAACCACTGACCACCTCCAGGCGCGTATCCATTGTCTCTCGAGATAAGGAGGCCCAAAAGAAAGAAACAACCAAGGCAGGAGGAGCGCGCTTTTAATTCAGTCCCACTTCTCAACAGGTCACAACATATATTTAAATTTTCCCACTTACCAAAACTGTCAATCCTATTCTCTATTTTTATCCTAGAATAAAGCACACCAACCAGGTTTCTTTAATTAACAATAAAATTATCCGTTTATTATAAACCAAGTCTTAACCAGTAATGAAGTAAACAAATGCCCAAATTGAAATATTAAATTGCCTTATTTTATCCTATCCCTCACGCAGTCACATACATACATACAAAACCAGTTAACCGGAAAGAAAATTTTTGCTTACAGCTGTTACAAAGAAATAGAAGGAATAAAAAAATAAACTTAGACTGAAGAGAAGGTATGGAAGTCCTTTGTTTTGGCAAGGTGTCCCAAAGACAATTAGGTGGCTGCCACTCGGAATCTTCCTGGAACAGTTCTTTCCAGGCGCTGTTGATGAACAGTCTGGTAGGCCTTCATGGGATGCAGCTACAGAAGGCTTCACATAAGTATACATCAGGTCTGCAGCAACAAAGATTTCAATTCTCACACATTCTCACACATTCGATGCAAAGTTCCTTCAAAGATGCAAGGTTTCTGCAAACAGGCAGGATTTCTTCAAATACAGGAGGCAACAATACAACGTGATGCAGGAATTCTTTAAAGATGCAGGGATTCTTCAAAGAGAGAGATATCAGCTGTCTTCTCCTGCCAGGCATGAGGCAATGCCTCCTTTTCTTTTCTTGGTCAAACACCCATTGGTTTTTTTAACAGTTCAAAATGAAACTAAAACCTTTCCAGAGGCAAGTCGTATGACAACTATAAACCTTGATTTGTCAGTCCCTTGTAAATATTCTTTTCAGAGTCACAAGCACAAACTCCCTGCTGGGTTATTTGCTAACAGATGCTTTCCAGTAAGATTTGTTTACTAGTTAACCTTCTGTTGGCCTTCCTTTTATGAAAAACACCCAAAGTACAGCTTCTTCAAGATTCCAGCATCCATGGAATCCTTTTCAGTTTTTAAAATATAGATTCTCAAGTTTTAATATAAAAATGGAAACCCTTGTAACAAAGGAAGGAGGAGTCAAGGGGTGATTTTTTTCAGGAAGGCTGATGACAACAGATTTGAAAGAGAGGGAGACAGCATCTGAGGATAGAGAGCCATTAACAATATCAGCTAATATGGGGACCAGGAGGGGAAGTCAGGTGGTCAGCATTTTTGTGGGAATAGGGTCAAGGGAGTGGGAGGTGGGTCTCATGGACAAGATAAGCTTATCATACCATACAAATTAGGAGCAGAAGTAGGCCATTCAGCCCCTCGAGCCTGCTCCACCATTCAATACGATCATGGCTGATCTGTTTCTGACTTGAATTCCACACTCCCATCTACCCCCGATAATCTTTGATTCCTTTGCCTAACAAGAATCTATTTACCTCCGCCTTAAAAATATTCAGTAACCCCACTTCCACCACCTTCTGAGGCAGAGAATTCCAAAGTTGCACAACCCTCTGAAAGAAAAAAATTCTCCTCATCTCTGTCCTAAAAGGGTGATCCCTAATTTTAAAACAGTGCCCCCTAGTTCTGGACTCATCCACAAGAGGAAACATCCCCTCCACATCCACCTTGACAAGATCATTCAGGATCTTATATACTTCAATCAAATCTCCCCGCACTCTTCTAAACTCCAGTGAAAACAAGCCAAATTTGTCCAAATTTTCCTCATAAGACAACCCACTCATTCCAGGTATCAACCTAGCAAACCACCTCCGAACTGCCTCCAATGCATTTACATCCTTCCTTAAATAAGGAGACCAAAACTGCCCACATTATTTGACTTGTGGTCTCACCAATGCCCTGTACAACTGAAGCATAACATCCTTAACTTTTATTTTCAATTCCTCTCGTAATAAAGGAAAGCATTCCATTAGCTTTCTTTATTACTTGCTGTACCTGCATACTAACTTTTTGTGACTCATGCATTAGAACACCTAGATCCCTCTGCAACTCAGAATTCTGCAGTCATTCTCTGTTTAAGTAATACTCTGCTTTTTTATTCTTCCTGCCAAAGTGAACAACTTCACATTTTACCACATTATACTCCATCTGCCAGATTTTTGCCCACTCACTCAACCTATCTATATCGATCTGCAACCTCCTTATGTTCTCTTCACAACATACTTTCCTCCCTATCTTTGTGTCATCTGCAAATTTAGCTACCATGCCATCGCTCCCCTCATCTAAGTCATTGATGTAAATTGTAAAAAGTTGTGGCCCCAGCACAGGCTCCTGTGGGACTCCACTCGTCACATCCTGCCAATCAGAAAAGGACCCAATTATGCATACTCTGTTTTCTGCCAGCCAGCCAATCTCCTATTCATGCTAATATGGTACCACCTACACCATGAGTTCCTACTTTGCAATACCTTTTATGTTGCATCTTGTCAAATGCTTTCTAGAAATCCAAGTACAGTACATTAGCAGGCTCCCCTTCACCCACAGTGCATGTTACTCCTTCAAAAAACTCCAATAAATTGGTTAAACATGATTTCCCTTTCACAAAGCCATGCTGACTATTCCCGATTATCTTGAGTTTTTCTAAGTGCCCAGCTATAGCCTCGTTAATGATTGATTCTAACAGCTTCCCCATGACAGCTTGGGAGAGGTGATGAGGAGCGATGGGACAGAAACAAGAGAAAGATGCAAGTTCAGGGCTAGGGCAGGGGGGAAACCTTAAAGGAAGTTTGACCCAGTGGGCTAGGAGAAGGGAGGTAATTGGCAGAGGCAGCTGATCATATTTCCTCAATTTTAGTGACAAAGAAATCCTTGAGCCCCTCACACTTGTTGGAGTTGAGGATGGAGGTCACAGGGGAGCCGTTGGTTAGCAGTAGAGGAAAAAAGCCAGGCGTTATCTCTGGATTTCAGGATGATCCTGGAATACAGATATTGTGTCCATTTTCCATTCGGTGTGCCTTGCTTTTTCTAATTGTTACGACCAGGTGAGAAAGAGGTCTAGAGTTCCCTTTCAGCCTTCACCTGGTCTTACTGTAAAAGGGTTTAGTTTTAAATAGTTTTAGTTTAAGCTCCCCCTTGGTGAATCCTTGTTCACCGCTTTCCAATTATAAGGCAAAGAAACCAGCACAAACAGGCTTTCTTAGGGTTAAAGAAAAAAAGTTGAAATTTATTAAACTTAAACTCTAATTCGGTTGATGTCTACGATACACGACACGTCCACGCTAGTATGCATACGTGATACCCACATGCAAATAGAGACAGTAAACAGCAGAAGAAAAATAAAATGGAAAAATTTGAGGCAATATCTTAAGAGTTATTGTTACAGTTCTTCTTTGCAGTAAAAGAGGCCAGGTCTCAGCTGGCTACTTTAGCCGCCTTGCCAGTTTCTCAAAGGACACAAAAAATTCTTCTACAAACTCTTCATTGAATTTTGGAATTAGTTGAGCTAGTTTTAACAATTTTGTACCCAGCCCTAAATTCTGCTCCTCCACATTGGCCATGCTTTCACTGGGGTTACTTTGTCGCCCCCTAGTTAACTCAAGCCACTTCATCTCTCTTTCTTCACATTGCTTCCGTAATATTCTTTCTCTCTCCCTCTCCTGCCTTTCATTTTCTTCACATTCCTTCTGGTAGGCTCTCTCTTTCTCCCACTCCTGCCTCTCCCGTTCTCATTCCCTGTCATTGAATTCAAGTTCCCTTGTTCCAATTGTATCTTTGTTAACAATACCCTGTGTGAATCTGCTTCTTACCCTCTTCAGATTCAAGGGAAAAATGGTTGGCCACTAGCCTTAGGAGTTCAGACTTCCTAGCCTTGCCACGTACAGTGATCCCACACTGCTCAGCCATTTTCCTCAACTCCTCCATAGACAGTGCTTTTAACTTATCCCAAGTTACTTCACCCTGGCCTGGCCAGCCACTAGCTTCAGTTACAGACATCTTAGTATTCAAGCACACACAACCACAAGAAAAACTGTATTGAAATCTTGCTCTTTTTGATTGGGAACAATTTGGCTTCCCACTTCCAATTTCTCTCATTTGTCTGTGGTACAATTCCGGACGCTAGCACCCAAATTTCTAATTGTTACGACCAGGTGAGAAAGGTGTCTAGGGATACTTTTCAGCCTTCACCTGGTCTTACTGTGAAAGGGTTTAATTTTAAACACATGTGTTTTTAGCTCCCCCTTGGTGAATCCTTGCTCACCGCTTTCCAATTATAAGACAAAGAAAGTAGCACAAACAGGCTTTCTTAGGTTTCAGGAAGAAAAGTTGAAATTTACTAAACTTAAACTCTAATTCGGTTGACGCCAATGGATACACGGCACACCCACGCTAGCATGCATACACAATACCCACATGAAAATAGAGACAGTAAACAACAGAAGAAAAATAAAGTGGAAAGATTTGAGGCAATATCTTAAGAGTTGTTGTTATGGTTCTTCGAGCTCACTGTAGAGTCCTTGATTGTAGGTAGATCTTGCTTTTCGTTGGGGCTCAGTATTCTTCTTAAACCTTGTTCGCTGTAGGAGACTCTTCTGTCTTGGGGTTCATGTGTCTTCAGTGGATTCAGAGGCTTGTGAGAAAAAGATGGGAGCAGACAGGAGAGAGATCTTCTCAGTCCAGGAGAAAACAGACACTTTCTTCAAACTCTCTGTGGCCAGTTCAAAAGAAAACCCTGGAACAGCCTGGTAGTCATGTGACCAGTTGGTCTAACCAGTCCTGGCCCTTGTGGATTGCATCCTCCTTAGCAGGCCCTGGAATGTGCTTCCTCACCTTCGATGTCTGTTAGTATGTAAATGTCTTTTTCCAGCCATGGCTGATCTGTTTAACAAGTTCTTTCTTCACTCCAGTAACAGTTTACAATCAATGCTCATGACAAAATTAATGTGCATCATTCTTGGCAGTTGGGGGCCTAGCATGGCACTAATCTCGTTATAAAGTAATTTTGTGATTTCTTAAAATATGGGTTTGCTGATAGGAACTGCAAGATATGAAGATTCAAATTTTTACTTTCTGCACTAATGGTTTGAATCTTCTCTCTCTGGTTATAAATTTAAATGAAGCATATAAATTACCAAACAACTAGACAGGATTAAACAACAATAGAACATTCTTGAAGCAACATCATCATCATGTTGGCATTTACAGTATGGAATTGGTCATTCTCCTCCCTCACTGAAATAATTCACTTGTGTCTGCAGTCCTAGTGATTTATAGATTCTTCAACCATGAGAAAACAATAACAATTATCAGCTCATCACCTTCGTCATTGTGTGGGTGCGTGCACAGGTCAATAATGAACAAATCTGACACCAAAACATTCACTTAGATGAATATTCTTATCAATGTGTTTGGCACTGCTGACTATTGACTTCAATTATATTCCCCAGGAAGCAAATATTTTACAATAGATTTCAAAAATCTGTGATTGTAATTTGTCACACAGGAGCTAGGTAGTATATATCAAAATTTACTTTGCCTGAAAAAGTTTCAAATGTAATTAGCAGACAGTTGAACTATTTCATGTGTTCCTTACAACTGTGCATCCAATTGTCGGGGAGGGAGGAATAAAAATATCCACACATAGAAGCACGGTGGCTGTGCCAAAGCCACTCCCATTATTGGCTGTCCATCGTCCATCGGTGACTCATTCTCGTCAATGCTTAAATATATTGTGGAAATTGCTTCCTTCAGGTGATTGTGTGCAGGGTTTAAAAGTTATGTTAATTCATTAAGTGACCAGTGAGTGCCAGTTAAGTATTATTTATAACACCATCTGCCCACACTGGGCTATGAAATCTATGATATAAAAACAAGAAATGCTGGAAACACTCAGCAGTTCTGGCAGCATCTGTGGAGAGAGAAGCAGAGTTAACATTTCAGGTCAGTGACCTTTCTTCAGAACTGTGAAATCTATGGCAAGGTTCAAATTACTACAATGGCCATATTTTTATGCCACTACTAATTCCTCCCTCCAATATAAATATAAGTCCTGAAAGGTTAAATATAGGACCTGACACAAATCTTGTAGTCAGTGTTGGTAGCATAGTCAACTTGCATTTATGAATGGAAAATCATGTTTGATGAAGCTGTTGGAGTTGTTTTGAGGCTGTTACTAACAGAATTGATAAAGGGGAGTTGGTGGACATAGTATCCTTGGATTTTTGGAAGACTTTTGATAAAGTCCTCCACAGGAGGTTGGTTAGCAAAATTAAAGCACGTGGGATAGGAGGTAATATAATGGCATGGATTAAGGATTGGTTAACAGACAGAAAACAGAGAGTAGGAGTACCCCACTAATCATAAAAATGGGTCATTCTTGTATTGGTAGGTTGTGAATAGTGTGATACTGCAAGAATCAGTACTTGGGCCCCAGCTGGTCACAATATATACCAGTGATTCGGATGTGGGGACCAAATATAATATTTCGAAGTTCGCGGAAGACACAAAACTAGGTGGGAATGTGTGTTGTGAGGAAGATGCAAAGTGGCTTCAAGGGGATTTGATAGGCATACTGGGCTGAATTTTACTGGCCCTTCAACACCGTGGGTTACAAGAAGGGCCCGCCGCATATTACCAGCAGCGGCAGGACCTTGGTGCGGCCCCCTGCCACATGGCGGCGGCACTACAATTAGCATATGATAATGATTACTTACCTATGCTGATTATGCAGCCCACCGCCTCTCCACTGACACTGCCAGATTTTTCGTTGAACGGGTGGCCGTCACGTGCCGTCCCATTCACGATCTGAAAAGCCAGTGGGTCCTCACTCTGCATTATGGAATGGAGGTGGGAGGGGAGATACACAGAGGTCTAACTGTGCATTCTGGAAGGGAGGAGGAAGGGGGGATATGCAGGCATCTAACTCTACATTCTTAAAGAGAGGAGAGAGGGGGGATATGCAGGGGTCTAACTCTGCATTCTGGAAGGGAGGAGGGAGGGAGGATGCACAAGGGTCTAACTCTGCATTCTTAAAGGGAGGGAGTCTGGGATTACTGGAGGGAAAGCTGTGCTGGCATGAAGGGAGGTACCGTGTACCATCCTTCCGTTACCAGTGTACGCTCTGTGTTTGTGAGGGGGCAATGGCACACTAGACACCCTGTGTGTGGGCAGGGTGCCAGAAAGGGCAGGAGCATTAAGGTTCTATGGATGGTGGGGGCAATCGATTTAACTGGTAGGATCTTGATGTGGTCATGTTGTGCCAAGATGGGCAATGCCATGGCACGCCTCGTTGTTGATCCAGTAAAACAGCTGATGTACCCATCAACACCAATCGATGCCCTGTTAGGAACCTTCGAATCCATGCAGAGTTCGACTTTATTTATCATATGGAAATAGGTATGGCTCATCCTACATAGTGCGATCCTCTGCACGTGAGGATCCGTATGCGCCAGAGGCAATATCAACAGGCATGTGTGATCCGTAGAGGCCCCCAGTCATGAGCAGCAGCCCCCAAGGGGAGTCCGCCATTACGGTTGCCGTGCATCTACAGGCCCCACATGACATGCCATTGGATGTCACAGCACCAGTGTCAGAGGGGATTGCACATATAGAGAGGGTGGTGACACGTCTCTGTGCCCTGCTCAAGGATGACCTGCAGCACATGGGCTCCGGTGGACATCCCATGCCTTTGTTCCTCATAGTGGCATCAGTTCTCAAGCCTGACCCCTCTGATGCCTTTTAGGGGCCCAACAGAAACCTTTGTCAGCAGTGCGCCACTGCATCAGGGAGGTCACCAATGCCCTGCACCGGAGGGCCAGTGAGGATGTCTGCTTCAGGATAGACTCTCACAGCCAGGCCCAGAGGCTCAGAGGGCCATTGGTTCTGGCACCATTGCCGGAGAACAGTAGGTTGTAATGTTCACAGACTGCACTCATGTGGCCATCAGGCCTACTGCCAGGCTACCACCTGCAGACATCACCATTAAAGGAGCCCTCTCAATCTAGGTGAAGCTGGTATGTGAACACCGCAGATGCTTGCAGCGAATGTGTGACCGCTTCTCAGGCAGCTGCCATGACACCCAGGTCTTGCGCCAGTCCCGGCTGCCACGACTGTTCACTGAACTGGCTCAGAAGGAGGGGTGGCTTCTTGGAGATAAGGGCTATCCTTTGCAGACATGGCTCCCGACACCAGTGAGAGACTCCACCACTGCTGCAGAGGAGAGATACAATGCCAGCCACTGAGCTACATGAGCCATCATTGAGCAGGAGATCGACATGCTGAAAGAGCACCTGGATAGGGTGATGGCCTGTACTACGAGCCAAAAAGTCCAGCTCCTTTCTTTGCGGCTCTGCATAACTACGCACCCAATAGGCCTGGCATGATGAGGAGAGACGTCAACAGGATTCCTCCTCGGACTATGAGGATGCTGAGCACCTACAATATGAAAGACACAAAGGAGGGCAGATGGCACCCAGGCTCTGCACGCAAGGCCAGCAGTGAGGTAGGGATGTACGGCAGTGGCTTATGAGACAAAGGCTGTCTGCTCCATAGGAACCAACATGAGCTCTGCAAGTCACACATCACCCTCGCTCACCTGATGTGCACCAGTCCACATCTGCAGCATCCCTGTGTGAACCATTAGAGGCAGCAACTGACTGAGACAATGTCCGTATCATTGCATCCGTGGAGACGCTCATGTGTAATGGTGGCATGGCAATGATGTTATTGCATACGTTGGCTCTCCTGAAGCACCAACGGTGCAAAGGGATGTGACTGGCACTATATGCTGGCACACATCATTCACACAAAGAAAAGGACACACATGTTGGTGAGGAACATTTAGTGAAAGATGTCTTTACATAGCTGTGACACCCGTACATTCTCATTTGTGTCAGTGTGTCCTCTGTAAATCTCTGTAATACCTTTTATGGTGTATTTAAGTGTCACGTCCTGGAATGTGCAAATTTAAGATTATTCACCCAGGTACGGCACGCCTACAAGAAGGAATGTTACACTTGAGTGGGAGAAGAGGATCGCAACTTCACAGGACAGTGGGACACGGCAGGGTAAGTATGTGGTAGCAAAGCAGAAAGTGCTGGGGTAACTCAGCAGGTCAGACAGCATCTATGGAGAGAGAAGCTAAGTTAACTTTCAGGTCTGTGAACTTGGACAAGTTAACCCTGCTTCTCTCTTCACAGATGCTGCCTGACCTGCTGGATTTCTGCAGCACTTTCAGCTTTGCTGCAAGATTGACAGCAGCCCCACTCTTCAGCAGTCAGGTATTTCTTTGACATTCAGCAGGAAGCAAGTGCTGGGGTGCTTAAAATAGGGCCTCAGCACCTGTTGCAAAACTGTCAAAGGGTTCCTCACTGCGCCAAATGTCCCACCTTCCCCCACGTAATATTGGGGGGGAGGCTTGGCACAGTGATGCTAATAAGCCCCCGCGTGTAATATTGCGGGTGCTCTGCAGCGGCCGCTAAATGCGGGCACCGCGCTGAGTTGAAAGGGCGCCACCGCAGATGGCAGCGCCCCAATAAAATTCAGCCCAGTGAGTGGGCAAGAACATGGCAGATGGAATATAATGTGGAAAAATGTGAGATTATCCACTTTGGTACAAAGAACAGATTTGCAGAGTATTTCTTAAATGGTAAGAGATTAGAAAGTATAGATGTACAAAGGGACCTGGGTGTTCTCATCAATAAGTCACTGAAAGCTAACATGCAGGTGCAGGAAGCAATTAGGAAGCCCACCGTTATGTTCGCCTTTATCGCAAGAGGATTTGAGTACAGGAGTAGTGAAGTCTTGCTTCAATTGTATAGAACTTTGGCTAGACCGCAGTTGGAGTACTGTGTGCAGTTTTGGTCCTCTTACCTTAGGAAGGATATTATTGCCATAGAGGAAGTGCAACGAAGGTTCACTAGACTTATTCCTGGGATGGCAGGACTGTCCTATGAAGAGAGATTGGGGAAACTGGATCTGTATTCTCTGGAGTTTCGAAGAATGAGAGATGATCTCATTGAAATCTACAAAATACTTAAAAGGATAGACAGGGTAGATGCAATTAAGATGTTTCCCCTGGTTGGGGAGCCTTGAACCAGGGGACACAATTTCAAAATAAGGGGGAAGCCACTTAGGACAGAGATGAGGAGAAATCTCTTTACACAGAGGGTTATGAATCTTTGGAATTCTCTCCCCCAGAGGGCTGTGGAAGTTCAGTCATTGAGTCTGTTTAAAGCAGAGATTGACAGATTTCTAAATACCAGTGACATAGAGGCATTGGGGATAGTGTGGGAAAAAGACACTGGAGTGGATGATCGTCCATGATCGTATTGAATGGCAGCGCAGGTTCAATGGGCTGAATGACCTACTCCTGCTCCTATATTCCTATGTAAATTTAATAATTGTTAGCTGGACATCTTTAGTCATCTAATTATAACGTACAAGAAATTAAAAAGGGCATTTGCTTCCTGAACACCACAAAAATAATTTGGAGGTGCAGCTCAATTTAACTAATGCTCAGTGAGTTATTGACATCATCTGATAGTTAGAAACAGTCATACTTAGAACAAGCAATATCAGAATTAATTTTGCCCAAATGCAGCAGTCATGGTCAATGAGTTATTGTTCCTACCCAACCCCCCTCATCTCCTGAGGGTGGTGACTTGTGTTAAGACATGCTTCATGGGTGAGGGCAGCATCTTACATGGCTATGCACATGACCATAGGTAGCAAGGACTGTATATTACCAGGGAGTTAGCTGCGGACCTCACTGGCATCTCGATAACGGCTGCATCTAGCTGGTCACTGATACCAGAGCTGGAGAGTACATTCATTTCACGACAGACATGGCCTCACAGGGATAGAGGGCATGGGGTTTTGCCTGCATCGCTGGATTCCACCAGGTGCCGGGTATCATCAAGTGCAGCCATGTGGCCATCAAGTCACTGAGTGAGCAGCCAGTGAGATCCATCAATAGGAAGGGCTTCCACTTCCTCAAGGTCCAATTGGTCAGCAACTACAACAAAAAGAGCTTCCTCCATGTGTTCATTTTCTTTCCTGCTATGACACCTTCATCCTCTGCCAGTCCAGGCTGCCTCTTCACTCCAACCCCCAAAGTCTGTAGATGACTTTTTAAAAAATTATTTCATGACATGTGGGTGTTGCTGGCAAGGCCTGCATTTGTTGCCCATCCCTAATTGTCCTTGAACTGAGTGACTTGCTAGGCCATTTCAGAGGGCAGTTAAGAGTCAACAACATTGCTGTGGGTCTGGAATCACATAAAGGCCAGATCAGGTAAAGATGGCAGATTTCATTCCCGAGAAGACATTAGTGAACCTGATGTGTTTTTATGACAATTAATGATAGTTTCATGGTACCATTACTGATATTAGTTTTCAATTCCAAATATAGTTATTAATTAATTGAATTTAAATTCCACCAGCTGCTGTGGTGGGATTTGAACCCGTGTCCCCAGGGCATTAGCCTGGGTCTCTGCATTACTAGGTAGTGACATTATCACCATGCCATCTCCCCATCCTAGGGGACAAAGGGTATTCCTTGAAGACATGGCTACTGACCCCTCTACAGGAGCCCCAGACAGAAGTACAGAGGTGGTACAACCAATGCCACCTGCTCAGTAGGACAACCATTGAGTAGGCCAATGGCCTGGTCAGGTGGCACCCTTCAATATGCTCCTGCAAAGATCTCGGTCATTGTGGCAGTTTGTTGCGTTCACCATATCATGGCCCTCCCGAGAGGTGTGGCCCTTGAGGATGGTGAGGCCCTGGAAAGAGACAGCTCATCAGGGGAGGAGCAGGAGCAGAAGGTGAGAGAGGAGGAGAAAGTGGAGGCAGAGGGAGATGACTGGGCATGGCAAGGGGCACGAAGGGGTCATGAGATGCTATCAATGTCAGGGATCATCTGATTCAGTAATATTTCAACTGAGCCCTCTGATCCAGGTTGAGGGGCTTGGCATGGAAGGGAGTCTGAGATATCTGTGCTAACACATGCATGGAAGATGCTGCTTGGAACTTCTGATCACTTACCGCCAATGAAGGAAGCACATCTGCTCACAGGCTTTGTCCTCCTCATGAAGGATAGGCCTCCTTCTGCGCTGTAACAATTCTGTGATTCTGTTATCTCTTTTTTTTTATTCATTCATGGGATGTGGGCGACGCTGGCCAGGCCAGCATTTATTGCCCATCCCTAATTGCCCTTGAGAAGGTGGTGGTGAACTGCCTGCTTGAACCGCTGCAGTCCATGTGAGGTAGGTATACCCACAGTGCTGTTAGGAAGGGAGTTCCAGGATTTTGACCCAGCGACAGTGAAGGAACGGCGATATAGTTCCAAGTCAGGATGGTGTGTGACTTGGAGGGGAATTTGCAGCTGGTGGTGTTGCCATGTATTTTCTGCCCTTGTCCTTCTAGTTGGTAGAGGTCGCGGGTTTGGAAGGTGCTGTCGAAGGAGCCTTGGTGCATTGCTGCAGTGCATCTTGTAGATGGTGCACACTGCTGCCACTGTGCGTCGGTGGTGGAGGGAGTGAATGTTTGTAGATGGGGTGCCAATCAAGCAGGCTGCTTTGTCCTGGATGGTGTCGAGCTTCTTGAGTGTTGTTGGAGCTGCACCCATCCAGGCAAGTGGAGAGTATTCCATCACACTCCTGACTTGTGCCTTGTAGATGGTGGACAGGCTTTGGGGAGTCAGGAGGTGAGTTACCCACCTCAGGATTCCTAGCCTCTGACCTGCTCTTGTAGCCACGGTATTTATATGGCTACTCCAGTTTAGTTTCTGGTCAATGGTAGTCCCTAGGATGTTGATAGTGGGGGATTCAGTGATGGTAATGCCATTGAATGTCAAGGGGAGATGGTTAGATTCTCTCTTGTTGGAGATGGTCATTGCCTGGCACTTGTGCGGCATGAATGTTACTTGCCACTTATCAGCCCAAGCCTGGATATTGTCCAGGTCTTGCTGCATTTCTACACGGACTGCTTCAGTATCTGAGGAGTCACAAATGGTGCTGAACATTGTGCAATCATCAGCGAACATCCCCACTTCTGACCTTATGATTGAAGGAAGGTCATTGATGAAGCAGCTGAAGATGGTTGGGCCAAGGACACTACCCTGAGGAGCTCCTGTAGTGATGTCCTGGAGCTCAGAAGATTGACCTCCAACAACCACAACCATCTTCCTTTGCGCTAGGTATGACTCCAGCCAGTGGAGGGTTTTCCCCCTGATTCCCGTTGACCTCAGTTTGCTAGGGCTCCTTGATGCCATACTCGGTCAAATGCTGCCTTGATGTCAAGGGCAGTCACTCTCACCTCACTTTTGTCCATGTTTGAACCAAGGCTGTAATGAAGTCAGGAGCTGAGTGGCCCTGGCGGAACCTAAACTGAGTGTCACTGAGCAGGTTATTGCTAAGCAAGTGCCGCTTGATGGCACTGTTGATGACACCTTCCATCACTTTACTGATGATTGAGAGTAGGCTGATGGGGCGGTAATAGGCCGGGTCGGACTTGCCCTGCTTTTTGTGTACAGGACATATTTTCCACATTGTAGGGTAGATACCAGTGTTGTCGCTGTACTGGAACAACTTGGCTAGGGGCGTGACAAGATCTGGAGCACAGGTCTTCAGTACTATTACCAGAATATTGTCAGGGCCCATAGCTTTTGTAGTATCCAGTGCCTTCAGTCGTTTCTTGATATCATGCGGAGTGAATCGAATTGGCTGAAGTCTGGCATCTGTGATGGTGGGGACTTCAGGAGGAGGCCGAGATGGATCATCAACTCGGCACTTCTGGCTGAAGATTGTTGCAAATGCTTCAGCCTTATCTTTCGCACTGATGTGCTGGGCTCCCCCATCATTGAGGATGGGGATATTTGTGGAGCCACCTCCTCCAGTTAGTTGTTTGATTGTCCACCACCATTCACGGCTGGATGTGGCAGGACTGCAGAGCTTAGATCTGATCCGTTGGTTATGGGATCGCTTAGCTCTGTCTATCGCATGCTGCTTTCGCAGTTTGGCATGCAGATAGTCCTGTGTTGTAGCTTCACCAGGTTGACACCTCATTTTGAGGTATGCCTGGTGCTGCTCCTGGCATGCCCTCCTGCACTCTTCATTGAACCAGGCTTGGTCTCCTGGCTTGATGGTAATGGTAGAGTGGGGGATATGCCAGGCCATGAGGTTACAGATTGTGGTTGAGTACAATTCTGCTGCTGCTGATGGCCCACAGTGCCTCATGGATGCCCAGTTTTGCATTGCTAGATCTGCCCGAAATCTAAACCATTTAGCACGGCGATAGTGCCACACAACACGATGGACGGTATCCTCAATGTGAAGGCGGGACTTCGTCTCCACAAGGACTGTGCGGTGGTCACTCCTACCAATACAGTCATGGACAGAAGCATCTGCAGTGGGCAGATTGGTGAGGACGAGGTCAAGTGTGTTTTTCCCTCGTGTTGGTTCCCCCACCACCTGCCGCAGACCCAGTCTCGCAGCTATGTCCTTTAGGACTCGGCCAGCTCGGTCAGTAGTGGTG
The DNA here is from genome assembly GCF_036365525.1 of Heterodontus francisci. Taxonomy (NCBI): domain Eukaryota; kingdom Metazoa; phylum Chordata; class Chondrichthyes; order Heterodontiformes; family Heterodontidae; genus Heterodontus; species Heterodontus francisci. The sequence goes on from NC_090378.1 coordinate 69,048,507, forward strand.
CTACCGAGCCACTCTTGGTGATGGACATTGAAGTCCCTACCCAGAGTACATTTTGTACCCTTGCCACCCTCAGTGCTTCCTCCAAGTGGTGTTCAACATGGTGGAGTACTGAGTCATCAGCTGAGGGAGGCGGTAGGTGGTAATCAGTAGGAGATTACCTTGCCCATGTTTGACCTGATGCCATGAGACTTCATGGGGTCCGGAGTCGATGTTGAGGACTCCCAGGGCAACTCCCTCTCTACTGTATACCACTGTGCCACCACCTCTGGTGGGTCTGTCCTTCCAGTGGGACAGGACATACCCGGGGATGGTGTCTGGGACATTGTCTGTAAGGTATGATTCCGTGAGTATGACTATGTCAGGCTGTTGCTTGACTAGTCTGTGGGACAGCTCTCCCAACTTTGGCACCATCTCATGCCACTATTCCTGTCTTGGCAGCAATAAAAGGATTCTCAGACCTGTGGCTTAAAGAGTCATCATTTATACATTCCAAACATTATAGGACAGCACAGTGGCGCAGCGGTTAGCACTGCAGCCTCACAGCTCCCGGTTCAGTCTGGGTACTGCCTGTGCGGAGATTGCAAGTTCTCCCTGTGACTGCGTGGGTTTCCACCGGGTGCTCCGATTTCCTCCCACAGCCAAAGATGCAGGTTGATCGGTAAATTGGTCATTGTAAATTGCCCCTAGTGTAGGTAGGTGGTAGGAGAATGGTGGGGATGTGGTAGGGAATATGGGATTAATGTAGGATTAGTGTAAATCGGTGGTTGTTGGTCAGCACAGACTCGATGGGCCAAAGGGCCTGTTTCAGTGCTGTATCTCTAAATAAAAAAATTAATTAAAAAAAGGTAGACAGAGACAGTTACTCATGCACTTACTCACTTTGTGCTCCACACAACATGGTGATCTCCTCATGCCACTCTTTGGAAAGAGGACCTCCCTCCTCTCCCTCATGGCCTCCAACATTAGATCCAGGTTGGCATTAATGAAGCAAGGGGCAGCCTTGCCCTGAGTGCCAGGCCTCCAGCTCCCCTGTGGCATCTCACTTCCCTCTGGTGTTGTGGAAGGCTTTGGCACAATTAGCAGAACCCTCCCCTAGGACAACCAGCAGCCTCAGTGATTGCTGCCATGGGGAGTCTAAATCAATCCCACACTTCATCTGACCCACCGCTGTTCCCAGCCCAACTGGCTCTAATTGGACAGGAAACCTGTCTCCATATCAATTAAGGGCTCACCTACAGTAAAATCTTTAACTTTAATCAGTTTCCCACTGGAAGCGGATTTCTGACCCGAAATGTTTCCTGCCACGGTGGCGAAAATTCAGCCTATGGAAGCCTCAACAAGACCATAAGTGCAGGCAGTCCTGACATATCACTATTCATATCACTCTATATCTATCCCTGTAACTGCCAATCCTGTTCCCAGATGTACTTATCTGATATCACAGTAGGTTTCCATCACCAGGAGCTCTCTTAGCCATTAATAGAAACTCAAAAGGTACAGGAAAGATTCAAGTCTGACTATAGATTTTCACCCCTAGATATAGCATAGGTTTTCAAAAAGATAGACATAATAAACAAAATATTGTGGCAGTGGCGAAGGAGGGAAAGAGAAGCAATATTTAAAATAAATGTAATTTTTAAAAAATGGAAAGCATGCTATTGAACATCAAAAAAATTAAATATGTGCCAATAACTTTCCATGAACTATTGTCATCCTCCCACCTCATACATCACAAACGATGCAAGCCAAGAATTAGTTCCAGTTCTGAACCTATATGGTTACAACGGTAATGCTTATCTATTTTATTTCTGGATGTTTAATGTTGTCAAGATACCGAACTGTCAGCAGAATTGGAATACTGTCAAATTTTCCACCTTCTTCTTCAAGGAGTTAATAAAAACCTTAGAATCCTGGTCATGCATTACATATCTTTCCTTTTAAAAGAAGTCAGCTCTGCAGTTCAGAAATCACAGTCTTTGCCATACATTTGCTCATAAAATTGAACTGAGTTACGAAGGAGTGAGAATGTAGGAGGAAGAAGCAGCTTCAGCCAAGTTTGTTGCAACTGGAATATTAGCATTGCAGGTGACTGTTTCTCTGCCTAGGTCAGTTTGCTTTGATTTGGCTCAGATATGCTGGTTAGCTTTTCAATTAATACAAACAACTTTTCTTATAAACTGAAGCGTTACTTACAGATCCAAAGCCTCTACTGGTATTAGGTAATAAAGGATGATTGCATTGATTACAGCTGAGAACTTAAAGGGAAATCTGCTCCCACTTTCCCATATTGCTATTCTGATGCAGCCTTTCAAGAGGTTATTGAGAAAAGGAATTCAGTCCAAAAACAACCTGTGAATTGGTGTCTTTATATAGGGCAGGATTTTCACTGTGAGCTTCAGGACCCTGCTGTTAGGCTCAAATTTTTTTTTAATTTATTCATGGATGCGGGCTAGGCCAGCATTTATTGCCCATCCCTAATTGCCCTTGAGAAGGTGGTGGTGAACTGCCTTCTTGAACTGCTGCAGTCCTGGGGTGTAGGTACATCCATAGACTGTTAGTTAGGGAGTTCCAGGATATTGACCCAGTGACAGTGAAGGAATGGCGTTGTAGTTCCAAGTCAGGATGGTGTGTAGCTTGGACAGGAACTTATAGGTAGCTGTGTTCTAATGCACCTGCTGCCCTTGTCCTTCTAGGTGGTAGAGGTTGTGGGTTTGGAAGGTGCTGTCTAAGGAGGCTTGGTGAGTTGCTGCAGGGCATCTTGTAGATGGTGCACACTGCTGCCACACTGTGCATCGGTGGTGGAAGGAGTGAATGTTGAAGGTGAAGATGGAGTGCCAATCAAGCGGGCTGCTTTGTCCTGGATGGTGTTGAGCTTCTTGAATGTTGTTGGAGTTGCACCCATCCAGGCAAGTGGAGAGTATTCCATCATACTCCTGACTTGCGGCTTGTAGATGGTGGGCAGGCATTGAGGGAATCAGGAGGTGAGTTACTCACTGCAGAATTCCCAGCCTCTGACCTGCTCTTGTAGCCATAGCATTTATGTGACTGGTCCAGTTCAGTTTCTGGTCAATGGTAAACCCCAGGATGTTGATCGTGGGGGATTCAGCGATGGTAATGTAATTGAACATCAAGGATAGATGGTTAGATTCCCTTTTGTTTGAGATGGTCATTTCTTGGCATTTGTGTGGTGCGAATGTTATTTGCCACTTATTAGCCCAAGTCTGGATGTTGTCCAAATCTTGCTGAATCTGGACACAGGCCGCTTCATTATCTGTGGAGTCGTGAATGGTGCTCAGCATTGTACAATCATCAGCGAACATCCCTACTTCTGACCTTATGATGGAGGGAAGGTCATTGGTGAAGAAACTGAAGATGGTGGACCTAGGACACTACCCTGAGGAACCCCTGCAGTGATGTCCTGAGACTCTGATGACTGACCTCCAACAACCACAACCATCTTCCTTTGTGCTAGGTATGACTCCAACCAGCGGAGATTTTCCCCCCCGATTCCCATTGACTCCAGTTTTGCTAGGGCTCTTTGATGCCATACTCGGTCAATTGCTGCCTTGATGTCAAGGGCAGTCACTCTCTCCTCACCTCTGGAGTTCAGCTCTTTTGTCTATGTTTGGTCTGAGGCTGTAGTGAGCACAGGAACTGCGTGGCCCTGGCAGAACCCAAACTGAGCGTCACTGCGCAGGTTATTGCTGAGCACACACTGCTTGATAGCACTGTCAACAACCTCTTCCATCAATTTCCTGATGATTGAGAGGAGACTGATAGGATGCTAATTGGCCGGGTTGGATATGTCCTGCTTTTTGCGCACAAGACACACTTGGACAATTTTCCACATTGTCGGGTAGAAACCAGTGTTGTAGCTGTACTGGAATAGCTTGGCTAGGGGCACAGCTAGCTCTGGAAGACAAGTCTTCAGTACTATTGCCAGAATGTTGTCAGGACCCATAGCCTTTGCAGTATCCAGTGCCGTCAGCTGTTTCTTGATATCACATGGAATGAATCGAATTGGCTGAAGACTGGCATCTGTGACGCTGGAGACTTCAAAAGGAGGCCAAGATGGATCATCCACTGGTACTTCTGGAAGATTGTTGCAAATGCTTCAGCCTTGGCTTTTGCACTGATTCGCTGGGCTTCCCCATTGTTGAGGATGGGGATATTTGTTGAGCATCCTCCTCTTGTTAGTAGTTTAATTGTCCACCACCATTCATGACTGGACTACAGAGATTAGATTTAATCCATTGGTTGTGGGATCACTTAGCCCTGTCTATCACATTCTGCTTCCTCTGTTTGGCATGCAAATAATCCTCTGTTGTAGCTTCACCAGGCTGACACCTCATTTTTAGGTATGCCTGGTGCTGCTCCTGGCATGCCCTCCTGTACTCTTCATTGAACCAGGGTTGATCCTCTGGATTGAGCGTAATGGTAGAGTGGGGGATATGCCAGGCCATAGGTTACAGATTGTGGTTGAATACAATTCTGCTGCTCCTGATGGCCCACAGCACTTCATGGATGCCCAGTTTTGAGTTGCTAGATCTGTTTGAAATCTAACCATTGTGGTAGTGCTACAAAACACAATGGTGGGTACCCTCAATGTGAAGATGGGACTTCGTCTCCACAAGGACTGTGCAGTGGTCACTCCTACCAATACTGTCATGGACAGATGGATCTGCAACAGGTAGATTGGTGAGGACGAGGTAGAGTAGGTTTTTCCATCTTGCTCATTCCCTCAGCACCTGCCGCAGACCCAGTCTAGCAGCTCTGTCCTTTAGGACTCGGCCAGTAATGGTCTACCGAGCCACTCTTGGTGATGGACATTGAAGTCCCTAACAGAGTACATTCTGTGCCCTTGCTACCCTTAGTGCTTCTTCCAGTTGGTGTTCAATATGGTGAAGTACTGATTAATTCTTCAACAGGGCCGGTCGGTGGTAATCAGCAGGAGGTTCCCTCGCCTATGTTTGATCTGATGCCGTGAGACTTCTTGGGGTCCTGAGTCAATGTTGAGGACTTCAAAGGCAACTCCATCCCAATTGTATACCATTTCTGATGGGTCTGTCCTGCCGATGGGACAGGACATACCCAAGGATGGTCATGGTGGTATCGAGGACATTTTCTGTAAGATATGATTCTGTGAGTATGTCTGTCAGGCTGTTGCTTGACTAGTCTGTGGAACAGCTCTCCCACTTTTGGCACAAGCCCCCAGCTGTCAGTAAGGAGGACATTTCAGGGTTGACAGGGCTGGGTTTACCGTTTGTCATTGTCGTTTCCAGTGCCTATGTTGATGGCGGATGGTTTAATTCCTTTTCTTACACTTTGTCGCGGTTTGATACAACTGAGTGGCTTGCTAGGCCATTTCAGAGGACATTTACAGGTCAACCACATTGCTGTGGGTCTGGAGTCACATGTAGGCCAGACCAGGTAAGGGCGGCAGGTTTCCTTCCCTAAGGGACATTAGTGAACCAGATGCGTTTTTAAAAAACAATCGTCAATGGCTTCATGGTTGCCATTAGACTAGTTTTTTTAAATTCCAAATTTATTACTTGAATTCAAATTTCACCATCTGGGTGGGATTCGAACCCTTGTCCCCAGAGCATTAACCTTGACATCTGGATTACGAGTCCAGTGACATTACCACTCTGGCACTGCCTCATCACAGGGGTCAGAAGATGGCCCTGTGTGGAAAACTGTACTCATCTGTGATTTTCACCAAATTGGCCAATTAATGGCCAGAGGCCAGGCTCACTGTCTAAGTAAGGATGGTGATTTGGCTTTCGAAGCTGGAGGGCCAATAAGCAGTAGCAAGCTGCCATGGCAGGTAAGTGAGGCACAACATAACCCAAAATGGAGGTATTCTTTTTCCAACCTTTTCAAATTTAAAATAAAAAATGTCTTTGCAGCTAGGCCATCATTTGAGGGGGAGCCCCTCCACAGGGTGGCCTACAGCAGCTGCTGAACCCAGGCAGCAGGGTGGTCCTCTAAGCCTGCCTGGAGCTCTGCTGCCATTGGCTGCCTCCAGGCAGTTGTACTGTCCTAATCCTGGTGGTGCACTGCATTCAGCCACCTAGAACTTAAGCTCTAAAATTCCCTCCCCAAACCTCTGTAATTCCCTCCCGAAAACGCTATACCTTTCTTTCATTCTTTAAGGCTCTCCTTAAAACTATCTCTTTGATCAAATGTTTAGTCACCTATCCTAATAGCTCCCTCTTTGAATTGGTCTCAATTTATGTTCTAAAAGCATTTCTACGAAGTGACTTATGGCATATTTCTACATTAAAATACTATATTAATGCAGGTTTGTTCTGAGGAAATCAATATTTTTCTTCCACGACACTATTTTGAAGAAGCGGTGTTGTAGTCAGTATGTATCCTATGACCAACATCACTGAAATAGACCATCTGGTCTTTTATCTCATGGCTATCTGTGGGAGCTTGCTGTGCGCAAATTGATTGCTGCATTTCCTACATTACAACAGCTACTTAATTGGCTGTAAAGTACTTTGGGATGCTATATGTCGTGGAAGTATAGGAACAGGAGTAGGTCTTTCAGGCCCTTTAGCGTGTTCAGCCATTCAATGAGATCATGACTGATCTGCGACCTAGCTCCAGATACCTGCCTTTGCTCCTTTTTATACTTAATTCGTAGGATGTGGGTGTCGCTGGCTAGGCCAGCATTTATTATCCATTCCTAATTGCCCTTGAGAAGGTGGTGGTGAGCTACTTTCTTGAACCGCTGCAGTCCTTGGGGTGTAGGCACACCAACAGTGCTGTTAGGAAGGGAGTTCCAGGATTTTGGCCCAGCGACATTGAAGGAACGGCGATATAGTTCCAAGTCAGGATGGTGTGTGGCTTGGAGGGGAACTTGTAGGTAGTGGTGTTACCATGAATCTGCTGCCGTTGTCCTTCTAGGTGGTAGAGGTCGCAGGTCTGGAAGGTGCTGTCGAAGGAGTCTTGGTGAGCTGCTGCAGTGCATCTTGTAGATTGTACACACTGCTGTCACTGTGCGTCGGTGGTGGAGGGAGTGAATGTTGAGGGTGGTGGATGGGGTGCCGATCAAGCGGGTGGCTTTGTCCTGGATGGTGTCGAGCCTCTTGAGTGTTGAGGGAGCTGCACCCATCCAGCCAAGTGAAGAGTATTCTATCACACTCCTGACCTGTGCCTTGTAGATGGTGGACAGGCATTGGGGAGTCAGGAGTTCAGTTACTCACCACAGAATTCCCAGACTCTGACCTGCTCTTGTAGCCACAGCATTTATGTAGCTGGTCCAGTTCAGTTTCGGATCAATGGTAATGCCCAGGATGTTGCGAGTAGCAGATTTAGCGATGGTAATGCTGTTGAATGTCCAGGGAAGATGGTTAGATTCCCTCTTGTTGGAGATGTTCATTGCCTGGCATTTGTGTGGCATGAATGTTACTTGCCACTTATCAGCCCAAGCCTGGATGTTGTCCAAATCTTGCTGCATCTGGACACGGACTGCTTCAGTATCTGAGGAGTTGTGAATGGTGCTGAACGTTGTACAATCATCAGCGAACATCCCTATTTCTGATGGAGGGATGGTAATTGAAGGAGGTGAAGATGGTTCTGCCTTGACAGTACCCTGAGGAACCCCTGCAGTGATGCCCTGGGACTGAGATGATTGACCTCCAACAACCACAACCATCTTCCTTTGTGCTAGGTATGACTCCAACCAGCAGAGAGTTTTCCCCTGATTCCCATTGACTCCAGTTTTGCTAGGGCTCTTTGATGCCATACTTGGTCAAATGTTGTGTTGATGTCCATGCCAGTCACTCTCTCCTCACCTCGAGTTCAGCCCTTTTGTCCATGTTTGGACTGAGGCTGTGATGAGTTCAGGAGTTGAGTGGCCCTGGCAGAACCCAAACTGAGCATCACTGAGCAGGTTATTGTTGAGCACGTGCTGCTTGATAGCACTGTCGATGACCTCTTAAATCACTTTGCTGATGATCTGGAGTAGACTGATAGGGCAGTAATTGGCCGGATTGGATTTGTCCTGCTTTTTGTGTGCAGGACATAGCTGGGCAATTTTCCACATTGCCGGGTAGAAACCAGTGTTGTAGCTGTACTGGAACAGCTTGGCTCGGGGCGCAGCTAGTTCTGGAGCAGAAGTCTTGAGTACTATTGCTGGAATGTTGTCAGGGCCCATAGTCTTTGCAAATTCTTTAATACCTTTGGAGAACAAAAATCTATCAATCTCAAACTTAAAATTTATTGTTGGTCTAGCGTTAATTGCCATTGTAGAAGAAAATTCCAAACTTTGACTCACCTTAATGTCTTCGATGAGGGGACTGAGTGTAACATATCCAAGTTTACCGTCAATACAAAGTTAGCTGGGAAAGCGGGTGGTGAGGAGGAGGCAAAGAGGCTTCAGAGGGATATAGATATGTTGGATGATTGAGTAAGGACATAGCATGTGGAATACAATGTGGCAAAGTCTGAAGTTACCCACTTCAGTCGGAAAAAAAAAGCAGAATACGTTTTGAATAACAAGAGATTGAGAAATGTTCGCATTCAGAGGGAGCTGGGTGTCCTTGTACATGAATCACAGAAAGTTAACATGCAGGTGCAGCAAGCAATTAGGAAGGCAAATGGTATATTAGCTTTTGTTACAAAGATAGTGGAGTATAATAGTAAAGAGTTCTTACTATAATTATGCAGGGCATTGGTGAGGCTACACCTGGAGTACTATGGGCCAGATTTTGTTCTCATCCCAATGGTGATTTTTGTGGTGGGGAGCTGGAGACTCGGGCAGAATTGCCCACCACGGAACCCAATGCTGGGAATCCTGGTTCCGATTATCCTGGGGGTGGGATAGGCTGCCAACGACCTTCATGCCCAGAGGCCAAAGAAGGGCCTCTGCTTGCTGCTGCTGGGACCTTACCACCGGTGAGGGGGTGCCTCCGCCACATGGGAAGGATGCCTTGGAAAATGAGGTGCCCTCCCTGCAGGCTTGGGGGGGATCCCTCCTTCCTGGGCAATTTGTGGCCCATGGAGGACTCCCCCAGGAACACATGTACCCACCTGGGAACACCTTCCCTTGGACGGAATGCCCACCCCTCTCGCTGGAGCTTTCCAGACTGGCTCCTGCAACCCCTCTTCACCTATCTCTTCTCCAGGGTGCCAGCGCTGGGCCTGAATCCGAGGCCTCTGCAGTACCGGCAGTGGCCACTGCTCCCAGTGGAGCTGCCCATACTGCTGAGCTGCCAGCCCAGTGATTGTCGGGAACCTCGGGGGCAGGATTCCCATCCCTCTTTAAAGGGACGGGGATCTCGCCTCTTTAAACTTTGACAGCAATAGACCAGAGGATCACTCCTGGGGCTGCAAAAGTGCAGAGGTGGGGATTTCCCACCCCCCCCCCCCCTCCTCTTTTCAGCCTGGCACCAGGAGCCCTGCCTCCTGCACAAAATCCAGCCCAATGTCCTCACCTAAGGAAGAACATACTTTCTCTGGAGGGAGTGCAATGAATATTCATTAAATTGGTTCCTGGGATGAGGAAATTGTCTTGTGAGGAGACTGAGTAGACCAGGCCTATAATCCCTGGAGTTACGAAGAATGAGGGGTGATCTCATTGAAACATTCTTAAGGGCTTGACAGTGTAGGTGCTGAAAAATGTTTCTCCTGACTGGAGAATCTAAAACATGGGGTTGCAGTCTCAGAGATCAGTTAGGACTGAGATGAGGAGAAATTTCTTCACTCAAAGGGTTGTAAATCTTTTAATTCTCTAACCCAGAGAGCGGTGGATGCTCAGTCGTTAAGTATATTCAAGACAGAGGTCGATAGATTTTTGGTTACCAGGAGAATTCAGGGATATAGGGACAGTATTCAGGGATGTAGGGACAGTGCAGGAAGGTGGAGTTGAGATAGATCAGCCATGATCTTCTTGCATAACATGCAGGCTTGAAGGATCAAATAGCCTATTCCAGCTCCTATTTCTTATGTTCTTTGTCTGTAGAAGTGTTTCCTAATTTCACTCCTGTAAGGTTTGGCTCCAATTTATAGACTATGCCCCCTTGTCCTAGATTTCCCAACTAGTGGAAATAGTTTCTTTCTATTTACCCTATCCATTCCCCTTAACATCTTGAAAACTTCAATCAAATCACCTTAACCTTCTAAATTCCAGGGAATTCAATCCTACTTTGTGTAATCTCTCCTTGTAATTTAATACTTGGATTCTGTTATCATTCTGGTAAAGCTGTGCTACACTCCGTCCAAGGCCAATATATCCTTCCTAAGATGAGGTACGCAGAACTGCTTTGTATAGCTGAAGCATGACTTCTACCCCCTTGTATCCTAGTCCTCTAGATATAAAGGCCACCATTCCATTAGCTTGTTGATTATTTTCAAATAACATACGAATCCTGAACAATTAGCATACTAACATTAAGTGAAGTTTTGGACACCCTTCCTTCAAAAGTACATTGCGGTTATTGAAGGTTGGGAAATGCCCAAAGCTCAAATAACTTGCTTTCAGTAAACAACAGAGGGCATCAGTGTGTCCCAATGTGCTTGGGAGTAGCTCTGTGTCAGCACTTCTTTAGTTTAGTTTAGAGATACAGCACTGAAACAGGCCCTTCGGCCCACCGAGTCTGTGCCGACCATCAACCACCCATTTATACTAATCCTACACTAATTCCATATTCCTACCACATCCCCATATGTCCCTATATTTCCCTACCACCTACCTATACTAGGAGCAATTGCTAATGGCCAATTAACCTATCAACCTGCAAGTCTTTGGCATGTGGGAGGAAACCGGAGCACCCGGAGGAAACCCACGCAGACACAGGGAGAACTTGCAAACTCCACACAGGCAGTACCCAGAATTGAACCCGGGTCGCTGGAGCTGTGAGGCTGCGGTGCTAACCACTGCGCCACTGTGCCACAACTAAATGACTTCTACAATGACAACTCCTTATGAATTAAATATTAGTAATCTTTAAGTCATCCATATGACCTGTCCTCCTACCAAACCTCAATTACACAAGTGGTTTCACCAGAGTTCAGCTTTTCACTGTACAGAATACAATTAATCAATGCATTACTTGGCACCTTAAACTTTGGGAGGAAACAATCACCAAAGATGGGTGGGGGGAGGCAGCTGAAGATAAAAAAAACACATAAACCCAATCCCAACCCACCTACATTTGGTTTTCATGGAGGTGGGGTGGGGAGGACAACTAACCTGGTGGCCGGGATTTCTGAGCATCAGGAAACCTGGCCACTGAACAGAGATGAGAATTACTGGATGGAACAGGTAAGTGTTTTCCCAGTTGTCACGACCAGATGAGAAAGAGGTCTAGGGTTCCCTTTCAGCCTTCATCTGGTCTTACTGAGGCTTTAAACACACTGTAGTTGTTTAGTTCCCCCATTGGTGAATCCTTGTTCACCGCTTTCCAATTATAAGGCAAAGAAACCAGCACAAATGGGCCTTCTTAGGTTTAAAGAAGAAAACCAACTTATAAATCAAAGCAAGCTCATCGGCCAGAACGGCCACTTGCCAGGCTCTCTGGACCAGCTGTTCCTCTACATCGGTCTTTATGGAGAGCGGGAGAGAGTGTTTAAATTCCTCTAACAGAATTACTTCACTGAGATTTTCATAGCTGAGCTGTACTTTAAGAGCCCTCAGCCACTGATCAAAAGCCAGCTGCTTACTTCTTTCAAACTCCAGGTAAGTTTGATTAGCTTGCTTCTTGAGGGTTCTAAATATTTGGTGAAAGGCTTCAGGTATTAATTCATATGCCCTGAGGATAGCATTTTTGGTCAGTTCATAATTTGATGAACTCTCATCTGGCAATATGGAATAAACCTCATGGGCTTTTCCAGTTAACTTGCTTTGTAGTAAGAGACCAGGTCTCAGCTGGCCATTTTAGCTGCCTTGCCAGTTTCTCGAAGGATACAAATACTTCTACATCCTCCTCATCTTGCTATTAGTTGAGCTATTTTTAACAATTCTGTACCCAGCCCTGAATTACGCTCCTCCATATTGGCCGTGCTTTCACTGGGATTACTCTGTCGCCCCCTAGTTAACTCAAGCCTCTTCAGCTCTCTTTCTGGAATATTCTTTCTCTCTCTCTCATTTCTTTTCCTGTCTTTCTCTCTCCTCTCTTTCTCGTCACGTTCCTTCTGGAAGGCTCTCTTTCCTCAAATTCAAGTTTCCTTTGTTCCAACTGTATCTTTGCTAACAATACCCTGTTGGAGTCTGCTTCTAACCCTGTTTCTGCTTCTTCAGATTCCTTAGGAGTTCAAACTTCCTAGATTTGCCACGTACAGTGATCCCACACTGCTCAGCCATTTTCCTCAACTCCTCCATAGACAGTGCTTTTAACTTATCCCAAGTTACTTCACCCTGGCTTGGAGAGCTACTAGCTTCAGTTGCAGACATGTTAGCATTCAAGCACACCCAACCACAAGAAAATCTGTATTGACATCTTTCTCTGGGAATAATTTGGCTTCCCACATCCAATTTCTCGTTTGTCTGTGGGTCAATTCCGAACGCTAGCACCCAAATTTCTGTTATGACCAGGTGAGAAAGAAGTCTAGGGTTCCCTTTCAGCCTTCACCTGCTCTTACTGTATCAGGGTTTTATTTTTAAACAGTGTTTTTTTTTAGCTCCCCCTTTGGTGAATCCTTATTCACCGCTTTCCAATTATAAGGCAAAGAAACCATCACAAAGAGGCTTCATTGGGTTTAAAGAAGAAAAGTTGAAATTTATTAAACAAACTCTAATTTAGTTAACGCCTACGGTTACATGTCGCGCCCCCCGCTAGCATGTATAGGCAATGCACACATGCAAATAGAGAGATAAAAGAGAAGAAAAATAAAGTGGAAAAGTTTGAGGCAATCTCAGAAGAGGTTTTTTGTTACTCTGCTTTGAGCTCGTTGTGGAGTCCTTGATTGTAGGTAGATCTTGCTTTTCGTTGGGGCCCAGTATTCTTCTTAAACCTTGTTCACTGGAGGAGACTTCTCTCCCTTGGGTACATGTGTCTTCAGTGGGTTTTGGGTTCCATGAGAAAGAGATGGGAGCAGACAGGAAAGGCTGTGGCGAGCCAGCCAGGAGAGGTCTTTTCAATCCAGGAGCAAAGTTTTCTGCCCAAACTGTTTGTATAAATTCAAAAAACTTGCGTTGCCCAGCAGGTTAGTCACGTGACTAGCTGGTTTGACCAAGTCCGTTTGTGTCTTCAGCCATCTTAGCAGTCAACCTGGAATGCGAGCTCCCCCACCTCCAATGTCAGGTGATTAAAAGTCCATTGTGGGTTGAATGTGTTAGGGAATCGCTTCTTTGTCTTTCCAAACTGTCTGTTAATATGCATATGTCTTGTCCAGCCACGGTTGATATGTTCAACAAGTCCTCCCCTCACTCCAGTAACAATTTAAAACCAAAGTTCATGACAAAATTAATGTGCCTCATTCCTGGCAGGTGGGGGCCTAGCATGACAGTGCTTCCCCTTGGCCCACCAAGCAAACCTGCTAATCTCCATTCAATCTTTTGCCCCCTCCCACCTCAGCAATTGAACTACCAATGTCCCACTCGCCTTCCTCCGATGTCCGACTGCCACCTAACCTACTCAATGTCCAACTCCCCCACCCCTAGATGTCCAATTTACGTCCAGTCTGTGCCCTGGCTACCTACTTGCCCAATAACCTCTCAATCTGGCTAGCTACAGCCAGAAAACACATTCAAAGGAATTGACCCAAGCCTGGTGTTAAATTTGGCAGCACCTCCAGCCACTAAATCTTCCCCTCCCCTCCCCAATCCCTTTCCACCTCAGTTATTAATAACAGCTTGCATTTATATTGCACCTTTAATGTAGTAAAAGATTCCAAGGCATTTTACAGGAGTGTTATCAAACAAAATTTGACACAAAACACACAAAGATCTATCAGGACAGATGACCACAAGATTGATCAGAGGTAGGTTTTAAGGAGTGTCCTAAAGGAGGAGAGAAATTTAGAGAGGCAGGGAGGTTGGGGGGTGGGGGGAATTCCAACATTTAGGGCCCAGGCAGCTGAAGGCATGACCAGCAATGGAACGGTGATTAAAATAAGGGATTTGCAAGAGGCCTGAATTGGAAGAGCACAGAGATCTCAGAAACTTGATCAGAGCATTTATCTCTTTGCCTCACCGATGTTCAAAAGAATCAACTACCCGTCTTCAGAAACTGACCTAGAAGAGCCACCTTGTTCAATGTCAGAGGCTGACATGTGTCTTTTTCATTAAAACTGAAGCCATATTCTGTTCTGATGAGTGAGAATGGCATGTGGTGACTTGCCTGATGTCTCTTCTTCTCTTTTCCTGCAGAATCACTCATGTTTTACTCACTGGTTCTTTCTGACAACACAGCTGAAATTAAGAACTATGAGGAAAATTCTAAATACAAACTTATATATGACAACAGTGCTACACTGTATTACACATCTAGTGATGCAGTCCCTTTCTTTCTCTTGGTATCACCCTCCCTCTGATGGCTCTTTATCTTCTCTCTCCTTTTTCTTCCGCTGTCTCAGCATTCAGTGCACACAGTTCTTTGCCAGAAATTTAGTTCCCCTGGGTAGTTGATATGTGGACCAAACTTCTAGCAAAAGCAGTTAATGCTGTGTCAATAAACTCTTTTAAAAAGCTGGAAAATTGCCTGGTTTCTAATATAATTAAAATTTACTGGGATGGATGTAGACAAAGAGGATCAAATGCTCCATGACACACAGTGGTTTCCTGGGCTGCTGGAACTGTGGGAATGTTGTGTGGGAACCAACTGGCCAGCTTTGAATAACATGTAAATGTAACTAATGTAGAGCTTAACTTACTAACAAGGAGAATTTCTGTAGAACTTTTCCTCAAGAGATAAAATATATTGGGTACAATCTATAAGAATGCAAATTAGACAATATCTGTTGAAATAATACCAGACTTAATATGGCAAATGAGCATTTCTCATTGTATCTTTTGTATTTTAACATAAATCAACAAGTGGATGATTCCAAATGTCAGGCTTTTTTAATGATTATTTCACTTGGTCTCACCAGAAGTACATTACTGCTCACAGACAAGGTTACAATTCCCCTAATGCTGACCTGTTTGGGCCGGAGGATTTTGTGTGTGTGCTTGAGCCTTGCGTGGCAACCCCTCAAATCTCTGGAGTTTTGTTGTGCGTGAGTGTATTGTCTGTTTCTATCCTCCAGGAACAGATAAACGGAGGGGAAACAGGATGAATACTTTCTAAGTAGTTGAAAAGGATTCCTCAATGGTTAAGTTGGTAAAACCATTACGTAGAACTAAGAATTAAGTCACTGACAAGAACTACGAGTTTCAATCTTTGGTCTCTTCTTAGTTAACTGATCTTAGTAAGGATTTAAGTAAAGGTGTTAAAAATGCCAGTAATAACCCAGGGCTACAGAGTGGAAAAATCAGCCAGTTTTCCTGCTCCTGATCACTATCCAGTGACACATGCTGGAATGTGTGCGTGGATATCAGTAGGGGGTTTAGTTATGTTGCTTCCATGGCCTAATACCTTGATGACATTCACTGTTTAGGTTCACATGAAGAATGGCCGTTTGAGTGAGCTACTGGAGGAATGCAAGTTCCCATAGAATCAAACCCCTCTACAAGACACTACCATTAAGACAGAGATTGGAAAAATAAAAGAAAGTCTTGTTCTGGTGCAAAATAATGAAAATATATAGCATTATACTTATGGAGTGCAAAAACACCAATGGTGCTATTTAATAACTTTGAAAATGCAATAAAATTGAAAGAACATAAAATATATCCATGCTTTTGTTTAATCGCTTCATATAAAAAATCTCTTAAAAGGTTTCTGAACACAATATACAATACTATACCATACATTGTGTGAGACTGAGAAAACATTAAGGAAATCGCCACCTGAAACATTGCAATGTTTAACAGACATATAAACCCATTACTCATGCAGACATTCCAATCTGCTAAACCGTTTTCAACACAATTTAGACCAAAAGCTTAAATGTAGTTTACAAGATACTGACATCAGGCTGCAATTAATTTTTGTTTTGTAGCTTTAAGTTCATAACAGTTATCTCAGACATTGCTTCACAGTTGCACATTAAATAGTTTTAGACTGTAATCTGTGATGGATTAGTTTAGATAACTGAAAAAGTCTTGACACAAATATCTGTGATTTCTGGGTTCCATATGTCTCTTTATCACTACTGTTCAGGTTATACTATATTACACAACAATAAAAAACAATGGTAAGAAGAGGAGAACTCTCACCTGGAATTTTCTACACAGTAACACCACCACTTTATAGGCAATGTTAATGCATAAATTAATAATTTACAATAAACATTACAGTATGTACATGATATAAATATGTGGTTCTAAATAGAAATGGGCATGCTCTAAGAATGTAGTTAGCAGTGTTGTACAAAGGATGGCACGCAAAACAAAAAATATAAACTGACATAAAAGAATTTAAATACATTTAAATAAATTAAAGGATAGGTGCATTCAAGTGAATGGTCTCATAGTCCTACCTGATACACTTAAAGATATTTAAATGCTCACTAATGTCTCCCAATATAAACTCTTGTTGCCATGTTTTGTGTTTTAAAATTGTGTTAGAAGCAGACTGCAGTTCGACACTTTGTTTTTCTTGGACTGTAACATCATGAATAGGAACAATGGGCAGTGGTTTTAAAGTATTAACAGAAGAACAAGGGATGTCTGCAAGGCATTGGTGAGCCAACTAATGGCCTTGAATGATGTGACTATCCAGTGAAATATAGTTCCCTCTGAAGAGGCATTTTAAAAATGTAGATGATCATGTCTAACATTAATGGAGACAGAAGCAAAATATGTGGATGCTGGAAATTGAAATAAAACAGTAAATGCTGGAAACACTTGGCAGGTCTGACAGCATCTGTGGAGAGAGAAACAGCCTTAACGATTCAGATTGATGACTTTTCATCAGAACATTCCCTCTCCACAGATGCTTCCGGACCTGCTTTAAAGTTAAATGCTGAATAAGCATCGGGAATTCGAAACATTGCTTTCAGTAAAAATTAGGAGCCTCAGTTTTACAAACTAACATTTGGGAGAGGGAGAACCTCTATCACGTGGAGTGAATATTAATTTTAATAGATGGAAATTGTCCATCATTGTTCTGATGTATGCTCCTAATGGGTAAAGCTCCCCAACCGAGTGTGACTTTGTAAAGTTATTTGTAAAGTATTTCCAGCATTCGCTGTTTTAGTTATTGGTCACGGGGTGTTTTGGGTTCTTGGCCTACAAGATCATACAATGTTCATAAATATAAGTCTGTTTTAGAGGTGCAGTAATGAAAATGTATGAAACCAAAGAGCTGAAACCACCTCCAATCCTGCAGTTTTCATTTTGAAGAACAGAAAGAAAAAATATTCACTACATACCACTCCCTCCCTGCACTGTAATAATTATCAGAAATTGAATTTAATTGAATCAAAATTACAAGAATAATTTGTTTCACTTTATTAATGTTAATAAGTATTACTAATGAATAATTTTCCAGCATATATTTATGATGTAAAAAAACAAGAAGTTCTGTTCTGAAGGAATTAAGAAATTTTATGCCAACTAATAAACTGGAATCAAACAGCTCATAGTAACACAATAAATTATAAAAATTGTTTATGAAAATTGTGTCTTTACATCGAGGAAGTCCCAGCTCTCAGCAATTTATCCATTTTGCAAAGCTGGAAATTGTCATGGCAACACATAAATGCCATTGCAGAATGTTTCCAGCGGAGAATTAAGAAATATTAGAGAAATGTGAAAAAAGGAATATAATGCAAATATAGACCTCATTAGTTGAGTTTGGTTCAGTTGATATATAAAAGGTAGAAGCAGCATATTGTCTCTACTGTTTCTTTTTCATTAATATTTGTGCATTTATCAAGATAGGGACTTCAGTTCTGGAAAATACAACACTATCCCATTTCAGGCACCCAAATTATTAAACATTTCTAACCAAGTATAAAACAGGAAATCGCCCTTTTCTTTGTCTAAACAGGAGGCCTCAACCATGGCCTCAGAAGGACATCCTCAACTGCACTAAAATGAATGTTTTAAGAGTAAGTTAAGTGTCATGATGGGGAGAGGGGGCAGCACACATTTTTATTCTTCTGAATGAATGACCTAAAATAAGTTGAATGATCTCCCTCATCTGTGTGATCTTGAAAATCTTTTAATTTCCCAAACCAACCATTTCAATGGCCTCTCAGAGTGAACTTGCCAATTTGGACCCAAATCTCTGGACTTGTCAGTAATTTTATGCTGAGTCCATGGCAGAGTTGAGATTACCCCAAATTCACATCACTTAAGACCCAGCAAACAGAGGAGACTTTCAACCCATCAGGCTGAGCTGGGTTCAAACTCATGCCCTAGATGTGAAAAGCTGTGTTCAAACCTATTGAACCACCCGATCTATTCACCTATACCCTTTTAACTGCAGAATAGGTGACTTGGGGATATCACTTACCATTTAATTACATTTTAAGGAGTCAATTTCTTCACATTGCTGTTAGATCATCAAACTTTCATTATTAAGCAATGTTAACTTGCCTTTTCTCATAGGAGGACTGTGACAATGTACTTAAAATCTCCCAAAGTTTTATTTTTAAAAAAGCTAGGTATAAAACAGAAAATGTTTTTACTACTGAAATTTTTTTTTGGATACTTTTAAAATAGGCTATGAACTGTTTGTCCCTTTCGAAGTAAAGATGCACCAAAGAATACATTTTTAAAAGCAGTTTGCAGGTAACTGTAAGGTATTGCCATTCTGTCTGAAAGGAACCGGAAGACTTAATTCTGATTTCTCTTAATTTTGGAAAGAATTATAAATGGATTTGTTCGTGCACTGTTCTTTATATGTAGAAAAGTTCTGTTAGGACTTTAGTAAATCGTGTTCAATTAAATAAAACACTTTTGGAAGGACAGAAAACATTTTTCAAAAGGCACACAGTCCTAAGACATAATTTACTGAACAAAGAACAGTTTCCTACATGAAAAGCTAGTTCATATTGTTGAGACTGTCATACAGTTTCAGTGTCTTGCAGTACAAAATCTCTCAGTGCTGTGTCATTCATTTGCATGCTCATCCCCAGTTAAATCTTGGACGGCTTTTGTCCACCAGTTTCAAATAAACATGGCTTACAATTAAGCCCATATTTCATAACTCCTAAATGTTTGATCTACCCTTGGCCCTCCAATCTTGCCGTCAATGGTAGTTCATCATCTGAACCAGAGTGGTAAGCTTTCGTTTGCAAAACCTTGGGTTTAAAACCAACATCATAGGTTTTTCCCCTACAGATAGTTTGTGCATGTGACAATAAGTAAATGTCCACTTATGTAGAGTATTTACGTATCTACAGGTGATGTGTCTTCAATGAGGGGATCCGCTTGTGCCTCTTCGACCTCAGTCTCCTGGTTTTCTGACTCCAGTGCAACAAATATCTTTGTTTCACAACTCTGACAACTGCTGTCCTCTTCCCCCTGACTTGTTTCCTCTTTCTCAGTCCCTTCTGAATCTTCATCTTCTTCTAGCGTGAGTTCAAACTGGAATTTTTCAGTGGAATACTGTCCTTCTTTCTCCTGCTCGTCAGGGGAAGGGGATGGGCTCTGGGGGATCATGCTCTGATACCAATTCCTATTGTCCTCTAATGTGTCTAGTATATCCTGAGCATCAGGATGAACAAGGTCAGCCCATGTTTCCCATAAAGGATGTGCAATGTAGTCAATGAATCCAACCTAGGCAAAAAGATTGATGTAAAAATATTATTTACCACAGTCTCTAAACAAGCCAATTAAAGTAAAATTAATTCCATATGTTCACAAGATAAATCTATAAATATTCCAAAAGAACCAGAGTATAACAACTGCACTTTGATTACACATTATTTGTATTTAAATGATTTGCTTAGAGTGTAAAATAAAACGCAGAAATGCAGGTCTATAAGTATTGAAGGGAGAATGCCAGCTTATCGTTTCAGTTAGAATTTGTCATCACAACATAGTCAGGCAAAAGCATTCTTTATAGGAATGACCAAAGGGGGAGCAGGGAGAACAGCAGACAAGTCAAATGTACAGATAACAAAAGATTGTTTTAAGAACAGATGCGGAAGACAAACCATGACAGTCCCTTTTCATAAATCAATGACACCTAACCCAGTTTCTCACTATATCACAGAAAGCAGAGGGTAGTGGTGAACAGTTGTTTTTCAGACTGGAGGGAAGCATACAGCCATGCCACCCAGGGATCAGTATTAGGACCACTGCTCTTTTTTATACATTTTGATGACTTGGACTTGGGTACACTGGGCATAATTTCAAAGTTTACAAATGACACAGAACTTGGAAATGTAGCAAACCATGAGGAGGATAGCAACAAACATCAGGAGGACACAGACAGACACGTGGAAGATGAGATTTAATGCAGGGGAAGTGTGAAGTGATGCATTTCAGAAAAAAAGAAAGTGGAGAGGCAATGTAAACTAAATGGTACCATATTATAGGAAGAATGCAGGATCAGAGAAACCTGGGGGTTTAGACATGCAAATCTTTGAAGACGGTAGGACAAGTTGCTAAAGCTGTTAAATAAAGCAAATGGAATCCTTTGCTTAATAAATAGAGGCATAGAGTACAAAAGCAAGGAAGTTACGCTAATAATAAAAGAGCCCACACAGGTTTTTAACTCTTTGCTTGACAACTACAGTAGTTATCACCTACCTGGGATTTTTCAACTATTGCTGTGTGTTTGTCACACATTGGGCTGATTTCCATGCCTCGTTCCCGTTCTTTGTCTCCCTGGTGAAAGAATTCATCCATGATTCGATCTGTCCACTGCCTGTACAGCTCCAGAGACTTTGTGGGATTGCTCAGATCGGCACAGTGCACCATGTTACGAAGAACCTGGAACCAAAGTAACAGGAGACTTGTTAAGAAGCTTCCAAAATACCAAATCACAGAATTATCTGGAAATAACACCATTATTATAGGCAGGTTTTCCTGGACCTCCTCTGCTATAATGCTCAACAGGAGCAACACATCCAAAATTCCTCTTCAGCCCCAGGATCACTGGGATCTCCTGACTTGGGCCAAGGGTACTTAGTGCAGACTCTCTCCTGGCAGGAGCAGGAAAACTAGATAGAGATGCTGGCTTCTCAGGCTTCCAGTTATGTACCATGCCTCAAATATTGGAACTTTCTACCTGCTGCCAGAAATTGCCAGTCAGAAGGTCTCACTTTGATCCTCAACATCCTGGCGGGAGGAGAAAGAGATAAGACAAATTGTGATCCTAACCTGGATTGAAATCTTCAACCCGTCCCAGGTACCCTGTTCAACTTTCAATCATCAGGAGACAGGGATGAATCTATAGTGCTATTTATTCTAGGCATCCCTGTGCTGGCAAGCTTTGCAATTCCCCCACACAACCCCCCCACTGCCACCCCCCCACCACTCATCCCAATCTCCTCCCTGGTAAACCTCAGAAATCCTGGGGCAATAAAAGAAACAACTGGAGGTCAAGCAATCTTGGTCTTTACCCTTTTTACTTAAGCTTTGTGCCTAGGAAATGGGCAGTCTTGGAGGAAATGGGTCAGTATGTTTCTTCCTGGGCTGCGATTTTCATTAGTTTTGATCCCTTGCATTGTGACACTGACATAAAAAACTAACAGTAAAACTATTCAAAAATTAGGGATAGCTTTATCATGCAAAGTACTAAACAAGCCTTAAGAATACAATTTCAAGTACAAGTCAATCAATTACACATTAATACTGCTTGCTTTGTCCTTGTAACTCTTCAACTCTATGAACAATTTTTATTATCTAAAACTTTATTTCATTTCTTTAAAACCTATTTGAAAGCTATCTTCTATAATTTATTAACCTTTAGTCCTTTAAGGATTAGATTTCAAATCTTCCACTTTCCTGTTATTCTGGCTGCACCTTCCATTTCAGAGCTAAGATATTTTAAAGAAAATGTTTTGCTTGCTGAAAACTGTCTTAAAAGTCTGCTTTCTAACCAGTTAAAAGCCCAGAATTTAAAAATTGACCTGGTTGCATACCAGGGGAGCCTGTGGTACGGTTTTGTATAAAAGCAACAAATCAACTCATTTTGCTGGATTAGTAGGTTTATACTACCATTGCCTAATGAGTATATTCAGGGTAAAAGGAGGACAGTTGATTTCTGTGGCTGCTACCAATCAGTTGTTTTTATGGTCCATACTATATATCCTTCACAGCACAGCCATCCTGAGTGCTGTGCATCATGTTACACACCTGTATTCTATCTGTGTAATTGTCAAGTAGTAAAACGCCTGAACTTGTCACTTTCTTTGTTTCCACCATGGTCTTGAGGTCTGCTAATAAGGTCATGTGTTTTGACATGTCAGTGGCTAACACCTAGAAGGGAGAAGAATATTGAAGATTTTAACAAATTAATGCAAGTTTCATTTATGCTTAAACAAATGCAAAGACCTGATTATTTGTCAATTTTCAGCACCAGGCCCATAGACCTGCTTGCTTACCATCTCAATAACCATCTTTCTCAGCATCTGCCGCTGTTTCTTGGTGAGATTCTGAAAAATGTCACAGGAGTCTTCCTGCAGAAGCTTAAAACCTACAGCCAGATGGTGATTTTCTAACACAGACTCGTCGTTGTACATCAGTGCTAATTCAGAATCTGAAATAACAGGGAAAAGAAAACACAGTGTAGATTGTGAAAAGAAGCTTAAAGGCCCCATCTGTTGTTGATTCTATGTGAATTAGGTAACACGTTTTGTTGAAAGAATCAGTGCGGTGCATTAAAGCACTGGCATGCAACATTACAGATGGAGTGACACAAGTAAAATGCTGCCCCTCTCCCTCTACTGAATTTACAAGAGGCTCTGCTCAATAGGTGAAAGAGGAAGAGAGAACAGAAGTCAGACTTATGGTTAAGTGATTCCTAACTATTAGCTGTAAAGCAGCACTCTGGGCAGATCACCCTACTCAGCCTTTCAGCTTAGGTGCATGGTCTAATGATACCTGTCCTCGGGGAAAAATAGTTTCAGCACCGTTGGAAAAAATATTAATTTTTAATAATTCAAATGTTCATTCTTATTCTGTGATAATAGCACATCTCAGGAGTTGTATAAACAAAAAGCTCAATCAACACTGAGGTTGGATTCCTGGCCTGTGCTGGGATAACTGATCTCACTAGATGGTGGTAGGCGTGTGACAGTTGCCCTCAGGTCTCTGGACAGAGTTGGGGGGTCATGGGTAGGAGAGCAGGAGGTGGGAAAGCTAGAGCTCTCACTCCTGATAACCAACTTGCTGGAAGGTGCTAAATTGGATGTTGGGTGAGGTAGGATAAGGATCACAATAGCCAAGTAAGCTTGTTGATATTAACCCATCTAGGCTAACATGTAAATAATGTCCAACTGGAAAAGGTTCAGAAAGCTGGTTGGCACCTGTGCGTCTGTACCTTAATATAGGCACCATGGGCAGCCATAAAGGTGGGGCTAAAGTGTGGCGAGTCGAAGAGACTTAGCAGTTGGCAGGAAAAAAGACAGAAGCGCAAGGGGAGAGCCAACTGTGTAACAGCCCCGACAACCAATTTTATCTGCAGCACCTGTGGAAAAGTCTGTCACTCTAGAATTGGCCTTTATAGCCACTCCAGGCGCTGCTTCACAAACCACTGACCACCTCTAGGTGCTTACCCATTGTCTCTCGAGACAAGGAGGCCAAAGATAGAGGAAGATTAGAAGAGAAGAGGAGGATGAAATTCCCTCGGGATTGATGCAACTCACCAGGGACAAAAAATTTTATTTATTGGAAACACTGCTTGATTGATTCTACTTTAGAAAGGGATTAATGCAACATTGTAAGCATAAAAAATGATGAATTTTAACAGATTCCTTTATAAACTAAGCCCACTTGGATCTAACTTGAAGATATTCATTTTTTATTGCTCACTCCACCTACACAAAATGACTCACAGCAGCCACCAGGTGTTAAAACAGAGAGAACTGGAGCACAGAAACAGTAATTTACTAACACAATAAATGGCAAATCCATATAAGTGCGACACATAAATGATCCCAATTAAAGATCTTCTTTGCAAAATCAATAATGTTCCAGAAGTTAATGTTTTATAATTTTTAAAACTATTTTTCACAATCTTTCAATTATATAAAAAAAATTCTACACACAATGTAGCGATCAAAACTTACTTCACTACTTAAAAGAATATGATACGATGGTGACAATGCACACTGATGCAATGATGTACAGACTGAGTGGCTAGTGTCCATGACGGAATAGATTGTACACAGTTTGTGGTACGAGCTCAATTGTCTTTGCTTATTCCATGTTTCTTAGTTTCCTTATTAGATTGAGGGCAAGTTTGTTATTTTTGGTCAAGTCCAAAACTAGATGTTGGGAGATTGACCATCAACACTGCTCCAAGAAAGGCATATTTCAAAGATTGCTCTGAATATGATGTAAATTAGGGTGTGACAGTTCATTTCAAATATATTACAGTCAATCATATGATAGAGTAACAGTAATATTTAACATTTAATATCTTTTACACAACCATGCGAGGTTAAGAAAATGCTGAGACCACAGTTGCAGTGGTTTCACGCAACTGGAAAAATAAATATCTGCTTTAAAAGTAATGTTTTTGATTTCTCAAAGCTTAGTATGGTTTTTCAGTTAGTATCTCAGCAATAGAGACAAGGGAAGTTCCAGGTTTGATTTCTGTTTTGTGCTGAAATGGCTCATGCCAGCTGAGACTGCAATAGAGGTGCTAAAATTAGCTTAATTAAGCCACGGTTAAGGAGAGGAGAATAAATAGCCTTTCAATGTTCAAAATGAAGGTTCATGACGATGTGCATGACGACAACTGGGCAAGGTAATGGAGAATATCTAAAGTCTATTGAACTGTAGACCAGTGAGGAGTTACATCTTTTGGATGAGGAATGAGTGGAAGAAATTTAAGAAATGCCCTCCTGGTGCAAAGCACTGACCCAAATTACTCCATTGGAACACAATTATGGGTAAGAGTTTTCACACCATAGGTATGAGTGAGTTCTATCTATTGATACATGAGTGATTTATTTTATGCAACCCACCCTGACAAACATTCACCCAATTTCTGAAGCACATAGTACATGATAAGTAGAACAAAAAAATTGTTTTCCATGCTATAATCTGCTCCTCCTCATCTACTAATCTATACTGAAGTCTGGTTGCACTTGCACCAGCCAGATCTTGAGAAAATAATTATTCTACATGTGTGGACCCAGACAGTGAAAGTCAGCAGGCCATTCAATCTTTACTCAGCTAATGTCCAAATGAATCTATGTCCCACCAGGAGAAAAAAGAAAATGATTTCTCTGCTCCTTAAAGTTGGGCAAGGATCAGAGAGGGCTTAGCTGTGATGCTCCTCCACAGTTGGCACTTAGTGATGGTTCATACATGAAAAATGGTTACTTCAGCAAAGACACCTGATGCCTGTGGAATCATATCCCAGCAAGGAGTCAATGCCTTCAGGACAGATAGGGATTGGGTAAAATACATGAGCAAAGAAAAAACAAACGACATGTGGTGATTTTTGAGAAATTTAAAATCCAATCAGAAATCAGTTAGATAGCAGGTAACTTCCAATTCCAAATGGGAGAAAAATGCATAAAAATAAAAAAATGAATACCAAATAAACAATGGGATGTTTGCAATTTGTTATGAAATTAGTGCTCATCCATTTGATAATCAGCATACTTACTGGTGTTAATTAAAAACTGATTGGAGACACCAGGATGATCCACATCATGGATTGCAGCTGCAAAAATTGCAGCAAGAATCTCGAGGTCTGTGAACACTGCCTGGAAAAGAGAAACATTAAACAAATGTGAATGAATCATGAAAGACAGAAATAATTGCACATCAACCAATAAAAATCCTTAATCTATTTCTCATCAAACACTACCTTGCAAAGATTATAGACCAGAGGGAGAGCCCTCCCTGGGAAATGCTCTTACGCACTTCCTCATAGCTCAGAGTGGCACTGATGGAGGCCTGGTTACTACCTAATTCAGGAAGACCAGAGAAGAAAATTCATGGAGTAAAAGAAAATATGATGATACCCTCAAATTAAAAAAAACTGCCTGAGTAAAAAATGTTGGTTCTGTCAAATTTTAAAAAATCTAAGCTGACTTGAACAAATCCTAGTAGCATGACCGATATTACCTTTATAACACTATGTGTTGATTTCATATTAACTAGTCCCCAGAATGCCCCTAAATTTGGATCTAAACAACTTCTATTTATGCTGAAGACTTGCATCAAAAGGTGTTGCAAGGCACTTGCCAGAAGTGTAATCAGATAAAATTAAATGCTGAGCCAAAGGAGATATTAGCAGGGGTGACTAAAAATTTAGTCCAAAAAGCAAGCATTAATATTAAAGGACAAGTGGGAGATGGAAAGCTGGAGAGGCTTATTGAAGGAATTCCAGAGCTTAAGGCCTAGCTGCCGATGGCTGTGCATAGTGAATGCAGGACGTACAAGAGGAACAAGAATTCTCAGAGGGCTGCAGAAGATTAAAAGGGAGGGAGGCCATGAAGGGATTTAGACACAATGATGAGAGTTGTAAATTTAAGGCATTGGGAGTCAAGAAACCAATGTAGATCAGTGAGCACAAGATGATGGGTGAGCAGGACTTGGTGTGGAATTGGATATGCGCAGCAGAGTTTTGGATGAGCTGAATTTTATGGAGGGTAGAGGGTGGGATGCTGGCCAAGAGAGCATTGGAATAGATGAGTCTTGAGGAGACAAAAGGCATAATGCCAGCAGATGGCCTGAGGCAGGGGTGGAGACTGGCAGTGTCACAGGATTTGAAGTAGATGATTTTTTGTAGTTTTGGAGAGGGTGTGGAGTTGGACGTTCAAGGCAAAATAAGATGCTGAGGTTGCGAACAGTCTGGTTCAACCTGAGACAGCAGCCATGGAGAGGGATAGAATTAGTGATGAGGGTCTGGAGTTTGTGGTGGGAGCTGAAGATGATGACTTCAATCTTCACAATATTTAACTGGAGAAAACTGCAGCTCATCCATCACTGGACATTGGACGAGCAGTCTGACAACACAAAGGCGGTGGAGGAATTGAGAGAAGTGATGAAGATGTAGAGCTGGGTATCACCAATACACATGTGGAATGTAATAGGCCTTTGGATGATATTGCCAGGGAGCAGCATGTAGATGGGGAAGAGGAAAGACCAAGGACATATCCTGGAGAACTCTAGATATAATAGTGCAGAGTGAGAAAATTTCAGTGAGAAACTTGGACTGGGGCTTGCAGGGGTAATAAAGGAGAGGCAAGTGCGGTGGAACAAGGTGAGGCACATGGAGGAGGTGAAGGTCCCAGAAGAGTAGCAGAAAGAGGCCGAAGAGAAATTTGGTGCTTTTTTAATTCTTTCATGGGATGTGGGCACCGCTGGCAAGTCCAGCATTTATTGCCCATCCCTTTTTGCCTTTGAGAAGGTGGTGGTAAGCTGCCTTCTTGAACCACTGCAGTCCTTATGGTGTAGGTACACCCACAGTGCTGTTAGGAAGGGAGTTCCAGGATTTTGATCCTGCAACAGTAACGGAACGGCGATATAGTTCCATATCAGGATGGCGTGTGACTTGGAGGGAAACTTGCAGGTGGTGGTGCTCCTATGCATCTGGGTGCCCATTTTCTTCTTGGTGGTGGAGGTCGTGGGTTTGGAAGGTGCTGTCGAAGGAGCCTTGGTGAGTTGCTACAGTGCATGTTGTACATAGTATACATTGCTGCCACTGTGGGTCGCTGGTGGAGGGAGGGAATGTTTAAGTTGGTGGTTGGGGTGCCAATCAAGCAGGCTGCTTCGTGCTGGATGATGTTGAGCTTGTTGAGTGGTTTTGGAGCCGCACTCATCCAGGTAAGTGGAGAATATTCCAGGACACTCCTGACTTGTGCCTTGTAGATGGTGGACAGGCTTTGGGGAGTCACTCGCCATAGAATTCCCAGCCTCTGACCTGCTGTTGTAGCTACAGTACTTATATGGTTGGTCCAGTTCAGTTTCTGGTCAATGGTAACCCACAGGATGTTGATAGTGGGGGAATTCAGCAATGGTAATGCCATTGAATTTCAAGGGGAGATCGTCAGATTCTCTCTTGTTGGAAACAGTCATTGCCTGGCACTTGTGTGGCTATGCCACCACTGCAGCAGTTTGGATAGGACAGGTGGTGAAAAGTATAGCCAGGTGGGGAGGATTCAGTAAGGGGCCAAATGTCACCACCTGTGGTCCAGGTTTCAGTTAAAACCAGGATATCAATTCAATCATCCATTGTTAATAGCCTTGTTTAAGAGTAAATAAACAGGTAAGTAATGTGGAAAGGGTGGTGATAGTTGATCTGCTGACAGAGTCCAAGGAGATAGTAGCAGATGGGGTGAGCTGCATGAGGAGAGTGGTGAGGTTAGCCCACCAGTGGGTGCACTGTCTGGGAAGGTTAGCAAGAAAGGAGGACAAGGCAGTTGTGGTTAGTGCTCATAACTAGGCAGTAATGGATGCCTTGATGGATGGTTTGCTGTTAAGGCAAGTACAGAGGGTAGATGTGGGTATACTTAAGGTTGATTCAAGTGAGGGATAGTGGCAGGAAAGTAGGAAGCTAGAAAAGTAGTGATGAACAGGTGGGGGGCAAAGGAGATAGAAGTAGTAGGCTCAGGTCAGCTGTGGCAAACTATATGCACATGCAAGTAGACACAGCAGGAATTCAGGGTTCGTAGGCGTGAGACAGATTAGAGGAAAATATCCTGGTCGTAAACAGAGGACAGGGAGCAGACAATAGGAAAACAGTCCAAAAGTTGAAGTCTGAGCTCCTATAATGAGATAAAGTTGACTTACAGACAGGGTGGAATCAGCTTGGAGCATCCACAAACCAGTGTCTGGGTTCAGAGACTGTGTGCAGAGGAAACAAATCCATAAGCCACTCAAGGTAGAGTATCAATGGGTGTGCTAGTAGAGATTGTCCAGTGGAATCAGAGGCCCAAGGAGGAATGGAGAGTTAACCATGAGCCAGCACAGGTTGATCCAGGGGTTCCAGTAGAGGTCCATAGAGACCTTAGGTGTTTGCCGTGCACATCAATGGATCAGTCATACCAGTGAGAGTGAAACCCAAAGACAAGAAGAATGAAGTCCAGGGAACCAGGGAAGGATGTAAGATAAATCCACAGGTTCGGTGCCGATAAGGAGGGAGCTGAGGTGCACACAAGATTGGAAGCAGCAGCAGGAACATTAGAAGCCAGTCCAACCTAGAGAAGAGTGACAGAGATGCTCTGAAGGACGAGTGGAGTTAGTGGAGAGCAGTAAAACAGAGATCATTCAGCGGCATGGGAGTAGAATTCAGAGCTGGATGGGAGCCAACAGGAATGAACTAGTACTAGCTGAATGTAAAATTAAAATTCCCAGTATAGGAGCAGGATTCTAATCCTAAAGTAGCAGGTCAGGTTCTGGAATAGAGTCATAGGTTAACATTTCAAGCGGAGCCCTTCATTAGAATAGTTCTGACGAAGCATCCCAAATGAAATGGTGATCTATTCTTTTTCAGATGCTGTACATTTCCAGCATTTTCTACTTTTATTTCAAATTTCTAACATTCATGGATTTTTTTCAGTTGTAATGTCATTTTCAGTGGTATAGGTTGTTATTGAAAGATTCTCTGAAATGTAATAAATTAAAAACCATGTTCACTTTTCATTTGAAGGTCTTTATAGATATTTATTTTACATACCCACAGACATACACGAACATTAGTTCCAGCCAGCATTGCTTTCTAAATCACGAGAATTCATGTGTAATGTCTGACATTTCCTTGTCTTGGGTAAACAAGCCCAAGTCCCAGAACGATACTGATGACTTTCTCTACTCTGTCCTTATTAGCTGGAGGAAAATGATTCCACTGGACTAGAAGTTATGCTGAAATATATCACCCAAGAGTTTCCTTTTTAGCTGTGGGTAAATACAGCACCCTGTGTGTTACCGGATGACACAGTCCTGGAAGGTCTCAGGCTTTACCCTTGTTCTGTGTTGAATTAGGTGATCTCAGCTAGGTGAGTGATGGGAGGACTACAATTAGCTTCAATGTTCTTGGGCTTTGGAGGTGGGGTGGGGGGGGGGGGGGGGTGGAGGCATCAACCAGGGTGTGTATTCTGATTTATATCCAATGATTCCTATTGGAATGTGTGTAGACTGGGAATAGTCAGGATCCGGTTTAGTTGTGATGGTAAATAGCCTGCCAACACTCACTATCCAGGCATACACACAAAGGCTAGTCACTTGGGTGAGATACCAGAAAGCCACCACCATTTTGGAAATGAACCTCGAGCATGAACCATTGGCTCAGGAGAGGTGGGGAGAAAACTTAAGAGCATAAGAAATAGGAGCAGGAGTAGGCCATCTGGCCCCTTGGAGCCTGTTCTGCCATTCAAAAAGATCAGCTGATCTGACTGTGGCCTCAACTCCAGTTTATTGCCTGTCCCCCCAAAACCCTTGACTCCCTTGTAGCTGAAACATCTATCTAACTCAGCTTTAAATATATTCAATGACCCAGTCTCCACTGCTCTCTTGGATAGAAAATTCCAAAAGATTGATGACCCTCTGAGAGAAGAAAATCCTCCTTATCTTAAAAAGGAGACCCCTTATTTTGAAACTGTGCCCCCTTGTTCTATATTCTCCCCACGAGGGAGAACATCCTCTCAGCATCTACTCTGTCAAGCCCCCACAGAATGTTTTATGCTTCAATAAGATCATCTCTCATTCTTCTAAACTCCAATGAGTATAGGCCCAACCTACTCAACCATTCCTCTTAAGACAACCCCTTCATTCCAGGAATCAACCTAATGAATCTTCTCTGAACTGTTTCCAATGCAAGTATATCCCTCCTTAAGTAGGGAGACCAAAACTGTACACATTAATCGAGGTGTTGTCTCACGAATGCCTTGTAGAGTTGTAGTAAGACTTCCCTACTTTTATACTCCATCCCCTTGCAATAAAGGCCAACATTCTATTTGCCTTCCTAATTACTTGCTGTACCTGCTGCTAACCTTTTGTGATTCATTTACATTACAAAGACACCCAGATCCCTCTGTACCACAGCATTCTGTAATCTCTCGCCATTTAAATAATATTTAGTTTTTCTATTCTTCCTAACAAAGTAGGTAACCTCACATTTTCCCAAGTTATACTCCAACTACCAAATTCTTGCCCACTCACTTAACCTATTGCCATGAAGACCCCCACCTGCTAAGAATGAGGCACATTAATTTTGTCATATAAACATTAATTTTAAACTGTTGCTGGAGTGAAGAAATGATTTGTTTTACAAGAGATCACCAGACACTTGGCTGGAGGACATTTGCATACTAAGAGACAATGTTTGGAGAGACAAAAGAATTGCTCACTGATTCAATTAATCGAGATTGGGCTAGGCAATGGTGATCCACATCTTGTTGGGATGGGAGACTGCACTACGCGCCACCCCCCGCACCACCACTGAGAGCTTTGGAATCCACAAACACAGGAGTGGTTAAGCCAGCTGCTCACATGACTAACCGGCTGGTCCAGGCTTTTTGAACAAGACACAGGACAGTTTGGGGTCAGACTGCAGATTGCATCTGAACCTGGAACAAGACAGCCTCTCTCCTGCCTGGCTCTCTCTTGCTTTCTCACAAGCCTCCGGACCCGCTGAAGTCGCTTAAAACAGAGAAAAAACTCCTACATCGAAACAAATTGAAGCGTGTACTGGGCCCCAACAAACAGCAGGACTTACCGGCAACCAAAGACTCCACATTGAACTTAAAGGACCGTAAATAACTACCAGATATTGCCTCAAACTTTTCCCCTTTATTCCTTCTACTTTTTCTGTCACTGTGTGCATGTGTGTTTACTGCGTATGCATGGTCGCGTACTCGTAGTCATTAACTGAATTAGAGTTTAAGACTAATAAAATTCCACCTTTCTTGTTTAAATCTAAGAAAACCAGTCTAATTGATTTCTTTGCCTTACAATTGGAAAACGGTGAACAAGGATTCACTGCCGGGGAGCTAAAAACACTGTTTTTTAAAAATTAAACCCTGTTACTGTTAGACCAGGCAAAGGCTGAGAGGGAACCCCTAGACCCCTATCTCACTTGGTCGTAACAGTATCCATATCCCTTTGCAGACTCTATGTCCTCCTCACAACTTGCTTTCCCACCTATCTTTGTATCATTAGCAAATTTGGCTATAATACACTCTGTCCCTTCATCCAAGTCATTAATATAGATTGTAACTAGTTGCGGCCCAGCACTGATCTCTGTGGCACTCCACTATTTACAGTTTGTCAACCTGAAATGACCTATTTATCACAACGTTTTGTTTCCTGTTATTTAGCCAATTCTCTAACCATGCTAATACATTAGCCCCAAAACCATGAGCTTTTATCCTGTGTAGTTGCTTTTTATGCGGCATCTTATCAAATGCCTTTTGGAAATCCAAATGCACATCTACTGGTTGCCCTTTATCGACTCTGCTTGTTATATCCTCAAAGAACTCTAATAAAATTGTCAAACCTGATTTCTCTTTCATAAAAACATACTGGCTCTGCTTGATTGCATTATGATTTTCTAAATGTCCTACTACCATTTCCTTATTGATGGATTGCAGCATTTTCCCAATGACAGATGTTAGGCTAACTGGCCTATAGTTTCCTGCTTTCTGTCTCTCTCCTTTCTTGAATAAGGGCATTACAATTGTGGCTCCCAATCTACTGGCACCTTTCCAGAACCTGGGGAAGTGTGGAAGATACAACCAATGCATCCACTATCTCTGCAGCCTTTTAAGACCCTAGGATGCAGGCCATCAGGTCCCGGGGCCTTGTTAGTCTTTAGTCCCATTAGTTTTCCATTATTTTTTCTCTTGTAATAGCGATTGTTTTAAGTTCCTCCCTCCCTTTTGCCTCTTGATTTTCTACTATCATTGGAATGCTTTTAGTGTCATCTACTCTGAAGACAGATACAAAATATTTGTTCAAAGTCTCTGCCATTTCCTTGTTTCTCATTATTAATTTTCCAGTCTCATCCTCTAAGGGACCAACATTTACGTTAGCTACTCTCTTCCTTTTTATACATTTGTAGAAGTTCTTACTGTCTGTTTTTATGTTTCTTGCTAACGAAAAAATAAATCCATCATTGAATCAGGAAAACACCATTTCATCAGTTGTACATAATATTACTGTGACAATAATACTGTTGGACTGTTGCTCCTCTCGTGATAAAGGCAGTTCTCCTTTGACAAGATCCAAACCAATTAAAGCATTCATCCATACAAACATCCCAAAAAGGCACATTTCTGATATGGATAATCACAATTAGGTTACTCAAATGAAGAAAACCCAAGTTAAAAAAGCACAAAGTAGGGCATCAGCAAGATTTAAGCAGTAAAAAAAGTTGCATTTATAAAGCACTTTGTCCCAAAGTGTTTCACAACCAATTAATTACTTTTGAAGTGTATTCACTGTTGTTTTGTATGCAAACAGAGCAGTCAATTTGCACCCAGCAGGATCCTACATACAGCAATGAGAAGAATGGTTGGTTAATCTATTTTGGCATTGTTGGTTCAGGAATGAATGTTGGTCAAGACACTTGGGGCACTCTCTTCGTTTTTCAAAAAAAAAGTCATTGGATCAGTTACATCCACCTGAACATCGGAATAGTACACAGCTGATAATGTAGCATTCCCCCAGTACTGCACTGAATTGTCAGACTAGATTACGTGAGGCTTTTGACCACACAGCTTTTACTCAGAGGTGAGTGCTACCATTGAACCAAACTAACAACTGTAGAAGAGATGAGGTAAGTCAAAAAGTAGTGGTTAAATGATGATGACCTTGAATTTCAAAGCACGGAAGACAGCGAGGGTAAGTCGTTTCACAGTTTTGAAGTCCTGGGAAAGAGTTAGAAGAGAAGAAGGGGCAATAGTTCTTGATTTCAACATGTTGAGAATTTGGGGACGTGAAAGAGGATTTTGAAACTGAATGGGTTAGTCCTCATTCTCAACATTACACTTCAAAAATACTTCACTGGCTGTGTAGCAATTTGGGACATCCGAGGGTTATGAAAGGCCCTATATAAATACAAATTCTTTCTTTCTTGGTCTTTAAAGTGTACTTACGTCCAGCGCCGGAGTAGAAAGAAGAATGTGTGTAGATTGTGCTACATCAGCAGCATGCAAGCTGTTATGGTAGGCCACATCCCCATGGTAGTGGTCTTCCAGTGTCATGATGTATGTTACAAATGTGTCCACAGGGATCCTAAATGTCTTCAGCAAATCCCGCTCCTGTTGGAAGTTATTTACAAAATGCAGCTTTTACTAATTTGTGTAGAAAGTATTTGTATGTCAAGTTGGAATTAATTTTAAAAAAATCAAAATTCATGTTGTGCTACAGTTCACTAATTTTTTTTGTAGAAAATGGTCTGTCTTATATGTTATTAACCAGTGCAATTAAATGTCATATCCTAAAGATGGTGGCAATCAGACCAGAATAATTAGTATCCTCTGCCCACTTGACCCCACTAACCTGGAAGATAGTGTACATAATGCAGGTGAGCGGTCTATTGTTTGAAAATTCCGCCACTTTAAATATGTTAAGGCCCCACTTATTCAGGTCATCCAGCTCCTGCAAAGACAAGGTGAAATACAACAATTACTAAAGAATGCCTGAAATATTTATTAAATTCCATATTGAAATATTACATTTCAAATTCCCCAATATCTAATTCATTTTACTGTAACAATGACATTTTTATAATGGAAATATTATTTTGACATGATTTGCTACAGAGGTTTGTCTTGCAACTCATGTACATGTGCAGATTGTGAATGTTGATAAGTTGCGTGAGCATGGGGTGGGAATAAGCAGCTAAGCCAAACCCTTTATTCACACAATGTCCACACTTTGTAGCAAGAGATGCTGGATAAAACTCATGAGCGGGAACCCTGATTTTCCTTCCTTTGGCCAGGTGCTGAGGCCAACTGTAGCATTCTCATTGCTAATCTGGCTAGGGTTAGCTAATTCGTACGGACCAAGAACTAAAATGTGGGACCTTCCTTGTCTTTATGGCTATATCTGTATGTCCCTACCAAATTGTTCAGGACATATCACCACCATCACCCCTGCACTCCCCATTTTACATCCTTATGAGAAAATGTCTCTGGTTTCCTGACATTCCTCTACAAATCTATATCATTGCAGTCTCAAAACCACAGCCATGCCCATTCTCATTCTGATTTACTGAGAGATTAAAAAAGCCAAATTAGCTGCCAAAAAGTAGGTTTTGTGGCAGACTAATTCTACAGTTGATGGGTCATCAATTCCTGTTGCCTTCCTCACCTACCCTTGTGTTTCATTTGAGTTTGAGCTTCAAGAGATTAAGAGCAAAGGTTGAGACACATTTTCAAACTGCACTGGAAGTAAACATTTTAACTGGAACCCAGAATCAGTATAGTTAAAAGAAACATTCAACATGATTAATACCACAAGATTGATAGGGGGGCATGTTGCCCAAATTCTTTCAAGTCAATTTGTTGTTTATGTGTTGTTATGCATTACCAGCATGAGCAATAAACATCCTGATGTTTTCATTGTGAGGCTTTGTAAAAGAGCCAATTTGCTCCTTTGTCAATTCCCATTGAAAGCATTTAACCAATGTGAAATTGAGACATGCAGCCTAGTAAGACTCCAGGTTTGATTTCAGTTCTTTGCTAATGTTATGTTTACGCCGGGTTGCGGGATATATTATGCATATCTGATTTATCTCAGATCAATGTATTAAATCACCAACTGGTTTATTTACAGCACTTTAAAATATATCAGTTCTTACAAGATCTCAGTACAATATCTTCTCAGAGCAGTCAGTGTGTTTTCTGTGGAAGATCCTAGCTGTGTCTTTTAGTTTCACTTTTAACTCTTAAGTTCCACCCACAGGCTTAAGCAATCAAACACAATGAACCAGATAAGTGGACAAACTGATACAATCAAACCAGAATCAATCAAACACTACAACTAACTCAGCTATTCTGAAATCATGTGGTCCTCAGATGTTAGTTAGTTTCAGAGCCTTGGCTAAAAAGGGGGAAAATTCAGCCAAGATTCCTACTCCTGATTGTTACTCAGTGACAGTTGCTAGATGTTTGGTCAGGACAGCTGTATATGCCCTACCACTGTCAAATAGTTCACTGACACTCATTGTCCAGGCTTATATGTGAAGATTAGTCACTTGGGCAAAGTACTGGAGGGACACCTGCCACATGCGGTTCCATACCCATGTATGAGTCAGAGAAGAAAACCTGTTTGTAAACATTAATGCAGAAAATGACTTAGATGATGGGATAGAGAGCCACATATCCAAGTTTGCGGGTGACACAAAGTAGACAGCAGTAGACGGAGGACCCCCACCACACCCCCCCCGCCCACCACGGCCCAACCGACCCCACTATACAATGTTGCATGATCGCCTTAAGAGTGATGTCCCTTTAAGAACTCAGTATGTTAATGAGCTAAGTACCAGTATGTAGTCATGTGACTACAAGCCAGAGTCACACTGCAACTGTAATACCCAGATGAAGGTTCTGTAAATAGTTTGCTCTGTACTATATCTAATAGTTTAGCTGTCAATAAACCTGTTTGAGATCTTCAACAAACTGGACTCCATGCATCTCATTTATGTTACATCAGACAACATAAAAGAACTCATTACACACAAAACTACCCCCAACCAACCCCCCTTGCCTTGCCGGGGCCCGGCCGACTGACCCTGGCAAGGCCGCAGAGATTTACCTTTTTTCTGGGCCAGTGTCCATGATCCTGCTGTGGCTGGGCTCAGTCCCAGCAGTGGCCACCGCTCCCGGTGGCGCTGCTGGGACTGAGAGCTGCCGGCCTGCTCCATTAGGCGGGATTTCCTGCCTTAGAGGGGCGGAAGTCCCGCCAGAGGCCAATTAAGGGCCTGGGGAGTGTAAACTCCTGGTGTGGCTCCCCAGGCCCAGCTCAACCCCGACTTTTTGGCCTGGCCTCCCGCCCAACATAAAATTCCAGTCAAGGAGCTGGATCACAGATCAGTCATTTTCTCATTGAATGGTGGAACAGACCCCAGGGGTTAAATGGCATGATACTCTACTGTAAAACTACAAATAGAGGTTTGCTTTGTACCTTAGAAAGAAACTCTTCCAAGTCAGTTTTGACAGCAAATCGGGGAATGTTGGTGTGTGTGAGGCTGGAACTGTGCATCAGTTTTTTCACTCCACTGATCTGTGTCATGAGTTGCTGCTTTTTCTTCTTGTCTCTGTCCTTCTGTGTGGGGGAGGGCATCTCTACATCATTCTGTTTGTCTGTCAGGAAAGGGTAGAAAATTCGACACTTTGGATTAAATTAGGAATTTAAATATAAAAAACACCTGTACCTTTGCTTCTCACATGACTTGTCTCTTCTGAAAGAGTAAAAAATGGAAACAGAATTGCAAGCTGCACTGAAAGCAAAAACATGAGATGGATTCACATTCAGCATGAATATAAGAAAATTTAGATTTCCTGGATGTAACTTAGTCAGGAGGCAAAATGGATGGTAATGGATCAACTGCCCATTATACATCGCACCCAGTTTTTCTTACGGGAAAACTGGGCTGGTATGTAATGGGTAACCCACGCCAAAGTTGAATTTCACCCTCATTAATACTACAGGAATCACGATGGAGCATGTTGTTCATCCTTTCCAAAATGATCATCAATCAACATCACAAAAACATGCCCATTATTACATTGCTGTTTGTGGGACCTTGCTGTGCGCAAATTGGTTGCTGTGTTTTCTACATTGCAACAGTGACTACACTTCAAACGCACTTTGTTAGCTGTAAAATGGGCTGTCCGGAGGTCATGAAAGGTGCTATATAAATGCAAGCCTTTCTTTCTCTTTTAAAATCAATTTGTTAGGTGACATAGTCCCAATGACTTTTAAAAATGCTTTTTGTTATTTTCCAGTGGTCTAGGCTGCAGCTGGTAATTCACAATTGTGTTAGTTTCCATGGGTACCAGTTGTTCACCAATGCTTTCCCCAAATAGTCACTCTTCACTCTCAGCAAGCTATTCAAGCTTGGGGGGCATCACAGTCCAGGCCAATATTTCCACCTGATCTTGGGCAGGGCAGTATCAGGGTGTTAAAATTGGCTACAAAGCAAAAATCTGCAAAGGTTCCCACTCTTGGTTTGAAAATGTGTTATGTGTGAACACTGGGTGAGGGCAGGATTCAACAAGACTGATGCTACCGAAAGCCTGTCAAGTAAGGTACTGGAGCATAGCCAGCACCTGTAGAACTGCATTCTTGCCTGTTTAGCATCTTCAGGAGATGAAAAGAATAAATTAGGGATACTTTCACAAAATGGATACCACGGTTCTTTACTAGCCAACGTTTCTTAAATGATTTATCAGTATTCAACCAAAAGTTTCTTTTTTAAAAAAACATATTAGAACAATCATCTTTTCTTTTCCTTTTCTACTCTGCAAAGACAAACACTAATAATCTGACATCGCCACTTCACTAAATGTCAAAATCTTTTCAAGAATTTATACCACTAAATACGGGATTCAATTTACTCACTGCTGAAAATCTTGAGATATATCTTAATGAAAAAAAATCAAAAAGAAATGACTATTTCCCAAGTCTAGACAATAAAGGGATTTTGTGCTATAGCTACTAATGTCCATTAGCATTCTGAATAGCACCATATGGACCAGGAAATGCAGCGGGGCTTATTAATTAAATCAGGGGTTTCCTCTTCTGATGGCTTTTTTCAGTGTTTTTGAGGAGAACCATTAATCTATTATAGCTACATATTAAATCCCATAATATCATTTTCATACAGAATATATCAACCAAGTCTGTACAAATCTTACATTCAGCACCAGAGCTGATCAGTTTCTCTTCAGACACATATTGAATTGGTGACACCCAACTGCTGTTTTTCATCTACCACTTAGATAACAGATCATTATATTCTTTAGACGAGATGATGTTTATCAACAAGAATGATTTTTACACCAGAATTCATAGGCTCTACCCACCAACCTGATCAATTTAAAGTCCTTTGTAACAGAAAGCAATTAAGCTGAACCAGGTTGCATCTAAGAAGCAAAGGCACTATTCAGAAACATTGCATAAAACTGACATCAATGGATGTTTTTCCTCTGTACAGACTATCAATGGATTACATGGAGGGCTTCCCTATTCAGAAGCTCTCTTGTCAATTTGGGTGCTGCTGGTGAGCAACAGCAGGAAAGGTTAATGACATTGTCTCAGTAGTACTCGATTATCTTTTACATGAGCACACTTACAAATCTACAGTTGGATTGACTAAATTATGGCAGCATCAAGCCTGAGCTATAACAATCAGCAATGACTCAGTAAGCAGACACTGAACAATGAAATTGGGAGGGAAGTCCCAGGGCATGTCCCAGTAAGAAACAGCACCTGTATGAGGGATGGAGAGCAAATTGGAGGGCAGAGAAAGTAACTTGCCAAGCCATAACTGGGTCATATTTAGTGAACGCTTGATGATCAGTGGATGGGAACTCAAACAATCTATTTCAAAAGCACAGTAAGTTTCTTTGAAAGGAAGATTTGTAAAAGCCCAGATGTTTGGATCTCTCATGGGAATCACTGAATCCTGTTTTCCATGGCAACCAGGAAATGGAGCTGTGGGTAGAACATCTGTGCATGATAAACCATCTGTCACTCCTTTGAGGGATGCATTTAATGTAAAATATACACTAGATGGAACGTCATGCATCAGTGTTGCTGGTGGGGTATTAAGTCCTGGGATTTGTTCTGCCCCATTATATGGAAAAGGACATAAAGGGACTGGAAATAAGAGTACTGAACTGGGGGAAGGCAGATTTCAATATGATAAAACAGGATCTGGCCAAAGTGAACTGGGAGCAGTTTCTTATAGGAAAGTCTACATCAGACCAGTGGGAGTCATTTAGAAGGGAAATTGTGAGGGTTCAGGTGCAGCATGTTCCTGTAAAGGTGAAGAGTAGGAACAACAGGTCAAGGGAACACTGGATGTCTAGGGATATAGAGGATTGGATAAGGAAAAAAAAGGAGGCGTATGGCAGATTCAGGGTGCTGAAAACAGCGGAGGCCCTAGAGGAATATAGAAAGTCTAGGGGAGTACTTAAAGTAATTACTCAGAGCAAAGAGGGGGCATGAAAAATCACTGGCAGACAAGATAAAGGCAAATCCCAAGGCCTTTTATAAATATGTTAAGGGCAAGAGGATAACCAGGGAAAAGGTGGGGCCCATTAGGCATCAAAGAGGCATCTATGTGTGGAGCTGGAGGACATAGGTGAGGTTTTGAACGATTACTTTTCATCTGTGTTCACTATGGAGAGGGATGATGTAGGTGTAGTGATCAGGGAGGGAGATTGTGATATACTTGATCAATTTAGCATTGTAAAGGAGGAAGTATTGGCTGTATTAGCGGGCTTAAAGGTGGATAAATCCCCAGACCCAGATGAGATGTATCCCAGGCTGCTATGTGAGGCAAGGAAGGAGATAGAGGGGGCTCTGACACAAATTTTCAGATCCTCTCTGGCCACAGGAGAGGTACCAGAGGATTGGAGGACAGCGAATGTGGTACCATTATTCAAGAAGGGTAGCAGGGATAAACCAGGTATTTACAGGCCAGTGAGTCTAACATCAGTGGTAGGGGAATTATTGGAAAAAAGTCTGACACAGGATTAATCTCCACTTGGAGAGGCAGGGATTAATCAGGGATAGTCAGCATGGCTTTGTCAGGGGGAGATTGTGTCTAACAAATTTGATTGAATTTTCTGAGGAGGTGACTAGAGGTGTTGATGAGGGTAAAGCAGTTGATGTAGTCTACATGGACTTCAGTAAGGCTTTTGATAAGGTCCCGCATGGGAGATTGGTTAAGGAAGTAAAAGCCCATGGGATGCAGGGTAATTTGGCAAATTGGATTCAAAATTGGCTTAGTGGCAGGAGGCAGAGGGTGATGG
This sequence comes from Heterodontus francisci, assembly GCF_036365525.1. Taxonomy (NCBI): domain Eukaryota; kingdom Metazoa; phylum Chordata; class Chondrichthyes; order Heterodontiformes; family Heterodontidae; genus Heterodontus; species Heterodontus francisci. The sequence goes on from NC_090378.1 coordinate 69,089,640, forward strand.
TAGAGGGTTGTTTTTGTGAATGGAGGCCTGTGGGATAGGTGCTGGGACCCTTACTGTTTGTAGTGTACATTAATGATTTAGACGTGAATATAGGAGGTATGATCAGTAAGTTCGCAGATGACATGAAAATTGGTGGTGTCATAAATAGTGAGGAGGAAAGCCTGAGACTACAGGATGATATAGATGGGCTGCTAAGATGGGAGGAGCAGTGGCAAATGGAATTTAATCCTGAGAAGTGTGAGGTGATGCATTTTGGGAGCACAAACAAGGCAATGGAATATACAATGGATGGTAGGACCCTAGGGAGCACAGAGGGTCAGAGGGACCTTGGGGTGCTTGTCCATAGATCACTGAAGGCAGCAGCACAGGTAGACAAGGTGGTTAGGAAGGCATACGGGATACTTACATTCTATGCCTCGGCTAATAAAGACAAGAGCAGGGAGGTTATGATGGAGCTGTATAAAATGCTGGTTGGGCCACAGCTGGAGTACTGTGTACAGTTCTGATCACCACACTATAGGAAGGATGTGATTGCAATGGAGAGGGTGCAGAGGAGATTCACCAGGATGTTGCCTGGGCTGGAGTATTTCAGTTATGAAGACAGACTGGATAGGCTGAGGTTGTTTTCCTTGAAGCGGAGAAGGCTGAGGGGGGACCTGATTGAGGTATACAAAATTATGAGGGGCATTGATAGGATAGATAGGAAGATATTTTTTCCCTTAATGGAGGTAAATAACTAGGGGGCATAGGTTTAAGGTAAGGGGCAGAAGATTTAGAGGGGAGTTGAGGAGAAATTTTTTCATCCAGAGGGTGGTTGTAATCTGGAACACACTGCCTGAAGAGGTGGTAGAGGCAGGTACCCTCACGACATTCAAGAAGTATTTAGATGAGCACTTGAAACGCCATAGCATACAAGGCTACAGGCCAAGTGCAGGGAAATGGGATTAGTTAGGACAGGTGCTTGATGGGCAATGCAGGCGTGTTGGGCCGAAGAGCCTGTTTCTGTGCTGTAAAACTCTATGACTCTATTGTAGCAGGGTACCCACTGTGAATCTAATGTGTGCACATATCGTGGCTCCCTAGTGCAATGTAGGTGATTTGTCAAGACAGATTTGGCCTTAGTAGGCATGAAATAAATCGTACAACAGTCCACTGTGAAAATATTGGTAATTCTTTAAAAAAAAATTACACCTCAGTCTTGCACTGTGCACATTTAGTGAAAGAATGTTTATCTAGAGGCAATTCTTCAATTTTTTTGTGGTAGGTTCAAACCAGCTGCTATGAAAATGTACAATGTAATTTATGCAGCCTGCAAGCAGCACTGAAAGGGCTAGGCGGCATGCACAACATAAGATCCTATGGTCTCTGCAAGTTAGCTGATCTCAGTATGGACAGAGAGGAGGCAGTGAACAAACATTAATACAAAAACAAAATACTGCGGATGCTGGAAACCTGAAATAAAAACAGAAAAAGCTGCAAACACTCAACGGGTCTGGCAGCATCTGTGGAGAGAGAAACACAGTTAAGGTTTCAGGTAGATGACCTTTCATTAGAGTTCTGATAAACGCCATTGACCCTGAAACGGTAACTGTTTTTCTCCCCACAGATGCTGCCAGACCTGTTGGATATTTGCAGCATTTTCTGTTTTTATTTCAGCAAGGACAGATATTGGGGCAGCCATACAACTGGCCTCAGTGCTGCTGGTGAAGGAAACAATTTCTGCTCAACACTCAGTGGCACCTGATTAAAAGTGTACAGATGTCATACAGAATAGGATAAGGCTGGGCTGTGATGGCCTTCATGTTAAATAACCTGTTGAACGTCAATGGGCTGAATTTTATCGGCCCCTCGACGCCACGGGTTGCTGTGCAGGGGCCGGTAAAATTCTACGGGGAGAGGCTCACCTCGATCTGCAACATCGAGAAGGGCCCGCCGCATATTACCAGCGGCAGGGGGACCTCGGTGCGGCCCCCCCCGCCGCTCGGCAGCAGCAACCCAATTAGAATATGTAAAACGCTACAGATTATGAATTCCGCCACCTCTTGCTCCACACTTCCGCATATTATGTAGAACGGGCAGCCGTCACGTGCCATCCAGTTCACTAACAGAAAACCAGACGGGACAGCAGAAGCAGGAGTGCTGGACAGTGAAGGTAAGTGCAGATTTACAGGGGTCTCAGCTCTGCATTCTGGAAGTGGAGGGGGGAGATTACAGGGGTCTCAGCTCTGCTGCAGAAGAGATATACAACGCCAGCCACTGAGCTACAAGATCCACCATTGAGCAGGCGATCGGCATGCTGAAAAAGCGCTTCCAATGCCTGGATAGATAGGGTGATGCCCTGTACTACGGGCCGAAATGGCCAGCTCCTTTCTTTGCTGCTCGCTGTGCTCTGCACAACTACGCACCCAATAGGGGGCAAGCCTGGCATGATGAGGGGAGACATCAACAGGATTCCTTGTCAGACTATGAGGGCACTGAAGACCAACAACAGGAAAGGTGCAACAGAAGGCAGATGGCACCCAGGCTCTGCATGCAAGGCCAGCAGTGAGCTAGGGATGTATGGTAGTGGCTTATCAGAAAAAGGCTCTCTGCTCCACATCTGCAGCATCTCTGTGTAAACATTAGAGGCAGCAGCTAACTGAGCCAATGTCCATGTCACTGCATCCATGGAGACACTCATGAGTAATGGTGGCATGGCAATGACGTTATTGCATTTGTTGGCTCTCCTGAAGGGCCAACGGTGCAAAGGGATGGGACATTGGCGCCGCATGCCGGCACACATCATTCACACAGAGAAACTGAAAAGGGTGGGGAGGGGGAAGGACTGAAATTAGCGGGGTGGGGGGGTGGAGCGGGGAAAACTATTCCTACTGGAAGGGCTTGAGGATCATAGGTGAAGTTTGGGGGGGAAAGTTCGGAATATCAAATAGTGTTTTTTGGGAGGATAGGTCAATTTATTTACTGAGTGCTCAGTGGGCGGGGTGGGGGGGGGGTGCGGGTGGGAGAGGGGATTCAAAGTTAAATTTAACCTTGATTGAAATTGTTCCGCCCCTTCCAATTAAATGAGCCCCGCACATAATATTGCGGGGTCTCAGGGATGGCGCATTCGCGCGAGATGCATGCCGCTGTCAGAGTGCGCCGCCGCGAACTGGCGCACTCGTAAAATTCAGCCCCATGGTGTCAGTTTCCCTCTGGCCAAGCACCTATCTTCACATGCACATCTGGATATCGAGCAACACTGGGGACATTATGATCCTACCTTTGCCTGAAGTATAAGCACATACATTTTGCAACAAGTGTCACTTGATAGCAATTAGAAGTTGCAACTCTGGCTGATTTCCCAATGCATAACCCACCGAATGTTCCTTCTCTAATTTCAGGGAAACTGGGGTCAATTGTATTGCCCCTACTGCTATCCTGGCTAAGATCAACTAACTCACCGCATACCAGTTATTGTACCAGGGGATTTGCTGATCTCTATGGTCAGTGGCTTTACCAACTGAGTCAGGGTAGTGAACTCTTTTACTAATTGAAACATTAAATGACCTATTGTTGAGAAAAAAATGAGTCAAGGAATGGAATGCACAAGACAATGAAATAGTCAATGCAGAGGGGAAAAATTAGAACAATTAGAACCAATTAATTGACATTGCTGGCCAGTAAATGTATCAAAAAAGAAGCTTTTGGGAGCATTTTGACAGGGATTTAAAAGATATAAGGCTGGATCTCGCCGATCTCGGCGGCGCGCATCAAAAAAGTCACAGCACATGTGCAACTTGTGCGCCGCTGAGCCGCCATGATATTTTGCACGGCGGCTCATTTACATGGAGGGGCGGAACGACCACCTCCGATGACATAGAAGGGATGGCCACTCTATCCCCAGCAATGGTGTCCAGCGCCACTGTGCAGGCGCCGGCGCCATTTTTAAAGGGCTTCAAGCCCTTCAGTAAAATATACATTTTTAAAGGTCCCGGTGTTCGGAAAATAAAAATTAAATTTTATTACAACTTTGAATCCCGTCTCCCAACCCCCAAATGAGTGATCCATATATAAATTGCCCTCTGTCCCCAGATAAAACTTTAATTCATATCCTGAGCTTTCCCCCTGAACTTTATTCCCTTTGACCCTCAACTCCTTCCCACCATCCACGCAACCAATCGTGTTCGTTTTTGCTGCTTCCCCCACTCCGTCCTGAAAAATTCACTCCTCCCTGCTTCCCACCAGTGTCACACCTCAGATCTTCGAATGGAGATCCGAAGGCATGTGAGTTCCAGCCACTGGCCGGAATATTGGTGTAGGACGGCTATTGGGACAAGGTAAGTGCTTTTGCATGTATTTAAATTTATTTACATATTTAAATGAAGGCTCTGCCACCGAGCAGCGGGGGAGAGCCGCCCTGGGGCCTTCCCGGTGTCAAGGCCCGCAGCGGGCTTCTCCCGGAAGTATATTCTGGGCCCACCCACCACGACACCCGACGTCGGGGGGGCTTATAAAATTCAGCCCAGCAGATGATCAAAGGAAAACACATGCTCAAGTCAGGTGTTCAGACTTTCTCAGGAATTGTATGGAAATTGAACTATTTTCCCATTAGTCTGCCAAGTAAATCACTTCATAGTGATAAATGATGTGAAGCAACAAAACAACACATGCAGAAATCCATTAGTATGGGGTTGTAAATACCATTGACGCCTATCAACTATTCTATAACTTAGTACAAGTATGTGCTTGGATAACTAAGTGATGAAAAGATTGATTTCCAGCCAGCCTTGCTTCTTCACCTTTTATGTCATATACATTTACACAAGATACCTGTAAACACCTGTGCGTTTGAGTATACATAATATTTTATGAGCTTGCTAATGTTAGATTTTTACTTCAATTTTGATCAAGATATAAGTAAGAAATAGAAATCTTAAGCAGCTTTCTTGCAATGGTTAGTGTAGTATTGAATCACATCGATCAGGAGCGTCCCAAGTATGAACCCTAGCCTGCAATGACTTCGCTGATCTTATTTTGGACTTTTGCCTACACAGCAACAGTGAATGTACTTCAAAGTAATATGTAGGATGTGGAATGCTTTGGGTGATTTCTGAGAGATGTGGTAAGGTGTTATATAAATGCAAGTTATTCCTTCTTTAGGGCAGTAAGCTATAATTGGCTTCAGTATTGCTATGGAAACATTCAGCATATGTTTCTGCTCTTGATCTCTACCTGTGACTTCCCTCTTTCCTTTGGTTGAAGAGGTATTTGTGGATGCCAGATGGAAACAGGATCAGGCTGAGATCTGATGCCTTTAAATTGGTCACTCACCATTCAGATTCGCACATGAAGAATGGCCACTAGGGAATAATACTAGAATGCTGCTGGTGCCCAGGAAAAATACTGCAGCATGTGTCTCCAGATTCAGGATAAGTAAGGAGAGAGGGAAAGAAACTTCTAATTAAATACAATATTGTAACAATACGCTATTTACACACTCACTTTTGGCAGAATGATACAATGGTGGTGCAATGAATGGCATACATTCTAATTATATATTACATATTATATATGGTCTATAATTAACAGCAGTGAATGCTCTACTCTGGGAAGGTCAGAAGAACAGGATTAATTTAAGTTCTAAAATGGATGTGGAAACTCTTCAATCTGTTCTCTTTCCTGGCTGTTGTTACTTGGCAATTTCTTATGGAAATGTTTTATTATTTCTATTTTTTTGCATGGTCTGGTGCTGAAGATGTTTTTGTGTACTTCAAAACTGAACATGAATATTCGTACAGAATTAAAACCAACAGCAACTTTGATGATCTAGCAGGTGTTAAACTCCAGAAAGCTTGTTATGGAAGGACAATGCTGGAGCCTATCTTTACTCAGTTTCCCATTTATTGTACAGAGTAAAAGGATTACAAACAAGTAGTTCGTCACTCAAACCCTTCACCAGTCTCAGTAAGTGTCTGCTTATAAGTGCTGAAGTAAGACCCCAATTAACACCCTCCAACTACATATAATTAAATAACTGATACACAATTAACAGATTAAAAATGGCTGGTCTCCCACATTCTACCCTCTGTAAACTTGAGGTCATCCAAAACTCTGCTGCCTGTGTCTTAAGAACATGATTAGTTGTTACATAAATACATGTTACTTCTTTATTCAACCATGGTGTTGTCCTGTAGAATGACTTTGACAAGGCACAGAACAAGAAGAGCAGGCAAATTCAGGACACGATCATAGAAAAAGAAAAAAATTGAAACCTAATGTTTCACACTGGGTGTGGAACCCAATTTAAAACTGTTGAATAAGTTTATTAACCTAATCCGCACTGATTTTTGCATTCATAATGACCCAAGATTTCCTCGGAATTTCTCCTGCTCTGTTGCCATAACTTTGCAAAAGAGGCTCCCTGTGAAGTTATGGCGATGAAATGGGAGTAGCCCTGAGGAAATTCTGGGCCAATATAATCTCATCTGTTTTCATTGTGAAACAGATAGAAATGTTACCTCCTCTTGCCTGGTGGAAACTAGGTAGGCAAGCACACAGGTGGGCAGTTAAAATGGAGTGGGTAAAATACCTGCTCCATTCCAATTTTAAAATGCCTGATTTTTTCAGACTTAAGGGACGCACACTTGTCTCAGGCAGGTATAAGCAGGTATGTTTAAAACTTTCTGTTGCAGGGCCAGGAGGACCAAGAGTGCTGTTCTGAGCCTCACAAGTAAAGTGTAGGACTCCCCTGTGCCGGCTGGCCAGTGGCATGTTCATAAAGCTGGTCCGCCCGCTGCTGCTCGCAGACAAGCTGGCCACTCACTAGTAAATTTTCCCACCCGGAAATTAAAATTCCCACCATAATTTCCATAAAATTAGTCCGTAGTGCTTAATATTTTAATGATAGAAGACAACACAGAATGTAAAAAATGGCTAAACATATTCGTTTATTTGTCATTTTTAAGTAAGAGCGCACACACTTATTTTTCTCCATTCCTTGGTGTCTCCAGTTTGCTCATTTCCCCGGCAACCTGTTCCCAGGCCTCTATCAATGTTGTTTTGAGCCAGTCACTTCCTATTTATCGACAATAGCCAATGCTTATTCCACAGGACAGCACCATGGTTGAATCGAGTGAAAAAAGTGTATTTATGTAACAATGAATCACATCCTTAAGGAATCCCAAAGTGCTTTAATGGATTATGTCTTTGAAATGCTGTCACTGTTAATGTGTAGCCAAAGGCTGCATCCAATTCTACATAATGACTAGATAATTTGTTTTTGTTCCTGATGGTACTAGTTGAAAGAGGAATGTTGGCCGGGAAAATGGGAGAACTCCCTGCTTTTCTTCAAATAGTGCCATGGGATGTTTTACTTTTAGCTGAGCAGCAGACAGTGCCTTAGCTGAACTTTTCATCCAAAAGATTAACTTAGGGAAGACTAGATAAATCAAGAAGCAGTGGTTAGGTTATTGCAAGCTTGAATTTTAAAAGAATGTGGTGATGATTTTCAACTTTGCTGTCTGGGTGGTGACCTGACAGATTGGATCACCTGCCCATTGTATAACCAATGAAATAAAAATCAGTAGGTTCTATAAAGGGGCGGGATCCTGTATAACAAGACAGAAATGTTGAAAATTACCCCTTATAAATCATAAGTGTAAAGGAAAGCTGAAGTAGGCAAGCAGCTCCAAATTTTAAGAAAGAATGTATTAGCGTAGGAGATGGTATAATGAGTCTTGATTTCAACACAGAGGTGAAAGAATGTGTAGGATGTTGTATTTGTAACTTAGGAAATTTCAGAGGGAAAATGATCATAACAGTTTCATAGATAAAGAAAGAAAGAAATAATCACTGTCTGGTATGTGCTCATGACCCAAAAGAGAATCCTTCTTTTGATATTCCCTCCAAGTGTGGAGTTGCCTGGCTTCTGATTACCATACATCAGGTTCTTTATTTAGTGATACTGGAGCATCACCCTACGTCCTTCATTGTTCTTGGGCCTCCAATATGATGGAACTTCATGTTCCATATCTTTTTATAAAAAAACATTTTCTAGGGTGCAAACTGTAGCTGTAGACTCAGCAATGACTTAGTTTAAAAAAAAAATAAGTGTAGCGGTAGCAATGATACAGCTTCCAGTACAACTCCAAAACAATTAGTTGCTGGATCACAAGAATTTTCTTGAAAAAGGCTGGTGCATATAAGAAGCCAACCATTTACAGTAATTTAGAAATCTTAAAACCACATAAATAGCAGTGGTGCATAGGACTATACTACAAAAGAAATTAAAGGCAGGATGTTTATAATGTTCTGGCAGTGAAACATACTTCTACATTATATTAGATATTTTTAAAAGCTCTTAAATGTTGTGAATATTGACAATTCTACAATTTTTGTGTTGAGTTCTCTGCAGGTGGTGTAGGGGATGGATGATTTACCAGACTCACCTAAAAAGGTGTTGGAAATGAACTCGGATACTTGGTTGCCTGAGCGGCTCATCTCTGAGAGATGGGTGAGCTCTCGATTCAGCATTCTCTTGAACTGTTGGAAAGACAAACACAGGAATCAGTACCCACCTTTCTTGTAAATGTCAGATTCTTTATTTAGTGATACTGGAGCATCACCCTATGTCCCTCATTGTTCTTGGGCCTCCAATATGACGGAACTTTATGCTCCATATCTTCTTTTTATAAAAATACGTTTTTCAGGGCGCAACTGTAGCTGTAGACTCAGCAATGACAGCGTTTTTTAAAAATAAATGTAGCGGTAGCAATGATACAGCTTTCAGTAAAACTCCAAAACAATTATTTTAAATGACATTCTGTCATCGATAAATGATTGATCACAGAAAATAGGAAAGAAAAGAACTGTGAAACTTCCCGTTTATTATCAGAATTCAATGCATTAATAGAGTTCAACTAAGCTCAATTTAAACCGAAATATTTGACAAGGTAAGGGCTGATATTATAGTGCAGAATGTGTAGTGTTTGACTTTCACACAGAAATATTTACTTACACAATAAGCAGTGACATTTTAATTATATAACCATAATGTCTACTGAATTAATTCTAAGAAAGACAGGACAAAGTATTTTCATTTTCCATTTAAGATTCGTATAAAAATTTATATTGAAAAAAGTATGCATCTAAAATTTTAATAAATCTGTAAGGACTATACTGCAGTACAATTTTAGAACTCTCCACCTTGACAGCTGAGTTTGATTTGAGATATACATAATGAACTTTGCAAGATAATTTTTTTTCTGCTTCTCTGAATCTGTTAATAGCTTAATGTTCTGTAAAAAAAAACTGGAAAATTCTGTCTTTTAAATGTACATCTGAAAGGGAATGGTGATTTGATAATACTTGGCTCACAACAGGCATTGTAAATATAAATACCTTGTTGCACAGAGAGTTTAATTGTAATAAAACAAATCTTTATAAAACACTCCCTTCCTCTACACCACAGTTAATTCTAACAGTGTATTGTCTTAGTAAAAACTTTTAAATTAAAATTATGGTGTTCACTGGAATTCCCTGTTCAGTCCATCTTTGCTCATTTGTTTTATGCCTCCTTTTCTCTTAAGTGATGACATTTTATTTGAGTCTTATCAACTGTAAGACATCCATTTGAAATTTAAAAAGCAAGATATATATGTCAGTTGTCAATATGGGATAACGTATTGTCGATACAAGGGTTTCTGCATTTGAACTTACAGCCACATATTTCACAGCAAAAACACAGATTCACATACATCTGTAATTTTGTGATAAATTTACTCACCTTGATATAACCCCAAGAAACAGACAGCAAATAGTTTGCTTCAGGCATTTTGGCCCACTTGACAAAAGGAGCAACAACAGCCGTGTACAAAAATACGCAATCTAGCTGGACAATTCCACACTCGCAATTTTAGTAGTAACAACCAAAAGGTGTAGATGTTTCATTAGCAGCTTGAACATTTGAAGTAATTTTTGCCCCAAAAATTAGAGTATTCTTTCACTGCATGAGAAAATCCAGTCCATGTAAATACATCCTCGGAAAGATAGTATCTGCGTGTTTGCACTGACAGAATTGAGATAATGAAATCAGGGGTCACATGGAGCCAGAAACCATACAAGTGTGTGCAGTTCACAGCACTTATGAATTATGAAGAGCTCTGGTTTCTTGGATGGCTGAGGGTGGGGGGATGCTGCTTCAGATTAATCTCAGTACCCAGGGGGCAAAAAAAGTCTTTTGTTTGCAAGCTTACAATGTCGACATCATTTCAACGGGATGTGGGAAGTGACAGAAAATGGAGAATGCCCAGTGTATATTTACGTAGATTAAATGCAGATGGCGTTCCCATTTCATCACAGAATATAATCTGCTTTTAGCACCCTCCTACACCATTGTCAGAAAATTTCAACACAACGACAATTCAGTAAAATTGTATTATCAGGACCAGATAGAATTATGATCTAATGCATTATCTGTCCTCTCTATTGCACAAAATATGTGAGGAATAAAGTGGCATTACAAGATGATTTACGATAATCAGTGTAGTTCTGTGAAGTTTAGATTTTTCTGTCTTCTGTTTGTTGACACACAAAACAGCAAATTAAGGATCGTTTACACTGATCATTTCCATCTAACTGTTTCTGGAAGAGTTAATACAATAAATTTAAACAAATCGCTTTTCGACAGAAATGCTTTATTCCTAGATTGCTGTTATCTATGTGTGTACTTGTGTAACAATTTAACTAGAATTGTTTAAAGTAAACCACTTTGGAACTGAAACTGATTGGGTATGTCATTACATTCTACACCTTATTATTAAAGATGCACTGTCAGGCAAGGCAGACTTCCCAATTATAAGCAGATTTCAATCTTTTTTCTATAGTTTCTACTGAAAGAGTACATTCCTTGGAGAATAGAGAAAGGCCAATATTAAAAGAACTGAGGTACACTGACTAATGTTCTATGGTGTCTGCATTAATTTTTCACCTCTGCACTTTCTACAGCAGCTCCCCTTTAAATCTGAGATAAAGCACAGTGTCTGCACAGAAATGTTATTCACTTTGTATCTGATTGGCTTTCAGCTCAGCTGCAGTGACATCACCTAGCTTTCTCTGCACTGCTGCTAAAGAGCATTAGAACATGGGGGGACAACTGCAGCAAGGAGCCCCAGAGAATCTTGAGACTGAAGTTCAAGCAGCACCATGTAATGAACAGTACAGCTCCATAGCAACTACATCACATGACATTCCTCCAGCTGGTTAATACAAGAATTCCCTCTACATGTTTTATCACCAATGAACAATGGAGCTGCCTGGCTTCCAATCCATTTTGTGCACAAATATAACTCGTCCTTGCCTCAGCATTAAAAATATATTCGAAAGAACAACTGTCACGATCATACAAATCAACCAGCACCCCTTGCCTTCTCCCAAAAGTCCTGTGATCATGCTCATTGCACTCTAGAAGTAATAAGGTTTGATGTCTTTAGATTATTGATTTCTTTGAAGTCCAATTAAAGTATCAAGCAATAATTACATTAGTGATCCCTTTAGTTTTCTTTCCTCCTTTCCTAAAGGCTGTAATGATGGCATACCATTCCACGGGCTTGGCTTTAAGCTTTTTCCCCAAATGACCATTCTTCATGTGCAAGTTTCAATGGTGAAGCTGGAAGATTATTCAACTGTGTGTAGCATCACAGCTAAGATAGATATCTCACCTGGCAACCACATGTTGACTTTGCAGCAAGGGATCACTTGATAATGATCATAAATGAACACATCTAGGTAATTTATTTCCCTCCTTTAACCCAGTGTCCCCCTAATTATCTGAATACAGACATGCTATCAAACCTGAGACCTCTCTGGTTTGTATGTTTCAAATTCGATTGTTTTCATTGCACTGAGCCCCTCAGTTTGATTGACCCAACTTGCCAAATTTATTTCTCAGATATTGGCTTAGGCTGGCTATGAGGGTTTAAAGGAGACACAGTTACTTTTGTGTGTTCCAGAATACCACTTAATATTATGAAGTAGTGTTGCCTGATGTTCATGTTAAAATTAAAATGTGACGGAATGGGTATTGCAGGGGAATCTCCAATGCAAACTGCATTAGTATGCGACAAAAATGAGTTCTGCCCAGTGTACCTAATATTCAAGCCAATGATACTTTAATACTAGATTGTTCTTTTTATAAAAAGCCCACTTCCAATTTTTTTCCTGTAGATCTGTTTCTACTGGAAGGAGTTTTGCATTTGCCTCATTTAAGTTGGCAGTGTCACAAATCCTAACTTGCACAAAACATTAAGAGGCCAGGAATGAGATGCAAGTTGAGTGAGGGAGGTTTCAGCAAATTCACATTTCCCATGGTCGTGAGAACTGTGGTGAGTGAAGAGGCAACTCTCCGAAGTGTGAAAATATTGATGCAAACACAGACAAGAATATCAATAAGTTAGGACAACAAGCCTACCTTGAGTGAGGCAAAGGCGATCATGTCAGGCTCCACCTGCAGCCTGAACCTGCTGCCCAGTTTGTCTGCATTAATGGTTAAATGTGTAGTCTGGGGATCCAAAACAACTGACAAGCCAATTTCTCAAAGTTTAAGGGTTACTTCTCGGAGTGGGCAGCTGCTGCTCTGAAATCACTTGTCTTGAATATTCAAATATAATATTGTGGGAAAAGATCATGTTTAAGCCATCATATTGGCGGAAGTTTCATCCCCACTCCCTTGCGAGGGTCCACTGAGACCCTAGGCTATTATCCATATTCCCCTTCACCTGTTTTCTCACCTAATGTAGTCACACCAGAGCACATGTGGGGAGAAAGCGGGTGAAAACAAACTTGCGTCCCCACTCTGTTCCAACACATTAACCTTTTGCATTTTATAATTTTAAGTAATATAAGGCTCTCTGGTAATTCAGCTAAGCAGTCATTTTTCATGTTGAACCTAGACAGCAAACGTAAGCAATCTAGTTAACTGCAGGGGGATATCAGAGAAATGCTCAATCTTGTCCTCACCCAATGGCTGTACTTCTAGCAGGAATCACTGGATAGTCCCTCATAGAGTCATAGAGCACAGAAGCAGGCACTTTGGCCCGTCGTGTCCATGCCAGCCATCAAGCACCTATCTATTCTAATCCCATTTCCAGCACTTGGCCTGTAGCCTTGTATGCTATGGCATTTCAAGTGCTCATCTAAATACTTCTTAAATGTTGTGAGGATATCTGCCTCTACAACCCCTTCAGGCAGTGTGTTCCAGATATCAACCACCCACTGGGTGAAATCTTTTTTCCTCAAATCCCTTCTAAACCTCCTGCCCCTGACCTAAATCTATGCCCCCTGGTTATTGACGCCTCCGCTAAGGGAAAAAGTTTCTTCCTATCCACCCAATCTATGCTCCACATAATTTTGTATACCTCAATCACTCACCGCCCCCCCACCCTTCTCTGCTCCAAGGAAAACAACCCCAGCCTATCCAGTCTGTCTTCATAGCAGAAATACAAGGCAACATCCTGGTGAATCTCCTCTGCACCCTCTCCAGTGCAATCACATCCTTCCTATAGTGTGGCAACCAGAACTGTACACAGTACTCCAGCTGTGGCCCAACTAGCGTTTTATACAGCTCCATCATAACCTCCCTGCTCTTGTATTCTATGCCTTGGCTAATAAAGGCAAATATTCCATATGCCTTCCTAACCACCTTATTTACCTGTGCTGCTGCCTTCAGTGATCTATGGACAATTACACCAAGGTCCCTCTGACCCTCTGTACTTTCTAGGGTTCTACCATCCATTGTATATTCCCTTGCCTTGTTAGTCCTCCCAAAATGCATCACCTGACACTTCTCAGGATTAAATTCCATCTGCCACTGCTCTGCCCATCTTACCAGCCCATCTATATCGTCCTGTAATCTAAGGCTTTCCTCTTCACTATTTACGACACCACCAATTTTCGTGTCATCTGTGAACTTACTAATCATACCGCCTATATTCACGTCTAAATCATTAATGCACACTAAAAACAGCAAGGGTCCCAGCACCGATCCCTGCGGTGCACCACAGGTCACAGACTTCCAATCACAAAAACAACCCCTGACCATCACCCTCTGCCTCCTGCCACTAATCCAATTTTGGATCCAATTTGCCAAATTGCCCTGGATCCCATGGGCTCTTACCTTCTTGACCAATCTCCCATGTGGGACCATATCAAAAGCCTTACTGAAGTCCATGCAGACTGCATCAGCTGCTTTACTCTCATCTACGCACCTAGTCACCTCCTCAACATTATTGGTCTGCATGGCTCAATACCACTCTGGCAATGCAGTAACTCACTAAATTAGAATCTGACGTATATTATTTTCCTTTTGTGGATTCTTCTCTAGCCACTACTGTAAACCCAAGAGGGTAATTGCTGCAGTGGTATATTTCCTTCACCACAGTGTGTAGGATGCCCTGTAACCCCTGTACTACCAGCATATTTACCTCATCTTTCCTGGCACATCCTGCAGAATCAGCAAACTACTGACAGAGGTTAATTTTTCTCCCATACACATAACACATTAGTTACCAAACATTAGACTACTGCTGGTTAATTCTATGTGCTTGAATTAGGCATGATCCATTTTCACTTTAAAAGTTTATCTGGTATAGAGAATCCTTGATATTTCCCTGTATAGTCTGATATGCCATTTTATTATCAAGAGTACTTCCATCACAGTGCAATAACATTCCCTCTTCTTGTCACTGGACAGATTCTGCCGAGATCAAATTACACATAAAATCCCTGCGGATCTTAATATGCCTGAACATAAAATGGGTGTAAATCAGCATAAACAATCAGGGCTCAAGGAAAGTACCAAACTCAGATCTTTAATTTCTCCTTTAAGTATGAATATTGAAGTTTAAACTCATTCAACAGTAATTCATGCATATTAGGCAAAGCATGTTTGAGAACTTGCAATCGGGAAAACTTTTCAATTTTTAATGTGACGTATGCTATAAAAATCCATTCAAATGAACAGAAAATGGATTGCAGGTCTCGGTGAGAATGTTTTTTTTAATATTAAAAAGAAATGCAGTATAAAAACAGGAAAAGAACTTTGTTTCCTGCTAAGCCTGAAAATCTGGTTGTAATTTCAGGAGAGCTTCTGAGCAAGCATGATTGAAGAAAACCTGCTTAGGAGACTCTGGCCGGAATTTAACGTTTGGTGGGATGCCCCGCCCACTGGCTAAAAAGTCAGGGGCGAGCCAGCCTTTGCCGGGCCTGGGGAACCAGATCGGGACTTTTTGCTCCCCAGGCCCTTAATTGGTCTTGAGCTGGACGTCCGACTCCTTAAGCCAGGAAGTCCTGCCTAATGGAGCCAACAAGCAATCAGCAGGCTGGCAGCTCAGTCCCAGCAGTGCCATCGGGAGCGGTGGCCACTGCTGGGACTACATCCAGCTTCAGGAGGAAGGAGGACGGCCTGGGAAAGGAAGTAAGTTTTTAGGGCCTCGCCGGGGACAATCGGCCACGCTCCGGCCTCTGTAACTTTGGGGGGGGGGGGGGGGGGGGCGGGGTCATTATTATGAGCATTCAGGCACAGGGATTGATAGAAGATTGTAAAAGATCTAGGAGATTTGAGCATATGTAATTATGCATACAACTCATGCCCTAAATTCCTTAATTTTTTTGATCACATATCTAATTTGCACACTGATTGCGCCTGTACCAGGGTGCAAATACACAGGAATTTCCAGACCATAATTCAAAGGCAGGATGAACTACTTTGGTTGAGAGGGTGGCCCACAATTTAAGTGAAGAGAGAAGTTGCACGGATATATAATTGAAGACCCGGTCAATTTTAGCTCCTATATTCAAAAGATGTAGAAAGAAATCCATTATTAGATTAGTGATAAAGTTATTGAACATGAAGAGATAGAGCCAGTGAAGGAAAAAACTTGGGCATGGGGGGAATCCGACTTTATAAAAAGGACTTGCATTTATATAGCGTTTCATGACCACAGGACAGCCCAAAGTGCTTTACAGCCACTATAGTACTTTTGAAGTGTAATCACTTGATGTTGATTGAGGGATAAATATTGGCCAGGACACTAGGGATAACTCTCCTGCTCTTCTTCAAAATAGTGCCATGGGATCTTTTACCTCTACCTGAGAGAGTAGACAGGGTCTTGGTTTAATGTCTAATCTGAAAGATGGCACCTCTGACAGTGCAGCACTCCCTCAATACTGCACTGGGCTGGCAGCTTTGATTTTTGCGATCATCAGAGAGACAGTCTTTATATTTATAGTACACAAAAGAATGGAAACACAGGAGAGGGAACACACAAACAGCATTGTACCACCACACAGCAAATAACTGACTGGGGTGAAGTGATAGGGGTGAAATGGAGGCAAGTGTTGCCATGGGGTTTTCTATCATCAGAAGGTTAGCTTTTTCTACAGCTGCAGAAAAGTCTAGTTGCCTATCAAATGCCAGAGTAAAGGACAAAAAAAAGTAGGTGGAGAAGATACTAGAAAGGAAGGTGTCTAGCTAGTAGCAATGGCTCACCTAGGAATCAATAGTAGGATGGAGGTCTTGCAAAGGGATTGAGAATCCTGACAAGGAAAGTTGCAGTCTAGCTTATGTGGCCAACTATCCGGAGATAGGCTTAAACTGACAATATTCTGAATCAGAGGTGAGAGTGCTACCACTCAGCCAAGATTGACAAATATTTATCAACTGAGTTCTGCTTTGCTTGGTTCTTGATCTGAATTGTGTTGAATGGAGAGGTGCCAAATAAAGTTTGTACTATTTCCCTGCATGGGAGAAAAACAAACAGAAGTGTCATGTCTGGGTATTATCCAGCACCTTCTAGCAGTTGGTTCCAGGAGGTGTAAACATATACAGGCCCTACCAGCAGCAGAACCACTGGGCTTGAAAATGAGGTATAAGCTAATGAAAAATTACATTAAAATATCCATGAGGGATTCTGATGCAGGGTGCTTTACTAGTAATAGCACTCTTCCAGACCATTATACTAAAATGTGAAGTGGGGCTTTGGGATATGATGGCATTCCACAGAACTTTTTATTTTCCCTGTCCTCTCATTATTGCCATTGCTTGTCCCACAAAATTGACAACTTTATATATATATATAAACAGATCTTGGAATGCTCTACATAATTCACTAATATGCAATTACACAAGTCTGCTTAAACACCAAACTTTCAAATAAATGCACAGTCTGAAATGTGAAATCTCAAACCTGCTCAAAATACAAATTAGAAGCAAGTTTCACAGAAAGCCTTTCAGATGAAGTGGGACAGCTGTAGGGATCCTACAAATGGAATGAAAATTTACTTTCCCATACACAACTGATACTGGGTTTACTGAATGTATACTTGCCAAACACCTCAGGGCATTTTCAACATTAAAGACACCATGCAAATGCAAGTTGCTGTTTAGCAGCCCTCTTCCTGCTTTTGACATGTAATAATGTCAAATATGACCTGGAGCACACAAGTGATTAGGTCAATTATCAAAGCCCAGAGTTTTCGTTATACAGGAAAAGAACAGCCTTTAAAGCATATTTTCAGTCAACAAAATCCAGATTTTCTACATTTGAGAGATTAAAAGGAAAAGAAATGCTTTCAAACTTTATTTTTTTTAAAACAGAAAGAAGTTAGGAAAGTTAGAATAAATGTGTTAGAAAAATGTAAAACTAAACATAAAGACAAAAGACAAAGAAACATTGGGAAGGAACAGAGCATGGGGAAAAACTGAGCTGACCATTTAAACACAATTAAGGTCTTTGCTACTGAGTTGGAGGAGAGCAGAAAAGGTGACTTTTGCTTTGGCCTTGGGGGAGGGGGAAAGGAAACCAGGAATTGTTTTTTCTCCAAAAATATACTTTATTCATAAAATTTAAAAAAAAAATTATGAAATGTCCAATTTGAATTGTTTTGTAAAGTGCAATACAGATCAGTTTCTTCAAAACAGTACATGAGGTGCCTCACAACACTTGCCGTTTCTGGTTATATTTACAATGTACATTTGCATTATATACCAAAACATTCTCTGGTGCATACAGCCCGAGGGGTTTTACACAGTTTCCAACCCCTCGGTATACTATGGCAGGAGGGCCTTACACAGTGGCCTTTCTCCATTGAGCTTTTTCGGCAGCTGCCCCAAGCTTTAGTGCGTCCCTTAGCACCAGGTCCTAGACCTTGGAATGTGCAAGTCTGCAACACTCAGTCATAGACAGCTCTTTGCATTGGAAGATCAGCAGGTTTCGGGCAGAGCAAAGTGCGTCTTTCATCGAGTTGATGGTAGTCCAGCAGCAGTTGATGTTGATCTCATGTGCATCCCGGGGAATAGCCTGTAGAGCACGAAGCTCTGTATTATGGAGCTTTGTGGTTTCCATACCAGGCCTTAAAAAGGCCCCCAATATCAGTGTGAAGACAGGATGTCTGATCACCTTGTGCGGTCAAGTCCATAAAATGAACAACAGATAACAGAATAAAATGTTTAAGAGAAATAAATTCTCATGCACAAATCCCTTTTCCAATGATATATGTTCCTGTTAAATGAATATGATGATTAAATGAATTACAAAAGTATGGATTTATTCTTTCAAAATGTTAGACAGTCTTGCTAAAGATGCTGTGTTAAGCTCTTTCTACAAGAGTTTTTGTCTAGGTGTCAAAATCGCCTAGTAACCAATTCAGTGATGTTTCAGAGTCTTTTTCACCTCATCAGGTGCTCGGGCTCATAAGCTTTTAGCAATGAATGTGACAAGCAGTTTTGTTTAACGATGGAAATCACCTCATCAGGTGCTGATGCTCAAGCTCTGTGTAATCTTATAATTTATCCATGTTTTACTAGCACTCAAATCATTTAGCAACCAACTGTGGCAGGAAATTTGGCCTCAGTTAAAATGGTGGGGGTGTGGGGGTGGGGGGAGGAATGGGGTGCGAGCTCAGAAGTGAGTGGCAAACCTGCACAGTTTGGCTTGTGGAGGGCAGCTGTTAAGATCAGCATTCCTTTTCAATGGAGAAGAGCCCTAATATTTTCTTCCATTGCAATCTTACTCCAATTTTCTGCCTCCTAATGAAAGCACTAATTAATGCTGGGATACTGTTATACAAATGCCAGGGTTTAACAGTAAATGACACAAGTGCAAGTTCGCAGGGTATTGCATTGTAAAAGATGTCAGAGCCAAGTCTACTCCTTTTACACACCTATGTAGTTCCCAAGGGCAGAAACGGCAGCTGATGTTTTTTTTCCCTATGGTAGCCCTGGAGTGCAAGGCTATACTGGCGCTCTGGGTGAGATCAATTCTGCACAGATCTGAGATCAAACCGGTGACCTCCCTGAACTATGTGTCTCAGCTCCAGCAATGTTGGGCACCCAAATACTGCCCTTACATAGTGAGCAATTGTGGAACCCAGAAGCGTTCCTTTAATAACAGCCATTCAGATAATATAGCCACAGCACAATAGATCATTAGTTGTTGCTGAAAAGTAATAGGTTAAAAATATTTCGACTGGATGTCAGAACATGCATCAGTTATTTTTGTTCAATCTCTCATTTACAGATATTGAATTATCACTCAGGAAAACATGCTGGATTCTAATCTTAGATTAACTCTAATTAAGTGATAAATCACCACCTCCAAATTACCCTTCAAGCCACACAAACAACTATAACGCTGCTCCTCACTGTCGCTGGGTCAAAATCCTGGAACTCCCTTCCGAACAGCACTGTGGGTGTACCTACACCACATGGACCATGGCAGTTCAAGAAGGAAACTCACCACTACCTTCTCAAGGGCAATTAGGGAGGGGCAATAAATGCTGGCCTTGTCGGTAATGCTCACATCCAATGAATGAAAAGCATTTGAAGAACTTCTGTCTTCAAAGCAAATGGAAAACAAAGTAAGAACTTGCATTTATATAGTGCCTTTCATGACCTCAGGACTTCCAAAAGTGCTTTACAGTCGATGAAGTACTTTTGAAATGTCATCAATGCTGAAATGTAGGAAAATGCAGCTGCCATTACACACAGCAAGGTCCCACAAATGACAATTTGACAACAACTAGATAATCTATTTTAGTGACGTTGTTTGAGGTTTAAATGTTGGCCAGGAGCATGTTAAGACACAGGCAGTAGGGTTTTGAATAAGCACAAATTTATATAGCATGGAAAATGGGAGGCCGCCAGGAAAGCATTGGAATAGTCTAGAGGTAACAAAGACATGAATTAGGGTTTAAGCAGCAGATGAGGTGTGGGAAGGTCTGATTTGAATGATGTAACTTTAACAAGGGCTGTTTCAGCATTGTGGCCAGGCCTCAAATCTGATTGGAAGAATTCAAACAGGGACCTGTGGGAAAGATTATCATGGATTTAGGAAGTGACAATACATTCAAGAACTTTAGAGAGGAAAGGGAGGTTAGAAATGGGGCATACCAATAAAGTGCAATGCTCATGTAAACTAAATGTTATCAATATTTTTACTGTTTTTTTTCTTTTTCCACTTTTCAAACAAGGCAACCTAGTTCATCAATAACTGTCATAATGCTTTGAAATATACAAAGAGTATCCTGTTTTCCACTCTATATGATTTCAGATCTGTTTGGGTTACAGTGTATTTTTTGAGCACACGGCATTGAAGATAGAATTGATACTCTATGGGGAGGGAAATTACTTGAAAGAACTGGCATCTTTTGAAGTGATTTTTTAAATTATTTGTTTAATGGGATGTGGGCATCACTGGCTAGGCCAGCATTTGTTGCCTATCCCTAATTGCCCTTGAGAAGGTGGTGGTGAGCTGCCTTCTTGAACCACTGCAGTCCATCTGCTACAGGTACACACACAGTGCTATAAGGGAGGGAGTTCCAGAATTTTGATCCAGCAACAGTGAAGCAACGGCGATATAGTTCCAGCTCAGGATGGTGTTTGGCTTGGAAGGGAACTTGCAGGTGGTGGTGTTCCCACACGTCTGCTGCCCTTGTCCTTCTAGGTGTAGAAGAGGTCGTGGGTTTGGAAGGTGCTATTGAAGGAGGCGTGGTGAGTTGCTGCAGTGCATCTTGTATCTGGCACACACAGCTGCCAGTGTGTGGAGGGAGTGACTGTTAAAGATGGTGGATGGAGTGGCGATCAAGTGGGCTTTTTTGTGCTGGATGTTGTCGAGCTTCCTCAGTGTTATTGGAGTCGCACTCATCCAGGCAAGTGGAGAGTGTTTCATCACACTCCTGACTTGTGCACTGTGGACAAGCTTTGGGGAGTCAGGAGGTGGGATACTCGCTGCAGAATTCCCAGTCTCTAACCTGCTCTTGTAGCCACAGTATTTATGTGGCAGCTGTAGTTCAGTTTCTGGTCAATGGTAACCCCCAGGATGTTGAAAGTGGGGGATTCAGCAATGGTAATGCCATTGAATGTCAAGGGAGATGGTTAGATTGCCTCTTGTTGGAGATGGTCATTGCCTGGCACTTCTGTGCCACGATAAAAAGAGGATCAGAATATGTTTGGAAACAATTCTGTAAAGCTTTGCATAACATACAGAAGGAGCAATAATATTGTTTTAAACTTCTGCTCTGATTTCAAGCATACTATGACCTTTAATAAGTAACAGAAGTTTTGGTAACAAATGTATTCTAAATACTGATCATCAGTCTACTTTACCACTCAGTGAAAGGATGGACTTTAATTTACATTTACAGAAGATTTTTCTCATACATATTTAATGATACCTATACAACAATGAGCAACATTCTCAGAGATTAGCTACCTGTAAAGCACTGACACTGATTTCATATACAGGTGTTTGAATGAACAATCCTTCTACATTACTGATAAGGTTCAATGAATGTGTTTTTCCATAAATCTAGCTGAATACTTTTGGGAAAATTTAGCAAAGTTGCACTCAGCCACCACTGTGGTTTGGTGGGCTAATGTGCTGTTTGGTGGGCAAATGCACTGTTTGGTGTGCTACTGAGTCACACAGACTGGGTAAGAACTGCAGGTCAATTCCTCACCCAGTGTGTGAAGTAGATGATTTTAGCACGGATAATGGTAGGGAGAGTTTGTAGGATTGACTTCAGCGCCTTGAATTAGGGTGGGGTTTGTAAGGCTTTTCATTATCCAGTACATTAGCAAAAATGTGCCAATGCGGGGACGTTGCACACGGATATGATTGAGTTTGGCTGTGATGTTTGTAATGGTTCAATAAACATATAACAGTTACTGAAAAATGGTTGCGTTGGTGAAACCCTCCCTGAAATCAAGGGCCCTGTGCAGTTTACCAATGGTTGGAATTCTGAGTGCAGACCCAATGTCCCTGGGTCCTGTCAGATACCGTATCTCCATTGGGACACCTGCATCCAATGTCCACTCCCGCAGTGTCATTGCAGCCATGGAATTTTGGTCTCATTGTATATTTTAAATTAATCAGTACACACTACTTGCATCATTCATGTTATGATTAACCATGCTTTCTTAACTTTATGTTGTGGTCACTATATTCTAAAACAATAGAATAAGACGCACTGTCTGAAGTTTATTAAGAGGTTGGATAGCTGAGGTTTGGCACATTAGAAAGCACATTGCTCACTTTGTGAAGTTATGTTCAAGGCTAATCTTTAAAGCAGAGAAGAAAGGCTAAAGACCAGTGCCTTTTAGTTTACAGCAAAAGAATAAAAGCAGGCCAGAAATTTTGATCAAAGAACATTTGAAAATAATTTGCATTAAATTAAAAGAATCACTTTCATTTAAAAAATGTAAAGTTACAGTGACAACTTTTAATAGTATATATGATTATGATCATTTAAATTATACAAACAGTAAAAGTATGTATTGTCAACAATCCCTGACATTTCCGTCTTCTTTCACAAAGTATTATTCCAGTAAAGCATGCTGAACTACATTTTCAGAAATTCAAGCCTTTTAAAAAATGTTATTCTCTGAGGTTCAGATGTGCTTACTTCCTAATGAACAGGGGAATCAGAGAAACAATAGAAAAAGATTTCTGTAATGCTGGATTTGATGTGCACTTGCCTCTTTGTGGAATATTTAACATTTCCCATAATTTGTGAAATAAGAAGCACACATTTACTTTGAAGAGTCCACATCAAAGACTCCCCGTAAGCTGCATTTTGTCCATTGTCCAATTTGGGTTGAACCATACAGACCATGAATTTGCTGGACTGTGACCCACATCTGTGTTGAATTATTTGATCTCAGCTAGGGATAGCTGAGCCATTGGGAGAGTTATGTATCATAATGCTCAACCATTACCTCCTCTCACTTATATTCCACTGTTTTGGCTGGATAATTCACTTCCTCATTTGTTGCATGTACTAAGACCCCACGGTCTCTTTCAACTTCATCTGCAGCTATTTCAAAACCATTATAGCATTTTATCACATTATTTGTCTGACCTGTTAGCATGTGACATTTTATTTCTGGTTATTTTGCAGGATATTTGGAGATGTTTTAGGTTGCAAAGGATTGTGTTACGGACAGATGGTGATTTTAAAAATAGTGTTTTAGTCCCTGAAAGTTTTAAGGGTCAAATAAATAGACAAACTACAGGTTTTCTCGTCGGTTAAAAAACAAGAAAAATAAATATTTATTTTACACAATAACTGAAAAATGTTTGCAACCTCACTCAGTCACGCATACACACACAAACACAAAAAGATAGAGAGTAGAAAGGTAGCATGAGGTTAGTCCAATTGTGGTAAAAGAGTTTGTTGTTTTAAAAAAACCTTTAGAAGTTTTTTGGAAGGAAATCTTTCAATGGTGCAGGCTTGAAGTGAAAAGGGCGAAGTGTTATGGGCTCCTTGTGGTTAAGCCTCAATCCGAAGTCGATGGTGGAAATCCTGGTTCACTTTCGCAAGTGGGGGAGTTCCAAAGTCATCTTGCAATTTCTCTACTGCAGTAGTTCAAAGATTGCAGGACTTCTGCTTAGCTGGAACTGTCTCACAGCTGTTCTGGCTGGAAAGACTTTCTCTTGTTGTTCTGCTGTTCAGCCCCTCTCTCTCCACGGACTTACCTTTTAAGGTAGAAACTTTTCAGGTTGGGTGTCGATCAGGTGACTAAGGGCTCTCTCCCCTGGGGCGATTCATACAATGTTCTGGGATATGGGAACAATTGTTCCACGAGGGCATCTGAATGTGGTCCATTCTGTTGAATGAGTGCTACTTCATAACTATTACATTAGTTTTGGCTGCAGAGTCAGTCTGTCTACAATAGACTTTGTTAGCTCCATTCCTGAAGATCAGAGTTGTTTGCATGGAATGGTCTGTTTTACATTTCAATGTGTTTTCCCCAAAGCTAATTCGGATGTGGGTAATGGGTTTTATCTTCAACAAACAGATCTGTTTATTGAGAGTACAGAAGAGGTCACCTGACCTCCACTCCATTTAGTCTGTGGCACAAATATGTCCATTTTTTTGTGGTTCAGTTCAACAGTTAACTTTTATTTCATAATTCCTCCAGTTCATTTCATATTTCCTCAATGTGACAATCGTATATCTCTATGCAATTTAAATAACTTGACTGTACTATCTGTTAGACAACACCACTTGCTACCTAGTTCTAGCCAGATCACCCCCTGTATATGCTATTGTCACCCAGAAAGAAGAGATAATGAAGTGTTGGAGTCAGTGCAGAAAAGAGCTATGAGGCTGATCCCAGCGTCTGATATTTGAGTTATGAGGAAAGACTTAAGAAACCTGGGTGACCAAGTGTTGATTTTATAAGAGTGTTAAGGGTATAGAAAAAATTAACTTAGAATATTAGTTTAAATTAAACTGCAGGAGCAGAACAAGGTCAAACTAGACATCATTATTTTTAGGACAGTGATCAGGAAATTCATCTTCACCTAAAGAGTGATCATCATGTGGAGTAAACTTCCAGATAGAGTATTGGAGGTAATAACCCTGGAATTATTTAATAAACAATTGGATGCTACAATGGGAGGCATGTTAGGATTTCTTTAGATGGATAAATGGAGATAGGTCGAATGACCTTTCTCACCCAAAATTATCTCATGAAATTTAAGCAAACCAATTATAGCAATTTTCCAGTGTCATGCACGAAAGAAGCTGTGATGAAATAAACAATGAAATGAAAGAATTATGAAGTTAAAAAGTCAACTGCTAAACAAAATCACAAGAACACTGACACTTATACACAGCCAAAATGAAGTAGCGGCCATGTGACCTCTCCTGTACTGGAAATCCACAAACTCACCTGCAAAGATGAAGCTCGTAGACTCGTCTGAAATAGCTGTGGGGAAAGCCCCTTTGAAATTGAAAGGAGCTATTGCATATTAATGACTCTGATCGACATGAATGGATTAACAGTGGATGGCATCCTAGCCAAACCAAGATGAATAAGGTGTAAAGCAGCAACATCATAACAGAATGACAACCACTTAAACATCAAATGATGGCCATGGTTATCATATCTTGGCCCACTATGTGGTCACAACAGGGGAGAGAGCCATGCATCTCCGAACAGAAGCGAACGTGAGAGATTCTTACCTTAAAAGGTAGCTCTCTGGAAAGAGAGCGAGAGGAGAGATCAAAACAACATCACAGAAAGCCTGTGAGAAGGATCCAACAAGAGAAGAACTCTGCTGATCAAGAACGGCCACCACAGCAGAGACATCACAAAGCGACTTTGAGACTAACTGTTATGACCAGGTGAGAAAGGTGTCTAGGGGTCCCTCTCAGCCTTCACCTGGTCTTACTGTAACAGGATTTAATTTTAAACACACCGTGTTTTTTTAGCTCCCCCTTGGTGAATCCTTGTTCACCGCTTTCCAATTATAAGGCAAAGAAACAGCACAAACAGGCTTTCTTAGATTTAAAGAAGAAAAGTTGAAATTTATTAAACTTAAACTCTAATTCGGTTGACCCCCACGGATACATGACACGCCCACGCTAGTATGGATACGTGATACACACATGCAAATAGAGACAGAAAAGAACAGAAGAAAAATAAAGTGGAAAGGTTTGAGGCAATATCTGAAGACATTTTGTTATGCTTCTTCGTACTCACTGTAGAGTCCTTGATTGTAGGTAGATCTTGCTTTTCGTTGGGGCCCAGTATTCTTCTTAAACCTTGTTCGCTGTAGGAAACTTTTCTCTCTTGGGGTTCATGTGTCTTCAGTGGATTCAGAGGCTTATGAGAAAGAGATGGGAGCAGGCAGACAGGAGAGGCTGTGGCGAGCCAGCCAGGAGAGATCTTCTCAGTCCAGGAGCATTCTGCTTTTGCCCAAACTGTTTGTATGAATTCAAAAAACTCAGGTTGCCCAGCAGGTTAGTCATGTGACTAGCTGGTTTGACTATGTCCATTTGTGTATTCGGCCATCTTAGTAGTCAACCTGGAATGCGAGCTCCCGCACCTTCAACGTCTGGTGGTCAAAAGTTCATTGTGGGTTGAATGTGTCAGGGAATGGCTGCTTTGTCCTTCCAAACACTTTCTTTTAATATGCAAATATGTTTTCCAGCCACGGCTGATCTGTTTAACAAGTCCTTTCTTCACTCCAGTAACAGATTAAAATCAATGTTCATGACAAAATTAATGTGCCTCATTCTTGGCAGGTGGGGGCTTAGCATGACACTAACCATCTGTGAAGGTAACAAACTACATACCACCAGCTTTGGGGTGTATTAGAACCACTAGAGCTCTACAATACCTCTGTAAGTTCAAGACTGTGAATAATCAGGCCTGCAACTTTAAAAAAAAACGTTTCCTCCCAAGAAGACTCAATAATCTTCTGTAAGCCATGAACACTTACCTCACTTGGGACTTTAAACTACCTCTTATCCTTTTCTATCTATCTACTCTTTTGTATGTATGCATGGGCGATTGTGTGTGTGATTGAGGTTGCGATCATTTTGGGATTTGTTTAAAAATAGTTTTTTTTTTAAACCTATGAGAAAATCAATCATTTTTCTGTTTATTTGACCCTAAAGACACTCAGGGACTAAAGCAATATTTTAACAAAGCACGTTTGTGGTCAGATGGGAGATGAACAGTGGAAACGACGCACACCCCTTACCACCTGCTTATAGCAGCCAGTATTTTTTTTATTTGTTTTTATTTCCACTCTAACAAATCTGTGTACCTGGAGTGACCCACCAACACTACGGGAGGGATTTTAAGTGACGGGGGTCTCGGCCATTGGCTGAAGAACCAGGGATAGCCCTGTGTCGCCTCTTTTGGGGAAGGCCTGTTGCATTATGTGCCAATTCGGCACTTAAGTGAACAGCGGCGGGCCTTCCCCAGGAATAAGGACCCCGGTGATGGAAGTTCCGCCTGTTGAGAGCTTCCCGCCAATCAGAGGCCGGAAGCTCTTTTCCCGAACAGCGTCTCCGCATAAAGGCAGCATGCTCCTCTTAAAGATAAAGTGCATTCAGGCCGCAGCAGCTGGTGGAACTGTTTGTGAATGTCTTTGACGGAAGGAACAAAACTACCAATAGAGCAACAGGCCAGAAAGAGAGCTTCCAGGTTCTCTGATGTGGCGCTGGAGGCCTTAGCCCAGGAGATGATATTTCTGCAATGGTCCAGGACACCCTCAAAGCATAGCCTGCGGAGGGAATGAGAGCAGGTAGTCAGGGAAATGAGTTAAAGGAGTCTGGTCCCGAAGACCTGGCTGCAGTGCCGCAGAAAATTCAATGACCTCACACGACTGATCAAGGTCAGTGGATCTATCTTCAAATTACATCTCCTACCACCAACCTCTTATCCTTTTCAGTGCACCACAACTCCATTGCTCAGCAATCAGGACTCATGCTTAGCATTCAGATGCTTCACCTCATCTTCACACACTTACCATTGTTGCAAGCCTCACAAGCACATCCTGCAGCTTGCACATACTTCCAGCTATTCAGCTATGACAGGCACAACATGAAAACATATTGCAGCATATTCACTGACACTTTTCCCTCTCTCTCGCAGGACAAAATTGCACATGACAAGAGGGAGCAGCCGAGAACTGGTAGGGGACAGGCACACCTGCATCTCCTGAGCCCCTTGGAGGAGAAGGTACTCCGCATTATACGGTCAGCAGTGACTGAGGCCATTCCATCCAGCATCACTGCCAACATTCAGGATGACTGCTTGGTCCTGCCTTCTACACTTTCTCAAATCCTACTTCATCCTCATCATCCTATCTGGCACGAAGTGCAAGCTGCAAATGACGTGACCACAGACCTCTTGCATTCCACACAACCCTCTCTGCATCTTTTCCGTCAGATACCCAAGACTGGCCGCCTGGCCAGCCATTGCAGCCTCATCATGAAGGGTGTGAGCAACAACAGAAATCTGGTGAAGAAGGACCATCATTTGATCTGACATTTGCTGCTATCAGCTCAGATACTGGCACTGCATGTAATTTAAAGCGTAGTGTACAGGCGAGTCACCGCGCACAAGTGGGCTACAACCAGGGCAGGGAAAAAATGATACCACATGTGACAGCTCACTGGAAAGCAAGGTCACCAATGGGTTCTGCTGCAGGGGACTTAGATGAGGACTTCTATGGGGCAGAGTAGAGGTGAACGCTGATGGGTTTGCACACAGAGATGCTTCTTGTATTGGCAGGCCTGCCACAAAGCCTGCTATCACTGTCAAGGAGCATTGAGGAGTCTGGCTTCAACTTGGCACAGGGCTTCATGAAGATTTTGCAGCCCATCCTTCCCAGCATGGAAGTGGTGGCCAACTCCATGACAGCACTTGCGGAACCAGCGTGATGCAGCGTCTCGGCAGAAACCACCCAAAGTCTCAATGCTGCAGTGGATGTTCAAACTGAGGTCATGAGATCATGCTTGTTGCAATGCAAGTTCAGCTTGCTGCCAAGTAGGCTGAGACTGCTGTCATCATGGCTGTAAATACAGTGCTGAAAGGGGCATCAGGCTCTCACACCAGTCCAGCAATCTGTTCTCCAGCTGATTACCAGGATTGAGGTGCCTCCCCAAAGGAGTGGCAGTGGTTCCATAGTGCACAAACATGCTATCCTCTCTTAGGATGACAGCATTTATGCTCCCACCACTGTCACTCTGACAGTGCCCCTGCTGTTGCCTGACAGCCAGCCAGCCCAGAATGCTGCCACCCATGCAGAGGTGGTGCAATCTGAAGCCGAGCCCTTAAGGCCCAAGGCTGCATGAGGGTTGTCCTGCAAGATCATCTGCAATTGCTTCCAGTGAAGGTCAGCAGCCTTCCACCAGCCATACCGCAGCCACTGTAATAACACTGCTTGGGACCACTAGGCCAGGCAAATACCACAAGCTAGGCAGTAAGAAAATTTACAAGGATAAATAGTTCAGTTTTATATGTATTATTGGGAAATATTGTTGGATAAAGTATAAAGTAAAGAATTTTTGCTGGGGTCTTTTATCTCAGGATTTTGCTGAACTGCAGTTTTAATGGAGTGGTAGCCTTTGCAGTTGTGGAACATCATCCTGTTAATATGTGGTGCCCCCTAGAGCCACAAGTGTGCTGTCAATGGTTCCCTGTGCCATTGGGAATCCTGATACCCTGACAAAGCCACATGTCCATTCCTCCTCCTTCTCTCTGGTTGGAGAGAAGACTATGAAGTTCCCTCTCCTTGTGTACAGGGCCTCTGTTACCTCCCTGATGCAGCAATGCACAGCGGACTGTGTTATGTCGGCAGCTCACGCCTAGAAGGATCCATTTGCATAGAAATTCATGTAATCCGAGCACCAGTAATATATTTTATATAATAGTCAATTTTTCTTATTTACTTCATAGAATCATAGAATGGTAACAGCACAGAAGGAGGTCATTCAGCCCTTTGCGTCTGTGTCAGCTCTTTGTAAGAGCTACTCAGCTATCCCACTCCCTAGGTCTCTCAGTTCCTGCACCCGCTTGAGAATTGTACCCTTTAGTTTATATTGCCTCACCTCTTTCTTCCTACCAAAATGTATCACTTCCCTGCATTAAATTTCATCTGCCATGTGCCCACCCATTCTACCAGTCTGTCTACGTCCTTTTGAAGTCTATCAGCATCATCCTCACCATTCACTACACCTACAGGTTTTTGTGTCATCTGAAAATTTTTATTTTGTACACCCAAATCCAAGTCATTAATATAGATCATGAAAAGCAGTGGTCCTAGTAGCAACCCCCAGAGAATCCCACTGTATACCTTCCTCCAGTCCAAAAAACAACTGTTCACCTCTACACTCTGTTTCCTGTCCTTTAGCCACTGTTGCCACTGCCCCTTTTATTCCATGGGCTTCAACTTGGCTGACAAGCTTATTTGTGGCACTTTATCAAACACCTTTTTTGAAGTCCATATACACAACATCAAGTGCATTGCCTCATCAATCTTCTCTGTTACCTCGTCACAAAACTCAATCAAGTTAGGTAAACAGAATTTCCCTTTAACAAATCCATGCTGGCTTTCCTTAATTAATGTACACTTTTCCAACTGACTTAATTTTGTCCCGGATTATCGTTTGCAAAAGCTCCCCACCGGTGAGGTTAAACAGACTGGCTTACAGTTTTTTTGAACAAGGGTGTAACATTTGAAATTCTCCAGTCCTCTGACACAACCTCCATATCTATGGAGGATTAGAAGATAAGGCCTCTGCAATTTCCACCCTTACTTCACTCAGCGAACCTAGGACGCATACCATCTGGACTCGGTCACTTATCTAATTTAAGTGCAGCCAACTTTTCCAGTACCTTCTCTTAATTAATTTTTAACCTGTCCAGTATCTCATGAGGATGAGTATCCTCTCTCTCATGCTGTAAGACTCCTTTGCAGTGAGTTTCGGCATCCTCAGTTCTGAATGAGCATGGGTTTATAAGCACAAAACAGCTCCAAATTCAGCATCAAATGGTAGTAATGACATTTTCACTCAAAAAGGATAGCTATTGTGGAAAATGAAAAATTGCCACACTATTGCATTAGAGATGTCTCTGCTAAGGTTCAGTTCTGTATCTAACCATATCTGACCTGAAAGTACTTGCTGCTACAACTGGATGCCCAAAATGGAAAGTGTTCCATTCCCAATAGCCAAATCCTCGGTGTACATAAACCTCAGACAAAAAAAATATTCTTTGTGAAATATTCCACTGTGTACCGAACAAGTCTAACTTCACCCTAGAATTGTAACTGGAGTGTCATAGCTCAGCACGCTGGTACTTGCACCAAATTATATTGGAGTATTTCCAGGTAATGATAATAATGAGTGTTAGTTGAAGGTGGATTGAGCCACGGGGATACCTTGTCACGAGGAAAAACTAACAACCCTGTCCCCTTAATTCCAACATATATCTTCTGATTGCCCACATGTACAACAATGCAAATGTTGAAATATATTGTGATGTAACTAAGTAGATGCCATGAAGAGGGGAAAAAGCAACATAAAGTAGTACCGTCTAACACAAAAGATCTTTGCTAAACAAAAACACAAGGAAATACATTAAATGTATTGAATCAACATGCCTCATTATTCACCACTTGGACTTGCATCATTGTGGTGAAAATGAGGTACAACTTTTCTGGGTGTTCTCACTTCCCACCCAAAAAAGTTTCAACACTAGGATCTCATGCTAATAAAGTTAGTACTGGGTGCCAGTTGTTGGATATTTGGATTAATTTACAGCTTATCATTGATTTCATTTAATTATTGGTAACGATAGCTGTATTTAGTTGATTATCTACATTCAATAGTTTTGAATCAAGGGATTAGTTGCACACGCTTACATTCCGGATATCTTAGCGTCTTTGTAATTCTGCCAAGTAGCCAGGAATGAGGCAGGAAATGCGAGTCACTCTTTAAACAGATGCATGGTGCCTACTATCAGTTTGCAATGACGTCTTTTGGCTTCAATGACACAGTCAGGAACTCAGTAATGGTCTGGTCAGAGGAACAGTCAGTGTTTGTGCTCTTGCAATCAACGTGCTCACATTTGGACTGCATTTTCCACCCCACATTGTTTCGCTCACTGGTCTTCCTTTCATAGTTATCAGGAATATAAGCATCCTGTTTTTGAAAACCCAGTCACAGCAACCTTTATTTCAACCACACTGAAATATTATTCTGATAACCCCCCCACCCCCCCCAAAATGTACTATTCTAACCTGAATTAAAACTTTAAAGGTGCACTTTCTTTACACATTGAACAAAAAAGTTAGAAAACTTTTTTTTCATGTGGGGACAGACCAGAGAAATGCATTAACTAAGTGATGTAGTGAACCACACTAATAGGATATATATCATTATATTTTGTTGCTTGTGAGAAAACAAAAAAACGGTTGTAATATAATTTCTCAATATTACAAACATCATTAAATCTTCCTTCCCCTTTATGGCCCCCTCTCAATTTCATCACACTTTATATTTTCTGAACGAAAAATGTTCAAGCCAAGAAAAGTGCAGCACATTCAACTTAAAAGCTGACGGAAATATTTTTTTTTCTCCCCAAACATCAGTTGCATCAAATCTCCACTCCAGTAAAACAAAATTCCACCCTGCTGTACCTTTTCATAATATAAATGCAAAATACTACGGTTGCTGTAAGTCTGAAAGAAAAACAGAAAGTACTGGAAATACTCAGCAGGTCTGGCAGCATCCGTGGAGAGAGAAATAAAGTTAATGTTTCAAGTCAGATATGACTGTTCTTCTGAAGAAGAGCCATTTCCGGCTCGAAACATTAACTCTGCACCTCTTCATAATATGGTCTGTCTTATCACAGAATTCTAAAGTACCCAAAATGCACCATATAATATACCAAAATATGGTTATTCGAACAAGCAATTTGACTCAATGAATGAATTACATAAAATTTCAATTAACAAATAGAGATGCCATTGCACGAGGTGTGCTGTATCTGCATCATGTGAGTGTTTGTGGACAACAGCGTGACATCAGGCAACCATATCTGCAGTAAGTGTCTGCAACTTAATTAGTGGTCAGGGACAGGAGGATGTGGCTAGGACTCAGGCAGATAAGGGGACCTCAGCGGCAGATAAGGGGACCTCAGCTGCAGTTGCGGCGGAACCTCAGCCTTTGCCATATTCCAACACGTATGAGGTACTTGCTACCAGTGTGGTGGCTGGTGGTGAGAGGGACCCTCCCCGTCAGATCCTTCATACACATCTGGGGTCTCAGCACCACTGCACGCTGCAGCTGTGATGGGGAAGAGACCGTCGGCCACTTCCTTTTGGAATGTGCCTTCGCAAAGAAGGTATGGAAATAGATGCAATGGTTTTTGTCAAGGTTCATCCTGAGCAGCTCCGTAACGCAGGACTCTTTGCTCCTTGGGTTGTTCCCAGGGATGCACACTGAGACAAACATCAACTGCTGCTGGTGGGCCATCAACTCTCAAAGATGCTCTCTGGTCTACCCAAAACTTGTTGGTCCTCAAGTGCAAAGAGCTGTCCACGATCAAGTGTTGCAAACTGGCACGTTCCAAGGTCCAGTACTACATGTGGAGGGACGCACTAAAGCTTGAGGAAGCCGTCGCAAAGGCTGAATGGGAAAAGGCCACTCTCCAAGGTCCTCCTGCCATAGTACACCATGGGGCAGGAACCCATGTAAAACCCCTTTGGCTGTATGCACCAGTAAATATTTGACACGACATTTAAATGTATATTGTAAATATGACCTGTAATTGTAAGCATATTGAGAAACCTCATGTACAGTATTTAAAGAAATTGATCTGCTTTGCACTTTATGTAATGTCAAATTTGAACTGTTATGTAATGTACTTTTACCAAT
Organism: Heterodontus francisci; assembly: GCF_036365525.1. Taxonomy (NCBI): domain Eukaryota; kingdom Metazoa; phylum Chordata; class Chondrichthyes; order Heterodontiformes; family Heterodontidae; genus Heterodontus; species Heterodontus francisci. The sequence goes on from NC_090378.1 coordinate 69,123,360, forward strand.
TTTATGAACAAAGTATATTTTTTGGAAAAAAACTTGCTACCAGTGTGAATGAGAACAAGGCTACAGGGTAGATGGGAAAATTGGCCATGGCACTGTGCTACAGGAAGCCATTCAAGTGGAGGGAGCAAAAAAGAATGTAGTAATTGTAGGGAATAATATAGTCAGGGTTATAGATACTGTTCTCTGCAGTTGCGAACAGGAGTCCCGAAAGCTGTGTTGCCTGTCCAGTGTCAGGGTTAAGCACACTCCTCCCAGCTGGAGAAGGATGGAAAGGATCCTGTAGGAACCTTTGATAACGGTATAACTAGGAAAAGAGGTTCTGCTAAGCAAGATTGAGCAGTTAGGGCACAAATTAAAAAAGCAGATCCTCAAAGGTAATAATCTCTGGAATAATAATGAGCCACATGCAAATTAGCATAAGGGCAAACAGATTAAAAGTTTAAATGTGAGGCTGGAGTTTCAATTCATGGGGCACTGGCACTGGAACTGGGGTAAGGAGATGTTCCTTTGGGATGGACTCCACATAAACTGGCTTAAACCATTGTCCTGGTGAATTGAATAACTAGGGTGATGGATAGGACTATAAACTATGGAGGAAGGACAGTTCAAGTAAGGGTAAATCTGTAAGTCTGAAGAGAAAGGTCAAGTCTGTGGACCAAAGTAGTCATCTGGGTAAAATCAAGCAGATTGTATCAGGAAGCGATAAAGAGCTTAACAATGGTAATAAGACATTTGTGATTAAGGCCATGTAGTAAAAAGTTACAATTAAAGGTGCTATATATGAATGCATGAAGCATTTGTAACAAGATAGATGATTTAATGGCACAAATAGAGATAAATGGGTTTGATCTAGTAGCCATTACTGAGATGTAGTTGCAGGGTGACCGAAGTTGGTAAATAAATATTCCAGGGGATTTTATTTTTAGAAAGTATGGGCGGCACAGTGGCGCAGTGGTTAGCACCGCAGCTTCACAGCTCCAGCGACCCGGGTTCGATTCTGGGTACTGCCTGTGCAGAGTAGGCAAGTTCTCCCTGTGTCTGCGTGGGTTTCCGCCGGGTGCTCCGGTTTCCTCCCACCTCTAAAAGACTTGCAGGTTGATAGGTAAATTGGCCATTGTAAATTGCCCCTAGTGTAAGTAGGTGGTAGGAGAATGGTGGGGATGTGGTAGAAAATAGGGGGTAGTGTAGGATTAGTATAAATGAGTGGTTGTTGGTCGGCACAGACTCGGTGGGCCGAAGGGCCTGTTTCAGTGCTGTATCTCTAAATAAAAAAAAATAAAAGATGGACAAAACAGAAAAGGAGGTTGGGTAGTCCTGATAATAAAGGTTGAGATAAAGGCAGTAGTGAGAAAGGATCTTATCCCATAAAATCAGGATGTAGAATCAGCATGGGTGGAGGTAAGAAATAACGAAGGGCAGAAAACACTAGTGGGAGTTCATGGAATCATTCAAGACAGTTTTCAAGAACAATACGTTGCAGAACCAACTAGGGAGCAAGCTATTTCAGATTTAGTATTGTGTAATGAGACAGAGTTAATTAATAATCTTCTAGTAAAGGACCCAAAACTAGGGTCTTATAATTAAACAAAGCCAATTACGGAGGTATAAAGGGACAAGTTTGCTGAGGTGGAAAATTAGATTAAAAGATACCTCCATAATTGGTGCTTTATTTAAATTTTAGACTCTAGTTTTGGTCTTAACCACATCACTCTCAAACTTCATATGAAATCCTATTATGATCACTCTTCACTATAAGATCATTTACTAGAAGATTACTAATTAACCCTGTCTCGTTACACACTAGTAGATCCAAAATAGCCTGTTACCTAGTAGATTCCGCAACATACTGTTCTGGAAAACTATCTTGATTGCATTCCATGAACATGCCCTCCAGTTATTTCTGCCATTTTGGTTCGCTCAGTCTATATGAACATTAAGGTTCCTCAGGATTATCCCAATACCCTTATTACTTGTTCCCCTAATTTCCTGAGTTACATGCTATCCAACACAATGATTAATGTTAGAGGACTAACAAACTCCTCCCTCCCGTGTTTTATCTCCTTTGTTATTTCTTAGCTCCAGCCATATAGATTCTACATTCTGATTTTCTGGGCTTTGATCCTTGCTCTCTGCTGCATTTAACTCATTCTTTATTAGCTACATCTTTTTCAATTTTGCCTATCCTTTCTAAAAGTCAAGTACCCTGGAATATTTACTTCTCAACCTTGGTCACCCTGCAAAGACGTCTCAGTAATGGCTACTAGATCAAATCCATACACCACTATTTATACCATTAATTCACTTATCTGGTTACGAATGCATTCAGATATAACACCTTTAATTTTAACATTTTGCTATTTTTCCGATATGGCCTTGGTCGCTAATGCCCTCTTACCGTCATTATGGAGTATAAATTGAGTTTAATGGGAGTAAGTGTGAAATTATTCACTTTGGTAGGAAGAATGGAAAAAGGGAATTTTTTTCAAAGGTTAGAGCCTAGTAAATGTTGGGATTCAGAGGGATTTGGGTGTCTTTGTATACGAATCATTGAAAGTTAACATGCAGACACAGCAAGCAATGAGGTGATCTTACTAAAACACATTGAATTCTTAGAGGGCTTCACAGGGTAGATACCGAGAGGTTGTTTTCCCTTGTGGGAGAGTCTAGTCTTAGGAGAAAGGATTGGCCATGTTAGACGAGAAGAAATTTCTTCACACAAAGTATTGTGAACCTTTGGAATTCTGTACCTCAGAGATCTGTGCATTCTCAGTTGTTAAGTATATTCAAGACCGAGTTCAATAGATTTTTGGGCACTAATGAAATCAAGGGATATGGGAATAGGATGGAAAAGTAGAGTTAATGTAAAAGTTCAACCATGATCTTATTGAATGATGGGGCAGGCTCCAGAGGCCATATGACCTACTCCTACATTTATTCCTTACATTCTTATATTCTAAGCTACATTTCCTAAACATTTGAGCGCATATCCTAGAGTTAAATAGTCATGGCTATTTTAGTATGCAAATAACTGCTACACTTTTTTGTTATCTACTTAATTCATATCAGCATTTCATCTGCTTTTCCATAATCTTTTGCTTTCACTTAAACTGTCTCTGCATCCTTAACTATTATCTCTGATTTGTTACTTTATAATAAAGTATCAATAATGCTAAATGACACATGCAAGTAACTATATTTACTCTTATGTCTCCTCTGGTGCATTTATGTTACATGAACAGAAAAGGTTTAATTAGAAGCCATTTTGTTTTGGCTTCTTCTGCGCAGGAATTTGCTCCCTTCACATTTTGGGCTGGATGTTAGTAGACCAGTTGCAACACTAAATAAACTGCACCTGTGCATATTTACACATAGTCAGGTGTCTTAAATGCATTTTGCAGTTGGGAAATGTCTGTAGAGTGAATACAAAACTATAGCTGTATAACTGTATAGAGCTTAGTCCAGTAGTAAGTAAAAAATGATCGAAACCTCTGCCTCTAATGTCGATACATAAATGGCCATTGTTGGAGAAGTTAACTCTGAAAACAGATGCAGAAATTACCACTTTTAGTCAGCTTTAATCTCTCCACTGGTGTCTCACAAATATTGCTACTATTTCTGAAGATTTTCCTCCCACTGACAGCTCTGTTTCATAAATGCACAATGAGAGGTCCCAATAAGTGTGTGCATATATCCACATGTAATATTTATGACCAGTTGGAGCAATACACTCCCGCTTTTCACCTGCTTACTTAAAATTTTAAGTTGAGAAAATTGGCTGCAATAGGATGACTACATTTGGAACTTAGTGATTTTGATCTGACTCAAACATAAAATCATGTTTAACGTCTGAAAAGGACTAGATGGAGCAGCATGTTGGATATGCACTTTCATTTCTGGGTCATGGATTCAAATTCAGTCCAGAATGATTAAATGAGAGGGTCCTCTATTTCCTGACTGTAATGATGTGCTGACGATGCTGCTTTAACATCTCACACTGAAGAGTGCCTGCAGAGTCTCATCGACAGGTTTGCGGCTGCCTGCAATGAATTTGGCCTAACCATCAGCCTCAAGAAAACAAACATCATGGGGCAGGATGTCAGAAATGCTCCATCCATCAATATTGGCGGCCATGCTCTGGAAGTGGTTCAAGAGTTCACCTACCTAGGCTCAACTATCACCAGTAACCTGTCTCTCGATGCAGAAATCAACAAGCGCATGGGAAAGGCTTCCACTGCTATGTCCAGACTGGCCAAGAGAGTGTGGGAAAATGGCGCACTGACACGGAACACAAAAGTCCGAGTGTATCAGGCCTGTGTCCTCAGTACCTTGCTCTATGGCAGCGAGGCCTGGACAACGTATGTCAGCCAAGAGCGACGTCTCAATTCATTCCATCTTCGCTGCCTCCGGAGAATACTTGGCATCAGGTGGCAGGACCGTATCTCCAACACAGAAGTCCTCGAGGCGGCCAACATCCCCAGCTTGTACACACTACTGAGTCAGCGGCGCTTGAGATGGCTTGGCCATGTGAGCCGCATGGAAGATGGCAGGATCCCCAAAGACACATTGTACAGCGAGCTTGCCACTGGTATCAGACCCACCGGCCGTCCATGTCTCCGCTATAAAGACGTCTGCAAACGCGACATGAAATCCTGTGACATTGATCACAAGTCGTGGGAGTCAGTTGCCAGCGTTCGCCAGAGCTGGCGGGCAGCCATAAAGACGGGGCTAAAATGTGGCGAGTCGAAGAGACTTAGTAGTTGGCAGGAAAAAAGACAGAGGCGCAAGGGGAGAGCCAACTGTGCAACAGCCCCGACAAACAAATTTCTCTGCAGCACCTGTGGAAGAGCCTGTCACTCTAGAATTGGCCTTTATAGCCACTCCAGGCGCTGCTTCACAAACCACTGACCACCTCCAGGCGCGTATCCATTGTCTCTCGAGATAAGGAGGCCCAAAAGAAATAGTCCTGCATGAAATTAGTTAGGGTAGACTTGATCTTGTTCCTACTTTCACAGTACAAGCCATCCCCTAATTCGACAATCTTGCTCAGACAGCCAGTGGATAACTTATAATGGAAATTTTAAAAATATCAGTTAAATAGGCATGGTTTTCTGAGGTTGTGGGTGAAGCATATTTTTGGGGCACAGCAATCGGGCAGTAGGGGTGGAAAAGCCTCCCCTCTTGTGTTTATGTACTCATTTCTTGAGTTTCATTTCACTAGCAGCTGCCACTTTTATTCGGCCCACGCCTTGAGTTGGTGTCCATCCGCGCGTCCGCTTGCCTTTCCAACTAGGATTGCAAATGGTTCCCAATGTTTCGCTGTCCACTGCAGCTTCATCAGGGGAAATGGATTCTCTGGCATCACTTGGACGGTCACAACGGAAGGCGTGTAACTTTAAAGTTAGGTTAGGGCAATCGGGCAGTACGGGTGGAAAAGCCTCCCCTCTTGTGTTTATATACTCATTTCTTGAGTTTCATTTCACTAGCAGCTGCCACTTTTATTCGGCCCATGCCTTGAGTTGGTGTCCATCCTTTATTCTGCAACTAATTATGTTTTACTTGAAGTGGAAGTGTTTAATATTAACACTGAATGCTCAAAATGGATTGTACCATTCCCAGCACCAACATCCCTCACCTTGATAAGAACAAATTTGATAACAAAAAGATATTTAAAATCTTAAATTGTGGATGATTTTTGATAACAAATCATGCAACATCCCGCACTGTTCTAACTTGAGTTAAATAAATAAGAATTAAACAGTTAAAGTCACACTACAAATTCTCCAAAGATACTTTCAGTACAACATAATCAAAACTGAAGTTGTCCAGCTGGTAAATTGTGGTTGAAACATATATTTTCAAGCTCAGTGAACCCCTGCAATATAATCCAATCTAGTACATTATCACTATTCAAAATATGTACTTATGTATGCTTACGGTTAATGAATCAACATAATTCTTTGATATATAATCATGTTCACTTATAAGTTCAAAAATATTATTTGATTAAGAGCATGATTATATTAAAGAAGTGAAGTATCAATAATAAAAGGTAAAACTGGCAATATTAAACTGTTCCATTTGAGAGCACCAAAATGCCTAGAAATTAGGTGTGTAGCTTTTTTTGTGGTTTTAGTTTCACGTGAAGATTTTGAAATAAACTCTATCAGGCGTTTACAAAAAATGATCACCTAGGGTGTAACGTGGGCAAAATATAAACCAACAGGCCATAACATAACCATTTAGTAGTTTTAACTACATTTTACACTCGAGAGCAGATTTTTGTTTAGCGATTTTGTATTCTTTGCTTCTCAACCATGAACACATTGGAAGAAATAATTTCTTACCTTGTTGGAAGCCATCTCGCTGACTGACCGGTAGGTCTGTATTGTCTCAAGTTGATCCAAACACCAATCTAATTCTTCCAGAGTCTCCATGGCTAACTTTTGGTAGGATTCTTCTGTAAACAAGCACATAGGCATGTAGTCAGGGTTCAACTGCTGCACTGTGTCCATATCAGTATTACTTGAGCAGCCTAAAGTCGGACCACAATGTTCCTTCATCATGCGTCTCTGGTTCTCCCTCAGGTTACAGAATTAACGATATGATGCTGATACTGCTGTATTCGCTGTGAAGCTTCAGACTCAGGATGTCAGCAATCCATCAGCCAGAACCTTTCTTCTGAAGGTGCCAGGGCAGTCAAGAAGTGACACCATGAGATTTGCATATTGGTTGTTTTCCTCAGAGCAATGATTTCCCAAAGAAGACGTCACATTTACAACATAAAATTAGTCAGAACACTGTTTACTTTCGCAGCGAAACTATGACAAGCAATTTTCGTTATGTTGTAATTACTTTTCGAGGGAAGTATGTCAGTTTCACTTCGATATCTTACTGTTTAGAGGAAAGTTCGTCTTAAGAGGTCTAACAAAGGTAGGAAAAACGCAGGCACCAAATCAGCTTGATTTTTGCCGGGCACTTGTTGCGTGACAGACTTCCCATAACTTCATGATTAGAAAGATGCAATCGTTAGATAAGCTCACACAAGGGAGTCCCCTCTTCCTACCGAGTGCCAAATACAGCATTTCTCTGATGTGTGTGGTTATACGAAGTTTGTCTGAACGAGCAACTTTGCTCGTTAAATGCCAAAAAACTTTCTGAACTCAGACAAAAACATATAGAAACCCTGGACTGGATTTTTCCTCCCACAAGACACGAACCCAGTAAACTAGTCAATAATAATAAACTGCAAAATCACAAATAATTCTAGGATTAGACTAATCTATTCTAGGTATAAACGGCACATTTCTTCCCATTTATTATTTGTTGCGAAGTTAAAGACTATCTAAACGCTTAACTGCAAATTCAGCAGGATAGCTGTTGGATGATTTGTGTGTACTGGCTGATGCATGGGGATTTTGAGGAACAATCGTTTCCCAGAAAGGGTAAGAATCTCCACTGAGCCTGACCGATTAACACGTTAAGTTTTAAAGACGTGTTTATTTTAAGTACAAAAGTAAAACAATGCAGATGCTGAAAATCTGAAATAAGAGCAGAAAATGCTGGAAATACTCAGCAGCCAGACAACATCAATGGAGACAGAAACAAAGTTGAGGATTCAGGTCTATGAACTTTCAGAACTGGAAAAAGTTATAACAGATTTTAAGCAAGTACAAGGGCAGGATGGGAGGAAACAACTGAAATGAAGGCCTGTGATAAGGTGGAAGGCAGGAGAGGTTAAAGACAAAAGGGGTGATGGTGCAGGGAAAAGTGGGTGGTAATGGGGCAAGTAAAGAAACAAAGGATGTGTCTAGAGGAGGTGTAAATGGGAATAGCAGAATCATTACTGACAGCTGCTGACCAAAAAAAAATGAGGGCAGTGATTATGATCTGAAATTCTGAAGCATTTTGTAAATCTTTCATGTAATTATTTGGCAATCTCACAACACAATGAGGTTAACACTTGATCAATTTTTGTTCGTCAGTCCCAATCCCGCTGTTGGGATGAAATGTGAGTCAGGAACCCACAAATGCCAGTGGTGGGATGCAGAGGGAGATTTTGGAGGAGGTGGCCAATCAAGTGGCTACCTCCAGGAGCCCTGTTCTATTAAGGACAGCAGGTGGGCTCCCTTGGCTGGAGGGCAAATAGGTGGCTGCCCAGCATTGGAAGATCAGCAGCCCCACCGGAAGAAGTGGGCACTGCCGATGCAGGCAGGAGAAAGGAGAAGGCACCTCAATATGGAGGCATCCTCTAAAGACTTCTGAATGTGTAAAATTAAAATGTGGCCACAGCTGCCAGGCCTTGAGTGTGGAGGGGGAGCCCCTCCACATTGCTGGCCAACAGCTGCAGCTGCTTAACTGGCCACCTGCTGTGAAAGGTTGGGTAACTAGTCTTGTCGTCACTCTGCCTCCTGCAGAATCACGTGGAAGCAGGAATGTGTAGTTTTTGGGTCCCTCCAGGCCGGCCTCTGCGGGCCTTTGAAAATATGGCCTGATATGTTAATTTAGTTGTTCTCTCCACAGATTCTAACTGATCTGCTAAGTTTGTGGCATTTTCTGCTTCTTGTTCCACAGCGCATGTTGTAGCATGTGTTGAAAAATATTGTTAATTGCAATTCATCATCACTCTGGGATCTTGTGATGTACCTTCCTATCTCTCGGCAGCAATGACGACTATTCCACTTTGATTGATTGCACTTTGGTTGATCTTTGCTACTTAGATTCTATCTGGTTTAATTTTCTGTAGGACTGCTACCATACGAATAAAAAGAATTTGGGGCGATGGAGTGCCAACTACTGAGATAGCATCACTGTATAAAAAATCTTTATATCTGAAATTGTTGTTATCTAACAACTTGCAACTAAAATTCCTCCTTCCTTCAGTGTAAATCCAGTGCAAGTCTGCTGTCAAAAATGTCTTTAGGAATTGATGCTTCCAATTCACTTTGTTTCAGACAGTCCAAAAACAAGGTTCTATGTGCACTTTCAATCTGTGTCTCTTCTAATACAATTTCCTTCAAGTTAGTCTAGTTATGAGTGTGAGTCTAACCACTTACTCCACACCCAGACTGCATGCCAATAATAGTGAATATTTGTGCAATCTCTGTAGCGACTGAAGTTTGACAGACTGTAATAACTGTAGAGGACACGAGGTCCAGCAATACCACTGAAAGACAAATGTTCACTAAAATACCATAAACTTACCTTACAGGAAAAAGTGATGAACAAAGAACAAAGAACAGTACAGCACAGGAACAGGCCATTCGGCCCTCTAAGCCTGCGCCGATCTTGATGCCTGCCTAAACTAACACCTTCTGCACTTCCGGGGCCCATATCCCTCTATTCCCTTCCTATTCATATATTTGTCAAGATGTCTCTTAAACATCGCTATCGTATCTGCTTCCACCACCTCCCCTGGCAGCAAGTTCCAGGCACTCACCACCCTCTGTGTAAAAAACTTGCCTCGCACATCCCCTCTAAACTTTGCCCCTCGCACCTTGAACCTATGTCCCCTAGTAACTGACTCTTCCACCCTGGGAAAAAGCTTCTGACTATCCACTCTGTCCATGCCGCTCATAACTTTGTAAACCTCTATTATGTTGCCCCTCCACCTCCGTCGTTCCAGTGAAGACAATCCGTGTTTTTCCAACCTCTCCTCATAGCTAATGCCCTCCATTAGGTACAACATTTATTTTTTAGAGGAGTATGGTGACATAATCCCCCCAAATTTGATTTTTTAAAACTTTACTTGGTGCAATTTCCAATAATTGGAACCTACAATGAATAGGGGACTTGCAATTTTTCAGCTAAAAAGGAAAGGATATTTGCATAGTTTTACTGAAAAAATTCTCTATTTGCCATTTTGGAATTGATTGTTTTCCTGAATGTTTTAGATTTCTTTTCTCTCAGCAACAGCAAGAGATGATCTATTATTGGAAGAAATAAGTTTTAATTTTTTTCAGTGAGTGTTCAAGGAAAAAGCAACTTATTTTGACTTATGTAGATTTTACAATAGCCATAATAATCTTGCAGGCGCAGAAAAGGCACAGGGGATCAAAAGATTATTTGTAAGCGGATAGAGTGCCCAATTCTTTCTACCTGTGATTTCCAAATTTGCTGTATTTTGTGTGCAAGTGCACTTTTCATTGTGATCTCAAGACTGTATGCAAAAACACTTTAAAAAATGCCATTAAATGTCAACAGTAGTTGGTTAGACTCTCTCTTGTTAGAGATGGTCATTGCCTGGCACTTGTGTGGCATGAACGTTACTTGCCATTTAACAGCCCAAGCCTGAATGTTGTCCAGGTCTTGCTGCATGTGAGCACAGGTTGCTTTATTATCTGAGGAGCTGTGAATGGAACTGAACACTGCAATCATCAGCGAACATTTCCACTTCTGACCTTGTGGTGGAGGAAAGACCATTAATGAAACAGTTAAAGATGGTTGGGCCTGGGACACTGTCTTGAGGAACTCCTGCAACAATATTCTGGGACTGAAATGAGTGGCCCCAACATCTTCCTTCTTCCTTTGTAGTAGGTCTGACTCCAGCCAATGGAGAGTTTTCCTCCTGGCTCCCATTGACTTCAATATTACTAGGGTATCTTGATGTCAGACTCAGTTAAATGCTGCCTTGATGTCAAGGGCAATCACTTTCATCTCACCTCTGGAATTCAGCTCTTTTTGTCCAAATTTCAGCTGTAATGAGATCTGGAGCCAAATGTTCCTGGCAGAACCCAAACTGAGCATCGGAAAGCAGGTTACTGGTGAGTAAGTGATACTTGATAACATTGACGATGATAGCATCCATCACTTTGCTGATAATTGAGAGTAGATGGGCACTAATTGGTTGGATTGGATTTGCTCTGTCTTTTGTGGACAGGGCATACCTAGGCAATTTTCCACTTTGTTGGGTAGATGCCAGTGTTGAACCTGTACTGGAACAGCTTGACCAGAGACATGGCTAGTTCTGGAGCAGATGTCATGAGCACTACAGCCAGGATGTTGTCAGGGCCCACAACCTTTGCTGTATCCAGTAAGGTCAGCTATTTCCTGATATCACATGGCTTCTATGATGGTGTGGACCTCAGCAGGAGATGGACTATCCATTGGGCACTTCTAGCTGAAGATGATTGCAAATGTTTCAGCCTTGTCTTTTGCTCTGCCATCATTGAAAGTGGAGATGTTCATGGAGCCTCCTTCTCCTTCTCCCATTGGTTGTTTAATTGTTGTTAAGAAAGTGCTTCTGTTTTTGTTAAAAATATTTTTTTGAGAATTCATAGTCAAACTGAAGAAATGTTGAACCAGTTTTTTTTCAAGACAGTCATCAAGAGAACACTGAAAAGACTTGTTTGACAACATTTAGTGGTTGTCACATGACTCAAGTTAAAAATAGAATAGAAATCCTGGCAACTGGGGAAGATGTGTTCAGAGAAGTGACAGGTCAGAAGGTGGACTTTCTGTTTCCGGCTTCACTTTTGAATTAGATTTTTTTTAGATTTAGATATACAGCACTGAAACAGGCCCTTCAGCCCATCGAGTCTGTGCCGACCATTAACCACCCATTTATACTAATCCTACACTAATTCCATATTCCTACCACATCCTCACCTGTCCCTATATTCTCCTACCACCTACCTATACTAGGGGCAATTTATAATGGCCAATTTACCTATCAACCTGCAAGTCTTTTGGCTGTGGGAGGAAACCGGAGCACCCGGAGGAAACCCACGCAGACACAGGGAGAACTTGCAAACTCCACACAGGTAGTACCTAGAATTGAACCTGGGTCGCTGGAGCTGTGAGGCTGCGGTGCTAACCACTGCGCCACTGTGCCGCCCCAATTATTTGGAGTTGGAAATGAACTGTTTAAAAGGGGTTGGAGTTTAAAGAATTAAAACTGAAGGACAGAACCCTAGCTCAGCCCAGCCTGTTCCATCTCTTTAAAAAGCCTGCAGAAAAAGGAAGAGAACTTCCAAGGAGAGAAGAGAATTCCCAAGAAAGGAGAGAAGACCACAACCCAGCTCAGCTTTCTCGCACCTCTCTAAAAGACTCTGAGAAGCCCACTGTGTTAATTCATTTCGTTTCCTGTCTTTGAAGAAAAGCCCGCTAAATTAATTCACAACGCCACCTTAAAAGAACAGTTCTAAAAGATCCCAGTGACCCGTCTACGTGTACTCGGAGGACAGATTGTATGGCAGTTTTGGAACATAACATATCTCATCTGCTGTTTTCTTCAAGAATGAGCATGTATTCAGCCCAAGTGTTTGTTTTTGGTCTGTAACAGACCTTTAATCCCTTTTATTTTTCCAGTGAACCAGTGCATATGTGTGTATGTGTGTGAGTGAGAGTGTGAGGGGCTAAGGTAAAAAAGGAACTTAAAATTTAAATCTGTGTGTTTATATTTTACTCCATTACTGGTTAAGACTTGTTTTATAGGAACATAGGAACAGGATTAGGCCATTCAGCCCATCGGGCCTGCCCTACCATTCAACATGATCATGGCTGATCATCCACTTCAATGCCTTTTTTCCCTCATGATCCTCATATCCCCATATGTCATTAGTATTTAGAAATCCATCAATCTCTGCTTTAAACATACTCAATGACTGAGCTTCAACAGCCCTCTGGGGTAGAGAATTCCAAAGATTCACAACCCTCTCAGTAAAGAAATTTCTCCTAATCTCTGTCCTCAGTGGCTTCCCCCTTATTTTGAAATTGTGTCCCCTGGTTTTAGACTCCCCAACCAGGGGAAACATCTACCCTGTCACCTCTCATTCTTCAAAACTCTAGAGAATACAGGCCCAGTTTACCCAATCTCTCTTCACAGGACAGTCCTACCATCCAGGGAACAAGTCTGGTGAACCTTCGTTGCACTCCTTCTAAGGCAATAATATCTTTCCTGAGGTAAGGGGACCAAAACTGCACATAGTATTCCAAGTGCAGTCAAACCAAAATTCTAAACAATTGAAGCAAGACTGCACTACTCCTGTACTCAAATGCTCTTGCGATACAGGCCAACATACCATTAGCCTTCCTAATTGCTTGCTGCATCAGCATGTTAGCTTTCAGTGACTTATTGACAAAGACACCCATATTAATAAACTGATAATTTTGTTCTTCATTAAATAAAACTAGTTATTGTGTTTTATTCTGGGAAAAATAGAGTATATGATTGACTGTATCGGTAAGTGGGAAAATTTAAATATATGTTGTGACCTGTGGAGAAGTGGAACTTGAATAAACAGCGTCCTTCTACCGCCTTGGTCGTAACATTGTCCCCACCATTCATGATTGGATGTGGCAGGATTTTATGTGATCCATTGGTTGTGGGATCACTTAGCTCTGTCTATAGCATTTTCTTTCTGCTGTTTAACATGTATGTAGTCCTGGTTGTAGCTTCAGCAGGCTGGTACATCATTTTTAGGTACACTGGTGCTACTCCCAGCATGCTCTTCTAGACTCATTGAACCCAGATTGATCACCTGCTTTGATGGTAGTGGTAGAGTGAGGGATCTGCTGGGTCATGAGGTTACAGATTGTGGTGGAGTACAATTCTGCTGATTGCCCACAGGACCTCATGGATGCTCAGTTTTGAGCTGCTAGATCTGATCTGTATTATCCCATTTAGCAAGATGGTAGTACCACACAACACGAATGAAGGATGTCCTTAGTGTGAAGACAGAACTTCGTCTCCACAAGAACTATGAGGTGGTCACTCCAGCCAATACTGTCATGGAGAGATGCATCTGCGACAGATAGATTAGTGAAGACAAGGTCAAGAAGGTTTTATTTCTCCTGTTGTTTCTCTCACCACCTGCCGCAGGCTCAGTCTGGCAGATATGTCCTTCAGGATTCAGCAAGCTTGGTCAGTAACGGTACTACCAAGCCACTCTTGTTGATGGACATTTAAGTCTTCCACCCAGAATATATTTTGTGTCCTTGCTAACCTCAGTGCTTCTTTCAAGCAACATGCAACATGGAGGAGCACTGATTCATCAGCTGAGAGAGGGTAGTAAGCTGTAATCAGCAAGAGGTTTCCTTGCCCATGTTTGAAATATTGCCATAGGACTTCAATAGGCTCAAGAGTTAATGTTGAGGACTCCCGACAGTATATCACTGTGCCTCTATCTCTGATAGGTTATACTCAGGGATGGTGATGGACTCTGGGATGTATGATTCTGTGGGTATGATTATGTCAGGCTGTTGCTTGACTAGTCTATGGGACTGCACTCCAAATTTTGGCTCAAGTCCCCAGATATTGGTGAGGAAAACTTTGCAGAGTTGATTGGGCTGGGTGTGACTTTGTTGTGTCTGAATCTGTTGCCTAGGTCAATACCATTTGGTCCATCCAGTTTTACTTTTATTGTAGTCTTTTGTAGTAGTTTTAATACAACAACTGAGTAGCTTGCTAGGCAATTTCAGAGGGCAGTTAATAATCAACCACATTGCTGCGGGTCTGGTGTCACAAACAGGCCAGACTAGGTAAGGACCACAAATTTTTTTCCCTCAACAACATTAATGAACCAGAAGGGTTTTTACAACAATTTGGTAGTTTCCTAGTCATCACTACAAATACTGGCTTATTATTCCAGGTTCATTTCATTAATTAACTGAATTTAAATTCCATTGCTGCCATGGTGGGATTTGAACTCATGCCTCCAGATCATTAGTCGAGGCCTCTGGATTACTGTTCCAGCAACATGACCGCTATGCTACCATACCCTGACATCATCATGAAAAAAATGAAGCAAGCATCTTCTGGCTTTTTTCTCTCACCAGTGAAGACTATTTTGTCCAATGTTCCCTTCAATTTTTTTTGTTGTGTATGCCCTATTCATCTAAGTACGTGGGCCCTTTAAAGTTTTTGCGCAGCCATACACGCGCTGTAATTTATAGGGACCAACTACTGCATGACCTGCGTGGGAACTTCTGGAACTTAGAGGGAATATTGATTTTGTCTCTTTAAAAGGTTGTGTTCAATTATAATACTCGGCATTGAAATAAGCTCCACAAACAAAATGTAAACAGTAAGTTATTTTAACCAAAAAATGGCCCCACATTAGAAAGATTTGTAAAAACTATAATAGCTATTTTGTTCTATTGTTGGCTGTGATCCCTCCTTCATTTGTCACTCCATGGTCTTTCAAAGCAAGATTATTGAATTCCATTCAGTGTCGGAAAGGAAGTGTCTCTAATGGCAGTTTGATTTGATTCAATTGATTGACCTTAATCCAAACACTCCCAGAAATAATTCATTCAGGTTAAAATGGTACAAAATTGGCAATCTCACTCAAAGACATTCATACAGATAGTCGGTATGTGAATGAAAAACAAATTCCTGTTATAACAACTGCAATAAGGATAGATGCCTTATGGTTTTTATTCTGTTGGTTACAGAAAGACTAACGTAGGTTCAAAGTATAATAAATAAGGTAAACTCAGAATCTTAAAGTAAACACAGAGAGGACCAAATGATGAGTTGCCTCCCAGGTGTTGGGGTAAGTCATATCATATAGCAGGTACAAGTGAGTTTGGAGGAAAGTTGGGAACAGCCAGAATGCATGGCTGATTTGGTATAGGAAGGAAGACTTCATATTCCTGGGATTCTGTGACCAGTTCTGGGATAGTTGTGAAGGACACAGCAGGCTACAACTATTCATGGCACACACAGCAGAGCCCCACCCAACCTGTCCAGGCAGTGAAAGATTGCCTTTAACACCCTGATGGTTCCATCAACGACCAATTTAGTAGAGCCACGTGCCTCATTGTAGCACTTTTCTACTGTTGTTCAAGCAACTCCAACGGGCATTTTATCCATGGGAGCAGGGGATAGGCTTTGTCAACCATGAGATCATCCTTTGACCTGCTATTCTTTCCCGAAAAGGTCATATAGGGCCAAATTTTGATGGATGAATGCATTGTAACAACTTCCAAACTATCAAGTGTTGACATGGAGGATTCTATAAACTATTGCCTCTTTGGTGAATCATAGAATCATGGAATGGTTACAGTATAGAAGGAGGCTATTCAGTCCGTCATATCCATGCCAGCTCTCTGCAAGAGCAACTCACCTAGCCCCTCTCCCCTGCCTTTTTCCCATAGCCCTGCAAATTTTTTCTCATCAGATAATTATCCAGTTCTCTTTTGAAGGTCTCGATTGAATCTGCCTCCACCACACTCTCAGGCAGTGCATTCCAGATTCTAACCACTTGCTGTGTAAAAAACGTTTTCCCTCATGTCTTTTCTTTTGCCAATCACCTTAAATCAGTGTCCTCTGGCTCTGGATCCTTTGGCCAATGGGAACAGTTTCTTTGTATTTACTTTGTCCAGACCCCTCATGACTTTGAGCACCTTCACCTTTAATCTCCTCTTAATATTCTCTTCTCCTAGGGGAGCAGACCCAGCTTCTCCAACCTACCCATGTAACTAAAATTCCTCATCCCTGCAACCATTTTCATGAATCTTTTCTGCACGCTCGCTAATGCCTTAACATCTTTCGAAAATGTGGTGCCGAGAATTGGATACAATATTTCAGTTGAGGCCGAACCAGTGTGTTATACAGGTTCATCATAACTTCCTTCTTATTGTACTTTTTTTTTTATTCGTTCCTGGGATGTGGATGTCGCTGGCTAGGACAGTATTTATTGCCCATCCCTAATTGCCCTGAAGAAGGTGGTGGTGAACCGCCTTCTTGAACCGCTGCAGTCCGCGTGGGGTAGGTACACCCACAGTGCTGTTAGGGAGTTCCAGGATTTTGACCCAGTGATAGTAAAGGAACAGCGACATAGTTCCAAGTCAGGATGGTGTGTGGCTTGGAGGGGAACAGCTGCGGTGCCATCTATACCCCTGTTTATAAAGACCAGGATCCCATATGCTTTATTAACTGCTTTCTCAACCTGCCCAGCGACCTTTAATGATTTGCTCTCATAAAACCTCCGGTCCCTCTGCTCCTGCACCTCATTTAGAATTGTATCATTTATATTGCCCCTCCTCTTCTTACCAAAATGAATCACTTCACACTTTTTGTCATTCAATTTCACCTGCCACTTGTCCGCCCATTTCACCAGCCTGTCTCTGTCCTCTTGAGGTTTACCATTATCCTCCTTACAGTTCACAATACTTCCATGTTTTGTGAAGCGTACTCTTCTTATAAACAAACAGTCTCAAAGTAAGATCTTCTATGTCCTGTGCTGCCTGTATATTCTATGGGGAATGGAAGGGGTGGGTGGGGGCAGTATCTGGTTGTTTGTATCTTCCTTAAATATTGCCCAACTCAACATTGCACCATCCTATATTCATCTTCCTTCTCCTCCTCCATGGTAATGGCACACAAGGAAATGCCTACAGAGAATGTCATACCTGGCCTTAGAAGCCCTCACTACAGGTAGGGGATGGGAGAGAAATGAAAATCTGCTATTTTCTGTGGCACAGTGGCGCAGTGGTTAGCACCGCAGCCTCACAGCTCCAGCGACCCGGGTTCAGTTCTGGGTACTGCCTGTGCGGAGTTTGCAAGTTCTCCCTATGATCGCATGGGTTTCCGCGGGGTGCTCTGGTTTCCTCTCACTTCCAAAGACTTGCAGGTTGATAGGTAAATTGGCCATTGTAAATTGCCCCTAGTGTAGGTAGGTGGTAGGAGAATTGAAGAAAGGTGGGGATGTGGTAGGGAATATGGGATTAATGTAGGATTAGTACAAGTGGGTGGTTGTTGGTCGGCACAGACTCGGTGGGCCGAAGGGCCTGTTTCAGTGCTATATCTCTCATCTATGACTATGAGAAGTCTGATCTGTCAGCATCAGTGAAACATATGCCCAGTTCATGCAAAACTCTGCTGTTTGTATCTGAACTCACATGAAATGCCGTTAATCCATCACCCCGGTGTTCGCTGACCTACAGTGGCTCTTAGTCCTGCAATGCCTCATCCTTGTTTTCAAATCTGTCCATGGCCTGGTGCTGCCCAATCTCTGTTAACTATTTCAGCCTGTAGAATTGGAATCCCCTCTGACTGGGAAAATTTATTTTTATTTTTATTTAGAGATACAGCACTGAAACAGGCCCTTCGGCCCACCGAGTCTGTGCCGACCAACAACCACCCATTTATACTTCTTTGGCCTCCTTATCTCGAGAGACAATGGGTAAGCGTCTGGAGGTGGTCAGTGGTTTGTGAAGCAGCGCCTGGAGTGGCTATAAAGGCCAATTCTAGAGTGACAGGCTCTTCCACAGGTGCTGCAGAGAAATTTGTTTGTCGGGGCTGTTGCACAGTTGGCTCTCCCCTTGCGCCTCTGTCTTTTTTCCTGCCAACTACTAAGTCTCTTCGACTCGCCACATCTTAGCCCCGTCTTTATGGCTGCCCGCCAGCTCTGGCGAACGCTGGCAACTGACTCCCACGACTTGTGATCAATGTCACAGGATTTCATGTCGCGTTTGCAGACGTCTTTAAAGCGGAGACATGGACGGCCGGTGGGTCTGTTACCAGTGGCGAGCTCGCTGGGGATCCTGCCATCTTCCATGTGGCTCACATGGCCAAGCCATCTCAAGCGCCGCTGACTCAGTAGTGTGTACAAGCTGGGGATATTGGCCACCTCGAGGACGCCATTTATACTAATCCTACATTAACCCCATATTCCCTACCACATCCCCACCTTTCTTCAATTCTCCTACCACCGACCTACACTAGGGGCAATTTACAATGGCCAATTTACCTATCAACCTGCTAGTCTTTGGAGGTGGGAGGAAACCGGAGCACCCGGCGGAAACCCACGCAGACACAGGGAGAACTTGCAAACTCCGCACAGGCAGTACCCAGAAATAAACACGGGTCACTGGAGCTGTGAGGCTGCGGTGCTAACCACTGCGCCACTGTGTATGGACTATGACATTCAGACCCACAGACATGCTTTGACCCCATTTTTGGATTACAATACAAAAAGCCAAGCTGCAGCCAGCAGCACAGGCTGGACAGAAAAGGGTTAATTTGGACATTCAGAGAAGTCAGTAGCTCATCAAAAGAAATTCAAACATTGACTGAGTCCTTTGACTGGAACAATGACGAAAGAACAACAAAGGAAAAGCCATCACCTACCATTGGCTAATGCAATTAAGAGACAGATTACCCTCCACAATGGTACAAGGGACATGCCATCGATATGATAATTAAGGCCAGCATCACAGACAATGGTACTGCAATCTGGCCATTGTAACTGTGATTGATCCCTCTTGAGAGAGATGATACGTTCACACCTTCCAGCAACTTCAGAGCCAGGTGGTTACTGTATTGCCTCAAACAGCAGGAGGTTTTGTTTCAAACAACGTGAGAGTTTGAAGTAAAAACAAGAAATTCTTGTTTTTATTTCAGATTTCCAACATCCGCAGTATTTTGCTTTTATATGAGAGTTTGAAGATTTTGTCTGGGTCATTTCTGCTCTTACCTTCTGGGAGCGGAGCGGAGAGGAACGGTGCGGATCTCTGGGGAGAATGCCGAGAGCGGAGCCTAAAATTGAGCCTGAGGATTGAGGCCCAGACTCTGACCTTCCGGGAGTGGAGCGGAGAGGAACTGAGCGGACCTGTGAGGAGAACGCCGAGAGCGGAGCCTATAAATCGACCCCGAGGATCGAGGCCCAGTCTCTTACCTTCCGGGAGCAGAGTGGAGAAGAGCTCATCCAGCACGCCAGAGTTTTGAAATAAACAGCCATCAGTGACATCAGAGGGGAGCTGCAAGGTGATTGGTTGGGAGAAGACTCGGAGGGCGGAGTTCCGGAGCGGTGAGTATTTCGAGTAACTTAACTCAGGTGGAAAAAAAACGGAAAAAGTGATGTCACAGGAAAGTTGTGACCTGATTGGCTGGTAGGGAATCTGCACTGAATTTGAAAATAGAACATTGATAAACTAATTAACCCTAATTAATTAAGTAGAGGAGTAACTAAACCGGAGGGAGGAGATTACTGTATTTAGCATTTAATATTTATCGCAGAAATCTAGTGCTCGGGACCATATAGTTAATTGTAACTTAATTTAGTAAGGATTTTATAAGCATTTATTTTAAATTAATTTATTAATTAGTGCTAGAAATGTCAGTTAAAGGGGTAAAGTGCTTCACCTGTGAGATGTGGGAGGTCAGTGACGCTTCCAGCGTTCCGGACAACGACATCTGCAGGAAGTGTACCCAATTGCAGCTCCTTACAGACCACATGGATCGGTTGGAGCAGCAATTGGATGCACTTAAGAGCATGCATAGACAGGAGTTTTAGAGACGTGGTTACACCCAAGGTGCAGGCAGATAGAAGGGTGACCGCTAGAAGGAATCCCCTGTGGCTGTCCCCCTCTCTAACAAGTATACCGTTTTGGATACAGTTGGGGGGGGATAGCCTATCAGGGGAAAACAGCAGCAGCAGCCAGAGCAGTGACGCACGACTGGCTCTGTTGTTCAGCAGGGAGGGACAAAACACAGAAGAG
Organism: Heterodontus francisci; assembly: GCF_036365525.1. Taxonomy (NCBI): domain Eukaryota; kingdom Metazoa; phylum Chordata; class Chondrichthyes; order Heterodontiformes; family Heterodontidae; genus Heterodontus; species Heterodontus francisci. The sequence goes on from NC_090378.1 coordinate 69,143,805, forward strand.
CAATAGTTATAGGGGACTCTATAGTCAGGGGCACAGATAGGCATTTCTGTGGACGTGAGACTCCAGGATGGTATGTTGCCTCCCTGGTGCCAGGGTCAAGGATGTCTCTGAATGGGCAGGGGGCATTCTGAAGGGGGAGGGTGAACAGCCAGAGGTTCTGGTACACATTGGTACTAACGACATAGGCAGGAAGAGTGATGAGGTCCTGCAGGGGGAGTTCAGAGAGTTAGATAGTAAGTTAAAAAACAGGACCTCTAGGGTTGTAATCTCGGGATTACTCCCTGTGCCACGTGCCAGTGAGGCTAGAAAGAGGAAGATAGCGTAGCTAAACACGTAGCTAAACAGCTGGTGTAGGAGGGAGGATTTCAGATATCTGGATCATTGGGATCTCGTCCGGGACAGGTGGGACCTGTACAAGAAGGACGGTTTTTTAAAAATTCATTCATGTGATGTGGGCGACGCTGGCCAGGCCAGCATTTATTGCCCATCCCTAATTGCCCTGGAGAAGGTGGTGGTGAGCTGCCTTCTTGAACCGCTGCAGTCCATTTGGGGTAGGTATACCCACAGTGCTGTTAGGAAGGGAGTTCCAGGATTTTGACCCAGCGACAGTGAAGGAACGGCGATATAGTTCCAAGTCAGAATGGTGTGTGACTTGGAGGGGAACTTGCAGGTGGTGGTGTTCCCATACAACTGCTGCCCTTGTCCTTCTAGTTGGTAGAGGTCGCGGGTTTGGAAGTTGCTGTCTAAGGAGCCTTGGTGCATTGCTGCAGTGCATCTTGTAGATGGTACACACTGCTGCCACTGTACATCGGTGGTGGAGGGAGTGAATGTTTGTAGATAGGGTGCCAATCAAGCGGGCTGCTTTGTCCTGGATGGTGTCGACCTTCTTGAGTGTTGTTGGAGCTGCACCCATCCAGGCAAGTGGAGAGTATTCCATCACACTCCTGACTTGTGCCTTGTAGATGGTGGACAGGTTTTGGGGAGTCAGGAGGTGAGTTACTCGCCTCAGGATTCCTAGCCTCTGACCAGCTCTTGTAGCCACGGTATTTATATGGCTACTCCAGTTCAGTTTCTGGTCAATGGTAGCCCTTAGGATGTTGATAGTGGGGGATTCAGCGATGGTAAAGCTGTTGAATGTCAAGGGGAGATGGTTAGATTCTCTCTTGTTGGAGATGGTCATTGCCTGGCACTTGTGTGGCACGAATGTTACTTGCCACTTATCAGCCCAAGCCTGGATATTGTCCAGGTCTTGCTGAATTTCTACACGGACTGCTTCAGTTTCTGAGGAGTCACGAATGGTGCCGAACATTGTGCAATCATCAGCGAACATCCCCACTTCTGACCTTATGATTGAAGGAAGGTCATTGATGAAGCAGCTGAAGATGGTTGGGCCTAGGATACTACCCTGAGGAACTCCTGCAGTGATGTCCTGGAGCTCAGATGATTGACCTCCAACAACCACAACCATCTTCCTTTGCGCTAGGTATGACTCCAGCCAGCAGAGGGCTTTCCCCCTGATTCCCATTGACCTCAGTTTTGCTAGGGCTCCTTGATGCCATATTCGGTCAAATGCTGCCTTGATGTCAAGGGCAGTCACTCTCACCTCACCTCTTGAGTTCAGCTCTTTTGTCCATGTTTGAACCAAGGCTGTCACTGAGCAGGTTGCATCTAAACTGGAGGGGCACAAATATCCTGGCTGCGAGGTTTGCTAGCGTCACTCGGGAGGGTCTAAACTAGTGTGGCAGTGGGGTGGGAACCAGAGCAGTAGGTCAGCAGGTGAAATAACTGAGGGGGAACAAGTGAATAAGGCCAGTAAGACTGAGAGGAAGAGCAGGCAGGGAGATGTAGCTGAGCACAGTGGGACTGGTGGTCTGAAGTGCATTTGTTTCAATGCGAGAAGTATAACAGGTAAGGCAGATGAACTTAGAGCTTGGATTAGTACTTGGAACTATGATGTTGTTGCTATTACAGAGACTCGGTTGAGGAAAGGACAGGATTGGCAGCTAAACGTTCCGGGATTTAGATGCTTCAGGCGGGATAGAGGGGGATGTAAAAAGGGTGGGGGAGTTGTATTACTGGTTGAGGAGAATATCACAGCTGTACTGTGGGAGGACACCTCGGAGGGATCATGCAGTGAGGCAATATGGGTAGAGCTCAGGAATAGGAAGGGTGCAGTTACAATGTTGGGGGTTTACTACAGGCCTCCCAACAGCCAGCGGGAGATAGAGGAGCAGATATGTAGACTGATTTTGGAAAGATGTAAAAGCAACAGGGTTGTTGTGGTGGGTGATTTTAACTTTCCCTATATTGACTGGGACTCACTTAGTGCTCGGGGCTTGGATGGGGCAGAATTTGTAAGCAGCATCCAGGAGGGCTTCTTGAAACAATATGTAGATAGTCCAACTAGGGATGGGGCTGTACTGGACCTGGTATTGGGGAATGAGCCCGGCCAGGTGGTCGAAGTTTCAGTAAGGGAGCATTTAGGGAACAGTGGCTATAATTCCGTAAGTTTTAAGGTACTTGTGGATAAGGGTAAGAGTAGTCCTCGGGTAAAGGTGCTAAATTGGGGAAGGCTAATTATAACAATATTAGGCAGGAACTGAAGAATTTAGATTGGGGGGTGGCTGTTTGAGGGTAAATCAACATCTGACATGTGGGAGTCTTTCAAACGTCAGTTGATTAGAATCCAGGACCGGCATGTTCCTGTGAGGATGAAGGATAAGTTTGGCAAGTTTCGGGAACCTTGGATAATGAGGGATATTGTGAGCCTAGTCAAAAAGAGAAAGGAAGCATTCGTAAGGGCTAGAAGGCTGGGAACAGACAAAGCCCTTGAGGAATATAAAGAAAGTAGGAAGGAACTTAAGCAAGGAGTCATGAGGGCTAAAAGGGGTTTTAAAAAGTCATTGGCAAACAGGATTAAGGAGAATCCCAAGGCTTTTTATATGTATATAAAGAGCAAGAGGGTAGCAAGGGAAAGGGTTGGCCCACTCAAGGACAGAGGAGAGAATCTATGTGTGGAGCCAGAAAAAATGGGTGAGGTACTAAATGAGAACTTTGCATCAGTATTCTCCAAAGAGAAGGACTTGGTGGATGATGTGTCTCAGGAAGGGAGTGTAGATAGTCTGGGTCATATCGTTATCATAAAGGTGGTGTTGGGCGTTTTGAAAAACATTTAGATAAGTCCCCAGGGCCTGATGGGATCTACCCTAGAATACTGAGGGAGGCAAGGGAGCAAATTGCTGGGGCCTTGACAGAAATCTTTGTATCCTTATTGGCTGCAGGTGAGGTCCCAGAGGACTGGAGAATAGCCAATGTTGTTCCTTTGTTTAAGAAGGGTAGCAAAGATAATCCAGGAAATTACAGGCCGGTGAGCCTTACGTCAGTGGTAGGGAGATTATTGGAGAGGATTCTTCGGGACAGGATTTACTCCCATTTGGAAACAAATGGACTTATTAGCGAGAGTTTTGTGAAGGGGAGGTCGTGTCTCACTGACTTGATCGAGTTTTTTTGAGGAAGTGACGAAGATGATTGATGAAGGAAGGGCAGTGGATGGACTTCAGTAAAGCCTTTGACAAGGACCCTCATGGCAGACTGGTACAAAAGGTGAAGTCACATGGGATCAGAGGTGAGCTGGCAAGATGGATACAGAACTGGCTCGGTCACAGAAGACAGAGGGTAGCAGTGGAAGGGTGCTTTTCTGAAGGCTGCGTTTGCTGACAGCGCTACCACTTGATGGCGCTGCATTTGCGCATGTGCCACTAAAAGGTCACAGTGTGCGACTTGAGGCAGCTGCCACGACTAAAGATGGCGCTGCTCAAATAATCACACGAAGACAACCTAACCTAAACACATGGCAGCACACAATGGCAGGAGGGAGGGAGAGAGCCAGCGGGCCGGAGACGGTGGGGGGGGGGGGGCAGGGGAGCGGGCCGGAGACGGGGGAGGTGGGGGGAGCTGGCCGGGGATGGGAGGGGGGGGGAGCACGCCGGTGGTGGGGAGGTGGGGGGGGGGGGGGGGACAGCGGGCCGGGGGAAAGCGGGCCAGGGACAGAGGGGGGGGGAGCGGAGTGGCCAAAAGAGTGGGGCGGCAGGAGAGAGCAGCGAGGGGGGGGAGCAGAGCAGCCAGAGAGAGCAGCGAGGGGGGGGGAGCGGAGCGGCTGGAGACAGCAGTGAAGGGAGGAACGGAGCAGCTGGAGAGAGCAGCGAGGGGGGGAGCGTAGCGGCCGGAGACAGCAGCGAGAAGGGCGAGCAGAACGGGCGAAAGAGCGGGGCGGCCGGAGAGAGCAGTGAGGGGGGGAGCGGAGCGGCCGAAGAGAGCAGCGAGGTGGGGAGCGGAGGGGCCGGCGAGAGCAGCGGAGCTTGACGCATGGGTTAGCGTTGCATTGCTGTACATGTAAAGCGCATGCGCAGAGGCCGACTAGGCGCGTTGCCCGTAGATACACATGTCACGCGATGACGTCATCGGCGCATGCGCTAACCAGTCCTGGCAAGTCGGAACGCAGCGCACGCGCAGAGAGCAGGAGACCGTCTGTGCACGTGCGCACCTTGGCGCAGCCTGAAGACGTCAGTGGCCGGCTGCATTGCCAGGAATCACTTTGTTTTCTGAATGGAGGGCTGTGACTAGTGGTGTTCCGCAGGGATCAGCGCTGGAACCTTTGCTGTTTGTAGTATATATAAATGATTTGGAGGAAAAAGAAGCTGGTCTGATTAGTAAGTTTGCAGACGACACAAAAGTTGGTGGAGTTGCAGATAGTGATGAGGATTGTCAGATAATACAGCAGATATAGATCGGTTGGAGACTTGGGCGGAGAAATGACAGATGGAGTTTAATCCAGACAAATGTGAGATAATGCATTTTGGAAGGTCTAATACAGGTGGGAAGTATACAGTAAATGGCAGAACCCTTAGGAGTATTGACAGGCAGAGAGATCTGGGTGTACAGTGGCAACGCAGGTGGATAAGGTAGTCAAGAAGGCATACGGCATGCTTGCCTTCATCGGTCAGGGCATAGAGTATAAAAATTGGCAAGTCATGCTGCAGCTGTACAGTTTGGCCACACTTGGAATATTGCTTGCAATTCTGGTCGCCACACTACCAGAAGGACGTGGAGGCTTTGGAGAGAGTACAGTAGAGGTTTACCAGGATGTTGCTGGTCTGGAGGGTATTAGCTATGAGGAGAGGTTGGATAAACTCGGATTGTTTTCACTGGAACGATGGAGGTGGAGGGGCGACATGATAGAGGTTTGCAAAGTTATGAGCGACATGGACAGAGTGGATAGTCAGAAGCTTTTTCTCAGGGTGAAGAGTCAGTTACTAGGGGACATAGGTTTAAGGTGAGAGGGGCAAAGTTTAGAGGGGATATGCGAGGCAAGTTCTTTACACAGAGGGTGGTGAGTGCCTGGAACTTGCTGCCGGGGGAGGTGGTGGAAGCAGGTACGATAGCAATGTTTAAGAGGCATCTTGACAAATACATGAATAGGATGGGAATAGAGGGATGCGGACCCCGGAAGTGCAGAAGGTTTTAGTTTAGACAGGCATCATGATCGGCGCAGGCTTGGAGGGCCGAATGGCCTGTTCCTGTGCTGCACTGTTCTTTGTAGGACTGTATTGCTGCACTGATCAGATTGGTCTGAAGATTTATTTGAGTTATTTCTTCCACGTTATTTCTCCCAGTATAAGCTGATCAAATTTGTCTGGGCTATGCGTGAAATAAACTAAGGATGTTTACCTGCTGGACACAGCACAGCATGAATAATAGAACAAAAGTAAAATCAAAATACTGCGGATGCTGGAAATCTGAAATAAAAACAAGAAATACTGGAAATACTCAGCAGGTCTAGCAGCATCTATGGAGAGAGAAGCAGGTCAGTGTTTTGAAGAAGTGACACTGACCTGCAACGTTAACTCTGCTTCTCTCCACAGATGCTGCCAGACCTGCTGAATATTTCCATCATTTCTTGTTTTTATGAATAATAGAACATGTGTCTTAGAAGTCCTGAGTTTGTTTATTATAAAAAGTAGTCACGTCGGAGTGACTGTGCTGCCGTTATGTGAAGAAAGACAGGGACTGGTCATCTCAGTTCCAGGCCTACAATCAACATTGGTAATAACCAGCCATGTGGGTGATTATAAGTTTTTCAGTCAAATCTTGAAGGGGTTTGTACTGTGGGGGTTGCAGTCAGAAGAAGGATCAAGATTGGTCATCTTGACTCAGGACCTACAATCAACACTGGGACCAGCCGGACGTGTGGGTGATTGTAAGTGTTTTCAGCCAAATCGTAGTAATCTTGGTCTGAGGGTTTGGGACAAAGCGTAGTATTTTGCCCGTATTTGTGGTTCAGCCAAATTGTAGTGATCTTGGTCTGAGGGTTTGGGACAAAGCGTAGTGTTTTGCCCATATTTGTGGTTCAGCCAAATCGTAGTGATCTTGGTCTGAGGGTTTTGGGACAAAAGTGTTGTGTTTTTGCCTGAAATTTGTAAGTTTGAGCCAAGTCGTAGTGACTTTGTATTGGGTAACTGGGACAGTGGTTAAATCACTGGAGGGTTCAGCTGGGAATTGGAGGGTATCAGTCTTAAGTTACTGCAGGAAGTTTTGTACTGAGGATAGTTTTCTTTTATTTGTTTTAACTAACCATAGAGGTGTCTGTATTAGGGCTATTATTGGATTCAATAAAACAACAATTCATGGTTAAAGCAAACCCTGTGTCGTGTGCAATTTTGTTCTTCTAATTCCTAAAGTCCAAGAACTGTAGTAAGGGGGTAAGGGAACGGAACCTCTTACAAACCTCCAAGATCTCAGCGCTCCTCCAATTCTGGCCTCCTGTGCATCCCCAATTTTAACTGCCCTATCATTAGCCGCCATGCCTTCAGCTGCCTCGGCCCTAAGCTCCCTAAACTCTCTACTCCCTAAACCTCCCTATTCTCCTTTATGACGCTCCTTAAAACATACCTTTTTAACCAAGCTTTTGGACACCTGTCCTAATATCTACTTCTGTGAATCAGTGTCAAATTTTGTTTAATAACACTCCTGTGCATCTTGGGTGCTATATAAATGCAAGTTGGTGTTTCACGTACAGGTAAAATGGGAAAAATGAAACAGTGTTTCTCAGTTGCATAAAAATGCAAGTCAAACTCAGCAGACTTGTCAAAGTCTACAAACTTTTCAGCCTCACAAAATTCTCACCTCCACATTTATCAGCTGATTTTTGGCAACAGCTGTGTCTTATAATTCTCCCTCTGTTACCTTGACAGTGTTGCTAGTGTAAAAGCAGGAAGTGGGAGCTGCAGTGCCATTGGTCTTCATTCATATAAATTGAAATGAGAGCATTTGGAGTGGGAAAAGCACTAAGGAAAATTAGTGAAAAATAAACCAAAACCTGATATTAGGAAGACCTTTTTCTCAAAAGATGATAAATATTTTTAATGCCAGACAAGGTAGCAGAAACAAAGACATTAGTGGCATTCAAAATGCAAACAGAAAATACTGCAAATGGACAGCAAGTGCTGGTAATTGTTCTGTTGTTGCCATTCACAGCTACTCTCAATCTATTTTATCTTTCTTTGTTTGTCTCATTACCACCTCCTCTGTTGCTTTGCATCATCATCCGTTTTGCCATTTAATCCTGCCTGTCCTCCATTCTATCACAGGCCTTCCCTGTTGTTTTTTGCTCCCCTTTCCTACCTCTGTACTTACTTAAAAACTGTTGATCTCTACTTTTTCCAATTCTGATGAAAGGCCATCAGCCTGAAATATTAACTCTCTTTCTCTCTCCAAAGATGCTGCCAGATCTGCTGAGCACTTTCAGCATTTTCTGTTTTTATTTCAGATTTCCAGCATTTAGAATAATTCAAGATGCAGTTGGACGCTGGGAAAGTTAAGGTACTATAATAATGAAGTTAATTGATTTTTTTCCTAGTTTTTAATGTGTGCTCAAACATCTTGTTACGCAAGTAATGAGTCAGTCATCATTTAAACTTTGGCATATGAGGGACAGAGTTCCAGGTGATGAGATTGTCTTGGAGAAAATTTCTCAAGCAGAAGAGCTGTGTGAAGCATTCTCATTGGTACTCTGTGCCGATGTTCTTAATTTCATATCCTTCACATACCATGCAAATTTAGCCTAACTTTTTAAGTTCTATGGAAACAATTTGCTAAGCACAAGCGTAAAACAACTGTGGCATAGCAAATAATATGTTGCATGGAGTCTCCTACTCTACATCACATGGAGAAACTGGACCTATGTCATTGTGAAAGTTCATTTTCCCCAGCTAAAAGTTTGTTTGGTCCTTGGGTTGGACCTTTCATTGTTAATACTTGGAACAAACTCCAACTGCTGTGTAGAAGTAGCTTACATTAGTCATTCACTGGAGTCTCAAATATACTCTGTCAGTTCATTCAGCCTGTCAGAGGTTTGAATTTCAAATCTTTCAGGAGTTCAAGATCACTGGATAGTAATTAAGAGCTGAAACATTGGCAATTTTTGCCTCCTCTTTTCTCCTTCTGGGATAAAGACAAATGATTTAATTGAAGTATCCTTCAATGCAAAATTTGTGCAAATTTCATTTTTGTTTGATGAACTGAAAATTTCAGTGCTGCTAACACCAATTCCAGTTTTATCAAGGCAATTTCTTAGAGTCCTTTTACTATAATATTGTGTAGAACTGGAAAACTTTCCAAACATTAGCTGAGCTTACAGTGATAATTGCACTGGACCAGAGCTGCTAGTACTGTATGTTGACAAGTAGGTGGAGAAAGTCATAATGAGTAGCATTTAACATTTGCACCCTGGTGAAAACTTGCAGTGGATCGGCCACCTATTATACTTCCCACCTGATTTTCCTCTCCCTTGAAGTCACTAGCCCATCAACACTTATAGGCACACACCAAGAATGACCATTTCGGGTGAGCAACCAAAGAGCTGCCAGTGCCAATGCTTTGCCACCTTCGTGAGTTGGGAAGAAATAGATTGGAAGGGGGCAGAAAAGAGAAATATTTGAAATCAAATAGATAGGCATTAGTTGCAGTATTTTATTGGGGTGGCTGGTTTATTAGCTCATTGCATAGAAGGGAAAGTCTGTTTTATGACAAATATTCTTATTTATTTGGTTTAGGTCTCACCATTGTATTGCTAGCCAATATAAATTAAATAACAGGCTAGTCATGAGTGGATTTATCAAACTTTGACACTCTTGTGTAAACAACAAAGTAATGACAGGAGAATAATCACAGGCAGTGTGGAGGTTTATTGCTCTATTATTGTTTTCAATCGGTAAATGCAAACAGAATTATTGCAGGCTTTTTTGTACCTTGTGTTTGTTCTGTGAAGTAATTCAATGTTGTTTGTTTGATACATTTTCAATTAGGGCTGCTTTCAATGGTTCCAACTGATGCGTATTATTCTGTATCTGCTACTATCCAGATTCCACGCTCCAACATTCCACCCTCTTGTAAATTGGAACCCAGTATTGGTAGGAGTGACCACCGCACAGTCCTTGTGGAGACAAAGACCCGTCTTCACATCGTGTTCTGTGGCACTATCACCATGCTAAATGGGATAGATTTCGAACAGATCTAGCAACGCAAAACTGGGCATCCATGAGGCACTGTGGGCCATCAGCAGCAGCAGAATTGTACTCATCCACAAGCTGTAGCCTCATGGCCTGGCATATCCCCCACTCTACCTGGGGGACCAACCCTGGTTCAATGAAGAGTGCAGGAGGGCATGCCAGGAGAAGCACCAGGCATACCTCAAAATAGGTGTTAACCTGATGAAGCTACACCCAGGACTACTTGCATGCCAAACAGCAGAAGCAACATGCGAAAGACAGAGCTAAGCGATCCCATAACCAATGGATCAGATCTAAACTCTGCAATCCTGCCACATCCAGTCGCGAATGGTGATGGACAATTAAACGACTAACTGGCTCCACAAATATCCCCATTTTCAATGATGGGGGGCCCAGCACATCAGTGCAAAAGACAAGGCTGAAGCATTGGCAACAATCTCCAGCCACAAGTGCCGAGTGGATGATCCATCTTGGCCTCCTCCTGAAGTCCCCAGAATCACAGATGCCAATCTTCAGCCAATTCGATTCACTCTGCATGATATCAAGAAACGACTGAAAACACTGGATACAGTAAAGGCTATCAGCCCTGACAACATTCTGGCAATAGTACTGAAGACCTGTGCTCCAGAACTTGCCACACCCCTAGCCAAGCTGTTCCAGTACAGCTACAACACTGGCATCTACCCGGCAATGTGGAAAGTTGCCCAGGTATGTCCAGTACACAAAATGCAGGACAAATCCAACCCAGCCAATTACCGCTCCATCGGTCTACTCTCGATCATCAGTAAAGTAACGGAAGGTGTCGTCGACAGTGCTATCAAGTGGCACTTGCTCAGCGATAACCTGCTCACTGACGCTCAGTTTGGGTTCTGCCAGGGCCACTCAGCTCCTGACCTCATTACAGCCTTGGTTCAAACATGGACAAAAGAGCTGAACTCAAGAGGTGAGGTGAGAGAGACTGCTCCTGACATCAGGCAGCATTTGACCGAGTATGGCATCAAGGAGCCCAAGCAAAACTGGAGTCAACAGGAATCAGGGGGAAAACTCTCCTCTGGTTGGAGTCATACCTAGCACAAAGGAAGATGGCTGTGGTTGTTGGAGGTCAATCATCTCAGCTCCAGGACATCACTACAGGAGTTCCTCTGGGTAGTGTCATAGGCCCAACCATCTTCAGCTGCTTCATCAATGACCTTCCTTCAATCATAATGTCAGAAGTGGGGATGTTCGCTGATGATTGCACAATGTTCAGCACCATTCGTGACTCCTCAGATACTGAAGCAGTCCATGTAGAAATGCAGCAAGACCTGGACAATATCCAGGCTTGGACTGATAAGTGGCAAGTAACATTCGCCCCACACAAGTGCCAGGCAATGACCATCTCCAACAAGAGAGAATCTAACCATCTCCCCTTGACATTCAATGGCATTATGATCACTGATTCCCCCATTATTAACATCCTGGAAATTACCATAAATAGAAACTGAACTGGAGTAGCCATATAAATACCATGGCTACAACAGCAGGTCAGAAGCTAGGAACCCTGCGGCGAGTAACTCACCTCCTGACTCCCCAGAGCCTGTCCAACATCTACAAGGCACAAGTCAGGAGTGTGGTGGAAGACTCTCCACTTGCCTGGATGGGTGCAGCTCCAACAACACTCAAGAAGCTCGACACCAGCCAGGACAAAGCAGCCCACTTGATTGGCACCCATATCCACAAACATTCACTCCCTCCACCACCGACGCACAGTGGCAGCAGCGTGTACCATCTAAAAGATGCACTGCAGCAATGCACCAAGGCTCCTTAGACAGCACCTTCCAAACCCGCGACGTCTACCACTTAGAACGACAAGGGCAGCAAATGCATGGGAACACCACTAACAGCAAGTTCCCCTCCAAGCCACACACTATCCTGACTTGGAAGTATATCGCAGTTCCTTCACTGTCGCTGGGTCAAAATCCTGGAACTCCCTTCCTAACAGCAGTGTGGGTGTACCTACCCCACTTGAACTGCAGCGTATCAAGAAGGCAGTTCACCACTACCTTCTCCAGGGCAATTAGGGATAGGCAATAAATGCTGGCCTAGCCAGCGATACCCACATCCCATGAATGAATAAAAAAATAACCTGATCACCACCAACTTTGAAAGTACCCTCTCTCAACTGCAATAACACAAAATATTGAAAAACATATATTTGGAATACAAATAATAAATAAGAAAGCTCTGTGCTTTGGCCCTATTTTCTAATTTCTCCTCCGCCTGTCTTGAAAGGTAGTTGGATTAGTCTATACAGCCAACAATTCACTCTTGGTGGTCCCCTACAATTTTTGTTCCTAATCCCAGACACTTACAGTCTCTTACTCCAGGCAGCCATTCTTCATCATTTAGAACACCAGTCCAAATCCCATGCAGCCTCCACAATCCTGATAGCCATACATCATGATCAGGCAGGAACTGTTCCACAATCCTTACTTTAAAAGGAACATGCACGGAAATGGACTGCCCAATAAATTCCTGTCTGCTGGCAAATTATCAACTGCTGGTATATCCCAACTTAGAATTTCACAACCTAAATAGGCGGGACTTCAACTCAAGACCTTTGGATTGGTAGTCCAACCATAACCACTAAACAATTGTATCCTTATGAAATGTGTGGCCTGTTCTTGGGTCTTTATGCTAGATATTCTCCTCATGTTGAATATGATCCTGTCCCCTCCCCTGCGTAAGCAAACCTTGCCTCCATTACAAACCAGGTTGTGCCTTCCCCTCCCAAAATCCAGATAAATGTAGTGACACCTGGGGATTGAACAGAGAAACCTTGGGAGAGAAATCATACCTTGGTGTTTCTATTCTCCAGGTAGAAAACAGTTGCAAAATGGACCAATTGAGGGGCAATGCTTCCTGTGCCCTAAGACACCTGAAATATGTATGTGCCCATAATGGGATGGATTATATTCAGATATAATAAATCAAGCATTCGGCCTTGAATATGAGGGGCCAAATGCATGTTTCTTGACCTTTCCATAAAAATCATCAACACTAAGCTATTCCTAACCAGCAGTCCTTAAATAGAATGGAGGCCACCTCTAAAAAGGTAAGTAAATCTTTAGTAACATTTTTATGTGGAGCAACAAGGTGCAGGAGTGCTACTTTTAGCTCCATAGCAATACTGCTGGCCGTTGACAAGAAGTGCTAGTTCCTTCTTGTCCTGGCAATGAAACAAGGCCTGCCAGCTCACCAGAATTATGAACTTTGTTCTGAAAGGGAAGGAACAGAAGGATGTCCACAATGGCACATAGAGATGACCAACCCAAAGCTGACACAATACAGAATTGGGGAAAGTTCAGCTACAAGTAACCAAAACTGTCAAATTTATTCCACAAGGGAACTGATTTGTCAGGGACATAGTTTCACATATGCTCAGTGAATTTTTGGGAAAGTTTAGACTTTACGCATCCAGACTGAACCAAACATCTACAATGGAGCATATATGGCCCTCATTCCTAAACGAACAGCATATTCAATGTTGATTCTGCTGAATAAAATCAAAACTGAACAGCTCTCAGGATAATTTCAATTTACAGCTATTGCTTTTGGGTGCAATATGGGATTACCACCAGCTATTAAGATATCCAGGTGCACCTCAGGCCTTTAAACCAATCATGAAGCAAGAGGACACAGGAGTAAAGAAGTGCAGCAGAATAATCAGAATTGACTGACCCTGAGATTATTCCAAGAATATGAGTGTTTTGGCACTTCTGAAAGATTTCAAGTATAAAGAACTGAATCTGGCTGAAAATTTCTTCAAAAATACTTTCGCTGTATTAGGGACTGAAGTCTGCCTTGATAAATTATAGGCCAGTTAACCTAACATCTGTCATAGAGAAAATGCTTGAATCTATTATTAAGGGGGTTATAGCAGGGCACTTAGAAAATCTTAATGCAATCAGGCAGAGTCAACATGGTATTGTGAAAGGGAAATCATGATTGATTAATTTATGAAAGTTCTTTGAGGAAGTAACAAGTACATAAAGGGGAACCTGTAGATGTGGTGGACTTGAATTTCCAAAAGGTGTTTGATAAGGTGCCATATCAAAGATTACTACACAAAATAAGAGCTCACGGTGTAGAGGGTAACATATTAGCATGGGGAGATGATTGGTTAGCTAACAGGAAGCAGAGAGTGGGGATAAATGGGTCATTTTCGGGTAGGCAAACTGTAACTAGAGGAGTGCCACAGGGATCAGTGCTGGGGCTTCAACTATTTACAATCTATATAAATGACTTGGCTGAAGGGACTGAATATATGGTTGCTAAATTTTGTGATGACACAAAGATAGGTAGGCGAGTAAATTGTGAAGATGACATAAGGACTCTGCAAAGGAATATCGATAGGTTAAGTGAATGGGCAGATGGATGACAACATAGGAAAATGTGAACTTGCCTACTTTGGTAGGAAGAATAGCAAAGCAGTATATTTTTAATGGAGAGAGATTGCAGAACTCTGTGGTACAGAAGGATCTGGGTGCTCCGGTACATGAATTACAAAAAGTTAGTATGCAGTTACAGCAAGTCATTTATTGCAAGGGAAATGGAATATAAAAGTAAGGTAGTTTTGCTGCAGTTGTACAGGGTTAATCTAATTGAATTTTGTGATGAAGTAACAGAGAAGGTTGTGGAAGGGAATGTGATAGATGTTGTTTATATGGATTTTAAGAAAGCATTTGATAAGGTACCACATAAAAGGTTGGTTAACAAAATTAAGGGTCATGGAATAGGAGGGTCAGTGTCCAATTGGATAAAAAAAATTGGCTTAAGGACAGAAAGCAGTGAGTTGTAGTAAATGGTTACTTTTCTGACTGGAGGATGGTAGACAGTGGTGTTCCCCAAGGGTCAGTGTTGGGACCACTGCTTTTTTTGATATATATAATCTCAAAAGTTGCTGATGACACCAAACAGCGAGGATATGAACCGCCTGCAACAGGACGTAGATAGGCTAGCAGGATGGGCAGACAGCTGGCAGATGGAATTTAATAAAGAGAAGTGTGAGGTGATGCATTTTGGCAGAAGGAATAGGGAGAGGCAATATATACTTAATGGCACAGTTCTAAAGATTGTGCAAGAAGTGGGACCTGAGGGTGCATATGCATCAATCTTTGAAGATGGCAGAACATATTGACAGAGTGGTCAGTGAAGCATTTGGGATCTTGGGCTTCATAAATAAAGGCATTGAGTACAAAAGCATGGAAGTTATGCTGAACCTTTATAAAGCTCTGGTTAGGCCCCAACTGGAGTATTGCGTCCAGTTCTGGTCACCACACTTCAGGAAGAATGGGAGGGTCCTTAAGAGGGTGCAGAGGAGATTTACCAGAATGGTCCAAGGATGGAGGATTTTAGTTACAAGGTTAATTTGGACAAGCTGGGTTTGTTCTCCTTAGAACAAAGGAGATTGAGGGGAGATTTAATAGAAGTGTATAAGATTATGACAGGCTTAAATAGGTCAGACAAGGAAAAACTGTTCCCATTAACAAATGGTACAAGGACTAGGGGACACAGATTGAAAGTTTTTGGCAAGAGATGCAGGGAGAAATATGAGGAAGCTCTTGTTTATGCAGCGGGTGGTAGTGACCTGGAACTCGCTGCCCTGAAGGGTGGTGGAAGCGGAGACAATAAATGACATCAACAGGAAGTTGAACGGCCACCTGAGAGAAAAAGTCTTGCAGGGCTATGCGGATTGAGCCGGGTAGTGGGTCTGACTGCATAGCTCTGTTGAGAGCCAGCACAGACTTGATGGGCCGAATGGCCTCCTTCAGTGCCATAAATGACTCTATGGCTGGAATCTCATGAGTCCCATGGTGTTCCTGACAGCAGAACTGGAAGTTGGCGTAACTTCCGCTTCCACCAGATTTCTCGTTTCACCTGTGATTACATTTGCTAATGAAGTGTACGGCAATGGGCACGGGGGACACGTGAGATTCGGCGGCAGGGACAGCCTTTCATTGATGGAACCCGCCATCACTGGGCCAAGCACCAAGATTGCCACAGATATAAAGCATTTTGTGATGGCAGCCTCAAGGATCAAAAGCCGTCCTGTCATGTAAGTCTCTGCATAGGAGCTGAAAGCAAGCTTGAAATCAATGCAAAATGTTTTTGCCTCCCTTAATTTTTGTAATGCAGCACCAACTTCACATAATCTACTTTATCTCTGCAGCCACACGGAAGAATATGTCAGCCAGCAGGCAGCGTCCCACCCCACAGTTCAATGATGCCTCCCTGCAGGTTCTCTTCCAGGCCAGGAGGGAAAAGCCGGAGGTCCTCTTCCCTGCAGATGGAAGTGTGAAGACCCTCCCGCCTGGCCAAGGTGGCCTGGATGGAGGTCACAGAGGAGATCTCAAACCGTGGGGTGATGCGCAGAACCCGGGCACAGTGTCGCAAACGCATTGATTACTTGCTCAGATCGGCGAGGGTAAGTGGTCTTGGCAAAGCTGTTCCACTGTTTATCACACTGGCTCTGTCTCTTTAAGAGGACTAACAAGGCATGCATTGGATTGTGTGAGCAGCCTTGGTGCCATACACTAAGTGAGTTTGCATAAGTTGACAACTGCTATTCTTGATGTGCTTGGATGTGTTCTGCGAAAGCCACTCCTGAATGAGTGATGTCAATGCACGTTTACAATGTTTGTGATTCTTAACAAAAGAATTCTCATTCCATCCGTACTGTCTCCTGCAGGACAAATGCACACGCAATCAGTACATGTGAGCCAGGATAGGAGGTGGTGTAGCAGACATTAGAGTGGTGACACCAGTTGAAGAGGAGGCTACAAAAATAGCAAGAAGGGAGGCAGGGCCATATCAGATGGCAAGGGAGAATCCTCAAGGCATAAGGATGAAGTGTCATTTTCAGTCTTGCAGACATACGTGCACATCTACTGAAAGTGTCTGAACTCATGCGAAGCTGATGCTTATTGTGCCTCTGTTTGTGTCTCCACTGCAGGTGTCCGCACTGGAGTCTCTGAAAGCTGCAAGGTCTGTGGTTATAACTTAACGCCGTTTGCAGTGGTGTGTAGTTGCTTCCATCGTAGCCCATAGAAGATTTCAACTGCCAATCACATGAAAGTGCAGCAATGCTTCAGTAAGTTTGCAGTGATGAATAAGACCTCAGGCATATGTCAATTTCTGTGGGGAATTTTTATGTTTCTCTTCTTAACATTCCTTGATCATGTGCTTATTGTTGGCTAAAACGTGCATAAATTAGGTTCTCCCTGATATCCCCTGCTTGTCTCTCCATGGTCTTCATATCGATGACAGCATTGTTGTCCTCCTCCTCACCCTCTTCATAGTCTTCCTCATCTGAGGAAGCCTGCTGTTCCTCCGCCTACAGAATGTTGCCGCATCTAACTGCAAGGTTGTGCAAGGCACAGCAGACAATGATTATTCCTGACACGCTCTGTGGCGCATACTGAAGAGCCCTTTCAGACCAATCAAGGCAGGGGAATCGCATTTTCAGCATCCAATGGGGTGTTCAATGATGGCTCTGGTGGATGCCTGAGGAGCATTGTACCTCTCTTCAGCAGCACTTTGGGGATGCCGCACTGGTGTCATCAACCATGTACAAAGGGGGAAACCCTTGTCACCCAGGATCCATCTGTCCACTTCGGCTGGTTCCTCGAAAACTGCTGGCAGCTAGAACTTTCTCAAAATGTATGAATCATGACAGCTCACTGTAAAACGTGTGCAAACATGCATGATTCCTCTCCTGTGGTCACAACCCAGTTGTACGTTTAAAGAGTGGAAGCCTTTGCAATTCACAAATACAGCAGGGTGATCCCAGGGAGTTCTAATGGCCACATGAGTACAGTTGATCACCCCTTGCACTAGAGGGAACCCAGCGATGGCACCAAAGGCTGCAGACCTTGCTGCCTGGCTGTCCTCATCTACAGGTAAATAGATGCAATCATTTGCATGTCGAGAAAGGGTATTAGTAACCTCTTTGACGCATTTATGGGTTGCAGACTGTGAGATGCCAAATACGTCACCCGTGGATCCCTGGAATGACCTGCTAGCAAAAATAAATTGAGTGCAGCAGTCACCTTGAGGGCAACTGGCATGGGATTCCCACCAAAGCCAAGCGGCTGCAGTCATGCCGCAGGATCTTATCTGTGACCATTTCATGTGGCATCCTTAGGCATCTCTTGCATTGCCTCTTTGAGATTTGAAGATAATTTGTCCTTGTCCTGAGCATGCGATGACTTGCCAGTGCCCGTCTTTGATAATGCCGTTCCTGGATGTTATTATTCGGAGCATCCGCATCTTCCTGTTCTGCCTGTTGCTGGTGCTCAGGCATCATGAGTTGAGGGAAAAGAGCCCTCCCTAGTCATCCCTTTGCTGTTCTTCCCATGGTACTAGACAAATTGAGTTTATGAGACCGATGTCACTGCGGGTTTTCTTAACAATAAATAAGCAGAGTGTGGCAATTCAGCCCTCTGTTGCCAGTGAAATAAAACATTGAGGCAATGAGCAGTTCCCTTATATCTGCCTTCAAATTGCAGCCAGGTAGAAGACACACTCACTATCGTTTGTCTCCTTCCACTCTCCTTGCAATCCTTGAGTGGCCATGTGAAGAACCGATATCATTGGAGAAAATGGTGTGCGTGGAATTTAGGGCAAGGCTCCTCCCTCTTCCAACCTCCTCCTGCAACCTTCCAGCTTGAGCCCATCACCCTTGAGCCACTCAATGTTACCGTTAACCTTTCCTCCATTACCATCTAGCCTCCCCCCATTACTGTGCACAGTGCAATCATCAATTTATTCATGGCATCCCCCATCCCCCTTCCTACTCCTGTTACTATCGGCATGCCGACTCTTACCCTTGATCCTCCTCAAATCAACCTCACCATTGTTGCCGAGTCCCGTTCCCCTCCATATGAAGTTGTCGAATACCCATCCATTAGTCTTGCCCTTCCCCCCTACAGAATCCATTAGTCCCCATTGACTGAGACCGTTTCCTCTCCTGTCCAGTACCCTCAATTTGCCCCCTACGTTGACAGCACTCATCCCTCTCTTTAGGCCATTGCCAAATTTCTTCAGACTGAATGCTATAATCCACCCACCATCCCCACAGCCGACAACATGCAGCTTCAGCATCAACAGCAACCATTCAACACCCTAGACGCTCCACTCCACCCTCCCTGCTCCTCCATGCACCTGATCAACCCCACCCTTCCCTTCCTGAGTACCCTCCGCTGCTCCTCCATGTAAACCCCCCCCCCCCCCCCCACCCCATACCTTCACCGCTATTCCGAGAAGATTCACCCTTGCTGGCGCCAAGCCTGGAGGCAAACATCCATTCCAATGCTGGTGTTAGTTTAGCAGATGACTTTAAGAGAGAAGAGCACAGACATGAGACTCAACTGCACAATTCCGACTGCTGCACGCCACGGTAAAACAATTGTGAATCGGGTGGCACGGGAATAGCACACACCATTCACTTAATCTGGAAGATAGTGATTTGTAACTGTGGGGAGGGTAATGAGTATTCATCAGTACAACAGCACAGGCCCCGATTTTAAATCACTTGCCTGGTGGAAACTGGCCAAGGGGGCAGTTAAAATGAGGGTAGTCACTTACCCCCTCTAATCCTGATGTTATTGGGACCCAACTGCAATATTAGTTGGGGGTCTGGGCAGGTGAGCAGTGATGGCTTCACTGTCAGGCCAAACCTGCCAGGAGTTGAATCGAAGTCCAGAAGGGGCCATGGCTGGTAAGTAGCTAAATTTAATTTTAGGTTTCCTTAAGGGCAAGGAGGAGCAGTTGTGCTCCTCCAGTCCTCACACGAAAGACATGGGTGTCCCTTGCCCAATGCTCCTCCCTCCTTCCACCACCAATCATAGCCAGAAACTCTTGCTGAAAGCAGCTAGAACCCTCACCACTTATTTAACTGCTGGAGACTGATCCTACAGATCCCCAGATGTGGCCTCCTGCCTTTCGAATACCCCTGTCCTGTCTGTTGGCCAGGTTGTGGATCTGGCAGGGTTCAGGCAGGAATCTGAGGCAGTTAATGGGGCTCGGCCATTAAGATTGTCTGGGCTTGATGTCTCTGGGTTCGCCGCCCACTTTTAGGCTTGTGTGCGCTGTACTTGCACCTGTCCCCTACACCCAACCCCCTAGTGAAATCAGAGCCAAAGTGTCAACCTAGATTATCTGTTGAAGACCTGGAATGATGCTCGAGTGGAAGGCCCTCGCAAATGAAAGCATCACCATGATTTTTCTTTTCATAACGCTGAAATAAATGCAGAAGGACTGGTCCATTGTGAGGATTTTCAAATCTGAACATGTTTTCCAGAATTTTTTTGATAAACTGTGTATGAGGACCAAAAGCCTTAAATAGCTTGAATGTAACCGAAAATACACAAATTAAAGCCAAAACAAAGAATATTCTCAGACTAGTTAAAAGTTAAGACTAAAAACCTGAAAAAAAAAGAATGCCTGTTTAGAATATTGAATATTTTTGGCTATTAAAAATGTGTATTTTTGATAAAGTAGAATTGTTATTTAATATTCATTCGATTTAGTTTCATGAAAAGGACATCATGAAAGCATGTCAGTGATATTGAAGCTCCTTTTTAAATACAGTTTGTGTGGAGTTCAGTGTTCAGTGTTTTGGCAGGTTCTGCAGCTGGGAGGGCCTCATGTCCAATTAATGATTTCAATGACGTCAATAGCATAACTGAAATATTTACTTGGGCGCATGAAACCGGCTTTTAGAGTTGTGTGTTGAGGATAACCAAGAACACATGAAATGGATTTACTGATTGGGAACTGGATTCTGATTATTCCAGATTAGCTTTGACAATAACTGTCAAACTTGCAAATACTCTTAATTCTCAATATGGTCCCTAAAATCAGCACCAGAGAAACATCAATTCTTACTTCTATAGAATACACAATACAATTCAACATTGTTAAATTGATCTCAGCCAGCGCAGCAGTCAGAGCATTACAACTGGCCACAGTACCCAGGGCTAGATTAGGAAAAAGAATCAGCTATGGATCAAATTATTAGTTGTTACCCAGTCATCTGGCTGGAAAATGTGACACTGATTTTAACTGAAGTGCAGTTTTTGGCAGGTGAGTTTTAGTCAATTCAAAACTCACTTGCTGCAGCAAAAAAAAAAGAGGTTGGCGTATTTCAACATCTGGCCTCATTTAAATGCTGCCGGCCAACTTCCTAACCATTCCCTGCTTGGTAATGAGGAGGGAAAGCGATAGATCGTGACAGTGGCAGCCTAAAGATGTTGTTCTGGAGCCCAGAGGAGCTCTTTTATTTCTTTATGGACCTCGTTGATTTGATCCACACATGTGCTGGACTGGTCTGGCAGAAAGCTCACTGCTGCTTCCCTCCCAGTAAAAGTTGCAGTTGGATTGCATATATTAAAAAGGATTCTACTGGATTTGGGCAGGTGTCCTTGTCATTTACTCAGGAGAGCAGTTAAAATGCAAACCGATCAGTTCCTAATAGACTCAGGGCAGGGCAATTTAAGCTGCCCATCAACACAACAGCCGGGATTTTATCCCGGCGATGGGGTCCTGGCGGTGGGCCGGAAGATGGTGGTTGGGCGGGGGAGGGAACCCGACCTCGGCCCTCTATCGTATCCCCGGTGCAATTTCACAGCAGGCAGCCAATTAACTGCCCGCCGTCAGGGACGCCATCCCTTTAAGGGATGAGCTACTGCCTCCAGAACTGCCAACCAGTTGGAGGGCCGGCAGCTCTGCAGTACCAGCAGCACCACCGGGAGCAGTGGCCACCGCTAGTATTGCAGGAGGCCGACAGAGGACAAGATAGCGGTCATCCAGAAACACAGATAAGTGGGGTTGGGGTCGCCAGGGCCAGTCAGATTGGCCCCGGTGAAAGGGTGGGTGGTTAGTGAGTGTGGGGTGGGGGGGGGGGGGGGATCCTGCCATGGGGGCAGCCATCGCCACTGGAGAGGGTCATGGATTACCCCCAGAGAAGGTACCACGCACACCCCCCATCCCGAGCCCACTAGGCCACTAGGTTGACTTCAATAAAATTGGAGTGGAAGCAGCAGGCTGCCCTTAAGTGGCCATTAATTGTCCACTCAAGGGCCTCAATTGGACTGGGGCGGGAACGCCCTCCTCGGCCTTCCCCACCGCAGACAAAATGGCAGGGGATCAAGACATCATTGGGCACACCACCTGATGTCACCCCTTTCCATTTTGTGTTGCCACCCCATCTCCATTCCCGTCTCCAAGAGCAGGATAAAATCCTGCCTAACGTTTCCTTGGGAGTTCCACTGTTCTCACACGGCTGTTATGGTGGGGAACCGATTAACCCCCCTAGGGAATTTCCAGGCCCATATGTTTGCACATTAGTTGAGAACAGGAGGATTTAAAAAAACTTTTTTGCTTAAGGATTCTTGGAAATATTCAATAAAAAATGAAATGCTGGAAATGAACAGCATCTGAGAGAAAAATAGGCACCAGTTTTAAGAAAATGTCTCAACTGAAATGTTGAGCTATTTTTCTCTTCCAGATGTTGGCTGGCCCTGCTGTGCACTTCTAGCAATTCTTTTGGTTTTATTGAAGATTTTTAGAATTTGTTATTTTCATATCAAAGTATTGAGGAAGTACAGTGAGGAATGTAATGGTTGAAAGCTGATGCAGCCATATTATTTTAATGTACATGTACTCCAGTTTGAAAGTACTTGCCTTTTTGGCATCAAAATTGCTCATCTCTTTTTGAAGCAAGTTTAAATTGAACCAGTAAATCTTTATCCCACACAAATGGCAGGATGTACATCACTAATGACATAAAGTCTTCTTGAAACTTGGAAACTGGGACTTTTCCAACTCAATTCCAATTGATTCAGTGTGGTTCTATGAAATCTCACCACTTTTCTCATACAACTATTTACTTTGCTTCTACAATTTAATTTTCTTAGAATATTAGGAACACAGGGGTTCAGACAGCACGTAAATGATTATTCATATTTCCACATCTGCGATCAGGAAAGTAACATCATGTGCAAAAAGGCAGCAGACTATGATACAAATCAAGGCCAAGGCTGGTAGAAAACTTTAAATGTCACAAAAATATTAATTCCAGATTAATCATAGATGTTAAAATATTCCTGTCAATTCCTGCAATGACTCAGTTGGTAAATGCATTGTCCACTGCAGAATTTGGCCACATAGCTCAGGAAGATCCCAGGTTTTACTCCCAGTTCTGTAGTGAGCTAGCTGAGTTCAGTCAGGATGTTGGAAATGAAAGAACAAACTTATATTTATATAGCGCCTTTCACAAACTCAAGAAGTCTAAAAGCACTTTACATCCAATTCAGTATAGTTACTGTTTGAATATAGGAAACTACAAACAGTGCCATCAGTGTTCATGTGAGAAGTAAGATGGCGCTTTGATTCAACATCTCATCTGAAAGATGGCACCTCTGACCATGCACCACTCCCTCAGTATTGGAGTGTCAGTCTAGATTATGTGCTTAAGTCTCTGGAGTGGGCTTGAACCCACAACGTTCTGACTCAGAGGTGAGCGTGCTACCTCAGGGACAAGGCTGACATCCTGGTATTGGATTTAGGAATTACCTAGGCATCCCTAATCTAGGAACAATTAGTTAAGGTTTCCATTCCAGATTGTTGCTCAAATGACTCTGGAAAAACATGTAAGGTTTATATCAGGTGAGTAGAGAATCAGATGGGCTGTGATACACTTTGTTGTCAAACAACCTGTAAATATTCTGTATTTAGGCTTGTTTATGGAAAAATGGCATTTGGCTGATGTTCCAGAGGGTGGCTGGCAATTGTGGAACCTCTGCACAGGAGAATAACTCAGCAACATCAGGACTGTGGAGTGGTGGGGTGGGGTGGGTGGGTGGGATGGCGGACTAAAAATGACATCCGCCACAAGGATAACTGCAGTAGTTGAAATGTTGCCAGAAATAAAATATCCAGGGAATGTAGTGTGGATTGAATAAGATAAGCAAAGGGACCTCAGTTACAAGGATAAGAAAAATTCTTGGCACTGCTACGTCACTGTGCACCAATTCTATACGTTTTAGTCAATGGTCAAACACCACTAAATTGATTTTCATGTGATCAGAGTGCTCCAGTACAAATTAGCAATGTGCAGTTTGTACACACTCCATCCAAGGTGTGCTAAATCTGGCTCTATTGTCACCTGAAGTGGATAACTGCATTATGTCTGATCACTGCCTCCTTTTGGAGTACATGCCTTATGCAGGCAGAAATCCATGTTCTATCACAGGTCTTAAATGCCTGCAACAACTCAAAGGGCAATTTTATTTCCCCATGGTGACTCCTGATATAGTGGAAACTCTGGAAAGTAGCTAGGAGCATTTGTAGTAACAGTAAGGCTTTTAGAAGATTGCTGTCGAAATCTTGCAGCAGCAAGTGCTGCATACAAGGGACATCTTGTTACCCTGATGACTGTGGGCCAGGCCAAAAGGGGGATTAGAAGGCTTTCCATTAAACAGTTTATCAAGTCAATGCCTGCAGCATGGCACAGAACACCTGGAAGATCTCCCCCCATGAATCTGAGCTGCAACGTGTATTGATCCTCCATCGTTTTGAAATAATTCTGCACTGGCTTGCAGAGCAATGGTGGATAGCAGCAATATAGCCTTGCTTCCTGGTATCTAAATTTTCCTCCTTGTAATTCTCCAATTCCCCAAGGTAACACCTGAAAGGATTTATCCTATGTTCTTAGCAGGGAGCAGCAGTCATGGAGAAATTAGGGTTACACAGTAAAATGAAAGGATGAAAAATCACAAGCTTCCTGTTCATGATTTCCCACGATGTGCTCCCTGTGAATGTGACTGCTCCTTGCGAGCATATAATTGGCACTCTATAGTTGGAATTTCCAAACTATAACCCCTAAAATGTTGTTGATCCAAACTGTACAAAATAAGCCCAACATAAAGCATTAAAAAAAATCACACAAATATTAGCAAAATCTACCATCCAAAAGAGTCAGACAGGTAAAATCTAGCTTTTCTCTCTCAACTGCTTTCAGTATCATTCCCTGTGAATGATGTGTATTCTATGTCGATCCTACCAACATGACACTACACGCATCTGGATTAAACGTCATATGGCCCATTCCCCTAGCACAACCAAATCTCAGCATTAGTTTGTAATCCAAGAAGAAAGAGTGAACTTGCATTTATATAGCACCTTTCAGGACATTTCAAAGTGCTTTACTGTCAGTGAAGTACTTTGAAGTGTAGTCACTGTTGTAATGTAGGAAATACAACAACCAGTTTGCCCACAGCAGGGTCCCACAAACAGTAATATAATAATGACCAACTACTCTGTTTTAGTGATAATAGTTGAGGGATAAGTATTGGTCAGAATGCCAGGAATAACTTCCCTGCTCTTCTTCGAATAGTGCCATGGGATCTTTTACCTCCACCTGAGTGAGGTCTCAGTTTAATGTCTCATTCGAAAGACAGAACCTCTGACAGTGTGGCACTCCATCAGTACTGCATTGGTTTTTCAGTCTACATTATGCATTCAAACCTATGGAATGGGACTTGAACCTACAACCTTCTGACTAAAGGGCAAGAATGCCACCATTGAACTATAATAATAAAAGCAAAATACTGCAGATGCTGGAAATCTGAAATAAAAACAAGAAACGCTGGAAATACTGAGCAGGTCTGGCAGCATCTGTGGAGAGAGAAGCAGAGTTAATGTTTCAGCCAGTGACCCTTCTTCAGCCATTGAACAATGGTTGATACCAACTCCTCTGCAGTCTTGATCCTTCCATAGATTTTAGTATTAACTGGAAATTTAGTTCCAGAAATACAAAATTGTTGCTGACAGCTCCTCTAAATAACTTTTCATCTAAAGGCACACTGACAAATCTGAATGTCTAATTTATATGGGTGGCAATTGAAAGTGGCATGCGCTCAAGACGAAAGAAAATAATGAGGTGTAACTGCATTACCTCAGTGTCATTGCTGCATGATTTATGGACTCGTGCTAGAAATGCCATTCACAAAAGGGATGGAAATCTAGCATTAAACATCTGTGTCCTGTTATGAAAGTGCTACAGTTTTTTTAGTATTTTTTGAGGACACGTGTTAAAAGTTGTGGAAATTGATTCATTTGAAAGACTGAAGAAATTCCATAGATGCTAGACTTTGTTTTTTTTTGATAAAGGTCACTGGAAGGACTTGAGACTTTGTTTAAAAACAAATCCTTACTGGAAGTCACATATCTTAAGCTAAGTAAACAGCAGGAGCCTTGTGGATGAGGGGAGTTGTTTACAGAGAAGTGACATGTCAAGATTTATGGTGTCAAGAGTTGGTTTCGTTTTGGATATTGTTTTGAGTCAGTTGGGGGTCAGCCTGCTAAGAGAGAAGCCATCAACTCATTCTTTTCCATCTCTTTGAGATACCCGGAGAGCCCAGTGTGGGAAATAGAGAAACTGATGCCGCATTTCTCCTGAAAAGCCTGCCAGACTAAGCCTCCAAAAGATCCCAGTGAAACCGTCTATGTGTATCCGGATGCCAGACCAAAGGACATCCCATATCATAACCTTTTATCTTCAAGAATGAACAAGTATTTGGCCAAAGTATTTTTTTGTCTGTTTGTAAAGAGATTTCTGCAGAGAAAACTTCTTTATTATTTTCTTTAACTGGTGTGTGAGTGCATAGATGTTGGGTTAATTTAGATGGGAACTGTCATATTTCAACACATGTGTTAATAAGCTTTGCATTTTTATTGAATAAATCTTGTTTTGTAATAAATTAATAATTTTGTTGTTTATTAAAGAAACCTGGTTGGTGGATTTTGTTCTGAAACTAAAAGAGATAAAGTTTATAATTGGCCATATCGGTAACTGGGTAAAACATTTAAATATATGTTGTGACCCGTGGAGAAGTGGAACTGGAGAAAGACACTGTACTCCTCCAGCCTTGGTTGTAACAGACCCTTTTCAACCTCGTGAACTGGCATATGCAAGATGGTAATGTCAGAAAAATGGCCCCTACCCCGTTAGCAACCTGACATTTTTGGAAATTGACAAGTTTGCCAAGTCCAGTAGTTCTAATAAAATTCCCAACTAGTTTGGTAGGTTTGGGGATTTTCAATTACTCAGGTCCATTTTATTTGATATAAACATAACATAATTGTGCTGTGATTTTGGCAAAAGAATGATGGAAAACCCAAAGAAATGGCATAAATTACCATTTGTGATTAGATTAGATTGTAAAAATAAATTCTGACTGCCCAATAAAATCTACATATTTTAGGACTGTCCAAGTGAAATGTAAATAAGGCTGATTCCCTGAACCTGACAAGGAGTAGCCATGCAGATACTCAGGGTTAGAAATTGTAGATTTAAATTACTCGCACTCTCCTTGAGTACTAATCCTCATTGTGAATGCTCAATCAGGGAATTGGGCCTTATAATTCCTCTTTTATTGTTGTACTTAGAGATAATTACAGCCTGAACATTCAGGCATACTTGGGTAAACTTTTGCAAGGTCCAGCATGCAATCAATAGATATAAGAAATCTGTCAGCGACGCAGAACCCCACCAGTGCTACAGGGTATCACAAAATGTATTCTATTGTCATTGAAACCATGATACTATTTCATACTGTGAGCCAGCTTCATGAACAGAATCGCTTTTATTTTCAGCTCTATTAAAATCACACAGAAGAAGTAAAAATAAATTTTAAGTGTCTAATTTAAAGTCATTGGTGTTAAAATCACAAAGAAAAGACTGAGCAGTCTGATCAAGGCCCTATTTATTTGGCACCATAATCTGGCAGTTTGAGCCAATAAATGCCTGTACTAGTAAGAGTGGGTGCATTTTGTCCAATTAGATGAATGGACTTTGTTTAGTTCAAACAGACTAGATTTGCGATATTTATAGTCACAGACGGGAACCATTTTTTTCCATTTTTCTCATGATTTAGCTCCCAGTTGTGACTCCTTATGAGGCATAAATCCGTACATCCAGTCCACATTTATGGGATCGAATAAGATAAGTTTATTTTATTTAGAACTGTAGGCGGTAAATGTTAGCAGTGAATAAATTTGCATCGTAGCAATTAACACATTTCACATGCCAAACTACATGCTAATGACGCACAGGCTCACTGGAGTGTTTATTATTGCCAACAAGAACTGTATAGCTGTATAAGATTCTCAATGTATTTACACATAAGCATAGAGCAATCAGCAGGATATAAAGTATTCTTGATCATACCATGACTTGAAAAGAGTGTAGATTTTTAGACAGCTCGATAATAAGACAATAACATTAACTGGAAAAAGTAAAGATTTCCATGAAATGCAGACAGAAATCACACAGAAAACAAAACAATAGCCTAATATGAAGCACAAAGACAATTTCGGAAAAGCAGAGGTCCCTGAAGACCCGAGAAATTGTTACATTGACTTGAACCTTCTATAAAGGGGGCTAATACACTTAGCAAATGTACTTTTGAGGGAGACATGCTGGCAGCCCTCCAAGTGATCATCCTGGCACTGCAATTCTCACCTGCTCCTGAGCCAGGCATCCAAGATACACCCATTCTGATCTGGTCAGCCATTAGTGATATAACTAGTTGACTCTGACTGTTGCAATGGGATTTTCTGGACTGCTAAATATAATAATATCCCACTACCTCAAAACTCCCTAATCAAAAGAAGAAGGGTAAATTGCCAAATATAGAACATAGAACAGTACAGCACAGTACAGGCCCTTCGGCCCACGATGTTGTGCCGAACCTTTAACCTACTCAAAGATCAAACTAACTACCTACCCTTCATTCTACTATCATCCATGTACCTATCCAAGAGTCGCTTAAATGCCCCTAAAGTATCTGCTTCTACTACCACCGCTGGCAGCGCATTCCACGCACCCACCACTCTCTGTGTAAAGAACCTACCTCTGACATCTCCCTGAAACCTTCCTCCAATCACCTTAAAATTATGCCCCCTGGTGATAGCCCTTTCCACCCTGGGAAAAAGTCTCTGGCTATCCACTCTATCTATGCCTCTCATCATCTTGTACCCCTCTATCAAGTCACCTCTCATCCTTCTTCGCTGCAATGAGAAAAGCCCCAGCTCCCTCAATCTTTCTTCGCAGGACATGCCCTCCAGTCCAGGCAGCATCCTGGTAAATCTCCTCTGCACCCTCTCTAAAGCTTCCACATCCTTCCTATAATGAGGCGACCAGAACTGAACACAATATTCCAAGTGTGGTCGAACCAGGGCCTTATAGAGCTGCAGCATAACCTCGCGGCTCTTAAACTCAATCCCCCTGTTAATGAAAGCCAACACACCATACGCCTTCTTAACAACCCTATCAACTTGGGTGGCAACTTTGAGCGATCTATGGACATGGACCCCAAGATCCCTCTGTTCCTCCACACTACCAAGAATCCTGTCTTTAAACCTGTATTCCGCATTCAAATTCGACCTTCCAAAATGAATCACTTCACACTTTTCCAGGTTGAACTCCAACTGCCACTTCTCAGCCCAGCTCTGCATCCTGTCAATGTCCCGTTGCAACCTACAACAGCCTTCCACACTATCCACAACTCCAGCAACCTTCGTGTCATCGGCAAACTTGCTAACCCAGCCTTCCACTTCCTCATCCAAGTCATTTATAAAAATCACAAAGAGCAGAGGTCCCAGAACAGATCCCTGCAGAACACCACTGGTCACCGAGCTCCAGGCTGAATACTTTCCATCGACTACCACCCTCTGACTTCTATGGGCCAGCCAATTCTGTATCCAGACAGCCAACTTTCCCTGTATCCCATGCATCCTTACTTTCTGAATGACCCTACCATGGGGAACCTTATCAAACGCCTTGCTAAAATCCATATACACCACATCCACTGCTCTTCCTTCAACGTGTTTTGTCACATCTTCAAAGAATTTAATAAGGCTTGTGAGGCATGACCTGCCCCTCACAAAGCCATGCTGACTGTCTCTAATCAAACTATGCTTTTCCAAATAATCATAAATCCTGTCTCTCAGAATCCTCTCCAATAATTTGCCCACTACCGACGTAAGACTGACTGATCTATAATTCCCAGGGTTATCCCTAAAGCCTTTCTTGAACAAGGGAACAACATTTGCCACCCTCCAATCATCCGGCACTACTCCAGTGGACAGTGAAGATGCAAAGATCATCGCCAAAGGCGCAGCAATCTCTTCCCTCGCTTCCCGTAATATCCTTGGGTATATCCCGTCTGGCCCCGGGGACTTATCTGTCCTCATATCATTCAAAATTTCCAGCACATCCTCCCTCTTAACCTCGACCTGTTCGAGCATATCAGCCTGTTCCACGCTGTCCTCACAAACAACCAGGTCCCTCTCACTAGTGAATACTGAAGCAAAGTATTCATTTAGGACCTCCCCTACCTCCTCCGACTCCAGGCACAAGTTCCCTCCACTATCCCTGATCGGCCCTACCTTCACTCTAGCCATCCTCTTGTTCCTCACATAAGTGTAGAATGCCTTGGGATTTTCCTTAATCCTACCCGCCAAGACTTTTTCATGTCCTCTTCTAGCTCTCCTAAGTCCATTCTTCAATTCCTTCCTGGCTACCTTGTAACCCTCTAGAGCCCTGTCTGATCCTTGCTTCCTCAACCTTAAGTAAGCTTCCTTCTTCCTCTTGATTAGCTGTTCCACATCTCTTGTCATCCAAGGTTCCTTCACCCTACCATCCCTTCCCTGCCTCATCGGGACAAACTTATCCAGCAGTCGCAGCAAGTGCTCCTTAAACAACCTCCACATTTCTGTCGTGCATTTCCCTGAGAACATCTGTTCCCAATTTATGCTCCCCAGTTCCTGCCTAATAGCATTGTAATTCCCCCTCCCCCAATTAAATATTTTCCCATCCCGTCTGCTCCTGTCCCTCTCCATGACTATCGTAAAGGTCAGGGAGTTGTGATCACTATCACCGAAATGCTCTCCCACCGATAGATCTGCCACCTGGCCTGGTTCGTTGCCAAGCACCAAGTCCAACATAGTCTCCCCTCTAGTCGGCCTATCTACATATTGAGTCAGGAAACCTTCCTGGACACACCTGACAAAAACTGCTCCATCCAAACTATTTGCACTAAGGAGGTTCCAATCAATATTAGGGAAGTTGAAGTCACCCATATGATTCAATGTTGTCTGAAAACTCAAGAATTGAAGGTTTGCTACCAGGGTACAGAGACCAAAGGATCATCCTGACTTCACTCTCTCTATCTCACTATAAGAATGGTCACTCAGCAGGATGTGAGAGGCTATAATAAAAACATTAAATGCTGGAAACACTCAGCAGGTCTGGCAGCATTTCTGCAGACAGAAACAGAGTTAATGGCCAGAATTTTACATGCAGGTAGTGGCCCCGCCCACCAGCTAAAATGTCGGGGGAGAGCTCCCCTTCGCCAGGCCTGGAAGCCACACTGCAATTTTGCATGGCCCAGGCCCTTAATTGGCTTCAGTCAAGATATCTACCCCTCTAAGGCAGGAAATCTGGCCTACATGTGACTCCAGACCCACAGACTCTTAAAATGCCCTCTGAAATGGCCTAGAGAAGGAATAGTTGACAGATATTGGCCATGATGATAGAAAGGGGAAAGAAACACACCTGAGTATGAAGAAATTGACAAGAAAATAACGTATGTGGGCAGGCTAAAGAGAAATGGTATAATGAAATGCGTGATCAAGTATTGGAGCTGGAATGAAACCACAAAATGAGAGTTATGCACCAGGTGGTGAAATCTTTGACAGATCGAAAGGGATAACAACAGATAGTGGGTGCATAAAAGACAATGATGGTAAAATATTGTTTGAAAGGGCTGCAGTAGCAAAAATATGGACAGAATATATAAGTGAATTGCATGATGATCCAAATCGAGGGAGTCTTCAAGACATAGAGGCAAAGTGACTTGAGACATTCATTATTCATTAAGATACCTAATAAACCTAAAGCAATGCAGCGGTATCAGTTCAGAACTATAAGTTTAATGAGTCATCTCTATAAACTGATGTTGGAAATCACAATAGAAAGAAACAATAACACATTTGAAGCAGAAATTGGTGAAATACAGTCTGGATTTAGATCTGGAGTAGGAACAAGAGAGGGAATATTTAACCCAAGAACAATCTTTAGTAAATATCTAGAAGTAAACAAGAATATTTACATATGCTTTATAGATTATGAAAAAGCATTTTATCATGTTTATCACCAAATGCGAACAGACGTGTTGCTGAAATGTGACATTGACAGTAAAGATGTAAGATTTATCGCGAGCTTGTATTGGGACCAAATAGTGAGCATTAAACTAGAAGATGGACAATCAGATATGTTTCAAGTGAAGATAGAAGTATGATAAGGCCATGTACTGTCCCCAAGATTTTTCAATCTGTACATAGAACAAATATTCAGAGAATTAGAGGTACTTCCAGGCGTAAAAATTGGAGGCAAGAACATAACGAACATGTGGTACGCTGACTACACTGCGCTACTTGCAGAATCAGAAGAGGCCCTATAAAATACTGTAGATCAAGTAAAATCTAGAAGTTTAGAATATGAATTGGAGTATGAATTCCAAAAAGACAAAAACAATGGTATTTAGAAGGAATACATTAGAAGAAATCAGAGTGAAGATTGAAGTGGATGGTGTCACACTGGAACGAGTAGGTAGGTTTGTCTATTTAGGACAAATGATAACAGAAGATGGTAGATGCAATGCCCAAGTTAGAAGAAAGATCGAGATAGCCAAAAGTAATTTTGTGAAGAATTTTGTGAGGATGTGTGAACATGAAGAAAATTCAAGCTTTTACCAAGGAAAAAACTCATATGATGCTACATTCTATCCACTTTCCTGGAACCCTCAGAAACCTGGACAATATGTAAAGAGCTGTCGAAGAAAATAGAGGCCTTTGAAATGTGGATGAAAAGACATATGGTCTATATAAGGAATTTTAAGCATAAGACAAAGGAAAAGGTGTTTGAAATTGCAAAAGCAAAAAGAACTCTAGAAAGTGACATCCAGAAAAGAAAATGTCAGTATTTTGGCCATTTGATCAGAGCTGAAAAGCTACAGAGATCTCTTCTAGAGGGGAAAGTGGAGGGCAGCAGAAAGAGTGATTCAAACTAAGCATAGTTGGATGATGGACATAGGAAATACGAGCAGGAGTAGACCATTTGGCCCCTTAAGCCTGCTCTGCCATTCAACTAGATCATGGCTGATCTTCAACACCATTTTCTCACACTATCCCCATATCTCTTGATATCTTTAATATCTAAAAATCTATCGATCTCTGTCTTGATTATACTCAATGACTGAGCCTCCACAGCACTCTGGGGTCGAGAATTCCAAAGATTCACCACCCTCTGAATGAAGAAATTCCTCCTCATCTTACTCCTAAATGGCCTATCTCTTATTCTGAGACTGTGTCCCCTGGTTCTAGACCCCCCAGCCAGGGAAAACATCCTTCCTGCATCTACCCTGTTGAGCCCTGTAAGACTTTGTATGTCTCAATGAGATCACCGTTCATTCTTCTAAACTCTAGAAAATATAGGCCCAGTCTCCTCAATTTCTCCTCATAGGCCAATCCCACCAACCCAGGGATCAGTTTGGTGAGCCTTCATTACACTTCCTCTATCCTTCCTTAGATAAGGAGGCAATACTCCAGGTGCGATCTCACCAAGGCTCTATATAATTGCAGCAATACTTCTTTACTCCTGTACTCAAATCCTCTTGCAATAAAGGCCAACATACCATTTGCCTTCCTAATTGCTTGCTGCACCTGCATGTTAGCTTTCAGTGACTTACGAACAAGGACATCCAGGTCCCTTTGGACATCAGCACTTCCCAATCTCTCACCATTTAAGAATACTCTGCATTTCTGTTTTTCCTACCAACTGGATAACTTCACATTTTTCCACATTATGTTCCATCTGCCATGTTCTTGCCGACTCACTTAGCCTGAAACCACTTTGAATTCTCCTCGCAACTCACATTCCCATCTCGTTTTGTGTCACCTGCAAACTGGGAAATATTACATTTCGTCCCCACATTCAAATCATTGATATAGATTGTGAATAGCCGGGGCCCAAGCACTGATCCGTGCAGTACCCCACTAGTCACAGCCTGCCAACCTGAGAATGACCCATTTATTCCTACTCTCTGTTTTCTGTCTGTTAACCAATTCTCAATCCATAACAATATAATACTCCCAATCCCATGTGCTCTAATTTTGTTTACTAACCTCCTGTATGGGACCTTATCAAAAGCCTTCTGAAAATCCAAATACATCACATGTACTGGTTCCCCCCTTACCTATTTGGTTAGTTACATCCTCAAAAATCACTGACAGGTTTGGAAAACATGATTTCCCTTTCATAAATCCATGTTGACTCTGCCCAATCCAACCATTATTTCCCAAGTGTCCAGTTATCACATCCTTTAGAATATTCTAGCATTTTCCCTACTACTGATGTCAGGTTAACAGGTTTGTAGTTCCCTGTTTTCTTGCTCCCTCCTTTCTTAAATAGTAGGATCACAGTTGCTACCTTCCAATCTACAGGAACCATTCTAGATTCTATTGAATTTTGGAAGATGACCACCAACGCATCCACTATCTCTACAGTCAACTCTTTCAACACTCTGGGATATAGATAATCAGGTTCAGGGGATTTATCAACTTTCAGTCCCATTAATTTCTCCAGTTCTACTTTTTCATGAATCCTAATTTCTTTCAGTTCCTCCTTAGCTAGTCCCTGGGTTTTCTAGTGTTCCTGGGAGTTTTTTTGTACCTTCCTCCGTGAAGACAGACACAAAGTATTTGTTTAGTTTCTCTGCCATTTCCTTATTCCCCATCACATAGCAGTTGCAGATGAGCTAACAATGGATGTGTGAGGATGGTGCAAGATAGACAAGCGTGATGTAGCATGACAGCAGATCTCCTATTTGGAGTAGCTACAAGCAGCAGCAGCAGGGATAGGAGGGTGTGACTAAGCGACGCAGGTATGGGGATCCAAAAGACAGCAATAGAGGAGCCTCAGCCCTTGCATTTGTCCGACAGATTCAAGGTTCTTGCAGTTTGTGGGGACAAGGGCAGGGACTGCAGGGAGGATGAGCAAACTGACCACAGCTTCGTGGTGCAGGGGGACATTCAAATGGGGGCAGTAAAAAGGAATGTTGTAGTAGTAATGGGGGACAGGATAGTTAGGGGGATAGATATGGTTCTCTGCAGCCGAGAGCGTGAGTCCCGAAGGCTGTGTTGCCAGGGCTAAGGACATCTCCTCGGGGCTGAGGAGGAACGTGGAGTGCGAGGGGAAGGATCCAGTTGTCGTGGTCCATGTGAGTTCCAACAACATTGGTAGGACTAAGAAAGAAGTTCTGCTGAGGGAGTATGAGCAGCTAGGGGCTAAATTAAAAGGCAGAACCTCAAAGGTAATAATCTCTGGATTACTACCTGAGCCACGAGCAAATTTGCACAGGGTAAATAAGATCAGAGAGTTGAATGCCTGGCTCAAAGATTGGTGTGGGACAAATGGCTTTAGATTCATGGGGCACAGGCCCAGTACTGGGGAAAGAGGGAGCTGTACCGTTGGGATGGGCGTCACCTGAACTGCGTGTCCTGGCGAATTACAAAACTAGGGTTGTAGAGAGGGCTTTAAACTAAATAGTGGGGGGGAGGGTTCAGGTGAGAGGAAATTTAGAAAGTTAATGAGAAAGGGCAAGGCAATAGTGCAGGGTAGCGATATGGGTAATGACAACCAGAGTGTGACAGGAAGGGACAGAGCATATAAACATAAGAGTGCATCAGCAAATAAGGTCAGAGTAGGGAAAAATGGTAAAAGGACAGAATTAAGGACTCTATCTGAATGCATGCTGCATTCATTACAAAAATGGATGAATTGATAGCACAGATAGAAATAAATGGGTATGATCTGATAGTCATTACAGAGATGTGGCTGCAAGGTGTCCAAGGCTGGGAACTAAGTACTCAAGGGTGTCTGACATTTCGGAAGGGTAGGAAAAAAGGTAAAGGAGGTGAGGTATCTTCCTTAACAAAGGATGAGATCAGTGCAGTAATAGAAATGATCTTGGCTCAGAAGATCAAGATATAGGCCAGAATTTTACGCCCCCAAAAAGAGTGGACTTGTGATGCGGGGGGGTCGGTGGGGAGTTAAATGGAGTGGGAGGGCCCTTCCTGTGCCTCGCTGCCAATTTACACAGGGCGGCAGTGAGAAATGGGCCACCCACCCCAGGCCAATCAAGGCCCTTAAGTGGCCAATTAACTGCTACTTAAGGGCCTCCAACCGCCACCACGGGTATTTTATGCTTGGCAAGCAGGCGACTGAGGCCTCAGAAAGCCCGTCTGATAAAACTAGGCAGCCCTCTTGCGGGCTGGGGTGGGGGCCCTCCTGATCAGGCACCCTGTGTCCCACAGAGGGCCGCCCCGAAGTCCCAACCATCCCCAATGCACAACATGTCACGAGCCCCCCCCAACCGACCCCCGCCTTGCCTCGCCGGGGCTTGATTGATTGTCTCCATCGAGGCCCTAAATACTTAGCTTTTTTCCGGGGCCATCCTTCATCTTCATCCTGAAGCTGGGTGGAGTCCAAGCAGTGGTCACCACTCGCGGTGGCGCTGCTGGAACTAAGAGCTGCCGGCCTGCTGATTGGCTGGCAGCTCCATTAGGCGGGATTTCCTACTTCAATGAGGTGGAAGGCCCACCCCAGACCAATGGGGTCAAACAAATAAAGTCAAACATTTCCAGATCCTTGAGCTGTTTCTCCATGCTCTGAGCTTTATAATTGATGACGTGATCCACACCCAAATCTTTTAGGAATGAGAAAGCATTCTCAGAGCAGGTGGTGGCCACATGGGCTCCCCAGGCTTTCAAGAGCTGAATAGCAAAGGTACCAATTCCTCCGGATCCTCCAAGGATCAGAACCTTCATTTGCACTTGCCACGACAAATTCTGCCAACGTTCCCGGTTTCCAGGGTGGCACCGCTGCCCAGACCTCATCCCCAGGTTTGAAAAAAGACACATCCAGTCAAGTTTCAATGATGACACCAGAGACATCTCGGCCCAGAATAAGAGGAAATTCCGGTCTAGATCCCCAGGCCCGGCGGAGGCAGGCTCGCCACCGACTTTTCGGATAGTGAACGGGGCCACCCCGCCCACTGTAAAAGTCCGGCCATAGAATCAGTTTGGGTGGAGTTAAATAGAAAAGGAAAGTCACCGGTGGGAGTAGTTTATAGACTCCCTAATAGTAGCTACACTGTAGCTTAGAGTATAACTCAAGAAATAATGGGGCTTGTAGGAAAGTTATTGCAATGATTGTGGCCGATTTTAATCTTCATATAGATTGGACGAATCAAATTGGCAAAGGTAGCCTGGAGGATGAGTTCAGAGAGTATATTAGGACAGTTTCTTCGAACAATATATTCTGGAACCAAAATAAAAATAGAAAGATCATAGACCTGAAATATTAACTCTGCTTCTCTCTCCACAGACACTATCTGACCTGCTGAATATTTCCAGCACTTTGTTTTTATTTCTGTTTTGTTCCCAACTCCAAAATCTATCAAATTGCATGTTTGGATTGTCCCTTTAAACACTGGAGTTGAAATCGACTCCTACGGTTAGCCATCATGCCCACTCATGACAATTTATTGGGAAACCTGGAAATGATAAGGTAATGCAGTGCCTGGATTAAAAAGCCACCGACAGATGTGCTGCACTTACTTCCAGGTTTCCCATGTGCTACTGGACCTGACCACCCCTCCGCCCCTGTCCCCCTCCCCCACCAGTGCATAGGTAACTTAATGTCCAGCACAATGACTCAGTGTCTTTATACCTGGGGAGAAAACAGTGAATCACATTATCATTTTGTCAAGATCATATTACTTGTAAGTGAAGGGAAGATAGTTGTGCAACAATAAATTTTAACATAATTTGCATTGTTCCAGCACCTCAGAATGTGTACAGAATCACAAAGTAAGCTGTAAAATTACTACATTTATTGAATTTAATTAGTGAGCCAACACAAGAAATAAATTGACCAGAAAAGTTGTTGAATTGACTTAAAACTAAGTAGTTCACCAGTGACCTTCAGGAAGGGAACCTGCCTTGTCTGGCTAACACATAACTGGTACATACTGTGTGGTCAACTGTTAATGCCTCCAATGTGGTATAATAAGCCACTCAAGTTGTGCAAATAATCAAGAATGTCATATACTCAGACCAATTTGGTTGAACAATAAACACAGTCACTCCAGTGTTATCCACATGACAAGAACAAGTATAAAATTACTTTTGAAATCAATAGTAGCCCTTTAAAGGACAAGAAGTTGGTTGGCATCCTTCCATCTACGAAGGATGATGGACATGCAGGCTCACTAATGTCCTTTAGGGAAAGAAATCTGCTGTCCTTACCTCATCTGGCCTACATGTGACTCCAGACCCACAGCAATGTGGTTAACTCTTACATGCCCTCTGAAATGGCCTAGCAAGCCACTCAGTTGTACCTAACCGCTACGAAGTCAATAAAAAGGAATGAAACCGGACAGACCACCCGGCATCGACCGAGACACCGGAAATGACAACGGCAAACCCAGCCCTGTCAACCCTGCAAAGTCCTCCTGACTAACATCTGGGGGCTTGTGCCAAAGTTGGGAGAACTGTCCCACAGACCAGTCAAGCAACAGCCTGACATGGTCATACTTATGGAATCATACCTTACAATGTCCCAGACACTGCAATCACTATCCCTGGGTATGTCCTGTCCCACTGGCAGGACAGACCCAGCAGAGGTGGCAGGACAGTGGTCGACAGTAGGGAGGGAGTTGCCCTGGGAGTCCTCAACATCGACTCTGGACCCCATGAAGTCTCATGGCATCAGGTCAAACATGGGCAAGGTAACCTCCTACTGATCACCACCTACCGCCCTCCCTCACCCGATGAGTCAGGACTCCTCCATGTTGAACACCACTTGGAGGAAGCACTGAGGGTGGCAAGGGCACAGAATGTACTCTGGGCGGGGGACTTCAATGTCCATCACCAAGAGTGGCTTGGTAGCACCACTACTGACCGAGCTGGCTGAGTCCTAAAGGTCATAGCTGCTAGACTGGGTCTGCGGCAGGTGGTGAGAGAACCACCAAGAGGGAAAAACATACTTGACCTCGTCCTCACCAATCTGCCTGCCGCAGATGCATCTGTCCATGACAGTATTGGTAGGAGTGATCACCGCACAGTCCTTGTGGAGACCAAGTCCTGCCTTCACATTGAGGATACCGTCCATCGTGTTGTGTGGCACTATCACCGTGCTAAATGGGATAGATTTCAAACAGATCTAGTAATGCAAAACTGGGCATCCATGAGACGCTGTGGGCCATCAGCAGCAGCAGAATTGTACTCAACCACAATCTGTAACCTCATGGCCTGGCATATCCCCCACTCTACCATTACCATCAAGCCAGGAGACCAACCCTGGTTCAATGAAGAATGCTGGAGGGCATGCCAGAAGCAGCACCAGGCATACCTCAAAATGAGGTGTCAACCTGGTGAAGCTACAACTCAGGACTACTTGCATGCCAAACTGCATAAGCAGCATGCAATAGACAGAGCTAAGCGATCTCATAACCAATGGACCAGATCTAAGCTCTGCAGTCCTGCAACATCCAGCCGTGAATAGTGGTGGACAATTAAACAACTAACTGGAGGAGGTGGATTCACAAATATCCCCATCCTCAATGATGGGGGAGCCCAGCACATCAGTGCGAAAGATAAGGCTGAAGCATTTGCAACAATCTTCAGCCAGAAGTGCCGAATTGATGAACCATCTTGGCCCCCTCCTGAAGTCCCCAACATTACAGATGCCAGACTTCAGCCAATTCGATTCACTCCGCGTGATATCAAGAAACGACTGATGGCACTGGATACTACAAAGGCTATGGGTCCTGACAATATTCCGGCAATAGTACTGAAGACCTGTGCTCCAGAACTTGCCGTACCCCTAGCCAAGCTGTTCCAGTATAGCTACAACACTGGCATCTACTCGGTAATGTGGAAAATTGCCCAGGTATGTCCTGTACACAAAAAGCAGGACAAGTCCAACCCGGCCAATTACCGCCCCATCAGTCTACTCTCAATCATCAGTAAAGTGATGGAAAGTGTCATCAACAGTGCCATCAAGCAGCACTTGCTTAGCAATAACCTGCTCAGTGATACCCAGTTTGGGTTGCGACAGGGTCACTCAGCACCTGACCTCATTACAGCCTTGGTTCAAACAGGAACAAAAGAGCTGAACTCAAGAGGTGAGGTGAGAGTGACTGCCCTTGACATCAAGGCAGCATTTGACCGAGTATGGCACCAAGGAGCCCTAGCAAAACTGGAGTCAATGGGAATCAGGGGGAAAACTCTCTGATGATTAGAATCTAGCGCAAGGGAAGATGGCTGTGGTTGTTGGAGGTCAATCATCTGAGCTCCAGGACATCACTGCAGGAGTTCCTCAGGGTAGTGTCTGAGGCCCAACCATTTTCAGCTGCTTTATCAATGACCTTCCTTCAATCATAAGGTCAGAACTGGGGATGTTCGCTGATGATTGCACAATGTTGAGCACCATTCGCGACTCCTCAAAAGTACTGAAGCAGTCCGTGTAGAAATGCAGCAAGACCTGGACAATATCCAGGCTTGGGCTGATAAGTGGCAAGTAACATTCGTGCCACACAAGTGCCAGGCAATGACCATCTCCAACAAGAGAGAATCTAACCATATCCCCTTGACATTCAATGGCATTACCATCACTGAATCCCCCACTATCAGCATCCTGGGGCTACCATTGACCAGAAACTGAACTGGAGTAGCCATATAAATACTGTGGCTACAAGAGCAGGTCAGAGGCTAGGAATCCTGCGGTGAGTAACTCACCTCCTGACTCCCCAAAACCTGTCCACCATCTACAAGGCCCAATTCAGGAGTGTGATGGAATATGCTCCACTTGCCTGGATGGGTGCAGCTCCAACAACACTCAAGAAGCTCGACACCATCCAGGACAAAGCAGCCCGTTTGAATGGCACACTTCCACAAACATTCACTCCCTCCACCACCGACGCACAGCGGCAGCAGGGTGTACCATTTACAAGGTGTACTGCAGCAACGCACCAAGACTCCTTCGACAGCACCTTCCAAACCCGCGACCTCTACCACCTCGAAGGACAAGAGCAGCAGATTCATGGGAACATCACCACCTGCAAGTTCCTGTCCAAGGCATACACCATCCTGACTTGGAACTATATCGCCTTTCCTTCACTGTCATTGGGTCAAAATCCTGGAACTCCCTTCCTAACAGCACTGTGGGTGTACCTACCTCACATGGACTACAGCTCACCACCACCTTCTCAAGGGCAATTAGGGATGGGCAATAAATGCTGGCACAGCCAGTGATGCCCACTTACCATGAAGGAATGAAAAAAAGGAAACAATCCATTTAGGTGGTGGGGGGTGGGGGGTCTTTACTTGGTGCACCATATGTTGATGGCCGTGAAGGCCAGTCCTTGAGAAGCAGGTTCTGCCACAAGTGCTGCATGTGAATCTGCCAAGTGACACTGTGAGGTGTTGTATTTGACATTAGCGCCTGTTGCCAAGCTGTTGTAGCAGCTGGTCATTATGGTAATGTACACCAGTCCACAAGATGAGTCGCCATTTCCCTCTTTCGCCAGCTAGTGACTCCCAGGTGCAATAATCAACAGTCAAGGCTTTCATGTCACGCTTGCAAGCATCCTTGAAGCAGAACTTTGGGCATCCCGCTGATCATCTGGTCCCGGCTACCTCACCATACAGAAGGTCCTTGGTATGTAACTGTCTTCCCTTCTGCAGACGTGTCTGATCCACTGAATCTGCCTGTTTGATTAGTTCCAACACGCTTGGGAGCTCTGCCTTTGAGAGAACTGCAGCATGTGATTTTGTCCTGCCAGGATATACCCATAAAGCGCCACAGACAGCGAAGATGGAAATTATTGAGCTTCTTTTCCTGGTAGCTGTAAGTCATCCATGTTTCACAGCCATACAGCAAGTTGCTGAGAACACAGGCCTTATAAACCATCAGCTTGGTCCTAAGGGTCAGCTTGGTGTTATCCCATGTGCGTTTCGCGAGTCGGCCAAAGGTGGTAGCTGCTATATCTATACGTCCATCGAGCTCTGCATCAAGGGACAGATTGGCTGTCACCATGGATCCAAGGTAGCAGAATTTGCTATCCGCTTCCAGTGGGGTGTTATTTAGTGTGATCAGGGGCAGAGATACAACACCTGGTCCCATGACCACAGTTTTGTTGATGCTTATGGTCAAGGAGAACAAAGTACAGGCACGGGAGAAACAGTCCATGAGTCTTTGTAGAGGAATTCTCTGATCAGGAAGCGATGTGTTTTTGTCTTTGCTTTCAGCTTGGATAGATTGTGCAGCTTGCCATCTGACCTAGTGTGCAAGTAGACTCCTTCCATATCTGCAGGGAAGGTGAAGGTCA
This sequence comes from Heterodontus francisci, assembly GCF_036365525.1. Lineage (NCBI taxonomy): Eukaryota > Metazoa > Chordata > Chondrichthyes > Heterodontiformes > Heterodontidae > Heterodontus > Heterodontus francisci. The sequence continues at coordinate 69,185,935 of NC_090378.1, forward strand.
GGAACATGGAGAAGGTAGTGCCAAACAGAGTGGGGGCAAGAACACAACTCTGTTTCACTCCATTCTTCACTCCAAAACTGTCGGAAGTGGAGCCATCAAACTGTACAGTGCAGTGCATATGGTCATGGAAGGAGCGGAGGAGGCTGAGGAGCTTCAGTGGACTGCCAATTTTCCCCAAAATCTTGTTCCACAGGAGATGCGTCAAAATCATTACACTATACAAAAACAAAGGCAACAGAGGAGACTGCAACAACTACAGGGGCATCTCACGTCTTAGCATAATGGGGAAGGCCTTTGCTAGAGTCATACTTAAAAGACTTCATTTACTTAGTAGTTGGCAGGAAAAAGACAGAGGCGCAAGGGGAGAGCCAACTGTGCAACAGCCCCGACAAACAAATTTCTCTGCAGCATATACTTGCAGACCGAGCATACCCAGAAGCACAGTGCGGTTTCTGTGCCAGCAGATCTACTGTGGATGTGATCTTCTCCATACGCCAGCTACAAGAGAAGTGTAGGGAACAGAGTACACCCCTTTACTTTTATAGATCTCACTAAGGCATTCAACATTGCCAGCAGAGCAGGGGCTAAGGACGAGAATGATGGTGGATATTAAACACAACATGTACTTTGTACACAAGTAAAATGTTATTTCACATTAGGAATATTTGATGTTTGATTGCACCTAAATAACAGTGCAAAATGAAACTAATGCTCAAAATCATAAATTAGTAAAGATAAACCTCATGATGTTGGATAAAATCCCAGATATGAACCATTGCATTGAATTACAGGGTTGGGTAGAGTGACTGAACAAACATCTGCTTTACAATAAATGAATGAGTCACGCTGATCCTAAATGACATCATCAATTTGAACTGACTTCAAGTGCAGAGGTTAGCCATCCTGCTGGTTTCATAAACTGTAATTATATGTGGAAAAACCCTTCTGACACTATAGTTACACAAAGTTTAACCCTTGTTTATGTATTCTGCAAACATTAGCAGCTACATAATGTCGTTCACAATTACAGTAAAGACAAAGAACAGGCAGAATACTAGAACAGACAGAACCAGGAAATTCCCAGCTTGTTCCACGAGGAACAATAGCCCAATAATTCTTGATCGACATCTGTTGCACATTTTGTTTCTGCAACAAATACAGGATATATCAAGACCAACAGTACTATACCGATGAGGCAAAGTTAGATGATGAGGGGATAACTCAACTGGACTAAAAATGGAAGGGAGGGAGGAGGTGAACGGATAGTCAGAGGACAAAGAGAGGGAGAGAAAAGGGAGAGAAAAGGGACAGAGGGAGAGGAAAATAGAGGGCAGGAAGGCAGCGAGAAGGGAGCAGAGAGAGGGAAGGATAGACAAAGTGAAAAGAGAGATAGAGAGGGGTAAAGAGGTAATCAGGAGAGAGGAAAAGTGATCGAGAGAAATAGAGGTTGAGAGTGAGCAAATGAAAGAGAGAGAGAGAGAGAAGTGGAGTTGTTGCATGGGGGTGAAGTTTGAGCAGGATCATCAGTGACCATGGCCATAATTCTGTCATGTCGATGGAATTCATAAATTACTGTTTTGGCCAGGATACACTGCAAGTATGGAGAGAGAGCTGTTAAAAACAAACATCTTTAGCAAATTGTTCACTATACTCTATTAATTGTTGTACTGCCACTTGGTGGCATGTTTTAGAAATTGGATTGACAGTTCAGAAACAAAAGATTTAATATCAGTTAATTGATAATCAACTTATATTAGGTAAAGTGCCACTTTAGTTAATCAGTCACACCATCTGTTGCTCACAGGCATGGCACACTTGGAGTTTTGGTAGCACACATCATTTTTAATATATAATAGATATACATACATTAAATAATATAAAACCATTAACTGTTAACAAGGATAGTTACATGCATAAAGGAAGTTTTAATACTCTCCCAAAATTGACTGGAGCACACATCAGGGTCCATTATCTACTTGGGTGCTCTAGAGATGGTTCACATCAGACAGAATAGCTGTGATGGGAGGTGTCAGACACATTTTGCTGGCTCATGTGCCCTCCTGGCAGAGGCTCACCTCCAGCAAGTTCCTGCATTGAGATCAGGGGAGCAGCAACAGGAACAAAGTTGCAGGCCTGAAGCTACAATTTTGGTTGCTGTCAAGACTGTAGGCCTTGGCCTTGAAGGCCCTTAGGTCATCATGAGGACAAACAACATTACTATTTTCTTTTTTCAAGGTGCTCTTGGGGCCCTGGAGATCCTCTTGTCTGCAGTAGGTTGCAGCACAGGTTTCACTACCAAGTTTTTTGGATTGACTTGACCTTTTAGTATCCCATGGTCAAAATTGGAAGAAAGTGAAGAGGGAGGCCAGGGATGCTCCCTTCCACCTCATCTGCATCCTTGTGTCTGGTCTGCACTGTATTAATGAAGGGAGGATACATCACAAATGTCATATGAATATCTTTTATGCGGTACAATGATATTGAGTAGCAATGGATTTAATCGACACACAGCTGATATCCATCCTGTCCAGACCGACATCCATCCATGCAGACTTTCCTACAGAGGCCACTGAATAGCAATTAAGAATGGATCATTTTAGTTTTGTAGCTCAAGGACTCTCAGACCAATTGTAGAGCTTTATCGCTGTTCTGACTAAAATCAGGGGCTTGAGTGTCAATCTGGGGTGTAGAACCCATCACCCAGATCATTTATGGGTCCCGGCCCCGCACCTCCTCTGCATTGCTCACACGACACTATTTCTAAATGCTACTAGCCTGATTGGGCAGGAGGCAAACTCGCCCAATTAACGCCTTTGAATATCTAGCCCCAGTTATCTTGTGATATGGACCAGGAATAGAACATGGGCCTCCCAGGTCTATATCAAATCTTTTAAAAATTGCATTTATATAGTGCCTTATCATGCTGTCACAATGTCTCAAAGCACTTCACAAAATGAATTACATTTTCAGGATGGAGTGACTGTAGTTACATAAGCAAATACAGCAACTATTGTGCACCATAAATAATGAGCAAATGACCACTTAGTTTGTTTTGTTTAAATAGGTATTGGCTGAGGAACAAATGTTGGCCAAAAAGATCTGTTCTTCAAATAATGATCATTATCCAACTGAATAGGCAAATGGGTAATCTGTTGACATTTCATTTGAAATTTGACACATCTGACAATGAACTCTTTCACTACTGCACTATCAGGCTGGGTTATGCTCCAAACTAGTGGCATGGTAGCGAAAAAGCTACAAACCTTTGATGTAGAGATGAGATTGTTAGCAATGGCATAACGTTAATATGCAATATGTGGCTCAGTTCCATACAGTATGATGCTTTTACTCACTGACCTTTGGAGGAGATATAGTTAACCTTATTTTTAAAAAAAGAGGTTCACGGAGGGAATACTTCATATTATATGTTTTTCCTCCACATTAATATTCCTCCTTTTAGCTCTGCAACCCTATTTGTGGTTCAGAAAGGGGAAAAAAAACACTGGCAAAGTACTGAAATGAGTTCAAAATAGAAGTAACTTAAAGATGAGTTGGTTACGATCTATAAACTTCAAGTTGCCTTGCTCTATTCAAAACAAAATCCAAATTATGTTGTAATCTCTATTGGGCCTGTAGTTTTGAAATAACAATATAGTTGTGAATCCCTGTGACTCACTACTGAAACTCACAGTATGAGCTTTCTTTGAAAATTCAAAACGATATCAACCCACAGTCCACTTTTTTTTACACTTCCGCCATTTTTAAAACAATTAAATAACAGGGTGCATTGTATTGCGAACTTGTTCTTCCTACCAAACTTAGTAAAGACATTAGTGTTTAATTTGGACTTTGACTTATCTCATTACTTCTCTTAATTCTCATAACCAAACCAGAGAACAACCGGTCAAGGGTTGAAAGTTGCATCTTACACTTGCCATAATTTTACTTTCCTGTTACACTGCTTTGGAGCATCTATACTCTAAGCAGCATATGAAATAATATCAAAATCAAAAAAAATCACCAACAGATTTTCTCCTTATTCTGAAGGTCCCGACTCATGCTAAGTTTCATTGGGGTCAGCAGCTCTTGGGTACTTCATCTAAGTGCTGTTCCTGTTGACTGAGCCCAGACAGTAGCCTGGATTGTCCTCACCTACATCACCGAGTTTTTACGTCGTATTGCAGTGATTACATGAAAAAAATGAACTAAGTCCCATTTCAGCAGAAATGCACTAGATTTATTGTGAAGGTGAGGGATCGGGCAGGACCGATTAGCAAAGGTAGAACCAGATACCTTAAATACCAGGCACTTTACTTTAATATGCATTTGAGGGAAGCATGCTAGTCTTTCACCCCATTTCCTGTACCTCTGGTGTGTAGGACACCAACATAAGGAACACCTGTTTGAAATGGGTATCCAGGGTTGGTAATTATTATGGAGGTCTTGAAAAAAAATACAGTAATATAAACATAAGTGGACTTTGACCATTTGTTACGAGTGCTTCCATTTTTTAGTTACATTTTGAAGATTTGTGTTTTAAAACTGAAAAGGAGTCCATGGATTTCTTTTTGAACAAAGGTCACTGTGAGGTCTGGATTGTAAACAGTTATAGGAAGGCACTTATCTTCAAATAATTACTCAGCAGGGGTTGTTTTTGACTTGGGGAAAGATGTTTACAAAGAAGGGACAGGTCAAGATTTATAGGGGTCATGAGGCTTGACTTTTGTGACATTGTTTTTGGTTTCACTTTGGACAGTCAGTTGGGATATGGACAATGGTTTGAAAGGACAGTTGGAGAAAACTTGCCAAGGGAGCAACACCCAGCTCAGTCTGTTTCAGCTCTTTGAAAAAGCCTGCCAGTTTTCCATCTCATGAGAAGTTGAGAAGCAAGTGTAAGAAACTGCCTGAAACCCCTGTTATTGCATTTTTCCTGGAAAGCCTGCCCAAACTGATCTTCAACATTGTCTGACAAAAACTATTCTAGGAAGATCCCAGTGACAGTCGTCTACATATATTTGCGGCACCAAACCAGAAAATTACTTCCGACATCTTGTCATATCTTCTCTGTTTTCTTCAAGAATTAGCAAGTATTTTGGCCAACATCATCTTTTTTTGTACTCGCGTTCTAAAGAGTAAATCTCTGTTTTTTCAGTTAACTGGTGCATGTGTGTATGTGAGGGGCTAAGGTAAAAAGGGAACTTCAATATTTCAATCTGTGACTTAATGCTTTGCTTCATTACTGATTAAAACTTATTTTATAATGAACTGATAATTTTGTTGTTTATTAAAGAAACCTGGTTGGTGTGTTTTATTGTGGGATAAAAATAGAGTCTATGATTGACCGTATGGGTAAATGGGAATTTTTTTAAATATATTTTGTGACCTGTGGAGAAGTGGAACTAGAATAAACAGTGCACTCCTCCCACCTCGGTCATAACACATTTCTCAACTTCTGTTTATTTGTTTATTTCGTTTCTTCCCTTTGGCACTTAGGTTCTCATGAGCCTTTATGCCACTGATGCAAGTTATTTGTTTTTCTTCCGGTACCATTACTGGCATCAAAGAATTTCCTAAAGAGTAATCCCTCCTTTGACCTACCTGGAAGAAGAGGACCTATGAAGGAATACACACGATATGCCCTGTGTGCATCTGCTGGAAACCACACACCAGTATCTGCAGGGGTGAAAACAGCTCACTTTCGTAGACCATTAGCACTGTCGGAAAGTTCTTCTTCACAAAGGATGCTGGTGTAGCAGACCCAGTAGCAGTACCAACATAAGTGAATGACTGACTAAACATATTGTTGGATACTTTTTCAGAAGCATTCTAATCACAATATGTTCTGTGTTCAGATTCACTGCCTGAATGAAAACATGTCAGAATGATCAAGATGTCATATTGTCTGATTAGCTACAGCTACCAAGATACCACAATATCTTCAGGGTCTCGCATATTTACCTGGTAGTGGCAATGGGGAACAATTTTCTCTGAGTCTGAGTGCGCAGAAAGACAAATGTAGACCTGATCCATCTGCTACATGTTCAGCTGCAGTTAATAAAGCAGAGAATGGTAATGCAGTGACAATAATGGTGAGATGAGGCCAGATATTTAGCAACATTGATTGTACATACTTTGGGTGTCCTGAGGTCACAAAAGGAGCTATATAAATGCAAGCTTTTTTGTTCTTTAGATTTCCTTGTAGGCATGCTGCAACACTGTCCTATGGAGGTGATTTTGTGGAGTAGCACCCACCTGATGCAGCATCTTCTTCACTTCAGAAGCCAGTAAGTTGTCTGCTCTGGCATTTACCTGCCAACTTATGCCTATATCTTAAGTTTCCTTTCCCTTCATTTTTGCCTAACACTTTTTAGTCCCACTTTCCCTTCAGCTGTGGCAAGGCAACTAAAGGGTTATGATTTCTTCTGAGATGGGTCAAAACTTTTCAGATTGTTGTCCCTCTTTAATTGTCCACAAGTCTTGAAATTTAACCTTAAATGCAATTGTTCTCTCTCATCACTAGTTTGTTCTTTAGATTCATTCAAATCTACACCTGAAGCTATGGTGATGGCCAGCTGTGACCTGTAATTTGGCTTCTTCCCCTAGCAATGTTGACCTATAGAAAAGGCACCGTACATACAACCCATTTCTATATGTCAAAAAACACTGATAGCCATTTCAGCTGTAATAATGCCAAAAAAGAAAATCCAGGCAGGTAAGTATTGCAATCTATACAAGGTTACTGTTGCCCTTTATGTTATCCTCACCAAGTGTCCATAGGTAAGCGTAAACACTTTTCAACAAAGGTCACAGAGCTATGATCAGGAGTGGGAAGCCAAGTTGTTCTTCCCCTTCTTATTCTAGAGGCACAAGCCACTGTAGCACTCCTCACTACCCCAGGAATGAAATCAGCTAACTCAATGCAGACCTAGGAGCCACTCTCATTTAGCGCCACACCAGGTGGTGCAATTTATCCTCTGAAATTTGCGATGATTAACAAATATTTTTGCAACTACTGCAGTCACAACCGAGATAATGGGGGGGGGGGGGGAATTTCAACCTCTCAAGACAGACAGGTTTGTGTTGAGTAGATGTTAAAATGTTAAAAATCTGAATGCTGACCCCAACACCCCCACTTCCGGTTTTAAAAGAAGTGAGATGGGGCATGGGTAACCAACTTGTTTATAGGAGATGGGTTAGCAATTTAAATATTATAATGAGGCTGTAAGCTTCATATTCAACCACCATTTTAAATTTAACCCCGACTGGCCGAGTTGTCCCGTCTTTGGGAAACCCAGTGACTAAAGGGAGGCAAGGACTGTTGGATACAGGATGCAAGTGCAATTCCACTAACCTGCTGGATCCAATATATCGGTTTCATCTACCCCACCACGGTTAAATACACCCCAGCCCCTGACCCTTCCAACCTCCTCCACAAGGCCCCCGATCTCCCCCAACCCAGCTTCCAATCTCCCCCAACATCCTATCTGCCTCTGGCCTCCGATTTTCCCAAACTGCAGCCGCCCTGATGTTCCCTGGATCTGGACTCTGATCTTCTTCCTCCCCCACTCCAGCCTTCGCTATCTTCCCGACTCTTCTCCACTCCCGGCTGCAGCCTGATGCTGAATGTCAATCTGGCTGGCTGTGGCCAAGAAACAGAGAAAAATGCTAATCAGGTCCTGTTGTTACATTCTTGAACAGAAACCAGCCCCCCAGCTTGCTGCCCACCTCTGAGTTAGTAAGTTTTGAAAGGAAATGAAGCTTAGCTATTTTGGCAACTGAATGAGCTGAACAATTCAAAACTACTGGAATTGTGGCCAGATTCAAGAAGCACTACTGATTTTTGCACACACACTCTAACAATCACAGAAACAAACATGGCTTTTTATTGCATTAAATACAATGTCACGAAAACTGGCTATGCCAAATGATGATTTTTTTAAATCCACCGGCTGGAAACCTGAATTAATTTTTAAAAAGAGAAATGGGAACATATGACTGCTAACAGCCAAGATGGCCACTGCAATTTGCATCACTCTATCCTACATTTCAATGCATCGAGATGGAGATGAGTTGTCTGCCAAGTCCCCTCTAGAACAAAGACCTGGGGAATTTTGCGTAACCTACCTGTCCTGCTCCCTTTAACAAGACTATCACATGGGACATTAAACTAGTGGAGATGAACCACTCAAACCTAATCACTTGAACAATGGGATCCTGGTTAAGAGAAGGAAATTCCTAGACGTGTATTGATTAAGTTGCAAGAGGGAATACAATCTCAATCCCTGAAAGAATAAAAATAAAAATCGAGGTATAATGCAGAGCTGAAGACACACTACGTGTTACATAACACTTGCAGATATCTACACAGATTCTGACCATTTAATCCATCTTGTGGCATGACACAATGGCAAACACATCTTTCCTGATAGGGGGCACAGGTCAAATGAAAATGAGGTGAGCTGGAATTAAGATTTGCTGAATGCAGGATTTCATGTTGCTTCTTCCTTGTAAGAGTTTAGAAGGCATCAAATGTTCTCAATTACCCTTTGTGGTGTATCAGTGGGGTATGGGGGAATTGTGCTGGGCATTTAGTATGGTTTGTCAGCAGTGGATGCCCAACATTTCAAATTTAACAAAAGTCTCAGAGAACTGTTTCCTCCATGAGAACGTCAATAGGCCCACAGAGCTAGAAACAGAGGCTGGAATTTTACGGTAGGCGGGGAGGGAATCCGTTCACTGCCGAAAAGTCGGTGGCAAGCCTACCTCCCCTGGGCCTGGGTCCAGACAGGATTTTACATTCCCCAGGCCCTCAATTGGTCTTGGGCAGGACTTCCACCTCATTGAGGCAGGAAGTCCCATCGAATGGAGCTGCCAGCCAATCACCGGGCCGGCAGCTCTTAGTCCCAGCAGCACCACTGGGAGCGGTGGCCACTGCTGGGACTATACAGAGTTGCAGGAGGATGATGACAGACATCCCCAGAAAAAGGTAAGTTTTTAGGGTCTCCCTGGGGACAATCGGTCAGGCCCCGGCGAGGCAAGGGTGTTCGGTTAGGGGGGCGGGGGGCATGTTGTGCGTTGGGGATGGTTGGGGCTTCGGGGGCGACCCTCCGTGGGGCATGGGTGCCCGATCAGGAGGGCCCCGCAGCCCACCAGAAGGCCGCCTAGTTTTATCAGGCGGGTTTTCTGAGGCCTCAGCCACCTGCCAACTAAACATATAATACCTGTGGCGGTGGGCAGAGGCCCTTAAGTGGCAGATAATTGGCCACTTAAGGGCCTTGATTAGCCTGGGGCAGGTGGGCCGTTTCTCACTGCTGTTCCACGTAAATTGGCAGCGGAGGCAGGAACGGCACCCTCAGCCTCCCACTCTATTTTACGCCCCCCCCACTCCCCCGAGCCTGCTCTTTTGGGGGCGTAGAATTATGGCCAGAGGTGTTTTGCATCCACTCGGAATTCTGCAGAGCCCAGTCACACAGAGCAATAAACTCATGTACCAATGAAATAAAAAGAATTGGTACGTAACTTCTGAATGTTTTCAAACAGAACAAGTACTCACCAATAAATCTAATTAAGCAGAGCATGGGGCAGACAAGTTTGCTGCACTATTTGCACATGTATAACTACATTCAAGGAAATTACTTAACCAACAGGAAGATTGCTCTTTAGGAGTTTAAGCTGTTGCAGTTATATAGCATTCTTCATAACAATGCCATTCAACTGCCTAATTTTAATCAAGACGCCCTGACGTTAAACAGCGCCATTGAGAAAAACAGTATATAATACTATCAAAGTGGCAAAATCAGTCGATTTACTAATCTTGCAGAAATCTGTGCTCCTTCCAAAGCGCCAGTCAAAGTGCAGGCTTTGAGCAAATTGCCGAAGGTCCTGGAATTGAGTTTTCTTAAATAGTTTATCACACAAATATATTAAAGTCCTCAGTAATCTTAACTTTCCAAATTCTGCTTTTTCTACACTTACATTTAGGTTAATAGGATTAATTGGAATTTTGTAAACTGAAACAGAGTTCCAAAATGACAGATTTTCTGAAGTGCTGAATGTTTTCTGGTTCTGTATAATTTAACACTGACAGTTGACCTTGCATATTCAGAGACCTGTTGTTTAATACACTGGGGAACAAATTCCTTCATAGGTGCGGCACTACGCAGACTTGCGTCAATTCCCCGGGGGCAAGCAGTGCCTTGGGCTGCTAACTGCGCAGTGTTCCTCATTGATATCATTAAGAACCCTGCGCCCGGCGATGCCTGCTCTCGGTGAAATCGACGTAGTCCGTGTGGCAGTGCTACATGATTGAATTTCTCCCCCAGTAGTTCTAAGGGCATTATCCCACCTGTATTAAAAATCCAATCAATTAAAAATAAATCAAAATGTGTTCCCACCCTCAAAACAGGATCACATTGTCATAGTGGGCACATCTTCCGTCAGCAGGAATGCTCCCAAGTTGTTGATATGGAAGTTGAGGAAAATTAATATTTAGAATAAGATGTCCCAGAAGCACATGGCAATTAAGCCCATTCAACTGTTCTAATGTTTTTTTCCAACTTAATCAAACTTTTAAATCCTGCTTTCACCCAAAAGCCAGATCACATACCACTTTATTCTGCTTGATCTCTGTTACCTTCTATTTGCATTGTTACATTAAAATTTTTTAATTTTATATTTCTCGTATATTTATGTGCTCATCAGCACGAAGTCCCCCCTCTGCTCAGGAATGAAGCTTTTTATCCCCCCCATCCAATGCCAATGTTAAATTCTTGCCAGTCAGGTGGAGCCACAGGTTGTAAGCAGAGTGAAGTCTCCCCCACTCTGCCCTAACAATGGGTCTTCATCTAATCCTAAAAAAACCTTTTACGGCGATAGTATGAAATTTGTATTTCCCATATTATGTTGTCTTTATGAAAGAGAGGGGAAAGTCTTTGCTCGAGTCGCTCTGAACAGGCTCCAGAAGCTGGCCGAGCGCGTCTACCCTGAGGCACAGTGTGGCTTTCGTGCAGAGAGATCGACTATTGACATGCTGTTCTCCCTTCGTCAGATACAGGAGAAATGCCGTGAACAACAGATGCCCCTCTACATTGCTTTCATTGATCTCACCAAAGCCTTTGACCTCGTCAGCAGACGTGGTCTCTTCAGACTACTAGAAAAGATCGGATGTCCACCAAAGCTACTAAGTATCATCACCTCATTCCATGACAATATGAAAGGCACAATTCAACATGGTGGCTCCTCATCAGAGCCCTTTCCTATCCTGAGTGGTGTGAAACAGGGCTGTGTTCTCGCACCCACACTTTTTGGGATTTTCTTCTCCCTGCTGCTTTCACATGCGTTCAAATCCTCTGAAGAAGGAATTTTCCTCCACACAAGATCAGGGGGCAGGTTGTTCAACCTTGCCCGTCTAAGAGCGAAGTCCAAAGTACGGAAAGTCCTCATCAGAGAACTCCTCTTTGCTGACGATGCTGCTTTAACATCTCACACTGAAGAATGCCTGCAGAGTCTCATCGACAGGTTTGCGTCTGCCTGCAATGAATTTGGCCTAACCATCAGCCTCAAGAAAACGAACATCATGGGGCAGGATGTCAGAAATGCTCCATCCATCAATATTGGCGACCACGCTCTGGAAGTGGTTCAAGAGTTCACCTACCTAGGCTCAACTATCACCAGTAACCTGTCTCTAGATGCAGAAATCAACAAGCGCATGGGTAAGGCTTCCACTGCTATGTCCAGACTGGCCAAGAGAGTGTGGGAAAATGGCGCACTGACACGGAACACAAAAGTCCGAGTGTATCAGGCCTGTGTCCTCAGTACCTTGCTCTACGGCAGCGAGGCCTGGACAACGTATGCCAGCCAAGAGCGACGTCTCAATTCATTCCATCTTCGCTGCCTTCGGAGAATAATTGGCATCAGGTGGCAGGACTATATCTCCAACACAGAAGTCCTTGAAGCGGCCAACACCCCCAGCTTATACACACTACTGAGTCAGCGGCGCTTGAGATGGCTTGGCCATGTGAGCCGCATGGAAGATGGCAGGATCCCCAAAGACACATTGTACAGCGAGCTCGCCACTGGTATCAGACCCACCGGCCGTCCATGTCTCCGTTATAAAGACGTCTGCAAACGCGACATGAAATCGTGTGACATTGATCACAAGTCGTGGGAGTCAGTTGCCAGCATTCGCCAGAGCTGGCGGGCAGCCATAAAGACAGGGCTAAATTGTGGCGAGTCGAAGAGACTTAGTAGTTGGCAGGAAAAAAGACAGAGGCGCAAGGGGAGAGCCAACTGTGCAACAGCCCCAACAAACAAATTTCTCTGCAGCACCTGTGGAAGAGCCTGTCACTCCAGAATTGGCCTTTATAGCCACTCCAGGCGCTGCTTCACAAACCACTGACCACCTCCAGGCGCGTATCCATTGTCTCTCGAGATAAGGAGGCCCAAAAGAAAGAAAGAAAAGAATGAAAGAGATAATCAAGTTAGTGCCAATTTGTGGGCCATTATGTCCTGTAGAAACACAGAGTGCGTATAAATGCATTATTTTCAGGTTGGCAAGCTGTAACTCGTGGAGTGCTGGGCCTCAACTATTTATAATCTATATCAATGACTTGGATGAAGGGACAAAATGTATGGTTGTTAAATTTGCTGATGACACAAAGATAGGTAGGAGAGTAAGTTATGAAGAGGACAGAAGGAGTCTGCAAAGAGATATGGATAGGTCAAGCGGGTGGACGAAGATTTGGCAGATGGGGTATAATGTGGGAAAGTGTGAACTTGTCCACTTTGGCTGGAAAAGTAGAAAAACATATTATTTAAATGGAGAGATTGCAGAACTCTGAGATGCAGAGGAATATGGGTGTCCTAGTACCACTGACCACCTCCAGGCGCTTACCCATTGTCTCTCGAGATAAGGAGGCCAAAGAAAGTACACAAAAGACAAAAGGTTAGTATGCAGGTACAGCAAGTGATTAAGGTGGCAAATACAATGTTGTTGTTTATTGCAAAGGGAATTGAATGTAAAAGTAGAGATGTTTTGCTACAGTTGTACAGGGCATTGGTGAGACCATATCTAGAGTATTGTGTATAGCTTTGGCCTCCTTAATTAAGAAAGGATATAATTGCATTGGAAGCAGTTCAGAGAAGGTTCACCTGACTGATTCCCGGGATCAGAGGGTTATCTTATGGAGGAAAGGTTGGTTAGGTTGGGTTTGTATTCATTGGAGTTTAGAAGGATGATAGGTGATCTTATTGAAACATACAAGATCCTGAGGGTGGATGTTGAAAGGATGTTTCCCTTTGTGGGAGAGACTAGAACTAGGGGACACAGTTTAAAAATTAGGGGGCTACCATATAAGACAGAGATGAGAATTTTTTTCTCTCAGGGGGTCATGAGTCTGTGGAATTCTCTTACCTGAAGCGTGGTGGAGGCAGGGTCATTGAAAGTTTTTAAGGCAGTGGTTTTCAGATTCTTGACAAACAAGGGAGTCAAAGGATAGTGGGGGTAGGCAGGAAAGTGGAGTTCAGTCCACAAACAGATCATCCATGATCTTATAGAATGGTGGGGCAGGCTCGAGGGGCTGAATAGCCTACTCCTGCTTCTAGTTTGTATGTCATGAGGCAGACTTTCATCTCATCAGCCTGGGTAAGAGTCAAACCCAGGTTCCACAGTGAAAGAACAATTATGCTAAGCTATTGGACCACACGGTCATTAAGTAGTTTTTTTCTCTATTGGACAATAATATTTAGTTTCTGTACTGTATGCTTTGTTACTAGTGCATTTGATTTCTTAATTAAACTGCAGCTTTTGAATTCACTTTTGTCCTTAATTGTTGCACTGTTTTTGTAATTTTATTAACAAATCAGATTTGAGGCGACGTTTCGACCTACTCTAACTTCCTAAAAACTGACAAAACAGGAAAAATCTGCTAACATTGACTCAGACAAGCAGACACATAGGACAAAACACCGGATATGAAGGGAAATGTTACTTTTCCTCTTTTCCTAATCTAAAAGACCCTAAGTTATGCCAATTTCTTTTGTTGGAGAGACACTCTTCAAAGCATTTATTGTACTCATTTAAAAGCAAGTATTGCTTTAATCTTGGCTGTCAAACATGCAGTAAAATAACTATGTAACTGTGGGCCAGATGAGCGTAAGAATAGACAGAAATGCCAACAGGTAGAAAGTTATTTTTCATTATAAACTTTTGGTGTTTCGCTGCGAGAACAGGACACAGGAAAATGCACCCAGCTGTGTTCATAACCAGGAAACAGAGGGGAAAAAAACACAGAGCTAGATTTTCCTGCTTTCATGACGTAAATTTGCTGTGATGGAGCCTTAAATCAACTGCAGCTGACAGGAACAATGAACATCTCAGCTGTGACAATTGCTGTAACATGAAACGGTGACGGTGACTCAGCTCAAATAAAATACTTCTGACTGGTAGGTTCTTCCAAACCCACAAGTTGGCAATAATTAACAGAGGTGAAATAACAAGAATGCTCAATATTACAGCTGCCATTTAAGGAATTATCCCTTTCCAGCACTATGGGCAAGTTTACTAATCCAGATGATGTTGGCCTGCGGGGCCGGATGAGCATATTTGCTCAGCAGTGCTTTTACGCTTTGAAGATTGACCTGGTTAATCATTTTAGCCCAGGCTTTCCATTGGTTGGAAAAATAGCATTAACTGCACTTATAGCCATTCAAAATCCAGTAGTGTGAAAATTGCCGCAATCAAAATGGATGGTGGCACTCAGTTGGAAGAAGGAGGAAGGTAAGTATAACATTTTAAAGTTAATTGTAAAGTTAAGAGAGATGAGTTTAGATTAAATATTAGAAAAAGTAAGAATGATCTGAAAAAAGTAAATGAAATTGGTTATGAAATGCTTATTTTGGCAGTTTATGTCAGTGATGAAGCTATTCCTGACATTGGTTCACTGAAATAGGACTACTCCTCAGCATTGCAGTATATGAGCTCAAACTTAATAAATCAATTGGCACAGGAGATTGTGAAGGGGTTTAAGTTTTATCAACACTCAAGGAAAACAGAATTTATACCACGCAAAACATTGTTCTGCCTGTGACACGACTTTCATTTAACTATTTTTGCTCTGTAAGTGGGCGAATGTTGATACTAACCTTTCTTTTACCCACATATTAGAGAAGATCCCAAACAGAGCAACAAATATTTCCCCAAGAACCACGCTGCCACCAAAGAACAGGAGACCTAAACTATAAATTAAAATAGTCACTGTAGTTAGAACCACAAACAAAAGTTTTGAGAAGGTACTGGAGGAGAAATTGAACAACACCTGAATACAGGCTTGGGGATCATGGTACGTGATTAACCTGTGCCCCTTCATTGTGTTTCTTTGCTTGATTTTTAATACATATTCTTTTTAATGTTTTACATGTTTGCTGTGTGCAGCCAGTGCTACATGCATCAGCAGAGGACCCGATATTGCAAGTGGCCAGCACCTCTTAAAGGGGATTGTGGCTGCAAAAAGTTACGGGAGTCATTTGCAACCTGATACTCTGAGCAATGGCTGAACATGCAAGAGAGCAACCACCAAAATTTTCAGACACTGCACTGGAGGGCTTGGTGCAAGACATGGAGTGAAGGTGAGATATCCTGTATCTGTAGGGGTCCATGAGGCCCTCCAGACACATGGTCAGGAGGGAGTAGGAAGAAGTAGCAGCGGTAGTCAATGCCAGGAATGTTAATCCAACAACACGGATGCAACACAGAGAGGAGTTGAACGAGCTTTACAAGTTGTTAAGGTCAGTGAGTTCATCTTCAAATGGTATATCTTACTAACTGCACTACTAGCCTCATACACTGCTCAATTCACGACAGCCCCATCACACAGAACATAAGAAATAGGAGCAACGGTAGGCCACTTGGCCCCTCAAGCCTGCTCCACTATCTAATAGGATCATGGTTGATCTGATTGTGGCCGTAACTCCACTTTCCTGCCTGCCCCCATGACCCTCAATTCCCTTGTAGATCAAATGTCTGTTTAACTCATCCTTGAATATATTCAATGACCAAGCCTCTACTGCTCTCTGGGAAAGAGAATTCCAAAGATTAACGACCCTCTGAGAGAAGAAATTCCTCCTCACCTCCATTTCAAAAAGGTGACCCCTTATTTTGAAATTGCGCCCCCTAGTTGTAGATTCCTCCATGAGGGGAAACAGCTACTCAGCATCTACCCTATCAAGCCCCCTCAGAATCTTAGATGTTTTAATAAGATCACCTCTCATTCCACTAAACTCTAATGAATATAGGTCTAATCTGCTCAATCTTTCCTCATAAGACAACATCTTCATTCCAGGAATCAGCCTAGTGAACCTTCTCTGAACTGCTTCCAATGCAAGTATATCCCTCCTTAAAGTAAGGAGACAAAGTGTATGCAGTACTCTAGGTGCGGTCTCACCAATGCCCTGGACAGTTGTAGCAAGGCTTTCCTACTTTTATACTCCATCCCCCTTGCAATAAATGTTAACATTCCATTTCCCTTCCTAATTACTTTCTGTAACTCCATGCTAACTTTTTGTGATTCATGTTCAAGGACACCCAGGTCCCTCTATACTGCAGCATTCTGCAGTCTCTCCCCATGTAAATAAGATTCTGCTTTTCTATTCTTCCTACCAAAGTGGACAACCTCATATTTTCTCACATCGTACTCCATATGCCAACATTTTGCCCACTCACAACCCATCTATAATCTCTTTGCAGACATACGGGCTGAATTTTACCAGCTCTCTGGCATCAGGGATCGTGACGAGGGGACCCAGAAAGTTCTTCTGGGGGAGGCTCGCCATGACCCGCAATGCCGAGGAGGCCCCGCCCCATTTTAAAAATTCATTCATGGGATGTGGGCGTCGTTGGCTAGGCCAGCATTTATTGCCCATCCCTAATTGCCCTTGAGAAGGTGGTGGTGAGCTGCCTTCTTGAACCGCTGCAGTCCAGGTGAGGTAGGTACACCCACTGTGCTATTAGGAAGGGAGTTCCAGGATTTTGACCCAGCGACAGTGAAGGAAAGGTGATGTAGTTCCAAGTCAGGATGGTGTGTGGCTTGGAGGGGAATTTGCAGGTGGTGGTGTTCCCATGCATTTGCTGCCCTTGTCGTTCTAGTCGGTAGAGGGCGCAGGTTTGGAAGGTGCTGTCTAAGGATCCTTGGTGTGTTGCTGCAGTGTATCTTGTAGATGGTACACACTGCTGCCAGTGTGTGTCAGTGGTGGAGGGAGTGAATGTTTGTGGATGGAGTGCCAATCAAGCAGGCTGCTTTGGCCTGGATGGTATCGAGCTTCTGGAGTGTTGTTGGAGCTGGACCCTTCCAGGCAAGTGGAGAGTATTCCATTACACTCCTGACTTGTGCCTTATAGATGGTGGACAGGCTTTGGGGAGTCAGGAGATGAGTTACACACTGCAGGATTCCTAGTCTCTGATCTGCTTTTGTAGCCATGGTATTTATATGGCTATGGCGAGGCCTCGGTGCGTCCCCCTGCCCCACGCTCGGCAATGGGGTCTTTATTTGCCTAATAAACTTATACATGAACTGCTATGCCTGTGCTGGGACGAGGGAGCAGTACCCCAGGACATGCGCGATGCCAACATCATCACCCTCTATAAAAACAAAGGTGACCGCGGTGACTGCAACAACTACCGTGGAATCTCCCTGCTCAGCATAGTGGGGAAAGTCTTTGCTCGAGTCGCTCTGAACAGGCTCCAGAAGCTGGCCGAGCGCGTCTACCCTGAGGCACAGTGTGGCTTTCGTGCAGAGAGATCGACTATTGACATGCTGTTCTCCCTTCGTCAGATACAGGAGAAATGCCGTGAACAACAGATGCCCCTCTACATTGCTTTCATTGATCTCACCAAAGCCTTTGACCTCGTCAGCAGACGTGGTCTCTTCAGACTACTAGAAAAGATCGGATGTCCACCAAAGCTACTAAGTATCATCACCTCATTCCATGACAATATGAAAGGCATAATTCAACATGGTGGCTCCTCATCAGAGCCCTTTCCTATCCTGAGTGGTGTGAAACAGGGCTGTGTTCTCGCACCCACACTTTTTGGGATTTTCTTCTCCCTGCTGCTTTCACATGCGTTCAAATCCTCTGAAGAAGGAATTTTCCTCCACACAAGATCAGGGGGCAGGTTGTTCAACCTTGCCCGTCTAAGAGCGAAGTCCAAAGTACGGAAAGTCCTCATCAGAGAACTCCTCTTTGCTGACGATGCTGCTTTAACATCTCACACTGAAGAATGCCTGCAGAGTCTCATCGACAGGTTTGCGTCTGCCTGCAATGAATTTGGCCTAACCATCAGCCTCAAGAAAACGAACATCATGGGGCAGGATGTCAGAAATGCTCCATCCATCAATATTGGCGACCACGCTCTGGAAGTGGTTCAAGAGTTCACCTACCTAGGCTCAACTATCACCAGTAACCTGTCTCTAGATGCAGAAATCAACAAGCGCATGGGTAAGGCTTCCACTGCTATGTTCAGACTGGCCAAGAGAGTGTGGGAAAATGGCGCACTGACACGGAACACAAAAGTCCGAGTGTATCAGGCCTGTGTCCTCAGTACCCTGCTCTACGGCAGCGAGGCCTGGACAACGTATGCCAGCCAAGAGCGACGTCTCAATTCATTCCATCTTCGCTGCCTTCGGAGAATACTTGGCATCAGGTGGCAGGACTATATCTCCAACACAGAAGTCCTTGAAGCGGCCAACATCCCCAGCTTATACACACTACTGAGTCAGCGGCGCTTGAGATGGCTTGGCCATGTGAGCCGCATGGAAGATGGCAGGATCCCCAAAGGCACATTGTACAGCGAGCTCGCCACTGGTATCAGACCCACCGGCCGTCCATGTCTCCGTTATAAAGACGTCTGCAAACGCGACATGAAATCGTGTGACATTGATCACAAGTCGTGGGAGTCAGTTGCCAGCATTCGCCAGAGCTGGCGGGCAGCCATAAAGACAGGGCTAAATTGTGGCGAGTCGAAGAGACTTAGTAGTTGGCAGGAAAAAAGACAGAGGCGCAAGGGGAGAGCCAACTGTGCAACAGCCCCAACAAACAAATTTCTCTGCAGCACCTGTGGAAGAGCCTGTCACTCCAGAATTGGCCTTTATAGCCACTCCAGGCGCTGCTTCACAAACCACTGACCACCTCCAGGCGCGTATCCATTGTCTCTCGAGATAAGGAGGCCCAAAAGAAACTTATGCAAATACATGTTAATTAACTTAGCTGGACCGGGCGGCCATGCCACGCCGATATTCCAGTTGGTGGATGAAAGGGAGGTGGGCAGGAGAGGGGATCCTAGTTTTTATTTAGTTTTTTAAAAACAAATTTCAAATGAATGTCCCTTTAAAATTTGAAATGTTAATGCAAAGCATGAAGCCCATTAAAAATGGCGCCAGTGCAGTGTTGCCGGACGCTGCTGTGGGGACGGAGCAGCCGCCACCGATTATGTCAGAGGACGGTCGTTCTGTCCCCTCCATTTAAATGACTCACCATGTGAAATATAGTGGGGGCTCAGTGGGGGCCTCTGCACACGAGCAGACTGCCGAGATCAGAACGGGCCGCCACGATTTGCTACGCGCTCATAACATTCAGCCCTTTGTGTTCTCACTATTTGCTTTCCTATCTATCCTTCTATTGTCCACAAATCTGGCTACAATACACTTGGTCCCTTCATCCGCCATTAATATAGATCGTAAATAGTTGAGGCCCCAGCACTGATATCTGTGACACTCCAAAAGTTACAGTTTGCCAACCTGAAAATGCCCATTTATACAAATTCTGTTTCCTGCTCCCAATAATCTCGGTCATTCACTGCTCAAGTCTATAATTCATATGCTTTATCCACCCTCAGTGAGCACTGTTAGAAGCTTCACATTCACAGCTCACAACATTGGCAATTATTCAACCATGCACAACCACATCACCCAACATATTGCAGGACACTCATTGACACACTTCCCTCTTTCTTGCAGGATAAAGAGGTGGATAACAGCAGGCAGCAGCAAAGAACTAGAGAAGGACAAACATACCTTCATGTTTCAACTCTCATACAGGAGACAGGGCTGGCCATCATGGGAAGGGCATCATTGAGGTTGTTGTCACTGGTGGGGCTGAGGTGATTGATAATGAGGGTATCAGAATACCTAATCCTCCTTCCCTCATCTTGCTTTTTTCTTAGCCCTCACTCTCTTCTGACTGAGAAGCTGCAGAGGGTATAAGAATGCACGTAATTTCTCCTCCCCCCTTAACTCAACCCTTGTCCCTTCATTTCAGATACCCAAGAACTGCAATCTGGCCTGCCAGTGAAGGAGGAAGAAGACAGTTACGATGAACAGACACCATCATGCTTCCGGCGATCATTAGGTGAACATGCACAAACCCCATTACCAAGATGATATCCGATATGCTTTCTATCAGAAGTGAACACACGCATCTTGGATGGCATTTTCAACTGTGAGGAGGCCATGAAGCACCTAAAAAACAGATGTTGCAGAGCCCAGTTTCTACCCCATTTTCTGTGATAACATAACTGCACTACCCCATATCACCATCGTCCTCTAAGTCTGCTTCACTTTTATTCTTAAGTTCATATTTAATGAAAAAATTATTCTACAAATTGGTTTGAACTTACTGAAAAACCTGATAGTATGTGAAATTTTATGTTCAGATTTCCAGCATCCGCAGTACTTTGCTCTTGTAATATCATGTCGTCGGGTCTTCCTGCTGGATAAATAGCACCCCATGTATCCCATACATTTATACCAGTGATGGGTACTGCCAACTTACTCTGTGCTGTTTTCATGGGTCTTTACAATCATGAAAGAACTTCCACAATGTATTAATGGCAGTGACATATACTCTATTCTGCATATAAATATCACAAAATTTATTCTGCTGAAAGTAAAACTTGTCTCTTTGAATTTTCTCTGACATAAATGTCAGTGCAGCTAGGTGATATTGGGGTAGAGTTTTTGCATTGGGAAATTTGCAATTGGCATGTAAATTGCACTTGAAATTGCACTAATTTTCCAAAGTGAAGTTATGGTTCAAGCTTCTGCTCAAACTCATTTACATATTGACAAATGTAAAATCTTCCATGAACCAGCGCAATTCGGCAGTGTGATAGAACATAATTGTTTCTTTTTTTCTTCTTGCACTAAAAGATATTCCTTGATGTATTCAAGAGTGGTAACCTGGTGCAATTTTATTATTACAGTTTAAAATTGGTTTATCTTAAAAAATAAGCATTTTTGGTAAGGGTGTCTAGTCCATCACCTGTGAGTAATATTAGAAACTCAAGGTCATTATTCCAAATGTTAATGTACACACAGGCTCATTCCTACCTAGCAAATATGTTATGTGATTGGGTACAAAGACCCTGCAAATCTGTGGCCGTTCTGGTACAGTCTCACCAGATCACCCAGCAGCAGTTTGCTGCAAGATTCCGATCACAATTCCATGATCCCAAATATTAGCCAATACTAAAACATTAAAGCCTCAGAGACACTGGCTGAGCATTGTGCTTAATCTCCAAGTGTTTCAAAGTTTCATATTGCAAATTTCATATTCAGAAAGTAATAATTATTAATTTTTATATTTAATTTTATTAATTTAATTTATTTATTTAAATAATTTTGTCAAGCTAGTCGCTGAGTGACTATAACCATGTTGAAAGATCATGAACTTTAACATACATCCGTTTATTTCTATTTTTCTGGTGCTCTTTTTTGAATCTTTTCATTGAAACAGTGAGTGCTGATGGCATCATTGGAAGAACTGACTTGGACAGAATGATCAAACTCAATAATGCAAGGAAGTTGAATTCACTGGAGACAGCGATTCACACTGAGGCTGTTGAGAAGCCTTTACTTCTGGATAGTTGCTTCCTCGGAGAGGTTGTGTGAGTTGTGTAGAATCCATTTTGGACTAAATTGGACATCATTGATTTCTTGATTCAAGTCAATGCAAGGTTAATAGTTACAAGGTTAATCAAGAAATAGGCTGCATATTAAGGACTTTGGCTTATAAGTCAAAATAGGTTATTTTATTGTTTTCTAATTCATTGGTAAGACCTGACAGTGAGGGAAATCCAGGAATGCAGCAGCTCCAAAAAGGCAGCTGCTCACCATTAAAGGGGAGGAAAGATTTTATGGTGCTGAAAGTTTTGTTTGTTGTCGAACAACAGTTAAAAATTGCAGACAAAATAGGCAAAGGTGAATGCCAGCAAAAAATGCCGGAAGCCAGCAATGTGGGGGGGGGGGGGGACAGTAGCGTAGTGGTAATGTTACTGGACTAGTAATCCAGAGGCCCAGACTAATACTCAAGACATGAGTTCAAATCCCATCACTGCAGCTGGTGGAATTTAAATTCACTCAATTAATAAATTTGGAATAAAAGCAAGTCTCAATAATGGAGATCACAAAACTACCCGATTGTCATAAAAACCCATCTAGTTCACTAATGCCCTTTAGGGAGGGAAATCTGGCTTTTATGTGACTCCAGACCCACAGCAACTGCCCTCTGAAATGGCCTAGCAAGCACTCAAGTTGTATCATACTGGTACAAAAAAATCAAAAGAATAAAACAGGTCAGACGACCTGGCATCAACCTAGGCACACCTTGCCCACTCCACCCTGCAAAGTCCTTCTCAGTAACATCTGGGGACTTGTGCAAAAATTGGGAAAGCTGTCCCAGAGTAGTCAAGCAACAGCTAGTCATATCTGAATCATACCTTCCAGCCAATGTCCTAGACCTTTCCATCACCTGGCAGGACAGATGCACCAGAGTTGATAGCATAATTATATACAGTCGGGAGGGAGAGGCCCTGGGAGTTCACAACATTGACTCTGGAAATCATGATGTCTCATGACATCAGGTCAAACATGAGCAAGAAAACCTCCTGATTACCACCTACTGCCCTCCCTCAGCTGATGAATCTGTGCTCCATGTTGAACACCACTTGGAAGAAGCATCGAGGGTAGCAAGGACACAGAATGTACTCTGGGTGGGGAACTTCAATGTCCATTAGTAGCACTACCACTGACTAAGCTGGCCAAGGCCTGAAGGACATATCGGTCAGACGGGGCCTGCGGCAGCTGGTGAGAGAACCAACAAAGGGAAAAATCTACTTGACCTCATCCTCACCAATCTACTTGATGACAGTATTGGCAGGAGTGACCATTGCACAGTTCTTTTGCAGACAAAAACCCATCTTCACACTGAGGATACTGTCTATCATGTTTTGTGGCACCACTACCTGTCTAAATGTGACAGATTCAGAATAGATCTAGAAGCTCAAAACTGGGCATCCATGAAGTGCTGTGAGCCATCAGCAGGAGAATTGTATTCAATCACAATCTGTAATCTCATGGTCCAGCATATCCCTCATTCTACTACTACCATTAAGCCAGCGGATCAACCTTCGTTCAATGAGGAGTGCAGGAGAGTATGCCAGGAACAACACCAGGCATACCTAAGAATGAGGTACCAATCTGGTGAAGCTAAAACACAGGACTACATGCATGTGGTAGATGGAGCAAAGCGATCCCACAACTAACGGATCAGATCAAAGCTCTGTAGTCCTGCCACATCCAGTCATGAATGGTGGTGGACAATTAAACAGTTAATGGAGAAGGCTCCACCAACATCCCCATCCTCAATGATGCACGAACCCAGCACATCAGTGCAAAAGGCTGATATATTTGCAACCATCTTCAGCCAGAAGTGCCAAGTGGATGATTCATCTTGGCTTCCTCTTAAGGTCCCCAGCGCCACAGACGCCAGTCTTCAGCCAATCCGATTCACTCCGCGTGATATCAAGAAATGGCTCAATGCACTGGATACACCAAAGGCCACAGGACCTGACAGCGTACCGGCAGTAGTAATGAAGACTTGTGCTCTAGAATGGGCCGCGCCTCTAGCCAAGCTATTCCAGTACAGCTACAACACTGGCATTCACCTGACAACGTGGAAAACTGCCCAGGTATGTCCTGTCCACACAAAGCAGAAAACATCCAATCTGGCCAATTACCGCCCATCAGTCTAATCTCAATCATCAGTAAAGTGATGGAAGTTGTCATTGACATTGCTATCAAGCAGCATTTACTCAGCAATAATTTGCTCACTGATGCTCAATTTGAGTTCCATCAGGGCCCCTTGGCTCCAGACCTCATTACAGCCTTGGTCCAAACAGGGACAGAGCTGAATTCCAAGGGTGAGGCCCTTGACATCAAAGCAGCATTTGACTGAGTGTGGCATCAAGGAGGAGTACAGAGTAGCAAAATTGAAATCAATGAGAATAGGAGGAAAACTCTCTTCTGGTTGGAGTCATACCTACCAAAAATGAAGATGGTTGTGGTTATTGGACGCCAATCATCTCAACCCCAGGACACTGCTGCAGGAGTTCCTCAGCGTAGTGTCCTAGGCCAAACAATCTTCAGCTACTTCATCTATGATTTTCCCTCCATCCTAAGGTCAGAAGTGGGGATGTTCGTTGATGATTACACAATGTGAAGTACTATTGGTGATACTGAAACAGTCCATGCCTGCATGCAGCAAAACCTGGACAACACTCAGGCTTAGGCTGATAAGTGGCAAGTAACATACACACCATACAAGTGCCAGGCAATGACCATCTTCAACAAGAGGGAACCAAACCATCGCCCCCCCCCCCCCCCCTTGATGTTGAACAGCATTACGATCACTGAATCCCCCACTAACTGACCAAAAACTTCACCGGAGCAATAGAAATACTTTGGAAGCAATAGGTCAGAGGCAGGGAATTCTATGGCGAGTAACTCACTTTCTGAGTCCCCAAAGCCTGTCCTACAAGGCACAGGTCAGGAGTGTGATGGAATATTCTCCACTTGCCTGAATGAGTGGATCTCCAAAACCACTCAAGAAGCTCGATACCATCCAGGACAAAGCAGCCTGCTTGATCGGCGCTCCATCCACCACCTTAAACATTCGCTCCCTCCACCACTGGCACACAGTGTGTACCATCTATAAGATGCACTGCAGCAACTCACCAAGCCTCCTTCAACAGCAACTTTAAAACCAATGACCTCTACCACCTGGAAGGACAAGGGCAGCAAATGCATAGGAATACCACCGCCTGCAAGTTATCTCCAAGCCACACATCATCCTGACTTAGAATTATATCACTGTTTCTTTACTATTGTTGAGTCAAAAACCTGGAACTCCCTGCCCAACAGCACCGTGGGTGTAGCTACACCAGTTGGACTGCAGCAGTTCATGAAGGCAACTCACCACCACCTTTGCAAGGGTAATTAGGGATGGGCAACAACAGCTGGCCTTGCCAGCGATAGTCACATCCCATGAATGAATTTAAAAAAATCCTTTGGAAGCATTTTCTGTGAAAGGGGCAGGAATGATGATGGCCCTGCCTTAAGTGGCAGGTCAAAGTAGAGGTGAATATTGCTTAGCTGGAAGTAGGAGAAAAAGTGAAAAGAGAAACAAGCTGAATGGTATGAGGAGGGGTGCCAAAATAATTGTACTCATCTTTCCATACATTATTTTACTCCGAAAAATGGGCCAAATGAAATCTGTAATTTGCAGCACCCTCATGCACCAGTTTTGCTGGTGCCCATTGTCAGTAAGGCATAAATAATGGGAAACATACCATATGGGTGTTCTTATATTATTTACATCCGAGTTGAATAAAGCTACCCAAATTAAGGTTTTCTGTCTCCCCTGTCAGTGAAATATCCCAGAAGTGAAGCAATATGTGGAGAGCAGGTGGAGCAGTTCCCCAACTGATTTTTTGCCCTTGTCTGCTTAAGTTATACTACCAAGCTGGAAAAGTTCCAGTGGAATAATGTGTTTTCATTTTATCAGACCGAAATAACACTTTGCATGTCATATTTTCTTTTCCAGGTGTCTTTTCTTTTTTCTTTTCCTTCGAAGACAATGATTCTGGTTATGGCTATGGTCCACAGGCATTGCGGCCTTCATCTTTTCCCTTTCTTAGGTATTGGCATAGTGAATGGCAGGAACTGTTCAGGCCAATGTACCTATACTTCAGGGATAGTTGATGAATCAAATACTTTTCTAATATTTCTGATTTACTTTGAATTTATAACAATAAATTATCAATGTGAATTCTATTGAAATGAATGTCAAAACGGGCGGCACAGTGGCGCAGTGGCTAGCACCGCAGCCTCACAGCTCCAGCGACCCGGGTTCAATTCTGGGTACTGCCTGTGTGGAGTTTGCAAGTTCTCCCTGTGTCTGCATGGGTTTCCTCCGGGTGCTCCGGTTTCCTCCCACAGCCAACAGACTTGCAGGTTGATAGGTAAATTGGCCATTATAAAAAAAATTGCCCCTAGTATAGGTAGGTGGTAGGGGAATATAGGGACAGGTGAGGATGTGGTAGGAATATGGGATTAGTGTAGGATTAGTATAAATGGGTGGTTAATGGTCGGCATTATCATCACCTCATTCCATGACAATATGAAAGGCACAATTCAACATGGTGGCTCCTCATCAGAGCCCTTTCCTATCCTGAGTGGTGTGAAACAGGGCTGTGTTCTCGCACCCACACTTTTTGGGATTTTCTTCTCCCTGCTGCTTTCACATGCGTTCAAATCCTCTGAAGAAGGAATTTTCCTCCACACAAGATCAGGGGGCAGGTTGTTCAACCTTGCCCGTCTAAGAGCGAAGTCCAAAGTACGGAAAGTCCTCATCAGAGAACTCCTCTTTGCTGACGATGCTGCTTTAACATCTCACACTGAAGAATGCCTGCAGAGTCTCATCGACAGGTTTGCGTCTGCCTGCAATGAATTTGGCCTAACCATCAGCCTCAAGAAAACGAACATCATGGGGCAGGATGTCAGAAATGCTCCATCCATCAATATTGGCGACCACGCTCTGGAAGTGGTTCAAGAGTTCACCTACCTAGGCTCAACTATCACCAGTAACCTGTCTCTAGATGCAGAAATCAACAAGCGCATGGGTAAGGCTTCCACTGCTATGTTCAGACTGGCCAAGAGAGTGTGGGAAAATGGCGCACTGACACGGAACACAAAAGTCCGAGTGTACCATGCCTGTGTCCTCAGTACCTTGCTCTACGGCAGCGAGGCCTGGACAACGTATGCCAGCCAAGAGCGACGTCTCAATTCATTCCATCTTCGCTGCCTTCGGAGAATACTTGGCATCAGGTGGCAGGACTATATCTCCAACACAGAAGTCCTTGAAGCGGCCAACACCCCCAGCTTATACACACTACTGAGTCAGCGGCGTTTGAGATGGCTTGGCCATGTGAGCCGCATGGAAGATGGCAGGATCCCCAAAGACACATTGTACAGCGAGCTCGCCACTGGTATCAGACCCACCGGCCGTCCATGTCTCCGTTATAAAGACGTCTGCAAACGCGACATGAAATCGTGTGACATTGATCACAAGTCGTGGGAGTCAGTTGCCAGCATTCGCCAGAGCTGGCGGGCAGCCATAAAGACAGGGCTAAATTGTGGCGAGTCGAAGAGACTTAGTAGTTGGCAGGAAAAAAGACAGAGGCGCAAGGGGAGAGCCAACTGTGCAACAGCCCCAACAAACAAATTTCTCTGCAGCACCTGTGGAAGAGCCTGTCACTCCAGAATTGGCCTTTATAGCCACTCCAGGCGCTGCTTCACAAACCACTGACCACCTCCAGGCGCGTATCCATTGTCTCTCGAGATAAGGAGGCCCAAAAGAAAAAGAAAAGAATGGTCGGCACAGACTCGGTGGGCCGAAGGGCCTGTTTCAGTGCTGTATCTCTAAAAAAAACATACTGATATAGATTTCAGCAAAAAAAGTTAATATATCTGTACATACCTTTGACCACAAACTCTTTCAAAGCTATTTGTTTATTCTTTTCACAGTAAGAGATAACACTGAAGTATTAATGTTTTTGTATTGGCTCTATAATGGTTGCTGGAATACTGCATTCATCGTACAGAATTTCTTGAAGTATTGGTTCTATAATACACTTTGCTGTCATTATTGTAGAATGTGCCCTGTTGATATTGTAAGCAGCTTTCATCACATTAGAGCAACAAACAAACTGTGCATGCATAAAATAAGGTTATAAATTGTTACTTTTGAACTATTATTGAAATAAATTTCTTACACTGAACTTTACCCAATTACTGAGGAATGTCCAAATAGATCAGGAACCTGATAACGACACCAAAACATTGTATATTCATGATGACCCCACCAGCAGTCAGAAAAAATGTTGATAGTTCCCTGAGCAGTACTGCTGCCTCCAGAGGTACCAGCGAAAACTATGGTCTAGATTTTAAGGCGATTGCTGTGTGGGTGAGCCCAGAAAATGGGAAGCTATTTCCCCCCATTTTCCTGATCCCATCAACAATTTCAGGATTTCCCGCCAGAAGTGCAGGCAGATGCTGAATTCGCCCAGCCATATTTTTATTCAAATTAAATATTAATGACGAAAATACACCATTTGAAGTATTTCCCACTATTAATGCTTTAGCAATGCTGGACATCAGGAATGCTGTCGCAGTCCTGACCATCATCAATGCTGCAACCATAAAGGACTATTTAAAATGTAAAGGGCTGTGATCAGAAACTTTTTTTTTTAAAAAAGGAGCGAAAAACTTTTTTCTGCTATTATCAGCACCGTCAACTACACTACTTGCTAGAGAGTTTCCTCCCCCCCCACCTCTTCAGCCTAGGCACGTGACATGATGCAACTAGAAATACCTTTGAGGGCCTTCCACTATTCCTATAATTAGCACAACCGCATAAGATCCACCAGAATCAGGGCAGAACGAGAGGGGCGGTCAGAAAGTCACCATGGACTGGGTTCCTAGCAAGTCAGAACATGCAGGTCAACATCTTTAGCTGAACATCAGATCCTCCTGATGCAACAGCAATACTTACTTTATCTGACATTACTGACACTGAAGTCAAGTTAACAGCTCTGTAAAGTAATTGGTACATGAATTTCACCAGTTTCCAGCCAATCTAATGGACAAAACATTGCAGAGCAGCAGACGGCACAATTTCCAACTGTGCAGAATAACGCAGCACCAGCATTTTGTCTAAAAAAGGAAGTTTGGGAGTGGATAACAGTACAAGCAGTGTGGTCATATTTGAAAGGTATACCTAACAATAAGATTAAAATCCTCCTTTGGGTTTGAACATGATCTTCAAGAAAAAATTTGGTACCTGTGAGGCTGATTCTGGATATGGATGGCTGACTTGTTGCTGGGGATCTCCTATGGAAAGAGAGAAAGAACAAGTCAGACAGTAACCTACCTTCATACATCAAAGCAGTAAAGTAACTTGGGGTAGCACAAAAGTCAGATACAAAATGCAGTTTACAAGTTGTAAGCAAGTCAGAAAGGTAAAACTAGCTTTGCAGCAAACCTCTTATAATACATTTCTTTTCAAAATAATTTTATTATTAACATTTTGCTAGTTATTTTCTTTCTTACTCTGTATTTATTTATTTCGAGATACAGCACTGAAACAGGCCCTTCGAGTCTGTGCCAACCAACAACCACCCATTTATACTAATCCTACATGAACCCCATATTCTCTACCACATCCCCACCATTCTCCTACCACCTACCTACACTAGGGGCAATTTACAATGGCCAATTTACCTATCAACCTGCAAGTCTTTGGCTGTGGGAAGAAACCGGAGCACCTGGCGGAAACCCACGCAGACACAGGGAGAACTTGCAAACTCCGCACAGGCAGTACCCAGAACTGAACCCGGGTCACTGGAGCTGTGATGCTAACCACTTCGCCACTGTGCCGCCCTTTACCTTTCTGAAGGTATGGGATCTCAGTACCAGACAACAGAAAACCTTTCAATTTTAGCTATGCAGTCTGACTACAAAGGACTTGCAGGGCAGGTACAATGTGTGTTAGATGGAGAATAAAAACCCTCAAAACAGCATCAGCAAAATTATTCAATTCTACCTGTAGTAGTATAGCAATTTTCTCATTTCCTGCATCCTTGTGACACTGCATGAAATTGCCAAGAAGTTCACTTTGAATTGGTTGGTCGTACGCAAACACATTTCACATGCGACCCAACAGCTGGCGGACAGAGATTTTCATCCTATCAATATAGGCTGGATTTTGAATCTAGGGCTGGGATTCTCTTTCTAGGGCTGGGGGAAGTGTTCTGACAGAATAGTACTTCTGTCCTCCCCTCGGACATCAGTGCTACCCAAACTCCAGTTTACTGGATTGAGATTAACTAGCAATACAGGGTGGATTCCCAGTGGAATTCCTGGTGATAAGAAGGGTTTACCACTATTGCCAGCAGCAAAATCCCAGTGGTGCTGCCACAGGATGACTGCTACAGTACTAGAAGAGGTATTTACAGGGTCAGAAGCGCTCTGAAGATTGGTAACCCTGTAGGCTTTGGAAGTGACGGAGGTCTATAAAGCAAGGCAAATACGGACCAGAATGGAAAGTGAAGAAGTTGCTTCAAGGCCCTCTCCCTCCATGCAGGGACCTCAGAGCTGTTACCATTGTTTCCTGGGCCTACCTCTTCCTACTCTATGGCAGCCCCATGAAGCAGTAGTAACTGTAGCTATAAGATGAGAATTTGCTGGGGCTCTAGGCCTCATGACATATTGCCAGCTGTATGCAGTGTGGGGAAGGAGCAGTGGTCATGGCAAAATAGGGGGAGAGAAATGCAGGATTAGACAGTGAAGTGGAAATAGTCCTCATCGCCAAATTTTCCATCATTCTCCATGGTAGGATCATGGATTAGAATCCAACAGATCTCTAAACTGAAAGGACAATATGCTAAACTACTGCACCACACAATTCCCCCCATAAATATCATTCCTAAAGGAACATCACCATCACTGAAAATTAGCAAAACTTTCCAGTGCTGTTTGTACGCAGGCAGTACTAATTATGTATTTGCAACACAGCACATAAAGTGGACAGCCATAAAGGCGGGGCTAAAGAGTGGCGAGTCGCAGAGACTTAGCAGTTGGCAGGAAAAAAGACAGAAGCGCAAGGAGAGAGCCAACTGTGTAACAGCCCTGACAACCAATTTTATCTGCAGCGCCTGTGGAAGAGTCCGTCACTCTAGAATTGGTCTTTATAGCCACTCCAGGCGCTGCTTCACAAACCACTGACCACCTCCAGGCGCTTACCCATTGTCTCTCGAGACAAGGAGGCCAAAGAAAGAAATACAGCACAAGTGACACATGGCTCTTTATGCTTTCCCTTTCCCTCAAACAAAGGCCTATTTAAATATACATACGCATGGGATCAATTTCAAAAATTGAGTTTTTGAATCTTTTCACTGCAGGAAATGTGAGCCAAGGCAATCACCTTATGCTGTTCACTGCTATTTCATCTAACTGAAACACAAGTTCCTGTTCTGAACTTCATCACAATAGATATCAGCATCAAATATTAAATACCACAAACATATTGCAAAACAAATGGCTATCAACAAGTGTTTATCAGTCATTTGCACTTGTGTCACAGATACTTGCAATAATGTTACACTGTCAAATACACTCATCTGCAAGTAACAAACTCTAATCAAAGTCTTTTCAATGACAAAGGGATTCAGTTGGTAGATACAGAGAAACTATTTCCTCTGGTGGGTTTCTGGAACAAGAAAGAATAATATTAAAATTAGAGCTAGGCCATTTAGCATAGAAATCAGGAAGAACATTTTCAAACAAAGGGTAGTAGAAATCTGGAACTCACTCCGCCAAAAGGCTGTGGATGCTGGGTCAAAATTAAATTTTCAAGACTGAGATCAACAGATTTATATTAGGTAAAGGTATCAAGGAATATGGATCAAAGGTGAGTAAATGAAGTCAAGGTACAGATCAGGCAGAATCTGATTGATCAGTGGAACAGACTCGAAAGGCTGAATGGCCTACACCTGTTTCTATGTTCAGCTGAAGCATGTTTGAGAGCACTACCGCCCAGTTTATTTTGGGCAGGCCACATTAAAATCAGTCCTAGTGTTATAAACACAGAAGCAAAATACTACGGATGTTGGAAATCTGAAACACAAATAGAAAGTGCTTGAAATACTCAGCAGCATCTGTGCAGCGAAAAGCAGAGTTAATGTTTCAGGTCGTTAACCTGTCATCAGAACTTTTAATGAAAGATCATCGACCTGAAACATTAACTCTGCTTTTCTCTTCACAGAAACTGCTTGACCTGCTGCGTATTCCTAGTGTAATAAGCTTTGATTTCAGCATAGTGAGGATGTAGACCGCAGGAGCAGCATATATGACGGGACATTTAAAGTTAAAGTTAAAGGAGGGTAGGGACAAACAAGCCAGTTTGTGATGACAGAAAGATGACCTAAGTACTGCAATCTTTCTGGGAGTAACTTGGATCACCCGTCTCAGCTCCTTGCATTGCAGGCTCCAGTCAGAGCAATCTCACTGAGAACCAGATAGGCAATCCTGGATCCTCTCACATAACCTGCAAGCATGTATCACTTTCTGATCAGAATGGAAAAATAGATAGGTCAACAGCCTCCAAGCCATTTCCACAGTTAAAATCTGGTAAAGTTCAAAGCGGATGGGAGCATAATGAATAATACCATGGAGTGGGATGAAGGAGGTTCATGGCTGCAGATTTCTATGGTATTGAATCACCAATCTTAGTCAAGTCAATGGCCGGCTGCTTCCCCACAATGGAAAGAAAGAAGGAATGAAAAAGGAAATGGATGGTAATAATGGAGAGGGGGAAGACGACAGAAACTGTTTATGTATGAAAGATGAAGGAGAATGCCAGCACCAACTGACAGAGTGGAAAGATAGATTGTCAACATTGGAGTGCCATCTTGAACTGGGGAGAGGAGAAGGAACAAATTGAATGGCAAAGATGGAAGAACAGTGGCAGGGAGAAGTGTGCCAGGTTGAATTGACAGTGGGCGGGGTGGGGGGGTGGTGGCGAAAGGCAGAAGTGTGCCAGGTTGAATCGACAGTGGGAGGGGGGGGGGGGTGGTGGCTGGTGAAAGGTAGAAGTGTCCCAGGTTGAATTGGGAGATGTGAAAAGTGCAAATTAAGTTGAGGCAGGAGAAGGAGATGAGTCCCAGTTACAAACTTGAAATGTTGGAGCACAGAAGTTTGAATTGGATGGTGTTCAGTGGTCTGAAAATTTATTGATGCTGCA
Organism: Heterodontus francisci; assembly: GCF_036365525.1. Lineage (NCBI taxonomy): Eukaryota > Metazoa > Chordata > Chondrichthyes > Heterodontiformes > Heterodontidae > Heterodontus > Heterodontus francisci. The sequence continues at coordinate 69,219,121 of NC_090378.1, forward strand.
TCCGGTTTACGAGCATAAAACCATAAAATGTGAGACAAAGCGTCCAATAATGGCACGCATCGTGTGCATGTACATCCTGAGCCATAAGTGTGTTACCAGTGATGTTGGTTATAGGCAGCAAAAGATGCATCCAGGACCCACACCTGAAACAGGCGCTAGACCTTTAGCATGTACAGATAGGGGGCCTAACTCCTCTTTTGTGCTGTCTTTGTAAAACTGAACTGCCTAAATGCAGTCAGTGCTGTGCCTACTGCATTCAGGAAAACCAGGTTGGCGCAGTGGTTAGCACCACAGCCTCACAGCTCCAGCGACCCAGGTTCAGTTCTGGGTAATGCCTGCATGGAGTTTGCAAGTTCTCCCTGTGACTGCGTGGGTTTCTCTGGGTGCTCTGGTTTCCTCCCACTGCCAAAGACTTGCCGGTTGGGTTGATAGGTAAATTGGCCATTGTAAATTGCCCCTAGTGTAGGTAGGAGAATGGTACGGAATATGGGATTAATGTAAGATTAGTATAAACGGGTGGTTGATGGTTGGCACAGACTTGGTGGGTCGAAGGGCCTGTTTCAGTGCTGTATCTCTCGATGTCTGGCCTCACCAACAGCCCTTAAAAGTACCACTTCAAGCTTTCACCAAAATGGTAAGGTTTGTTAAAAAAAAAAATTTACTCATCCTAGCTCTACATTAAAACATGGGTTGCAGCTGGCCAACCACCCATCCCTCACCCCTCCAATTGCCTCTCTCCCAATTGTAGCTTCCCTGCCTCTCCTAACAACTGCCCCCCTTCCTCTTCTGATCATCCTATCTTCCACCATCTTCTGATTGCAAACTCCCTTCCTCTTGATCACTGCCACCCTCCATCACAGCATTCCTCCCTTTCCTGATTGCAGCATCCCTCTCTCCCAATCACCCCACCTCCCTCCTGATTACTTCACCCCTGCCTCTTGGACCTACCCAAGAACCATTGCCACCAATGATGTGTTTCATGGTGAGCTGCCTAAGGATGCATTGCAGCTATCTGCCCATCACTAGTCTGATGTAAATGAGTCCTGAAGCTTCATATCCATTGGGCTTTGAGCCTACCTGTTCCAGCAGGCCGGCATGAACCAATTTCTAGGCCAATATTTCTCAAAACTAAGGGCTGAATTTTATTGAGCTCCCGGCGTTGGGCGTCCAGGCGGGGGCGCTGAAGATTGCATCGGCCTGCCATGGAGCCCGACACCAGGATTGCCAGGCCCGATCTTCCCAGCGGCAGCGAGGTTCTGTGATGCCTACCCCGCCGCTTGGCGATGAGACCCAACTTTAAATACATTAATAAAGGGCATGAATATATTTACATACAATCCCTCACGATCTTACCGGCTGTCCGGGATCTTCCATGCGACAGGCGGCACTCATGCGCCTTCACTTTCCCGTCCAGGGAAAGCCGGCGCCACAGAGGTGGGCAAGGGGGGAACTTTGGATTTTTAATGTTGGAGTTTGGAGGGGTGGGGATGGGGTCAACTCTGCATTTCTACTGTTTGGTGGGGGGGGGGGGTAGAGGCGACTTCTTCACTTTGTGCAGTTGGGGATGGGGTAAAGAGGTCAACTCGGCAATTTAAGTGTTTTGGGGATAGGGGAATGGGGTTCAAATCTGCAGTGTCTGTGACGATCTGGCAGCCCTTTAGAAATGGTGCCACTGCCTGCGGAGAGGCAGCTGAGGCTGCCCCGCCACGTGATGGGGGGGTGGGGGTGGGGGCGGCAGCCCACCTTGCATATTTAAATGAGCCACTGCGTGGCCGCCATTTTTTTCGTCCGCCACCGAAAATTCAGCCCTATGTGTAGCAGCGATAGAGTACTTCTATGAATTGGAACAGGAGCACTGGATATGGAAAAATGACAGCTGAGGTAACCTTAGGATAAGTGATAAGTGGTTTGTGTGTTAAAAATCCAAACATTACTTTGTGTCTTTTTTGTACACAAAATCTATTATGAAGTATAAAAGTGCTTAAAATTAAGAAGGTACAATTATTACTGTACAAAATCCTAAATTTTCTGGGGGAACATTATTGTGCACCCCCCTCCCTCAGAACTGCATCATAAATTTTGTGATATCTGGTCTTCCTTTTCTTGCTTTTCATGTACTTTTGCTTGTTTTTCCTTTAACAGAAGTGAAGGAATGTTGTATACTCCAACAGCTTATGTTACAAAACCCACGGAACTACTTGTTTTTACATGTCATTGCCTTATAATCAGGAGTGTTTTTAGCTGTCAGCTTTTTGAGGCAATGCTAATTTATTTTGAAGTTGTTGGTTAACGTTTGCTATTCTTCTAGCATGCATGATTTTTATATTTCATGTCACATGTCCTCTTTTACAGGAAAATGTGATTTCCAAACACTTTTCCTTTGTTTTAAGTTGTCTAAAAAACAAAGTTTACAGATTGCAATGAGGTGTGGTACATGACGTATTCACAGATACGTATGGGGTAATATATAGCGGAGTAGCATTAAAAGAGGACGCAAGTCATGCCAATTTATGATGGGCGTTGCAGCTGAGTCGGGAAAGTACTTTGAATTGGAACAGATTATTTACCAGATGCCTGAAGCAATGAGAGGGAAGAGACTTGGACATGTAGAGACATGGTTCCATGCAGGAGAATGGTGCTGAATTGTCAAAAGACAAAACACTTAGAGTCAGACTACATCTGGAGTTGGAAATCTACTAACTATCTGGGTCTCCTTCCTGAGTTCCTACTCCTGCTAATTTTTCCCTCTCAGTTCTTCCGGCACCCCATCCAAAATCTCTAAATACTTTAAGTTCTCCCTGTGACCGTGTTTTCGCCGGGTGCTCCGGTTTCCACCCATAGCCAAAGACTTGCAGGTTGATAGGTAAATTGGCCATTATAAATTGCCCCTAGTATAGGTAGGTGGCAGGGGGATGTGGTAGAAGTATGGGATTAGTGTAGGATTAGTATAAATGGGTGGTTGATGGTCAGCGCAGACTCGGTGGGCCAAAGGGCCTGTTTGAGTGCTGTATCTCTAAAAAAATAAATATAGTATCACCAGTTACTTTTTCAATACTTGCTGATGATAATGAGAATTGGGTATTTCTCCACACAGCATTCATGGTTGACACTGTAGCAGAGTACCTGGATGCCATAACTGTCTCAACACGTCTTGCTTTGTTTGAGCTCAGTAGAAAATATAATGATAAGACCTACTCCACTGATTTTGTGACTTAATATTTAAAGTCACATCCTGAACTCTTCCCTCTGACAGTTTTCTTCTCCCCACTCCTGAAGGTGCTGAGCAATGCTGGAACATCTTCATATTTGAGCATAAACAGTGAGAGACAACAAACTATTCTTCCATGGAGGGCACTGAAATTGTTTTTACCCGATTTCCACACGTCGGTTAATTATCCAGTGGAGCAGGTAGTTGGATAGCCATCATAAGTGGGACTCCTCACCAACATTTCCTAGCATAGGGGCAAGGATGGCAAATATAAGGCCCATATTACTGACCTAAGATAAACTTCCATAGCACAGGGCTGAGAAAGAATTTTCTTTTTATTCATTCATGGAATATGGGCGCGCTGTCAAAGCTAGCATTTATTGTCCATCCCTAATTGCTCGAGAAGCTGGTAGTGAGCCATCTTCCTGAACTACTTCAGTCCGTGTTGTAAAAGTACACTTCCACCATGCTGTTATGTAGGGAGTTCTAGGATTTTGACCCAGCAACAATGCAGGAACGGCAATATATTTCCAAGACAGGATGGTGTGTGACTTGGAGGGGAACTTGGAAGTGGAGGTGTTCCCATGCACTCACTGTCTTTGTCTAGATGCTTGAGGTCATGGGTATGGGAGGTGTTGAAGAAACCTTGGCACGTTTCTGCGGAGCATCTTGCATGTAGTTTATACTGTTGCCACAGTGAGACAATGGTGGAGGCAATGTTTAAGGTTGATCGACAGGGTGCCATTCAAGCATGCTGCTTTTTCCTGAATGGTGTCAAGCTTTGACTGTTGACAGGCAAGCAAGTGGAGTGTATTCCATCACACTCCTGACTTGTAGATGGTGGAAAGGCTTTGGGGAGTCAGGAGGTGAGTCACTTGCAAAGAATACCCAACTTCTGACCTGTTCTTGTAGCCACAGCATTCATGCGGCTGGTGGGGGATTCAGCAATGGTAATGCCATTGGGTTAAAGGGAAGTGGTGAGACACTGTCTTGTTGTAGATAAAGGTTCTTCGATGTTGATCAAGGTTCCTTGATGTCACATTTGGTCAAAGGCTGCCTTGATGTGAAGGGCAGTCACTCTCAACTCATCTCTGAAATTCAGCTCTTTCTTCCATGTTTGCACCAAGACTGTAATGAGGTATGGAGTTGAGTTTCCTGGCAGAACACAAACTGAGCATCAGTGAGCAGGTTATTAATGAGTAAGTGTCACTTGATAACAGTGTCGCTGACACCTTCCATCACTTTGCTGATAATTGAAAGTAGGCTGATGGGGTGATAATTGGCCACATTGGATTTGTCCTGCTTTGGCCAGTAGATGCCAGCGTTGTAACTATACTGGAACAGCTTGGCTGGGGCATGGCTACTTCTGCAGCACAAGCCTTCAACACTGCAGCCGGGCTGTTGTCGGGACCCGTAACCTTTGCTGTATCCAGTGTGCTCAGCCATTTCTTGGTAACGCATGGAGTGAATTGAATTAGTTGAAGACAGGCTTCTGTGATGGTGGGGACCACGGGAGTAGGCTGAGATGGATCATCCATGTGGCACGTCTGACCGTAGATGGTTGCGAACGCTTTAGCACTTGTGTTGGGCTCCACCATCATTGAGGATGGGGATGTTCATACAGCCTTCTCCTCCCATTAGTTGTTTAACTTTCTACCACCATTCACAATTGCATGTAGCAGGATTGTAGAGCTTTGATCTTATCCGTTGGTTGTGGGATCACTTGCTGTTTACATTGTTTAGCACGCATGTAGTCCTGAGTTGTAGCTCCACTAGGTTGGCACCTCATTTTTAGGTATGCCTGGTGCTGCTCCTTGCATGCTCTTCTACCCTCCTCATTGAACCAGGGTTGGTCCCCAACATGATGGTAATGGAAGGATGAGGGAAATGTCAGACCATGAGGTTACAGATTGCAGTGGCTTAGAACTTTGTTGTTGCTGATGGTCCACAGTGCCTCACTTTTGAGCTGCTAGATCGGTTTCGAATCTATTCCATTTAACATGGTGGTAGTGCCACATAACACAATGGAAGGTAACCTCAGTGTGAAGACTGGACTTTGTCTCCACAAGGACCATGAGATAGTCACTCCTACCAATACTGTCAGTGACAGATACATCTATGACAGGTGGATTGGTAAACATGAGGTCAGAAAATTGGAATCTTTACGTCTTGACAGAGCTTGTCAGAACAGGGTCAGATATCATAACTCATAGATGATCTTTATAGATAACGCATAACCAGGTGATCACCTGGACTAGTTTAGGTCACCTGAGGGGGATATAATGGAATTTTCCAAGGTTTTTTTTCCTTACTGCCCCTGGGTCTTTCTCTGTTTTATTGCCTCTCCCAAGAGATTACATGGCTGTGGGGGTGGCGAGGATGCAGGAAGGATCTAGTCACGATGCTCTAGCAATTACGGTGTGTGGGCAGGATTGATGGACCAGCTAGTCTTTTTCTGCCTGTCCTTTTCATATGTTTGTATGTGTCAAATTGATGTCACAGCATTTGTAAATAGAGCTAATTCCAATTTTGGCCAGGTGGCTTATGACAATGAATGTCTGTGTGTTCACCGAATAAGCAGTATGCTGAGTGGGGAGATGACTGAAGTCAGTCAGTGAGCTAGAACTTGAGCTTCCAAAACCACTGAGGTAATTATACATTTAAATTAATTTTGAATAATTAAACTTTAGAGTGGTATGGGCAGCAAATTAAGGCTTATGGTTGTAATTTAGTTGCTGAAGATTTAACAGGCTGTTAGCAAGCTGCTAGTTCTCTGGAGAGTCCTTGTATATTATTGATTTAATCATTTAGCAAATGCTGTATACTTGAAAGCAGCCACATTTTTTTCCCAGGGCAGTGGGGCATCTTGTTCTCCTCAACCAACTCAAACCCATATTGTACGTTTGAAGCTAACCTGCTTTCAGGTTTCCTCCAGAATTGTTCTGAAAACTTGCTATTGGAAGTAATGTGACTAAACTGCCCATGGTGACTCCTCCTTTGCATTTCAACGCTCCCCCTCCTTTTCTTGTGGGAAAGTAACTGGTTGATGCTGAACTCCTCCTCACATTAGCAATCCAGGAGTGCTGAAACTAATTGTAGCACCTCTCTTAACACCTTGCCAGAGAACATCTTACTCAACACAGTCTGAGACCTGTCTTTCCTGAATGGCTTAGTTCCACACTTGGGTGGGCATTAACTGACTGAGCCACCAGGATAACTATTTTTAAATCAGATTTAAACTTCAAATTGAGTCTGGAACCTAATTTCCTGTAATGCTGGTCAGATTGACACTATCAATTTTAGTAATTTCTCTTTCTAACTGAGTGTTGAGCAACAACCAAACTTCTGCCAGAGCTCTGAAATTCCTGAATCTGTCAGTGTTGGTGTAGGACAATTATCTGCAGGACTTAGTAACAGTTGTTGGGTGGTAGGACAGTGGTCCTGCTGATCTGCACTCCAACTTTGCTCAATCGTTAATACCTACCATAAAGGGCATAACACCAGTCAGGAGTTACCACCACCATGAAAGAACCTCCTCTCCAGCTACTACTAATACGACCCTTTCACCAATACCCGGGAGGTACAGGACAGGCACTGGAAAAGGGGTGGGAAGGACTCTCACTCTGCTTCTGTGGGGAAAAAAATCAGGAGTTCTCCAAGTGAAGATTCAGGTGTGCAAATCCATATCCGAGCATTCGATGAGAAAGTTGATGAGAACACCCAAGTGCTGTCTTAGGTGACATCTGCCAGATTAGCCAATCTGTAGTTTACCACTGTACATCCCAGGTCACTGATGCATTGATATGTGCCAGGGTGGAGGACTTAATCACTTTTTCTAGGCAGCAAGAGAAAGCTTTTCATTTTTCAGCGTTTCCAAAAATATAGTCTCTCATTGAAGGAAGTTATATGGTCACACAAGCTTTTTTCCAGAATGCATTCCGTCAATGTCCAACCATCAGAACTACATCAAGCACAAAACTTCCATAATGCAATTTTCTATGCCAGTAAACAGACCCATCATTATTTATCAGAATTTCCTAAGTAACCAGGGATACCTTGTTAAACCATGGCCAGCGACAGCAGTACAGAATCAGCAAACTGCAGCAGAAGAAAATATAATGCAGCAAATGTCTCTACAAAAGATACAAATAGAGCATACGATAGGCATGTGCAACAAACATTCCACTGACTGGATAGATCTAATGGTGTCCCATTGTACAGCCCTGAAAAGGCGTAAAAACAATTGTTGTGTGCAATATGCTACATGATTGTTGGAGGAGAAATCATCATGCTGTAGTGGAAAGATGAGGGTGAGGAAGGCACAGAAGATGCGAATGAGCCTTGTAACAAATGTTACTTGCCTATACATCCCTGCTATCATGTTCTACTGCCTGCTATATTTCCTTCTGACAGAATGCCTGAGATTTGACAAGTTCATGGAGGGAAGAAAAAGATGTAATGATGGATACTGTACTATACTGGTCAGTGTGCTGTTAACATTAAATGAGGATAGTAATCGTTGGATCGAAGTAACAGAGGTTTATTTATAGGGGTGTTATCTCTAAAGCATCTACATTAACAGTGAACAACACGAGGTTCAGATTTGTGACATCACATCCTTTGATGATATTGAAGGTCTTAATACATAATCTACTGAGCAACAGCTTACTCCCTTATATTACAGATACTAGCCTGGAGATATAATCAGCCACACAACCTGCAGAAAAATGACCATACAGATTGTGGGCCTGCAGCCCAATGGACAGGAAGCCCACACTTTGCAGGATCATATCCTCCAGGTGAGTTAGGCACTTTGGGTTGGTTGTGGGTTATGGGGACGGGTGGAGCGTGGGGCGGGGGGAAGGAATTTGTTTCATTCAGTTGCTCAAGTCTTCATTCTGCTGTCGGCTTTCTTTACCTAAATTCATTTAGAGATTGGTGAAGTACTAATTTTTTTCATGAAGCTTGCATTGCTACACGATTGGACACTATCTTCTGAAATAAGAGTGTAATAACACGCAGAATGTGGGCACTACTAGAAGCGTCTTTGGCTTTAATTTTTCTGAGAATTTAGAACTAACATTGAAAGGTTTGCTTGGAATTTGGACGAAGCATCATCTATGCCCTGTGGCTGAGAAAGACTAAAGGACTCCCAAATAATCAGCATATGTCCAATGTCAGGATACAGCTAGTTGGAATGAAAGTATATATCGCTGCTCTATCACAGCACTGAAAACAGGTACATTCAGAAATCACTTACCTTAACAATCTTCTTAAATGTGTTAAAAACCTCTGCATCTAAATTGAGTAATTTCTCACTTTAGAAATTGTTTCTGTACTCTACAAATTCATCCGATGCAGGCCAGACAGCAGCCTTCTCAGGAAGGTGCCTCTCGAAGCTTCCCTTGCTTCATCTCTTGCAACATTACCATCATGGATTTCTGAATAAAGGGAGTAGTCCTTCTTTCTCTCAGTGCTCTTGCACTCATTCTACCCATCTCTAATATGCCAGCAACATCAAATTTGAAACATACCGTCATGCTAGGCCCCCACCTGCCAAGAATGAGGCACATTAATTTTGTCATGAACATAGATTTTAAACTGGAGTGAAGAAATGACTTGTTAAACAGATTAGCCGTGGTTGGAAAAGATATTTGCATATTAACAGATGGCGCTTGGAAGGACAAAGGACCATTCCCTGACACATTCAACCCACAATGGACCTTGATCACCGGGTATTGTGTGTAAGAGGAGCAGTCCAGAGACTGCTAAGGGGATACAATCCAAGACATGGTCAGACTAGTTAGTCACATGACTATCCTGTTTGGCAACCTGGGGTTTTCTGAATTGTACAAACAGTTTGACCAAAGAAAAAGTCTGTTTGCTCCTGAACTGAGACGATCTCTCCTGTCTGCTCCCATCTCTTTCTCACAAGCCTCTGAATCTACTGAAGACATATGAACCCCAAGAGAGAAAAGTCTCCTACAGCAAACAAAGTTTAAGAAGAATATTAGGCCCCAACAAAAAGCAAGATCTACTTACAATCAAGGACTCTACAGTGAGCTCGAAGAACCGTAACAAAAACTCTTCAGATATTGCCTCAAACTTTTCCACTTTATTTCTTCTACTCTTTTCTGTCTCTATTTGCATGTGTCTATCATGTACGTATGCTAGCATGAGCGCGTTGTGTATCTGCAGGCGTCAACCGAATTAGAGTTTAAGTTCAAGTTTAATGCACAAAGCCCTTTAGCACTACAAGATGCACAGAAAGTGTAAAATATCCCCTACACTGCAAGTCTAAGAGCAGACTAACAATTATATTACAAATTAGTCTTATGTTGACAATATTTAGATGATTGAGCAAATGATACCAGAAATTACATTCTCACTCATTCATTTCTACTCTCCAAGAAACAAACCTCCTCAGAATGTGGTGAAGTGCGCCCTCTACCAGCTTTAAGGCAAAAATGCTTTGCTGCAAAAGGAACAAAGTAACTTATGCTTTTCCAGTTTTTACTTCTGTTCTCCTTACACCTTGATTTTAACCAAACTCACCAGCAGGAAAGGGATGGATATGGTTTGAATACCTGTCTTACACCCAGTCCAAATTTATGCCCTATTTCCCTGAGTGGGTTCAGTTTGCAAGTTCTCCCTGTGTCTGCGTGGGTTTTCTCCGGGTGCTCCGGTTTCCTCCCACAAGCCAAAAGACTTGCAGGTTGATAGGTAAATTGGCCATTATAAAAATTGTCACTAGTATAGGTAGGTGGTAGGGAAATATAGGGACAGGTGGGGATGTTTGGTAGGAATATGGGATTAGTGTAGGATTAGTATAAATGGGTGGTTGATGTTCGGCACAGACTCGGTGGGCCGAAGGGCCTGTTTCAGTGCTGTATCTCTAATCTAATCTAATCTAAAATCGGGGCTTTCGCATTCACTTCTTACTGGGATGCAATTTTACATTCACCAGCAGCCATTCAGTATTTCGCCCACATGTGAATCTGGACAAGGTGGTATAACAATTTCACTAAAGGTTCCATCAAAGTCAAGCCCGATCTGGTGCTTGCCAAACTCCTCAAATGTGCATTTCCAACAACAGTAACTGGACAGTGTTGAAACCAATTTGAATGCCCCCTAATACTGCCCTAGTTGAGATGAGCTGATTGATCAGACTTGAGACTTCCCTGCTGTGTGTGGCTCAGTTACTCATTATTTTGACTAGCTTAGCCACTAAGAGAGTCCCGATTGTCTTTTCCTGTGTATTGTCCAGAAATCAAGTAGCACTTTCTGCTACTCTCATCCATTCTTTTCTACAACCTCAAAAGTTTGTAGCTCCCTATCCACAAGTTAAAGGATTTGAAAGGCAATCTTGGTGTCACCTAATCACGTTTGTCTTATCTGTTTTCTTGCTTTTTTTAATCACGCAGCTTTCCTGGAGTATTGCCATTTACACTTTGTTTAGGTTCCTCAATAATATTTTTTAAAATTATTAATCAGCAATTAAAATGAGCATGAGCTCAGTAGTGCATTTGGCTCCCACTGTGATGCATGATTAAAAATGTGTGTTTTCCTTGTAGGGGAGAGCAAGTCAGGGAAAAGAAAATCACAAGTTTTGTCATTACCTCATTAATCTGTGACCCCTGTTCACAGGTCTTGTAATGGGGCTGTTTGTCTGCTTTCTTAGTTCGGGATTAATGCAACAGCACTGGGCAGGAGACTTCAAAAAGGGAAAACACACATTTCTGTAACTAGTTTTGAAATTAGAACCATAGAACAGGTATGGCACAGAAAGAGGCCATTCAGCCCATCGTGTCTGCACCGGCTGCATTTAAAGGGACAGTGACAAACGAAAGTTGGAAATGTTCAGGATGGATGGTAGACACAAGGAACGGTAGCACCCCAGATTTAATGATGCCTTGCTGAAATTGCTACAGGGCACAGTCAGAAGGAGAGACATACTTTTTCCCAGCAATGGGAGGAAGAAACCAAGGCATGTTTGGAAGTAGCTGAGGAGGTGAGTAGCAGGTTGTTGTGCCAAGGTCATGGATGCAATCATAGGAAGCAGGAGCAAGAGTAGGCCATTTGGCCCCTCAGCCTGCTCCACAATGTAGGAAGGGATTTATTGAGCTTAACAACCCAAGCAGGTTAGAAAAAGTGAGTACATTTGCTGATTCAACTGAATCCAGTGCTTTAAGCAACTCCCCATCCCACTTTCACTCTGTCTTGCTGCTTGTGCTCCTTCACATCACTCCTCACGCCCACTCAACGTCAGACGTGGTGCATCTGGTCTGATAGTCATCCTCACTGAATGCATTGCAAGCATTGGGTGAATACCTGACCTTTACTCATGCAAAAGCCTACTTCTTCCCTGTTGTAGAACAGAGCACAAAACACAAAGGAGAGAGTCATGAGTGAAAGTGAACTACCACAAATTGTCCAGCTCACATATAGAGGAGGATGCCCTGGAAATAACTAACACATCTGTGCACCTCGCAATCGGAGGTGGAGAGGCAGGGAGCTTTCAGATAGCCAAAGACAGAAAGAATGATTTGCATTTATATAGCACCTTTCACAATCACAGGATGTCCCAAAGTGCTTTGCACCCAATGAAGTATTCTTGTAGTAACTGTTGTAATGTAGGAAACAGGGGCAGCCAATTTATGCACAGTAAGCTCCCACAAACAGCAATGTGATAATGACCAGTTCTTGAGATGTTGTTTGAGGGATAAATATTGGCCTGGACAATGGGAATTACGCCCCTGCTTTTCTTCGAAATAATGCCTTGGGATCTTTTATGTCCACTTGAGGGGGCAGATGGGGCCTCCGTTTAACATCTCATCCAAAAGATGCACCTTCGACAGTGCAGCACTTCTGCAATGGACCGTCAGCTTTTTTTATTTTTATGCTCAAGTCCTGGAGTGGGACTTGAACCCACAACCTCAATCCTTCTGAAGATGTATGTCACACAACCTACAGCCATGCACCATCACAGACACTCACACTTCAGTGGATCCACCCCTAGACAGTTACTTGGGTTTCCACCTCGAAAGTCAGCGCAAGCAGACACAGGTGGCAGGGATAGGTGAGAAGAGTCTGTGTTGGGGAGCACAATCCTCTCCAAGCTCTGCTCAGATGCACACAGATGCTGAACTCCAGGGGCTATTGTCGAGAGGAAGAATGCTAGAGCTGCATTAGCAACTTAGCTAGGTACTGACAGATGTGCTGCACACAGTTGACATAATAGTAGAGAGGATGGAGGAGTCCAACTTGATCGCCAGTGGATTGGTGGTGCAGGGAATTGCGAGAATGTCTGCCATGGAAAGAGTAGCCGCCTCCATGGAGTTTCAAGCAAGGCTCTGATATGAGTCCATGCAGGTCATGACCACGGCCGTGCAGACTTTGGATGCCAACTTGCCTGGAACCTTCAGGAAACCTGTGATGCTCAAGTAAAATTTGGAGCCAAAGATAAAAACAATTTTAAACGAGCTTATAAACATTTTCCAAGGATGTTAATTGCATCAATAAGTACCCGCCTGCATCCAATAGTTAAATCTTCAACTTTGATATGTAAGTTTCTCGGCAATATCCAAATGCGCCTTCGTTAAACCTGGAACTGGGCGCGTTGGAGCCTGATCACACTCCCGCTCTAAAACCCACAAATTTTCACCCTTTTACTTGCTCCTCACACACCTGTTCTTGGGGGTTAAAATTCCCCTATTAACTAACATTTGGTAAATGACTTACTTGCTTGATGCTCCATGAATGTTTGTTAGTACCGAAAAATTGCTCCTCACGCTCCGCAAGCTGGCCAGTACCTGAAAAAATATAAGTAGATTTGGTTTATTCATGCAACGTAAAAATTATTTAGAGGTCTTCGGATAATTCAGCTTGTAAATGCATTTTCTGGTTAGGAACTGAGTCAGAAAGGCGAAGAAGGTGCTAGGTTTTAAGATAACTAATTTCAGTTGAGGCAAGGTGCTATAATCAAATATATTGGGGTGAAATTAGGCTGCAGATTCGCTACCAGCCCGTTTCACGTTACTGGGGATGACCAATTGTCTTTAGTGTAGCGAGGAGAAAAAATGTCAGACAAGGTTCCGTTCCTAAATGCTAAATTTTTACGTGTGGATAAATTGTCATGCAGCGACCCTTGCTGAAACGTGTCCACGTGTGAACAGATTGCCATCCAGCAGTGACCCGTGCTGGAAAGTGCTCAAGCATAAATCAGATAAGACAGGTTTGGGCTTAGTTATGGCATCAAAAAGCGTACTGGCTAGGCTTTCTTACTATTGCAAAATTTTGGTACCTTTCTGTCAAAGCAAGAGTGCCTGTCATTTGCGTATAATTATAATATGCCTACTCATTTTTGAACGAGCGTATTATATGCACTCGAATACACTCGCGGGGAAGTAGTCTGGAAAGGCTGATGTCAAGTGGGGGAATGACAGAGCAGCTCTTGAACAATTTCCCACCAAATTCCATCTGAGTTGGCCAGGCAATTAACATAACTTGAGCAGAAAAGCCTGTCCACTATTTAGGCAAGGTACGAGAGGGCAACTACCATCAGTAGATTGATGCCCCAAAATGAGTAATTGCTTTCAAGAGATAAGAAAAAAAAATTAGAAGGCAATTTTTTTGTCAACTGTGTGGGAGGGACTGTACTATTGGACAAGTCTTTTTGATAAGGAAGGAGGAGAATATTAGAGGGAGAACTGCCCTGCAGATCACTCTTGTACAGACTTCTGGTGTCAACTTTGACAGTGGCATTCTCAGAATTCTGAGAACAGGTTGTCTGGTTGCATCCTTTGCTGGGCATAATGTATACACCAGTGAAATAGGAAGGAAAGAATATCTGAGGTGAGGGGGGAGATATACTCTCAATTAACGTAAAAAAAGTTCAGGAAATATGCCTCTTTTATTACAGTGAAAATGAAATTTAATCTACCTGTGCAAATGGTGTAACTATCAAGTCATCTCCATGTCTGAAAATATAAAATGAAATCAAGGTCAGTCAATTATTTTAAACTCTAGCAAACATTTTACAATTAGTACATTTCATTCAGCACTAATCCATAAAATAATAACCATTGGCCATTCCTCCCAACCCGTGAAATTATATTTCACAATGATTAGAAAACCAAAAATGAATTTTAATAAATTAGTTTACAAATTACAAATCACGAAGTGTCATACTTGGGAGGAAACCACCACTTTCCACTGTATAATCTCTGGTCATAGGCATCATGAGCATTAGGTTCAGTTTTGGTACCACGATGTCAGAGAAACATTCATGGAAGAGGTGCAGTAAAGAGCCATGTGGTTGGTTCCCACTCAAAGGACTGAGCTATGAGGAAAGAACTGGGGATTCTTAGCTTTAAGAAAAGGCAATTGAGAAGGGACCTTATGGAGATAAACAAGATATTAAACATTTAAACCCAGTGCACCACTGCCAGTAGGAGAAAGGCCTATGGACTCAAACCAGTGAAAGGCAAATTTAAGATATCAGGGAAAAATTTCTTCACGCAAAGAATGAAAAATATTTGCACTGCCTCATTACAAACAGCAACCATAATTGTCCCATACTACTCTCAAATTTCCCACTCAGCATGCCCACTGGGGGGCCAATCTTGCAATCTCCTTCCCGTCCAACTCACCCCTCCCATTGCTGACCTTGTGTACTCTTCCTGTGTATCAGCTCTCACCACCCTTTCCACACCTCCCTTCTGAATGCCATTCTCCTCTGAGCAAGGCCCTTGCCAGCCATGAATTTATTGTGGATGATTGCATCGATATCATGGCTTTGAGGGAATTCTGGCTGAGGGGTGATGACACCTTCCTTCTAAATGAAGCCTCTCCATCTGGCTCTACCTGCCACCACTTGCCCTGCCAAAATTGTTGCAGTGGTTGTGTGGCTTTTTTCATCAAATCACACCTTGGTCTGTCCCCTTACTCCTCTGGCACTTTCTCCTCCTTTAAGAATCTCACCTTGTTCCAACCCCTCACTTCTCATTTAAAATCCTCATTCTCTACTGCCACCCACGTATGATAAAAACTTTCTCAACTATTTTTATATCTTTACTATTTTCCTTCCTCAGCTTCTGCACTAAGCAAATTCTCATCCTCAGTGATTTCAACCTCCATCTCAACTCATCATGCCCTCTCTCCTCAGAATTCACTGCCCTCTTATCCTCTCTTAATTTCTCCCTCCATGTAAACTTCCCATCCTATATTCACAGCCACCGCCTTGACTTTGCCATCTCACATGGCCTCACTGTTCCCATTGTATCAATCACAAATAAACCCATCTCTGATCACTTCCTTGTATCACTCTCCACCCACATTCTCCTTCCATGTCCCAACTCTACTTCCTCTGTGTCCATCCCGGGAAAACTATCCAAATTTACATATAACTGTACTTTCAAAATCTTCAACTGTCCAGCCTTTGGCCTTCCATTTCCCTCGATATTTCTGCAGACACTGATTTCTTTAACTGCCTCCTCACCTCCACCTTTGATGCCCTAGTCCCCAATATAACCATTACTCTCTCTCACCCTGGCTGTTGCCCTTGGTACAGCCCTCATCTCCACTCCCTTAAGTCCAAGGGACAGAGATTTGAAAGGATATCATGGGCAACTGGTTTGCCTCTTCACTGCTAGAACTGGCTGTATCACATAAAGCACAATCAGGTCCTGTTCCCAACTGGAAAAACAGCTCCAGGATCATCCTGGAATGCAAAGGTAACCATGGGCTTCATTTCTCTGCGCTAACGGTTTTCTTAATGCCCTTTCCCCTGTCTCCTCCAACCTCAGTTCCAACAATAAGCTTGAGAAGCTCATGGACATCTTTGTCATTAAGACTGAGACCATCCGATCATCTACATTGTCACTTCCCTCCTTTTCCCTAGCCCACCGTGCCAAACTTCCAATAATGTTACCCCTTCTCCCACCCCAACCAGCCTGGCAGCCCTGAACTCACTCTTTATCTAGTTTCTCTCCCATCTCCCCTTGTGCCCTTTCTGAGCTCATTTTGTCCATGACACCCACCTCCTGATCCCTCAACCCTATTCCCAATAAACTACTGGCTACCAAACTACCCTTCCTGGTCCCATGTTAGCTGATATTGTTAAGAGTTATTTCTCTTCAGGTATTGTCACTCTCTCCTTCAAATCTGCCATCATCATCCCTCTCCCCCCAAAAAAAGAACAACCCTTGACTCCATCGTCCTTGAAAATTACCTCCCTTTCCTCTCCAAAGTCCTTGAACATGTTGTCGCCTCCTAAATCTTTCCTGGAACTCCATGTGCGAATCCCTCCAATCAGGTTTCCTTTTCGCCACAGTACCGAAATGGCTCTTATCAAAGTCACAAATGACACCCGATGTCAGACTGTGACAAAGGTAAACAAGCTCTCCTCTTCTTTCTCAACCTTTCTGCAGCCTTTGACACAGTTGTTCACACCATCCTCCTCCAATGCCTCGCCACTGTCATCCAACATGGTGGGATTGCACTCGTCTAGTTCCATTTGTCAGGGTATCATCTGCTTCTCTTCCATCTCCCATACCTCTACTTCTGGTGTCCCCCAAGGATCTATCCATGCCCTCACTTCTATTTCTCACCTACATGCTACCCCTCAGTAACATCATCAGAAAACAAAGCATTAGTTTTTACATGTGCATTGATGACACCGAGTTCCATCACACCACCACCTCGCTTGATGCCTGCACTTTTGCTACATTATCAGACTGCCTGGCCAACATCCAGTATTCCATACAATGCACTCATGAAAAGCCACCCACATTCTTCCCTCTGTAAAATTGAGGCCATCCAAAACTCTGCTGCCTGTGTCCTTACTCGCACCAAGTCCCATTCACCCATCACCCGAATGCTCACTGACCTGCACTGTCTTCTGATTACGCAATGTCTCAATTTTAAAATTCTGGTCCTTGTTTTCAAATCCCTCCATGGTCTTGCCCCTCCCTATCTCGGTAATCTCTTCCAGCCCACAACTTTCTGAGAGATATGCGTTTCTTTAATTTTGGCCTCTTGAGCATCCCTGATTTTAATTGCTCCACCATTGATGGCTGTGTCTTCAGGTTCCTAGGCCCTAAGTTCTGGAATTCCCTCCGTAAACCTCTCTGCCTCTTTTTCCTCCTGTAAGACGCTCCTTAAAACCTACCTCTTTGATCAAGCTTTTGGTCATCTGCCCTAACATCACCTTATGTGGCTTGGTGTCAAATTTTGCTTATAATGCTCTTATGAAGCACCTTGGGATGTTTTATTATGTTAAAGGTGCTACATAAATACAAATTCTTATTGTAGATGATGTCTTCTGATAGGGTAATTGAGGTAATAAGCTTAAGACTCATTTGAGAGTCAGTTGGATGTGCTAATGAGATGGTGTTCAGACTCCAGGTTTTTCTTTATGGATAAATAAGTTCTATCTTATACATTGCTTCCCATTTCCAGGCGATGTGTAATAAATGTCTGAGGTACAACACCACCATAATGGCAGGAGAAGATTGGAGTCAGGAACTGAGGCAACCTAATTAAAATGAATTAGAATTAAGTCACACTGAGGCCTCCATACTTTTGTTTTTTTTATACTGCTGATTTGGCTGTGTGGGTAAACTGCACCCTTAAATTGTGACACATATTCTCAAGGGTACATGGGCAGTTGGAAGTAATAGAATTTAGGAGGGGTGACATCATTCAGAACTACTTCCGTCATTTGTCATTTCTATGCAAACTGACCTTGAGCCTGTATTTCTACTGGCAATTGATACAATTATGATGCAGCCTTACAACTTCCCTTCCCCAGAACTCTCTGTTCTACAAGCTCAGATTTCTTGAGCATCCCTTCCACCATTTCGAGGCTATGCCTTCAGGTCTCTGAGCCCCATACTCTGGAATTCCCTGCTTTAATCTCCCTGTACTCCTCTTAAATCCTCTTTAAAACCCAAATCTGTGACCAAGCACCCATCTAATATCTCATTCTTTAACTGAGCAGTGATTTTTTTGATTTGTCCTCTGTGACACGCTTTGGAAATTTTTCGACAACAAAGACACTGTGAGGAGGATTTTATGTTCTACCTGACGGTGAGTTTGGAGGCAGGAAGAGCATTAATCAGGCAGGATGGTGGCAGGGAAGGACCCTGCCACCTTCCCACCTCCACCCCATTTAAGTCTGTGTCGGGAAGGCCTTCCCGTCCCGCCTCCAACTGAGGCTCTTAAGTAGGCTCTGAATTAATGTCCAATTAAGGGCCTCATCCCGCTGCTGCATGAATTAGCCCAGCGGCAGGCTGGCCTGTCACCTCACGGGGAGCATGCCAAGCAAGCCCGTGCAGATTGTTTGCCGGTTCCAGGGGTTGGGGGAGGTCCCTCGTTAAAAGGCACTTTGTGCCTGATTGAGGGACCAACATCGGGAAGGACGGGGACCTGCTTGGGGCCACCTCCCCCACCCTTGCTGCCGACCCCCCTACAACCCCCTCCCCTATGACCCCCACCCCGCAAAACTCCTCCCGCCATGACTCGCCTGTAGCCTAGATCTCTTGATGATCTCAGGCCTTGGGTGGGTGCATTACCGGCAGCAGCCACCACCTCTACAATGGTGCTGCTCAGTAAAAGAGCTGCCAGCCTCCGAATGGTCAGCAGCTCTCAGAAGTTGGGACTTCCGTCGCTAGGGCCCTTCATCTTGGGGAAGGCCCATCGCTTAAGTGCCTAATTTACACATAATGCAGCGGGCCTTCCCCAAAGGAGGCGACGTAGGGCTCTCATCAGCAGTCAAAACCCCTGTCGCCTACAAAAAAAATCCTATATAAATGTTCTCTATCTCCATCTTCATTTGCAGAGGTAGGCTATTGACTATCTATTATAAGCCCACTGACTCTGTAGCTACCTTGATTATGCTTCCCCCCAACCCACTTCCCATAGGACTCCATTCCATTCTCCCAGTTTCTCTGTCTATGTTGCATCTGTTCTGATGATGCCACCTTCCACACCAACCGTTCCAAAACTCTTCTTCCTCAACAAAGAATTCGCCTCCACCGTGGTTGACAGGGCTCTCGACAGTGTCCATCCCATTTCCCATACTTCTACTTTTACCCCTTCCCTTTCCTCCCAGAACCACAATAGGGTTCCTCAACCACATCAGCCTCCACATTCAATGAATCATCCTCCGTCATTTCTGCCACCTCCAGAATGATGGCACAACTAAAAACATCTTTCCTGCCCCACCCCTTTCAGCATTCTGAAGGGACTATTCCCTCAACAACACTTTGGTCCACTCTTCAATTACCCACAACACCCCCTCCCCTTCCCACGGCATCTTCCCATGCAAACGCAAGAGATGCAACATCTGCCCTTTTATCTCCTCCGTCCCACTGTCCAAAGCCACCAACAGGTGAAAAAGTGATGTGCGTGTAGTTCTTTTAATTTAGTATACTGCATTCACAGTTCACGATACAGTTTCCTCTACAATGGACAGAACAAACGCAGATTGGGTGATAGCTTTGCATGTGATGAAACATAGGTATAATAGGCTTAATTAGGTAGGATTTAGATATAACTATTATACCTTTTAGAATTAAAGATTGAATAAATGGTCAGTTTTCAAGACTCACTGAAATTCCCCATTAAGAAGGTAGAGTTAAAAAATCCATTCCAAGGTCTTTTACAGTCTCTGCTACAATGGAATTAGAAAATGACACACATTGAAACATCCTATGTGAAGTCAGTACCGATTAGTTGATAGTGTTAGTGATATAAACAGACTAACTCAAAAGGATGGTACAAAATATCATAAAAAGACAATTACAGATGATAAATTACATGAAATGGTACTTACAAAAGCAGATGCCAAGTAAACCCAATTACAAACATTTTGACCAGATAAAAGCTCACAATTTCAAGAGAAGGGGATTTCTAGCAAATACATTAAGTAGGGATGGTAGCTAATGATATTACCATATATGGATCTCAAAAGCAGGGAAAAACAGACACAGAAAGGTAACACCTACATTCCAAAAGATGAAATGAAAAATTAGAAACAGTATAAACATGAGAGTTTTGAATAAAAAAAACAGAAGTATTGAATTCCTCATCAATGCTTCTCAACCTATGGTACTCAGGGATTTAAGGTAAAAATTTACTGTAAATTTTGATGGATATTCTAAGATATTTTTCTGTAACATTGTCAAGGTTAAACTTTTGGATTCTATTTTAGAAATAAGATTATATTTTACATCCCTTAATAATCTTTAATATTGTAGTATACTTAGCCACTTAAAGTGTATTGCATGTTCAATTCTTTAATAAATACATAAAAGTTACAAAGTGATTACTGACAACACAGCTGGCAGCTTACATCATGCAACTGCGCCAATCTGCGCACATGCGCTGCGTTCCACAGTGCCAGGACTGGTTGGCGCATGCACAGATGACGTCATCGCGTAACGCAAGCAGATGGGGTTGGCGCAAGCGCAGACGATGTCATCGCAACGCGGGCAGATGGTGGGGGGATCCGGGCCGGAGAGAGCAGGGGTGGGGGGAGAGGGGGTCTGGGGAGCGGGTAGAGAGCGGGTGCGGGGAGGGATTAGCTGGTCATTGTCAGATCGTTGTTTGTGCAAATTAGCTGCTGAGTTTCCTACTTTACAATAGTGACTACACTTCAAATGTACTTCATTAGCTATAACATGCTTTGTGATGTCTTTTGGTCATGAAAGGTGCTATATAAATGCAAGTTTTTTGTTTCTTTCCTCACCCCTCTCTTCCCTGTCTCTGTACTTGCTTAACGCCTGTTACATCACTAACTCTTTCCAGTTCTAATAAAAGATCACCGACCTGAAATGTTAACTCTGTTTCTCTTCCCACAGATGCTGCTTGAGCATCTGAGTATCTCCAGCATTTGCTGCTTTTATTTAAGATTTCCAGAATCTGTAGTATTTTGCTTTTGCACTATATAAATGTTGTTGTTTTGAAGTTACTTTCATGCTAGCACCAAATTGCCACCATGAACACTATGTCATGCCAGATCCCCACCTGCCAAGAATGAGGCATATTAATTTTGTCATTTTTGTCATATGAACATTGATTTGAAACTGTTGCTGAAGTGAAGAAAGGACTTGTTTAAAAAATCACCAGGCCCTTGGCTGGAAAGACATTTGCATATTAACCAACAGTGCTTGTGGAGACAAAGGGGTTACTTCCCTTATCCAATTTAACCCACAGTGGACTTTCAGCACCAGGTATCGTGTGTAAGAAGAGACATTCCGGGGTCGGCTGAGACCAAAGAATCCACAAACAGACATGGTCAAATCAGCTGTTCATGTGACTAGGCTGCTTGGCAACCTGGTTATTCTGAATTGTACAAACAGTTTGAACTCAGAGACTGCAGAATGCTCCTGGACTGAAGAAGACCTCTCCTGCCTGGTTCTCCATCCCTTTCTCACGGAACTCCAAATCCACTAAAGACACATGAACCCCAAGAGAGAAACGTCTCCGACAGTGAACAAGATTTAAGAAGAATACTGGGCCCCAATGAAAAGCAAGATCTACCTACAATCAAAGACTCTACACTGAGCTTGAAGAACCGCAACCAAAAACCCTCTTCCGAGATTGCCTCAAACTTTTCCACTTTATTTTTCTTCTGCTCTTTTCTGCCTCTATCTGCATGTGTGCATCGTGTACGCATGCTAGCATGGGCACGTCGTGTATCCGTAGGCATTAACGGAATTAGAGTTTAAGTTTAAGTTTAATCAATTTCAACCTTTCTTCTTTAAACCTAAGAAAACCTGTTTGTGCTGGTTTCTTTGCCTTATAATTGGAAAGCGGTGAACAAGGATTCACCAAGGGGGAGCTAAAAACAAGTTGTGTTTAAAAATTAAACCCTGGTCCGGTAAGACCAGGTGAAGGCTGAGAGGGAACCCTAGACACCTTTCTCACCTGGTCGTAACAATTAACTAATGTTATACTGCATAATCTTGTGTGCTAGTCTGCCTGATTTCTCATGACATGTCATGATTAGATTGTTGCTATGTTGTATCCGAATGCCAATTTTGGTATTGCTCTTGAATGCAGTCACCACTAGCGTGATTAGAGTGGTATAAAGGTAGCTTTGAGCAAGCTGGAATTTACAGAAGGAAATTAGAATTCTTTTTTCCATCCAGCTGGACTTTACTTCCAGCTCTTACCCAATGCTGATCCTGTTTGTTTCTCTGGCACAAAATATGTCCAGGGAGACATTCAAATTTTCTGACGTGGAGCTTACTGGCAGCAGTGGAAATAGCTATGGCAGTAAATAAAATTAGAACTGATTTATTATTGGCTCTGAGTGATTAACATCTGTTTAGCTGAAAATAAAGCCCCAGAAATTGTACAGCTGACTTGTATAACTATTTTTCACATGGCTCAGTTGGTTGGTGCATTGTTTCAGTGCAAAGCAGGGAGGCTTGGGTTCAATCCCCAATTTGCATTGAAGTTAGCTGATTTCAGCTGAGGCAGTGATAGAGGCACCACAATTAGCCTCAGCTTCCTCAGAATAGCTGGGATGAACAAAAGCAATCAGGGTTCTTATTCCTAAACACTATCCAATGACAGGTGTATGAAAGTGTGCATGTGTGGATGATGGGTGAGGACAGAACAGGACTAAAATGTGAATATTCCTCTGTGCCAAATGGCCTGTAGATATTAACAAATGATTTTCTGAATACATGTTCTTGCCAGGGAGCCTCGCCATCCAGTAATGCACAAGTGCACAGAAGCATGGCAGCAATTTAAATATATGCTTGGCCAATAGATGCGATTCTCCATCAGCAGCATGTAAAAGATTGATCCTTTACTGTCAAAGCTCACAAGACAAATGTCTATTTGGACAAGATTATAGAAAACAGGTAGCACCAATGGAACAGGATGTCAGTCCGAGTAAGTACCTTCAGGAAACTTACTATTTTTTCAAGCTTTTGCTGAATTAATTTTTCACTTTATGCCTATATCGAATGTCACACTGAGGATACTAATTAGTACTTCATTAATATATTGATAGGACAAAAGCAAAATACTACAGATGTGGGAAGTCTGAAATAAAAACATAAAATGCTAAAACGCTCAGGAGATCTGACAGCAACTGTGGACAGAGAAGCTGAGTTAATGCTTCAGGTCGATGACCTGAACATATTGACATTGTTAGATGAAACAGGGGTGGGAGGAGGGTTGTGCATAAACACCAATATAGACCAGTTGGCCCAAATGACCTGTCTTTGTGCTGTAAATTCTATGTAATATTTTGTTTGCGCCTTTAGCTGAATTCATTCTAGCTCACTGAACTGTGTGAGAGTGCCTGCACTGCTATGTGCCCAACAAATTGCAGAGACATGCGCAAAAGCCAATAGTTTCAAAAGGTAATGCAGTTTGCTTGCCAAGGCCTGCGTGTTGTTAACTATTTACCCACCATTGCTGTCTCCATCAGTGAAATCAAAATGAAGTACTAATTGTATTGTTGTTCATTTCTTGTTGATCAACTCCAGAAGTTGCCTGCTGCAATACCTTCCATTAGAATCATGTAGCATCTTCAAACTCCCTGGTGGTGAATACACCATAAACTGTGCAGCACTGATTCATCAGAGCAAAAAGGACGTAGGTTTGATTCCTGGTCTATGCTGAACTAGCTAATCTCAGCTGGGGGAAAGGCAGCACTCTTACTGAGCCTAATGCCTGTTGACTAAGGAAAAGGCAACCAGCTATCCAGAAACCCATGCACAATGTTTGCGCGTTTGGACACGAGGCAAGAACTGAATCAAACTCAACTGCGATGTCCCTGCTCCCCCATGCTTGATTCGCCTGTTGACATTCATTATCTAGATGCACACATGAAGAACGACTATTGATCTGAGATACTGACTGGCCGCTTGAACCTTTGGAAAAATACTTCAGCCATGAGTTAATGCTTTTAGGAGAAGGGTAGAAACTTTGAATTTAAAAAAAACTTTCAGCAGAGGCACTTTATGTCCCTATATGTTTTCTTTAAACTCTGTTCTGCCTACAGATCCACAAAGCATTAACCAAAATTTTTTTTTAGCAGAGGGCAGTGTGCCAAAGGATTGTACAGGATAGGCATACTGCTGTCAATCAGTGTTCCACTATACAAATATAAGCTTTCAAGACTCAACAGGTTAAATATTTATATTTCCTGTTAAAATAGTTAACCAATTCCTTTTGGTCCAGGAAGAAGATTTCAGTTGACAGTTTTCTGCCATATAATGTACATGTGAAGCTCATTCTTTTTAAAGTTTGTTTATAGTTCACTTTCACATACAACAACATCTGTCCCATGTTTTGAGAATTTAGTTGAGAATGATTGTGCAATTCCATAACAACGACTTGTATTTATATAGCACATTTAATATAGTAAAACATCCCAAGGTGCATCACAGCAGCATTATCAGACAAAATTTGGCACAAAGCAACATAGGAGATACCAGGGCAGATGACCAAAAGCTTGGTCAAAGATGTATGTTTTAAGGAACATCTAAAAGGAGGATAGAGTGGTGGAGAGGTTTAGGGTGGGATTTCCAGAGCTTAAAGCTTTGGCAGCTGGAGGCATGTCAATGGTGTAGTGACTAAAATCGGGGATGATCAAGGCTAGAATTGGAAGAGCACAAATATCTCAGAGGGTTGTAGGGTTGGAGGAGATAATACAGATAGAGAGGGATGAGGCCATGGAGGGATTAGAAAACAAGGAAGAGAATTTTAAAATCAAGAAATTGCTTAACCAGGAATCAAGGTCAGTGAGCACAGGCATGATGGGGGAAGGGGATGGGTCGAGTTAGGACACAGGCAGCAGCGTTTTGGATGACCTCAGTCAGGAGTGCATTGGAATAGAGGTAACAAAGGCATAAATGAGGATTTCAACAGATGATGAGCTGAGGCAGGGGCGGATATGGGTGATGTCACAGAGAATTACCTTCCCTTTAATCCAAAGCGTTCAACATGAACCACAATGCCGTTACTTTACTCTAGTATCTGTGACAAATCTGTGTACATTTTTGCCCTTCAAATAAAATGTCCCCAGGGTTTGCTCATGATGCAGACCTACCAACTCTTCAGCATTTAATTGAAGTTTTACAAGTGAAATCATCCTCTCTTGCCCTCCCATATATAGTGACTGCATCAGTAATACCTGGAATTTCTCTTGCTATCCACTGAAGAGAAACTGGAGAAAGGAAAAGAGAAAAACTTGGACTTATATAGCACCTTTCATATCCTCAGGACCAAGAGCACCTTACTGCCAATGAAGTACTTCTGAAAAGTTGTCACTGTTGTAATGTATAGAGTATGATAGAGTGAGAACTATCCCACCATTCATAGCAGTAATGAAGGTAACCTATTAAAACTATAAGGTCTGTAGGTTAAAGGACTGCCATTATCATCAGTTCTCGGATAATCCTGCATCCATTGTGTTATCTAGCTTTCTCTCAGTGGACAGTGAGAAAAAGCAAGGAAAAAAACTTGCAGCCAATCTTGCTGTTAAGAGAGAAATAGCAAAATGTAGAAAATAGAAAAAAATATTAATAGAAAGAATAAATAAAAGGAGACAGAAAATCAAGAAAGATGAGAAAAAGAAGAAAATAAAAATGGAAAGATAATGAAAAGAGGGAGAAAAACGACAAGGAAGAGAAGACAAGGTAGATGAAGACAGAGGAGAAAAAATCTATTAAATTCATATTTCTAATGCAGTGAAAGGTGCATTATGAGCTCAATTTTCACAATGATGCAAGTGGCAATTTAGATGAGCCACGTTTTTACTGCCTGCTGCAGTTGTGAAGTTGGATCTGTGCATACAAGTGTGAATGTATACACTAGGCACAGCTCAAGGCCTACCTCACTGAGGTGGTTTTTAAAAATGATTGAAAATAATTGAGAAGATTGTTCTTTTCAATCATTAAAACATAAATGGTGATCCAGTAAGCTACCAGAATTTCTTTTCACTTTAAAAGTTCACCTTTTTTGTCAAAGCTTTGCATCAGTTCATTTTATACTGTAGTTTATGCCTAGCCTTGCTAGTGTGAGGCCACCGTGTCCAGGTGATTTCTGATGGGTAAACATGCTTCTTTGTGCAGTTACCAAGACATACAATTCAGTTGGTCTAACTTTAACTGAAGAAACTCAGTTTCCTGGAGCATCCATAATCAGCAAACCCCAATTAAAGCAGGTGGCAAATCAGGTTACTGTTTTAAATCTTGTTGATCTTTCTGATCCACTGCCTCCACAATATGGCTGCATAGCAACTGAAAGTCTAAATTCTGCCCAATGTTAACAGCTCTGAGATGTTAAGAAGTACCCAACCTACTTACATTTCACTTGCAATTGACGAATTCCTAGACATAGACTTTGGTGACAATTCATAATCGCTGTCTGAGCGATACAAGAAGGATTCTCGTCGTTGGTTGTGGCTTGGGAAATTAGTGTGCAATACAAGTCCTGATCCAGGGCTTGCCTGAGGATCCAATGGACTCCGGCCTGGAGAGGGACCATTCTCCACATCAAAACTATTAGAAAACACACAAAACAGAGCCTTATTGACACATGTTTATATAGATTTTAATGGTTATCAATGAATCTAACAAATTATTACATGTATTTTTGCTCTTTTGCTTGAACCACATGTCATTTAATACCCTGCAGCTTAGTATGGTAGGTGGGTGGCCTGATTCTAGGCCTCTGCCAATGGAACTTTGAGCTTGCCACCAGGAAGTACATGAGAGAAACCAAACAACAAATTCAGTTATTAAACACGAAGAACTGTACAGTTCTTCAAATCGATTATACAAAATTTATCATATGCAAAAAATGTAGAGCTGCAGGTATTCTGGTAAGTAATCAGAAAAGCCGTAAGAGAACTTGTAATAATTAAGAGATTGCATCACATCTCATGAAGCAACAAAAACATGTCAGAACTGCTACATCAGTTAGCAGTATGGATAGAAATACCCTGAAAATACTTGATGGTCTTTGGTTTGAAACAAATAAAGACGTCTTACTCAGAGGTTGTTCTTAGACAGATGGAAAAAATTAGTTGAATAGGCTAATTAAATCCACAAGCACTTTATATATTCAGCAATTGGAAACAAGATCCTAAGCAATATAGCCCTCTGTCGCAACTCTCTGTACCTTAGCTAGATCATTGGGCTCTGGAAGAAAGGTGAATCAATCAACAAGTACTTGTATTTATATAGCGCCTTTAATGTATTAAAATGTCCCAAGGTGCTTCACATGGGCATGATAAAACAAGATATGACACCGAGTCACATAAGTCTCATAACGCAAGTAATGAAGAAGGCTAATGGAATGCTATCCTTTATTTCGAGAGGAACTGAAAATAAAACTAAGGATGTTATGCATCAGGTGTACAGGGCATTAGTGAGACCACGTCTAGAATACTGTGTGAAATTTTGGTCTCCTTATTTAAGGAAGGATGTATTGGAGGCAGTTCAGAGGAGGTTTACCAGTTTGATACCTGGTATGAGCAGGTTGTCTTATGAGGAAAGGTTGGACAGACAGGGCTTGTTTTCACTGGAGTTTAGAAGGGTGAAGGCAGACTTGATTGAAGTATGTAAGATCCTGAACGGTCTCGACAGGGTGAATGTGGAAAGGATGTTTCCTCTTGTGGGTGAGTCCAGAACTAGGGGGCACTGTTTTAACATTAGGGGTCGCCTTTTTAGGACAGAGTTGAGGAGAAATGTTTTCTCTCACAGGATTGTGCGACTTTGGAACTCTCTGCCTCAGAAGGTGGTGGAAGTGGGGTCATTGAATATTTTTAAGGTGGCGGTAGATAGATTCTTGTTAGGCAAGGGAATCAAAGATTATCGGGAGTAGATAGGAGTGTGGAATTGGAGACACAAACAGATCAGCCATGATCTTATTGAATGGCGGAGCAGGCTCGAGGGGCTGAATGGCCTACTTCTGCTCCTAATTCAAATGTTCATAAGGGGATATTAGGGAAAGTGACCACAAGATGGTGAAATAGGTTTTAAGGAGTGTCTTAAAGGAGGAAAGCAAGGTAGACAGATGGAGAGGTTGGGGGAGGAAATTCCAGAGCTTAGATTCCATGCAGCTGAAGGCATGGCCAAGAGTGCTGGAATAATTAAAGTCAGGGATGCTCAAGAGGCCAGGATTAGAGGAGCATGGGTATCTTGGAAGGTTGTGGGGCTGCAGGAGATTACAGATATAGGGAGGGATGAGGCCATGGACAAATTTGTAAACAAGGATGAGAGTTTTAAAATTAACTGGGATCAAATCAAAGCAGAAATAGTCATTAAGATGCAGAACAATGGTACTAGGAAAAGACTTCTACAAAAACAAAAGTTATATTGAAAGCTTGGATCTGCATAACTACAGCAAGTGAATGGTAAAACATCTGAAACAAATGAGTATACATAAAGAAATGGAATAGTTAGGCAGGAAATGTAGTAAATGAAACTCATTAAATTTTAGAAAGCTTCTGAAAAAAATAGGAAGTACTGTGGAAAACATCATGCTAGAAGGAAAGAAACATGTCTGTCCTGCTTGGAGTCAAGAGTGTAATATATTTAGTAAAATAAACCATTTCCCAATCAAATGCACAAAGTCCAAAAAGTGGAACAAGGCACACAGTGGCTATAATTTGTAGATGAAGCTACTTGTGACTCAGGTCAAATACACATTTCTTCAATTGAAGTTTTTGCATTTGTAGAAGACCGAGACACTGACAATTGCATGCTAACATATTTAAACAGAAAAGGCAGACTTTAGTTAGACTGTGATAGTACTGTCAATTTTCAACTTGGCTAAGAGCTTCAGGATTCTAAAACTTCAAAGCTCATGTTCAACAAAACAGAAATAAAAGCCATTGGTTTAAAAACTCCCAGGAATGACAAAAAAACAGACACGACCTAAAAATAGTGCCAAGTTGATACAGACCTGGTGTAGGTACTAAAGTCATTCACAACATGCAATATGTGACAGTGAATCACAGATTATAATAGATGGTTCATGAAAACTCAAAATTATTACTCAAAGATAAAGGATACTAAAGATGTTACTCAAACTAAAGGTAGATAGGGATCTGATGGTTTATATCTAAGGATCCTGAGGGAAATTAACGAAGAGTTAAAATTTTGACGATAACTTTCCAAGATGCCATGGTGAGGAAAACTGCTGGAGACTGGAGGGTGAAAAATGTGACATTGTTGTCCAAAGAAAACAGGGATAATCAAGGAAATTAGACCAGTCAATCTTACTTTAGTTTCTGATAAACCACTAGGAGTGGATTTTGTCTTCCTGTGACTGACACCAAGCAGGTGGAGCAAAACTAACTGTATTTCTGGGTACAGGTAATTATTCTATCCCTTATATGCCCCCAGCACAGGCCCAATCCTTGGCAGGGCCTTGCCCTGGAGTTAGAAATACAACTGCTGTTGAAGACTTTAGAGGCCACCAACAGAGGTCTGGCCTAACTGCTGCCCAAAGAAAAACACACCAGGAAAGTCTCCAGGCTCGAAGATACATAGGGAGACTGGAAAAATAACTTTACTTTGGCCCTCCTTTGCGTTGCTGCTGGTCTCCTCAGAACCTCCAAACTGGAAGGAGGCACAGGCAAGCACCAGGCTGACCAACAACCTTTTATTCACACCCAATAAAATGGATGTCCTTCCAGCATAGGTGAAGGAAAATGAGACAGGAGGGCTGAGAACTCCCTCTTGCAAGTCTGACCCATGTCTTCACTCCAGGCACAACTGTCAATCAATGAATCACTAACTTCAGCTTGATTCTTTGACCTATGTCAAATAGCTTGACTGATTTATTTCAAGATCTGAAGATATGCGAAACAAAAGTCTTCAACACACTGTGCTCTTATAACCATTTAAACACTTTCTTAAAAATATACATAGCATACTGGTAAGTAGATTGAATTGATGCTGTAATAATCCAATTGACAACAAATTAATACTGATGATTCCACATTCAATTCACATTATCATAGAATCATAGAATGGTTACAGCACAGGAGGAGGCCATTTGGACCACTGTGTCCATGCCAGCTCTCTGCAAAAACAACTCATCTGTTCCCACTTCCCTGCCCTTTCCTCAAAGCCCTGAAAATTTTCTCTCTTCAGGTGCTTCTCCAATTCCCTTTCGAAAGTTACGATTGAATCTGCCTCCACTACACTCTCAGGTAGTGTTTTCCAGATCCTAACCACTTGCTGTATAAAAAAGCTTTTCCTCATGTCACCATTGATTCTTTTGCCAAACACCTTAAATTGGTGTCCTCTGGTTCTCCTTCCACTGATGAACCGATGGAAGGTCACAGACCTAAAACATTAACTGTTTCTCTCTCCATAGATGCTGCTGCACCTGCTGAGTATTTCTGACACTTCTGTACTCATTTCAGATATAAAAACCTTGGGGGCAATTTTAGAGATCAAAAATGGGTGGGTTTGCATCAGGTGAGATATAAAAACTTTAAAATTCTAAAACCCGACCCCAATCCGCCTCCTTTATGGTTTTGTGAGCTGGCACAGGAGGCGGGTTGGCCATTTATAACAATATATTATAATGAGACCGGGAGCCTCACATATAACCTACCTTACAGGTTTAACTGTACTTGGGTTTCTAAGACTCTGGAAACCCAGCTACTTAAGGGAGGCGAGGACAGCTTTGGAGAAAAGATAAGTGCCTTTCCAGCACTGCTTGTAAGCCAGAAGGAGCAGGTGTGCTTCCTCCCAGCCCACCAAGCTACATTTTCTGCTGCCATCATACCCCCACCCACAATCGGACCACACCCCCATCCAAAGACACCCCTGGGACCAGAGATTGGACCTCCCCCATGATCTGAACCTTTCCTCCTTCCTGGGGTCGGGAATTGGATTTCCCCCACCCCAGCCCCACCCCCTCCCAGCCCCCCACACACCCACAATCTCAGCAGCAGGCTCCCTATCCGCTCTTGTGGCCTCCTCTAGCATTCTCCCAGTCCGACAGGGAGCCAAGTCTGTGGTTTACAGCAGAGAATTCCACATTCCTACGTTCTGTAAAGGAATTTTTCTGACTACTTTAATTATTTTTGGGAATATCTTCAATTTATGGCTTTCTGTTGCTGTCTCACCAATTAGTAGAAACAATCAATCAATCAATATTTACCCTAATAACACTTCACAATAGCAAGAACCTTTCTGCATTGTATAATTTATATTTTTCTTCAAAATCACTGAATAAATGCAAGTGGTTTTGACAAATCTGTTTTCATTTGTTAACAATCACACCATGTATCATCATAAAATGAATGAAAATTTTCCAATCTATCACTTACATGCGCCACCATTATGACAAAGACAATACATGTGCAAGACCTTGATAGTTCAGTAATATTTACCACAAATTTCTTTTCAGAGGTATACATTCTTGGTATTTACTTAAATTACAGTTAAAGTCATTTAATAGGGTCAGAATGGCAGTGGGAGAGGGACATGCAGACTCCCTCCCTTATAATTACAGAGGCTCATAGCAGGGATTGGGCACAAGTTTTAATTGAATCTGTTTGCTCACTACACAGAAGAAAGTTTTATAAAACATAAACAGAAAATGCAGGAAACACTCAGTAGGCATTTCAGTATCTGTGAAGAGAACAGGCATGTTAACATTTCAAATGTGGAGCCTTCATCAGATCTGTGGATAACTGGCCCATGGAGAACCCCCCCCCCTCCGCACCCCCACCACCCTTCCCTTGCCAGTTCTGAATGAGTTGCTTGGTGCCCAGGCTAATATTAGTTAGGAAGAAACTGCCGATGCTTTTGTAAGTAAACCCAGTTCCTTTTAAAACAAGCATTACATCTGACTACTGCTGTAGATACTCACTACCGAACTTGTGTGAAGCTGGCCCTGAGCCTACACCCAGCCTCCTCTCCCGCCTCCCCTGCCTTTAGAAAAGATGATTATTCTCCTGAAACAGAAAATGGTCTGACAAGCACTCTTTTTCATCAAGACATTGTTATCCCCTTAAACACTTAGAGAAATGTGCATACAAAACACCCAGACTAAAAAGATCCCTTTTTATCTGGAATTTAAGGTGTGTTATTTAATTTTGATAGGGCTTTAAATTGTTCAAGAAACTTTATTGACTTTAGCAGGTTACGATAAGCTCTAAAACACTTCTGTTGAAATGTCATCATCCTGAAACGCTAACTCTGGTCTACATTTAATGGGCTGGAAAGTTGAGGCCGAGCTTGCCTCCACCAGCCCTGGAAGCCACAGAACAATTTGGCATGACTTGGGCAATTAGTTGCCTGAGGTTGTGACTTCCGCCCCCATGAGGCAGTATGCCCCGCCTCCAAGAGCTTTTGGCTAACTAGAGGGATGGCCTTTTCCACTGGGGGAGGGGCCTCTGTGGGGTACAGGGTGCATGAGCAGGAGGGACCCCTGCCCCCTCAACCTAAGCCTGCAGTTGTGGCAGGAAGAGGGCTTTAAGTGCCCATTAAGTAGCCACTTAAGGGCCTCATTCGACTCAAAGGCGGGTGGGCCGCTCGATACCTACCCTGCCACTGGCAAAGTATCAACAGAGGCAGGTAGGTGATGGGCATGGCGGCCCCGCCATCCCACATGATTTTGCACCCCTCAGCCCACTGCTGGGGTGTTGGGGGGCATAAATTTCCTGCCTTTGTTACTCTCTTCACAGACGCTGCCTGACCCGCTGAGTATTTCCAGCTTTTTCTGTTTTTATTTCTGATGAGCTCTATTTGTAGATAACAATTTATTATTTAGTGATTTATAGATGTCAAAGCATGATTGGAATTCTAGAATCTGTGGTCAGTGAGTACTTGTTTAAACTTTGATAATGGGCTTTAGTTAGGAAGGATGCCTTACAAAGGGTACATAGGAGATTTACTAGAATGGTACCAGGGATGCAGGTCTTCAGTTATGTGGAGAGACTAGAGGAGCTGGGGCTGTTTTCGTTCAAACAGAGAAAGTTAAGAGGAAATTTAATAGAGGTGTTCAAAATCATGAAAGGTTTTGATAGAGTAAATAAGGAGAAACTATGTCCAGTGGCAGAAGGGTCAGTAACCAAAGGACACAGATTTAGTAATTGGCAAAAGAACCAGAGGCGACATGTGGAACTTTTTTTTTATATGCAGTGAGTTGTTACGATCTGGAATGCATTACTTGAAAGGGTGGTGGAAGCAGATTCAATAATAACTTTCCAAAGGGAATTGGATAGGTATTTGAAGGGGAAATATTTTCAGGGCGATAGGGAATGGAACTAACTGGATAGCTCTTTCAAAGAGCCAGCACAGACACTAAGGCCGAATGGTCCACTTTAGTGCTGCATGGTTCCATACCTTACCTTATCTATTCTGCATGTGCATTGTCCATGTTACTGTACTAGGGTTTAGCCCAAACTTAAGGACCTTGCAGTCAGTTTACACTTTAATTGAGGCTTGGTTTGTCCATTGATCAGAAGCAGAATTAATTTATGCTCTAAATAACCAAGGATTCCTGATACCAATTGGAGCTCTCTTATCATTATTCCAGCTCAGATAAGCTAATGTAATTATGGCTACAACCTGAAACCTTTCTGGTATGTTCTGCCAACTACTCTCTGTTTGGGATAGAAATGCAATACTGTACTAATGTGCCTCCTGTCTTGCCGTAGTCATGTGATCTCTACCATGAGGCACTCACTGCAGGCATCCATCAGAAGACAGTTCAATAAAGAAACAGTACAAGCACAACTTGTCCGGTGATCTCGTAACACTTTCCATTTTAAGCAGTTGAACCACTTGGGAGTCTAACTTTATCTCATTTGTGACAAACTGTGACAATGATGTCACCCAAAATTGATGCAATGATGCATTTCAACATAATTTATGTAATATTCTCTTAAAAAGAAAAACATCTTTTAGTGAAGCCAGCATCTATTTAAATTAAAAGAAACGTATGCCAGTAATTTCCGCAGGGATTCTCCCAATCTCCCACCATAATATCAATGGAAATCTCAGAGAAAGAGTTTAAACAGCCATTAGCACCATATCTCTGAGTTTTCTGTTGATTTTCCACCAAAGGGAAATCCCTGCTGAAATTCTAGCCCATAGCATTACTTATTATGTTAGAAGTGTTGTGTGCAGAATATGCAAATATGCAATTAGATAGAACAGTGCTAGAAACTATTTTGCACTGTTGGGGCTGAGGTTTGAGTCCAGCCCAGACTGATGTCATGAAATTCTCCTCTCTCTGTTGGCTGCAAGACTCCTTTGTGAAATGACAGTTCAGAGAGATAACTAAGACCAACAGGGCAATAAGACTAGATGATTTTGAATATCCCAAGACAGTCAGGAATAAAGGTAATGCGCTTGAAAGATCACCCGTACTGCATTACTGTGACATTTTCCTTACCAGTCAGCCAGCTTCCAGACTCTCCAAGTGAAATTTCTTGCATGAATATAGTACATTTCACAACCTCAGAACATCCTAAAGCACTTCACTTAGCCACTCTTTTAATGTAGAGAAACAGCAAGGTCCCACAAACAGCATTGAGATTGATGGCCAGACAAAAAGCCTATAATTGCGCAAAGATGAGAGGCAGGTCAGAAAATTGGACAGAATATAAAAAACAGCAAAGAATAATTAAAAGATTGATAAGGAAGGTAAAATTAGAGTACGAGAGAAAGCTAGCTAGAAATACAAAGATAGATAGTAAGAGTTTCTATAGATATTTTAAAAAGAGTTAACAAAATGAGTGTTGGTCCTATAGAAAGTGTGTCTGGGGAATTAATAATGGATAATAAGGTGATGGCAGATGAATTGAACAGATATTTTGCATCGGTCTTCACTACTGAGGATACAAGTAACATCCCAGTATTAGCTGTAAGTCAGGAAATGGAAGGGAGGGAGGAACTCAAGAAGTGGTACTGAACAAATTGTTGGAGCAGCATGCTCTTAAGTCCCTGGGTCCTGATGGACTTCATCCTAGGTGTTAAAAGAAGTGGCTAGTGAGATAGTTGATGCGTTAGTTTTAATTTTCCAAAATTCCCCAGATTCAGGAAATGTTCTGTAGATTGGAAAATAGCGAATGTAACTCCTTTATTCAAAAAGGGAGGGTGACAGAAAGCAGAAAACTACAGGCCAGTTAGCTTAACATCTGTCTTACGGAAAATGTTAGAAGCTATTATTAAAGACGATATAGCAGGGCATTTAGAAAAATTCAAGGTAATCAGGCAGAGTCAACATGATTTTGTGAAAGGGAAATCATGTTCAACCAATTTATTGGAGTTCTTCGAGGGAGTTACATGTGCTGCGGATAAAGGGGAACCAGTGGATGTATTGTACTTAGATTTCCAGAAGGCATTTGATAAAGTGTCACATCAAAGGTTATTGCAGAAAATAAAAGCTCATGGTGTAGGGGGTAACATATTGGCATGGATAGAAGATTGGCTAGCGAACAGGAAACAGAGAGTAGGCATAAATGGGTCATTTTCTGGTTGGCAAGATGTTATGAGTGGTGTGCCACAGGGATCTGTGCTGGGGCCTCAACTTTTTACAATTTATATAAATGACTTAGATGAAGGGACCAAAGGTATGATTGCTAAATTTGTTGATGACACAAAGATAGGTAGGAAAGTAACTTGTGAAGAGGATATAAGGGAGCTACAAAGATATATTGATAGATTAAGTTAGTGGGCAAAGACCTGGCAAATGGAGTTTAATGTGGGAAAGTGTGAAATTGTCCACTTTGGCAGGAAGAATAAAAAAGCATAAAATCGAAATGGTGAGAGTTTGCAGAGCTCTGAGATGCAGAGGGATCAGGGTGTCCAAGGGCATGAATCACAAAAGGTTAGTATGCAGGTACAGCACATAATTAGGAAAGCTAATAGAACGTTATCGCTTATCGCGAGGGGAATTGAATACAAAAGTAGGGAGGTTATGCTTCAGCTATACATGGCATTGGTGAGACCACATCTGGAGTACTGTGTACAGTACTAGTCTCCTTATTTAAGGAAGGATGTAAATGGATTGGAGGCAGTACAGAGAAGGTTTACTAGACTAATACCTGGAATGGGCGGGCTATCTTACGAGGAAAGATTGGACAGGCTAGACTTGTATCCATTGGAATTTAGAAGAGTAAGAGGTTACTTGATTGAACCATATAAGATCCTGAGGGGTCTTGACAAGGGGGATGTGGATAGGATGTTTCCCCTTGTGCGAGAATCTAGAACTAGGGGTCACTGTTTAAAAATAAGGGGTCGCCCATTTAAGACAGAGATGAGGAGAAATCTTTTTCTCTCAGAGGGTTGAGTGTCTTTGGAATTCTCTTCCTCAAAAGGCAGTGAAAGCAGAATTTTTGAATATTTTTAAGGCAGAGGTAGATAGATACTTGATAAGCAAGGGAGTGGAAGGTTGTATAAACAAACTCAAGCAGAGAAAAAAAAGCATTTGAAATGCCTATTGCACAGTTATGTAAACAGACAGAGTGCTGGAAGCTAGAAAAACATACAAGCACCGCTAAACACCTGCTCCTGTCAATCGAAGTAGTCAAGAGAGATTTTTTTAAGGGAAAGGAGTACAAAGTCACAGAACCAAGTCTTAAAGTAAGTCTTGAAGTAAAAGAACAGCAGGAAGATGGATACGAAATTTCTCAGCATGAACTGGAAGGCCATGGATATCCTATCCAAGTTCCAACTTTTCAAACAGAGAATGCAGTTGTGCTTCACAAACCAAGTAATTACAGAACCAGAAAAACAGGCAGTAAAAATACTAACAGCAATTATAAATGAGGGATTAGACAGAATCAATACCTCAGGTTTATCTGATGAGGACCAGAAAGATCCTACAAAAATATGGTAAGTGCTAGAAGATCAGCCCAGATTAAGAGTGAATTTTAGAATTCATTACATGGAATTGATGTCCTACAGCCAACAGCCACAGTAATCAATAGACCAGTTTGTTGTCAGATGCCATCGTAAGGGCAATGAATGCGACTTTTCAAAAGGTGAGCTGTTGGACTGAATAATGGAACTGGTGATTGTATCAACACCCATTGAAGCATTTCAGAAAGACTTCTTGGAGAGAAAGAAAGGTCACAGCATTGATGCATTGCTGGAAGATGGCAGGAAATACGAAGCCAATGTCGCTGGACAACAGCACCTGCAAGCACTAGATGAAGCCAACAGTATCAGCACCATAACCAGGTTATTTGTCCAGGGATTAGCAAAGAAGAAAAATAGTTTCTCTTTATAAATTTTGGGCTGAATGTATCTTGTATGTGATGATGAGTCATACAGATCATAAAAGTCCTAGGCTTGATCCCTGGTCTGCTCTGAGTTATGTGATCATAGCTAGGGTGATAGTGGGTATCACAGTTAACCTAGGTGCTTCGGGGCTAATGATCAGGAAATAAAATCAGCCATAGTTTTCCTTCTTCATTGGTATCCAGTGATCCCAGTTACCAAAGTAGTTGATGAGGGTTGCAGGGAACTATAAGATAGTAACTGATTGCAGTGAAACGGTTCAAAACATTCTTATTGTTTAGGTCTCTTACTTGGATCATTTATAATTAGGGACTGGAAAAAGTCCCTCCTTCAGGCCTGGTCAATTAAAAGATTTGTCTTACTGTAATTCAAAATTCTTTTCACCGTGACGTACTGCAGGGTTGTAATGAATAGATTTTAAAATTGGTGGTTAGGATTATGCTTGCATGTAATTTATATTTTGGCAATCTATATAATACAAAGCATTCAGAAAACAAGCAAATTAAATTTGTACCTCACAATGTCCATCACCAAGAGTGGCTCGGTAGCACCACTACTGACCGAGCTGGCCAAGTCCTAAAGGACATAGCTGCCAGACTGGGTCTGCGGCAGGCGGTGAGGGAATCAAGAAGAGGGAAAAATGTACTTGACCATGTCCTCCCGAATTTGCCTGCCGCAGATGCATCGGTCCATGACAGTATTGGTAGGAGTGACCACCGCGCAGTCCTTGTGGAGACAAAGTCCCGTCTTCACATTGAGGATAGTCTCCATCGTGTTGTGTGGTATTACCACTGTGCTAAAAGGGATAGATTTCGAATAGATCTAGCAATGCACAATTGGACATTCATGAGGCGCTGTGGGCCATCAGCAGCAACAGAATTGTACTCAATCACAATCTTTAACATCATGGCCTGGCACATCCCCCACTCTAGCATTACCAACAAGCCAGGGGATCAACCTGGTTCAATGAAGAGTGCAGGAGGGCATGCCAGGAGCAGCACCAGCCATACCTCAAAATGAGGTGTCAACCTGCTGAAACTACAACACAGGACGACTTGCATACTAAACAACATAAGCATCATGCAATAGACAGAGCTAAGCGATCCCATAAGTAACGGATCAGATCTAAGCTCTGTAGTTCTGCCACATCCAGTCGTGAATGGTGGTGGACAGTTAACTGGAGGGGATGGCTCCACAAATATCCCCATCCACAATGATGGGGGAGCCTAGCACATCAGTGCAAAAGATAAGGCTGAAGCATTTGCAACAATCTTGAATACATGATCCATCTTGGCCTCCTCCTGAAGTCCCCAGCATCACAGTTGCCAGTCTACAGCCAATTTGATTCACTCCGTGTGATATCAAGAAACGACTGAAGGCACTGGATACTGCAAAGGCTATGGGGCCTGACAACATCCCGGCAATATTACTGAAGACCTGTGCTCCGGAACTTGCCGCACCACTAGCCAAGCTGTTCCAGTATAGCTACAACACTGGCATCTGCCCAGCTATGTGGAAAATTGCCTTGGTAAGTCCTGTACACAAAAAGCAGGACAAGGCCAACCCAGCCAATTACTGTCCCAACACTCTACTTTCGATCATCATTAAAGTGATGGAAGGTGTCGTCGACAGTACTATCAAGCGGCACTTGCTTAGAAATAACCTGCTTAGTGATGCTCAGTTTGGTTTCTGCCAGGGCCACTCAGCTCCTGACCTCATTCCAGCCTTGGTTCAAACATGGACAAAAGAGCTGAACTCAAGGCGTGAGGTGACAGTGACTGCCCTTGACATCAAGGCAGCATTTGACAGAGTATGGCATCAAGGAGCTCTAGCAAAACTGGAGCCAACGGGTATCAGGGGGAAAACTCTCTGTTGGTTGGAGTCGTACCCGGTGCAAAGGAAGATGGTTGTGGTTTTTGGAGGTCAATCATCTCAGCTCCAGGACATCACTGCAGGAGTTCCTCAGGGTAGTGTCCTAGGCCCAACCATCTTCAGCTCCTTCATCAATGACATTCCTTCAATCATAAGGTCAGAAATGGGGATGTTCGCTGATAATTGCACAATGTTCAGCACCATTTGCGACTCCTCAGATACTGAAGCAACCCCTGTAGAAATGCAGCAAGACCTGGACAATATCCAGGCTGGGGTTGATAAGTGGCAAGTAACATTCGTGCCACACAAGTGCCAGGCAATGACCATCTCCAACAGGACAGAATTTAACCATCTCCCCTTGACATTCAATGGCATTAGGATCCCTGAATCCTGCATTATCAACATCCTGGGGGTACCACTGACCAGAAACTGAACTGGAGTAGCCATATAAATACTGTGGCTACAAGCGCAGGTCAGAGGCTAAGAATCCTGCAGTGAGTAACTCACCTCCTGACTCCCCAAAGCCTGTCCACCATCTACTCGGCACAAGTCAGGAGTGTGATGGAATACTCTCCATTTGTTTGGATGGGTGCAGCTCCAACAACACTCAAGAAGCTCGACACCATCCAGGACAAAGCAGCCCGCTTGATTGGCACCCCATCTGCAAACATTCACTCCCTCCACCACTGACACACAGTGGCAGCAGTGTGTACCATCTATAAGATGCAATGCAGCAACGCAGCAAGGCTCCTTTGGCAGCACCTTCCAAACCTGCGACCTCTCCACAAGGGCAGCAAATGCATGGGAACACCACCACCTGCAAGTTCACCTTCAAGCCACACACCATCCTGAATTGGAATTATATCGTCGTTCCTTTGTGGAACCTGAGGTGAGCCATCCTTGGACTAGGGGCGTGAGTTTGCTTGGTCAGTATGTTTCGCACACTGACTGTTCCTTAGGAATGTGCCATGTCTGGGTGATGAGATAAGAAGAGTGTTTTTGAAGCCTGATGTCTCTTTCTGTTGTTGCGCTGTACCAGCTGCAAGGCCAATGGTGAGATAGATATGTAAACGAAGGATTGAAAATTACAGTATCTTATTCGTTTGGAGCAAAAATTAAATTGTAATATTATTGGTGCTTTAGAATGCAAATTAAGGATTGAAATATTGTTGTAAGATTATTGGTTGCAGAATAGTATAATTGCCACTGTTTTACTGTAATTCTTTAGAACTTCGCACTGAGTCTCAATGTGAGCTCGACTGTGTTTGTTCTCCTTGTGCACAAGTTAATAAAGTAGATTGCGAGTACTCATCCGAGGAAGTTTGATTTATTTTACTATAGTTTCTTCCACACCTTAACTGTCGCTGCGTCAAAATCCTGGAACTCCCTTCCTAACAGCACTGTGGGCGTACCTATCACACAAGGACTGCAGCAGTTCAAGAAGGCAGCTCGCCACCACCTTCTTTAGGGATGGGCAATAAATGCTGGTCTAGCCAGTGACACCCACATCACATGAATGAATAAAAAAAAGTTTTGAAACTCGACAATTTTATGAGGTTTTCGAGATAGATGGCAAAATCATCTGCAGAGAAGTTAACGAAAAATATGCATAATCTCATAAAGGGAAATTTGTATTCCTTTTGTTATTGGTTCAGTTTATTGTGGAACAGAGCCAATTAGACCAGAAAGGTCCAAGGTTTATTCACTGGTTTGTATTGTCTTAGTTGATTTCAGCTGGACAGTAGTATGGGCACTACAATTAGCTTCATTTTCTTTGGGCTGGTGAATAGGAGAGTGTTGGGGAGACGTTAGAAAGGCTCTCCTGCCTGGCCTTTCCACCTGCCACCCTCCATAAACTTGAGCTCATCCAAAATTCTACTCCCCAAAATCTAACTCCCACCAACTCCTGTTCACATATCAGCACTGTGCTCACCAGCCTACATTGGGTCCCAGTCCAGCAACGCCTCAATTTTAAAAATCTCATCCTTGTTTTCAAATCCCTCCATGACCTTGCTCCTCCCTCTGTCTGTAATACCCTTCAGCCTCAGAAACTTCAGAGATCTCTGCATTCCTCTAATTCTGGCCACTTGAGCATCCCTGATTTAAATCATTCCACTGTTGTTTGCTGTGCCTGCTGCTGCCTAGCCCCTAACCTCAGGAATTTTCTCCCTAACCCTCTCTGCCTCTCTTTCCTTTTTGAAGACGCTCATTAAAACATACCCTTTCACACAGTACTGCATAGTATTTACAGCTCAGAAACAGACTATGACAGTGCTTATGCTCTAAGCAAGCCTCCTTACAGCCCTCTTCATCTATATCCATCAACATATCCTTGAATTCTTTTCTCCCTCAAGTTTCTTCTTAGCTTCCCCTTGGATGCAACTATGCCATTTGGCTCAACTTCTCTTTGTGGTAACTCGCTCCAGATTTCTAACCACTCTGAGTATAGGAGCTTTGCCTGAATTCCCTATTGAATTTATTGATGACTATCTTATATTTATGGCCCAGGTCTTGCCTGCAAATGGAAACATCTGTGGCTAAATTGGTTAACTGCCAAAAATGGACACAGGATCACAATGCCCACCCACCACTGGTAAAACATCCTGTATTGTCGCGGGGTGGAGGCAGGGGAAGCAGGACGCCCTCCAAACATATAGGCAAAAGGCAGTGGGAAGTTAATGCCAGGAGTAAAGCCCCGAGGACCTGGACCATTTTTGGCTCTGGCACACCGAGGGACTGAAACCATTGAAGATGACGATTTGCTCATACCTAATCCTCCTATTACATCCCACCTCCACCTCATTCCGCAATCTCTTCTGATTTACAAGCTGCACATGATGTAAGCATGCATGTCTTACTTCCCCCACTCTGCTCACGACAAGCTTACCCCTGTGCCTATTCCCTTTGAGATGCCCAGGAGGTGCAGTCTGACTATGCAGTGAGAGGTGGTGGCATAGTAGTATTGTCACTAGACTAATACCCAAGAGGTCCAAGGTGTTGCTCTGGGGACATGGGTTCGAATCCCACCACGGCAGAAGGTGGAATTTGAATTCAATTAATAAATCTGGAATTAAAAGTGAGTCTAATGTTGGCCATGAAATCATTGTCAAATGTCGTAAAATCCCATCTTGTTCACTAATCTGCTGTCCTTACCTGGTCTGACCTACATGTGACACCAGACGCTCAGCAATGTGGTTGACTTTTAAATGCCCTCTGAGATGGCCTAGCAAGCCACTCAGTTGTATCAAACGTTTAGAAAGTCAATAAGAAATGAAACCTTAGCATCGACCTAGGCTCCGGAAATAACAATGACAAACCCAGCCCCATTGACCCTGCAAAGTCCTCCCTTACTAACATCTGGGAGCTTCTGCCAAAGTTGGGAGATCTATCCCACAGACTAGTCAAGCAGCAGCCTGACACAGTCATACTCACAGAATCACATTTTAGACAATGTCTCAGACATCACCGGGCAGTGCCAGCACCATCCTTGGGTATGTCCTGACAGACCCAGGAGAGGTGGCTGCACAGTGGTATAAAGTCAGGAGGAAGTTGACCTGGGAGTCCTGAACATTGATTCCGGACCCCATGCAGTCTCATGGCATCAGGTCAAACACCGGCAAGGAAACCTCCTGCTGATTACGACCTACCACCACCCCCACCCCCCTCAGCTGATGAATCAGTGCATCTCCATGTTGAACATCACTTTGAGGAAGCACTGAAGGTGGCAAGGGTACACCTGAATGTACTCTGGGTGGGGGACTTCAATGTCCATCACCATGAGTGGCTCAGTAGCACCATTACTGATCGAGCTGGCCGAGTCCGAAAGGACACAGCTGCGAGACTGGGTATGCGGCATGTGGTGAGGGAACCAACAAGAGGGAAAAACATACTTGACCTCGTCCTCACCAATCTGCCTGTTGCAAATGCACCTGTCCATGACAGTATTGGTAGGAGTGACCACCGTACAGTCTTTGTGGAGACAAAGTCCCGTCTTC
Organism: Heterodontus francisci; assembly: GCF_036365525.1. Classification (NCBI taxonomy): domain Eukaryota; kingdom Metazoa; phylum Chordata; class Chondrichthyes; order Heterodontiformes; family Heterodontidae; genus Heterodontus; species Heterodontus francisci. Next base: position 69,262,455 of record NC_090378.1, read on the forward strand.
ACATTGAGGATACCCTCCATCATGTTGTGTGCCACTATCACCATGCTAAATGAGATAGACTTCAAACAGATCTAGCAACTCAAAACTGGGCATCCACGAAGCGCTTTGGGCCATCAGCAGCAGCAGCATTGTACTCAACCACAATCTGTAACCTTGTGGCCTGGCATATTCCTCACTCTACCATTACCAACAAGCCGGGGGATCAACCCTGGTTCAATGAAGAGTGCAGGAGGACATGCCAGGAACAGCACCAGGCATACCTCAAAATGAGGTGTCAACCTGGTGAAGCTCCAACACAGGACTAATTGCATGCCAAACAGCATAAGCAACGGATCAGATCTACGCTCTGCAGTCCTGCCACGTCCAGTCATGAATGGTGGTGGACAATTAATTGGAGGAGGTGGCTCCACAAATAACCCAACCTCAATGATGGGGGAGCCCAGCACATCAGTGCAAAAGACAAGGCTGAAGCATCTGCAACAATCTTCAGCCAGAAGTGCCGAGTGGATGATCCATCTCGGCCTCCTCCTGAAGTCCCCAGCATCACAGATGCCAGACTTCAGCCAATTTGAACATGTGCTCCAGAACTTGCCACACCCCTAGCCAAGCTGTTCCAGTACAGCTATGACAATGGCATCTACCTGGCAATGTGAAAAATTGTCCAGGTATGTTCTGTATATAAAAAGCAGGACAAATCCAATCTGGTCAATTACCGACTCACCAGTCTACTCTTGATCATGAATAAAGTGATGGAAGTTGTTGTCAATGCGGCACTTCTTTGCAATAACCTGCTCAGTGATGCTCAGTTTGGGTTCCAACAGGGCTATTCAGCTCCTAACCTCATTACAGCCTTGGTTCAAACATGGACAAAAAAGCTGATCTCAAGACATGAGGTGACAGTGACTGCCCTTGACATCAAGGCAGCATTTGACCGAATATGGCATCAAGAAGCCTTGCAAAACTGAAGCCAATGGGGATCAGGGGGAAAATTCTCTGCTGGTTGGAGTTATACCTAGCGCAAAGGAAGCTGTTGGATGTCAATCATCTCAGCTCCAGGACATCACTGCAGGAGTTCCTCAAGATAGTGTCCTAGGCCCAACCATCTTCAGTTGCTTCATCAATGACCTTCCTTTAATCATAAGGTCAGAAGTGGGGATGTTTACTGATGATTGCACAATGCTCAGTACCATTCATGACTCCTCAGATACTGAAGCAGTCCGTGTAGAAATGCAGCAAGACCTGGACAATATCCAGGCTTGGGCTGATAGTGGCAAGTAACATTCGCACCACACAAGTGCCAGGCAATGACCATCTCAAATAAGGGAGAATATAACCATCTTCCCTTGACATTCAACAGCATTATTATCACTGATACCCCCACTATCAACATCCTGGGGGTTACCATTGACCAGAAACTGAACTGGAGTAGCCATATAAATACCTGTGGCTACAAGAGAAGGTCAGAGGCTAGGAATCCTGAGGCGAGTAACTCACCTCCTGACTCGCCAAAGCCTGTCCACCATCTACAAGGCACAGGTCAGGAGTGTGATGGAATACACCTGCCTGGATGGGTGCAGCTCCAACAAAACTCAAGAAGCATGACACCATCCAGGACAAAGCAGCCAACTTGATTGTTTGTGAATGGGGTGCCATTCACTCCCTCGACCACCAACGCACAGTGGCAGCAGTGTGTATCATCTACAAACGCTCCTTAGACAGCACCTTCCAAACCCACAACCTCTACCACCTAGAAGGACAAGGGCAGCAGTTGTATGGGAACACCACCACCTGCAAGTTCCCCTCCAAGGCACCCACCATCCTGTCTTGGAACAATATCGCTGTTCCTTCACTGTCGCTGGGTCAAAATCATGGAACTCCCTTCCTAACAGCACTGTGGGTGTACCTACCCACTTGGATTACAGCGGTTCAAGAAGGCAGCTCACCACCACCTTCTCAAGGGCAATTCGGTATAGGCAATAAATGCTGTCCTTGCCAATGATGCCCACATCCCATGAATGAATAAAAAAAAGTCATGATAAAGGCACAGCACCATCAGCAGATTCTCAGATGCTGACAGTGAACGTAATTTAGAGGATGGCAGAGAGGTGAGATCTGGGCATAGCTGCAGCCAGGGAAGGGGGCAAGGATTGTGCAGGTACCAATGTGTCAGAGGGTGAGATGGTGCACAGGATCTGCTGCCACAGATGAGTGTACATAACATGGATGTGCATTGTGCATTGGGAAGACTGCCAGAAAGCTTCTGTTTAACATTAAAGACAACGGAGAAATTCAGCACGAACTTGGCACCGGCTTCCCACAGAGCTTGAAGCCCAACCTTTTCAACATGGAAGTGGTGGCGCACCCCGTATCCCGTTTGTACATTTGTGGACCTAACTATAATGCAGTGTCTGATAACCAATGTTGCAACTTCCATTGCAGCACAAGCACCCAATGTTTGAATACTGCAGTGGAAGCTGAGACTGCTATCATGCAAGGTCAGTTTGCTGCTGTCATGGCTGTGGATTACAGTGTGCAAATGGGCTTGCAGGGTGTCACAGCAGTCCAGCAATCTGTCCTCCCACAGATTATTAGGAATGCTGAGACTCCACTCCGGGTGGGGGGGGTGGGGAGGTGGTTGGGGAGGGGGGATGGTCTGGCAGTGGCTCTGTGGAGCACAAACCTGCTGTCCTCTCTCAGGATGACAGCTTCTGTTTTCCCACCTTTGCCACTCTGCCAGTTGTTATGATCCCCATGCGGACCAGAATCTACTGACTGACCCCAATTTAGGAAACAAAAACCAAATGGATAAGATTTCACATTTATAAATTTTACTTTCACACTCAAACCAAAACCAACATAAATTAAACATGAACTCAGTTAAATCGCAATCAATGTATGCCTATCATAAAGGTTACACACTAATTAGTGGATGCAACAAAGATAGTCCTTACGAGTCTTCTGGACAGGCTTATCAGTAAGATGGCGCCGCACAGTACCACCGTACAACAAAATCAGGAACTTTCTTCATCTTGTCGCCTCTCAAACAAGCTTGGCCTCACCCACAACCGTCCTGATGGCATGGTTCCGCTGATAACTTTTTAAGTCATCAAAGACAACTGCCGTAAGTCATTCACCAATGGTCAGCCCTCAGTTCAGGCTCCTCTGCCTGCAGTCAAAACAGCTATGCCAGCCTGCTGCTTTGTAGTCTGTTACAATTCCAAGCAGTTTCTCTACAGTACAAAAATCTGCAGCTCTCAGCTTGGCATTTTAAACAACAATTGGCCGTTTTTTCCTTCTTTCCGCTAGAGCTCTTCTAAAACCTGAAACCTGAGCTCTTGTTCATATCTCTGGTAAAAAAAACTGTTTGTTTTGTTAACCTGATTCTGACCTCTCAGAACATTGAAGCTTTTAGTTTCATTTTCAAATCAGGGTCTGTCTCAAAAAAAATCACACTTTGAATCCAAAGTCATGACACCCAACAGGTCAACTGCACAGAACACAGTCTGCACATGACGGCTCCATCACACAGTGCATTCGCTGTTGCCTGTCACCCAGTCAGCCCAGTTTACTGTCGCCCATGTCGAGATGGTGCAGTCCAAAGGTCGGCATCATCCTCCAAGCCCATCTTTAGTGCTATCCACTGAAAATCAGCAGCTTTCCACCAATTATGCTGCAGCCACTGGGGTAGCACTGCATGGGAACACACAGAGAGGGACAGGCACATGGAAGAGAAACCCTAAGGGAATGCACAAGAGTGATTAGTTTATGTTTGTATGCAAAATGGCATGATATCATTTATAAATTTAGTTTGAAATAGTTATTTTGTGGTGGCTTTAATTTTTTTAATGTGGGCAAGCAGATGCTGTGATGTTCAGTGACAGAAGAAAGGTAAAGTGTTGAACTGTTGGTGAATGGGGACTTGGGATTGCGGTTACTGGTATTGCACTCAGATGATTTGTTCACCATCAGCCTAGTAGAAAGGGGTTGTCTAGGTTGCATCCTCCCTTGTTTCTTTCTCCTCCTCCTCCTGCTCGTCGTACAGTTGGTGGCAAGAGCTGTCCCCTCATGATGGTGAGGTTGTCCAGCATGTAGCAGCTCGCCATGAAGCTTGACACCTGCTCTGTAGCGTACTGCAGGTCTCCTCTCCTGAGCAGTCCAGGTAGTGGAAATCTTATTCCAGAATGCTGATTGTCTGCATTTTCACACATTTTATTTGGCAGCATGGCTAATACATCTGGTATCTCTGACTGCTCCTGAATTCTGCTCAATTATTACCTGAGTATATACATCACATCCTGTCTGGAGATGGACAACAGTTTTAGACACACTCCTTAAAGGCATAGCACAACAATTACTGCACCCATACCTGGGAGCAATGGGTTTGTGCAGAAGCTTTGAAGTTAGGTAAAAACTACCAGCCACACCATTCTCTGTAGGTTTTGCACTTCAAAGAACTTTGGAAGGCACCAAATACTTGTAGAATTGTAGCATCAGCCAGTAGAAATCAACAAGAAATTAAACCATAAATAGTTGATAATCTCTTTCAATAGCACTGGTGTGTGAATGTTTTCTGTTTAACAAATGTTCAGCTGTGCGAGGTTAACAGAGAGGTCAACAGAGGGGTCAACAGAGGTTGGAGCGCTGAGTTTCAAAATGGCACCTGCAGCAGTGTTGCGCCCTGCTTGAGATCAGGATCTGCCTTCTCTGCATAATTCTGGCAGACATCAGCTGCACGAGTGTTAAAACACTCACCAAGATGGCATCTGGCGTGATTTGCGGCTGAATTGTGCATCCATGCATCAGATGCTATTTCAGTCCTCGAAAAGTACCCTTGGCGCTCAAATAATGAGCCCAATTTTGCACCCACCTTCACCAGATATATCCTATTAAACCCTTTCATAATCTTGAAGACCTTTATCAGGTCAACCTTCAGTCATTTTTCTAGAGAAAAGAGACCCAGCCTGTTCGTTTTTTCCCAATAAGTATAACACAGTAAATGAACCCCATTGCTTTGTTTGCTTTTTAAAAATGGTCTTATTAAGGTGCATCGCTACTTTTAGAGATTTGTGTATCTGTATCCCCAGATTCCTCTGTTCCCCACTCCATTTAGAATCTTATTTTCCAAGGAATATGTGGTTTCCAAAATGTACTAACTCACACTTTTGAAGTTCATTTGTCAATTGCACATCCATTCTGCAAGTTTATTAATGTTTTCCTGAATTTTGTAGCAGTCCTCCTCTGTATTAACTACTCCCCCAATTTGATGTTATCCACAAATGTTGATATTGTACTTCTGATTCCAGAGTCTAAATTGTTTATATAAATGGTGATCAACGGTGGTCCCAGCACTGATCCTTGTGCAACACCACTTCTCACCTTTTGCCAATCTGAGTAACTACCTTTAACCCCTACTCTCTGTTTTCTGTTTTGTAGCTACTTCCCTCCTGACTGCACATGTTCTGACCTTAGTCATGAGTCTGTTATATGGTACCTTATCAAAGGCCCTTTAAAATCCAAATATATTATATCGATTACAGTACCCTTATCTATGCTTTCTATTACTTCTTCAAAGCATTAAATAAGGTTGGTCAAGCATGACCTTCACTTTTGGAATCTGTGCTGACTAATCTTTATAATGTTTTCAATTTCTAGATTTTTTTCCTATTTCATCTTTGAATAAGGATTCCATTATCTTTTCTACTACAGATGTTAAGATAATTGGTTTATAGATCCCTGCACTTGCTCTATTGCCATTTTTAAATATAAGAATCACGTTAACAATTGGCTGACCTCTGGCATTATTCCCTTCCCTAATAAATGTCTCTATCTAATTATGCCTCTGCTATCACTTTCCTAACTTCTTTTAATATTCTCAGATGCAATCTATCCGGATCAGGGGTTTTATCCTCACTAAGTTTGACTAGTTTATCAATTATTTCCTCCCTTTCCATCTTAAATATCTTTTTTGATCTCTTCCTCTAATGTCATGTCTGCCATACTGGTTTCCCTGGTAAATACCAGGGTGCATAATGACAATAATTCTGCCATTTTGCTTTCATTACTTGTGAGTTTATTGTGAGGTAGTGGCCTTGTCCCAATCCTAATTTTTCTTTTGTTATTTATGTATCTGTAGAATAGTTTACTATTTCTTTATCTATTCCTTGATAATTTAATTTTGTACTTCCTTTGCTTTCTCAACTGTTATTTGACTTCTTTCCTAAACTCTTCTTATTCCCTTTTCTCATCCTCTCCTTTATCATCTTTGTACTTTGCATATGCCTTTTTCTTTAGTTTCAATTTGTCTTTAATTCTTCATTCATCTATGGTGTGTTAGTTAGTTTGTTCTTACTTTTTGGTGGGATATATTTCTCCTGGACTCTATGGATCACCATTTTAAATGTTTCCCACTGCTGTTCTATTTCTTAGTTTAATCATAAATTGTTCTCAAGTTCCTTCCCATCCCCTAAAAATCAGCTTTTTTCCAATTTATTATTTTGATCTTTGTCTTACCTATGACCACCTCAATCTTAAACCCTATTACATTGCAACTGTTATTGCCTCAATGTTTCCCGACGCTTTCTTCTCTTATCTGTTCTGGTTCGTTTCCTATTAGCAGATCCATCAGTACTCTCTCTCTTGTTGGGCTTTTAACATACTGGATAAGAAATGGCTCCTGCACACATTGTAAATACTCCATTCCCTGCACCCCTTTTGCTACCTCTTCTTGCAAGTTTATTTGGAGGCTGATAAAATTTCCCATGATTATTATTCTATACCCTTTACTTATTTCACATATTTACTTAGATATTTCTTCCTCGGCCATCTTTCCATTATTAAGTGGTCTGTAGTATATGCCTATTAGTGTGATCGATCTGTTCTTATCTTTTATTTCTACTTCTGTTAGTTATGTTCCTTTTTCCTACAGGCATTACATTATCTCTAATTAGTATTGCTATCCCATCCCCTTCTTCCTTCCCTATCCTTTTGGATAATGTCATAACCTGCAATATTTAGTTGCCAGTCCTGTTTTTTATGTAGACAATTTCGGTTATCCTAATTACATCTGATTCCATGCTATGGATTATTGCCTCCAGTTTTCCCATTTTATTTTGGATGCTGTGTACGTTGCTTTAGCTCTTATTGTTGTTGTTAATGTTGAAGGCACCAGCCGGCAGGGCCCATATCGGCAGAAAAGTAGGGGTGATCTTGTCCTCCAGGCGTGCAAAGGGAGCAGCTACAGGGCACTGTTTCCCACCTCCAGGTGGCTAAGAGAGTAAACCCCACAGGCGTCCCATTAGGCGATTAGTGTTCCCCTCAAGTTAGTATTTCGGGCAATTCCTGCAACCGAATAGGCCCCAGATGTATAGGCTTTTGTCTTTCCTCTGGACACCAGCCCACGAGGTTGAGAGGGGGGTGCAGATGCCAGGCAAGTCTGCACCTCCTGAAACCATGACTAGGCTACGCAGCAAAGAAAGGTAGCCTTTTGGCTTGGAAGGTGGAATGTGAGAATTATGTATCCTGGAATGAACAATGACTCACACTGCAGAGCTAGCGTTCACAAGACAGCCGTGATTATGAGCTACACAAGCTTTGTGTCGAGATTGCCGCACTACAAGAAGCCAGATTAGCCGACACAGGCTCTATTCAAGAGGCTAATTATACCTTCGACCGCCATGGAAAGGGTGCTGAAGATCACCGTGAGCATGGTGTAGGCTTCGCAGTGAGCAACCAGTTGACACAGTCAATTGAGCCATGAATAGCAACCTTGAAGCACCTCATCTCTCTGTGGTTATCAGGCACAGTCAACATCATATGCGTCTACATACCAACTCTGAAGGCCAGCATCTCAGATAAAGGGCATTGCTATGACTCCCTAGGTGACGTTCTGAGGAACATCCCAAATAACAAGAGGCTATTCATCTTGGATGACTTCAGTACACGTATTGGGGCAGACAGTAATTCATGCCCACCAAAGGGTGGGCAACATTAACGATAATGGACAAGGCCTTCTCGAGCTTTGTGACCTGAATGAACTCTGCATCACCAACACCTTTTTCCAGGGCAGACATCATCACAAGGTATCATGGCGACACCAAAGGTCTGGACATTGGCACCAACTAGACCAAGTCATCACAAGGAGGCACAATCTATCCAGTGTTCTACACACCCGCACCTACCAGAGCGTAGATTACGACACTGACCACTCAATTAGCAGCAGTAGAGAGAAGGTTCACCCTCGAAAGTTCCACAGCTCCAAACATGACGGCCCGCCACACATCAACATCCCTTGCACAAGTAATGATGTTAAATACCAGCACTTTACACTGTTGCTAGAACGCTTGCTACCCACCAAAGCCTTAACAGGAAGCACCAATGCTGGCATTGATGGAGCTTGTAAGTCACGAAGCTCAATCTCTATGAAGCAGCAGAAGAATCATTTGGTAAAGGCAGAACCTGCAACAAGGACTGGTTTGAGACCTACTCAGCTGAGATGATATCAGTCATTGATGCAAACAACAAAGCCTACATTATGGACAACATAAAGCCAACAGCCAAGACACTGCATGACCTGAAAGTTGCCAAGTCAGCCATGCAAAGGAGACGGAGATACAGTGCAAACAAACACTGGATCAGCTTATGTCAAGAAATCCAAACTGCATGCGCCAAAGGAAATCTATGTGTTATGTACGAAGGGATCAAGCGGGCGCCTGGTCCTGCCATCACCAAAGTTGCTCCCCTGAAGTCGGCAGATGGTGAAGTACTCAGCGACAGAAATAAGCAGCTGTCCTGCTGGGCTGAACAATACTGTGAGCTGTCCTCCTGTGAGTCGGACATCTCCCAGTCTGCACTTGACACTCTCCCGCAACATCCTGTCATAGATGAGTTAGATGAAGAACCCTTATCACTGGAGCTCAAGATGGCCAAGCGAACAGAAGGGCACCTGCCAAGGACGGAACCCCAGCCGATCTGCTCAATCACGGAAAGTCCCATCTATTGCCACACCTTTTTGACTTTCTCCTTCTCTGCTGAAAAGTAGGTTCTGTTCTACAGGAGATGCGTGATGACAAAATCATCACATATACAAAAACAAAGGCGACAGAGGAGAGTCCAACAACTGCAAGAGGAAGGCCTTTGCTTGGGTCATACTTAAAGGACTCTATTTACTTGCAGACTGAGTGCACCCGAAAGCACAGTGCAGTTTCCGTACTGGCAGATCTACTCCATATAATCTTCTCCATACGCCAGCTACAAGAGAAGTGTAGGCAACAGAGTATACCCCTTTTACCCCTTTACCTTACTTTCGTAGATCTCACTAAGGCATTCAACACTGTCAGCGGAGCCGGGCTCTACAAGACTTTGGGAAAAATTGGCTGTCGACCGAAGCTCCTCAGTTTCATCCACTTCTTCCATGACAACATGGACTGCACTGTAGTTTGGTGGCTCTACTTCCAACAGTTTCAGAGTGAAGAATGGAATGAAACAGGGTTGTTTCCTAGCCACCATTCTGTTTGGTATCGTCTTCTCCATGCTCCTGACCTTCACCTTCTCTGCAGATATGGAAGGAGTCTACTTGCACACTAGGTCAGATGGTAAGTTCTACAATCTATCAAGGCTGAAAGCCAAGATAAAAATACATCACGTCCTGATCAGAGAACTCTATGCTGATGATGCTGTGCTAGTCGCTGACACGGAAACTCAGCTACTAAGACTGATGGACTCTCTTTCGCATGCCTGTAACTTGTTCTCTTTGACTATAAGTGTCAAGAAAATCATGGTCATGGGACAAGATGTTGCATCTCTGCCCCTGATCACACTAAAATAACACCCCACTGGAAGTGATTAGCAAATTCTGCTACCTTGGGTCCACAGTGACATACAATCTGTCCCTTGATGCAGAGCTCGATACACATATAGGGAAAGCAGCTACCACATTTGGCCGACTCGCGAAACACACATGGGATAACACCAAGCTGACCCTTAGGACCAAACTGATGGTTTACAAGGCCTGTGTTCTCAGCACCTTGCTGTATGGCTGTGAAACATGGGCAACAGACAGCTACCAGGAAAAGCAGCTCAATAATTTCCATCTTCGTTGTCTGTGGTGTATTGTGGTTATATCCTGGCAGGACAAAAACCACATACGCAGCAGTCCTCTCAAAGGCAGGGCTCCCAAGTGTGTTGGCACAAATCAAACAGAGGTGGCTTCAGTGTATCGGACACATCCGCAGGATGGAAGACGGGTCACATACCCAAGGACCTTCTGGATGGTAAGGTAGCTGGGCCAGACGACCGGTGGGTGCCCAAAGTTCTGCTTCAAGGATGATTGCAAGCATGACCTGAAGACCCTAAATGTCGACTATCGCACCTGGGAGTCACTAGCTGGTGAAAGAGGGACATGGCGATACATCCTGTGGACCAGTGCACTACCACAAGGACCAGTTGCTACAGCAGCAGGCACCAATGTCAAAACCAAACAAGTAACAGTGTCACTTGGCAGCTTCACGTGCAGCACTTGTGGCAGAACCTGCCTCTCAAGGATTGGCCTTCATAGCCATCGGCAAAGTTGCACCAAGAGAAGACATCCCATCTAAATGGATTGTTTACTGCGTGTCCATCATCTTTCGTAGATGGAAGGATGCCAACCAACCAAGTATGTTGCTTTGCAGGCAGTTTAATTCATCTTTAATGATCCTTTTACTTTATTATTAACCTTTCTTTTATACTTGTTTTATAACTGCATTTGTTCCCTTACCATTTATGTTACCTGTTTCCTTACCTTGGTCTGACCTTTACTCTAATTTCCTATTTCTTTTGTCTTCAGACTAAATATTATTTTCACAAGCTTGCTCCTCCCAAGCCTGCTTTACTAGTTTAAAGTTCTATTGGCAGCCTATTTATCCTTTCCGCTAGGACACTGGTCTCACTCCGGTTCAGGTGGATTCCTTCAGTGGTACAGGAGAGGGGTCAAGGAAGTGAGAGACCCAGGAGTGCATGTCCACAGGTCCCTGAAGGTGGCAGGACAGGTAGATAAAATGGTAAAGAAGGCATATGGAATGCTTTCCTTTATTGGCTGAGGTATAGAATACAAAAGCAGGGATATAATGCTGGAACTGTATAAAACGATGGTTAGGCCACAACTGGAGTACTGCATACAGTTCTGGTCACCACATTACAGGAAGGACATAATTGCTCTGGAGACAGCACAGAGATTTACAAGAATGTTGCCAGGGCTGGAAAATTGCAGCTATGTGGAAAGAGTGGACAGGTTAGGGTTGTTTTCCTTAGAACAGAGGAGGCTGAGGTGTGATTTAGTTTAGTTTAGAGATACAGCACTGAAACAGGCCCTTCGGCCCACCGAGTCTGTGCCGACCATCAACCACCCATTTTATACTAATCCTACACTAATTCCACATTACTACCACATCCCCACCTGTCCCTATATTTCCCTACCACCTACCTATACTAGGGGCAATTTATAAAGGCCAATTAACCTATCAACCAGCAAGTCTTTGGCATGTGGGAGGAAACCGGAGCACCCGGAGGAAACCCACGCAGACACAGGGAGAACTTGCAAACTCCACACAGGCAGTCCCCAGAATTGAATCCGGGTCGCTGGAGCTGTGAGGCTGCGGTGCTAACCACTGCGCCACTGTGCCGCCCTAATTTAATTGAGGTGTACAAAATTATGAGGAGCCTAGATAGAGTAGACAGGAAGGTCCTGTTTCCCCTAGCAGAGAGGTCAATTACCAGGGGGCACAGATTTAAGGTGATTGGTAGAAGGATTAGAGGGGACATGAGGAAAAACCTTTTCACCCAGTGGGTGGTGGGTGCCTGGAATTTGCTGCCCAGATCGGTGGTGGAGGCAGAAACCCTCAACTCATTTAAAAGGTACCTGAATGTGAACCTGAAGTGCTGTAACCTGCAAGACTACGGACCAGATGCTGGAAGGTGGGATTAGAATTGGCAGCTGTTTTTTTCAGCCAGCGCAGACACGTTGGGATGAATGGCCTCTTTCTGTACTGTAACTTTTCTAAGGTTCTATGGTTCTACAGCTCCTTCTTAACCCAGTACTGTTGCCAGTGTTACATCAAATGAAAGTCCTCATTCCCACACCAGTCTTTCAGCCACACATTCAACTTCCTGATCTGCCTATCCCTATGCCATTTAGCATGTGGTTTAGGTACTAATCCTGAGATTATCACCCTTGAGACTCTGGCTTTTTTTTTAAACCAAGCTTTTGGTCATCTGGCCTAATATCTCTTTATGTGACTTGGTGTCAGATTTTGTTTGATAACACTGCTGTGAAGTGCTTTGGGATATTTTACTATATTAATGGTGCTTCATAAATGTAAGCTGTTGTTATCTGCCTTCTGATTGCTATCCAATATCCCCTGTTGGAAAATATGTGTGCATGAAGATCAGGTGACGAGTTCTTACGTCTTTCAAGGTCATTCCTACTGACACCCACAGTGATTTACACATTAAGATGACCACCTGGGCCTGGTAACAAAAGGTGGCTGGTGCCAATGGAACTGTGTTCCAGCAACTGAACAGTCATAAGAGAAAGAGAAGTAATTCTTGTAATTACAATAGCCAAGGGTAAAGTAAAGCTTATATAGTACTGACATTAAAAGTATCGAAGGGCTCGCAATTATCCATGGTGTGCCACTGAATATGAAATATAAGAAAAGGTTCAAACACAAGGCATCGTGTTCAAACCCTTATATTCTCTGAATGCCGAAGTTGATCATACTGCTAAACCAGCCATTTTAGTATAAACATACAGGAAAAGTCACTTTACCAGCATTGCTACATGGGATAACAGTTACGAGGTGTAATAGAAAAAAATGGCTAATGTAGCAGCTCAGGAATAGCACAGGAACAAATGACTAAAATAATTACAGAGAAAAAGACATGCAAAATTAAAAGCAACTGTGATTTTTTTTGCCTGCTCTGTGGACTGAAATTGCACTATGTCCATGCAATATTAATAACAAGTGCAAAACTCATGAAATTACCCTCTCCATTAAAGTAGTGAAGGTGCTAGCCCATGGATTAAGGTTTCATTAGAATAACAGAGAAATTTCAAACTTGTTAATGTATTTTTTGTTAATTGATCACTTATCAGACGTTCACCTCACTTTTTTTCTACAGTATGGATTCTGCAGTGAGTTACTCATGGACTAAATGGAGGCAATTTTGTTTCAGAGCCAAGAATAAGGTAATCAGGTGAAACTTGCATTTCACTATTTAATATATTGAAGTTCTTTTAATTACAAAGCTAAAGAAACTAACTCACAGGATTACTTTTCAGATAAATCAACTCGGAAGGCTGTGGTTGTCACATAAATATATTATATAAAAAACAAACATATTCAGGATCTGTGGCAGTTTAATTGAAATGAGTAAGACTGTTCTCAATTTAACAGCTGTTCAAAGGCATGAAACTATTTGGTGCAGAAAGAAAACAGCATAGTACCAACCTGATTTTGGAAGACAGGCGAGCTCGTTTAATATCTTCCTCACTGAAGGTAAAATGAACTTTATTAGGACGCTTTGCAGGAAAGTCCCAAGACGCAGAATGAAGAATCATTGTTGCAAATACTATTTGTCTGACATTTCAGTCATGTGTAATCTGGCTATACTGAAATACATACCCACAAAAAGTTTCTTAGCAAATCCTGTTACTGTGAACTGAAAAGGAAAGAGATGTGCAGGCCCAGCATCCTGAAGTGGAGTTTCCTATTTTTTGGAATGGACTGACAGTTGGATATAATACACAACAGGACTTGTTGGAGCTGATTTCGAGCAAGTCAAATCAACATTTCTGAGGCTGTAATGGACTCGAAATGGAATTAGTAAACTTATCACCCCATTAACGCTGACAGTCTGGCTGCTGTCATTTTAAAGGGACCGTCTCTTGAAAGGCCAGAGCACCTGCCTTTTTTGAGCGGTATGCTAATTAGTGGTTCTGTGACTAGGTTATGCATCCGATTGCAATTGGGTGTCAGGAGTACTCACTCCAAAAACAATAACCTCTCAAAACACTCAAGTACCTTCTCTCAACTCACTTTGCCTGTTACAAGGGCTTCTGTGAGTCTTCAAGAATACTTCATGTAAAGGTCAAGGCCCTTTCACCTCTCATGTATGACCTCATATGGAGCCATTTTCTCTGACATTCATTGGCCTGTAATAGTTTTCTTTCCCTCCAAAAGAAAAAAATGGCAATGCAAGTGCCACAGAAAGACAACTAGGGGATGCCAACCAACAGAGTGAACCCTGAATATACAGGAAGAGAGGCCCAGAATAGGAAATATGCAATGACCATTGTTTGAATGCAATTTGGCATCCAAAGTCTCCAATATGGTGGGTAGAGAGAACATAGAACATAGAACATTACAGCGCAGTACAGGCCCTTCGGCCCTCGATGTTGCGCCGACCTGTGAAACCATCTGACCTACACTATTCCATTTTCATCCATATGTCTATCCAATGACCACTTAAATGCCCTTAAAGTTGGCGAGTCTACTACTGTTGCAGGCAGGGCGTTCCACGCCCCTACTACTCTCTGAGTAAAGAAACTACCTCTGACATCTGTCCTATATCTATCACCCCTCAACTTAAAGCTATGTCCCCTCGTGTTTGCCATCACTATCCGAGGAAAAAGACTCTCACTATCCACCCTATCTAACCCTCTGATTATCTTATATGTCTCTATTAAGTCACCTCTCCTCCTCCTTCTCTCTAACGAAAACAACCTCAAGTCCCTCAGCCTTTCCTCGTAAGACCTTCCCTCCATACCAGGCAACATCCTAGTAAATCTCCTCTGCACCCTTTCCAAAGCTTCCACATCCTTCCTATAATGCGATGACCAGAACTGCACGCAATACTCCAGGTGCGGCCGCACCAGAGTTTTGTACAGCTGCAGCATGACCTCGTGGCTCCGAAACTCGATCCCCCTACTAATAAAAGCTAACACACCATATGCCTTCTTAACAGCCCTATTAACCTGGGTGGCAACTTTCAGGGATTTATGTACCTGGACACCAAGATCTCTCTGCTCATCTACACTACCAAGAATCTTCCCATTAGCCCAGTACTCTGCATTCCTGTTACTCCTTCCAAAGTGAATCACCTCACACTTTTCCGCATTAAACTCCATTTGCCATCTCTCAGCCCAGCTCTGCAGCCTTCCTCCAATCACAAAATTATGCCCCCTGGTGATAGCCCTTTCCGCCCTGGGAAAAAGTCTCTGGCTATCCACTCTATCTATGCCTCTCATCATCTTGTACCCCACTATCAAGTCACCTCTCATCCTTCTTCGCTCCAATGAGAAAAGCCCTAGCTCCCTCAATCTTTCTTCGTAAGACATGCCCTTCAGACCAGGCAGCATCCTGGTAAATCTCCTCTGCACCCTCTCTAAAGCTTCCACATCCTTCCTATAATGAGGCGACCAGAACTGAACACAATATTCCAAGTGTGGTCTAACCAGGGCTTTATAGAGCTGCAGCATAACCTCGCGGCTCTTAAACTCAATCCCCCTGTTAATGAAAGCCAACACCCCATACGCTTTCTTAACAACCCTATCAACTTGGGTGGCAACTTTAAGCGATCTATGGACATGGACCCCAAGATCCCTCTGTTCCTCCACACTACCAAGAATCCTGTCTTTAAGCCTGTATTCTGCATTCAAATTCGACCTTCCAAAATGAATCACTTCACACTTTTCCAGGTTGAACTCCATCTGCCACTTCTCAGCCCAGCTCTGCATCCTGTCAATGTCCCGTTGCAACCTACAACAGCCTTCCACACTATTCACAACTCCAGCAACCTTCGGCAAACTTGCTAACCCAGCCTTCCACTTCCTCATCCAAGTCATTGATAAAAATCACAAAGAGCAGAGGTCCCAGAACAGATCCCTGCGGAACACCACTGGTCACCGAGTTCCAGGCTGAATACTTTCCATCTACTACCACCCTCTGTCTTCTATGGGCCAGCCAATTCTGTATCCAGACAGCCAACTTTCCCTGTATCCCATGCTTCCTTACTTTCTGAATGAGCCTACCATGGGGAACCTTATCAAACGCCTTGCTAAAATCCATATACACCACATCCACTGCTCTTCTTTCATCAATGTGTTTTGTCACATCTTCAAAGAATTCAATAAGGCTTGTGAGGCATGACCTGCCCCTCACAAAACCATGCTGACTGTCTCTAATCAAACTATGCTTTTCCAAATAATCATAAATCCTGTCTCAGAATCCTCTCCAATAATTTGCCCACTACCGACGTAAGACTGACTGATCTATAATTCCCAGGGTTATCCCTATTCCCTTTCTTGAACAAGGGAATAACATTTGCCACCCTCCAATCATCTGGTACTACTCCAGTGGACAGTGAGGACGCAAAGATCATCGCCAAAGGCGTGGCAATCTCTTCCTTCGCTTCCCGTAATATCCTTGGGTACATCCCGTCTGGCCCCGGGGACTTATCTGTCCTCATGTCTTTCAAAATTTCCAGCACATCCTCCCTCTTAACAGCAACCTGTTTGAGCATATCAGCCTGTTTCACGCTGTCCTCACAAACGACCAGGTCCCTCTCACTAGTGAATACTGAAGCAAAGTATTCATTTAGGACCTCCCCTAGCTCCTCCGACTATCTCAAATGATGATTTTTTTAATCCATCGACTGGAAACCTGAATTAAATTTTAATGAAAAAGGAACAGATAAAAGCTGACTCTACTAGCAGCTAAGATGGCCACCTCAATTTGCACTACTATACTCCACATTCCAATGCATTGAGGCAGAGACAAATTGTCTGCCAGTCACAGCAAGAACAATGACTGGGGAATCTGAGTGAACTACCTATCCTGCTCCCATTAACAAAACATTAAGGCCATCACTTGGACATTAAACTGGTGGAGACGAACCACTCAAACCTAATCACTTGAACAATGGGATCCTGGTTGTAAGAAGTCCTAGACATGGACTGATTAAGTTGCAAGAGGGAATACACACTGGTAACCATCATGTTGAGTCATTGGGTGATGGTCATGTGACAGGCCCACCATCTGTGTGCTTAAGCTGGTGTTTTCTCTGCAGCAACCAGACAAGCAGCTAGATACCAATAAGAAAAGACTCAAGTAGGATCTCTTCTCCCTCTCTCTCTTTCCAATCCACCTTGCAAGCTTTGCAAACAGAAAGTGCTGGAAATACTCAACAGGTCTGGCAGCATTTGTGAAGAGAGAAGCAGAGTTAATGTTTCAGGTCAGTGACCTTTCATAAGAACTGATGAAAGGTCACCAACCTGTAATATTAACTCTGCTTCTCTCTCCACAGATGCTACCAGACCTGCTGAATATTTCCAGAACTTTCTGTTTTTATTTGAGATTTCCAGCATCTGCAGTATTTTGCTTTTATTACAAGCTTTGTACCCTGCCTTCTGACCGTAACCATCTAGGCCTATCCCTGCTACAGACAGAGACCCCATGAAGGAAATCATCTGCATTGCTGTCTCCAGGAGAACCACTGAATCAGCTGCACACATCTTCAAACCAAAAGCCTCAGGATCACCAAGTTCAGCCTGAACCCAGCCAGGTTACCAACCACCACAGACTGTATATCCCTTTTTATTTCTCTGGACTCTAATTCAACCAATATATCGTTCCCCACTCTGTAACATATTTTTGTGTGTATTTGAACCTCACAAGAGTGTGTGTGTGTGAAAGTTGCAGCGTAGTTTATTATTTGACTTAGGTCAGCGTAGGTTCAAAAAAGCTAACCTCTTTCTTTGTTAAACTCAAGAAAACCTGTCCGATTGGTTCTTTTTATGATCATAGCACATAAATAGTTAAATACTCACTGAAGTGGCAAGTATATCCGCTTAAAAAAAAAACTTTTGTGGTCAAATGAGGAGGAAAAGAGGGGGGCCCTTCAACCTCTCCTCACTTGATCGTAACATCATAATAAAATGCCCGAGGTGTTTTTCAGGTGCGTTATAGAGCAAAATTTAAGACCACATAAAGTGATATTAGTGCAGATAGCCAAAATCCTGAAAACAACTCAAAAAACACAACTGTCCTTCAAAACTGACAAACAGATGTTGAATAAGGGTCTGCTTCCCACAGTTCTCACAGAATGCCACAAACCAAAATGACATATTATTGAAATAGTTATAAATTCTCTATAAAGTGGAATCTAGGATCAACAGCACATAGGCATCTTTAGGTTGCGGGGCCTAAATAAGTATTAGCAGTTCTGTCTTAACATGCATACTGATGTCATGAAATTTGGGAAAATTTCAATAATGAGTACTATATTGCACCAAAAATGAATAAACAATTGAGGTAAATAAATCAGGTGATATATAAGCATTGTCATGAGGGTTACAGTTAAGTGTGTGTGCTTGTGCCAAATTTTCATGCTACACCACTTGTACCATGAAAATCAATGAAGGTAATCTTAACTGAACCTGCCTGGCAGGAAACTGAATGACCCAATTGGCTCCCTGACTTTACTTTCCATTCACTTCAATGAAAAGTAAATTCGGGTGGAGTGTAAAATGGGCAGCTGATCTGATCCAGTCAATTTCTCACCAGGTGGGTTAAATTAAAACTACCCCAACCACATAACTGCCTCCATTTAAGTTGGACAATAGTTTAAATCGGCCAAAAAGCGCTAACCATTTCCCAATTCCATTATATCAATTAAAAAGTTGTTTATGTGCTCTGTATTTTGGGCAGGAACAGGTGTTTACTCAATAGTTCATCTCTCATTAAGGTGCAATTCCTTGTATACTTAATCACCCCAACTAGTATAGAGTTATAGCCTGCACTGCACAGCACTGACTGCAATAACAAACATATCCAATAAGTAAACAGTACATTTTTAAGGTCCAATTTTCTTGTGATCCTCTCTAAATGGTGCAGGGTTATGTAGAATTACACAGAACATACAGCACTGAAACAGGCAATTTGGCCCAACCACTCCACGCCAGTGTTTATGCTCCACTCGAGTCTCCTCCCGTCTCTCCTTATCTAACGTTATCAGCATTACTGTCTACTCCCTTCTCCCACATATGTTTATCTAGCCTCCCCTTAAATGCATCCATACTATTTGTTTCAAACACTGCCTGTGGTAGCAAGTTTCACATTCTCACCAGTCTCTGGATAAAGAAATTTATTCTGAATTTCCATTTGATTTCTTGGTGCCCATCTTATATTAATGGCTTTTAGTTTTTCTCTTTCCACAAGTGGAAATGCTCTATGTCTACTAGGTCACCCCTCAGCCTTCACTTTTCAAGAGAAAAGTGACCTAGCCTGTTCATCCTTTCCTAATAGATATAATCTTACATTTCTGGTACTATTCTTGTAACTACCTTTTGGACCCTCTCCAGTGCTGCTATATCCTTTTTATAATATAGTGACCAGAATTGTACACAGTACTACAAGTGTGGTCTAACCAAGGTTCAATACAGGCTTGGCATAACTTCTCTACTTTTCAGTTCTATCCCTCAAGAAATAAATCCTTGTACTTGTTTTTTATTATGGCCTTATCAATGTTTGGCTCCCTGGCAACTGTTTGAGGCTGAACCAGACTGTTCACAATGTCGGGGGTCATTTTTGACCTCAAGATGAGCTTTCAACCACATATATGCGCTATCACTAAGAACACCTATTTCCACCTCCCTAACATCACCTCACTTCATCCCTGCCTCAGCTAATCTGCTGCTGGCTTCATCTTCCAGGCTTTTGTTGCCTCTAAGCTTGACTATTTCAATGTACTCCTGGTCAACCACCCATGTTCTACTCTCCATAAACTTGAGGTCAACCAAAACAGTGCTGGCCCATGTCCTACCCCACAGCAAGTTCCGTTCACCCATCACCCTTTACTTGCTGACCTAGATTGGCTCCCAATTAAGCAAAGCCTCTATTTTAAAATTCTCATCTTAATCTTCAATTTCTTCCACAGCCTCATCCCTTCCTATCGCTGCAGTTTCCTCCAGCCCCACGATCTTCTGAGATATCCTCTAATTGTGCTGCAATCCCCAAGCTTTGTCCTGTTGAATGTTGATGTGATTGTCTCCACTAAAACTATTACTCACTTTCAACTTGGCCATTACCCCGGTACGGCCCTCATCTCCACTACCTTAAGTCCAAGGGATGCAGATTTGAACGGATATGGCGGCAAATTGGTTTAGCTATTCATTACCAAATCTGGCTGGACCACATAAAGTGCGATCAGATCCGGCTCTCATCTGCTAAAACTGCTCACTATTTCAGGATCATCCTGGAATTCAAAGATAACCCCTGACTTCTTTTCTCTACTGCAAACCATCTTCTTAAACCCTTCTCCTCCACCTTCACCTCCAACAATAAGTATAAGGAACTCACGGAATTCTTTGTCCTTAAGACTGAAGCCATCTTATTAGCTGCGCCTGCCTTTTCCCTCCTTTTCCAGAGCCTACCGAGCTAAACGTCCTCTAAAGATCCCCTGTGCACTAGCTATGATCTTACATCTTTCACTAGATCCTCTCCTATCTCCTCTCTCCAAGCTCATCTTGTCCATAAGACCCACCTCCTGCTCCCTCAACTCAATACCCACTAAACTGCTATCCACCTAACTTCCCTTCCTTAACCCCATGTTAGCCAATATTAACTGTTACCTCTCTTCAGGTACTGTAGCTTTCTTCTTCAAAACTGTTATCATCGCACCTCTCCTCAAAAAAACCCCCTTGACCCCACCATCCTTGCAAATTAGCATCCCATCTCCAACCTCCCTTTTCTCTCCAAAGTCCTTGAACGTGATGATGCTTCCCAAATCCGTGTCCATCTTTCCTGGAATTCCATGTATGAATCCCTCCAATCAGATAACTGCCCCTGCCCAAGTACCGAAATGGTATTTAAAGTCACAAATGATATCCGATCTGACTGTGATGAAGGTAAGCTCTCCCTCCTCGTTCATCTTGACCTGCCTTTGGCATGCTTGAACAAACCATCCTGCTCAAAACCCGTCCAGCTGGGTGGGGGACTATCCTCGCCTAGTTCCATTATTATCTATCTAATCATAGCCAGAGAACCACCTGCAATGCTTCTCTTCTCACTCCCACACCGTTAAATCTGGTGTCCCCCAGGAATCTTTCCTTGCCCCTCCTATTTCTCATCTGCCCTGCAGTATCATCCGAAAAAACAGGTTAATTTTTACATGTGCATTGACGACATCCAGTTCCACCTCACCACCACTCTCTTGACTCCTCCAATTTTGCTAAATTATCAGTCTGTTTGTCTGACATCCAGTATTGGATGAGCAGAAAATTCCTCTAATTAAATGTTGGGAAGATTAAAGGCATTGCCTTCGGTTCCCGTTTCAAACTCCGTTCCCTAGGTACCGACTCCATCCCTCTCCCTGGTAACTGTCTGGGGTTGAACCAGACTCGTTTTTTAAAAAATCTTTTCAAGGGATGTGAATGTCATTGGCAAGGCCAGCATTTGATGCCCATTCCTAGTTTCCTTTGAGAAGGTGGTGTTGAGCCACGTTCTTGAACCGCTGCAGTCCTTGTGGTGTAGATACACCCACAGTGATGTTATGGAGGGAGTTCCAGGATTTTGACTCAGCGACAGTGAAGGAACAGCGGTATAGTTCCAAATCAAGATGATGTATGGCTTGGAGGGGAACTTGCAGGTGGTGGTGTTCCCATGCATCTGCTGCCCTTGTCCTTCTAGGTGGTAAAGGTGGCAGGTTTGGAAGGTGCTGTCAAAGGAGGCTTGGCAAGTTGCTGTAGTGCAATTTGTATATGGCACACACTGCTGACACTGTGCGCCAGTGGTGGAGGGAGTGAATGTTTATGGAGGTAGATGGTGTGCCGATCATGCGGGCTACTTTGTCCTGGATGGTGTCGAGCTTCTTGAGTGTTGTTGGAGCTGCACAATTTAGGCAAATGAAGAGTATTCTATCACGCTCCTGACTGATGGTGGACAGGCTTTGGGGAGTCAGGAGGTGAGTTACTCACTGCAGAATTCCCAGCCTCTGACCTGCTCTTGTAGCCACAGTATTTATATGAGTGGTTCAGGTAGTTTCTGGTCAATGGTAACCCTCAGGTTGTTGATGGTGGGGGATTCAGCGATGGTAATGTTATGTCAAGGGGAGATGGTTAGTTTCTCTCTTGTTGGAGATGGTCATTGTCTGGCAATTGTATGGCGCTAATGTTGTCCATGTCTTGCTGCATGTGGACACCGACTGCTTCAGTATGTGAGGAGTCACAAATGGTACTAAATGCTGTGCAATCATTAGCGAATATCCCCATTTGTGACTTTATGATGGAGGGAACGTCATTGATGAAGAAGCTGAAGATGGTTGGCAGTGGAACACTACCCTGAGGAACTCCTGCAGTGACATCCTGGGGCTTAGATGTTTGGCCTTCAACAATCACAACCATTTTCCTTTGTACTAGGTATGATGCCAACCAGTGGAGAGTTTTTCCCTGATTTCTATTAACTTCAATTTTGCTAGGGGTGCTTGATTCCACACTCAGTCAAATGCTGCCTTGTTGTCAAGGACAGTCACTCTCACCTCACTTCTTGTCCATGTCTCAACCAAGGCTGCAATGAGATGTGGAGCTGAGTGGCCCTGGCAGAACCCAAAATGAGCATCAGTGCGCAGGTTGTTGCTGTATAAGTGCTGTTTGATAGCACTCTCAATGACACCTTCCATCACTTTGCTGATGATTGAGAGTAGACTGATGGGCGGTAATCAGCCAAGATTGGATTTGTCCTGCTTTTTGTGGACAGGACATACCTGGGCAATTTTCCACTTTGTTGGGTAGATGTCAGTGTTGTAGCTGTACTGGAACAGCTTGGCTAGGGGTTGGCTAGCTCTGGAGCATGTCTTCAGTACTACAGCTGGGATGTTGTCAGGGCCCAAAGTCTTTTGAGTATCCAGTGCCTTCAGCCATTTCTTGATATTACGTGGAGTGAACTGAATTGGCTGAAGACTTGAATCTGTGATGCTGGAGACTTCAGGAGGAGGTTGACATGGATCATCCACTTAGCACTTCTGGCTGAAGATGGATGCAAATGCTTCCGCCTTGTCTTTTGCACTGATGTGCTGGACTCCCACATCATTGAGAATGGGGATATTTGTGGAGCCTTCTCCTCCAGCAATTGTCCACCACCACTCACGACTGGATGGGGCAGGACTGCAGAACTTTGATCTTTGGTTATGGGATCGCTTAGCTCTGTATATCGCTTGCTGCTTCTGCTGTTTAGCATGCATGTAGTCCTGTGTTGTAACTTCACCAGGCTGACACCTCATTTTTAGGTATGCCTTGTGCTGCTCCTGGCATGCTCTCCTGCACTCTTCATTGAATCAGGATTGATCCCCTGGCTTGATGGTAATGGTACAGTGAGGGATATGCCTGGCCATGAGGTTACAGATTGTGGTTGAATACTGTAGTATAAGGGTCTGAAAGGGTTACTCTTAAGACAGTGTAAAGAATACCTCCTAGCATGATGATGTAAGAGATCACATGTGAGAGAAACGTGAAGCGAGATGTAGCGTGGCTTAGGTGGAGTTACATACACTAGTGTGAAGATGTGTCTAGTTGTAATATAACAAATATCAATGTTCCAACTACCCCAGACTGAAGTATCTCTCTTAGCTATACTCATTAAGGTGGCAGCGTAATAAACAAACATACAAATTGGTGATCAGCAGTGAGATCGAGACCAATGGGGGCTCTTATCAGGCTACACCCAGAAGAAGAATTTGAAAGAAGTTAAACTGCAGGACTCCAGAAGAGACTGTTGAAATGCTCTAGAGCTCCAGACACAGAGGCTGGAATTTTACGGACCCCAAGCGAGCGGGCCGGTGGTGGTGGGGGGAGGGGTGTAAAATTGAGTGGGAGGTGGGGTGGGGGCCGTTCCCGACCCCCTCCCGCCCCCACTGTAATTTTACGTGGGGCGGCAGCGGTGAGAAACGTCCCACCTGCCCCAAGCCAATCAAGACACTTAAGTGGCCAATTAAATGGCACTTGAGGGCCTCCTCCCGCTGCTGTGGGTGTCTTACGCTCGGCAGCCAGACGGCAAAAGCCTCAAGAACCCTGCCTGGTAAAACCTGGCAGTCTTCTTGCAGGCTGGCTGGGGGGGGTGGTTGGGGGGGAGGGGTGGGGCCCTCCTGATCAGGCACCCTGTGCCCCACGGCGGGCTGCCCCCAAAGCCCCAACCACCCCCAACGCACAACACTCCCCTGCCCCCCTGACCGACTCCTCCTTGCCTCGCTGGGGCCCGACCAATTGTCCCGGGCGAGGCCCTAAAAATCTACCTGCCATCCGGGGCCGTCCTTCACCTTGCTTGCGATGGCTAGGTTGCAGTCTCAGCAATGGCCATTGGTCCCGGTGGCGCTGCTGGGACTAAGAGTTGCTGGCCCGCTGATTGGCCAGCTGCGCCATTCGGCAGGACTTCCCCCCTCAAGGAGGCAGGTAGACCCACCCAAGACCAATTATTGGCCTGGGGAGTGAAAATTTCTGGCCTGGCTCCTCCTACCAGTGGAGGCGGGCTCGCCACTAACCTTTCGGCCAGTGGGCGGGTCCTCTTGCCCAGCGAATGTTCCGGCCAGCAAGTCAGGGAATTGGTGGTAGCAATCTTTTCCAGCAAGCGTAGGCTTCGAGTCGGGGGACCAAGCAAAGTTCAAGGATCTGGTGAGCAACCCTGAAAGAGGGTAAAAAAATCATCTGTAACGGTACTAGGCATGCAGCACCAGGAAAGTCCGTGACGCTGGCCAATCCGAGGTCGATGCCATTACACGTGGCGTCCGGAGCAAAGAAAAAGCAAGAAAAGAGGCTGTAAATACTTGATTCTTTACAAGATGAGAGTTAAAGGAGTATAGTAGTAATGCTATAAAATGGAGCTTAATATAAGAAGGGAAGTAATCCTTAGTCTAGTGGCGAGATTTTGAAGGCTGAAACAGCCATAGAGGGAAACAGCACGGAGCTAAAAAAGCACAGGAAACTTCCGAGACTGGAGGGGAGAACATGAACGTGAAATTATAACTACTAGTCATTTGGTAGTACAGAACTTGAGTATTGCTGAAAACAGAGACATTTTGTCAAAGTTTTTCATCTTGCACTCATCAGGACCATTCGCACGAATACAAATGTAAGGGAAGCAACAAATTTTTGGTGTATGAGAAGACAGTGCAGATTGGTTGGCAAATGGACTCTGATTGGTACAGGCATTACCATGGAGAATGCACCAGTTTATGGTGACTGACAGTTAACTGCAAAGCTTTGTTTGAACTTTAAATGAGGCAGCTTGACTCTGATTGGTCAAGGCATTGCTCTGAGGAATGAACCAGCGAATGGCTGTCACTTATGTTGTTTAGCTGAAACAGGCGCAATGTGTGTATATGTTCTTGCTGTCTGCAAAGAACAGGACCCTGTGTATTAATACATGCAGCTTTCAGTAAGCGCAAATGCAGCAGACTGCGAGTCCGACTGACAATCTTAAATTGGTTGTCAGCGTAGTTCTTAGCACACTGAGGATTATTTAGAAAATGTTGTCCAATCACGGAATCACACTTAACGTTGAACACTGTGCTAGCGCATCATGTTAAACAACATGTCCCTTCTGCTGTTCGCAACAGGAAAGGTACAGGCTATACCCAACCAGCCCATGTTTGCAAAGCTCAAAACACAATATTTAAGTATTTTGTAAGTTTCAATGAGATCACCGCTCATTTTTTGAAACTCAGGAGAATACAGGCCCAGTTTCCCAAATCTCTCTTCATAGGTACAGTACTGCCATCCCGGGAACAAGTCTGGCGAACTCCCTCTATGGCAATAATATCCTTCCTAAGGAAAGGTGACCAAAACTGCACATTGCACTCCAGGTGCGGTCTAACCAAGGTTCTATACAATTGAAGCAAGACTTCGCTACTCCTGTACTCAAATCCTCTTGCGATAAAGGCTAATGTGGTGCCAAAAGTACCCACAGATGCAAATAGTGTCATGCAAACAAAGCAGAATGCTTCCACTGTAAGAAAATAGGGCATTTCCATAAAATGTGCCAAGCAAAAATAGCTACTCCCACAGGTGGAAAAGAAAAATCATTCAAGAATAGAGTGGTTAATTCTTCAGAAGAGCAATCAATACACTTTCTTGGTGAGATCAGGCATTTTGGTCTGCAGATATATATGTTAACAGACATATCGCTAATTTTAAACTTGACACCGGAGTGAGTGTAACTGTCTTATCAGACAAAGAGCCCTGGTTATCTGCAACCAACAGAAACCCAGTTACATGGCCCAGGAGGGGTTGAACTCAAAATAAAGTGGAAGCTACAGATAACACTCCAGTAAAAGGGAAAGCAAATATTAGAAAAGTTGTATGTTCTAAAGAATTAGAAATTCTCTCTCTTAAGTAGAAGAGCTTGTATTGACCTTCATCATATAAGAAATCTGGGAGTCACTTCCAACAGGAATTTCCAAAATTGTTTACTGTCTAGGCAGACTGAAGACCGAATATAGTATTACATTGAGGAAAGACGCTAAAGCAGTGTGTCTTTCACACCTGGGAAGATTCCACACCAATTAATGAAGAAAGTCAAACATCAATTAGAAGGAAGACCAGGATGGGAGTAATTTGTCCTGTTACTGAACCTACAGAGTGGTATTTGGGAATGGTTCCAGTTCCTAAACCTAATGGTGATCTTCACATTTGTGTAGACTTAACTTAATAAGAACGTGGCATGAGAAGTCCATCCAATGTCCTCAGTGGACAAAAGCTTGGCAAAGTTATCCAAAAATTCCGTGTTCACGAAGCTTGATGCAAATAGTGGCTTTTCGCAAGTTCCATTAGATAAAAAGTCAAGGTTATGGACAACCCTCATATCTCCCTTTGGAAGATTTGGTTTTAACCATCTACCATTCGGTATCACGTCAGCACCGGAAATATTCCAGACAGCTATGTCAAATATTCTACAGGTCCTTTAAGGTGTAATATGCCATATGGACGACATCTCAGTTCATGTAGAGTCCATTAGAGAAAATAAAGGGTTAGAGCAGTTTTGAATCATCTGCAGGACAAAGGCCTAACACTCAACGAGAAGTGTAAGTTTTCAAAAACATCTATTCGTTTTTTAGGACACATTGTCAATAGTAGCAGCATAATGGCAGACCCACAAAAGACAAGAGCCGTTAGCGAATTTCTACTTTCTATTTCGGTCCAACAAATTCATCAGGCACAGAGGCAAGATGAAGAATGCATCTATGTTTACCAATATTGCAAGCAAGGTTGGCTGCAACAGAATCCTAGTGGTAAGAGGATGAAAATCTTCTTCGAACACAGTAGACACTTTACCACAGTGGATGATTTGCTGGTATATATGACGAGTGATTGGTGATTCCAGAGTCACTCCGGGAACAGATCTTGGCAAAAATACACCAGGGTCATATGGGCATAACTAAATGTGGAGCACAGGCTTAGTCATCTGTCTGGTGGCCAGGATTATCAAAGGATATTAAAGAGGTGATTTCAAATTGTCATGTATGTGCAATTCACAAACTGGATTGGAGAAAACCTCTTATTTCGACCCAATTCCAAACCAGACCATGTGAATGTTTGGCGATGGATCTATTCATCTTTGATGGAAGATCTTATCTAATTGTAGTAATTATTTTTCAAGATGGATTGAGGTTAAACATTTGTACACAACAACAACTGAAGCAATCATTTGAATGTTAAAAGAAATCTTTGCAACACATGGTATACCTGATCAGATGGTGTCCGATAATAGACCACAATTTGTAAATTATTACATCAAAAACTTTGCAGAAATCAGTAGATTTCTGCATATAACAAGTTTCCCTCGGTATCCACAATCTAATGGAAATGCTGAGTGAGCAGTCAGTACTATTAAAGCACTGATAAAGAAGAATCAAGAATTTCAATCAGCACTTCTGCACTACAGAACTACCACATTATGTGAATTAGCACCATCCAAAATATTAATGGGAAGAAAACTTAGGACGCAACTTCCAATTTTACCACAAAATTACTTCCAGGGATACAAATCCAAGATTATCAGAGAGTTTAAGACAGAGAAAAGTCTTACCGGAAGAAACAAACCCATTATTATAACAGGAAATAGCATACTGTGAACCTACCGAAGTTGTCAGAAGGGCAAAACAGAGAAGGGGTAATTTTCCAGAGAGTGGAGTGAGAAAGAGGTCTAGGGTTCCCTTTCAGCCTTTACCTGGTCTTACTGTAACAGGGTTTTATTTTTAAACACACTATGTTTTTATTTCCCCCTTGGTGAATCCTTGTTCACTGCTTTCCTATTATAAGGCAAAGAAACCAGCACAAACGGACTTTCTTCGGCTTAAAGAAGAAAAGTTGAAATTTATTAAACTTAAACTCTAATTCAGTTAATGCCGACAGATACACAACGCGCCCACGCCAGTATGCATACGCGATACACACATGCAAGCGGCAGCACAGTGGCGCAGTGGTTAGCACTGCAGCCTCACAGCTCCAGTGACCCGGGTTCAGTTCTGGGTACTGCCTGTGCGGAGTTTGCAAGTTCTCCCTTTGACTGCGTGGGTTTCTGCTGGGTGCTCCGGTTTCCTCCCACAGACAAAGACTTGCAGCTTGATAGGTAAATTGGCCATTGTAAATTGCCCCTAGTGTAGGTAGGTGGTAGGAGAATTGAGGGAAGGTGGGGATGTGGTAGGGAATATGGGATTAATGTCGGATTAGTATAAATGGGTGGTTGATGGTCGGCACAGACTCAGTGGGCCGAAGGGCCTGTTTCAGTGCTGTATCTCAAAATAAAAAAAAATAAATTAAAAAAAAACGTGACAGAAAAGAGCAGAAGAAAAATAAAGTGGAGAAGTTAGAAGTAATATCTGAAGAGTTTTTGTTACGGCTCTTCGAGCTCACTGTAGAGTCCTTGATTGTAGGTAGATCTTACTTTTCGTTGGGGCTCAGTGTTCTTCTTAAACCTTGTTCACTGTAGGAGACTTTTCTCTCTTGGGGTTCATGTGTCTTCAGTGGATTTTTTAAAAATTCATTTATGGGATGTGGGCGACGCTGGCCAGGCCAGCATTTATTGCCAATCCCTAATTGCCCTTGAGAAGGTGGTGGTGAGCTGCCTTCGTGAACCACTGCAGTCCATTTGGGGTAGGTATACCCACAGTGCTGTTAGGAAGGGAGTTCCAGGATTTTGACCCAGCAACAGTGAAGGAACGGCAATATAGTTCCAAGTCAGGATGGTGTGTGACTTGGAGGGGAACTTGCAGGTGGTGGTGTTCCCATACAACTGCTGCCCTTGTCCTTCTAGTTGGTAGAGGTCGCGGGTTTGGAAGTTGCTGTCTAAGGAGCCTTGGTGCATTGCTGCAGTGCATCTTGTAGATGGTACACACTGCTGCCACTGTGCGTTGGTGGTGGAGGGAGTGAATGTTTGTCGATGGGGTGCCAATCAAGCGGGCTGCTTTGTCCTGGATGGTGTCGAGCTTCTTGAGTGTTGTTGGAGCTGCACCCATCCAGGCAAGTGGAGAGGATTCCATCACACTCCTGACTAGTGCCTTGTAGATGGTGGACAGGCTTTGGGAAGTCAGGAGGTGAGTTACTTGCCTCAGGATTCCTAGCCTCTGACCTACTCTTGTAGCCATGGTATTATTATGGCTACTCCAGTTCAGTTTCTGGTTACCATTGTAGCCCCTAGGATATTGATAGTGGGGGATTCAGCGATGGTAATGCCATTGAATGTCAAGGGGAGATGGCTAGATTCTCTCTTGTTGGAGATGGTCATTGCCTGGCACTTGTGTGGCGTGAATGTTACTTCAGAGGCTTGTGAGAAACAGATGGGAACAGACAGGAGAGACATTCTCAGTCCAAGAGCAAACAGGCACTCTGCCTTCAAACTCACTATGGCCAGTTCAAAAGAAAACCCTGGAACAACCAGGTAGTCATGTGACCAGCTGGTCTAACCAGTCCTGGCCCTTGTGGATTGTATCCTCCTTAGCAGGCCCTGGAATGTACTTCCTCACCTTCGATGTCTGTTAGTATGTAAATGTTTTTTTCCGGCAATGTCTGATCTGTTTAACAAGTCATATCCTTGCTCCAACAACAGTTAAAAATCAATGTTCATGACAAAATTGATGTGCCTCATTCTTGGCAAGTGGGGGCCTAGCATGACAGGAGAATCAACAGAAATAGAAGGAATCTTATTCCTTTACATCAAAGAAGTCAATCAGTCATACATTTGGACAATTCAGATGTTGAACCAGAAATTCAGAGAGCTCAGGAAAATACAAACCTCAATGACGGCCATCCAAGTCAAGATACAAGAGTTCAGATAAAAACTACCAAGCTTCCACATCTGACGACAACAACATCAGGGAGAGTTGTGAAGCCTCCTGACAGATTGAATCTATGAAGTCAGAGACTTGGGGGAGATGGCATAGTATGTAAATAAAAAGTGCATGTATGAAAATATATATTTGGATAAAGACTTAGGGAGAGATGTTGTATAAGGGTCTGAAAGGGTTAATCTGAAACATAAAGGGGTATCAACAAAACATGTGACTTCTAAACTGAGAGGCCAGTAATAATGTACAGTCACTCCATAGAGTTCTGACGTCTTCTACAGCAGACTACAGTCGATCAGACCTTTGGTTCAGCTCCGATTCAGATCAGTACCTGCTAGTGATATTCCTACTTTTGCTGTAAGTCTTTGACTTACCTCCTACCAAGAGATCACATGTGAGAAAGTCTTGAAGCTAGATGCAGCGTGGCTTTGGTGAAGTCACACAGACTAGTGTGAAGATGTATATACTTCTAAAATAATAAATATCAATGTTCTAACTATCCCAGTATCTCTCTAAGCTAGACTAATTAAGGTGGCTGTGTACCAAACAAACATACAACAAATACCATTCTGCTGCTGTTGATGGCCCACAGCGCCTCATGTATGCCCAGTTTTGAGCTGCGAGATCTATTCTGAATCTATTCCATTTAACATGGTGGTTGTGCCCCACGGCATGATGGACGGTATCCTTAGTGTGACGATGGGACTTCGTCGCCACAAGGACTGAGCGGTGGTCACTCTTACCAATACTGTTATGGACAGATTCATCTGTGACAGGTAGATTGATAAGGGCTAAGTCAAGCAGGTTTTTCCTTCTTATTCGTTCCTTCACCACCTGTTGCAGGCCCAGTCTGCAATCTTGGTGTCATGTTTGACCCCTAGATGAGCTTCCAACCATATATCAGTGCCATCACTGAGAATGCCTATTTCCACTTCTGTAATATGGCCTGACTCCACTCATGCCTCAGCTTATCTGCTGCTGAAACCCTCTAATGCACACTCCGTAAACTTGAAGTCATCCAAAAAGCTGCTGACTGTGTCCTTACTTGCGGCAAGCCCCATTCACCCATCAATCCTGTGCTCGCTGGCCTGTATTAGCACCCAGATAAGCAATGCCTGAATTTTAAAATTCTCTTCTTTGTTTTCCAGTCCCTCCATAGCCTCGCCCCTCCCTATCTCTGTAATCTCCTCCAGCTCCACAACCCTCCAAGATATTTGCGCTCATCTAATCATGGCCACTTGAGCATTCCTGATTTTAATTGCTCCACCATTGGTGGCCATGCCTTCAGCTGTCTAAGCCCTAAATTCTGGAATTCTCTCCCTAAATCTCTCCATCTCTCTGCCTCGTTTTTCCTCCTTTAAGATGCTCCTTAAAACCTGCCTCTTTGGCCAAGAATTTGGCTATCCGCTCTAATATTGCCTTTTGCTTTATACCACTCATGTGAAGCACCTTGGGACATTTTATTACATTAAAGGTGTTATATAAATACAAGTTGTTGTTGGGGAAAGTGTTGTACTGCAGAGCCCTGGTGAATAAGGCATCAGTGACCTGCTTAATGCAGCTGTGTACGGGGGGACTATATACCCTGTAATAGATTGTAAGGAGCCAGTAGGGAAGAAGTTGTGGGCTGTGGAGTCTTTGAGAGTTACAGGAAATGCATGTTCCGCTGGTCCAGCAGGAAATGTTACAGAGATCTGGAACAGCCAGCCTGGAGAACCGCAACCTCGTCCTGCACTGTTCCTCAGATAGGTCCAAAAAGAGATTCTCAGCCTGTACATGGAGACTTCTCACTTACATTCTGCTGATAGTTCCAGCAGCAGCTGCTAGAAGTGGTTGCTGAGTCTGCACCTTCTCCTTCTAATTGTACCTCTATCTAGAATAAAGTAGCAATTGTAGCATGCATAATAGGATAAAACTTACTGAAGATGAAAAGACAAAAAAGTGTGCAAGAAGCAATCTGGTAGTTGGCAATTCTCCTGGCAAACCAGAAAGCAACAAGATTCAATGATCTACTGAGCTGCAGCTAAGAAGCCCCTTTTAATGCAGTGTCAGTAGCTCTCGCATACCTACCAGCTTTTACTGGCATGTCTGGGACTGGACGGGGCTTCCGTGATTCCGGAAGGTCGGATTAAAATCAGGTCTTTGGGTTATGATTGGAGGGAGTATTTTGAGCCAGAAACACAAAGCTGAAAGTGGTTCTAAAATCTAATTTTGGAATAATTAGCTTACGTGTGAATTTTCCTATAATGTTAGCTGTGGCTGAAAGATAGCACAGTCACCTCTGAATCAGCAGATTGTTGATTCAAGTCCCACTCCAGAGACTTGAGCACATAATCTAGGCTGACACTCCAGTGCAGTACTTGAGGGAGTACTATCTTTCAGATGAAAGGTCCCATCTTTCCTCTCAGGTGGACGTAAAAGGTCCATGGAGCTATTTTGAAGAAGAGCAGTGGAGCACTTCCTGGTATCCTGCCCAATATTTATCCATCAACCAACATCACTAAAAACAATTATCAGGTCATTATTTCAATGCTGTTTGTGGGACCTTGTGTGCAGATTGGTTGCAACAATGACTACACTTGAAAAATACTTCACTGGCCGCAGAACACTCTGGCACATCCTAAGGTTGTGGAAGGCACTACAAAAATGCAAGTCTTTCTTTGTACAGATACCAATATGCTAAATGCATGCCTAAAAATAACATTGCATTTGTCAACCTGTTAGATTAATGAGTAATCACATTAGTTACTCAGATACATTCCAGACATAGATTCTGTTTGCTTCAACACCCTTATCTACGTAACTATACTGAGGCACAATGGAATTTTTCCTTTCTATCTTAACGTGGGTGCGACTTTAAATGTCAGACTCCATAATAGCCTTCAGAAGTTATTTCACTGTAAGGCATGTAGCTTAATGATAAATTCCATGAGGACTGCACCCTTTAAATAGACTGGAATAGGTTATTACTTGAAGCCAAATTCGACAGCTACATAATGACATTAATTTTCATGTTTTGAAAATATATATTTAAGTATTTTTGAGATCCCGTGCTCACTTCTGTTCAGTATTTATTATGGCAAAGCAAGCTTTTAGCTTTTTAAGACAGTCATTTAACTCACTTCATTACTGTCCAATGGAGCATTAAGGTCATGGAAAGATTCAGGTAGTTTGATTCACAATGACTCCTTTAAGGTAATTCAATAAATCACAAATATTTGAGACATGGGTTTGTTGGATAAATGTTAATCCTACTGCAGGTGCAGTTTATTTAAAGCCATCATGGCTACACAAACAGATTAAGTAATTTTCATGAGGATACTTCTGAATTCATGTGACAATATACAGCATGACGCACTGAGTCAACAAGTGTTGGAAAACAGCCCACTAATTGCAACAGAACACAACTACCTTCAGTGTTAATGACGTCAGGAAGAACAGCCCAAAGACATGAAGATCATGAAACAAAATGGAATAACACTTAGATTTAGGAAAATATGTAGGAAGAAGAAAATTTAAGGAAGTTAGGTTTGTTTTCTTTGGAAAGAGAACCCATCAAGGTTACCTAATTAAAGTTTCCAAGATTGTAAAGAGGACTGATAAAGTTGATCCAAAGACAATGCTCACTATAAGGAAGGTCACAGATGTTAGGAGATACAAATGGAAAGCTGGAATTAAGAAGGTAAGTCAGATGAATGGCACTGGGGCAATTTTCTGACATGACTGTCCCTGCTGGGGGCCATTATCAGAAATTCAGCATTCACTGTGCATGATTTTATGACCATTTAAAGTAATGGTCAGAAAACTGTACACCATGCTTGCCTGAATTTCTGATATGTATTCTCGAACGATGAAGTCCCTTGTCCCCAAAGCAAAATCAGAATATTAGCACTCAAAAATACATTTGAGAGGTAAATATATATGTTTCTGGATAGAGAATAGAATGAAGAATGTTGTGAAGAGATGGGCAGTCAGTGTTGAGATCTGACAAAAGGGCTTATTTTAAGTCGACTTGTAGGAACAAAGTGTCTTTGAGCCAGCACCTGTCCTTGATAGAATTGAATCTGGTTGTAGCTGAATTGTGGACCAAATTTTATCTGGGTCTACACATGTGCCACATGTTTAGAGAAATTGCACATAGCAGCATAATGGCTTGGAGTTGGCTCCTAGATGCTTGGCATCCAGAATTAGACTTAAAAGATGACCAATATAAGAGAGGCTGAGAAACAGCAAGCTTGTTACCCTATTAGATCTATTCTGTTTCTCAAGATTTTTAGGATTGGATCTAGTGCAGGAGTTGGGATCCCCGGTGCCAGGCCAAAAAGTCGGGAGGAACCCCGCCTCTGCAATTTTTCAGGCCCCTGGAGCGATCCTCCAATCTTTGGCCATCAAAGTTGAAGGAGGCGGGATCCCCGTCCCTTTAAACACTTAATAGGGATGGGGATCTCGGCCCGAAGAGCTGCTGGCAGCTCAACAGTATCGGCAGTGCCACTGGGCGTGGTGGCCACTACCACTGGTACTGCATAGACCTCAGACCCAGGCCCAGAGTTGGAACCTGGACCTGAGGTAGGTGAGGTGGTGTTGCTGGGGCCGGGGCCAGTCCGGAAGGCCCCGGTGATGCGGGGTGGGCATTCGGTCCGGGGGAGGAGGGTCACGGGGGGTACAGTGGTTCTTGGGGCTGGGGGGAGGGGTCCTCCATGGGCCACGGATTTCCCACGAAGGAGGGACCCCCCCCCCCAACAAGCCTGCAGGGAGGGCACTTCGTTTTCCAAGACGTTCCCCTTCCCCCCCTGCTGCTGGTAAGATCCTAGTGGTGGTGGGAAGAGACCCTTAATTGGCCGTCAATAAGCCACGGAAGGGCCTCAATTAGCCTCTGGGCGAGAAGGCCGACGTTGGCTTATCCTGCCCCCGGGAAGATCGGGTCCTGCAATCCCAGCGTCTGGTTCCATGAAGGCTGCTCCTGCTCCGATTGTCCACACCCCCTCCTCCCGCCATGGAACCTGCCATCAGGACGAGCGCAAGATCTAGCCCTTGCATCCTTTTGTCAGTAGTTCATGGATATGCCGTAAACTTAAGTTTGTATTTGTAATGTATCCGTACAACACACACAAAAAAATGAAGTTCACATACATTGAGAAGCAAAGAATATACAACTGATCATTGAAGTAGCACATCCCTTCTCAGAAATTATTCCATTTTTAAAGCAAATTTCATGCAATTGTGAAAAAAAACCTCCCGACAAAAGGGAACATTTTATGAAATGACTAGCTTCCCCAAGGTGAAACTAAATTAATCAAGAACATAAAACACAGCCAACCAACATACCTGCATTGGGCATGAATCTCACCCATAAGACATGTACATGTGTTGCTCCAGTCCAATCAGCATGTTAGCATTTGTTACCTGAAATGACCATTTTTTACAACTTCATCAACTTCAAGAAGCAGGAGAGCAATGAAAAGTGCTCTGAAAAGATTAAGCAGTTGTTACGACTGAGGCGGGAGGAGTGCACTGTTAATTCAGTCCCACTTCTCCAGAGGTCACAGCATATCAATAAATTTTCCCACTTACCGAAACAGCCAATTAGATACTGTATTTGCCCCCAGAATAAAGCACACCAACCAGGTTTCTTTAATAAACAGCAAAATTATCCATTTATTGTAAAACCAAGTCTTAACCAATAATGAAGTTATGTGAATCGAAATATTAAAGCCCCGTATTATTATCCTAGCCCTCACAGACATGCACATACATCCAAAAACCGGTTAACCGGGAAAAAAGGGAATTTCTTTTTACAGCTGTTTCAATGGAATAAAAGGAATAACAAAAAACTTAGACTGCAATGATCTGGAAGGAAGTTCTTTGATTTAGCGAGGTGTCCCAAAGTCAAATAGTTGGCTGCCACTAGGAATGTTTCCAGGCGAGGTTGATGAACAGTTTGTTTGGGTTCCGAAGAAGGGTCACTGAC
Source organism: Heterodontus francisci (assembly GCF_036365525.1). Classification (NCBI taxonomy): domain Eukaryota; kingdom Metazoa; phylum Chordata; class Chondrichthyes; order Heterodontiformes; family Heterodontidae; genus Heterodontus; species Heterodontus francisci. Next base: position 69,298,786 of record NC_090378.1, read on the forward strand.
CCGAAACGTTAACTCTGCTTCTCTTTCCACAGATGCTGCCAGACCTGCTGACTGATTCCAGCATTTCTTGTTTTTGTTTCAGATTTCCAGCATCCGCAGTATTTTGCTTTTAGTTTATTTGGGTAGGTGTTCAAAGCAATTCAACTGTAGAAGGTTTCACATAGGTCTTCCATCAGGTGTATAACAACAGGTGTCAGTTCTTACACACATTCAATGCAAAAGCCCTTTTTTTAAAGATGCAAGGTTTCTGCAAGCATTCAGGATGTCTTCAAAATTACAGGAGGCAACAGTACCACTTCAAACAAGCTTTTGCTTTTCCCGAGCAGGGATTCTTTAAAGAGAGGGAATAGCTTTCTGGTTTTTCTTCTGAACTCCTGGCAGGTCCATCTCAAATTCCAATTGCCTGCTTTAGCCCAAACCCACTGCCTTTTAAAGTTCAAAAATGAGGCTACTTTTCCAAGCAGGTCTCATGCTAAGTCATAAATTCTCTCTTGTCATAACAAAGGGTAGCTCTTAGGTCAAAACCCCCTGTGGTTTCCTTGAAATCACCAAGTTTCCAGTATTTGTTTACTGGTCAAAACCAGGAACCTCTTGTTAACCTTGCTTTTATTGTAAAAGCATCCATAAAGTTCAGCTATATCCAGATGTTTCAATGTCCATGAAATCTTTTTTGTTTGTTTTGAAAAATATAGATTCCCAAGTTTTAACAAAAAAATGGAACGCTGGTAACACAATATAAAGTGAACCGCGTGTAAAACAAGGCACACTTACATAGACCAATATCATTACAGCCAGAGGACACCTAAAAAAAATCTGACCTAAAATCATGTTGGACCATTTTTCAAGTGTCTCTGGCAGCTACCTAAGACAGGCGTTTGTCCTTTTACAGATGTAAATGATGGTCCAAAAGAAATCGGAGAGCAATGAACAGGGTAGGTGACAAGACTGCCCCACTCAAAGTCTTAAGCAGCAGCCACAAACTAAACAACAACAAAAACTTGAATTTTTGTAGAGCCTTTAAAGTAGAAAAACATCTCAAAGCACTTCACAGGAGCATGATTAAGCAAAATTTGGCACCGAGCCACATAACAGATATTTGGGCACATGATCAGAAGCTTGGTCAAAGAGGTAGGCTTTATGGGCGCCTTACCCTTAAAGGAGAAAAGAGAGGTAAAGAGGTGGAGAGTTTTAGGGAGGGAATTCTGGAGCATAGGGCCTTGGCAGCTGAAGGCATGGCCACCAATGTTGTAGCAATTAAAATTGAGGATGCTCAGGATTAGAGAAGTGCAAATATTGTGGGGGGGGGGGGGGGTTATGGGGCTGGAGGAGATTACAGAGATAGGAAGGGGTAAGGCATTGGAGGGATTTGAAAACAAGGAGGAGAATTTTAAAATTGAGGCATTGGCCGGGATTTACGGTAGGCAGGCGGGAGCCGGCCACCAACTGAAAAGTTGGTGGCGAACCTGTGTCTGCCTCGCCTGGGGATCCAACCCGTATTGTGGGTCCCAAGGCTTCAAATGATGTGAGGCGGGACTTCCACCCACTTGAGGTAGGAAGTTCCGCCTAATAGAGCTGCTGCCCAATCAGCGAGCTGGCAGCTCTTAGTCCCAGCAGTGCCACTGGGAGCGATGGCCACTGCTGGGACTGCAGCCCAGCATGGAGAGAGGATGATTGGGAGCCGGGACAACAGGTAAGTTTTGGTTGCTTCGCCAGGGGTAATCGGTCGGGCCCCGGTGTGGCAAGGGTGGTCGACTGGACGGAACGGGGGCGTGTTGGGTCTTGGGGGGGGGGGTTGGGATAGTGGGTACGGCCCTCCATCAGGCACAGGGTGCCCGATCATGAGGTCACCCAGGGACGCTTGTTTTGTCAGGCGACTTCTTCGGTCCTTGGCCGCCTGACTAGCCACATGTAAAATCTGCGTGGAGGTGGGTGAAGGCCTTTAAGTGGCCACTTATGGGCCTTGATTGGCCTGGGGCAGGCGGGCCATTTTTCGTCCCTGCCCCTACATAAAGTGGCGGCAGAGGCGGGAGTGGGTCGGGAAGGCCTCCAGGACCCTGCCACTCCATTTTCCGCCATCCCCCCACCACCATCCCGCTGGTCGGGGTAGCATAAAATTCTGGCCGTTGTTTTACCAGAAGCCAATGTAGGTGAGTGAGAAGACAGGAGATGGTTGAACAGGTCGTAGTGCAAGTAAGGACTCAGACAGCAGAGTTTTGAATGACCCCGAGTTTATGGAGGGTAAAATGTAGGAGGCCAGCCAGGAGTGCATTGGAATAGTTAAGTCTGGAGGTAACAACAGTATTGGATGAGAGTTACAGCAGCTGATGAGTTGAGGTAAGGGCAGAATCATCAGTGTTATGGAGATGGAAATAGGTGGTATTAATGATGGCGTGGATATGAGGTCGGAAGCTCACCTTGGGGTCAAATATGACACCAAGGTTGTGAATAGTCTGGTTCAGCCTCAGACTTTTAACAGGGAGAGAGTTGGAGTTGATGACTAGAGAATGGAGTTTGTAGCAGGGACTGAAGACAATGGCTTCCCAATATTTAGTTGGAGGAATTTTCTGCTCATCCAGTACTGGATGTCGGACAAGTCGTGATAATTTAGTGAAAGTGGAGGAGTCGAGGGAGGTGATAGTGAGGTCGGGCTTAGTGTCATCAGCATGTGTGTGAAAACCAGCTCTGTGTCTTTGGATGATGTCACCAAGGGGCAGCATGTAGATGAAAAATAAGAGGGGGCTAAGGATAGATCCTTGGGGGACATCAGAGGTAACTCTGCAGGAGTGGGAAGAGAAGCCATGGCAGGTGATTCTCTGGCTATGATTAGATAGCTAATAATGGAACTAGGCAAATGCAGTTCCACCCAGCTGGACAGTGGACAGGCATTGGAGGAGGACAGTGTGGTCAACTGTGCCAAAGGCTGCAGACAGATTCAGAAGGATAAGAAGAGATAGTTTACCTTCATCACAGTCACATAGGATGTCATGTGTGACTATGATAAGATCTGTTTTGATACTGTGCTGGGGAGGAAAGTTGATTGGAGGGATTGATACATGGAGTTCCAGGAAAGATTGGAACAGATTTGGGAGGGGACAACACATTCAAGAACTTTGGAGAAGAAACTGAGGTTGGGATGAGGTGATAATTTGCAAGGATGGTGGAATTAAGAATTATTTTTGAGGAAAGGGGTGATAACAAGTTTTGAATGAGAGAGGGACAGCACCTGAAGCAAGAGGACTGTTAACAATATCGGCTAACATGGGGTCCTGGGAGGGAAGTTGAGTGCTCAGCATTTTAGTGGAAATAGGTTTGAGGGAGCATTAGGTGGGTCTCATGGACAAGATAAGATTGGAGAGGGCATGAGGGGAGATAGGAGAGAAAATCAAGAAAGATGTGAGATTAGGGCGAGGGCAGTTGGGGGGGAAACTTTAGAGGAAGTTTGGCGCGGTGGGGTAGGGGAAGGGAGGGAGGTGGTAGAGGCAACTGATGGGATGGTATCAACTTAGAGACAAGGAAGTCCATGAGCTCTTTGCAATTGTTGCTTGAGGTGAGGGTGGAGGAGACAGGGGAGAGGGGTTTCAGAAGACAGTGTGCAATAGAGAAAATAAGCTTGTGGTTATCTTTGCATTCCAGGATGATCCTGAAATATTGAGCAGTTTTGGCAGATGAGAGCAAGACCCGATAGTGCTTTGTGTGGTCCATCCAGATCTGGCAGTGAACAGCTAAACCAGTTGTTTGCCATATCCTTTCAAGTCTGTTTCACTTGGACCTAAGTGAGTGAAGATGAGGGCCATACCAGGGAGAATGGCCAAGATGAAAGCGAGTAATGGTTTTACTGGGGATAACTAAAGAACTGCTCAGATCTGCAAAAAAAAACCCAGCCAAGCCCGACAGGACCACATCCGACCCGAGCCCGACCCGGCCCAAGTCCTTCCATTTTTTCCCACGCCCAACCCGACCATCAGTTAACTTAGCTTTCGTTTTTCACTTTGTTGCTGATCTGCACAAGCTTAAAATAACTGTAACGAAAGCCACTTACCTGTGATAGAGCGTGTCCGACCCAGCCCGACCTGAGCCGAACCCGACACATGTCATTGAGTCCCGTCAGGTTCGGGTCGGGTAGCTGGCCTTTGGGGACAATGGCAACAAATGTGCACCCTAAAGGTAAGTTTTTAAAATATTTTTAAAGAAAGATCTTCCTGTGGAACCAGGAATACCAGGAGTGCTTCTCCAGCTCTCCAGTTGTGATGATTGTCTTTATCCCCCTATCCCCATTACCCAGTCCAATGTCGCTCTCAGGACTTGCCTTAGGCTTGCTGCCAGTGAGGCAACTTCTTCTAAGTAAAAAATCAAGCTGCATGTAGAGGTGCAACAGACAAAGGCAGTTCATGCAAACATTTTGAATAAGTGCCGAGGCCCAATTTTGAATCAGTCTTGGACCTCCTGTTCGGGGTGCACGCTACCTGCCTGCCACCATTTCTAGATCCAAAAACAGATCCAGATGAATTTCCACTTCTGCAACACTGATCACTAACATCATCGACTCCAGTTTGGACCTTTTCTTGCCTTGAATTACATTAATTGTACCACCCACTCCAGTAAATAAGCTAGCTCCAACGCCCCTCCCCCGCCCCACCCCACTACCAGCAGCATCCTTCATGGTGAGCAGAAAGGAAGGGGAAGATTAGGAGAGAAAGGCAAAGCTCATCTTTGCACGCTAAACCTGTTGGTTCCTAAGTGTTATTAGTTATGTTGCCACAAGCAAGTCTTTAATAGAGGCCTACTGTTTTCTGGAAAAGACGTCACATAAGACCGTCTTCACATTGAGGATATCCAACATCCTGTTGTTTGGCACTAACACCATGCTAAATGGATAGATTTCGAACAGATCCAGCAACTCAAAGCTGGGAATCCATAAGGCGCTATGGGCCATCAGCAGCAGCAGAATTATATTCAACCACAATCTGCAATTTCATGGCCCAGCATATCCCTCACTCTACCACTACCATCAAGCCAGTGGATCAATCTTGACTGAATGAGGAGTGTAGGAGAGTATGCCAGGAGCAGAACCAGGCATACCTCAAAATGAGATGTCAGCCTGGTGAAGTGACAACACAGGACTATTTGCACGCCAAACAGTGGAAGCAGCATGCAATAGATAGGGCGAAGCGATCCCACAACCAACGGATCAGATCTAAGCTCTGCAGTCCTGTCATATCCAGTCGTGGATGGTGGACAATTAAACAACTAACACAAGGTGGATGCTCCACAAATATCCCCATCCTCAACAATGGGGGAGCCCAACACATCAATGCAAAAGACAAGGCTGAAGCATTTGCATCCATCTTCAGCCAGAAGTGCCAAGTGGATGATCCATCTCGGCCTCTTCCTGAGGTCCCCAACATCACAGATGCCAGTTTTCAGCCAATCTGATTTACTCCATGTGCTTTCAAGAAACAATTGAAGGCATTGGATACTGCAAAGGCTATGGGCCCTGACAACATTCCGTCAATTGAACTGAAGACGTGCTCCAGAACTAGCAGCGCCCCTAACCAAGCTGTTCCAGTATAGCTATAACACTGACATCTACCCAGCAATGTGGAAAATTGAGCTGTTCACAAAAGGCAGGACAAATCCAACCCGCCTATCAGCCTGCTCTCCATCATCAGCAAAGTCATGGAAGGGGTCATTGGCAATGCTATCAAGTGGCACTTGCTCAGCAATAACCTGCTCACTGACGCTCCACTTGGGTTCTGCCAGGGCCACTCAGCTCCCGTCCTCATTACAGCCTTGGTCCACACATGAACAAAAGAGCTGAACTCCAGAGGTGAGGCAAGAGTGACTGCCCTTGACATCAAGGCAGCATTTGACTGAGTATGGCATCAAGGAGCCCGAGCAAAACTGGTGTCAAGGGAATCAGAGGGAAAACTCACCGCTGGTTGGAGTTATACCTAGCACAAAGGAGGATGGTTATGCTTGTTGGAGGTCAAACATCTCAGCTCCAGGACATCACTGGAGGAGTTCCTCAGGGTAGTGTCCTAGGCCCAACCTTCTTCAGCTGCTTCAATGATCTTCCCTCCATCATAAGGTCAGAAGTGAGGATGTTCGCTGATGATTGCACAATGTTTAGCACCGTTCGCAACTCCTCAGATACTGAAGTAGCCCATGTCTACATGCAGCAAGACCTGGACAACATTCAGCCTTGGGCTAATAAGTGGCAAGTAACATTCGTGCCACTTAAGTGCCAGGCAATGACCATCTCAAACAAGAGTGAAGCTAACCATTTCTACTTGATGTTCAATGGCATCACCATCGCTGGATACCCCACTATCAACATCCTGGGGTTTACCATTGACCAGACACTGAACTGGAGCTGCCATATAAATATTGTGGCTACTAGAGCAGGTCAAAGGTTAGGAATTCTGTGGTGTGTAACTCACCTGTCTCCCCAGTGCCTGTCCACCATCTACAAGGCACAAGTCAGGAATGTGATGGAATACTCTCCACTTGCCTGGATGTGTGCAGCTCCAACAACACTCAAGAAGCTCGACGCCATCCAGGACAAAGCAACCTGCTTGATTGGCATCCATCCACCACCTTCAACATTCACTCCTTTCACGACTGACACACAGTGGCAGTAGTGTGTACCATCTACAAGATGCACTGCAGCAACTCACCAAGCTTCCTTTGACAGAACCCTCCAAACTCGCGACCTCTACCACCTAGAAGGATAAGAGCAGCAGACGCATGGGAACACCACCACCTGCAAGTTCCCCTCCAAGCCACACACCATCCTGACTTGGAAATATATCGCTGTTCTTCACAGCTGTTGCTGGGTCAAAATCCTGGAACCCCCTTCCTAACAGCACTGTGGGTGTACCTACACCACAAGGACTGCAGCAGTTCAAGAAGGCAGCTCACCTCCATCTTCTCAAGGGCAATTAAGGATGGGCAATAAATGCTGGCCTAGCCTGCGACACCCACATCCCTTTAATGAATAAAAAAAACAGGTGGGAGAGAATGGCAATAGGCCAGTCTCAGTTGCCTGGGTATCAGGCATTCACATGCATAATTCCATATCGGTGATTGCAGACCATTTAGACATGAGAAGAGCAGAACCCTTGAGACTTACACCTTGGGGAATCTAACTATTTCATACAATTCCTTCTCTTGTTGTGAGGTGGCACATATTAGAAATCTAATGTGTGAATCCTAATCTGTCACCTCCATAAGGGGCGGCACAGTGGCGCAGTGGTTAGCACCGCAGCCTCACAGCTCCAGCGACCCGGGTTCAATTCCGGGTACTGCCTGTGTGGAGTTTGCAAGTTCTCCCTGTGTCTGCGTGGGTTTCCTCCGGGTGCTCCGGTTTCCTCCCACATGCCAAAGACTTGCAGGTTGATAGGTAAATTGGCCATTATAAATTACCCCTAGGATAGGTAGGTGGTAGGGAAATATAGGGACTGGTGGGGATGTGGTAGGAATATGGAATTAGTATAGGATTAGTATAAATGGGTGGTTGATGGTCGGCGCAGACTCGGTGGGCCGAAGGGCCTGTTTCAGTGCTGTATCTCTAAAAAAAAAATACTCAGCCGACTTTGAACATGTCCTCAATCGTAGTCTGGAATGAATTAGATGTGTAAAAGTTGAGAGGTGTTGCAACTGGCGATGGGTAGAGCAGTTGACATTCTGAACAAAGAAGCAATTCTCTCTACAGGCTCTTGTACAGTTCCTTCACTGCATTCTTTGGGGGAAAAAATTACCTTTTGGTGCACTGCTCTTTGGAGAAGACAAGGTTCTAGTCTGCATCTTTTGCCACTGGTACTTCATACTCAAGGGACATGGGGATAGTGCGGGAATATGACATTGAGGTAGACAATCAGCCATGATCTAGAATGGTGGAGCAGGCTCAAAGGGCTGAATGGCCTACTCCTGTTCCTATGTCCCTATTTAATGACAGAAAACGATTTTAACTGCTAATTATCCTGACAATTGCAAACACCCTCCTACTATCCTACTAACACCTAACACTCTAGTTCCCGCTCTACTACACCAGGTTGCCATATTCCTACACTATCCCCATATCCCTTGAGTATGAAGTACCAGTGGCTAAAAGACAGGAATCTCTGATGTAAGTGTACCTTTTTGCTCTTCATCTACACTTCTTTAACTTAATCTTCAATGGCAACCTGGTGTAATTGAATAGGAACTAGAGTATTAGCTGTCAGTAGGAGGGAGGTTGCAGTTATCATAGAGTCATAGAGTCACAGAGTTATACAACATAGAAACAGGCCCTTAGGCCCATTGTGACCATCAAGCAGCTATCTATTCTAATCCCATTTTCCAGCACTTGGCCCGTAGCCTTGTATGCTATGGCGTTTCAAGTGTTCATCTAAATACTTCTTAAATGTTGTGAGGGTTCCTGCCTCTACCACCCCTTCAGGCAGTGTGTTGCAGATTCCAACCACCCTCTGGGTGAAATTTTTTTTCTTCAAATCCCCTCTAAACCTCCTGCTCCTTACCTTAAATCTATAACCCCTGGTTATTGACATCTCAGCTAAGGGAAAAAGTTTCTTCCTATCTATCCTATCTATGCCCCTCATAATTTGGTATACCTCAATCAGGTCCCCCCTCAGCCTTCTCTGCTCTAAGGAAAACAACTGCTTTACCCTCATCTACACACCTAGTCACCTCCTTGAAAAATCCATTCAGATTTGTTAGACATGTTCTCCCCCTGACAAAGGCATGCTATCTTTGACTAATTCCTGCCTCTCCAAGTGAAGATTAATCCTGTCCTTCAGAATGTTTTCCAATAGTTTCCCTACCACTGATGTTAGACTCACTGGCCTGTAATTACCTGGTTTATCCCTACTACCCTTCTTGAATCATGGTACCACATTCGCTGTCCTCCAGTCCTCTGGCACCTCTCCTGTGGCCAGACAGGATTTGAAAAAGTTTGTGTCAGAGCCCCTGCAATCTCCTCCCTTGCCTCACATAGCAGCCTAGGATACATCTCATCTAGGCCTGGGGATTTATCCACTTTTAAGCCCGCTAAAACTGCTAATACCTCCTCCCTTTCAATGCTCATTTGTTCAAGTATATCACAATCTCCTCCCTGATCTCTACACCTACATCATCCTTCTCCACAGTGAACACAGATGAAACGTAATCATTTAAAACCTCACCTACGTCCTTCGGCTCCACACACAGATTGCCACTTTGGTCCCTAACGGGCCCTACTCTTTTCCTGGTTATCCTCTTGCCCTTAATATACTTATAAAACGCCTTGGGATTTTCCTTTATCTTGCCCGCCAGTGTTTTTTCATGTCCCCTCTTCACTCTCTTAATTACTTTTTTAAGTAACCCCCCCTACACTTTCTATACTCCTCTAGGGTCTCCGCTGTTTTCAGCCCTCTAAATCTGCCATAAGCCTCCTTTTCTTTTCCTTATCCAATCCTCTATATCCCTTGACATCCAGGGTTCCCTGGACTTGTTGGTCCTAACCTTCACCTTTACGGGAACATATTGGCATAACATGTGGGGCGGCACAGTGGCGCAGTGGTTAGCACCGCAGCCTCACAGCTCCAGCGACCCGGGTTCAATTCTGGGTACTGCCTGTGTGGAGTTTGCAAGTTCTCCCTGTGTCTGCATGGGTTTCCTCCCACGTGCCAAAGACTTGCAGGTTGATAAGTAAATTGGCCATTATAAATTGCCCCTAGTGTACGTAGGTGGTAGGGAAATATAGGGACAGGTGGGGATGTGGTAGGAATATGGGATTAGTGTAGGATTAGTATAAATGGGTGGTTGATGGTCGGCACAGACTCGGTGGGCCGAAGGGCTTGTTTCAGTGCTGTATCTCTAAACTCTCACTATTTCCTTTTTGAATGATTCCCACTGGTCTGATGTAGACTTTCCTAGAAGTAGCTGCTCCCAGTCCACTTTGGCCAGATCCTGTTTTATCGTATTGTAATCGGCCTTCCCCTAATTCAGCATCTTTATTTCCGGTCCATCTTTATCCTTTTCCATAACTACCTTAAATCTTAGAGTTATGGTCACTATCCCCGAAATGCTCCCCCACTGACACTTCTACCACTTATCCGGCTTCATTCCTTAAGATTATGGCAGTACCGCCCCTTCTCTTGTCGGACTTTCTACGTGCTGGCTCAAAAAGCTCTCCTGTATGCACTTTAAGAATTCCGCCCCCTTTAAGCCTTTTGCACTAAGACTATCCCAGTTAATATTGTGGAAGTTGAAATCTCCTATTATTATTCTCTATTATTTTTACACCTCCCTGAGATCTGCCTACATATCTGTTCCTCTATCTCTCCCTGACTATTTAGAGGCTTGTAGCACACTCCCAGCAAGGTGATTGCCCCCTTTTTGTTTTTAAGTTCTACCCATATGGTCTCATTTGACGAATTCTAAGATATCATCCCTCCTTACTGTAGTAATTGACTCCTTGATCAATAGTGCAATGCCACCTCCTCATTTACACCCCCCCACCCCCCACCCCCCCATCACACCTGAAGATTCTATACCCTGGAATATTGAACTGCCAGTCCTGCGCTTCCCTCAACCATGCCTCTGTGATAGCAATAATATCATATTCCCATGTGTTAATCAACACCCTCAATTCATCTGCCTTATTTGTAAGACTCCTTGTGTTAAAATAGATGCAATCCGGCCTTGCATTATTAGCTTGTGCCTTGACAGGTCTACATTTGGTCTGCCTTCCAGACTGACTTAGTTTCTCTTCTATATTTGGCTATGCATCACCCGCTACTGTACCTCCACTCTGTATCCCATCCCCGTGCCAAATTAGTTTAAACCCCACCCCGCTCAACAGCATTACCAAAGCTCCCTGCAAGGATGTTGGTCCCGTTCCGGTTCAGGTGCAACCCGTCTGGCTAGTACAGGTCCCACCTTCACCAGAAACAGACCCAGTGATCCAGGAAATTAAAGCCCTCCCTCCTGCACCATCTCTTCAGCCACGCATTCATCTATCCTCCTATTCCTATACTCACTAGCACGTGGCACTGAAAGTAATCAAGAGATTAAACCTTTGAGGTCCTGCTTTTTAATCTGCTATCTAGCTCCTTAAATTCTTGTTGCAGGACCTCATCCCTCTTTCTACCTATGTCGTTGGTACCAATGTGAACCACGACCTCTGATTGTTCACCCTCCCCCTTCAGAATGTCCTGCAGCCGCTCCATGACATCCTTGACCCTAGCACCAGTGAGGCAACAGACCATCCTAGAGTCACGTTTGCGGCCACAGAAAAGCCTATCTATACCCCTTATAATAGAATTGCTTATCACTATAGATTTCCCACTCTTTTTCCTCCCCTCCTGTGCAGCTGAGCCACCCGTGGTGCCACAGTCTTGGCTCTTGCTGCATTCCCCCGAGAAGCTATCTCCCTCAACAGTATCCAAAGTGGAAAATCTGTTAGATAGGGAGATGGATCCAGGGGACTCCTGCACTACCTGCCTAGTTCTTCTACTCTGCCTGGCGGTCACCCATTCCCTTTCTGCCTGAGCAGTCTTTACCTGCAGTGTGACATTGTGCTATCCACGATGATCTCAACACGAATGCTCCACAGTGTCCCCAGCCGCTGCACCAGATCCGAGTAGCTGCAGCTGGAGGAGACACTTGCTGCACACGTGTTCACCCTGGACACTGGAAGTGTCCCTGACTTCCCACATTGCACAGGAGGAGCACTCCACGCTGCCAAGCTACCCTGCCATGTTTTACCCTTAATTTATTCCCTTAAATTACTCAAAAATTAGAGATTATTTACACTAGGCGCCTTGATTCCCTAAAAAACACTACTTACTATATAAAAAAACTGCAGACCTTACACTTTACTTTAGTTATTAACCCAGCTATTTACTGATACTCCCTAACAGCAGTTACTCACCAACCAAACAATCACCTTATCACTTATAAGGTAGGATTTGAGGATTTAAAAAAAAAAGAACTTTCTCTCCCCTGATTTTTTAAGCTATTTACAGGAACTAACAGCTGTTACTTACCCCACCAATCATCTACAGATTTCCCGTGATGTCACTGTAAAATGTTTTTTCCTCATTTGAAACTCAGCGTGTGCTGACACAGCTTGAGAGCCTGCCAACTGCCACTGCTCCGGTCCAAGGATAATTATCAGTTAAAATCCTTTTCAGTCATTAAATAGGAACATAGAAGCAGAAGTAGCCATTCAGTCCTTCAAGCCTGCTCTACCATTCTAGATCATGGCTGATCGTCTACCTCAATGCCATATTCCTGCACTATCCCCATATCCCTTGATGTCGTTAGCAACTAGAAATCTATCAATCTCTGTCTTGAACTTACTCAGTGACTGAGCTTCCACCACCCTCTGGGGCAGAGAATTCATAATTAAAGTCCAAGAAAATACAACAGAAAAATGAGTACATGGATGTTGACTATATCAACTTCCAGTAGAGATTCAATAAGTATCTTCACACAGGGTGTTGAAACAGAAGGTATTTCCATTGGTTGGGGACTTAAGAACAATGGAGCAAAATGCTAAGATTGGTGTTAGGCCATTGAGAAGAAAAATTAGTGAGCACTTTTTCACAAAAAGGACATTAGAAATTTGGAACTCTCTCCATTAAATGTTGTGGATGCTAAGCCAAATTAAGCTTTCAAGACTGAGATAGATTTTTGTTAGACAAGGCACGTGAAGCAAAAGCAGGTAAAAGTTCAGGTGCAGATCAGCCATGGTCTAATTGAATAGTGGAGCAGGCCTGAAGGGTTGAATGACCTATTTGTGTTCCCTATGTTCCTATTCAGGTACCTGATTTTTTTCTGGGAAACTCTTCTGCAAGTGACCATCCAGTGAGGAATGTATTGGGCAAGGCTATTGTTGAATAACTTACGGGTATCATTGTCCAGGCATATATGTCATCCATGTTAACCTGATCAATCCACTAGTCAATAATCAGCATTTCACAATAACAATCATTTTTCTCACTAAGATTGGAAGTGAAATTTGAATTAAGCTTTCAGTCTGAAGGTACAACTAGAGGCTTTTAAGACCAAATCAGATTAGTTGGCTGGGAACTGAGGGCTGCTGGAACCAATTTCTTCTCCTACCTACTTCTCCTGTTGAAAATCTAAATGCCAACTTTATTTTTCTTTCCTTTTAATTAAAAACTATTAACTGTGAATTGTAAATGTGATCAAAATTGATTAAAATGCATTACTTTAAATGTAAAAATCCTACATTTCCGGGGGGAGGGGGGGGGGGGGGTGGTGGGACGTGGGGGAAGGATATTCCTCTAGATACACTAATAATGCATCACCAAATTGTGCAACATTTGGATTTCAAGCTTTCACCTACTTTTCTTTCAGCAGTACAAATGATGAATTTCTGTGTATACCTACATCTCAATTTGTAAAACCCATGTAATTACTTTATTCATATCTTTTGTTCTTGAATTGTCAGCTTTTTTGAAGCAGTTTATCAGTTTTTGTTAGTTTTCCAGGTTGGCATATATGTCTAGGCTCGCAGATGTAGAATGGTCCTTAGGCTAATGGATTGGAGGCTTAGCTGCCAGCACCTAAGAACCAAAACTCGGCAGGAGTCACTACCCCCAGCAGAGGAGAAAATCACAGAGAAAACTCGAGGAAGAAATATTAAAAAGAGACAAGGGTGAAACACGTGAGTGTTGCTTTCAGTATTTGCACAGCTGAAAAACAGCTGCATCCCTGTTAAAAGACATGCACATTGTTTTTGCTATTAACTATATACTTTTCATCAGTCAGAACATTATTTCATTGTTGCTATGAAATGCATTTTCCTTTAATGAAGCAGTTTAATTATAGAATCATTGCATTGTGAGGAAATCAACTTTATAATAACCTTCTGAGCTCTGAATTTCCTTTGCAGCTTTTCTTTTTAAGATAAGGTTTTTTAATTTTCTCACTTCAATGAGCCACACACTAAGTGAGTGTACAGGCAGGTGGGTCTATACCCAGGTTTCGGCCATTGCTAAGCCAGCTGCTAGGTCATTCAGGCAATACACTTGAAAGAATTCCCTTCCATTTGCCCTCCTCATTGAAGATGTGGATGACGTTGGAAACTAAGTAATGTTGGGAACTGAATTTGGTTCTGTAATCAATTTATCTGGATGATTAATGAAACATTTGTCAATAGTCTCAGGGAATCCAGGATGAGTTCAAGATGTATATAATTAACTCCTGTGTGGTACACATCTTTGCTTAGATGTAGGTCCAGGTATGTCTGGAATGAATGAACAAACATAAATTCAGGTTTTCCCTGTATTTGCAACCATCTGATTAACAATACATGCTGCCATTAATATGGCCTTGGGATTATCCCATGTGACCCCCCCCCCCCCCCCAATTTAACCACTATAATCACCCATTTTCAACCCTTAAAGATGGGAGAATTGGATAAAATGGGTTTGAGTGTGGCATGACAAATTTTGATATCACAACAATCAAAATTGTACTTTTAGTGCTTAAAAAACAGTGCCAAGGAGCCAAATTTCACAGTGACACAGTCTAGATGGAATGCATACTAGCTTGCTGAGGGAAGTAAGGGTGAAGATAACACAGGCACTGGCCACAATCTTCAATTTGTCCTTCGACATGGCAATGGTTCCAGAGAACTGTTGGTTTTCACATGTTGCACTCCAGTTCAAATAAGGGGAGAGGGATAAACCTGACAGACAATAATCCAAGACAAAATTGACTATCACCTGGAAGATTATGGGTTAATAAATGATAGCCATCGTGTTTGACTTGCCTGATTGAGTTATTTGATGAAGTAACCAAGAGGGTTGATGAAGGTAGTGCGATTGATGTTGTATATAAGAATTTTCAAAGTAATTTTATAAAGCACATGTAGCAGACTTGTTTGCAAAATTGGCTGATATGAAATTGGCTACAAGACAGAAAGCTTAGAGTAGTGGTGAACGGTTGTTTTTTCAGACTGGAGGGATGTATAGAGTGGTATCTTCCAGAGGATTAGATATTCATCTGTAATCGGACCGCCATTATTTTTGATGTATATTAATCATCTTAAACTTGGGTATACAAGGCATCATTTCAAAGTTTGCTGATTGAGAAAACTCAGAAATGTATTAAACAGTGGGGAGGATAGTAACAGATTTCAGAAGGACATAGACAGACTGGTGAAATGACAGATGCAATTTAATGCATAATTTAAGTGTGAAGTGATGCATTTTGGTAGGAAGGATGAGGAGAAGCAATACAAACTAAATGGTACAATTTTAAAGGGAGTACAAGAACAGAACATCTGGGGGTGTATACCTACATAAATCTTTGAAAGTGGAAGGACAAGCTGAGAAGACCGTTAAAAATATAACAGGATCCTAGACTCTAAAACAGATGCATAGAGTACAAAAGCAAGAAAGTTATGCTAACCTTTTATAAAACACTGGGTTTGGCCCCAGCTGGAATATTGTGTCCAATTCTGGGCACCATACTTCAGAAAGGATGTGAAGGCCTTCGGGAGGGTGCAGAACAGATTTACCAGAATGGTACCAGGGATGATGGTCTTCAGTTACGTGGACAGATGAGCAAAACTGGGATTGGTGTCCTTACAACAGAGAAGGTTAAGGGGAGATTTAATAAATGTGCTCAAAACCATGAAGGGTTTTGACAGTTTCTCCTTATTTAATATGTTTCCAGTGGCAGAAGGATCAATAACCAGTCGATACAGATTTAAGGTAATTGGCAACAACTAGCATTTAAATAACACCATTAACATAGTTAAACACCTCACGGTGCTTCATAGGAATGTTATCAAACAGAATTTGACACCAAGCCACATAAGAAGATCTTAGTGGAGATGACCAAAAGCTTGGTCAAAGAGGTAGGTTTTATGGAGCATCTTAAAATATTCAGAGAGGTAGAGATGCAGAGAGAAGGAATTCCAGAGTTTATGGCCTTGGCAGCTGTAGGTATGGCTGTCAATGGTGGAACAATTAAAATTGGATATGCTTATAGTGGCCAGAATTGGATGAGTACGGATACCTCGGAGAGTTACAGGGATGGAGAAAATTACAGAGATAGGGAGGTGTAGTGGTTGATGGATCAGGATTTGATTGCATCAGTCTGTCCATTATCTGTGTTCATTGTGTTTGATTGCTTAAGCCTCCGGGTGGAGCTGCTGAGTGAAAGTGAAACTAAAAGACTGCTGGAAGCTTCCATATAATATTGGCTGCCTCAAGACATGTACTGAAATCCAGTAAGAACTTTTAAGTTAATGTGTTGTAAATAAACCAGTTGGTTATTTAACACAAGTGCGATATCTGCACTGCTCTGAGTTAAATCAGATATTATACACTAAGCCCAGTGACCCAGCATAAACATAACGGAAGGGATGAGGCATGGAAGGATTTGAAAACATGGATGAGAATTTTGAAGTTGAGAAAAGAACGAAAGGCAAATTGAGGAGATGATCAGGAATGCACTCCCGGAAAGGGTGGTGGAAGCAGATTCAGTAATAACTTTCAAAAGGGATTTCAATAAATACTTAAATGCAAAAAACTTGCAGGGCTATGGACAAAGAGCAAGGAAATGGAACTAATTGGATAGCTCTTTCAAAGGGCCAGCACAGCACAATGGGCCAAATGACCTCCTTCTGTACTGTATAAACCTATAATCTCCTTTATGTCAGATACTGTTTCAATCACTGGACTGTTTTCTCTTTGGCGCACTCCCACCCCCACCCCAACTGTATTGACAATTCCCTTATTGTTCTTCCTGAACATTATCACAACATAGCATTTCCTTTATGGAAGGAAGTTGAGGCAAAATTAAAATGGTTACAGGATAGAAATATAATTGAAGATACAGATGGTCTTACACATTAGGTCTTGCCTCTAGCAATTATCCCAAACCCAAGAATCCTAAAAATATATGCTTTTGTGTTGACTTGTCAGCAGAAAACTAAGTAGTTGAGTATGAGCAACATGGTTTTCTAATCATGAATGAGATTACTAAACAGATATAAATTGATCACGTTTTCTCAAAGCTAGAACTAAAAACTGTGTACCATCAGCTACAGCTTGACAAGAAGAGCTGTTTATATTACAAAATTTGTGATACATGTTGCTATGAGGCAACATAAAAGATTTACATTTTGGTATAACTTCAGCAGTAGAGGTATTTCAAAAAGGCACTTTGATTGTAAGCAATAATATTCTAATATACAAATGTATTCCAACAGATCATGATGTTTTTCTTCACAGTGTTCTTCACAGGCTACAAGAAAAGGGTGAAACACTTGGGCAAGACATACTAATGTGGTAACGAACTCCTAGAATACTTTGGCCAAGTGTTCACAGGCAGAGAATAGCACCAAATCCCAGGAAATTCAAGGTAATTTATGAAAAGTCCTGGGGAAAATTGATGTCCAGAGAGATTTGGATGTTCAGGTCCACTGTTCCCTGAAGGTGGCAACGCAGGTAAATAGAGTGGTCAAGAAGGCATACGGCATGCTTTCCTTCATCGGACGGGGTATTGAGTACAAGAGTTGGCAGGTCATGTTACAGTTGTATAGGACTTTGGTTCGGCCACATTTGGAATACTGCGTGCAGTTCTGGTCGCCACATTACCAAAAGGATGTGGATGCTTTGGAGAGGGTGCAGAGGAGGTTCACCAGGATGTTGCCTGGTATGGAGAGCGCTAGCTATGAAGAGAGGTTGAGTAGATTAGGATTATTTTCATTAGAAAGACGGAGGTTGAGGGGGGACCTGATTGAGGTGTACAAAATCATGAGAGGTATAGACAGGGTGGATAGCAAGAGGCTTTTTCCCAGAGTGGGGGATTCAATTACTAGAGGACACGAGTTCAAAGTGAAAGGGGAAAAGTTTAGGGGGGCTATGCGTGGAAAGTTCTTTACACAGAGGGTGGTGGGTGCCTGGAACGCGTTGCCAGCGGAGGTGGTAGATGCGGGCACGATGGCGTCTTTTAAGATGTATCTAGACAGATATATGAATGGGCAGGAAGAAAAGAGATACAGACCCTTAGAAAATAGGCGACATGTTTAGATAGAGGATCTGGATCGGCGCAGGCTTGGAGGGCCGAAGGGCCTGTTCCTGTGCTGTAATTTTCTTTGTTCTTTGTTCTTTGAGGCCGTAGAGCTGAGTTTTGCATCAGAAAACTTGGGGACATGGTCACTTACTGTTCCCATTTTACACCAAATTTAGTGTTATGGCTAGGTGGGTGATGGCGTGGCTTGTTCTCACTGTTCACCTCCCACCTCACCACAGCAAGAGTTTTTGTCACTAGGGTTTTAACCCCTTGTGTTTTATTTGTCAAATAAACAGGTTTTCTTCTAAGTTTAAGACAGAAGATTAGCTATTTATTGAATAATATTCATTCCGAAATGGTCACAACCACACCCAAGCATGCATTCTCTCTCTCTCTCTCTCTCTCACACACACACACAAATAGATAGATAGCGAGGAAAAGAGTAAGTGGTTTGAAGTGACGTAAGTGTTCGAGGCTCACAGTAAACCTGTTGAAACTTCTCAGCGAACAGTTTCTTCTTAAAGTTACAGGCCTAGGTATTTGCAGTTTTCTGGTGGTTAAGACTTCAGACTGGAGGCGGTGACCACGTTCAGTTCTCTGCTGCACCAAGCCGAAGTGTAGAATTCACAGCAGGGCTCTGTCTTTGGTTTTTGCTGGATCCCCCACAGCTCTTGGCTGGACAGGCTTTTTGTGATGCTGTTAGGATCTCTCTCTCGCTCTCTCTCCAGAGAGCTACCAGTTAAGGTAAAAATCTCACACATTAGTCTCTGTTAAGAGATGCCTGACCCCCCCTCCCTGTTTTGACCAGACAAGGGACAGGATGTAGCTACTTCACACTTTTGTTTCAGAAGAACCCATTCAATTCAGGAATGTCTCTTGATGGCTTCAGGATGGATGTAAGTGATACTTCTTAGCTTGGAATGTATCCTTTTGTCCTTACCAGACAGTGAGACAGTTTGAATAAACAGCCTGACCTTCGGTGGCCATTTTGCAGCACATTGACCACTGTTCAAAGCAAAAGTCAAATTTTTTATAGCTCTTCAGTTTGGTTCTGTATTTTCATCACTGCACTTCTTGTGAGAGCGTGACATTAGCCATAATTAGAGAACCATTTTGAACCAGTATCTTCAAGTGGAAAGACAGGCATGACTTACTCAAATCACTGTCTAGTCATACAATAATGACTTATTTTTGATACTAATAGACCACAGAGATCAATGTTAATGTCAGTCCAGTGGAGTTAGGAGCTATCCTTATGCAAAGAATGATCTTGGTGCAGCAAGACCTATCATTTATGCCAGGTGTTCACTCAACTCAACACAGCAAAAATACAGCTACATTAAGTGTGAAGTATTGGCAATTATGTGAGCTGAACAATGATTCCATCAATGCATCTACTGTTGATAATGATGGGAGTTATTAATCACAAGTTTCTTCTTTAAACCACAATCTAAACTGCCTTCTAAGATCCAGCACTGGTTGTTGAAAGTAAATTCTTAAGACTATTGCCCTGGACCTGAAAATCCTGCAGACAATATTTCATGGCAATCAGTTAAGGGTACAGCAGGAAGATATTACTCAGAGGAAGCTTAAAATTCATGAGTTCCAATGGTCAAATTTTACACCCAAGAGAATTACTCTAGTTGATATCAAGCAAGATGCACAGAAGAATCAGCGAAAGCTGTCTTACTATTATTTGTTAAGGAACTAATTATTCATTGGGCTTGAAATATTTATTTAAAATTTCACATATTATGTCATAAAAAGTGCAGTTATTTGTTAATAAAATTAAATGCTGTCAGTATATCTTATAAGTAGGGTAGGCATTAAAGGGAGAATTCCCCTGGGAGCAAAGGCCATGTGGTAGTTGTAAAACTTATAACAACAAAGGATCTTTCTCTCAAATAAACAATCAATCAGTGTTCTACCATGGAAGACATTGTGCATTGATGCTCCAATGTGCTGTGGCACATGCTTCCCAGTTCACTGCAACTTTCAAAATATGCACATATTTTCATTCAGACAGCATCTTCAAAATTGATTCACTGAAAGACTGTGTAGTATGATACATTAGCAAACATTTCTCCTCTGGTACTTGGGTTTAAATCCAGCCTATAGCAATGCAATGATAACCTCTAGTGTTTAACAATTCTGTCATGTCATTCCTTCGTACATATTGTACAACTGTACACTTCCAGCCATTAACCTCAGTTCCTATTACATGTAATCTTACACCAGACCCTCGGACCCGTAAATTGCACTACTGTTACACTAAATTGGTAATTTTGCTCTTAAAGGTCATGTTACAACCAGATGAGAAGGGATCTAGGGGTTCCCCCTCAGCCTTTACCTGGTTTGGCCATAACAGGGTTTAGTTTTAAAACACCGTGTTTTTAGCTCCCCCCTTAGTGAATCCTTGTTCACTGCTCCAATTGTAAGGCAAAGAAATCAAACAGTTTTCCTTAGATTTAAACAAGAAAGGTAGAAGTTTATTAATCTTAACTGTAATCCGGTTAACGACTACGAATATGCGACGTGACCATGCTAGCATGCATACGCGATAAACACACACGCAGATAGAGACAGTAAAAGTAGAAGGAATAAAGGGAAAAGTTTTGAAGCAATATCTGGTAGTTACAGTTCTTTAGGTTCAATGTGGAGTCTTTGGTTGCCGCTAACTCTTGCAATTTGTTGGGGCCCAGTTCATGCTTCAATTGTTTTGGTGTAGGAGTCTTTTCTCTCTTGAAGTTTATGTGTCTTCCATGGGTCCGGTGGCTTGGGAGAAAGTGAGAGAGAGATAGAGAGACTTCCTTGTTCCAACTTCAGTTGCACACTGCCTTCTGAATTCAAAAAGCCTGGACCAGCCAGTTAGTCATGTGACCAGCTGGTTTAACCAGTCCTGGCTCTGTGGACTGTATCATCTTAGCAGGGCCTGGAATGCGCTTCCTTACACCTTCATTGTCTGGTGATCAAAATTGGGTTAATTGGAGCAGGGAATAGTCCTTTGTCTCCACAAGCAGCATCTCTTAGTATGCAAATGTCCTTCCAGCCCAGTGTCTGGTAATCTTCAAACAAGTCAATTCTTCACTCCAGCAACAGTTTAAAATCAATGTTTATATGACAAAATTAATATGCCTGATTCTTGGCAGGTAGGGGTCTGCATGACACCTCCACACTCAACGTAATGAAATGTGATTTTAAAAAAAGCAGCATTTCATTAAAAGGGACGAGAGAGAAGATAAGGACAGGAGCACAAACATGCATCTCTCTCATTCATTCAGGATGCTGACAATTGTTACAGCCTGTCTTTTCTTGGTAGCAGTGCTGCTTTAACCGGCCCTTTTTGGCATCCCAATAAACATGTGTTTTTTGGGAAGTTTTTTCAGTTTGCACATTTCCATGACTTCCTAAGGGGTCTTTGTTCTCGTTGAAGTCTGCAGGGGAGGGTTAGGTTTAATTAGCCCTAGGTCGGAGTTCTGCTCAGGGGTGGCGGCAGTGGGTGGTTCCACTCCGAACTCCCTTTCAGTGCTTTGATGAGTCATGCAAGGGCTTTTCACCCGAGGGAATGGCTGGTTCTCTTTTTTCCTGACCGTGGAGGTGGATTCTTTGCTAATCTTCCCTTTGTCCTCTGGGACACTCCTGCTTGCCCAGATTCTACTGCACGCCCCTGCGGCACCTCAACTAGGCGAGGCATCACCCACACAGTTTCTCTGCCCTCTTGAGGATTTCATTTGTCTCTGCAGGTTCCTGTAAATGCTGTTAGCAACTCTGGTGGGGTGCGTCTAGTCTCTGCATTTACACAGGAGGACATGGGGTCTAACTTTTCAAATATTTCAGGGTTGGCTCACCAGACAGTAGGGGTTTTCATCTGGATTCTTCCCAGGCTTCCTTTAACATGCCCTCTTGGTCCCTTTTTCCCTGTTCCTTTCTAAACTTTTGCCAGCCTTGTGCATGCCTGTCCCCTCTGCTGGAGGTTCCTCCTAATACCGGTCCTCCTAACACAGGACTTAGGGGTGCAGATTGAACTGTAGGTTGGGGTTTCCCATCAAAATGGCACATGTGGCAACTCCTGCAGTACTCCACCACATCTTTGTGGAGTTTTGGCCAGTCAAACTGCTGTCTTATACGGGTTTGGTTTTTTGTATACCGACATGTACAGCCACTGCAATCTCATGGGCCATTCTTACTATTTCTCTCCGGTACCTCTACGGCACCACTAACTGATGAACCACTGTCCACTCCTTGTTCTCAGGTCTTTGAGGAGAACTCCACTTCCTCATCAGTACCTCATTCTTTAAATAGTAGCAATCAGGGACTCGCTCTGCTTCAGTTTCAAATTGGGCAGCCTGGACTAACTCTCTCAACACTGGGTCAGCTCGCTGAGCCTCAGCCAGGGAAGATTCATTTAATTAATCCCCTGGGTCTCCTCTAGGGGAGCTGGTTTGATCATGGCCTCACTCATTACACATGCAGAGAACCTGCAGGGACCGTCTCCTGCCATGGCCCTGTCTCTCTGACCTCCTGCAGTCTCTCTTTCATGACTGGGGAAGCTACCACCTTCATCCCCGCCAGATCATTACCTACGAACCCCTTCCACAGGTAAACTAGGGGCAATCCCTACGGTCACCGGTTCCAAAACTAGGTCGCACTCCAAGTGCCCCTGGTGTAAAGGTACAGGCATACACTGCCCTCCAATACCATTCACCAACACTCTCTGGGGAAAAGGGATCTAGTGGCCCCTGTGTCCCTGAGAATCACTATGGGCTTGCTTGCCCCACTCGAGGGATATGGGGTTACTCTCCCCTTCAGACACAAAACCCTGATAGCCTTCAGGAATCCTATGAAATTTTCCTGCGCTTGCAGCGGTAGATTTCCTGCAGTTAAAGCCACAGCTTGTTCTGCTGTGCCTTCCATCAGGGACCCTGTCTTCACTGAGCGGGTGTGCCCTGATTAACCCTACATATTTTCCCTTTAGTTTCCAGCAGTCGGCTCTTAAATGCCCTGCTTTATTACAATGGAAGCACACAGGTCTCCGGGTCTCACTCCTACTTATAGCAATTTTCCTTTTGGCTGGAGGAGGGCCCCCTGTGTCTCCTGTTTTTCTTCCCTCCCAGGACTGCTTGGGCTGATATCATCTTCCCGCTCTCTGTCCTTTTCGCATTTGTAGGGGTGATTAGGAAAGGTTTTCCCCTGGGAAACTGCTTTATAAATGAGAGCAAACTCATCACCCAAGACTCCTGCCTGCCGGGCTTTATGAGCCCTTTGTTCCTCCGCATGTGTCTTTATAGAGAGCAGGAGAGAATTTTTAAATTCGTCTAACAAAATTACTTCTCTGAGATTCTCATAGTTGAACTGTACTTTAAGAGGCCTCAGCCACTAGTCAAAAGCCAGCTGCTTATTTCTCTCTAACTCCAAGTAGGTTTGATCAGCTTACCTCTTGAGGGTTCTAACCGTTTAGCGATAGGCTTCCGCTACTAACTCATATGCCCCGAGGTTAGCAATTTTGTCAGTTCATAATCTGATGAACTCTCATCTGGCAATATGGAATAAACCTCATGGGCATTTCCTATTAATTTGCTCTGTAGCAACAGAGTCCAAGCCTCAGCTGGCCACTTTAAGTGCCTTGCCAGTTTTTCAAAAGATACATAAAAAGCTTCCACGTCTCCCTCATTGAACTTTGGGATCAGTTGGGAGAGTTTTCACAATTCTGTACCCACCCTGAATTACGGTCCTCCATATTGGCCATGCTTTCGCCCCCTAGTTAACTCAAGCCTCTTCAGCTCTCCCTCTTTGCATTCATTCTGGAAAGTGCTTCCTCTTTCTCTCTCCTAGCTTGCTTTCTCTCTCTCCTCTCTTTTTCTTCACGTTCCTTCTGGAAGGCTCTTTCTTTCTCTCTCTCCTGCCTCTCTCTTTCTCTTTCCTCAAATTCAAGTTTCTTCTGTTCCAATTGTATCTTTGCTAGCAATACCCTGTCAGAGTCTATTTCTAACCCTGTTTCTGCTTCTTCAGATTCAATGGAAAAATGGATGGTCACTAGTCTTAGGAGTTCAGACCTCCTAGCCTTGCCACGCACAGTGATCCCACACTGCTCTGCCATTTTCCTCAACTCTGCTATAGACAGTGTTTTTAACTTATCCCAGGTTACTTCACCCTGGCTTGGGGAGCTTCTAGCTTCAGTCGCAGATATGTTAGTATTCTAGCACTCACAACCGCAAGAAAACCTGTATTGAAATCTTTTTTCTGATTGGGAACAATTTGGCTTCCCACTTCCAATTTCTCGTTTGTCTGTGGGTCAAATCTCAGATGGTGGCCCCCAAATTTCTGTTATGATCAGGTGAGAAGGGGTCTAGGGGTTTCCTCTCAGCCATTGCCTTGTTTAACCGTAACAGGGTTTAATGATAAAACATTGTGTTTTTAGCTCCCCCTTTAGTGAATCCTTGTTCACTGCTCCAATTGTAAGGCAAAGAAATGGGACAGGTTTCCTTAGATTTAAACAAGAAAGGTAAAAGTTTATTAATCTTAACTCTAATCTGGTTAACGACTACGAATATGCGACGCAACCACGCTAGCATGCATACGCGATAAACACACACGCAGATAGAGACAGAGAAAGTAGAAGGAATAAAGGGGAAAAGTTTGAGGCAATATCTGGTAGTTACAGTCCTTTAAGTTCAAGGTGGAGTCTTTGGTTGCCGGTAAGTCCTGCTACTCGTTGGGGCCCAGTTCACGTTTCAACTTGTTTCGATGTAGGAGTCCTTTCTCTCTCTCTCTCAAGGTTTACGTGTCTTCTATGGGTCCGGTGGCTTGGGAGAAAGCGAGAGAGAGAGGCTTCCTTGTTTCAACTTCAGTTGCACACTGCCTTCTGAATTCAAACTGTCCTGTGGCTAGTTCAAAAAACCTGGACCAGCCATGTTAGTCATGTGACCAGCTGGTTTAACCAGTCCTGGCTCTGTGGATTGTATCATCTTGGCAGGGCCTGGTATGTGCTTCCTCACATCTTCAATGTCTGGTGATCAAAATGCATTTGGGTTAATTGGAGCAGGGAATAGTCCTTTGTCTCCACACGCAGCATCTCTTTGTATGCAAATGTCCTTCCAGCCCAGTGTCTGGTGATCTTCAAACAAGTCATTTCTTCACTCCAGCAACAGTTTAAAATCAATGTTCATATGACAAAATCAATATGCCTGATTCTTGGCAGGTGAGGGTCTGCATGACAGTCACAAGATGGCTAGTATGGGATGAAGAGTATCACCCTATTGTAGTAAATAGGGTCATCCCAACCTGAAGTTTTACTTTCTACTGAATGCATACTGCAACAGACTTGGAAGCACTTGATGCTGACAATGTGTGCCTGAAATTGGAAAGGACCCCAAGAATTAATGTGCCTTATTTTCAACAGCATATATTTTTTTAAACTAATATTGAGTAATTTTAAGTGGCCAATGCTACCTATTAAAAAATTTCTAATTTGTCTGGGTAGAAATTGGGGACAAAAATGGTCGGGTTTGCAGAGCTAAGCCTTGAGCCTGAAATACGTCCAACACTATTTCGTCTGTGGATCATTGTAAGAGGACCCTTGATGATTGTGACTTTCTCAGGATGAACTACAAAAGATATATTTACATTTGACTTAGCCCAATCTGAGATTAAAGAAGAAATCACACAAGAAGCATTCCCAAGTTACAGCACCTTTATCCAATTTTGTTCCTAAGAATATTTAGTTCAAAATATTTTATAACTCAAATTTTCATTCTGAAAAATGCTTAAATATTAAAAGTTATGCACATTAACAATCACTTAACTAACTAAAACCTTTAGCCACAAAATTCAGCCATGCTGGTTTTGTAACAAAATGGCATCCATGCTACTTTCGGTCACTTATAGCGCGGCCCACACCGAACGCCATCGTGGCGAGGGCAATAGCACAGGCTTTAGGTGAATGCACTGGAAGTAGACACAGTAGGCATATCCTGATGTTGTCATGCAAGTGTTTTTTTCCCTGTCGTTTAGAAAACTAAAGGGGGTTTGTGTGCCTTTAAGACAGAGAGCAGTTTTTATATTCCCTGGAAACAGTGTGTGCGAGCTGCAAGCCTGTTTCTTAGGCAACAGCAAGAGAGAGAGGTCACATGCCGTATTGTATCAGTTTGACTATGTATAAAAACTGGCTAGAACCGGTTTGATCTGGCAGACCAGCGAAGCGTGCTCTCCTTGAAGGAAGGATTTTTGTCTCTCTCAGCAGAAAATCTACATTAGCTTATAGGCTGTGTTTCACCTAAACAGGAAAGACCCCTGAAAAGGAATCTTTGCATTGTTGGATGTATCAAATTCCTTTTTTTTACTTCCAGTCTCTAAGAAGTCTCTGCCTCAGGAGTGACTTTCTGTTGCCTTTCATGTTTCTGGGAGTTCTTGAATTCTCAGTAAAGTTTCTACTAAGCGACTGCTAATTCAAAATCTAAATAGACCTGTTGTTACACTCCTTGTTGACAGATCTGTGTGATGCCTACAGCAGTCGAAGAGCCATAAATGCCCAGCCATTACAGACTGTTCATCAACTTTCTTGGAGACTGAGTGGCATCTGTCTATTTTACTCTGAAACACCTCACTGATCCGGGAAAGTAACCAACCAGGACTTACAACCTAGGTGTTCTATCATTCCTAAGAAACAGCTCTAATTTAAAACATCATTTTAAAAACCGGTTAACCGTTGATTTTTGAATGTATGTGTGTGTATGAGGGTTAGGAGGAATAAGGAATTATAAAGTCTTTTCAGACATAGATTTATCTGACTATTGTTTAAGATTTAGTTTATTAATAATTAGTTAATTTGTTGTTGTTTAAAGTTACCTTGTTTGGTGTGTTTTATTCAGGGGGTTAATAAAGTTAATAAAGTTTAATTTGGCTAATTTCCGGTAGGTGGGAAACATTAATAATATGCTATGACCTGTGAAGTAATGGGACTGAATTGACCCGCCTCGGTCATAACAATGTCTAACGCTGATTTGATGCCAGACCTGCCATTTTGGACCTTAATACTCTAATTAACATCTTCTTTTAAACATGCAAAATGTGTTCAGCAGCAAGAGTGACCCCTTCACCAGCACCATTTAAAGGAATCATCAACAACTTGCAGGTTAGTTGCTGATTACTTTCTATTGCCTCTGCTTGAGCTTTTGGAAGTGCTGAATGCTTAGAAGAGTTGCTGGATAACAGATTGTTGGACTTCTGTGAGACCCTGAAAGCACTTTAAACACTGGTATCCTCAGCCATGATAGCAGCTATCTGAGCATGCATGGCAACAAGCTGAGATTTCATGACCTCAGTCGGAGTTTCCACTGCAGCACTGAGACATTGGGTGGCTTCTGGTTGTGCTGTGATGGAGGCTGAGACATTGGCCATAAGACTATGCATGACGGTTGGGTCCACAAGTGTTTTCATGGAGTTTGCCACCACTTCCCTGCTGGAAAGAGTGGTATTCAAATTCTGTGCGATGCCCTGTGCCAAGTTGGGGCTGGACTATACCAAGCTCCTTGACAGTGGCAGCAAGATCCCCAGACAGGCCTGCCAATGCACCAAGTATTTCCATGTGCATGCCAATTGCGTCTTTCTATATGCCACCTCATCAAAGTCCTCATCAGAGTCCTCATCTGATTCTTCAGCGGCAGAACTAGTGCACATTGCCTGGCCAGGTGGCAGCTCTTGGGTATCTGAAAGCATAAGGGCATGAGGAAACAGTTAGGGTTGGGGTGAGGGTGGAAAACAAGAGGCTCATGGTTGCACCATCTACAGCTTGTAAATCATAAGAGATTGCTGGATGAGGGTGAATTGAGATTTGAGAAGATGCATTAGGCAGGAAATACTGTCATCCTCAATGCTTTCAGCCAAGGCCTCAGTGACAGCTGCTCCAATTGTGGCCAGCACCATCTCCTCCTTTGGGGTGAATATATACAGTTGTTCTTGCCCCCCAGTTGGTTAGCTGCTGCCACCTCCTATGGGCCACGTCCCACAAAAGAGAGGGAAGTACGTCAGTGAGTGTGATGCAATGTTTTTGGGTAATGTGCCTGCCACAGTTGACAGTGTGTGCAGGCTGTGAGATGTGAGTGTGCGGCTTGTAACACTGCTATGTCTGTTAAGCGTAATGTGAGGCTTTGAATCTGATGTATGAATAATGGATGATAGAGAATGTTGGTAGGTGAGTGAAGGGGTTGTGGTGAACAGAGCAGTGTGTGAGGCTGCTAGAAAGTAGCATGTGAAGATGCATTTACTGACTTTGACCACTTGTGTGAAGTCATTAAACTTCTTTCCGCACTGCATCCAGGTCCTTGGAGCTAGACTGCCAGCATACTGACATGAACTGCCAGAGCTACCTACTTCCACTGCCTTCTCCGTATGGGCTGGATTTTACCTTAGGCGGAGGGGAATTCGCTACCGACAGAAAAGTCGGTGGTGAACCCGCTTCTGTCTAGCCCGGGGATCTGTCCGGTATTTTACGGGTCCCCAGGCTTTAATTGTCCAGGGGAGGGACTTCCACCCGCTTGAGGGAGGAAGTCCCGCCTCAGCAAGCTGCTGGCTAATCAGCGGGCTGGCAGCTCTTAGTCCCAGCAGTGCCACCAAGAGCGGTGGCCACTGCTGGGACAGCAGCCCAGCTGACAACGAAGCTCCCAGCCTGGAGCGAAGGTAAGTTGGGCATGTCTCACCAGGGGGATCATTCGTGCCCTGGTGAGGCTAGGGTGGTCTTTTGTGGGGGTGCATCTTGGATCCCGGGGGTGGGTTGGGAGGCGGGGGTGCCCCAATTGGGCACCTTGTGCCCGGGTGTCATGGCACCCCCCCTTCCCGGTGCGCGGAAAGGCTGGCAGCTATTGCTGGGCGGCCTTTCACGTCCCCAGCACGCCCTTGCCACGGGTAAAATACCCATGGAGGTGGGCGAGGGCCCTTAAGTGGCCATTAAGGGCCTTGATTGGCCTCGGGCGGGTGGGCCGTTTACCCCCCCACCACCTGACTGCCGTAAAGTTGGCCGGAGGTGGGAGCAGGGCAGGAACGCCTCCCGGAGATTCCCGCTCAATTTTACGCCACCCCCATGCCACCATCTGACCCGCTGGGGCGGCGTAAAATTCAGCCCTATGCATTTGGAGGGCCTCCTGCCCTGAGGGAAGAGGCTGTCTCTTGTTCCATCCACATCCTGCACCAAGGCCTCCAGCGCAGTATCCAAGAATATTGGGGCATGGTTTCTGGCCCGTTGCGCCTTTTTTTGTAGCTTCTTCCTTGTCTTCCACTCTTCTTGAACCAGTTTCAGGCCCTGCTGCAGTCTGGCTTTATGTTGTGCAGACTATCCTTTAGTGCTGCTAGCCTTGCACAAATATGGGGCTCCTGCTGAGGCATGCGGCCACTCAGCAGCATGTTCAGTGTGCAATCATTATAATTATCAGGCAGCATGAAGTTTGCATACTGTCTGCATAACTTATAATGGGCATGGGTTAAAGGTGCATTATGTTCCTCATGCCCAATTTTTTTTGGGGGGCTATCCAATTTAGCCCCTTTATAAAAAGAGTTTATTGTTAAATAGAATTGTATTCATCATTTAAATTGTGTAGTATTTATCCAATATTTACTACATTTATTTTAATTAGATGATACTATAAATTGGCCTTTATAGCCACTCCAGGCGCTGCTTCACAAACCACTGACCACCTCCAGGCGCGTATCCATTGTCTCTCGAGATAAGGAGGCCCAAAAGAAAAGAAAAAAAAAGAAAGAAAGAAACTATAAATTATAGAAAGGGCAGAAGAACATTGAAATAAAGTAAAGCACTGGTGATAAACAGGGAGCATAACTGAGTCAGGTAGTTTAAAAAGGTAAATTTGCAAATGCTGATGGAAGCTTTGTTAATAACAGCAGAATTATAAACACAACATGGTTACAATCACACACAGCTATCTCCTATATCATTAAACTATCTCAACTTGTAGGAAAGCAGGATTGCTCTGTTCTCTTTCTCCGCTACACTTCCACTCTCTCAAGTGCTTTCATTCTGTGCAAAAACGTACCACTTTTCTTTTTTTTTCTTCAACTTAATGCCTGGTCCCGGTACGGCTCACACTGAGGTCCACTGGGTATTAGAAGCCTGTTAGGTTCTTGCAGGTGCACGTTGTAAATGGTTTTGTTTCACAACCCTAAACTGATTTGTTGATTTAAGTTCCCAATGATAAGGACAAACGCTGCAGTGGCTTTAAAGGCAGGCAGTAGGCTTCAGTTGTCTTTAGCTCTTGGTCAGCTTTTGCCAATGATCTAGATTGACATCTATGAAAAGCCAAACATTATTTCACTGAGAAATTTAGGTCATGGGCCGAACCCCATGCTGTATCCGACCACCAGGGTTCGTAAGAGAAGAGGAATCAAGAGTCGTGATTAAGTGGTGTTTTCAGCAAAGGGGGAAGATTGAGTAGAGGGAGTAGAAAAGAGTCTGGAATATTCCTGTGGGACTTTTCCATGTTTGAGAGATGATGGGTGGTGCTACCCCAGGTAATTCAAGAAATTTACTACTGATAAACTAATTCATATCAGCATAAGCTCAATGTTCCTAAGGGTAGTTGCATGCTGGCAGTAATGTAGGTGCATCCCAATATAATCTGATGGGCCCAAAAAATCCACTGGGCCATTTACACCTGTTTTTCACCCTCGTCCTGTCCAGTGCTGGCCCCACCGTAAATCATGGGTCAGCTTATTTTCATATCAGTTACTGTTAGCTGAGTGCAATTCCTGTGAAGCACAGGTCTGTGCACATGAACCCCAAAGTCCCTCTGCTTGCATCTCCATATCCCTTTTGCCAAAATGCATCACCTCACACTTCTCTGCACTGAATTCCATCTGCCACTTGTCTGTCCATTCTGCTAGGCTATCTATGTCCTGTTGTCGTCAATTGGTATCATCCTCACTATCTGCGATATGTCCAAGTTTGGTATCATTGGCAAATTTTGAAATTTTACTCTGTGTTCCAATATCCAAGTCACTCCAGTCTGAAAACAACCATTTGCCACAACCCCCTGTTTTCTGTCCTTAAGCCAATTTTTTTTTTAAATCGGAGCTGACACTGACCCTCCTATTCCAAGAGTGACAATTTTGCTAACCAGCCTTTTATGTTTTCTTAAAATCCATATAGACAACATCCATTGCTTTCCCTTCATCAACCTTCTCTGTTACTTCATCAAAAAAAACAATTAAATTAGTCAAGCACAATCAGCCTTTCACAAATCCATGCTGGTTCTCCCTAATTAACTCATACCTCTTCAAGTGCCTGTTGATATTTTCCCTGATTATGGTTTCTAAAAGCTTACTCACTGTTGTGTGATTGCCTTTAAGAGTGATATCCCTTTAAGATCTTAGTATGCTAATGATCCAAGTACCAGGATGCAGTCATGTGACTACATGCCAATTTTACTCTGCTACAGAAACACCAAGAGGCAAGTCCGGTAATAATTAGCTCTGTACAGTATATATTAGTTAGCTGTTTAATAAACCTGTTTTGAAATCTTCAAACAACCTGAACTCCATGCATCTCATGTCTGTTGCTTCTCAGTACACTCACTGTTAAACTGACCAGCCTGTAGTTACTAGGAATGTCCTTACATCCTTTTGTGAATAAAGGTGTCATATTTGCTACTCTTCAATCTTCTGGCACCTCCCCCCTATCTAGGGAAACTTGGAAGATTATGGCAAGCCCTTTCGCTATCTCCAATGCCACTTCCTTTAGCAACATGCGTCAGCTTCCCAGTAGAGAGAAGTCTGCCAACGCTTTGGAGTTATGGGAACCAGAACTCATGTTTAAAAGAAGGATGTTTGAGGAACATCATACCTGTGAGAAGGCTCCAAAATCAGTCTCTGAGAAAGAAATGCAATTGACAGCTATGACTCTGGAGTCTACAGTGATCATTTGCAGTAACATTAAAATTTTTCTTTGATGCAGGCCTCAGTGGAACATGTGGCAGCTTTCCTGGAATTTGCAGCACCGCCACCTCATAAGCAGCCCAAGACAAATCTGAATTCACAGAAGCGCAGATGGCTGCCCTGACAGCAGTAGAGGACTAAGTAGACCACCTTTCAACCAAGGTTTCAGACATTTGGGGTCATGACTGCAGACAGGTATCTCTCAGGGCCTGATAACTGCTATCAGACCAGCTAACCTGATGATTATGAAGACTGGGCTATGATACACTAAAGTCTTCATAAGATCTATGTATCATATGGGATGTCACATCTTCTATAAGCTTTTTCTAAGCTACAGCACTCTCTTTTCCTCCATCCTGTATTGCTCGGCTTCCTTCTCCATTTAAAATGACCAACAATGGAATGCCCATTGAGAATCCTATGCCTAATATCTAGGGCTTCTTAGACTAGCCCAGTGGTCTTTCAGGCTGTCAAAGGCATGTCCAGCTCTATTCATATACAAGGCAAAAAAAACACATTTTAAAAACTGATGCAAACACTCCTCAAAGTGTTTTCAGGCTGCTGGTACAAAGGATGCCACTTCACAAGATTGCAAAATAATTACGGATGAGGAAGAACACTCAAAACCTTTTGGTTTATCCATCCAGAGAGATCCTAACATCATGTCTCTTCCCCATTGTAGAATCCTTTTATTTTCAGAGTTCTTGCCTCCACTACTCTATCTGAGAGTTTATACCGCACACTAGTCACTCTGTGTGTGAAGAATTTCCTGTTACCAGTTCTAAAGTTACCTTTTATTATTTTGAACATGTGACATCCAGTTCTACTTATGCAGTATAATTTGGATACTCTGGGTTAACTTTTTCTATACCCTTAATAATCTTATATACGTGTACAAGATCACCTCTTAGACATCTCTCGAAGATGATAAGGCCCAGTCTTTCTTCATAATTCACGTCTCTGACACTGGGGGTCAAGCCTGGTACCTCTGCTCTGCAGGATCCCTAGTGCTTTGATGCCTCTCTTATTTCTTAGTGACCAGAACTGAATGAAATATTCCACATGCGGTCTCACCAGAGCACTATATATTCCATTGCTGTAGCTGTGTAAATCAATAACTAATTGGCTTTGTTAATTTCTGCTCTGCATTGGTTGGATATTGAACCGACTAATATTCCTTTCAGTTTTTTCCTTAGCTATTTTAACACCATTTGTGAAGTAGCTGTGTTGTTCATTTGTCCTTTGTAATTGAAGAAATTTGTATTTTTCTGCACTTCCACCAGTCTCAACTAGTGGTGGCAACTTTGTGGTTTAAACTCATTGTTAATTACCTTTCATGCAACGGGAGTCCAGGCGTGGGTTTTGGGGACTTCAGTCCTGGTTATCTGCACTTTATATATATGATCTAGAACTTCCAGCAAGATGGGTGAATGTACCTATGAAGGGAACCAGCGTGTGATGGAAGCGACAGCAGTGCCATGGCAGGACAAAAAGCCAGAGGAAATCCCCTCTGCTAGTTGCAACCCCCACTTCCTGTCTGCCATTTGGTGTTCAAACAATACATAAGTGCCCAGCATTAAAAAAATTTAAAAATGAACCGAAATGACACAGTTGCACCATTAGATGGCAGGATACAACAGTTTTATTGACTAATATTGTGTATACACATCTACTGTTTTAGAAACATTAACCCGCGCCACCAGGTTTGACAACAAAGGGTGAGAAACACTGGTGCTTGTGGGAAGTACAGTTTTGGGAACTGGTAAATTCGGGATAAGAATTTCCTCTCTGAAGGGAAAATGGTGATTGCACACTGCTTGCATCAACTTGTGAATTCAGATTGGTGAGTTTAATGGAAAGGGAACTAGCAGTGCTCAGACTAGCAAGAACCAAAGAAAATGCCTTTGGTTTTCGCGATACTAACTCGAAGAGTACTCTGCAATACTAATTTTACTCTTCTATCGAACCTTCACTGTTTTATGGTATTTATTGTGCTTGGAACTTTGTTACTACTTTCTCTTTTTACATTAGACTTCACAACAGATATTGAAAGAAAAATTTCATTAGGTATATGCACACACTCACTAAAGCCTAGTGACGCACAAGTGTGTCGAAATTAATAATAATTTTGAAAATGTTACAATATAGAGATCAGATTGAGACCCATAATTCTGGTTATATTTTTTCAAATCAAGCTTCATTGCACTGTATCCTATTCTTAATTCATTCTTTTCCAGGACTGTGGAACCACAGTCTTCCCTTCCTCTTATAATCTACAAGCTTTTCAAATCCAAACTTGGCATCATCTACTTTTTGATACGGTTTGTCATTTATTCTCCTTAACCTTAGCAATGTACTATAATCTGGGCTTGGCCTTTCATCTATGTTACACCATTTAAAAAAATATATTTTATACCAATGGAGAATTCAGCATCAAGATTTCAAACATGTGCTTTTTTAACTTTATGAATACCCATTTCACCTTATTGATTCTCCCTGCACCTTCACAGCAGGTTCATGTTTCAGGTGGAATCCTTCACTGACCTGTTTTATATTTCTAATATTTTCTGTTTTTATTTTTTTTGATCATGCTAGATCTCATTCTTGGCTAGGCATTTGGTCAAGGGCTCAATATTGAATAACTGTCACCAAAAAAACACTTTGAGCTGATTGAGAATTTTATCAAGGTTGACCTTATTAGCTATTCATACTGAGCTCTTGGTCCAAATTGAGCCTGTCTACATGAACTTGCTGTTAGCAGGAAGCAGGAAAGTGTTTAAAAGCTCCAGTTGCTGATTAAAGGGCTATTTTTGTTGTTGGCTTAAAGAAGAGAAATAGCTGAGGAAAGGCACCAACAACTCTCAATTTATGAGGTATGTTTGGAGGTGCTTGTGGAGAAAGTGCAGAAAAGGTGGTGGTGGGGTGGAGTGATGGGTAGCTGCCTTCTTTGGCATCCGATGGCAGCCTCCTTGCAGATTAACATCCAGGCTTCTTGGCAGCAGGTGACCACTAAAGTCAATGCAGGGCTGAATTTTATCAGTGCGCTGTGTGGCAACGCATTGTGAAAGCAGTGGCCTTCCGACACAGAAGTGCTGCCACCGAGCCCCCGCAATATTACGCGAGGGGTCTCATTTAAATAGAGAGGGTGGAGCGGCCGCCCCCGATGACATAGAGAAGGTGGCCGCCGTGTCCCCAGCAACGGCATTCGGCGCCACCGTGCGGGCGCTGGCGCCATTTTTAAAGGGCTTCAAGCCCTTCACTTACATTTCAATGATTAAAGTGGCAGGTTTTTAAATAAATAGCAATAACATTTTATGCGCACTTCCAATCCCCTCTCCCACCCCCTCAATGAATAATCCGTGTATTATTTGTCCTGCCCCAAAAACATTAAAGTTTCCATCATAATCTTTCCCCCCCCGAACTTTCTTTCCTTTAATCTTCAACCCCTTCCCACCATCCCCACACCCAATTGTGTTTGTTTTTGCCGCTCTCCCCCCCCCCCCCCCGCCCTGATAATTTTAGTCCTCCCCCCACCCCACCAGTTTCTCGCCTCAGAACTCCATATGGGGTTCCGAAGGTGCACGAGTTGCATTCAGTGGCTGTAAAATCGGCATGGGCTGCCGCCATCAGGGAAGTACATTTGCATCTTATTATTGTTCATTTGAATATTTAGATGAAGGCCCCACTGAGGCTGCACCGAGGTCCCCCCGCCGCCGGTAATATACGGCGGGCCCTTCTCAACGTCGGGGGTCAAGGTGGGCCTCTCCCCGCAGAATTTTACAGGCCCCCCTGCCATGATCCATGGCGTCGAGGAGCTGGTTAAATTCAGCCCGCAGTCTTAAATATCCAGAGTATGTGGGATTATATGAGGTTAAAGGTTAATAGCTTCAAAGCCTACAAGGTAGGTGCCACATTTGAGATTTTTGGCTATATAGCCTCAGGAGGATTTTAGATTAATTTATAATCAAGAAGCAGCTACTAAGTTAAATTCAGAGCATGAAGAATTAACTCCATACAATCCTCAAGATACCTGGTAATGTGAATTAAATCCTAGCCAGGATTAGAGGACGTGTTTCTTACAAACCATATTAATTTGGCAGTTCATTAGTAAGACAGGAAGTAGAACATAATGTTAGAATGGTCCCGAGTTCTGGAGCTCGGCAAGAATCTCAACCAAACAGGCCATATAGGTGCTGTGGGGGGAGAGGAAGGGAACATATGTGATTTGAGTTCAATTGAATGAGCCAACTCTCAACACAAAGAGCTGATGGACGGATCAGAAGTCAAGTCTTTGGTTTATATTCTACCTGGAAAGAAAATCGGGCTGAAGTAATTTTAAGTGGGATAAAAACAAACAGTGCTGGAAACACCCAGAAGGTCTGGCAGCATTTCTGGAGAGAGAAACAGAGTTAACGTTTCAGGTTGATGATTTTTCATCAGAACTGTTCTTTGTTTCTCTCTCCACAGATGCTGCCTGATCTGCTGAGTATTTTTAGCATTTCCTGTTTTTATTTCAGATTTCCAACATCCACAATATTTTGCTTTCATAAGTTTAAGTGGGAAACAGTTCAAGAACTCTACTTTGTAATGAGTACTTTTTAAGTTGTCTGATGCAACATAAATGAGATGCGTGGAGTCCAGTTGGTTGAAGATCTCAGACATGTTTATTAACAGCTAACCTATTATATAATACAGTTAACCATTTACAGAACCTTACTTTGGGTGTTACAGCTGCAGAGTGACTCTAGCTCCGAGTCACATGACTGCATCCTGGCACTTAGCTTATTATCATACTAAGATCTTAAAGGGACATCACTTTTAAAGGCAAACAACATTCCCCCTTCTTTCCAAAGATAAGTCTTGTATGTTAAAAGTAAAAATACATAAACTTAGATAACATAAAAATTATTTACACATGGATAAAGATTATGAAATTTACAAATGTAGAGGCTTAACAGTCCATATATCATTTCGGTGGTTTGACAACTCTTCCAGATCTGGTTGTGGTATAACCTTCTGGGGAACTAGATTTCACCCGTATCTGTCCTAGGTTTGCAGGCATGTTGTCAATGTATTGTCTGCCATCCTGTTGTTTTGTCACACCCCCACCGTCGGAGCATGCTCCCTCGAGTCCGCCGTGCGCAATTGGAGTACTGCACACCTCTCTCATTTGGCTTTGGTTCCTTTCCAACACCACTCCGCTAGATGTTGTAATCTCGTAGAACCTAGGCTCATCACAGACTCTGGACACCTCTGCAGGCAACCATGTTTTCATTGTGAGGTGTATGACCTTGACGTTTTGTCTTACATGTAGCTGAGGTAGTTCCGCCCCTGGGTGTTAGTCATGTACCATCTTCATTCTCCCCTGTTTTTCAAGCAGTGTCTCCTGCATCTCGGAAAATTTGGACAGATGATGGCTTGGCAGAATCGTCTGTACTTGTCTGCCAAACATGATCTCTGCTGGTGATGGTAAGCCCATATCCATAGGTGTAGCTCTGAGGTGGAGCATGGCAACACGAAAATCTTGTTTCGTTGTCCTACACTTTAGGATAAGTGCTTTGACTGTGTGAACCATTCACTTGGTGAGACCATTAGACCTAGGGTAATGTGGTGAGGACGTCACATGGTTTACACCCCATTTGGCCCATTTACTGTAGCCCATTGTCAGAAATGACTTCTTCAGGTGCACCAAATAGACTGAATATAGCACTCATTGTGTCTGCAACAACCGCGCTTGAAGTGTCGTTTACTTGACTGACAATTGGAAATTTGGAGAAATAGTTAGTGACTAAGATAAAGTCTTCTCCAGTAATGAAAAACAGGTCAGTGGCGATTTTGGATCAAGGGACTGACGGAATCTCGAGAGGGTGTTGAGGTTCTTTGCTTGGTTTTGGCTGGTGGCTCTGGCCAAGCCTCACACATCCTCACTAAACTTTCGATGTCATTATTGATCCCTGGCCAATAAACAGTGTCTCATGCCAGTGGTCTTGTTTGCTCTATGTCCATATGGTCTTGTCACAACCTCACCAAGCTGTCCTGTCGAAGAGCTTTGGGCACAATCACTTGTTTTCCTTTGAAGGTGACGCCTCTCGAGATACTGAGTTCATCTCTCTAAGGTCGAAAGCATCTGAGGGTTTCTGGCACCAGTGTCAGGCCAACCTTCTATAATGACTCTCCACGGTGCCTTCAGTTGTAGATCATTGGCTGTTTCTGATTGTAGTTGGTCACATTTGTGCTGACCAAAATGCAATAAATCGATTTTGAGCATACCTTCCACCTCGATGTCCATGCTGTCTACTTGTAGATCCAGTGGAACTTCTTCATTCTTGCTTGTGTTTGGTGTTTTGGGTTTTCTGCTCAGTGTATCTGAGGTAACCATTTCGGTACCTCCGTACTTTTACTAAGAGCTTCTGTAGTCGAGGTGATGCACTTGTTAATGGTTTGTGCCAGATCATCTCCAGTGGTTTGTGGTCGGTGTGGAACCTTGTGATCCCAAACACCAGAGCAAGTGTTTCACGACCTATGTTTGAACAATTGGACTGTGCTGAGGATAAACATTTGGACCTGAATGCAATTGGTTTGCCGTCCTGTAGCATGCACATTCCTAGCCCTTTCTGTGAAGCATCGGCTTCCAGGGTTGCCGTCTGCCTCAGATTGTAGTACTGCAGGATACAGGTTTCTGTTGACAATGCTTGTTTGAGACACTAAAACATATGCTGATGGTCCACCTGCCATACAGACAGCACTTTTTTCTTTAAGAGCTCTCTCAGCGATGTTGCTTTGTCAGAAAAAATTGGAATGTGTGGTTCCAAGAAGTTGAAAAATCCAAGACATCTCTGGAGGTTTTCCTTGTCTTGTGGGGTAGGCATATGCCTTATATCTTCGATTTTGTCTTGGTCAGGAGGGATTCTGCAACCGGAATAGATGGAGCCAAAGAAATTGATCTGACTTACGTTTACCTGGCACCACCTGCTGCCAAAAACGAGCCCTTCGTGATGAACTACTGCCATTAGTGAATGGAGATTTTGCGCATGGTCTTCTTTGGTTTTGCCCGTTAACGCAATGTCATCGGCAATGCATATGCAGCCAGGCACGTTTTCTATAATTCTGTCCATATGTTGCTGAAACAGATCTTGACTGACAGATAAGCTGAAGGGTAGTCTCTGGAAGCAGTATCTTCCTAATAGTGTCCTGAAGGTGGTGGCTTCTTGAGATTCCTTAGCTGGGTGTACCGACCAATATCCATGTTTAGCATCCAACTTAGAGAAAAATTTGGTTCCTGTGAACTTGGGATTCAATTCCTCTAATGTTGTAATCTTGTGGGGGCATCTCTTTCGGGAGAGGTTTAGACACCTCGGATCTAGACATACTCTGATTGTTCCATCCTTCTTCAGTACGCATGTGATTGAGCTGCACTAGACTGTGTGATGATGCATATGACGGATGATGCCATGGCATTCCATCTCATCTAACTTGCGCTTAAGCTTTTCTTGTATGTGCGCACTGCACTTTCTGGGAGGGTCGATTGACGGAATTGCAACCTCTCTGAGGTGCAGTACGGCATCGCCTTTGAAATTTGCTATGGTGTCGAACCTGTTCGGGTACATTTGTTGTAGATCGTGGACCGACTCAATGCGGGTACCCCTGGTCCCTGCTGTAATGACTACCCCGGTGACCTCATGGATGGTCATGATGTTGAGGGTCCTTACACACTGATAGTCCTGCCACTGCTGGTCTACTCGTGTCTAATTGGCAGAATGTTTATGGTTTCCATGCCGACTTGCCATGTCTGCATTGCATTGTTAATGTGCCACTGCAAGGGATGGGTGACCCATTGTATGCAGATAATTTGGCAGTTGTATCATTGATTTCCAATGACTCTGGTACATATCCTTGAGGATCCTGACTGGTAGGATATTTGCACTAGTGCCGGTGTCGATCGTGACCCTGAGTGTATGTTTGATAGCTATCTTTGGGCATATGATGTTAATGGTGGCGAAAGCTTCCAGTTATTTGACTTAATCGATGTGATGTGTTAGGTTCACAATGTGGAATGCTCGCTCATCTTCTGACTGAGAACTGCTTCTTCCTGAGCCTTGTCTCAGGTCTGTTTCACCGTGGACTTCATGTATCAGCTTGCGTTTATGCAGGTCTCTTGTGCTTTCCTTACTGCTTTTGCCCTGTTGCTGCACCTGTTGTCTGTTTGTCTGTGTCCTGCTGTGACTTCTGACCATGTCTTCGGCTGCAGCAGGCATCAAACAACTCCTTCAACAATGAGCACAGCAATAGGTCAACTTGAATTTGAAAACAGTCTCTCAGTAGAAACTTTACTTCAGTAATACAAACGGTCTCTTTAAAGGGTTAGTTCCTCCTTAGGCAATTAATTCGGCCTGTAGCTCCTTGTAGAATTTCTGCCAGGAAAAAAGACAGCTCTTCTCTTCAGTAGCATGCTTTTCTGGAGAGTCTCTCAAAACTGGTTTCAGCCAGATTTTACACAGTTAAGTAGAAACATTATACCATGTGACCTCTCTCTCTCCTGTTGTTGCCTAGGTAACAAAATGCAGCTGGCACACTGTGTCTCAGAAATCCAAAAGCTTCTCTCCCTGTCTTAAAGGCACACTGTTTTAATCCGAGGAGAAAATAAATACAAGTCCATGACAGTAGAAGGTAGTTTTTAAAGCTTTTCCATGTGGTCTTCAATCTTAGATTCTGTCTTCTCACCACAGCTGCCACCATGTAATGAGTTCTTTTTACATTGTCTGATGCACCATAAATGAGATGCGTGGAGTCCAGTTGGTTGTAGATCTGAATCAGGTTTATTAACAGCTAAACTATTATACAGTACAGAGTTAACTATTTACAGAACCTTACTCTGGGTGTTACAGCTGCAGACTGGCTCTGACTCACATGACTGCATCCTGGTACTTAGCTCATTATCATTCTAAGATCTTTAAAGGGACATTGCTCTTAAAGGCATACCTAATGATTGTGATTCTGTAAAGTAAATTTACCTCATTCATGGGGTACAATGGCATATTTTGTTATTTTTCAAGTTAGGAAGAGTGATAAAATAGTTTGAACATTATTTTGTATTAAATAAACTAGTTTCTTGGTTTAGGTTTAGTCTTGACTCACTAGAATGTTTATTAATCCACCTATTCGGCAGTAGGAGAAATGCGTGAGATTTTTGTGTGCTGAGTTAGGAGGGAGAAGCAGAAGAGGGGAGAAAAGGAGAGAAAGAAAAAAAACAGGAATATAAAGGAATCAGAGACAGGCAAGTGAGTGTCATATTGTCTGATTTACTGTGTACAACCCTACAAGTAATCTTTGTGTTTTCCCTGTCAACTGTTTTGACAAATTTAATGGAAATTACCTGCGTAAAACAATCCAGGCTGTGATTACACTCTTCACCCAGTACAGGCATTGCAATGGCAGGAGGGGGAATTTACATTATGACGGGATTACAGAGGCAGTTTCATTATAAATGTGGACATAATTTACAATGGAAATACAAAAACATGGACAAAATATAGGACTTTTTAATCTTTCACTCCATGGGGAGGGGGTGGCAAACTCATAATGCTCTCCAGGCCCAAATTTCAGACCTGGGGTATTTTAATTCCTGGGCCTTAGATGCAAATTTATGGTCAGCTGCCTACACAGCATGGGTGGAAGATAGCAGCTGACCGGTGGACAGGAGTGGGCATTCAATCAGCCAACACCAAGGAAGGATCACTGGAAGGAAAGTAAGTTGTGGAGAGGGGGTTTCAGAAGGCTCGTGTTGAAGGAAAGAGGAGGCTGCAACATCCTTGTGTGGCCTGGAGAAGCATTTCTGCTCCATCTGTCCCCTCAAAGTAAGGATCTCAACTTATGGTGGTGGACCTCTTTGCCCTCCTGACAGCAGCATACCAGGAAAGTTAAGCAGCCAGTTTCCCACCAGCAGAGCAGCCAGTGCACCTGGGTAGCAGTGATCAAAGACCCATTAGCAGTGAGAAGGCCCTGATCAAAAATGCTTGGCGTGCAGCTTCAGGCTTCACAGTGCAGAATCTACTATTAGGCCTGCAGCTGTGCTCACATTGCCTGATTTCGGAGCAAATGGGTGGCGTCATCTGAGGAGGAAAATCATGGTCAGTTGTGTTCTCTCAGTACTGCTTACTGCTCTGTTGGGAACTTACTTCTCAGAGGAAATCCACCCTGTACTTGAAGAGCATGTGTGGTTTAGAAGGGAGAAAGAAGCTTCACTTGTTCCACCCAAAGAAATTATACCATTCAAAGAAACTATTAGAAATGTTTAAAGCACATTTGTGTATCATTATAAGCATTGGAGGTAACATTTAGTACAGGTAGATTAACCCCATCTGGTCTGTCTCCAGTTCTTCTATAATGTGATTATGTCATTTAATAAGTTTTCTTACTGCTCTGTGATATACTGGGGTAGAAATTATCTGGGACGGTCTGTGTCGAGAATCGGCACTGTATAGGCAGCACGCACCCCAACCAGGATCCCTAAGGCTGGTCCACAATTGGGCCATTTCAATCGTGGCTGCATGTTGAATTGTGACAGATGGTGGCAACTCACCCATTTCAGCAGATGAATTACAACTGCTTATTACTTACCAGCAGCAGTCCTGAGGTAAGTGCTGGGAGCAGTACAGCCGGGCAGGGGGATACTGGTGGCTGGCGGCCAGTTCCTGAGCTGCTTCCACGGCAAAATAACTTGGGCAGAGCAGACCCGACCACAAGGAAAAAGCAAGGCAGA
The DNA here is from genome assembly GCF_036365525.1 of Heterodontus francisci. Taxonomy (NCBI): domain Eukaryota; kingdom Metazoa; phylum Chordata; class Chondrichthyes; order Heterodontiformes; family Heterodontidae; genus Heterodontus; species Heterodontus francisci. The sequence goes on from NC_090378.1 coordinate 69,341,528, forward strand.
TTTTCCTCTATTGTGCTTGGCATAAATAATAACCTGGGCAGAGTGCATAGTATCAAATCAGGTGGGGAGAACTGCAGATCCATAACAGAGTCCGTTCATTTTCACTCCATATAAAGTAAAGAATGGGGTATAGGGCATGTAATCCTTCACACTTGAATTTCTTCCATGTGCTGTGCCATGGCGATTATGATAGGGTGCAAAATAAAAACTACCCCACTCATCTAATTTGGTACTAAATCTATAAACTGCTTTGATGGTTTTCTTCTGGTGAAAAGTTTTGAAAAGATTCTGCATGCTCACAGATATTTTCTTTGTAGTCATGACATGATGCAATATTATGACATCACTATATGGACATTAGCTAAAATATTATGGCCATTCTGCATAGCATGGAATCATGAGACCCACAGTTTACAGGAATACAGGCGACACAAAGTACAATGAAACACAGGACAGCTGCACAGTTATGTTGCTCTTTCAATCCTATGTTGCAATATAATAACAGTTTTAATGAGGTTACAGATGACTAATGCGTTAGGAGGCTCGTGTGGTGGATAAACACTGGAATAGACTTATTGGGATGAGTGGCCTGTTTTTGTGCTGTAAAATTCTATATAAAAATTAAAATAATGCATTTAGTTCCTAAATAAATAAAGAAAAAGACAGATTGTTACCCAGAGTTTTCAACCTTCGTTTCACCTCTGATACCTGGGCTAAAATCAAGCTGAGAATTATGGCATGAATGAGTCTTGGACGAGTCCTCACCAAATGGGGGTTACATTGACAATCTTATGAAAAGAGGCCACAAAGAAATGAAAAAGAAAACTACACGAATGATCACTTCTGAGATTGTGGTTAAGGCACATATCAAAATTACCACCCTACATTAAACCCATTTTGTATTTGACTTGGGAACAAATTGGTGCAAACATTTGGTGCCCAAAACTGAACATAATTCAAATTTCCCAGCACTGACAACTTTTTTTTTTTATTCGTTCTTGGGATGTGAGAGTTGCTGGCAAAGCCAGCAGATATTGCCCATCCCTAATTGCCCTTGAGACAGTCTTCTTGAAATGCTAGAATATGTTTGATGTAGGTACTGCCACAGTGCTATTAGGAAGGGAGTTCCAGAAGTTTGACCCAGCGACAGTGAAGGAACGGCGATATAGTTCCAGGCTTTGAGGAGTCAGGAGATCAGTTACTCGCCGCAGACTTCTCATCCTCTGACCTGCTCTGTAGCTACAGCATTTATATGGCTGGTCCAGTTAGGTTTCTGGTCAATGGTAATGACCAGGGTGTTGATGGTGAGGGATTCAGTCATCGTAATGCCCTTGAATGTTAGGGGAGATGGTTAGATTCTCTCACACTGGAGATTGTCATTGCCTGGCACTTGTGTGGCTCAAATGTTACTTGCCACTCATCAGCCCAAGCCTGAATGTTGCCAGGTCTTGCTGCATGCAGGCACGGACTGCTTAAGTATCTGAGGAGTTGCAAATGGAATTGAACACTGTGCAATCATCAGAGTACATCCTCACTTCTAACTTTATGTTGGATGGAAGGTCACTGATGAAGCAGCTGAAGGTGATTGTGCCTAGGATACTACCCTGAAGAACTCCTGCAGCGATGTTCTGGAGCTGAGATGATTGGGCTCCAACAACCACAACCATCTTCCTATCTGCTGGGCATGACTCCAACCAGTGGAGAGTTTTCCCCCAATTCCCATTGACTTCAATTTTGCTAGGACTCCTTGATGCCAAACTCAGTCAAATGCTGCCTTGATATCAAGGGCAGTCACTTTCACCTCACCTCTGGAATTCAGCTCTTTTGTCCGAACTTGGACCATGGCTGAACCCAAACTGAGCATTTTATTGCTGTAAAAGGGTTGCTTGATAGCACTGTCAGTGACACCTTCCATCACTTAGGTGATTTTTAAGAGTAGACTGATGGGTTGATAATTGGCCAGGTTGGATTTGTCCTGCTTTTTGTGGACAGGACAATTTTCCACACTGTCGGGTAGATGCCAGTATTGTAGCTGCATTGGAACCGCTTGGCTAGGGAAGCGGATAATTCTAGTTCACAAGACTTCAGTACTACGGCCGGGATGTTGTCAGGGCCCATAGTCTTTGCTGCATCCAGTGCCTTCAGTCTTTTCTTGAATTGTCTGAAGACTGGCATTTATGATGGTGGGGACCTTAGGAGACGGCAGAGATGGATCATCCACTCTGCACTTTTAGCTGAAGATGGTTGCAAATACTTCAGCCTGGTCTTTTGCATTGACATGTTGTGCTCCATCAACATTGAGGATGGTGATGTTTTTGGAGTCTCCTCTGGTTAGTTGTTTGTCTATTGATGACTGGATGTGGCAGGACTACATCTGATCCATTGGTTATTTTGTTCTGCTTATCTTCCATAAAAAGCCATAACGCTACACAGGTTTCTATGAAATATATAAGCATCATTATAAAGCAATATAAAAGAAGGAAAGTGTGATCATGTATTACTGAAATCCAGTAAACATCAGAAATGAGACAGTCACTACTGTGAGAAGAGAGCATGTGGCAAACCTACAATGAGATTCACGATTGCTGAGAATATCAGGCACACTACAACAAATGCCTGTTGTGTTGTTATAAATCGTGATTCTCATTAGAAATAAAAAGGAAGCTACTGAATCACACCACAAGGAATTTTGGATTCCGGCCAATCACCAATGAGAGGCAGGAGCACCGTAGCAAATCTGTATGAGGAGAGAATAGTAGCAAATTTCAAGGATTTAAAAAAAACTTTGCTTCTATCATGCGTTGACAGAAGCACAACAAATTCCCTCAAAAAATGAGCATCATTGTGAATCTGTCTTTGGATCAAGAACACTAACAAGACCACCATGACAAACAGTGATGTGCAGTGAGAACGTCCATGGGAAACTGCAAAGTGGGTTAAGAAGATCCACAAGAAACAGCAGAATACAATGGAAATATCCACAGAAAATAAGTGACTCAGAAATAAGAAGGTTACAATGAATTCTTGCAAATGAGACCATCACAAATATAGCAAACCAATCTTGTTAAAGCAGAAAAATCATAATACAAGAAAAAATTAAAAGGACAATCTGCTATCTAGCATACCCGGTCATTTGGGTCCAAGTAAAAAGTGTGCCTGAGCTATTGTTTTCTTTATCTTCCTCAGACATTAAGGGCTGGATTTTTCTCCAGGGTGGGTTTGTCGTTGGAGCAAGGTCAAATGGGACTTTTGCCTATCACTCTGACCATGCTGTGACTTCAACTCATTTATTAGATTGATTCTGACTAGCAATGCAGGGTGGCGTTGTTACTAAACCTTTACCATTTCAGATTTTCATTTTGTTATACAAAGGGCTGAATTTTTCAGCAGAGTCCGGATCCTGCTGCCAGGACCAGAACTGGTAGCCACTGCCACTTGGGTGGGTGGGTGGGTCGGGGGTGGCCTGAGGACAGGTACGCTGTGGCACCCAAACAATTAACTGCCGGTTGGCAGTGGAGACGTCCAATAAAGAGTCGGTGGCGGTGTGAGGTCACACCGCTGGAAGTGCTGGCGCCATATTTAAAGGGCTGCCAGGACTCTTTCAAATTAATCCAGCCATAAAGAAGTCTGAATGGAAGACCTCTGAAGGAAGGCCTGTCAATGAATGACAGAGGCAAGATCCTGGGTGGCCCCACAATTTAGCAATGCCTCACTGCAGGTTCTCCTCAAAGCTGCTCGAGTAAGGGGGGAGGTCCTTTTTTCCCAGGATGAGAGGAAGAGACCTGCTTGCCAGACCAAGCACGCCTGGACAGAGAATGCAGAGGAGGTCAGCTGTTGTAGGGTCACCCCCTAGAACCTGGCTGCAGTACCACATGACCTCATGCAATCTACCAAGATGAATGCACCTCCCATTGCCTTCCTTAGAAACTGACAGGTGGCTGTGCGTAAGGGTGAGCTTGCCAGAAAAGGAATGCCAACCCAGTCACTGGCATTACATACAAACATACGAATTAGGAGCAGGAGTAGGCCACGCGGCCATTCGAGCCTGCTCCGCCATTTAACAAGATCATGGCTGGTCTGACTGTAATCTCAACTGCACATTCCTGCATACCTCCAATAATGTTTTGCCCCCTTGCTTATCAAGAATCTATCTACCTCTGCCTTAAAAATATTCAAAGACTCTGTTTCCAACGTCTTTTGAGGAAGAGACTTGCAAAGACTCACAAGCCTCAGAGAAAATGTTTTGCCTTATCTCTGTCTTAAATGGGTGACCCCTTATTTTTAAACAGTGACCCCTAGTTCTAGGTTCTCCCACAAGACGGAACATTCTTTCCACATCTACCCTGTCAAGATCCCTCAGAATCTGATATGTTTCAATCAAGTCGCCTCTTACTCTTCTAAACTAATGGGGCCAGACAGTAGCAATGTCTGTCACAGGCATGGCAGCATCTCGGTGAATGGCCCCAGTTCATCAGAGTTGACTCTTGCACTGCTGTTTTTGAGTGGCTGTATACTGGAGGCATTCCATGGCACCATCATGGACAGTCACTGATATCCTCACTGTTCAATTTCTCTCCCTTCCATAGTGCCAGGTTGTGCAGAGCACAGCACACCACGCAAAATGCAAGACCATTGCTGAGGCATACTGCAGGGCACCACCAGATCGATCTAGGCATCAAATCACATCTTCAGAAGCCCTATTGCCTGCTCAATGGTTGCTTGAGTTGTGCCATGGCAGTTGTTCTACCTCTCTGCTGCAGCAGTGCCAGTGTTCCTCACAGGTGTCAGTAACTATGTCTTCAATGTGATCTGCTGCATGCCGTTCTCTCAGGTCTAACCCTGACATTGTGATCAAACCTGCTGACAAGGATGGTGCTGTTGTTGTCTGACATACCGACTTCTACCTTGCAGAGGCTCAGCGCCAACTCTCAGACACTTCTTCCTACCTCCCCCAGGACCATGACTCCACTACCGAACATCAAGCTGCTGTCTACAACACTGTCACTGGCCTCATCTCCTCCGGAGATCTTCCCTCTACAGCCTCCAACCTCAGAGTCCCGCAACCCCAGATAGCCCACTTCTACCTCCTTCCTAAAATCCACAAACAGGACTGTCCTAGGAGACCCATCGTTTCAGCCTGTTCCTGCCCCATTGAACTTATTTCTTCCTATCTTGACTCTATCTTTTCTCCCCTGGTCCAGTCTCTTCCCATCTACATCTGTGACTCTTCTGATGCCCGAGGTCATTTTGACAATTTCCAGTTTCCTGACCCGAATTACCTCTTCACTATGGATGTCCAATCTCTCTACACCTCCATCCCCCACCAGGACTGTCTGAGGGCTCTCTGCTTCTGCCTTGAACAGAGGCCCAACCAGTCCCCATCCACCACCATCCTCCTCTGCCTGGCTGAACTTGTTCTCACATTGAACAACTTCTCCTTCAAATAAAAAGTGTTGCTATGGGTACCCGCATGGGTCCTAGTTACGCCTATCTTTTTGTGGGGTATGTCGAATATTTCTTGTTCCAGACCTACTCAGGCCCCCTCCCCCAACTCTTTTTCCGGTACATTGATGACTGAATCGGTGCCGTTTCCTGCTCTCGCCCCAAACTGGAAAACTTTATCAATTTTGTTTCCAATTTCCACCCTTCTCTCACCTTTACATGGCCCATCTCTGACACTTCTGTTCCCTTCCTTGACTTCTCTATCCCCATCTCTGGGGATAGACTGTCCACTAATATTCATTATAAGCCCACCGACTCCCACAGCTATCTCGAATACACTTCTTCACACCCTGCTTCCTGTAAGGACTCCATTCCATTCTCCCAATTTCCCCTTCTCCCAGGCATCTGTTCTGATGATGCAACCTTCCACAACAGTGCTTCTGATATGTCTTCCTTTTTCCTCAACCAAGGATTCCCCCCCACTGTGGTTGAAAAGGCCCTTAACTGTGTCTGACCCATTTCCTACACTTCTGCCCTCACCTCTTCCCCTCCCTCTCTGAACCGCGACAGGTTCCCCTTTCCTCACTTTCCACCCCACCAGCCTCCACATCCAAAGGATCATCCTCTGCCACCTCCAGCGTGATGCCTTCACCAAATGCATCTTCCCCTCCCCTCCCCTTTCAGCATTCTGAAGGGATCATTCCCTCTGTGACACCCTGTTCCACTCCTCCATTCCCCTGACACCTCGTCCCCTTCCCATGGCACCTTCCCATGCAATTGCAGGAGGTTGATACCTGCCCTTTTCCCTCCTCTCTCCTCACCATCCAAGGCCCCAAACACTCCTTCCAGGTGAAGCAGTGATTTACTTGTACTTCTTTCAATTTAGTATACTGTATTTGCTGCTCAAAATACAGTCTCCTTTACATTGGGGAGACCAAACGCACATTGTTTGACCGCTTTACGGAATACCTTCACTCAGTCTGAAAACATGACCCCGAGCTTCTGGTTGCTTGCCATTTCAACACACCCCCTGCTCTCATGCCCACATATCTGTCCTGGGCCTGCTGCAGTGTTCCAGTGAACATCAACGCAAGCTTGAGGAACAGAACCTCATTTTCCAATTAAGTCCTCTACAGCCTTCTGGACTAAACATTGAATTCAATAATTTCAGAGCATGACTGGCACTTTTTTATTTTACTTTGTTTCATCATTTTTTTTCATATTTGTGCTTTTGGCTAGAGCTGTTCATTATTCTGTCATTAACACTCTCTCTGCATTAATGCTTTGTCTCTCACTACACCATAAGCACACTCTCTTTGCCTTTGCCCATGACCTCCTTGTCAGTTAATCTCTCTGGCCCTCTGTCCTATCTCACACCTTTCCTTTTGTTCTCTTCTCCCCCAGCCCTGCTTTACTTGCTTATAACCTATTACATTTCTAACCTTTGCCAGTTCTGATGAAAGGTCGCCGACCTGAAACGTTAACTCTGCTTCTCTCTCCACTTATGCTGCCAGACCTGCTGAATATTTCCAGCACTTTGTTTTTAGCATCTATGGATAGCCCTTGTCACCCAGTACCGTGAAGGCGTGCGGGGGGGTTTGAAAAGGTTTGGCTCCTGGGACTGCCTTAGTACCTGGGTGTCGTGGCTGCTTCCCAGGAACCGTGCACACATCTGCAGGAAGCACTTGCAGTAGTCATATACCAATTGTACATTGAGCGAGTGGAAGCCCTTTCTGTGATTGAAGGTTGCTGCCTGCTCTGTAGGCACCTTGATGGCCACGTGCACGCCGTTGATTACATCCTGCACCTGGGGGAATCCAGCAGTGGTCCCAAATCCTATAGCCCTCTCAGGCTGGCTGTCCGCATTGGAACAAAAGCGCATGTATTGGGTGGCCATTGAAGATGGCATTGGTGACCACCTTGATGCAGCAAGGAGTCAGAGACTGGAAGATCCCACATATATCTCCAGTGGATCCCTGGAGTGATTCTGAGGTGTACAGATTCAGTGCCACGGTGACCTTCAGTGCCATTGGCAATGGGTGGCTACCACTTCCTATTGGGCTTAGCTCGTCCTCCATCATAGCTCATAGCTCTGTGACGGCCTCCCTGGAGAGACGGAGTCTTTAGCAATACAGCTGCACCATCATTTGAAGGTAGCTGAGCCTTGGACAGTAGGCCTGCTGTGGCAGGTAACCTCTTCTTCGCACAGGAGGCTGGGTATGTGCCCCTCTGCGCCCTTCTTTTCCTTCCCCCAACCCAAGGCTGGCGTTCCTGCTGCGCCTCTGGTTGCTGCTGCCCCGTTGCCTGCAGCTGCAGCTCCCTTGCTCTCTGATGCTGCTCCTCACTGAAACCTGAGTGAATGGGGCCCATGGCATGTAGATTCACTCAGTCTCCAGAGCCTCTTAACTCCCCTGCTCTATCCACACAAGTGGCTCCAAGATGGCACTCTGGAAGTATGCCCCTACAGTTCTGGCAACGTTTTCCCTTCTCCTGACTGACATAGCCAATGCCCATGCTGTTCCACCCTCCCTGCCAAGCCATGCTAGGATTCATGGTGATTGCTGTCTGCAACCTGATCTGACCTCCCGCGAGCTCACCACCTCCTTATAAATGGCAAGGTTCTGAGGCCTCATGGTTCCCATGCACTTCTGGAAAAATCAGAAAACACTGGTAAAATTGAAGTTAATTGCCTTTTTAACAAGCTTAAATAGCTGCCACTGCGTGTAAGCTCAAGGTCCTCCTGCCACACTGGACGCTTTTTGAAATATCCGGTTGCGACGTGAAGTCGAGCTTCTGTCCCGACACCTTCCGGCCCAACATTCTGACCTCTCCCACCACCTTGTCCGACCCCAATGGGCCAGGAAAATTCAGCCCATAGTTTTTTTTAATTGCTGGTGGTTACTTCTATGGTTAATTTTTTTTTTACTGAATATTTTCTGTAATATTGTGCAGTGTAATTTTGCTTTCTAACCACAAGAAAGTATAAAGTAGCACAGCATGTGCCTATAGTGTCACATGCAGCTGTAAGTGTTTTACTCAACATATCCTGTAGTGCAACCCAGCAGGCACAGGGATATCGACCAGCATGAGCAGGAAGTTGCTAACCTAACACAAAATATTAATTTTATCTCTTTCCTCACAAAGTCCATTCACCTTTGAGTTTGATTAGCATAATTATTCAAAATTAATGCAAGTACATTTGAAGTAGGAATCATGCAATATTATTTGATGTGATATAATTATATTTCTATTACTCTATTTTTGTCTTCATTTAAGAACAATATTAATGAACAGATATAAAAGACCTATAATTACAGAGTGACAACAATCCGTGTTGCGTGTGGCGAGTCATCCCAGCAATGTTGTGAAGATTTTCCAGTGTAAACAAAAAAGGATGAAATTTATAACAACTCAAGAGTCTCTTAAAGGGTAACTGTCACAAAATTGCAGAGGTAAAGAGGCCAGCAGAACCATGACCATTTGCATCAAGGTGCTGCTAAATGAAAGCAACACAGTTTTTGCACGATATGATGAAACAATTAAAACACCAAAAAAGTAACTATGTACCTACATCATATATAATTGCAAATACTACTCCAACCTTTTCCATACAATCCTACAAGATTTACAGGCCCTTTTAAGCTGCATCCATCAAACACATTTTTGAATTTTCGTGACTGTTTATTGGAACCTGTGCTGCTAATGCATCAACAATGGCTTTAAAATAAACTCTTTTGTTCAAACAGTTTCAGATGCTTATTATTTCCCATCTCCTTGAAAGGTAACTGTTTGCATAATCTTTAGTCTGTATATGTAGAATTGCATTAGCAAGACATCTGGCCTCCATCATTGCCAGAATTGAAATGCACACGATTGACTTCTATTTATTTTTTTTCGATATTTCATATAATCTGACAAATCTTAAGTGAATGTGCTTCCAAATAAGCTGAAATCTATTATAGGTAGTGCAGCCACCAATAAACACTGCCACAAGGTAATACAACACAAGTTGATTCCTGCCACTCCATTCAGTTCCTGGAATCAACTTTACAGAACGAGGTTTGACAGAGTTGTCAGGCTGCTCCTGCATGTGTTGGGACCAGTTTGGCAGGGGTATTGGTGGAGACTGGTCCTCTTAGTTGCAACTAGTAACTTATGTTTGAAATAGGAATTACTCAATATAAATAGTATAACATATGATACAATAATGATGTCCATCCAATGGTACATTTGGTAAATTTGCTGCCCGGTCTGCAACTTGGAAAGGAAAATCACGAAGCCTGAGTCTTTGCTGTAACAGCTGGTCTCCGCTGTAGAAGTACTTCGATTCACCTCAGCTTCCGTTAACTAAGAAAGGGAAAACTTAATGATTTTGTTCAGATATGAAATGGCCTTCAATGAGTAAGTTTTGATAAGTAGGTGTTGCCCAATGACTCTATTGATGATGCCTTCCATCACTTTTCTAAAATTTGCAAGGAGGCTATTGAAAGTGTTAGATTTGTCCTTTTTTGTGGATAGGACATACTAGGACAATTTCCCACATTGTTGGGTAGATGTCAGTGTCAAAGCTACATTGAAACGGCAAACTACCAATAATATTGTTTATTTGGATTTTCGGAAGACCTTTGACAAATTTCCACCTGAAAAGATTTCTTATCAAAGCGAAAGTCCAGGGGTGGAATGGTTACTATTTCAGGTACACAGGTCTTCTGCACTATGTCAAAATCCTACTAACAACATCATAGAGATCACCACTGGCCAGAAACTCAACTGAACAGGCCATGTCAACACTGTAGGGCAAAGGTAGGTTATTCTCCAATGAGTGGTTCACCTGCTGATCCCCAAAGCATTTCCACCATTGACAAGGCTTATGTTAGGAATGTGATGGAATATTCAACATTAGCCTGACTGGCTACAGCTGCAAATACACTCAATAAGCTCAACACCATGGGAGGCAGAGCAATCAATTTGATCAGTAACTTTGTCACTGAACTCAATGGAGGCTAAATTAATTGCTCCTGAAACAGGTATAGGAATTGTGATGAGTGATTAACCTGTGCCTGTTCAATATGATGTTAGCAGCACATCAACTTTATGTTGCCTGCTGTTTAACATAATTGCAGCCTGCAGCCAGCACGAACTGTAATGTTGACTGGCTGTATGCCTCAGCAGGGGCACAAAACCATGTGACGTGAACTTAAAGAAGAGGTGCAGTGTGGCTGCAACAGGTGCCTGTAAGTCATTCTACAATTGATTCTAACCTGGGAAAGACAGAAGAATGGCATGGAACAAGGGATAGTGTGGGTTCCAAGGTTTTCAGATTCGACATTGGAGCCCTTGGTGGAGGAGGTGCAAAGGAAATCCAGTATCTGCAGGGGGCCAGGAGACCGTCCAGATACACGGTCAGAATGCAACGCTGTTTAGGTTGTCTCATCCCTTTCTCTTCCTCCTTTTCCTCCTGCTGCTCAACTGCTCACTGCACAGCTGGAGACACAGCTGTCCCCTCATAATAGTGAGGTTGTGCAGCATGCAGGAGACCACCACAAATCTTGACTCTGCCAAGTACAGCAAGGCTCCTCCAAAGCAGTCCGTGCGGCAGAAGTATTGTTTCAGTTTGTCGATGGTCTGCTCTGTCACATTTTGTGTGTCATATGGTTTTCACTGCATACATACGTTGGAGTCATCAGCCATGCGGTCAGCAGATGTCTCTTGTGAACCAGTAGCCACCTTTGGTTTGCCACGGTGGCTCAAATGCAGCTAGCACAGCAGACTGCTGCTGAGTGAAGGTGTCATGACTGCTACCAGGGTACTGGGCATTAACCTGCATAATTTTCTGCATATAGTCACACATCAGCCGGATGTTGAGGGACTGGAATCCCTTTCATGTCCAGTATAGGACAGAGTTGACATGTGGTGCCCACAAAGCAATGAGCGTGCAGTCAACGGCACCCTGCACCATTCAGAATCCTGCAATCCTGGCAAAACTGTGTGCTCACTGCACCTGCTGTTCTCTGGCAAGAAAGAATGAAATGTAGCTAGCTCTCTTTGAATAGAGAGTGTCAGTGACCTCCTTTATGCAACAATGGACGATGTTGCTACTATCTCCAGCTCCAGCCTAGAAGGAGCCAGACACAAAAATGTTCATCACCACGGTAACCTTCACAGCCACGGACAATGCGGTCTTTGCCTTGTTGGAAGTTGAAGTCGTGGCTGCAGTAGGGGGCAGATATCAGTGAGGATGTCCTTATGGAAATGCAGACGTCTGATAGGCCCTTCCTTACCAAGTTTCAGGTATGAGAATTGCTTCCTTAACACTCTAGGCAGATATGGCCCACTACTGAAACCCCTTTTCCTGCTTCTCCACCTCCTCTTTTGGCGGTTTATCCTGCTTTGCATGGCCTCTATTTATTCTCCCAGTCATGCTGTATTCCAAGGGGAATGCCTACCACTGCACCCATGTCTAGGAGCAAGGGGTTTGTGCGGAAGTTTGAAGTTAGCAAAAAGTCCTTCAGCATATGCCACGCCACTCCTATGTCAGCCATGGCTCAGTTGGTAGCTTTCTCAGCTCTGAGTCAGAAGGTTGTGGATTTAAGTCCTACTCTGGAGACCTGAGCACACAAATCTGGGCTGACACTTCACTGCAATATTGAGGGAGTGCTGCACTGTCCTTCAGATGAGATGTTACATGAGGCCCTGTCTGCTCTTGTGGATGTGAAAGATTCCATGCATTATTTTGAAGAAGAGCAGTGGAGCTATCCCTGACCAATTTTATCCCTCAATCAACGTCACACAGATTATCCGGTCATTATAACACTGTTGTGTGCAAATGGGCTGCCGTATTTCCTACATTACAACACTGCAAGTAGTGCTATGCAATCTACGTCGATTCCGTGGGACAGACAGCACCATGGGTCACTACCTGCATGGCCTTCTTCAATGATTAATACCACACAGGTCGTGCAGGTAGCAGCCTGTGGTACTGTCTGCCCTTGAGGAATCAACATTTTTTTGGTAATTTCTCCACCAAAGGGTACTCATCAGAGGTGAGCTGTGTGAAGTATTGAGTGGAGTTTCCCAGGAGATCTGTGCTTTGACCCCTGTTATTTTTCATCTGTATAAATAGCATGGATGCCAAAACCAATTGTCAGTAAGCAAAATTTGCAGATGAGGTTAAAATAAGGAGATCACTATTGGCCAAGTTAAATATTTTCTGAAGGATTTAGATGAGTTTGTAATTGGGCAGGCCTAGTGATAAGTGGAATATAATATAACCATTTGTAAAGCATTGCACATCGGGCAAAAAATCCTCTGTGACATTAAGTGTAAGAGTGGAACAGAATTAGCACAGGGAGACCTGGAAAGGGATCAGGAAATAATTGTAGACACCTCATTTTGCACATCTAATTAATGTGGCAAAGTAATTAAAACAGCTAATAAAAATGCAGGATACAGAGCTAGAACATTAGAGAACTAATCTACTGAGTTATGCTAAGGATTTGCAATGAACCAATTAGACCACACTTGCAATACTGTGTTGAATTCTGGTCATTAAAAATGATAGAAAAGGTACAAAGAAAAGGATAGATTGAATTGTATTGTTTAGAGAGAATTATAATAACAATTTGCATACGTATTGCATCTTTGACATAAAGAAATATCCCAGGAATTTTAAAAACACATGCAAGCAAACAGACAAGTCAAGAGGGTGCAAGTAAGACGGAGGCCCAAAGTCTGGGGCAAAGGTAGAGAGGCATAAATGTTTATAGAAAGTCTTTTACAGAGTAAGAATGGAATTTAGCAAGTGAATTCCAGCAAAGACGATGTCAGGCAAAGGGAGGTGGACCACAGGAAGCCAGAGTCAGAAGAATGGAGTGTTTGTAACGGACTATTGGCCTTAAAAAGGTTGCAGAGATAAGCTTGGGTGAACATATGAGGATTTAAAATTTGGTGCTGGGAAACCTGAAGACAATATAGGTCTGTGAGTAGGGGATGATGGGTGAGCAGGACTTAGCCAGGTTTTGGATAAGTTGAACTTTATGGAGGATAGGAAGCCTGTGACAAAAACATTACAGTAGTGAAATCTGGAGGTGACAAAGGCACGTATAAGGGTTTCAATGACAGTGGGGCTGAGGCAAACAATATTGCAGTGATGAATGGAAGTAATTTTGGTGATGAATAGAAGGTGGCATTTAAAACTCAGCTCAAGATCAAACAGAATGCTAAGGTTACAAAGGTCTGGCTAAACCTAAGATGATGCTTATAGGGAGAAAAGGAATAGATTATATGGCAAAAAAAGTGGAGTTTATGGAGGGACGGAACACAATGTAGTATATTTCACTGGTGCTGCTGGGCAGTAATGGGGAACAGCTTACTGTCCCATTCCAGCTGCCAACAACTTCAGAAGGGCAGGTGGTAGGCCCTTTTGATACACAAATAGAAGTCCTATGACGTACTTAGGATCCCAGTGACCATTTTAAGATAATAATGGGGAGCATGCGCTGTGTACACTACGCACAGCATCAGCTGGTGGTCCAACTGAAGAGGTAAGATTTAATTAATTTTTGTGGAGTCTAGAGGAACAGGAGTGTTCCTAATATTGCAGTTGCCCCAAGGTGGTGCTTTTCCACCTGCAATCCACAGGTCCTATGCTGTTAAGGCATAGCCCTCAAAATGGATTGACCTCCTTGTGAGTCATCCCAAAACCTATCCATAGTCAAAATGTACCCCAGTCTCACAGATGTTGAGCTGGAGGAAGTTATGACTCAGCCAGGACTTGATGTCGAATGGTAAGTCTGGTGGCACCAAGGCAGTCCAGGGTCAAGAGGGGTCGCAGAAAGGTAGAACTGCGTCTCATCAAAAGAGTGAGGGGACCTCATTGGTATATATACAAATAAATAATCTATCCCTCTCTCCATCTATATAAACAAATTAAATGGTATAGATGCCAAAATATTACTTGAGAATATGTCACACTCATAGGAGCAGAAGGTATGCTTAAAATTAGTGAGAAGTAAATTCGAATGCATTTCTTTACTTAAAGATGATAAATGCTTAGAATAATCAGGCAAGGAAGCAAAAGAAAAGACAAGGAATGTTCAAATTGCAATTGATAGTAGGCTAGGATAGTTGGGGTTCCAGAGGGACAAACCTCCTGACTGCCATTACTATCTATTTGTCTGCTAAGGCAGCTGATTCATTCTCCAATCTGCAGAGGGTAAAGTGCAAATTTCTGCATTTGTGCTTGGAAATGTCAATAGTTGAAAACAGTTACATACTGTTATGAAAGTGCTTCTATTTTTTAAAATAATTTTTGAAGACTCGTGGTTGAAGATGGTAGAGATGGATTCATTTGGAGGCCAGAAGTGATTCCATAGATGCCAGACTTTGTTTTTTTTTAAAAAAAAGGTCACTGGAAGGACTTGAGCTTTCTGTTTAAAGATATTTACTGGATGTCACATGTCTTGAGCTAAATAAACAACAGAAGCCTTGGTGACTGGGGGAGTTGTTTACAGAGAAGTGACATGTCAAAATTTATGGTGGTCAAGAGTTGGTTTTGTTTTGGAATATTGTTTTGAGTCAGTTGGGTTTGTAGCCTGCTGAAACACCTAGCTCATCTTTTCTCCACCTCTCTGAGAAACCCTGCAAAATCCAGTGCATGATAGCTGAAATGTCTGATGCGATATTTCTCCTGGAAAGCCTGCCAGACTACTCCTTGATGTCACCTGAAGAGAACTTCTACAAAAAGATCCCAGTGACAGCTGTCTGTGCATATTTGGGATGCTGGAAAAGGGACAACGGATATCATTCCATATCTTCTCCTTCTCCTTCAAGAATTAACAAGTATTTAGCCAAAATTTTTAAAATCTTTTTTGTAAAAGGATCTCTGCAGAGAACACTACTTTATTTGTTCTTTAACCTGTTTGTGTGTGTGTGTGTGTGTGTGTGTGTGTGTGTGTATAATTTTTAAAGGGAACTGTCATATTTCAATTTGTGTTAATGCTTTGCATCTTTACTGGATAAGTCTTGTTTTATAATAAATTAATAATTTTGTTGTTTATTAAAGAAATCTGGTTGGCGGATTTTATTCTGAAATAAAAATAGAGTACATAATTGGCCATATCAGTAACTGGTTAAACATTTAAATATATGTTGTGAACTGGGGAGAAGTGGAAGTAGAGAAAGACTGTGCACTCCTCCCGCCTTGGTTGTAACAACAAACACATGTACCGATGCTTTGATTCCAGACAATATGCGTCATCATTTCTTATTAATATTCTGTTTTTTGTAATGAGTTTAAATTTAGTGCATCATTCCAACAAATGAAAATAGTACTGTTTCCCTGAAGTTTAATTAATTTGCAATTCTGACATCAAAGGAAATTCCTGCTAAGGAAGTGAGGTTTTGTTACCATTTGGGTGTATCATCTGTCACTCCACCTGAGAAAGCTGTATGCGAAAGGGCTCACAAACGAGTGAGTGAATGTCTACTATTTTAATATGAAATTGAAACATTACTGTTGAAAAAGGCTATTTCAGTTTGCCAAGACTGAACTCAGGACTGCAGAAAGAATTTGAAAAGTGAAAATTAACCTCTTACAGTACATCATTCTTGAGACCTGTATGGTATTGCATCTGTTGTTATTGCTTATTTCTCATGCTTCATTGTGCTGTTTATTGTGCTGTTTTATTGGTAAATAATTACTGTAATGATTGCCTATGTTCCTGAGCAAAAAATGCTACAGTTAAGGAAACAGTTTCACTTACAAATATTTGGCCATGGGGAGGATGTGGGTGGAATATTTGTGCTGCACTAGCCTTTTCTTTCTCGAGTGGTGTTCTCGGATTTTAATGTGCTGATGCAAAAATGGGCTGAAAATCCAAATTATATATGAATATGCATTTTCTAGCAAGAAGAAAAGAGGAGAAAACATGCTATGGATATATTTAGAGTCATAGAGTCGTAGAGCATAGAAACAGGCCCTTCGGCCCATCGCGTCCATTTAAAGCTAATAGATCAGCAACAACTACAAAAATATAGCAATAAGTTGATGGTTATCACATTATGCTAAGTCAAACGCCTGTTAAAGGTAATGGGTCAGTTAAAGAAACTGAACACAGCAAGACATGATTATATCAGTACTGGCTATATGTAAGAACAAAACTAGGCTTTGTGAATAAGTTATTTATAAAAATACAAACCCAGAATTTTACTTTTAGTACGATTGCATATATATTCATTAGTGCGTGTGCACGCAAGCTTGTTTGGTCGGAATTTTACACCACCCGGGGGCAGGCTGGAGATGGGGGGGGGGGGAGCATAAAATTGAATGGAGGCAGGGGTTGCCGGTCCCATCGCCTATCTAACCCTGCTGCCATTTTACCAGCAGCAGGGGAGGTGGCAAACGGCGTGCCCGCCCAGGCCAATTGCGGCCCTTAAGTGGCCAGTTAAAGTGGTAATGTCACTGGACTAGTAATCCAGAACCCATGCTAATGCTTTGGGGTCATGGGTCTGAATTTCACCACGGCAGATGGTGAAATTTGAATTCAATTAACAAATCTGGAATTTAAAAGCTAGTCTAATGGTGACCATGAAACCATTGTCGATTGTTGTAAAAACCCATCCGGTTCACTAATGTCCTTTAGGGAAGGAAAGCTGCCGTCCTTACCTGGTCTGGCCTACATGTGACTCCAGATCCACTGCAATGTGATTGACTCTTAAAATGCCCTCTGGAATGGCCTAGTAAGTCATTCAGTTCAAGGGCATTCAGGGATGGACAATAAATACTGACCTAGCCAGCGATGTCCACATCCCACAAACAAATAACAAAAGAATTTCCACTTAAGGGCTTCCTCCCGCGTCTGCTGGTACATTACCAGCGGTGGCCGGGCACTTTGCCAGATGAGGAGACTGCCCGGGAATACCAGGCGGCCTCCTAATGGGCTGAAGGGGGGGTGGGTCCTGTGCCTCCCGAGGGTTA
Source organism: Heterodontus francisci (assembly GCF_036365525.1). NCBI lineage: Eukaryota > Metazoa > Chordata > Chondrichthyes > Heterodontiformes > Heterodontidae > Heterodontus > Heterodontus francisci. The sequence goes on from NC_090378.1 coordinate 69,358,947, forward strand.
GGGCATGCAGGCACGCCTGTCCCCCTCTGGTTAGCTCCTGCTGCCAACATTTGTGTGCAAGAGAGGGGGAGTGTGTCAGTGAATGTGGTGCAATATGTTTGGGTGATGTGGCTGTCATGTTTGAATAGCTGGCAATGTGTGCAAACTGTGAGATGTGCGTGTGAGGCTTGTAGCAGTGTTAAGTGTGTGAGGATGAGGTGAAGCTATAAACGTTAGGCACGATTCCTGATTGATAGAGATTGTTGGTAGGTGAGCGATGGGGTGTGGTGAATTGTGGTTAAGGCTAGTGGTGCAGTTGGCTGGATTATGGCATTTGAAAATGCATTCACTGACTTTGACCACTTGTGAGGTCATTAAGCTTCTCATGGTACTGCAACCAGGTCCTCAGGGCTTGACTCCTGGCATTGACCTCCACAGTTATCTGCTCCCATTGTCTTTTGACTGTGTGTCTGCAGGGCCTCTTGCCCCTTTGCGGATAGAGGGCATCTTTCCTCCTCTCCACCAATATCCCCAATGCATGTTTGAAATCCTTGTGGCCTGCTTTCTCATATTTAGCCATTCCTTACCATTTCCCAGTTCAGATTTACTTCCTGCACGACTCCCAGTGCCTGCTCCAGCCACAATGCACTTCCCCTTTTAAGAGGTGTAGGCTAGCTTTATCTGGTGCTGGGAAGTTAGTTTCTGGCCCCCTGCTGATGCTTGTGGCCAATCAACAGACGGTTAGCACTGGCTGCATACAGAAATCATTATAATGAGCTGGCAGCATGATGTTGGTGTGTTGCCTGCATTTCAATCAACAGGTGCTGGTTAATCACACATGGTGATTCCTGTGCCTTTTTTTGGGGTCTATCCAATTTAGTTCCCAATTAATTTGAAGGTTCTGTGTGCATCAATCAGGTCAACAATCAGAATAAGATATGCAATAGCAAGTACACAGAAGAGTAATTTTTTTGGAGACCCCTGGCAAAAAAAGCCCCTCAACTATTGTTTTCAAAAAATGCTACAAGGGACTGCTTTTTCTCTCCTATTCACCACAAAAATGCTCTGTTCCTAGGTGCAAAGTAGAAGAAAAAGGGATGGAGACCTGTACCACCACTGACCTGCATAAGGGCACACAGAGGAGGAGAAATTTGTTCATTTCTAGCGGTGCTACGCAGACGTACATAGATTCACCTGGGTAGGTAGCATGGCATTGAGTCAGGGAAAAAAATGTGTTCATCATTTCAGAAAATCTGACCTGAAAACTATCTTCCACGAAATAAAAAGGATGAACAGAGTGGTGGATAGCCAGAAAAATCATCAAAAAGTTCAATTGTACCATAAGGAGTGAGATGGTGTTGGCACTGTGCCAACCCTCTCACTCCCCAGGATTGCAGACAAGTGCTGGCTAGTGTTTCATAGTCAACAAAAGGAATTTATTCCCTAATGCTCCTCCACAACAGCATGATCTTCCTCCTCCTGTGCCCTCTGTTGGTATGGTGAACTGGCAGTGAAGGAGTGTACAAAGGAAGAATGGGTGAGCATTAGCTAATTGGGATTGAGGAGGAGAAGGGGGTGGAGTTTGTGGCTGTGAGACTCTACACACGGGTGCCACAGTGACAGTGTAAGTGTTCAGTCACTAACCTGGTACTTACAATATGCCATTTACCTCACCATCTCCTACAGTAAGAGCACAGTGCCTTCCCATGCCTAATCCCCATAGGGCATGAGATGTTTCACATTGGGTATATCCCTCCTATAGCCTGCCACTCAATGCATTTTGCAACATTTTCTCTGCAAAAAGATTCAGTAAATTAAGTGAGGATTAGCAGTTAAGGAATGTGCAGCTCACGTTATAGGAGAGCTGAAATAAGAGCTCAGGTGATATCACCCTATTAAACTGAAGCAGGGTGGTGCATGCATATAATTGCTATGAGGGAAGATAGGGAGCCATACTGTAAGTTCCCAAAATACAGAACCCTTAATCAGAGTGCATTATGATAGGTCAGTTATCACATGCATTTTTAGAGGGTGAAGAGTATGGTGGTGCCCAGGTTGCATGAGGAAGAGGAGACAGTGGAAGGTGTGTTATCTATGCTGCCCTGTCCACAACGCTGAACTTTCACCAGCACTAGTCTGCAATCCTGGTGGTGAGCAAGTTGGCACAGTACTAACATCATCTCTCTCCACATGGCACAATTGAACCTTTTGGAAGTTTTCCTGGATATCCAACGCTCTGTTCATCCTCTGCTTTATTTCACAGAGGAGAGTTTTCAGGTTGGATTCTACGAAATGATGGCACTTTTTTCCCCTGCTTCAATGCCATGCTCTTTTCCTTGTTAACCTGTCTCTTCTAAGTTAGGCATTCTTGTAAAGTGGCACAATAACTGTCATGAGACATGCAGTTAAGCTACCTGACAATCGACTGAGCTAGCGACTATTCTGCTGCAATCTTCAGCAGAAATGCATTTTTAAAGACCGCAATCTAATTTTGAAGCATTACTGCAGATGCAAATTACTGCCATTTTATGTCAATTAGTCCATTAGTTATGAAAGTGAGCTTACCGAGGAAATTCTTGTGTAAATACCTATCCTGGCCATTGATGGGCACAACTCATTGTCCATTGACACAAAAGCAGTGTAACCCACAATGTGGGATTTCCAGGTCACTATTATTTAAACGTTATTTACAACAGATTAGCTTAGTTGTTAGAGTTTGTCATGAAGACCCCCACCTGCTAAGAATGAGGCATATTAATTTTGTCACATGAACATTAATTTTAAACTGTTGCTGGAGTGAAGAGATGACTTGTTTAAAGAGATCAACAGTGGCTGGAAAAACATTTGCATACTAAGAGACAGTGCTTGGAGAGACAAAAGAATTGCCCCCTGATCCAATTAACCCAAATGGATTTTGTTCACCAGACACTGAATATATAAGAGAGCCAGCATTCCAGGATGTCTGCCAAGGTGGAGAATCCACGAACGCAGGAGTTTGTTTAAACAGTGAGTCACATGACTAACCTGCTGGCCCAGGTCTGGTTTTGAACTGCTCACAGAACAACTTGGGTCAGATTGCAGATTGCAACTGAACCTGGAAGAAGAGAGTCCCTCTCCCTCACTAATCTATGGATGCAATGAAATCACTTAAACCTCAAGAGAGAAAAGACTCCTATATTGAAAGAAGTTTTGAAGTGTGCACTGGGCTCCAACCAAACGTCAAGACTTACTGGCTACCAAAGACTCCACATCGAACTCAAAGGACCGTAAATAGAACCCAGCTATTGCCTCAAAACTTTTCCCCTTTATTCTTCCTACTTCTGTCTATATCTGTGTGTGGGTTTATCGCCTATGCATACTCGCGTGGTCACATTGCATATTTGTAGTTGTTAACCGGATTAGAGTTTAAGATTAATAAACTTCCACCTTTCTTGTTTAAATCTAAGAAAACCTGTCTTATTGATTTATTTGCCTTACAATTGGAAAGCAGTGCACAAGGATTCACTGAGGGGGAGCTAAAAACATGTTTTTTAAAAAATTAAACCTTGTTACAGTTAAACCAGGCAAAGGCTGAGAGGGAACCCCTGGACCCTTTTCTCATCTGGTCGTGCCAAGTTGCAAACTTTTGATTATTTTGTTCACTCAAGGACTTGGGTAGGAGAATGTCTACTGGAAATATAGAACTATATTGTATGTTACTTGTGTGTGTGCGTTCATCTATTTTAAAATAAATTCATTTGATATTTTAAACTTAAAAACAATGTGAAGCTAGCCATGCTTTTGAAGATTGGAGTGAGATCTTAGCAGTATAGGAGAAATCCAGTAGCTAAAAGCAAATATGAGATCAAAATTACAGTTTGTGTCCTCGCAGTTACCAAAAGCTTACATAGATTTCAAAGCAATAATGGGCATGTTGAAGGTAGGGGAGTTGGGATTCACCCATGGGAATGATCTAAGATATGAGAGTCAAAGTATTCTCGAGTAGGAAAAAAATCCAGTCACATAACACTCTTTCAAATATTTAGGGCGCAATTTAATGATGAGGGAGTGGCCCCACCCACTGGCTGGAAAGCTGGAGGCAGGCCTGCCTGCAAGGCCTGGAAGACATGCTGCTATTTTGCGTGACTCAGGCCCTTAATTGGCTGCAGTCAGGGGTTCCGCCCCTCTGAGGCAGGAAATTTGTCTCCAAGAGATGCAGGCCAATCAGAGGGCCGACTGCTCTTCAGTCCCAGTAGTGTTAGCAGGAGTGGTGGCCACTGCTAGAACTGCGGCCGGCCAGGACCAGCACCAATGGAGCAGGCTTTCGAATGGAGATAAGTGGGGGGGGGGGGTCTCACCTGGGACAATCAGCTCGGCCCTGGCGAGATGGTGGGGGAGGTGGTGTTAAGAGTGTAGGGCAGGGGAGTTGTTCCAGTGGGTGTGGCCTGTGCCGCTGAGTGGGGGGGGGGGGGACCCTCCTGGGGAACAGGGTGCCTGATGAGAAGGGGTACATACCCCCAGCCTGCAAGGCGGCCACCATGTATTACTCGGTGGACTCCTCAGGTACCACAGTGCCCATCCACTGCTGGTAAAATACCAACAGTGGCAGGAAGAGGCCCTTATGTTGCAATTAATTAACCATTTAAGGGCTACAACTGACCTAAGGGCAGGTGGGCAGTCTGCCACCTCCCCTGCTACTGGTAGAATAGCAGCGAAGGCGGGTAGACAACAGGCACAGCACCCCTCGTCTGCCCCCCTATTCTGTGCCCCCCTCACCTCCGAGCCTTCTCCCGGGGGTGTTGATGTAAAATTCTAGCCTTAGAAATTATATACAGGGTCGGGGGAGGGTGGGGCAGAGGTGTGAGTTTCTTCTGCTTTGATTGTTTAAGCATGCTTCCATGAGTTTCCTGAGGGAGGGCAGAGTGCTTCCATCTGGAGTAGAAATACTTAAATGCCATGCTAATTAGGTTCTGGCATGATGTCAACATATATTCCATCCCATTGTCCTTGACTTGTGCCTGGCAAAGGCCCAAAGTACAGAAGGCTGACTGAAAGGCGAGCCCGGCCTCTTCAAATTGGAGAAGGGTTGCTAGTAACCTCCTTACACATTCCATCATGTAATTTGTTTTTGCAGAACCATCAGGAAGGTTATCAGGGTTGGAGGCCTGTTGTTTTTGGAAAGCGCCAAGAGGCTCTGAAGCCAGTGGCTATGGGCTGAATATTACAGAACCACGCCCCCCACCCCCCCCCACATCGGGGGGTCATGGCGGGGGTGGGGGCCTGAAAACACCTCCGGGAGAGGGCCGCCACGCACCCCGACGCTGTGAGGGCCTGGCCCGATATTGCCGGCGGCGGCGAGGCCTCATGGCAAACCCCCCCCACCCCGCTTAGCAACGGGACCACCATTAACATATTGAAATAAATGTAAATTAATGAACTGATTACCTTCACGTTCCCGCCGTCTGTCCTGGTGTGATATTCGTGCCAGTGGCCAGTACTCCCGTGCCTTTGGATCCCCGTCTGGGGAACTGAGGTGTAACACTGGGGAGAGGGGGGAGCAGGTAAGTTTCTCAGTGTGGGGGGAGGGGGCGGGGAGAAACTAATATTATTGGTGTAGGGGATGGTGGGAAGGGTTATAGTGTAAAATTTTTGTACTTGGCAAGGGGAAGGTCAGATGGACAAGGTAAGTGTTTTTTTTGGGGGGGGGAAGAGGGCAGGTAATTAATTCTGTGGTTGCTGGAGGGATGCAAGAGGGGCAAAATAAATGTTTTCAATTTTTTCCCTTAAATTTCTCTTTAAATATTTAAATTGAAATGTAGGGCTCGAAGCTCTTTATAATTGGCATCAGCGCCTGCGCAAAGGCAGCTGACGCCATTGCTGGAGACGGACAGCCCACCCCCTCCACATCATCGGGTTGGGCAGTCCGCCCCAGCTATTTAACTGAGCCGCCGCGCTGAATACCGCAGCGATTCCACGACGTGTGGCTCATGCAGGGGAGCCGCCATTGTTTCCGACAGAAGTATAAATTTAAGCCCTATTGCTGCTGCTGCAAGCCTCTTAGGGGAGAAGCAGAGATGTATTTTATTTCCCCATTTTAGGGTGTAAGCCCCTTCAAAAGGGCATTCCTGCACTGGGGTATTGTCGCAGTAACACGAATAATATGTAAGCGTGTACAATGGGACCTGTCAACTGAGGTCCCTTCAAATAGAGCACAAGTTGGATGTGCTCAGTGATGGAAGGGGAAGGGAGTAAAATTTAGCTTCTATATGCCATTAGACCTATCTATTGGCCAGAAACCTTTCACCATGTTTATACACCAATCTTTAACATTATTAACAATTTTTTGTGAGATCAAGTTGCATTGAGTACAAAATCTAAGATGACATTTCAATGTAGTTCAAAGAGTGCTACACTGTTGGATTTGCTGTTTTTTTGACTAAAACATTACATTGGAGCCCTGTATACCTGTTCAAGTATATTGAGTCCCATGGTACTATTTGAAGAACAAGAAGTTCTTCCAGTCTTCATGCCAACTGAAAATTTCAAAACCAAGATTAATAAATTTTTGCGAGGTAAAGGTATTAAAGGTTACAAAACAAAGGCAGGTAGATGGAGCTAAGATACAGATCAGTTATGATCTAATGGAATGGTGGAACAAACTGAAGGGGCTGGATTTTACCAAGTTCCTGATGTTGTGCTCCATGGTGGGGGGTGCCTGAAGGTGAGTCTGGCAGAGGCCCGTCATGGAGGCCGACGCCAGGAGTGCCTGGCCTGATCCTCCCGGCGGCGAGGCTCCGTGGCGCTTCCGCCCCCACCACCCCCCGCTTGCCGCTGTGCAACGGGAACAATCATTTCAATATGTAAATTAATGATATGAATAAATTTAAATCAACTTAACCCACAATTTTCCAGGCCCGCCGCGATCCTCAGTGTAGCAGCCGGCACTCCTGTGCCTTCAATTCCCTCTCTGGGGAAAGCTGACGTGACACTGGTGGAGAGGGGAGGATGGGATCAAATAAAAGTTATGTTAGGGCATGGTGGGGAGGGGTGAACTTTCAACTTTGTATATTCCGGGGTCGTCAGGAGGGTCAGAATTCAACGGTAAGTGTTTTAGGGGAGCGAAGGGCAAATACCTATTGTAATTTTTATTGGGGGGGTTGGAAAGGGGCATTACAATTTTATTTTGTAAATTTTGGGGGAGTTCACTAAAAATTCAAATTTGTCGGCAGGGCTGGCTGCCCTTTAAAAATGGCACCAGCGCCTGTGCATAGGCAGCTGGCGCCATTGCCGGTGACAGTCAGCCCGCCCCCTCCACGTGATTGGCGGACAGGCCGCCACGGCTATTTAAATGAGTCACTGTGCGGGAGATCGAGATGGCTCTTTGGTGTGTGGCCCTTTTTGAGCTCGCCACTGATAGCAGCGACGGGCTCTTAAAATCCAGCCCATGGGGTCGAAAGGCCTACTCCTGTACTTATATTTCTCTGTGCATTTCTGTCTAAACTAGCATAACCAAATAAAATTAAGATGCCATCCATCTCCTTTGCTCTTTGTGGGACCTTACAGTGTCTAAATTAAATGCTGTGTTTGCATACATAACAGGAAGCACACTTCAAAAAGTAATTAATTGGCTGTGGATTTCCAGATGCTATAAGCCATAATATAAATGCAAAATCTTTCTTTCAAATGAAAAATTCATAATTTTTTTCACATTAAGTTTATATTGAACATCCGATTACAAAGACAAAAGTTGTTGATAATTTATCTGAAATTTTAATTTACTTTTCTCTTTCAGATGCTGACTGATCTGTGATGTTTTGTCTAGCACTTTAATTTCAGAATTGCCACATTCATATTTTTTTCTTTCCATTTAATTCAAAATATCTCTTTTTGGAATAGCAAATCAGTTCAACAAACATTGCCTTTCCACAAACCAATATGCAATCTAAGTATTAATTCACAGGATTCTACTTGTATTAATGAAGAATGAGAGCTTAACTTTGCAAATCAAAATCACACTCTTAGGAAAACATAAAATCCATTCTCAAGATAATAAGCTGGAATTTCCTCAATCTGACTAATACTTCTGACTTGCTGACAACAAATTGCACTGAAATTTCCTGAGAACCCACCAGTGATTACCCGAATGTAAATACTGGAGTAAATCTGATGGAAACAACCGAGGCCCAAGAAAAGAGGGGCGGCACAGTGGCGCAGTGGTTAGCACCGCAGCCTCACAGCTCCAGGGACCCGGGTTCAATTCTGGGTGCTGCCTGTGTGGAGTTTGCAAGTTCTCCCTGTGTCTGCGTGGGTTTCCTCCGGGTGCTCCGGTTTCCTCCCACATGCCAAAGACTTGCAGGTTGATAGGTTAATTGGCCATTATAAATTGTCCCTAGTATAGGTAGGTGGTAGGGAAATATAGGGACAGGTGGGGATGTGGTAGGAATATGGGATTAGTGTAGGATTAGTATAAATGGGTGGTTGATGGTCGGCACAGACTCGGTGGGCCGAAGGGCCTGTTTCAGTGCTGTATCTCTAAACTAAACATATTCCATCTATCATCTTTAAGACCCTCTTTGTCTTATTTATGTTATGAAAATTAAAGCTTGAATCCATTAAATCATTATGTCTGTACATTAAGCAAACCATTTTAAAGAGAATAAAAAATGTAAGCTTTCCTCTCTTTAATGCAACAGTTAATGATTGAATTTTTTTAATGACAAGATATAGAAAATATAGTAAGGAGTCTCAGTAAGGACAAATAAAATAAAGTCGCTGAAAAGAAAATCACTACAAAATATGAGAAATAGTGAGTTTGAGTCCCACTGTGCCTAAAAGTTTGGATGTAAATTTACAGCCATTCAGAACTGGTATAACTGCAGGAAACTGGTATTCATTGGTCTTTTTTTTTAATGAGGAGGGGTATATGTCAATAAGCTGTGGAATTTTGGTAGACATAACTCTCTCGGGCGGCACAAACAATGGAGGAAAATCACACGCAGCAACATTTCAGCATAAATTGGTTACACATGAATTTCCTCAGAAAATAGTGCAACGCCACACTTATGTGGCTATGGCAAAACTTTTTGGCACATTGGCAGCTTCCTTGAACAACAAATACATGTTGTTTAGCTGCCACTTGTCTTGAATTAACAAATTAGGAAAAAAGACAGAAGCAGAAGATCCCTAATTGTCAGACTTTCTCCCAAATTATCATATAACTTTTTTTTTTTTTTTTTTTTTTTTTTCATATAACTGCTATTGCTTATTAGCAATAATTTTAAAGTGGAAAATTTTACAATCAAAGGGATGCAGGAGAGAAATATTTTATATAATACCAGCAGATCTCCTTATAGCAGTGCCCACAGTTAGTTGGAGGTTCCATTCTTGCAAGAATATCTTTCTTTCAATCAGGCACAGGAGTTAACCAGCTATAGCTAAAGCAAATAATCTTAATCAGGCAAATAGACAGCCTCATCAAGGGTAGTCAGGAGTATGATGGAATACTTCCACTTGCCTGTATGAGTGCAACTCCAACAACACTCAAAAAGCCTGACACCAGCCAGGACAAAGCAAGCTGTTGATTGGCACCCAATTTACCACATTCACTCCCTCCACCATCAGCGCACAGTGGCAGCAGTGTGTACCATCTACAAGATCTTCCCTAGATATGGGGGAGGTACAAGATGATTGAAGATTGGCAAATGTGACAACCTTATTCAAGAAAATGTGTAAGGACAATTCTAGCAACTACAGGCCAGTTAGTTTAACATCAGTGGTGGGTAAGGTTTTAGAACAATAATCAAGGAAACAAAAGCCAACAGACACTAGGAGAGGTTCAAGTTAATTAGGGAGATCCAGCATGGACTTGTAAAAGGGAGATCATGCTTGACTAATCTAATTGAAGTTTTGGATGAAGTAACAGAGAAGGTTGATGAAGTAAATTTGGTGGATATTGTTTATATGGATTTTAAGAAAGCGTTTGATAAAGGTATGACTTAAAAGACTGGTTAACAAAATTGAGGCTTATAGATTATTGAGGGTCAGTGTCCAATTGGATAAAAAAATTGGCTTATGGACAGAAAACAGCGAGTTGTAGGAAATGGTTCTTTTTCAGACTGGAGGATGGTAGACAGTGGTGTTCCCCAAGAGTCAGTGCTGGGACCACTGCTTTTTTTGCTATATGTAAATAACTTGGATCTTGGAATACAGAGTAGAATTTCAAAATATGCTTCTGACACCAAACTTGGAGGTGTGGCAAACAGTGAGGAAGATATGAACTGCCTGCAACAGGACACAGATAGGCTAGTAGAATGGGCAAACAAGCGGCAGATGGAATTTAATACTGTCAAGTGTGAGGTGATGCATTTAGGCAGAAGAAATAGGGAGAGGCAATATAGACAATGACACAGTTCCAAAGATTGTGCAAGAACATGGGGACCTGGGGGTCCATTGATCTTTGAAGGTGGCAGGGCATATTGAGAGCGTGGTTAGCAAAGCATATGGCATCCTGGGCTTCATACATAGAGGCATTGAGTACAAAAGCAGGGAAGTTATGCTTAACCTTTATTAAGCTCAGGTTAGGGCCCAACTAGAGTATTGCATCTAGTTCTGATTATCACACTTAATGAAGGATGTGAGGGTTCTTGAGACGGTGCAGAGGAGATTTGCCAGAACGGTTCCAGGTATGGGGGATTTTAATTACAATGTTAGATTGGAAAAGCTGGGGTTGTTCTCCTTGGAGCAAAGGACATTGAGGGGATATTTAATAGTGTACAAGATAATGACAGGCTTAGATAAGTTAGACAAGGAAAAATTGTTCCCATTAACTAATGGTACAAGGACTAGGGGGCTAAAGATGCAAGGGGAATATGGAGGAAGAACCTTTTTTTTTTTACACAGCAGGTGGTAATGACCTGGAACTCACTGCCCACAAGGGTGGTGGAAGTGGAGACAATTAATGACTTCAAAAGAAAATTGGACAGGAACTTGAAGGAAATAACCTTGCAGGGCTATGGGAATTTAACTGGGGAGTGGGGATGACTTGATTGCTTTGCAGAGAGCTGGCATGTACTCTGGACTAATGGCCTCCTTCTGTGCTGTAGATGACTACGGCTCAAAGCTGGCCAGTTCCAGCGTGAAATTTTGGGAGACAACACAGCAGTTACAGGCTGTTGTGGTCAGGGTTCGTTGCTTCTAGGTTCAATGAATATAACAGCAGCAAAATAAATATTATATTTATAATATTATATTATAAACATATTTGGTAGCAGTCTGTAGGAAAGCAAAGTCAAATCTCTGTATTGCAAACTTGCGTATTGATTGACTCAGGGGTGCACAAAATGACAGAGAGCTGGGCAACCTGTGCCATAGCACCACTAGTGCTAGAGTGCTGAATAGCAGGTGTTAGTGTTACACATTAAAAGTAATCGAACAAAGTATCACACCGTAAGTGTTACCTCTGGGCATTATTAATGTGACAAAAGCATAATTAAATAACAGGAAATAGGTGCAACACATAGGACAAATACCTCACACAGATTTAAAGTTGGAATTGAACCTCAAACATTATCTTGTACTTTGGTGTTAAGCAACCTATATAGATGACCCTCACTGCAAGCAGAGCAACTAAACTGAAGTGAGATTCTACTATGGTTTTCTTGCAAAGCTTATAAAATTAGCATGAAAAGCATGGTGTAACACAAAGATTAAATATTGAGATAAATCTACAAACCAAAAGTAAACAGTTTGTTGTATACACAGAAACACCACTGTCATAAAAAGAAAATAAAGGCCTAGATTTTGGGGTAGAAATAACAGCGGAGCCATCAGTGCTCACCATTATTACGAACTAAATCAGAGAGCAAATTCTAGTGCTCGCACATACATAATAAAACACGGAAATCAGAAAGTTGCAGTACAATTTGCCTTAGTCCTCCACAAGTTTCGATGTCACAGTATCACAGCGAGAGAGAGTCGTCATTCAAATAAGTGTCAAATTCTAGTCCTTATCTACCCGGTACCCACTAAACACGGCAGAAAAGTTAGGGCTTTTCTATTCAAGTCTAACTGAACTTTTAATGGTGTGATAAGTCTTAATTACTACCAAAAACAACCCCCGGCACTAACAATTTACTTTTACAAGTATGGAATCTCATTCCTTTGGATTTTAATTATTGTAGGAGATTTTTAAACAATTAAAAATTCAATTTTTTTCACATTTTTCTTTGTCTCTCCTAATGGCATCTTTCTTTCCCTCTCTTCATATTGCTTTCTGTACATTGTCATGAAAACCCTACATGCCAAATGGGAAATATTAATTTCATCGGTTGAAACTTTGCCTGAGACTTTTACTGGAAATTCTTACAAATAACTTTTTTTTAAAAAGAGTAACCTGGCAGCCAAGATGGCCACTGAAATTTATATTTGAAACACCAAAGGATTAGACAGGAGATAACATGACTGATTCAACCTAGCCAGAACAATGGGTTGCTCTCTGATTAAATTACTTGAAATGGCTTTATCAACACAGTTGTCAGGAGCCATTGACACCCATTGACTTTGAAACAGCCAACCCCCACCAAGTGTGACTGGACAGCTTGAGGGGTAAAGCCGTGACTATCAGAGAAACGACCAGAAGGACCTCATTAAAAACACAAAGAGGTTTGGGAATGTCATGTGACTGCTTTTGCAGCTCTGGAGAGACTAAGCTTTGTCACTCAAAGCAGAGAACAGTAACTGAGAAGCCATCCACAGAACAGCACTCTCTCTCTCTCTCCAGTAAATATCCAGAGAAGACCCGGTTGCAGACCCCCACAACCAACAACTAGGGGACAAGGATCAAACCCCTTCTTCTGTCTTCCAGAGCCTGAGAAGCCAGCCTGCAACTGTGCAGGTGGCCCAGCAAGAACTTCAGGGCTACAATTTCAAATGAGGATTCTGTGACTGATATTCAGTATTTAAATTCCATTTATTCCGGAGTCTACTCCAACCACCCATCTGTTTTCCCTCTGTAATTCATTTGTGTGTGTGCGACGCTCATGTGAATGTGTGCGACTCTTGTGTGAATGTGTGCGTGAATGCTTAACACACTTTAGCAATTTTAATCAGTTTAGAGTGTTAAGAATAAAAACTTACATCTTTTTAAACGCAAGAAAACCTGTCTGATTGGTACTTTGGCAATTAAATTAGAGGAACAAGAACAAGCGCTCACTGAGGTGGTAAGTTCAATTACTTGTGTTAAAAAGGGTAAACCCTGTTCCGGTCAAACCAGAAAAGGTGTGAAACGGGAGCCTGAGACCCCATCCTCACTTGACTATAACAACATGATTTTACACTGAATTCAATTTTTTAACTTACACTTCCTGGTTCAGACTCCATGGGCAGGATTTTTAATTTGGGGTCAGGACTCTGACCCTGCACCATGTCAGGAGCAGTAACCCAATTGCGATTTTTGCAGGATTGGCCAATTCGTGGTCAGAGGGTGCACTCACCGTCCAATTAAGGATGGTGGGTGGGCTATTGAAGCCACTGAAGGAGCTGCAGACTGCAGTTGCAGGTAAGGGGGGTGGGGGTGGGGAAGAGAGAGACAGATAGATAGAGCGCCTCCATCTTGAGGCTGAAAGGTCACAGACCTGAAACGTCAACTCCGTTTCTCTCTCCACAGATACAGCCAGACTTGCTTTGTATTTCCAGCACTTCCTGTTTTTATTTTATCCCGCATCATAAAGTAACATTTGCACTACACAAGTGGCAGGCAATGACCATCTCCAACGAGAGAATTTAACCATCACCCCTTGACTTTCAACGATGTTACCATCGTTGAATCCCCCATTAACATCTTGGGGGTTGCCATTGACCAGAAACTTAACACGACCAGCGATATAAAATTACTGTGGCTACAAAAGCAGGTCAGAGGTTGGGAATTCTGTGGCGAGTAACTCACCTCGTTACTTCCCAACGCCTGTTCACTATCTACAAGGCACAGCAGCTCCAGCAACACTCAAGAAGCTCAACCCTTCCAAGACAAAGGAACCCACTTGATCAGCACCCATCCACCACCTTAAACATTCACTTCCTGCACCACCGATGCACAGTGGCAGCGATATGTACCATCTACAGGATGCACAGCAGCAACTCGCCAAGGCACCTTCAACAGCATCTTCCAAACCTGCGACCTCTACCACCTAGAAGGTCAAGGGCAGCAAATGCATAGGAACACCACCATCTGCAAGTTCCACTCCAAGTCACATACCATCCTGACTTAGAACTATATCACCACTCCTTCACAGTACTGGGTCAAAATCCTGGAACTGCTTCTCTAACAGCACCCTGTGTGTACCTACACCACGTGGACTTCAGCGAAGACAGCTCACCACCACCTGCTCAAGGGAAATGAGGGATGTGGAATGAATACTGGACTTGCCAACGATGCTCACATCCCAAGAATGTTTTAAAAAAAGGTCTTTGGCAGCTGTAAGCGTAATTAACGGTGAGTGCCATTCATTTGCCACCGACCACAAAATCTTGTCTACGCGGCTACACAAAATACTGATTTTGCTGTATACATATTCTATCAAAATTGTTTTTCTGGAAATGTTTCTTTTGATTTTCTTTGCTTCCTACTCATCGCCTGAAAATATTAGGGTATAGTTTGTTGGTTGCCAATAGTCCTGTGGTACCTTACCTAGGCAGCTATTCTTCATGTGTGAACATAGAAAGGGAACGCTGGGGGCTATTCAGCTGAATGGATGATCACTACTGCCCTCTTTCCTGTAGTCACCAAGCAACCACACATATGAATTTCCAGCAGGGAGGTCACGAGATGCAGAACAGGATCAGGACGAGTTCTGGCCGAGTTTATTTTTCCCTTCAAAACCTGGGACTTTAAGTTTGCCTTTGGGAACATGGTTGTTCCCAGTATCATCATCATGACTGAGATCAGCCAATTCAACACAAACTGGAGATCAAATCTGGGGCCATCATCATCTGTAAGGGACAGTTTCATCAGGAACTAAAAGATCATTTTTTAAGGCTTAATTTTATCAATATCACCAAATTTCACATAATTCCATTAATCATTTTAGATTCTAAATCAGATGTTTGCTGAGATTTTGCTATGCAGGAAACAGTAGTAGGCTATCAGGAGTAATTACTTCTCTAAATGCTTTTAGGCTCTTGCTTTCATCCAATTCCTGCAAGGTTTGTTAGTTTCTCCAGATTCAATTGAATCCTCAAATTGACGTCAGCAGTGTAATGCAACAAGATTTCATTGAGACAGCTGCAGTAACTGTAGAATCTACCAAGGCATACCCTTTCATTCTGCCAGGTGACAGCCGAGTATAGATTATTACACAATCCCATCTGGTGTATTGATGAAAGTGTTAGTAGTTAAAGCATTGAAAAAGCAATGAAAGCTGTAATTAAAATGGCGTTCCACAATTTCATGCAGTAATTGTTTTTATCTTGTCGAGTCACCAAGTAATCAAACAGCATACCATCATCTAGCACAAACAGTAAGTATGATAAATATTTGGAACCAAATAAGAAAATAAAGCATGCTACAAATGTTGAATGTGAGCTCCATAAATCTTAACTCATTCATTTTGTTATTTTTGTTGTTTATACAACACAATTTTTTCCATTCCAATTTTCTCCCTCTCTCTTCCAAACTGTTGCTTCCATGAACTTGGCCGGATTTCAAACTCCACTGTCATCAGTATGTGCGAAGTGGGCTCCCAAGCCTCCAGCATGGAAATGCACCTAAAGAGGGCGTACTCTTGAC